>NW_026622897.1:58485914-59741271 GCF_023065955.2 Ursus arctos | reverse complement strand
GTACTGTACAATCCCTTTCCACCCAGGAAGCAGCCTGAGCTCTGCTAATATATACTGCTATGGAAAGGAGGCAGTGGTGTCAGTAATGTGTATTTCACTGCCTCATTCTTCTGTCCCTTGCCATGAGCTATGGCCATAAGATCTCTAGTCCAATGAGTCCCTGATCAGCCTCCCACCCTCTGTGTGTCAAGTGAAGAGTAAGATGGACAAACTGTTTGCCAGGCGTGAGCACTGTTCTAAAGGCAGGACTTGACCTCAGTCCTTATGGATCTTTATGGATGAGTGTGATATTTAACAGAGAGGCATATTCATTTGTGTGTTTTCAAAAGACACCCTGTGGACCAAAGATTAAAATAGTTGGGCTACCTCACAAATATGCTTTCTTCCAGCATCATAAGATGTGCCTGTCCTTACACTATATTCACATGCCCTCCTGCCTCCGTTCTCCTTACTCCTGTAGGAGACCTGAGACACTGGCTGATATTTACAGACCCAACCTACCAAGTAACCTGAGACCAGGGATCATATCCACTGTGTTCAGACCCTGTGGATATGTTTGCTGTGACAATACACTGGATATGCAAACTGAGGCTATGTCCAAAGATGTGCAGCCTGATAGATAGATGCCTTCTGCCAGCAAAGTACCCTGAATTCATATTCCTCTGCCCCTGATCTATTTTCTGTGGATCCCAAAGCTCCAAGGGATTCATTAATTCACCTGTTAATCCATAGTCATTTAATATTCATGTATTTTCTAATCACTGTCCTAAGCATTGGATTCACAGTCATGAAGGCAAAGTCTTTTGTCCTCCAGTTTTATTGAGCTATAAGGGCACGTTAAAGGTGTACAGTGTGAGGATTTGATACATGTATATGTTGTGAAATTATTGTCACAATAAGATTAGGTGGTATCTCCAGGACATCACATAATTATCACTTTTTGTGTATGGTGAGAACACTTAAGATACAATCTCAGTAACTTTCAAGTATATGATACAGTATTGTTAACTACAGTCACCTTGCTGCATATCAGATCCCCAGAGCTTATTCATTTTATAACTGGAAATTTACACCCTTTTACCAACATCTCCCTGAGTTTTAGAAAATTGCAGTGTAATGGAGAGAAATCTCAACACGTGAAGAAGTTGTACCCAAGGTCAGGGAAATGTGGGCAGCTATAGGATCTTTTGGGTGTTGGACCAGGCCCAAAAGATATGTTTCAAATACTTTTGAGGCATTTGACTGAGTTTTGGTGAGATGTCTCCTAAGTGGAATCTTGAATCTTGAATCAGCCAATAAAGATTGGGGGATGGGCACAGTGGGAAGAGGGAAGAGTGTAAACAAAGCGTGAGAGTGATTAGTGTGTTTGGGAAGCAGAAACTAGTTGAGTACGGCTGGATCATGGAAACCACTTAGAGGGTCATAAGTGATGAGTCTGAAGAAATACACGGCTGGATCAATATATGAAGTGCATCCTCTGTGTGATAGCAAAAACATTCCCATTTTTGTCTGAAAGCAACTGGAGAGTCACTAAGGAACTTTCCAAGAATTACTATCTCTTATTTCCACAAATAAAGTTGAAGAAACTGTGCTGATCAAAGGACTATAGCCAATGGATCACCCAAATATTAAACTTTGAAACTTTTTCTGACGTGAGGTTATCCCTCACATTTCCTTTAGGGAGGAAGGAAATCTTCATGAAGTGAGTTCCTCATTAAACAGAGATCTGGAACCCACAAGGGAGAGACTATCTATGTTTATTGATAAAGGACCTAAGAGTGACATGGGTAGTGACATTCAAATATTTCATCAGGTGAGTGAGAATTAGGGGTGGGGCTGCATTTTTTTTTAATTTAAATTTTTGGTAGTTAACAAACAGTTCAACACTGGTTTCTGGGACTGCATTTTGATTCTGAGAGACTTTCTCAAAAAAACAAACACAAAAAGCATGGAGGACATTAGAAGAAGGAAGGGAAAAATGTAGGGGGGAGAAATCAGAGAGGGAGACAAACCATGGGAGACTATGGGCTCTGGGAAACAAACTGAAGGTTTTAGAGGGGAGGGGAGTGGGGGGATGGGTTAGCCAGTGATGGGTATTAAGGAGGGCACATATTGCATGGAGCACTGGCTGTTACACACAAACAATGAATCATGGAACACTACATCAAAAACGAATGATGTACTGTATGGTGACTAACGTAACATAATAAAAATTTAAAAAAAAAAGAACAACAAAAAACTTTGATGGAAATGTGTGCTTTCACATTTCAAGATTACTTTGTATTAACAGAAGTTATTTTATGAGTCATTTGCAGGGAAGTCTGATTTACTAACTTCTTTTGGTCTCTTGTCTGATAGCATAATCATCTTCATTATTCGTAGTGCCATTATATAAGACTTCAATACCTCTCAGTGCTTTTAGTCATGCTGGGGAAAAATATCACTCTGGTCAGTGAATTCATCCTGGTGGGCTTCCCCACTGCCCCATGGCTACAAGTCCTGCTCTTCTTCTTCTTCCTTGTGGTCTACCTGCTGGTGGTGGTAGAGAATCTTATCATCATGCTCACTGTTTGGATCACTGGCTCCCTCCATAAGCCCATGTACTATTTTCTGAGTAGCTTGTCCTTTCTGGAGGTCTGGTATGTCTCCGTCACAGTCCCCAAGATGCTGGATGGATTCCTCCTACAGAGACGGCACATCTCCTTCACAGGTTGCATGACCCAACTCTACTTCTTTATCTCACTTGCCTGCACAGAGTGTGTGCTTCTGGCCGCCATGGCCTATGACCGCTATGTGGCTATCTGCCACCCTCTCCAATACCCAGTCATTATGACCACAGGTTATTGTGTACAGCTGGTGGCTTTCTCCTATGTGAGTGGTTTCATGGTCTCTGTCATCAAGGTTTATTTCATTTCACATGTTGCCTTTTGTGGTTCCAATGTCATGAACCACTTTTTCTGTGACATCTCACCAATCCTCAAGCTGGCTTGCAAAGACATGTCCACAGCTGAGCTAGTGGACTTTGCTTTGGCTATTGTCATTCTTGTCTTCCCACTCATCACCACTGTCCTTTCCTATGTCTACATTGTCTCCACCATTCTGCGGATACCTTCCACCCAGGGAAGGAAGAAAGCCTTCTCCACCTGTGCATCACACCTCACTGTAGTCATAATTTATTATACAGCCATGATTTTTATGTATGTTCGGCCCAGAGCTATTACATCATTTAATTCCAACAAACTAATCTCAGCTGTGTATGCAGTCCTCACACCCATGCTAAATCCATTCATCTACTGCCTTAGGAACCAGGAAGTCAAAAATGCTATCAAAAAGACCATGGGTGTTGGACAGTGCCTCCTGCTCAGCTAAGCCCTGCTACCTTGAGGACGAGACAGTGTCTCGGCAAGGATGTCATTCCTGTGACACTTCATGGTTCTGCTTACTAGTGTTATTCTATAAATCTACATTCTTAAAGAAATCACAGCATGGGAAGAGAGAAAAAATTAAAGCTAGAAACAGGACACATTATGTATTTCTTTAATCTTGAATTAGTTTTAATACACACTGTATATATTTAAAAATTACTTTGACATGCAGAGAAATAATAATAAATATTTGACATATATAAATTTTAGGTGTTATTAGCACTTTACATATAATAACTATCTTATTCTCATAACACCTTTATGAGTTAGTTATGACTACTTGCCTGATCTTATGGATCAGGAAACTGAAACATACACGGAGAGGTTAAATAAGTTGTTCAACATTGCATAGTGAATAAATATCAAAACCATTATCTGAACCTGTGGAGTCTAGTTCCACAATCCACTGTATTGGATTCTCTCTCTATATAAGAGTCTGTGATAGTAGCTCTAGGGGCACATTAGTTAAAAAACATTAATTCCTGGAAGGAATAAGCAATCCAGTCAGTAAGATATGTGTAAATGTGAGGATAAGTGATAACGGTATGGTAGTGGTGGTGGTAGTAGGGATGGTGGTTATAATGATGTTTATGATTGCATTGGGTTAGTGATGACAAACTTCCACTGATACTAATAATATTGTTGAGCATTTCACAATTTTTTTTCCAATTGTTGCCTCCTTCCAGAACTATAATAGCTCATTTCTCATTCTAGGGATGGGAACAATAGTTTCATGAGAGATGAAATAATTTGTATTACTGCAAATTTTGCAGTTGTTATATGTCTCTTGAGAAATTGTCTTTTGGGCTCTTGAATTCTTGTGGCCTTCCATGCTGTAATAAGACTATTATCAGCAAACAGGAGCGCCTGAGTGGCACAGCGGTTGGGTGTCTGCCTTCGGCTCAGGGCGTGATCCCGGCGTGATGGGATCGAGCCCCACATCAGGCTCTTCTGCTATGAGCCTGCTTCTTCCTCTCCCACTCCCCCTGCTTGTGTTCCCTCTCTCGCTGGCTGTCTCTATCTCTGTCAAATAAATAAATAAAATCTTAAAAAAAAAAGACTATTATCAGCAAACAAATGGAATACCATTACATCAATATATGTTTGAGCTGAAAGCCTCAATTTATCAATATAAAATATGTCCTACACATAAGTAATGTGAAAAAATGAATACAAAATTTTCCAAGACAAATGAGATTGGTAGATTGAGGGATCTGCTGATTAGAAAAAGAAGCATACCAGGGAGAATTCTACAGAGTTGAAACTAAAATTGAGAAAAAACAGAAACTAAAATATTAAAAAAAAAATCAGAAAGAGCTACCTTGCCTCTCTATATCCTATCCATTTTATTTTATTTTTTAAATTTAAAATAATTTTTTTAAAGATTTTATGTATTTATTTGACAGAGAGAGACAGCCAGCGAGAGAGGGAACACAAGCAGGGGGAGTGGGAGAGGAAGAAGCAGGCTCCTAGCAGAGAAGCCTGACGTGGGGCTCGACCCCAGAACGCTGGGATCATGCCCTGAGCCGAAGCCAGACACTTAACGACTGCACCACTCAGGTGCCCCATATCCTATCCATTTTAAGTAGGAGTCTAAAATTGGTCTCCTGAATGTTGAATGCTATTCAACATTTGTGGACTAATTTTTCTTATATGTATATTGCTCTTATAATGTTACTTTACCACTTCAGAATTCTCAATTTGAGTTAAATAGTACCTACTCATTCTATTTATTATTACTTTAGAACCACTCTAGCATTCATGAACCTCATTAATATCTAATCTTTTCCCCACCTACACCAACCCCACTTTTTTACCGATATCCATTTTGATGATATTAGTCACCTGAATATACTCAATACTTACAATATACTAAGTCTTATCTTGCTTAACTTCACTCATTCATTTATTTACTCATTCATTCAGTATTTTTTGTGCCCCTATTCTTTGGACTATTATAGCCCATGAGAATATACTGGTCAACAACAACAACAAAAATAGACACAGATTCTTCCTTCAAACAGTTCAGAGATTAGTAGGGAAGATAAAGGCACAAATACCTTCAGTGTTAGAACAGTGATGATGCAAGTACAGGGAAAATGTTCCAGCAGAGGTAACATTTAGGCTAACACTTGAAGGAATTAGATGAAAAAATGGTGGACAGTAGTGAAGGTCAGGTGTTGCAGAGGTAGGAAAGGCTGATGGCAAGAGAAATAGCGGCACACTCAAAGATCTGAAAGATGATTAGCACAAAGTGACATGAGGGACAAAGGGGTCACATGAGAAAAAAGATTCATGTTTACCTATACAGATCTTACCAATTTGTGGAATTTCTTACTATATAGGTTTATAAACATATAACAAGTTCTACAGAGGCATTTTCAGTTTCTGCATGTACTAGATCTTTAGCTTGTAGCACTTCTACCACATGAATGGTAGCCACAGAGAGTGAAGCAGGAACAAGGCCTCAACTACAGTAACTTTTCATTCTGATTGATAGATGCCAGTTTGTGTTTGGCTCCTCATTAGATTGTGAGTTCCTCTAGGGCAGAAACTAACCTTATTCATCCTCGAGTCTACAATACCAGCCACAGTCCTTGGCACAGTAGGCAACTGCGCTGGTTATTCTCTATCCCCTTGCCCCCCAGTTATCTATTTTTTGCACTCCTTTAACACTGAGGGGATGGGAGGAGTTGGTTCTGTTGACTGTACACCCTGTTTCTGTTGGCTTCTGGCTTCCAATTTCGTTGAGTGAATAGGAGGCACCAGCAGGAAGTTGAAGGATGCCAGGCAAGAGATGGCAAGGGATTCATTTCTGCTTTCCTGGGTGGGTGACTGGCCACAAATACAGCTCCTGCAACAAGGGTGCCCCCTTGGAGGCTGCAGCCATCGCTGGGTTTCTGCACTGCTAATCCTGATTTGGCTCAGCATCCTTTGTTGGTTGTCATTATCTTGCCCAGCTTCAGTGAATTAGTCATGACATTTAATTCTACTCAAAAATGTCAGGAAACATTGTTTTCTGCTTCTTACTGGAATCCTGACTGATAAGACACTTGATAAATATTAGTCAAATTGAAATAAATCTCAGTGGGAATGCTTGGAATAAGTATACCACTCTAAAAAAGTCACATGTATTTAGATTTTGAAATCAATAACATAACACAGGCAAACCTCATTTTCTACTTAAGTATGATATATGACAGAACTTGAATTAAAATATAAAACCATTTGTTCCCACTTAGTTTTTCAAGTATTTCTCCATAATACTTTCTACTTTTCTTCCATTCACATGATGTTACTGCCAAACTGAATTGATTCTGAGAGTTCTGAGTAACACATTCAGCAAATTTAAACTCGGGTATTGAATATATCATGCCCAGCTTTTCTGCCATTTATTGTTAAGTGTGTGTATGCCTTTAGGAAACACTTAGTTCCTCTCAGAATAAGCATAAGTTACTTTACTGCACAGAACTAATCCCTTACTCTTTCCTTCTTAGGTTGCACTTCTTTTCTTATCACAGTAAGTCAGACCATATTTTAGGATCTATAAAAGAATTTCCCCCAATATATTTTTCTAGGTGCTTCTAATTCATTCACTCAGGTTTACCAATAAATAACATAACCAGGCTTTTAAAACAGCCTCACTGGCAACTGGGTACCTGGGAAAATAATTGGGAGGCAAATATTTTGCTTCAGACTCTGACATTACCAGTTGTTAGCTTTGACTATTCCTTAGGTTATTAGAACTTTGATTTCCTTGAGCTTCAGTTTCCTCATTTATGAAATGTGGGTCATAATATCTACCTTCAAAGGTTGGCATGAAAATTAAATAAAAATGAATATATGTGATGAAGAAATAAAATCATATGATCATCTCAATAGATGCAGAAAAAGCATTTGACAAAATTCAACACCGATTCATGATAAAAACTCTCAACAAAGTAGGTTTAGAGGGAACATAACTCAACGTATTAAAAGCCATATATGAAAAACCCACAGCTAACATCATATTCATTGGTGAAAAACTGAGAGCTTTTTGTCTAAAATTAGAAATAAGACAAGGATGTCCACTCTCACACTTTTATTCAATATAATACTGGAAGTCATAGCTGCAGCAATCAGACAAGTGAGAGGCATCTATATTGGTAAATAAGAAGTTAAGCTGTCACTATTTGCAGATGACATGATATTATACATAGAAAATCCTAAAGACTCCACCAAAAAACTACTATAAGTAATACATGAATTCAATAAAATTGCAGGACACAAAATTAATACCCAGTAAATCAGTAGCATTTCTGTGCACAAATAATAAATTATCAGAAAGAGAAATTAAGAAAACAATTCTATTTACTATTGCACCAGAAAGAATAACATACCTAGCAATAAACTTAACCAAGGAGGTGAAAAACTTGTACACCTAAAACTATAAAACATTGATGAAAGAAATTGAAGATGACACAAACAAATGGAAAGATATTCCATGCTCATGAATTGGAAGAATTAATATTGTTAAAATGTCCATACTATCAAAAGCAACCTACAGATTCAGTGCAAAACCTAACAAAATACTAACAGCATTTTTCACAAAACTTTTAGAGCAAATAATCCTAAAATTTTTATGGAACCACAGAAGACCTCAAATAGCCAATGCAATCTTGAGAAAGAAAAACAAAGCTGGAGTTATCACTATTGCCTATCGCAGATTTCAAGATAGACTACAAAGCTGTAGTAATAAAAACAGTGTGGTACTGCACAAAAATAGATCAATGGAACAGAATAAAGAGTCCAGAAATAAACCCACATTTATATGTTAATTTATGACAAAGGAGGCAAGAATATATAATTGGGAAAAGACAGTCTCTTGAAAAACTGTACGGCTACATGCAAAAGAATGAAACTGAACCACTTTCTTACAGCATATATACAAAAATAAGCTCAAAATGGATTAAAGACCTAAATGTGAAGATTGAAACCATACACTCATAGAAAACATAGGTGGTAATTTCTTTAACATTAGCCATAGAAACATTTTTCTGTATGTCTCCTCAGGCAAGGGAAACAGAAGCAAAATTAAACTCTTGGGACTACACCAAAATAAAAAGAGTTTGCACAATGAAGGAAATCGTCAACAAAACAAAAAGGCAACCTACTGAATGGAAGAAGATATTTGCAAATAATATATCCAATAAAAGGCTAATATCCAAAATACATAAAGAACTTATACAACTCAACACCAAAACAAAACCCCAGCCATTTGATTAAAAGATGGGCAGAAGACTTGGGGGGCATCTGGGTGACACAGTTCGTTGAGTGTCCGGTTGTTGGTTTCAGCTCAGGTCATGATCTCAGGGTTGTGGGATTGAGCCTCATGTGGGGCTCCACGCTTAGCATGGAGTCTGCTTGGGATTCTTTCTCCCTCTCCTCTGCCCCTCTCCACTGTGTTCTGCTCTCTCTTGCTCTCTCTCAAATCGATCAATCAATAAATAAATCTTAGGGGGAAAAATAGGCAGAAGACCTGAACAGACATCTTCCCAATGAAGACATACAGATGGCCAATAGACACAGGAGAAGATGCTCAACATCACTAATCATCAGAGAAATGCAAATCAAAACCACAATGAGATATCACCTTATACTTGTCTAAATGGCTAAAATGAAAAAGACAAGAAATAACAAGTGTTGGTGAGGATGTGGAGAAAAAGGAACCCTCATGCACTGCTGGTGGGAATGTAAATTGGTGCAGCCACTGTGGAAAACAGTATGGAGGTTCCTCAAAAAATTTTAAAAATGATCCAATAATTCCACTACTGGGTATTTACTAAAAGGAAACAAAAACAGTAATTCAAAAAGATATGTGCATCCCTATGTTTATTGCAGTATTATTTCTCATAGACATGATATGGAACCAACTGAATTGTCCATCAATAGATGAATAGATAAAGATGTGGTATAGATATACAATGGAATGATACTCAGCCATAAAAAAGAATGAGATTATGCCATTTACAACATGGATGGGTATTATGCTAACTGAAATAAGTCAGTCGGAGAAAGACAAATACCATATGATTTCATTCATATGTGGAATCTAAGTAACAAAACAAATAAATAAACAAGCAAACAAAAAGCAGAATCAGACCTGTAAATACAGAGAACCAACTGATTGTTGCCAGAGGGGAGGGGAGTAGGGGTGAAATGGATCAAGGGGAATGGTAGATACAGGCTTCCAGTAATGGAATGGTGACAGATGTTAGCTACACTTGCGGTGACCATAACATAACCTATGAACTTGTTGAACCACTATGTTGCATACCTGAAACTAATATAACATTGTGTGTCAACTATACTCAAATAAAAAAAAATTGTAATGGATATACGTGAAACATCTGGCATGGTGTTTGACATATTATTCTAAATTTTTCATCAAAATATAAGATAAACAGGATTGATCATAGTATCTTTAAAACTTGGGCTGCAGTCCTAAGTCCTCCATGAAGCTTTCCTCATTTTTTCCAACTTCCAGCTTTTGGTTATTTATCCCCACACTATTAGAAAGAAATGATCTCTAGCTGTATTTAACTCCTATTTAGTGTGACCATATCTTGGTTATAACATTGTTCCAGACTCTGTCTTATTCTGATAATGATTCAAATATACATATTATTTCTCATACTAGATTATAAGTTTCTTATATCATAGACATTTCTGTATGACTCACAATTACTAAAAATTATTTCTACTTATTATCTATTCAATAGTCAATAGATATTTGATGAGTAAATCCCTGTGTGAATGTATGTCTACTCTCAGTCAAAAGCTAGAGTGCCCACACCTTCCAAATCTTCTGGCATAGCTCTAATTTTTACATACCCTATTCTTTCAAACTCTTCCAATTTTTAGACTGAGGTAAATATCATGTGTTAGTTCTTCATATCCATTTCAATACTTTCTAACAAGCTGAGGCTGGAAAACCTAAACCTACAGTTCTCAGATTTCGTTCATCTTTAGGTTCCTCTCCAATGTGCTTATATGGGACTCTGCTTCACACATAAGTCATATGCAGAGGGAGGGAGGGTGTGGGACATTGATTTATCTGATATAAATTATGGCCAGTTTTGGAGCCAGTTGATTCTGGTCCATCAGCCCTGAAGAGGAAGCAGCAGCAGTAGCAGCAGCAACTTTTTCTACAGTGATTGAGATGAGGGGATTCTGGAGGTTGAATGTTGTTCCTGGGGTTCAGCCTAAAGCCCCAATGCCAGCTCTCTCCATGATTTTAAAGAATCAAATTCTCTTTCTACCTAAACTAACTAAGGTGAATTCCGTTACCTATAACAGAACACTGATGACACAATCACCCTGGGAAAATTGTTATTTATTAGTTAGTCTCAGTTTTCTGTTAAGAGTTGCTCTTGCTCTTATGTACTCACGGATGTCCTTAAGTCCCTACTGATGGTAGTCCTTGAATTTTTTAAATAGAGATGAACTTAGTCATTTGATTGACGAAGGTGTTTCAGGGTAAAGGAATTAAAGTTTAGAATAATTCAAAGGTTTCTGGCATGAGAGCTTGAATGGATAGTTTAATTACTTTCTAAGGTATCTGGAATTATCCTAGAATTCCAGTGTTTCAGCTACTGATAATCAAATCAACCAAGTCAGTAAACTTTATGAATATTGACAGAAGCAGAGTTCCTTATAAGCATAAACGGAAAAATATCATGTAAGCCCTCACATTAGATGAATGATGAAATAATCACATAAATATAGTAATAACTATTTTCTTGTTGAATTTCATAATCACTTCACCTAAATTTATTTTTAATAAAGGATATTCACCTTTTGAATATTCACTAATTGAATGGATAAATTGATATATTTTTATATAAATTAACATAGATTATAACTGTGTTTGTATAAAAAAATCCACACATAAAAAATTATCTCTGTTCTTATGAATTTTAGTCCAGAAAATATGTTCACTTTAATGCTATATAGATGGCACCAAAATTCTACTTATGTTTGATGGTCTTACTTCTAATCAAAAGTATTTAACAGGAAACTAAGAAAATTTTCAAATATTGGACAATAGCCTTCAGCTGCTGCTACCACACATGCCGTTTTCAAAGAGAGATGCATGCAAAAGGAATATTGTAGGCAAAGACACATTCTGTTGCATGTTAGATTATGTGTCCTCAGTCTCTTAATTGGTCAGCAGGCCTGGACCAGATCTGAGACACAAGGTCATTTCTTGTTCTGATCTAACTCCTAGACTTTAAAAGTCTGAGCAGCCTCTTTGTACTTTCCCCCAGACCCACCCACAGTCTAAACACAGCCCTCAAGGTCTTAACATTTTGGTGGTTAAAGGAGACATTAAAAGATTAAATGAGCAAAGAGAAGCTTTCAATCTTAAGGTTTAGAGCAGAGATGCCATCAGCTGCCTGTTTCACATGCCCTTTGCCTTGCCTCCTGCCCTCCTTTGCTTGGAATCCCTGCTTTTTTTCTTCTTGGGTCTCTAGAAATGGATATTCCTCCTTCTAAAACCGCTTCCTCAGGTTATTCTCAATAACTATTCACATGAAACACAGAAGAGAAGAGTAATGTAAAACATTCCAAAAGGAAGAGCCAAGATAAGAGAAGTTTCCTTAAAAGATAAGAGACAAAACTGGCAACTTCTAAATTTGCTTCACCCCCCAAAGCTTGATCCTTAACTCTATGTACAGTTGTTTGTCTTTGATGCTTAGGAGTACTCTTCTCTTGAGTGAAGGGAATAGAGAGAAAGTTGTGCTTCTCCCTAGAGTTTAGCGTGTACTATTAACACTGTTCAATCATCTTTTCTGTATTTTTAGCCTCTCACCAGCACTGCTTTGAGTAACAATAATGCCTTAAAGTCCTACATCATGAGTAATAGTTACCTCCCAGACAACCAGAGACAGAAAAGAAAATCAAGGCTTGGAATCAGGATTAGGATCAATCCCAGGCTGATTTGCTATGAAACTGTTGCTGTTCTCTGTTTCTCCATCTGATAATCATCTAGCATCTTCTCTGTTTGTTGACCTTTGGAGATCACTAGGGAAATTTCTCTAATTTCTTTGTCACTGTTGTTCTTGAAAATCCTATAGCACTTGTGAACCAGATCCCCAAGGATGTGTCTTTTAAAGAATGGTTGTCTCTACTGAGCAGCGGGCTTGTTGCGTCCTTGACCTATTCATCTCCAGGTTCTACCTGAATGAGGTAGGTCTGTGGGAAGAGTCAACATGCAAAGCCAGCCCAAGTTCAGTGGCAGAGAAACAGAATGAGAGCAAGAGAGAGAGGAATGGTAAAAGATACACATAGAACAGCTACAGAAAAAAAAAACATACAAAACAGAAAAATTTCTTCTCATTTGGGCTATCATCCAACAGGGGCATTCAACAGGCCAAGAAGTAACCTTTGCATTTTGGTTATGTTACATTTTCTTTGAATCAATAGCTGATTAAATTTTCATTTCCTTATAATCCATCTGGACCCCAGAGTCTTTCCCAGGCAAGGAGAATCACAAAGTCATGGAACTCTTGAGTTTCATAGAGAAACAATTTTCCAGGATTTTAGATCAGGCTATTCCAAAGGCTCTTTTTTATTTCCTTTCCCCTTTTCCTTTCTATAACTTATCTGCAAGTCCTTTCAGGTGGAGAGGCAACATAGGCCATATTCTCTGTGAGTACCCCTCCACACATCTGGCCACTGGGCAACTGAACCAAGGTCTCCACACCAGACTCAACCAAAACAACCTACTTCACCCAGATCCCTAAAGAGAAGTAAACAGAATGCACTATGGTAAGACACCTATTCTTAATTAAATATCACGAATTATTTGCTTATTGAGTGCCAGCCATGCATCAGGAACTATGCTGGACACTAGAGATAAAAAGATGAATAAGATGAAAACAGGATAAAATTGGTATTTTCAAGGAGCTCACAAATCTAGTAGTGGTGAAAGGTAAGCAAAGTGATACATGTTATCATGGTATGATGCTCTAAGGTCCAAAATGTTACAAAACCAGATAGCTGGGGATGATGGGCAGGAGGTAGGTGATAGAAGAAGGTGGGTAGGGGGTTTATAGAGAGGATGAACTGAGTAGGCTTTTGCCAGATGGCAAGAGCTACAAAGAGTTTCAGGTAGAGGACACAGTATGCACAACTGCACGGTCTTGAAGAAAGATGTTGCCCTGAAAACTAAAAATTCTTCAATGTGGCTTGAGCTTCAGTTGCGTATCTAACAAAGGAAGAAGATTAAGACATGAGGAATGTGGGGAGTCAGATCATGAGAGACCTGCTATGCAATGTAAGGAGTTCAGATGTACAGTTGTCACTACAGGATTTGAACTGGAGAGACCATAATCATATTTATTTTAGCAAAATCGCTCAGTCTGGAGAAAGGAATGCTGTTTAGTATCTATGTATGTTGTCTCCAGTGGACAAGTCCTTTTTGATAGCCTGTATGGGTTCTAGCCCTTTGTAATGCATGCCCACTCTACCTTTGCTGAGACTTGAACTTTCAATTTTTCTTTCCATCCTATCTTCCACCTAAATTATACAAACCACATCCCTCTATTTGCACTATCCCCTGGGTTCTCACCTAACTCCCCCTCCCTTCTATTTCCCACCCATAGTATCTTCCAAGTAATACACATCAATCTAGGGGCACCTGGGTGGCTATGTTGGTTAAGCATCTGCCTTCAGCTCGGGTCATGATCCCAGGGTCCTGGGATCAAGGCTTATGTCAGGATCTTTGCTCCAAGAGGAGTCTGCTTCTCTCTCTCCCTCTGCCCTTGCCCCCCCCCCCCCCGACTCATGCTCTCTCTCTCTCACCCACTCTGTCAAATAAATAAATAAATAAATAAATAAATAAATAAATAAAATCTTTTAAAAAATACACATGCATCTATTCCTTTGACTCAATCAGTGAGCCCCTCCTCTGACTGAACCAACACTCTATTCCTAATAAAGACCTTCGGGGTTAGGAAATGGTGACTAAGTGGAGCATACCAGGTCAGTGGCTGGATCAGAGGTCAATGTGCAGTGGGAAAGGCCATGTAGATTCAGACATGTATGGAGGTCTAACTAGGGATGGGGTGTAAAGCATCATGAGTACTAGGAGGTCTTAAATGTTATACATATTTGGGAGGCAAGTTACTATGGGAAATGACTAGAGAAATCAAGTTTTGGAACTTAACCTGATCACAAGGCTCACATTGGTATAAAAGCTATGAGGAGCTTGGACATGAAAAACTTGAATAAAAAGGAAAATTGGTTTCAATTTGAGGGTTAAGACTGAAGATCAGGAGAATGGACGAGATGGTAAAGAAATAAGAAAAAAGCAGATTGGATACACACAATACTGGGGTGTGAACTGGGAGCGTGGCAGTGAGAAGCAAGAGAGGTGGGAAGCAATACTTAAAGAGGGAGGATTATTACTTAGTAGAAGGAGCATAGGCTCTGGGAACTAATAGTTTTAGGTTATAATTCCATCTCCACTACTTTTTACTTGTATGAATTTAGCCAAATTATTGACCCTATTATCTGTAATGTGGGACCAATATTATCTACCTTATTAGATTGTTGTGAGAATTAAGTGAGCTGAAATATGGAAAGAACCTAGTACAAATTCTGCCATATGATAGATACCCAGTAAATGATGAATATTTTTATTATTGGACAGATTATATTGGGGAAGGAAGAGATGAGGAGTGAAGATGATGAAGGCCAAGTAGGAAAACTTGGAGAAAGTGAAGGACAGTAGTCCTATGTGGCCCACATTCACGTACTCAGAATGGTGGAGTGTGTGCAGAGATCTAGGTCATGCTGGAGGAAATACAGTAATATCAACTTCCTCAAAGTTTCAAGAATGAAATACTAATCTTAAAAATCAAGGGAGTTCAGGCTAAAATTAGAGAATGTGCAAATGAGACTCATCTTTTTTTCCACATGTGGTCAGTGTGACAAGAGGTATTTTGTCAGATGCTCCAGGACTCAGTGTGCTGGAAATGGGGAGGTAATTAGTAAAAAGTTATGGGAAAAAGTGTGAAGAGGACTAGTCATATATAACCTCATGCTCCAGCCTTATCTTGATCCATTTCCCTCCTCCACGCCACCAATTCTTTCTAATCAAAATGCATATCATTACATCATTAACTTTTTATTTTTACTTTGTGCCTTTGCATTTGCTGTTTTGTCTCCTTGATATTTCACCTCCTCTCCAAAACTCTACAAGCTTCATTTCAGTTCAAATGGCACCTCCTTTGTGAAGGGGCTTTCTGGGCTCCTCTGTCAAAGAGTTATTCTTTACCCTGGGTTCCCAATACTTAGTACTTTATTGATAATTAGAATGCTCAATATTCTATTTCAATGCTTATTACATTATATTCTAATTGTCTTCCCTTTTCTTTCTCCTTTACTAAGTAGCTCCAATATCTATTTGTCTTAGTGTTCTCAGTACATGGAACTGTCGTGGTAGGGTTGAAGAAGTGGGGGCTAAGGTTAGGTGAGAAGTCAGGGAGTGGGAAACTAAAGCTAAGATTTTTTAAATGGCAATATTACCAGAGAGGTAGTAGCAGTAGAAAGTAGGCAATCAAAGGAGAGGAAAGAGAGGAATTGATGCACAATTTTTTCAGGCAGGTGCAAAAATATGACCAGTAAAGAAGAATTATTTTTAGAAAGAGATAATTCATCAACCATTTCAAAATTGTAGGAAATGATTTAAATAAGAAGAACCTGCCAGAAGAATTCTCTTTTTTTAAGATTTTATTTATTTATTAGAGAGAGAGAGAGATTGAGCATGAGCAGTGGTGGCAAGAGGGAGCACCAGGCATGGGGCTTGGTCTCAGGACTCTGAGCTCATGACCTGAGCCAAAGGCAGCCACTTAACTGACTGAGCCACCCATGTGACCAATGCCAGAAGAATTCTTAAAACATGAACAAGATCAGGTCATTCAACTGCTCTAACCCTTTCCAAGTATTCCCAATCTACTCAGAGTAAAGGCCAACATTACTACAACTGCTTAAAAGGCCTGTGGTGATCTGCTCATCATCACCTCTCCTACCCCTTCTTCTCTGATTTCATTTCTCCCTTCCACTCACTCTACACCAACCAACTGGACTTGCTGTTCTCACATTTTATTTCACTTTAGGGTCTTTGAACTACCTGGTCCCTTTGTCTGGAAAGCTCTCCCATCAGACAACCAAATGACCATCAACTTCTTCATGATTCTTCTCAATGAGGCTTATAATGATCATCCTATTTGAAATATGAACCTGCTCAACTCTCTGCAGTCCTGATTTTCTTTACCTTCCTTGCTCTATTTTCTCCACAGAACTTATCAATTCTTACATTTATATCCCTACTGTATTTATTCAAAGTCTTGAGAAGAACTGTATTTACTACCTGTATCCTTCCACTAGGATGTAACTTCTTAATATTAGAGCTCTTGTCTGTTTTGTTCAGTGAGCTAGTTCAAGTATCTAGAATAGTGCCTGTCACATAGTAGATGTTCAATGAATATTTGTGAAAAGAATGATTTTAATATACAGAAAGAGATGGGGTCTCTGATAGATGATTTTCCTGAAAAATGAGATGTGTAGAGCAGACAGAGGAACTGGTCTTGGATAAGAAGTAAAGAAGGAATGGGCAAAGATGTGAGAAAGTGAGCACAATGAATTGATAGCAGGAAATGGAATAAATATGCCTCCTATAGCCTCATTTGTAAAATAAAAGGTAAAATAGTCTGCTGAGAGAGAAGAGAGTAAGGGTGGCAGATTGGCGATCACAGCAAAGAGTCTTTGGGAAGTGTGGAGAGTGAATTGATTTAAAACATAGTGTAGGATAGCCAGCCATTATTTGTGAATCAGTTGAGTTCCATGACCATAAATTATGGCAGTGTCACCTGTCTTCTTTTGTGGCAGTATCATCTGTCTTCTTTTGTGATTTTTCTCTAGCAGGGCTCAGCTGCCCAGATGCAGATTAAAAAGCTCCATTGCTTTCTTCCTTTTTTAAAAAATTTAAATTCAATTAACCAACTTACAGTACATCATTAGTTTCAGATGAAGTGTTCAACAATTTATCAGTTGCATATAACACCCAGTGCCCATCACATCACATGCCCTCCTTAATGCCCATCACCCAATTACCCCATCCCTATCTCCCCTCCAGGAACCCTCAGTTTGTTTCCTATAGTTAAGTGTCTCTCACGGTTTTTCTCCCTCTCTGATGACTTCCCATTCAGTTTTCCCTCTCTTCCCCAATGGTCCTCTGCTCTGTTTCTCATATTGCATATATGAGTGAAACCATATAATAATTGTCTTTCTCTGATTGACTTCCACTCAGCATAGTACCCTCCAATTCTATCCATTGTTTTCTTTGAAGGCCACTTTTTTTTTTTGTAATGAATGTGAGGAAAACAGAGGGGGAGATGAACCATGAGAGACTATGGACTCCAGGAAGAAAACTGAGGGTTTTAGATGGGAGGGGGTGAGGGGATGGGCTAGCCTGGTGAAGGATATTAAGCAGGGCACATATTGCGTGGAGCACTGGGTGTTTTATGCAAACAATGAATCATGTAACACTACATCAAAAGCTAATGATGTACTGTATGGTGACTAACATATAATAATAATAATAATAATAATAATAATAATAATAATAATAAAACACTTCTAAAGGCAATGTTAGGACCCTCCTCATATGGACTACTTGAATACGTATCTATCTTATGGCTGTAACACATTGGACTATAACAGCTTGTTTACTTGTGTAATCTACTTCTAAAGACTTTGAATAAGGATATCTGACTTTTTCATCTTTATATTTTCAAAATGCATTGTGGGACCAGGCCCCAATAAATATTAAATAGATCTTTCTCTTAACCACTAACAATGCTATAAATTGTCTGCATTCATTTTCACTCTCAAGGGAATTAAAATTTAGATAATCTGAGGTTTGCTTCAGATTGCAAAATTGGTAAGAGATAGATAATGGACAAGAATTCAGCTCTTAAAATTATTTGTTCCAGTGGTCTGAAGTTTTCTTCATGCTTTAGTATATGCTGAGTATTGGAGCTCCTTTTGTCATTGTCAAGTCTCTTATGCTACTCTTTTGTTTTCTATGATTCCTAAAATAACAGACAAGAATGAGTGTGCATTCACATGTAAAAATTCCTTCACAGTCTTGTTCTGTAATTGGTTCAGTTTAGGCTAGGTACTTCCATACTGCCTCACAATGGGCAAAAATGACCTCCCTGAGAGAGTCGTTAAAAATTAATTAAAGGATAATTATTTTTAGTGGAGAAAGAAGTCAAATTTGAGTTCTATTTTACCGTGGTAATTTTTCCAACACGTATAACCAACTACTTTATTGGAGATCTGGGGGCTTTGGCCCACACGGTATATAATAAATCAGAAATCAGTACTAAACATTTAGAAAATTCTGTATCTTGTGCTTTTCAGGTCCCTAAATTATGCCTTTCCCTTTCCAGGTCATCTCTACTGGTGTGCTTGAAAAATATGTTTCTCTTTTCAGATTAATTTTATTTATAATGTCAAGCAAACTTTTTTTATTGGCTTTTCCCCCTTTCCTAAAAATTTAAATTCAATTAGCCAACATACAGTACATCATTAGTTTTTGATGTAGTGTTCAATGATTCATTAAATGAGTTGCATATAACACCCAGTGCTCAAACTTTTATCTCTACTTTTCTCTTTCTTCTATCCCCACTTGTGAAGAAAGTGTTTTTAAATTTCAATTCTCTCTTCAGATCCTACTGTACCCTAGGAAGCCCAGGACTCTTCTGAGTTGTTGAAGTTCCTGACTCTCCACTCTCAAGGCAGCTCCTTAAATGCAACTTGTGCTCAGCAGTATCCATATTGAGGAGAAGTTTCAGAGTCAAGGAGTAGATAGAATTAATCAGGTAACAATTCTGGTAGTATAAAAATTTTGAACCAGTCTTTGGAGAGGGTATAGATGAACTGTACAAATTAATTTGAGATCAAATGTGAACTATTTTATATGTATATATACAACTAATATATATATATATATATATATATATATATATATATATAGTCTCCCTCTCTCTCTCTCTCTCTCTCTCTCTATATATATATATATATATATATATATATATATAATTACTATTAGGAGCCATCTAAAAAATCCAAATGTATTTAATTACTCAATAGAGCAGACATTTCTTCAATTTTTTAAGCCATGGCCCTAAAAATAGGCAAGTAATTGTTAAAAGTTTTGCCAGCATTTTCAAGAGAAATACTATATAGCCGAGGAGTAGGCCACAGTCAGCAATTCTCCTGTCAGAAGGGTGTTTTCCAGTTGATATTCTGCTTTTATTTTCTCCGGAATTTGAACTACCTTGCCTCCTGGCCTTGCCCTAGATCAGCTTTGGCACTTACTCCAATCATGATGGTTTCCTGCCTTATAGCTGCCTGTGAAATCTGGAAATATGCTGATAAGTAAAGTATTTACTCCTAGGACTACCTGAAGCCCTCCTTCTAACCCAGATTTGAAGGCCTAAATCCTGAATCTGACCTCATGATTCTGCTTTGAGACTCTTAACTTTGTGTCTTTGGTGGATTTGTTTTCAGGTTCTGTTCTAATGTCTGATTTTCTGGAGAGGATCTTGTCCTCTCATGACTCTCAAATCACACCCCAGGACCAGATTGTGGCACTAGGGTTAAGTTTAATGATAAAGTACCAATAGCCCAAGGGCACCTTGCTGCTAATGTGGATCTCACTTGTGCTATTTTCATTAAATCCTTTGTCTTTTGGTGTCCTAGCCATGTCAAAGGAAAATATCACCCATATTAGTGAATTCATCCTGGTGGGCTTCCCTACTTCCCCTTGGCTACAGGTTCTGCTTTTCCTCCTTTTCCTCATCACCTACCTGTTTGTTCTGTTGGAGAATTTGGTCATCATTCTCACTGTATGGATCACTGGGTCTCTGCACAAGCCCATGTACTATTTTCTGGGCACCATGTCGTTTCTGGAGACTTGGTATGTATCTGTCACAGTACCCAAGATGTTGGCTGGATTCCTACTTCGTCCCAATACCATCTCCTTTCTGGGATGCATGATCCAACTCTATTTCTTCATCTCACTTGCCTGTACTGAATGTGTGCTCTTGGCTGCCATGGCCTATGACCGTTACGTGGCTATATGTTGTCCTCTTCGTTATCCAGCCATTATGACCACAGGATTTTGTGTGCAGCTGACAATCAGTTCCTGGGTGAGTGGCTTCACCACCTCCATGGCAAAGGTATACTTCATCTCCCAAGTTGCTTTCTGTGGCAATAATATCTTGAACCATTTTTTCTGTGATGTTTCCCCAATCCTCAAACTGGCCTGCATGGACTTTTCTATGGCTGAGATGGTAGACTTTGTGCTAGCCATTCTCATCCTTGTGTTTCCTCTCTCAGCCACTGTCCTTTCCTATGGCTTCATTGTCTCTACCATTCTGCACATTCCCTCAGCCACTGGGCAGCGGAAGGCCTTCTCCACCTGTGCCTCTCACCTAACAGTGGTGGTCATCTTCTATACAGCTGTGATCTTCATGTATGTCCGACCTCGGGCCATTGCTTCATTGAATTCTAACAAATTGATCTCAGCCATATATGCAGTCTTTACTCCCCTGCTCAACCCTATTATCTACTGCCTGAGGAACAAGGAGGTCAAAGATGCCATCAGAAAAACCATGTCAAGTGGCCAAGCCCTTTTCTTGAAAGATTCTCTTTGCTAAAGAGACTCAGACATTCCTTCTCTTTTCATTTGAGTTAATCTCAAAATGCACCTACATTAGGTGAAAGTCTGCAATTATAAACATACTGACTTAGTACACAATTAAAGGATAAGAGGCCAGATATCAAAGAAAATCTTTTCTTTTAGGCTTTAATTAAATGCTTCCTTTTATAATGTGGTGAGTGAAATAACCAGAATTTTATGAGATGTGCATTGGTACCAGAGTTATAAAATCATTTTATTTTTATAAAGATGCTAAGAAATAATCAGTTATTAACCAACTAGTTTTTAGAGTTCTATTGGTGGGATTTCTCCATTTTGATTTTGTTTTGTTTTATTTATTTATTTATTTATTTATTTATTTATGTATTTATTTATTTTTAATGGCAGATTAGAATGAACTTTATTCAATTTTTTTAAAAGTAAATTTAGGGGGGTAATCAGAAGGGGGAATGAAGCATGAGAGACTATGGACTCTGAGAAACAAACTGAGGGCTTCAGAGGGGAGGGGGGTGGGGCAATGGGATAGGCCGGTGACGGGTAGTAAGGAGGGCACGTATTGCATGGTGCACTGGGTGTTATACGCAACTAATGAATCATCGAACTTTACATCAAAAACCTGGGATGTACTGTATGGTGACTAACATAATATAATAAAAAAATATTTTAAAAAAGTAAATTTTCTCTTTGTTCTTTTGAAAACCTCTAAGAAGAAATAAATCATGAAATGTCAATACTTTCAAGGACTAAAAACTGCTCAAGGAAAACACACAACAAAAATATTATGTTAAAAAAGCAAAACACAAATAATGTTGAACAAAAAGAGTAAAAGAAAATTGTATTAATTATTTCAACTAACCAAATACTCTCTTCAGAACTAATAAAGGGATGGGCACACTGAAAAATCAGTAAAACTGTTAGGTTAAGTCAGGGAAAGTACATTCATTTTTTAAAGTAAGTATCCTCTAATGGGACTTTGAAGATAATGTTAAAAATCAAAACACGGATTTTGTTTTGTTTTAAAAGCCCGCTCTGTCTTAGGAGGAGTTCACAAAAAGAGATTCTGCAATCATCAGTTTCATGGCTAGGACCTGTTTACTGCGTCCTAGAGGGTTAGGGACCTGGTTCCTTTTATGATCAATTGATGATATTTCATTGTAATTACTTTTTCAAATTTAAGGAAATATGAGAGACAACTCCTTTTAGGATGGAACAGAAACACCATAAGGTACACAGCATGCAAAACTTATCATGGCAGAGAGAAAACAAGATTAATATACATACGTGTGTATATGTATGTGTTTGGGTGTGTATATAGTTATATATTATGATATGTATTTGTACATAAAATTTATAATTTTATAATGTAGAAGTTCCAACAAATTATATGTGTAATATATAATTTCAGGCTTTAATTTTCTTCCTTTGTTGGAATTTCTACATATATAATCTTTTAGATGTAACAGAGTCAGCAGCTAGACCTTCAGAAAACCTAGTAGCAATTCATTAAAGCCCATTCCTTTTCAGGTAAAGGAAACATTGACATTGACAAGAGGTCACAAAGTGCTTTTGCTTAGATGGTACTTGGCCTGGATATGCAGGATTTTCCCTCTTCTCATTTGTTTTACTTTTGATTTTGGAAAGGTGGATGCAATATCCTAGCAACTGCTTTCACTCAGCCATTATAAAATGAGAGAAGAGAGATGGATTCTGTCTGGCTCAGCAACAATATTGGATGAGTGAGTTAATGAAATATAGTCTGCCAAGAATTTAAGGATTGCAGGCATACTACTTAACCCCAACACTTTGGAAACCACATTTCATAAGTTTTAATTGGGTTATTGGCTTAAATACCATATTTGATTTTATTTACATTGTAACTACATTGTCTTCCCATTTGGTATTAAGTTTTTGTATAAGGTCACATGAAATTGTTTTAATTTATTTTATATAGATTATTACATTTTATAGACTGTGGTAGTTTCCAATTTATCTAAACCTGTTATAGTCTCCTGGCTCTCATTACTTTTAGCCGAACAACTGTATATCCATAATGATATGTATCATTTTTCTTTAGCCAAAAAGAAACGTTATGGGCCATCGCCTTCACACAGACACTAAAAATAATATAAGATGCTCTATTTTGAATCAGAGAATTTCTTACCCAAAGCTAGAATTTTCTAGTCTTTTTATCAAAAGAGAGCAGCATTATATATTTACATATAAATATATATATATTTCTGCTCAAAAATCTCTGTTAATTCCTAATAGATAATTAATGTTATTTTGAAATCTCACTATTTTATTTTTTATTCTTAAAATTCATTTCAATTTTGGTTAAGCATCCCTGTGGTCATTTATTGTTATAACCTCAAGTATCATCTATGTTTATAACCTGAGATTGCCTTTCTGGCCTAGACTGTCTGACTTTTAAAGTTTTCTATATAGCCATTAGATCATTTGTTATACAAATCCTCTGTGTACTTACTTATCTTCTAATTTATTTGATGAACTTGCTTTCCAAGAAAGTTAACTTATTTTTTCCATAACAGTACATTGTTCTTTCTCCATTTATGATGTTTGCTTTTTATATTTTACTTTAATATTTAAAATATTTTACTTTTAAATGTTTAAAACATTCAGAAAGTAGAAAAATAGTAAAATTAACAACTTCATCCACAACTCAGATTTTAAAAATTGAAGATCAAAAGCTGTATGTAATTAGATTTTATAATTATGCTACATTGTTACTGTTGCACTCCAGTTATAACTATATTACTTTATTCAAAACTGGAAGAGTGGCATTCAAAAAGGAAAGACAGAATGACCTGTAGCTGAATAGAAATCTGCAGAGAAGGAGGTAGATAGGAAAAGGCTATGGTTTTGGATATCAGACAGTGAACCAGCAAGAAAGTCATAGATAAATTGTCAAAACTGAGAGTAGCAGGAAGTTTTCTAGATGACTAAATTGGTAACATTTTCCCTTTATCGCAGAAAAATTTGTATTGGATGTACAAGTAAGACTTAAACCAAACAAACAGAACCAGTGGGAGATATAAATTAAGAGATTTATTATGTGGAGCTGGCTTATGCAATTGTGGGGGCTGGCAAGGCAAATCTGAAAAGTATAGGGCAGGCTGTCAGGAAGGGCAGCCTGGAAGTCTTGGGCATGAGCTGAAGTTGCTTCCCCACAGGTGAAATCTATTTTTCCTCAGGGAAATCTCAGTTCTGCTCTTATAGCCTTTCAACTGATTGAATCAGGCTCCTCTAGATTATCTAGAATAATTTTCCATGCTTAAAGTCAACTGATTATAGACTTTAATCACATCTACAAAATACCTTCACAGCAACACCTAGATTAACGTTTGATGGAAAAACTGGGGACTAAAGCCTAGCCAACTGGACACATAAAACTGACTACCACAGTCCATCTCTTGTCAACCTGGCACTCGTACACACCCTTTAAACCACACAATCTCCAAATCAAGACAATAACAAAGTCACACTTCCACCTACCACAACACAACTATCCTGTGTAAAACTGAAAATAGGCTAACCTTCGTTCCAGAAGATGCAAAGTCCTTGGAGAATGTTTGCTCTTCTCCTTTGATATCCTATAACTTAAATACTGTGATATAAAGTTAATTTATTAATATATCTTATGTTAGGTGGTACAGGGATAAAGGAGATAAGAAAATGAAAACATATTTGTGATATATAGATATACGTTTATTTATATACCAAATATCGTGTGTGTATTCATAATAGAAGAAATACTAATAACTATTAAACTATTACAAATCTCATCTCATTTTCGCAACAGCTCACAGGGTCTTAACTAGTATTTCTGATTGCCTTCTTCAACTACCCATGCCATATTCTTTTTGCTCTCAAAAAGCACCTCAGCGGTTCATAGTTCTTTGACAGGTAGGGTAACCCAAGCCTTCATTTCTGAAAGGTCTGAGCCATTAGAAATACTGCCTAAACTAGATTGTCATAATTTTCCATTAACTATAATCACAGTCATGGTAGTTTTAAGAGATACCCAAGAGATCTCTTGTATTCCAGACATACTCTCCCTTACCTCCATTATATAGTAGCAACCAATTTCCCCTTGGATCAGGATCAATCACCTATTGATTTAAGACACAAGAGACCAAAGTGGCCAGGTGGCAGTCTCAAATCGTAGTTCAATGAAATTATTGTATCTCCTAGTGGAAACATCCCTTCTTTTGGAACTAAGGCCTCTAGACTAGAAAAGTCACAGGGACAGGAAGCAAAAGTTTTTCTAAGACTCAGTAGAGGTAATAAGGAATGGAGCTGCTCCCATTTTAACCCCTTCGTTCCTGGACATATGAATATTGGTAGTGGGAGAAACATCACTATATATTGGATGCTGATTCAGAGCATAGACAGCATCCTGGAGGACATTACCCCAGCCCTACAAAGTACTGACAGCTAGCTGGTGCTGTAACTGCATCTTTAAAAGGTTTTCCCACCATACGATCTAACCAGCTACTTCAGTGATGGTGGAGAACATGCTAAGATCAGTGAATTCCATGAGGATGGGCCCTTTGCTATAGTTCATTTACTGTAAGGTATACTTCATTTATTGATCAAAAGCAATGCTATGTGAAATAATGGGTTCACTCATTTATGGAACATAAGAACTAGGAAGATCGGTAGGAGAAGGAAGGGAAGAATGAAGGGGGGGTAAACAGAAGAGGGAATGAAGCATGAGAGACTGTGGACTCTGGAAAACAAACTGAGGGCTTCAGAGGGGAGGGGGGTGGGGGATTGGGATAGGCCGGTGATGGGTATTAAGGAGGGCACATATTGCATGGTGCACTGGGTGTTATACGCAAATAATGAATCATCGAACATTGCATCAAAAACTGGGGATGTACTGTATGGTGACTAATATAACAAAATTAAAATTATTAAAAAAAAAAAAGAAAAGTCACAGGAAAAAAAAAAGCAATGCTATGTGAAATAGCATGACAGTGTATAAGGTCATTCTGTAAGTCCACAGATAGTAGTTTTGACAGAAGCACTGCATTTAGGAAAGGCAAATCTTTATCCAGGGTTAGTGTCTCTTCCAGCGAGAACATAGTGCTGCCCCTTCCATGTTACAAGTGTTCCAATGTAAGATCCATGACAGAGGGACAGTTGTCTATTTTTTTCATTGCTATATAATTTAGCATCTTGCATCTAGCACATAGGAGTTCAATAAATATTGAATGAGAAAATTCAAAAAGAAAACAGATCTGTGGAGGGAAAACAAAGCAGGAAACTCTGTATGCATTCGTTCTGGTTAATTTACTCTGAGATACTCATTTGTGTTCAAAGGATTACCTCTTGGGGAAAGATTAAGACAGTCCTGCTTCCACAGCTTTTCTGAGACCACGTGGGGTCTTCACTATACCCACATGGGGGACATATATATATATACAGTACTATCCCAAGGCATGGTCACTAAGTGCACAGTCAGAGACATGAAAATGGCCCTCCATGTTTCCTTTACAGGTGGAGGGTTCTCTCTGGACCAGCAGAGCTCATTAACTAGGAGAAGAAAGCAGAGGTGGAAGGTCAGGAATCACACCTAGGGGATTTATTAAAATCCCGTCTCCTAGGCTAGCATCTCCAGTGAGGGAACACATCAGCTGGGGAGAGATTTCCTTTTAAATAAGTGGAAGGTCAAAGTCATTGTCACACAGGAAGGCAGAAGAGCCATCCTCAAAGACAAGGCACTGGAGGCAGCTGGGTGGCTCAGTCAGTTAAGCACCTGCCTTTGGCTCAGGTCATGATCTCAGGGTCCTGGGATCGAGCCCCACATTGTGTTCCCTGCCTGCTTCTCCCTCTGCCTGCTGCTCCCCCTGGTTGTGCACTCTCTCTCTCTCTAGTGTGCTTTGGCGTGCGCTCTCTCTCTCTCAAATAAACAAATAAAATCTTCAAAAAAAAAAAAAAAAGACAGAGCCCTGGCTCACTGTGGCCACCAGGGAAAGTGTGGCCAGGCATTTTAAGTTCTACTTTTGGGTCTTCTTAACATAGCCTCTTTCTTGGATTTTTCCTTTATTCAGCTTTTCCTTCAGAGCTCAGTAGGAGTGAAAGTGTTTTTAAAATTCTAAGTAATATCTCAGCCTGACAATTCCTTGGTGGCTAGAAAAATTCCTTCAAAGGGTGACTGGGTCAGAGAAGCAGTCTATCCTAACTCCTCACATAAGAGGAGACAGGCAGCTTCTTGTTCCTATGTGAATCTTCTCTCAGTAGTGTTGGCCACTCAGAGACAAGGTTGCTCATTCCCAAGAGGGGGTCTGCAAAGCCAGAAGAATGGGAGGGCCCTGAATCACTGATCTCACATACCTCCTCACAGCTGGTACCCTCCCCAATACTGGCAAAAGCCACTTTATTCACCAATTTCTGTTTGCACTCCTTGGCTCCCTCAAACAAGCTACTACATCTTATGGTAAAATCTACCAGCAGTGTCTCTAATTTATCTGAGGTAAGGATTTTATCTCCGTTTGAGTGGATATTATGAAGTAAGTGTCTGTGAGTGATTAGGAATTGGGCAGGATCCTAGTTAGGAAATGTGGCTGGTTAGGAACGATTACCTGTCCCTTTGACCATCTCAGTAATGTTAGTCTTGGTAATGAACACCGCAGTAATGTTGGTCTCATTCATCCATTCAACAAATAATCATTAAGGGTATTCTATAATTCAGACTCTGTGCTGTATGTTGAACAAACCCTGTGAATAAGACACAAACCCTGTATCTAAGGATCAGTATAAGAATATGTAAATACCATAGTCAGGGTAGCTGCTCACTCTGTGAGAAACAGGCAGGTTTCTAGGAGGTAGTGGCAGCTGATGTTCTGGAGTACCAGGAAGCTATAACCAAGAATAAAAGATCAAGGGTATGAAGGATGGGATGAGAGGAAAGAAATGAAGCATTCTAGGCAGAGGGACATGCAGGTGGAAAGGCCTAGCAGCAAGAGAAAACAGTTTCTTGGGCAATTCCAAATTGATCACTGTGGAGCAAAGTGGGGTTTAGATAGGGATGGAGGAGGGAAGGGAGGATAGGTCTCACTATAAGAAGTGAGGCAGGAGAGATCAGCCTAGCCAGATTATGAACTTTTTAAAAAAGATTTTATTTATTTATTTGAGATAGAGCAAGAGTTTGAGAGAAAGAGAACAAGTAGGTGGAACAGCAGGCAGAGGGAGAAGCAGGCTCTCACTGGGCAGGGAGCCCGACACAGGGCTCGATCTCAGGACTCTAAGATCATGACCTTAGCTGAAGCAGGCACTTAACTGACTGAGTCACCCAGGTGCCCCAGATTATGAACTATGTTGCATAATATGCCAAGAGATTGGAGTAGATCTTGAGGGAAGTTATTAAAGTATGTTAAGTAACAGAGTAACATCAGAGTTGTAATATTTAGATTTCTATAACAGTGTAGAAATGGATTGCAGGAGATAAAACTAAATCCAGGGAGAAGCCTAGTGAGTTACATAGCCTTGAGGTCATTATTTCCTCTCAGTTCTCTTTGCCAAAGATATATTTAATTTTAAAATCCATCCTCAGTGTTACCCTAGGGACTTAGATCATAGCCTTCTTTTCATTCCCTAGTTGTCATTATTTTGGATGATTTTAGTGTCCATGGGAATGACTCATTTTAGTTCCATATTGTTAAAACTCAAATAACTTACATGTTTAGATAATTTAAGCCACCCATTCCAGTGGGTGAAATATTTCTTCACTTTTTCTTTCCTGCCCTGTAGATTTAGATGTCCTACAAAGTCTCTATCCTTCATTTACGCCTCTTCCACATTGTATTATGAATATCTGTTTATTAAGGATATGTCTTTCCTTTTAGACTGTGAAATTCTTAAGGGCACCGACGAAAAATTTTTGCTCATCAAAGTACTAGGTTACTACTAGGCACCAAACATATATTTCACTAGACAAATGCTTAAATGCTCTTTGAACATTGACTGAGTGGCAAGTTTTAATGTTGTATTCGTATTGTCAGGCTTGGATTGTTGTTTCCTGAGAACTCAAAGTCTCCCTGGTGTTTGCTGACTCCTGAAAGATTTTGCAAAAGCTGTCAAAATAGCTCGCACAGGGGAATGTCAAAATTAAATAATGTGTTATATATATGCCTTAAATTGGTGGTTTGAAGGCATTTGGAATATTAAGGAGAAATTTTGAAGGTCCAATATTATGCAGACCTAATATTAATTAGAAAGCCTATTATATGGAAAGAATTGGAATGAACCAGGTAGACACCAGACATGCAAGGAAATTTTTGAATCTATCATTATGCTTAAAGAAGGAATTTGACAGTAGGAGGGCTAGCTTAACATATATTAACATATTATAAATATTACATATTTTGCTTCCTATAGATAGGTTTGGAATATTCTGTTCATGATCTAGAAAATTTTGTTTGCTTAGGATCAATTTGAGTCATTTGTGGGCCAGAATAAAATTATTTTTAAAAAATGCGTATGGGTATGGTTTCTCTCTTCTATGGAACATAAGAACTAGGAAGATCGGTAGGAGAAGAAAGGGATAAAGAAAGGTGGGGTAATCAGAAGGGGGAATGAAACATGAGAGACTATGGACTCTGAGAAACAAACTGAGGGCTTCAGAGGGGAGGGGGATGGGGGAATGGGATAGGCTGGTGATGGGTAGTAAGGAGGGCACATATTGCATGGTGCACTGGGTGTTATATGCAACTAATGAATCATCGAACTTTACATCAAAAACCAGGGATGTGCTGTATGGTGACTAACATAATATAATAAAAAATATTATTATAAAAAAATGGGTTTCCCTACTGATATACAAAATATATATAGCTTAGAGGTTTTGTCTTGAGGCAAAGTAATATGATGTGTTTTAAAATTCTTTATAATATGGGCTGAATAACATGGCAGTTAAGAAGTTTCTCTGGCACCAGATTGGGTTCACATTCTGACTCTGTCATTCAGTAACTATATAATCCTAGAGAGCCAGATAATATCTCTGTGCCTATTTCCTTATCAGTAAAGTAGATTTAATAATTCATCCACTTCATAGGATTGAAGGAAGAAAGCTCTCAGAATAAATCTGGCACATAATGATAGTTTAATATATTTTGTCTACTATTCTGACAATAATTCTTTGGACCCTGGCCATAACCTATGATATATAAGGTACAGGACTCCAGGAATAGCCTCAGACACCTCTGCAATTGCCCCTTTTCTTTTGGGATTCACCACGCTGATTCAGAGGTGACAACAATGGGACAGAATTGGCAGAGATATTTTAATATTAGAGTTTAAAATAACTTTTTTGGAAAATTTGTCTTTGAAGTAGTCTTGTGTAAGGACATTACCTGCCTACTGCACGTGAGTCAATAAAGTGTACTAAGTCTCTTCAGGACAAGTGGGGCTGACACCAGTAGCAATAAGAGCAGTCTCTCCAGGCTATAAAAAAAATAAATAAAAAATAATTAAGGACTAGGAATATTGAATAAGGATCTGAAACATGTTGAACTGGATAACATAAGTTAGCTGACAGAGGTAAATATGTAGACAATACAGAACATTGTAATATTGTCATTGTGATACATAAGTCACTTAATTCTAGAATAGATGCTAAGACTATGCATTTTGCAAGAGGAAACAGTCCCTGAATTCCGAGCTTTCCCACTAAGTCAATACCTCTTTTCCTTCCATCCATCTCATTTATCTATACACACTGAGCAAATAGACTTCATTCTCTTGGGAGTTTCTGGTTCCTTACCCACTCTTAATTCTTCTAGTTATCACCTCCCAAACTGGCTTTTCTTGACTTATTTCCATTGCAAATATCTAGCCAATCACCAATTTTTGTTGTTTCTGCTTCCAACATGTATCTTGATTCTATCATACCTGTGCTATTTCCCTGATTCATCTTACCTGTATGATCACAATCGCTTCTGCACATATCTTTTTTTATTGTTTTTCCAAGTTTTTATTTAAATTCTAGTTAGTTAACATTTAGTGTAATATTGGTTTCAGGAGTAGAATTTAGTGATTCATCACTTACATATAACTTACTCCTGCCCATCTTCTACCTATTACTCCTTTGTACAACTGTAAGAGTTATCCTTTAAAAATATAAATTGCCTAGTGTCACATCTATGTGAGTGTGTGTGTGTGTGTGTGTGTGTGTGTGTGTGTGTGTAGAGCTTTGCACTGCAGTCCATATCCCCTAAAAGGCCAAGGATGACTTGGAACATGTGTATCTCTCCATATTTATCTCAGTTAGTACCCACATCATCAGTCTTTATTTAGCTCCTCAGAAAGTATAAGCTCCTTTCTTTTTCAGAGATTCTGCATACAGTGTATCCTCTGCTCGGGTACCTCTTCACTCCTCTTCATTCGAATAATTCATGCTCATCGTTAAAAACTGAGCCTGAGGGGCACCTGGGTAGCGCAGTCGTTAAAAAAGCGTCTGCCTTCGGCTCAGGGCGTGATCCTGGCGTTCCAGGATCGAGTCCCACATCGGGCTCCTCCGCTGTGAGCCTGCTTCTTCCTCTCCCACTCCCCCTGCTGTGTTCCCTCTCTCGCTGGCTGTCTCTCTGTCACATAAATAAATAAAATCTTTAAAAAAAAAAAAAACTGAGCCTGAAATTCAGTCTGAGAGAGGTATTTCCTTAATTACCAATCTACATGAGAACCATTATTATTTACCTTTATGAGTTTTCACATTTGTAATTACACCCATCTTTAAATGCTGTTCACAAGAATGTAATTAAAGATAAGTGTACTCTTCAAGGTAAGTGTATACTTATCTTGATGAGCACTGAGTAATACATAGGATTGTTGAATCACTATATTGCACACATGACACTAACACTGTATGTTAACTATACTGGAATTAAAATTTTAAGAAACAAAGTAAAACTCAGAGATGGTAAAAAAAAAATGTGGTCAGGTATTCTATATTTTATGCACTCCCTGCTATACTTGGGAGCTATCACAATGCCTGGCACATAAGAGCAATGGGAGGGGATGGTTCTTTCTCTATGTCAAGTGAATGGTAATGTAAGATACCTAGTCTTTACTCTCTCTCGTTTCTTCTCAAGGGAAGGAGAAACATAATCAAATTGGAGAATGAACTGGGGTAAATTTCTCTTTTTTTGGAAGATACTATGGCTAGTACTTGATCTATCTGTTCCCCTTTCCCACTATTCCTTCCTTGTGGGAATACCAATTTATTCCTATATTGTCTGTGATTGCAAAGGTAATTATGCATTTGGGGCTTAGTATTACTAAGCCCATTGTCCACTGACATATAAGAGTCATTCTTGAATTTCTGCTTTATGAAAAATAGAGGTAATACTTTGGCCTGCACAAATATCTTCTTTCTCAATTGGTTCAAAACCTGGATGGGATAGAGGGAGATACATATTAGGCCCTCTCAAAGACCCTGAATCTCCTGAAAAGAAGGCTGGACAGTATGTGTCCAGATTTTCCCTTTAATATTTCACATTAAGTTGCTCCACATTTCTCAGAAAAAGTAAATGGGATGAAAGGCAGAGATAAGCCCAGAATTATTGTACAGTGGGACTCCCCTAACATTGAAGAAAACATCAGAAGTGAGAAGAAATGTGCTCTTATAAGAGTATGTGATCAGTACATATTTGGTGAGTTAATTCATGAATGAAAAAGTATAATATGATATGATAAATTGAACAACCAATCCTGCTGATCAAGGGCTATAACATTGTAAAGCCAGAAAGTCCCCAGGTACCACATCAGAACTATTTTGCCAAGATCTTATGTAATTTCAGATAGGTAAAGAAACCACAGAATGGGGCTGTGGAATTCCACCTTGGGAAATGGCTTCATCTTGGTAGGGATTCTGAATGACAATGGGGCTCCTAAACTACTCTGTGCCCCAAATGCTGTCCCGTGCGTGTTTGCCCTGACCAGCAATGGCCTGCTGCTCTTGGTCATTACAATGGATGCTTGGCTCCATGTGCCGATGTACTTCCTGCTCAGCCAGCTATCTCTCATGGACTTGATCTTTGCATTTGTAGTTACTCCCAAAATACTTGCGGATTATCTCTGTGGGAAGAACACCATCTCCTTTGAAGGCTGCACCTTTCAGATGTTAGTAGTTCTCACTTTGGGAGCTGCAAAGGACCTCCTACTGGGGTTAATGGCCTATTACGGGTACGTGGCTATTTGTCATCCTCTGAACTACATGGTCCTCATGAGGCCAAGGATCTGCTGGCTCCTGATAACATCTTGGATTCTGGCATTCCTAAATGGTGTGATATACACTTCATATACTATGCACGTTCCTTTCTGCATGTTCCAGGAAATCAGGCACCTGTTCTGTGAAATCCTGTCCTTGCTGAAGTTGGCCTGTGTAGATACCTCCATATATGTGCTCATGGTATATGTGATAGGTGTGACCTTTCTCGTCCTTACCCTTGCTGTTATCCTTGACTCTTATACATTTGTCCTAATTGCTGTCCTTCACATGTCCTCAGGTGAGGGACTGCAGAAAGCCCTCAACACATGCTCTTCTCACCTGACTGTGGTAGGAATGTACTATGGAGCTGCCATGTTTATGTACATCTGGCCCAATTCCTACCATAGTCCCTACCATAGGCCATAGAGGACAACATCCTCTCTGTATTTTATATTATCATTACTCCAACACTGAACCCTCTTATCTATAGCCTGAGAAATAAGGAGGTAATGGAAGCCTTCAGGAGAGTACTGGGGAGATTCACGTCCATCCAGAGACAGTAGATGCCAATGTCATGTGGAAGCCCTATAGCTTCTAGATGGGACTCCATATCTGCTCTTGGTTTTGAGTTCACATCTTCCACATTTTGAAAATTCTGAAAATCTGCCACATTGGAGATAAGTCCTCATGTTTCGTGAGCTATGTATCAATAGCTAAGGATGCATTCATTTCTCTGATCAACACCCCAGAATCTGGGTGAAATTCCCTTTCTGTTCTAACAGAGATTATTTTATTTTTCACTTCATGTTTTTCTTTCCTCTACAACAATCCTACACCCAACAACACAGGAAGTTGGCCAGAATTTTTTCTTGATAGTTCTATTTAAAGCAGGAAATAAAAACTAAAGAGGAAAATGAAGAAACTGAAGATACAAATGTTAGATTTTACTAGTTGCTAGTGACAAAATTTCTCAATTCTTACCTCTTTATTAGTATGAGTCTGTAGTCACAATAATATTAAATGTTTTACTGCGGAGGGATCTTCCCACGTCCACATCAGAGTTCCAGACTCTGAAAAAAGTTCCTATCAGATACCTATGTTTATTACATATTACATTAGGACAGCCACATGCATTACATGTCATATTATTTATAAATAAGCTTCATTACAAAATATTAATGCCTTAAAGCTAGTGTGTGAAAGCAGCCAGCGCACATGGTAGTGAGAACCATACTGCAAATGTTCTCTGCTGGGAACCTGCTCCATAAAAGCCTCAGCCCCAATTAATACTGAATGTGAACAAATGGTTGAACTCAACATCTGAAACAAAAATGGTCTTTCCAACAACTTTCCTGTATCTGCATCATTGCCAATTACACTTTGGCCAGTGAGTAGGTTTTTCCTTTATGTCTCCTTCCTGATCCAGTCCTTTCAACTTTGCTTGAATTCCCAATTTAAGAGGTTTTTTTTTTTTAAAAAAACAAAAAACAAAAAACAAAACAAAACAAAAAAACAATAGAATCAGAATTTGAACCAATTTCTAGTTGAGTCCCAGCTTCTCTTTTTCCCACTGCATGAAAAGAATTTGAAAGTCTTTCTCTCCTAATACAGTTTAAAGCCCTTACCTGCAGGACCTGTCACTGAAACGTTTCTATCATGAAAAGTATCTTGTCGAAGTTGGAGCTCAATTGCTTATTTCTTTATGTTTCCAAAAGCATTTACCAAACATTTTCCATGTGCCAGGCACTAAGATATGTTTCAGAAATGCAAGAAATGTTCTTATCTGGTACTATTAATCTAGAAGACCCAGATCCAATGAATCTGTTAAAATAAAACCGTTCCACAAACTAAACTAAAAATTAAAATTAAAAAGAAATGGGACTCCTCTTTATTCCAAGCCCCTTGCCTGAAAACCAACCAAATCAGTTACTCTGTAATGCTTGAAGCTGACTCGTAATGAAAAAGATTAAAAGGTACCTTTACACACACACACACACACACACACACACACACACACACAAACAGAATTAATATTTCCTTTGGACAAGAGTTAAAAAACAAACAAAAAAGGCAGAGCAGATACTGAAATTAATGCTCATGAAGGAAAGAGATATCATATACTCACTCAAGCCAAAATCTTAGGAATCATTCATAATTTTTCCCTCTCTCTCACAACTAGTACACAATCTATCAGCAAATCCTAGGTTGTATTTTTTCCCCTGAATACATCCCAGATTATACCAGCTCTCAACACACAAATATTCCACTCTGGTCCAAATTACCATCACCTCTGCCCTGAGCTTTTACTACAGCAGCTTACTAACTGATCTTCCTAAATACCACCATCTAGCATTAGCAACACAATTGAGGCCTTCTGCCTATTATTCCTTGCCTTTCACCAAATATCCCAGTTCCCGATGGCAACAATATACTACTCAGTTGTATGATCTTACCATACACACATCATGAACTGGATACATAGCTGGATTTGTTTATTTCACTTTTCTTTCAGTTTTTAGGGATTGCTTTTAATTTTTTATTTTGTTTTATAATTATGTAAAATATTTACCTGATTAAAAAAAAATCAACCTATAAAACAATGTCTAACCAGAGAAGTCTAGCTGATATCTCTGTCTTGTCCAATTTATTCACTCCCATTCTCTATGGATAACTATCTATGTATACTGTGTGTATTATAACTATTCACTGAAATTGAGATTGGGTTTATAAAAATATTTGCAATGTTTCAGGTACATTTGAAGGAAGATATAATTTTTATTATGATGGTTTACAGTTTGATATGTACTTATATTATCTACGTTATTGGTTTTATTTTTAGGTCTTTTTATTCTTGCTATTTTTGTCCTTCTGATCTGTCTTGAATTACGAAAGGTATATTAAAATAGTCTCTCTTCACATATTTCTGTGTATACCTCATTGCATCTCCTGTAGAGTCTGCTTTGTGAACATTATTATTGCAGGTATAAATATTAATAACTGTTAATTTTAAGTCTTTAGAATTATAAAGATATAAGCAGGACAAATATTATTCTATTCCACATATAAAATGACTAATTCCCAGAAATGTTTGGTGGCTTATCCATATTCACACAGCTATTAAATATTCTCTCCTTATCTATATTCACACAACCATTACATGTTATCTCTAATCAAAGGGGGTTTCTCTTTTGCTTCTGCTGAAAAAAGGATTTTTATTCAGTGCTGAGCATATATTCATTCCTCTGCTGACTTTTTGCTGTCTTGAACAGAGACATGATCAGTGAATACTATTGTTCAATTACTCTGTCAAATTGCTGTAAAAATTTCTTATTGCTGCTTGTACAAAAGTAAAAATAAAGTAGAATCAGTGAAATAATTGTGAACAGAAAAAGTACTTAAACATTGTAATAAAATTGTGATCATATTGTTGAAGATCTATAACTAATAGGAGAAATAAATTAAAAGAAGAAATAAATATATTAACAAGTAAATTAGCCACATATATGTGCCTGTGAGTGTGTGTATGTGTGTATCCCAAGTTTAACACAGCAAGAGCTTTTAGTCCCAGCTGAAATGTAAATAATTTGTGTGAGAAATAAATAAATCCTGACCAAAAGTCCCTGAACCTTGATTGTTGTAGAAACTGCCATCATAAGACTTTCCTTCACCCATTTGCCCTAGGGATAAGATTTTCCAATAGATAATTTTCTATTCAAACAATCATAAAATTGAGATTTATTTAATACATTCATTGACAGGCTTTTGGTCCCACTCCCACCTTGGAGTGATTCTCAAGGAGACTCCAGGTGAGGAAAGAGAGGAAGAGATGAAGTAATAAATTCTGGAGGACCTATCATAAGGGGGTTGGTGCAAGCACAGGTTGAGAAAGTACCTTTATCTTTCATACTTACTCTTCCTTCTTGGGATTGGCAATTTCATGCCAATTTAAGTTTTAAATTATCAATTTAAACTCATAATGATCCAAAATGTAAACTTAAAATGTACCTTTCATTCATCTTTTCACCAAAGCTCATCTTTTTTTTTTTTAAGATTTACTTATTACTTATTATTTTAGAGAGAGAGAAAGTACAAGCAGCGGGGGCAGAGGAAGAGGAAGAGAGAATCCCAAGCACATTCCACGCCCAGTGCAGAGCCCGATGCAGGGTTTAATTTCACTACCCCAAGATCACAAACTGAGCCAAAATCAAGAGTTGAACACTCAACGGACTGAGGCACCCAGGCACTGCAAGGCCTCATCTTTTTATGGGGTGCAGAGGTGTGGGAATATATAGCACAATTCTGGTTGGTGAGTCCCATCTGAGCAATAGCCTTGAATTCTTACTATATTCTGTCACAGTAGGTAAGTTTACAATATACCCTCATTTCACCATAGTGATTTTTTCCTCTCTGACAAGACCTAGTACATATGGAAAAAGTAATGGAGATCTTATGTCCACCACTATTGCTTTGTTGCAACTGGACTGCTTCAACTTAATATTACTATGTCAAGAAACTTCCTTATTATACAATGAGATTTCACTTTCCTATGTGGTAACTATCACCTCTATTGATATGTCTTTTGATGACTCACTGATGCCAGAGGGCTAAACCTCACTCCACCACTTCAAAAGGATGGTTCCACAGGCCCTCCCACATTTTCCCAACAACTTTAATCTGGATTCATCAGACTTTGAGCTCAGATCACATTTATGTTTCATCCATTACTAAAATACATCCACATAAGACTCAGTTATTTGAATAGTAATCCATAGGATTTTAGTCATATTCCTTCCAAACATAAATTGTAACCCTATAAAGACATAACTGTAGGCCTTTTCATCTTTCTGCAATGCCTCCATGAAAAGCAAAAAAAAATACAAAAAAATTTTTAATAAAGTTCTAAGTTAATCAAAGTTAATTGATTTTTTTAGTTTTTGAATCACCAAATGAAAAAGGATTCAGAGAAGTAATTTAATTTGGTTGGCTTCTGTGGTTAATAAAATGGGTAATTTCAAGAGATAAGCCAAAAAACAGACTCTTAACTATAAAGAACAAACTGATGGTTACCAGAGGGGAGGTTATTGTGGGGGGATGGGTGAAATAGGTGAAGGGGATTAAGAGTACACTTATCATGATGAGCACTGAGTAATGTAAAGAATTGTTGGAACATTATATTATTCACCTGAACCAATATAACATTGTGTGTTAATTATACTGGAATTAAAATATACATACATACATACATACATAAATGAAATTGGGTAATTTCTTCAAATACTTAAGTGTAGTTTAACTCACCAGACATGTAAATATTCTTCCTACTTTTAGGAAAATATAAATTTCTCTCCATCCATAGAAATACCAATCAAAAAACAAGTTAGAATTTAACAGACTTGGCCCTATCAAATCCAAGTCCCCACCTCTCAAATATTCTTAACACAGAAGACAGCAAAAACATTTAGTAAGGTATAGCAACAATACAGTCATGAAATCATAGTCAAAACCACCTGAACTAAAATAGTCTGAAGAAATAAAGAGAAAAGGGTGTTTTTCAGAGTTATTTATAAATTAGAAGTGATAGAACTTGGTGCCTGATTTGTTATAGCTTAAGGAGAGAATTTAATGGTGTAATAATTACTTGTGATATATATGAATTATGAGCAGACAACTAGCAATGTCTAGGTCCTACCCACTGTCCTGAAGGAGAGACAATGAGCAGCCCCCTTCTTTTCTGAGTTCTGCACCAGTAATACATGAGGAGATATGGTCCAAGAGTCTTTACTCTTAGGTTTCCTCTCTATCACACACACTTTTTTTGTTTCCCCAGTGGATTTAACAGACAATCATATGTCAAACAGAGGTATGTTTCTTCCTCTTGAGGGATAAGAAGAGAGGATCAGGTAAACTCTACTTTAACGTTTATGAGGCCACAGACACATTAGCTATCATTGCTCTCTTATGTAGTCTGAGGCCATCAGGTGGGCAGTGTTGGCGAGGATAGAATGTTTCATGTCTCTCATTGTATTTCTTCCTCTGTCTATGCAAAAGAGGAAAACTATTCTACTTCCATTTTTTACTATTCTGAGCATATTTTCTAGCTTCTGTACAAGAAAAAAAAGTAATATAGGGAATAATACAGGACATGAATTTGGGCATGCCTTTCCTGGTGATCAGGGTACCTGTGTCCTAAGAGGGCCAAGCTTAAAGTCCATATCCTTTCTTGCACTACTGAACGTGAATGAGAAGGTAAAAAGACATTGAACATTCTGGGAAAGTAGGCCATTTCTTCTCTTCATTTCCTATGTCCACCTGGCAAGTACACAGATCCTGGCCCATAGGGATGAACTGTTTATCTGGGTCCATGTCATTGTTGGGTAGTAGACTCAAGGGCTCTCAGGCAGTTCTCCACCTCTATGCAGACACACTTTCACATGCTTGTCCTAAAGTTTGAGATAACCCAGATAACACACATTGGCCTTACAACTAATGTATGAACCTTATGCTTGCTAAAGGGTATTAAATATTAGGAAGTGGTACAGCATGAAGTAAAAGAGATAGCCTTAAGATTAGTCTTAATGTTAAAGATTAGAGTCTTAGCTTATTTCAAATGTGATTGACCTTAAACTAGTCACTTAATCTTTATGACTTTCAATGTCTTTTCCTATAATATGAGAACAGTAATAATAGCTAGTTATACTAATTCTCCCACAAATTCTTTATCAGGACAAATGTAAAAACACCTATGATCCAGCCATTGCACTACTGGGTATTTACCCCAAAGATACAGACATAGTGAAGAGAAGGGCCATATGCACCCCAATGTTCATAGCAGCATTGTCCACAATGGCTAAATCATGGAAGGAGCCTAGATGCCCTTCAACAGATGACTGGATTAAGAAGATGTGGTCCATATATACAATGGAATATTATTCAGCTATCAAAAAGAACGATTTCTCAACATTTGCTGCAACATGGATGGCACTGGAGGAGATAATGCTAAGTGAAATAAGTCAAGCAGAGAAAGACAATTATCATATGGTTTCTCTCATCTATGGAACATAAGAACTAGGAAGATCGGTAGGGGAAGAAAGGGATAAAGAAAGGGGGGTAATCAGAAGGGGGAATGAAGCATGACAGACTATGGACTCTGAGAAACAAACTGAGGGCCTCAGAGGGGAGGGGGATGGGGGAATGGGATAGGCTGGTGATGAGTAGTAAGGAGGGCACATATTGCATGGTGCACTGGGTGTTATATGCAACTAATGAATCATCGAACTTTACATCAAAAACCAGGGATGTACTGTATGGTGACTAACATAATATAATTAAAAAATATTATTATAAGAAAAAAAAAGAATCATAGTATTCCATATGACTACCAAAAAAAAAAAAAAGTCCCATGGTATCTCATTGTGTGTAGAGATAATAGAGTAAGCTGTGCCCAAGGAGAACCCTAGGGACCGTCCCATGTGCATCACTTCTCAGGGCCTCATCTTTCAAGAACCTCTCAGAATAAGGTTCATTTCACTGCTGGTGCTCAATAAGTATTTAACTCATCCAAGAATACAGCCTGAGTTTGAATGGAATCCACTGAAAAGTCCATTTCAATGTATCCAGCTGTTAGGAGAGAGGGCTGAGAATCACTGGGATCCAATACCCAACTCTGGATCTGCACCTTGGATTTCTGGATCTCATTCTTCTGTACTCTCTGTGAGATACCCTCCCATGTAGTTCCATGCATCTCAAAACAAACTCATCCCATGTCTCCAGGTAAGAAGAAGGAAGATAGTGAGGAATAAAACCTCTCCAGAACCAGAAATTTTGCGTCTATCTTGGAAGAAGCGTCACATCCCTATTTTTATAACCCACAGCCTATTTGTGAGAGGAGATTTTTCTTTTTCTCTCTTCTCTAGAATCCTCAGTCTTAGAAATCTTGCTACTGTACTCTTTTTGAGGGGGTCAGTTTATGTGCTGAGACGTGCAAGGAACCAAAAGATCCATTGTCTCTCAAACTAGCTACCCCTTTTCAACTCCCAGAATCTTCCTTTACTCTGACCTTTTATCCTTGTTATTATAGATATTTTTTCTTCTTTCAGTTTTCCCACACTGTCTGGGTGATACCCACTGGACTCACAGGGCACTGCCTAGGATGCAGTGTGTGTGACAGGGATTATGTGTTGAGGAGGAGTTTGTTCATTGCTGCATACATTCGGTTATTCATTCATCCATTCAGTGAACATTTCTTGAAAATTTACTATATGCCAGGTAATGCAGATATACGGGTTGAGACAGAATTCTGACCCTGAAGAAACGTACAGCCCAGTCAGAAGATAGGATTGTACATAAACAATCATATATGTCAATAAAAGCCTTTTAAAAATGTATTATTATATACATATACCAAAACTCACCAAATTGTACACGTGAAATATGCATAGTTCATTGCAAGTAAATTTACCATGATGAAGCAGTGAAAAAATGCACTTATCAAAAATTATTTGAAAATGAGTTCAGTATGTATTATTTTGGCTATAACTGAGGTTATAGACTTTATCAGTGATCCTCTTGGCTATACCTGAGGTTACAGACTTTATCAGTGATCCTCTTGAGAAAAGATATTTCTCATTTAATTTTGCCAATTCCTCAAATCATTCCCTGTCTCTGCCTTCCTTCTCTTAAAGACCAATGGACTCTACTATAGGTTCAGGCTGGACCCATTTTATTTCCATCTGGATGAAAATTCATGAATAGAAACCTCACTGTCAACTTGTGGTCTTGAAATCAAGTAGTACTTGGCAGCTCATGAGCCAGTGGTCCAGCCACAACTGATCTGACCACATCTTTCCTATACCGTTCAGCTAGATGTAGAGTCTTATGTGTGAAAACAAACCTTTCTATGTTTGCAGGCTTTGATTTCCGTCTATCTCAAGATAGCCCTCCCAGGTGGGCTATCTGTTCTGACATCATTCTAAAGGTCAATTCTAAGACTAGTACTTCAACCTTTCTCAGGGATAGAAGACCCCAACCCCAAGTGCCAACCATTTGCCCATGCCCCCAGCTACCTTCCCTCTTTCTAATATCCTTCTCCATTAGCTTATATCCAGCCATGTTATTCCTTGCTTGTTCCTGATGTACAGTAATATATAGACTGAATAGTATTTCTGCCTAACTGCAAAGCATTGGACCAGTGCCTGATTTCCTACTGATGCACCTATCCAACTCATTGGATACTCTGAAGCAAACTGCAGCATGAATGAGTTCAAACACTAGTCACACCAGAAAAGAGACTGTGCAGACAGCTATTGTGGTACCATTTGGTCTCCACAAAAGGCTGTCCCTGCTTCCATAGTGTGTGGTGCTACCTAAGTCTGGCCTTGTCTCCAACATCTTGACTCAGTAATGATGAGGGCCCATCATTCCTTAATCTTCAACACTGCCATCAAGCCTTGATTCTCTGACACAGTAAAGAATTTAGGAAAGGACCAGGACTGTAGATTATAACATGATCTAAGTGGTTTCTTAAAATTCCCTTCCTACTAGGAAGGATGTTAAAGGATCCCTTGGAAACACAAAGGAAAAGATAATTATTCATTCTGCTCCTTGATGAAATGAAAGTCAAAATCTGCTGACTGAAAAGTAAACTAGAAAAAAGAAAAACCTGGGATTTCTACTAAAGGCAGAACTCTTCATATTTTTTCAAATCCATATAATATGTCAGCATCTTTTTCCAAATAGCTTCAGTAAGAATTGGGAATGGAAATTTTAGAAAAATCAAGCACCTTAAATGCTTCCAAGAATTTTTTCTATCAAATACATTTGTTCTTCCAATGAGATCTTTGCTTTCAGGATTTGGATTTCCATCATACTCAACTTCTGATTGCTCTATTTATGCTAATGTTTAGACAGAAAGAAACATCAATGGGCACAGAAAACCAAACCTATCTGACTGAATTCATCTTGCTGGGCTTTTCTTCAGATTGGCAGATCCAGATCATACTGTTTGTGGTGTTTCTCATCATCTATCTGCTAACTCTGTTTGGAAATCTTCTCATCATAGTGCTAATTCATATTGACTCTCGACTTCATATACCAATGTACTTCTTCCTTAAAAACTTGTCATTTACTGATCTCTGTTTCTCTACAACGATCGTCCCCCAGGTGTTATTCCATTTGCTGGTAATGAGAAAAACAATTTCCTTTGTTGGGTGTTCAATTCAGATGATTTTTTTCCTAGTAGCTGGGTGTACAGAAAGTTCCCTCCTAGCAGTGATGTCCTATGACCGTTATGTGGCTGTCTGCAAACCCCTTCACTACTCCACCCTCATGACCCAGAGGATGTGTGTACAGCTGACCATAGCGTCCTGGGCCACTGGAGCATTTGTGTCTCTAGTAGATACAACATTTACTTTATGTCTGTCATACCACGGACAGAACATAATTAATCATTATTTTTGTGAACCTCCTGCACTCTTGAAGTTGGCTTCAGAAGAAACCTACAAAGCTGAGATGGCCATCTTTGCAATGGGTGTGTTAATTCTCCTTGGTCCTGTCTCCCTCATCCTTTTCTCCTACTGGAATATTATCTCCACTGTGATTCAGATAGAGTCAGGTGAGGGGAGGCTCAAGGTCTTTTCTACTTGTGGTTCTCATCTCATCGTTGTTGTCTTCTTCTATGGCTCAACAGTATTTACCTACATGCGTCCAAATTCCAAGAAAATAAGTGAAGGGGATAAGGTGATCTCTGTGTTCTACTCAGTCATAACATCCATGATGAACCCATTCATTTATAGCCTGAGAAACAAGGATGTGAAGGAGGCATTTAGGAAAGTGTTTGGAAGATAGGCCCTTTCAGAGGCAATGATCTTTATATTGATATACAACTGTGGCAATGAAGACATTCCAAACTGGTTCAACATTTTTAACAGCTTTCCCTCTAAACTATCTTTAGGCTGATAGATCAGTAAGGGTCATATATTTACCCTTGTACATTTGGGAAGTTTTCAAGTTTGTCAACTGCATCTTGCTCAAGCTTCTTCTCTGTGGTTATAGCTTGCTTGCCTCATAATAGCTTTTTTTGTTATTATATTACATATTATAAATTATATTTACATATCATATTATATGAATAGTTTTATATATCAAACAGGATCTTCATTTATACTGCATTACGGGTTCACTAATCCATTTTCACCCAGAGATAGTGCCTTTTGGTTCTAAACTCCATAGCTGCTTGTTAGCCTCATCCCAAGCTAACATCATCTATAGCCATCCACAGATGCTAGAATCCTACCTGATGTCAATATGCTAGACTCTACAATTTCCTTTGAGAAAATATCAACTATTTTTTTTACCTTAAACTCTGATATGGAACTCTTTTTCTTGTTTCGTTTTGTTTTGGGGGGGTGTTCTGTTTTGCTGTAGAGTCCCAAAATACTGCTATAGTCAATTCAACTACACATGGGGGAGCTACTAGCTTAGACAATAATGTGTGGGATCTCATATTCCAGCATACATCTTTCATATATCACACACTTCTTCCCTCCAAGGACAATTGCTGGGTTGAAGGAACTAGAATTAAGAAGCAACATTCCTACATCGGAACTTTCTTATCAGAAACATCTGAGACACCAATATACCACAGCTTTTCCCTCCTCAGACATGCTCTTCCCTCTTCTGCAGGCTTGATTGTGCCAGTACCCATTAAGTTCTCCTTTTAGGAAAGTGGAAAAGGATGGCTGACATATGAGAAGCAATCCCAGAAGATGTAGCTTGTTCTGTGGGATTAAATGGCCCCTTTAGCCTTTTTAACAACTGCTATAACTTCAGTTATAGCAAAATCACCACTGGTGATGCTTGCGGCTACTCACTGATGTTCAGCAAGTGCATTGCCCCTCCCTTGGAAGAAAATCCACTGTTGTCCTCTACCTTCAGCTAAAGCTCTAACTGCAGGTATTAAGTGGAATTGACCTAACACTTCATTGCATGTAGAAACACTACCAATTTCCATCCCTGGTTGCAGGGTCTGTGAGCCATGAAAAAACATAGCTAGGGACCATCAAAGTTCTGCCCATTTCTCCCCTCTGATTGTCTCTTTCTCTTGGCAGAAGTCCTATGACACAAACATATACCATTTGTACTTCATTTTCCAGACTTACAAATATCCCAATTGTCCCACCCCATCTGCCATGCAGCTGTTTGTAGGGATTCTTGTCATATAGAAAAGAGTGCTGCTAACCATAGCCAAACCCTCTTTTCACACAGCAAGAAGAATACGGGAAATTTTATCTTTTAGCAGGAGCCATTTCAACTTGGAGTTCTGCTCTCACTTCCTGACCATCTATAAACAAAGTAATTATGGATGAAGAATGGCAGGAGCCAGAGAAAATGAGAAGACCTTGATGAAAATCAAGCTTGTCACATTGAGGTCTCTGGCTGCACCAGCTTCAAAATCCACATCCTGTCCTGGGTATTCAGTGCTGGCCATTCTGTGTCATGATGTCTTTGCTGAATTGAATGCATTGTGTGCAGAATGATTCTGCATGGGAGAATAAATGTATGCAACAATAGATTCACTAGGCAGGTGTGAGGTGTATTATTTTCAGATTATGTGTGCCAGCATGATCTTACATGAGGAAACCAAAAACTGAATGACTTCGATGGGAATAAATTTGTTGAGATCAGAACAGAGAAGTCAGAGTGACTGGAGGCTGATAAGTGACAGAAAGAATGGCAATGAATGAGATCACAGAAACAGGCAGAGGCAAGATTGGTAGGGCCATTGTATTAATTTCTTAGGACTGCCATAACAAATTATCATAAACTTTCTAGCTTACAACAACAGAAATTCATAGTTCTGGAGACCAGAAGTCTGAAATCAAGGCATCTTGCTCCACCTTGTAGACTATGCTCCCTCAGAAGGCCCTGGGGGAGAAGCTTTCCTTGCTTCTTCCAGCTTTTGGTACTGAGGTATTCCCTGGTTTCTGGCAGCATAACTTCAATCTCTGCCTCTGTCTTCACATGGCCTTCCCTCTGTCTCTGTGTCTTCCCCCACTTCTTTCTTTTTTAAAGATTTATTTATTTATTTGAGAGAGAGAGACAAAGGGAAAGCACACAAGCAAGGGAAGGGTCAGAGAGGGAGGGAGAGAGAATCTCAAGCAGACTCCCTGTTGAGCATGGAGCCCAACTCAGGGCTTGATCTCAGGACCCTGAGATCATGACCTAGGCTTAAACCAACAGAGTCAGATGATCAACCAACTGAGCCGCCTAGGTGCCCCTATCTTCCCCTTTTCTTAAAAAGATATCTGTCACTGGCTTAGGGGTCACTCCAATCCAGGATGATTTCATCTTGAACCTTCCCTTAACTACACTGGCAAAGATCTTTATTCCAAATAAGGTCACGTTATGAGGTTCCAAGTGGACATGTTTTTTTGCATGATACAACTCAACCCATTACAACCTTGGAAGTCCTAAAAAGGTGATTGATTTTATTTTAGGTTCCACAGAAAGCCATCATGATATTACACTTTTAAAAGGTCACTTTGAGTATTGTGTGGAGAGTGGATTTTAAGTGAACAAGCATGGAAACAAGAAAAGCAATCAATAAGACTGAGTTTTATTGCAGTAGCCCAGGAGAGAGATGCTGGTCTTAACTGGGGTTCCAGCAATGGGGAGCCAGAGGAGGTGGTAAGACACATAGGTAGATAGGATATACAAGATGAAAAAAGAGAGTAATGAAATATCCTTAAGTTCTTGGCCTGAACAATGCTGTGGATGATGGGGGAGACTCAGAAAGGGAGGAGTCTGATGAGGAAATCAAGAATTCTCTTCTGCATTTGTTAATATGGCCCTTTGTTATATGCTGACTTTGTTCTCACACCACCCTTCTATATTCGAATAGCTACAATAAAGCCTTCATTTAAACAGTCCTGACATCTTAAGCTGCATTGCCCACCTGTAGTTTAGGGTTTTGTCTCTGCCCCCTTCCATTAGCTGAAGACTTTAAAGCATTTTGAATACTATTGCACACATGAGTTCTGAAGTCCTTGGCAGTAGTTTATTCAGTAGTCATCATCCAGATGATGCAAAATATACTTTTGTCAGCTGTCTTTTATGTTACCATCCTTATTGAAACCTCTATTTTAAAAATTCTGACAGAATTTAGAGACAGGATTGGTTTGAGAAACAGCAGAGTAGTACCTGATTATCAGATAAGATTCAGATATTTCAGTTTGTGATCACAAAGAAAAATGCCCCAGGGTATCTCTTATTGTAGAAAGGTTTTAAAAAGTTAATAGCACAAATTTCTCCAGGGAATGCCCTGTTTACAATAGCTCTTAGGACCTCAGGCTTAAAGGCTTACTCCCAAGAAAATCCTTAAGGCAGGTTCCTTGGTGATTTGGAGATTTTAGTAAAATGGTGCTCCTTGGCTTGGGGTATAATAGGACTCATAGTCCAGATGATGTCCCAACTTCAGAGTATGTGGTAAATGGCAGCGGAAGTTGCCTATTGGGCTATGGATTAGCAGGCTGCAAAAACCGTAACTTCCTTCATTCATTAGCTTTCTCTTCATCACTGACCCCGCTGTCCTGTGTTGTCCCAGGCCAGTCCTCCAGGTGAGAGCGGGTAAGGTGATTAGGGGGAGTTAATCCTTTCAGAGAGTCTCAAATTTTGGTTCTGTTCTTTGGGATGGGCTCTGCCCTTCACTTCCCTCTTTCTTTTTCATCTGGCTTCTACAGAGAATACATGCTCTTCTTTTTTACTGATTCTCTTGAGAGATAGCCTCATGAATCCTGTTTTACAACTCCTCTGGAGAGGATTAAGCTACTGACCAGGGATACCTGAGTGACTGCAAGGGCTGCGAATACCCACTGACTCTCCTTTTGCACCAAAAGCTAATCTGTCAGATTCTCCTTTGCCCCTTGCTGTCTCAGTGTTCTCTTTTCAGGGATTCCCTCCTTATTCCATTTAGTCACTGAGTTTGGACAGTGGGAGTAGGCAGGACCAGGATAGAACCTTGACCACCTGCCCTAGGGCACACAGGCAGAATCTTCTTGCGGTCAGACATCCCTGGATGGCAAACAAGACTGTGTGAATATGCTAATTTGTATGTGCAGGTATACACAAATCCAGGTATCTTGTCCCTTGTCACACTGAACTCACCCTTCTTTGTTTGGATGTGGGTACCAGTCAGTTCATTCACTCTCTTTAACCTGGTGATCAATCCTGAGATTTTCTAAACCAAGACTGTCCTAATCCCGGGTCAGAGTTCAACATCTCAACAGTCAACATAGCCCCTTCTTTTCACTTACATTTCTTTTGAGAGAGGGAATATGTTGGTGTGCTAATGTGTTGGTGTGGAGTGTCAGCATTGACTCTATTTGTTCACTCATTCAGCTTTTTTTTTTTAAGATTTTAAGTATCTCTATACCTGACGTGAGGCTTGAACTCACACCCCAAGATCAAGAGTCACATGCTCTGTCAACTGAGCCAGCCAGGCGCCCCTCCCAAAGAGAGAGAGAGAGAAAGAAAGAAAGAAAGAAAGAAAGAAAGAAAGAAAGAAAGAAAGAAAGAAAGAAAAAAATAAACTTCAAATTCCTTCACAGAATCATTCTGGTCCCTCTGACTTTAACCACCCAATAATTGTCTAAAGTAAACTTTTATGTACTTACTTTCTTTTAGTTAGTTAGTTAGTTTAATTTTTTATCTACATCCAATTTAGTTAACATATACTGTTATTAGATTATTGTTAGCTTCAGGGGTAGAATTTAGTGATTCATCAATTGCATATAACACCCAGTGCTCATTATTTCAAGTGCCCTTCTTAATGCCCATCACCCAGTTACCCCATTCCCGCCTCCACCTTCCCTCCAGCAACCCTCAGTTTGTTTCCTATAGTTAAGAGTCTCTTGTGGTTTGTCTTCCTCTCTGATTTCGTCTTATTTTATTTTTCCCTCCCTTCCCCTATGATCCTCTGTTTTATTTCTTAAATTCCACACATGAGTGAAATCTTTGATAATTGTCTTCCTCTGACTTCTTTCACTTAGCATAATACCCTTTATTTCCATCCACATCATTGCAAATGGTAAGATTTCATTTTTTGATGGCTGAGTAATATTCCATTGTATATATACATACACCACATCTTCTTTATCCATTCATCTGTTGATGGACATCTGGGCTCTTTCCATAGTTTGGCAATTGTGGACGTTGCAGCTATAAACATTGGGGTGCAGTTGCCCCTTCAAATCACTATGTTTATATCCTTTGGATAAATAACTAGTAGTGCAATTGCTGGGTCATAGGGCAGCTCTACTTTTAACTTTTTGAGGAACTTCCATACTGTTTTCCAGAGTGGCTGTACCACCTTGCATTCCCACCAGCAGTGTAAGAGGGTTCCCCTTTCTCTGCATCCTTGCCAACATCTGTTGTTTCCTGAGTTGTTAATGTTAGCCATTCTGACTGGTGTGAGGTGGTATCTCATTGTGGTTTTGATTTGTATTTTCCTGTTGCTGATGGACATTTTTTCATGTGTCTGTTGGCTAAGACCACCCAAAATTATTTAAAAATATCTGTTCATATATGACTGTTTTTGTGCCTACAGATAGCTCTGCCACAGTGGATTAGCTCTAAAACCATGAAATGGAGGTCTGTGGATTTGTCTTCAAGGAGTGGATGTGGGGAATAGGTACATACAATTGGGTGAAAGTTTAACCTTATCTACAATGAGTTTTTGAGTAAGAAAGAAAAAGAATTGCAGGATACAGACAAAGTGAGAAAGCTTAAATTTTTTTCTGAATCTTTGTTTCATCATCTGTGTACTGGGGATAATAATAACTACCTCAAATGAACATAAGACTTAAAAATAGGGGCGCCTGGGTAGCGCAGTCGTTAAAGCGTCTGCCTTCGGCTCAGGGCGTGATCCCGGCGTACCGGGATCGAGTCCCACATCAGGCTCCTCCGCTATGGGCCTGCTTCTTCCTCTCCCACTCCTCCTGCTGTGTTCCCTCTCTCGCTGGCTGTTTCTCTGTCACATAAATAAATAAAAAAATCTTAAAAAAAAAAAAAAAGACTTAAAAATAAGTGTACACAATGACTGGCACCAGGATAGGGCCCGACACATGAAAATTAGTATTATTATTGCCAAAGGACCTTGTGCAAAGAGAGATAAAGTGCAGAGGACGGATTAAGGCATGTTTAAAGGATGCTACTGAGTGGCAGCCTTTTTTTACTGATGTTCCTCAGCAGCCTCTTCACACTAAAAACAAATAAGGGAAGAAATTATTTAAGGGCCAGGATCACAGACTACATCATCCCTTAATTTCCCATTCCTTGCTCAGAGTGCTTCTTTAGGATTATTTTGCAAAAATAATGAAAAAAATCAGCCTTCATAAATGTTATCAGATAGTCAGCAGCATAAAAATCTAACTAGTTTAAAGCAACATCAATTTCTTTGCTTTCCAAACCTACATAAAAGGAAGGATGCACTGTGAGCAGCACTATAATCTTATCAGGACTATATGTAGTCCTGCTAAGGTTTGGTCATGTAGCATATTCAGGATGATTTCTGCCCCTCTGGTGCTACTAAAAGATTCAAGGGAGAGAAAATCAGAAATGACTCATCTGTCAAAACTGCTGAGCAAAAAGAGAATTCTGTCTTCTGACATATGGGACCTGTTAAGAGATGGAAATCAATAGCCCAGTTCTGATGCTGATTATTACCTAAGTTACACAGATATATAGATATAGATAGATATAGATGATATAGATATAGATATAGATATAGATATATATTCTATAACTGAACAATATGTGTTTCTTTTCTCGGTGCTGACCTATAAACAGTAATAAATTTTCATGGGAGAAGGAAACCAAACCTATGTGACTGAATTTGTCTTCCTGGGCCTCTCACAGGATCCACAGACACAAGTCCTGCTCTTTTTCCTTTTTCTGATCATCTATCTGCTGACTGTACTGGGAAATCTGCTTATCATTGTGCTCATTCACATAGACTCTAGACTCCACACACCCATGTACTTTTTCCTTAGAAACCTGTCCTTTGCTGATCTCTGTTTTTCTACCACCACAGTGCCCCAGGTGCTGGTCCACTTCCTGGTAAAGAGGAAAACCATTTCCTTTGCTGGATGCTCAACACAGATACTTGTTTTACTTCTGGTTGGGTGTACAGAGTGTGCACTGCTGGCGGTGATGTCCTATGACCGGTATGTGGCTGTCTGCAAGCCCCTGCACTACTCCACCATCATGACACGGTGGTTATGTGTCCAGCTGGCCATAGGGTCCTGGGTCAGTGGAGCGTTTGTGTCTCTGGTGGACACCACATTCACACTGCGTCTGCCCTACAAAGGGAACAATATTATCAACCATTTTTTTTGTGAACCTCCTGCCCTCCTGAAGCTGGCTTCAACAAACACCTACAGCACAGAAATGGCCATCTTTGCAATGGGCGTGGTCATCCTCTTAGCTCCTGTCTGCCTGATCCTTGTCTCCTACTGGAATATTATCTCCACTGTGATCCAGATGCAGTCTGGGGAGGGGAGGCTCAAGACTTTCTCTACCTGTGGTTCCCATCTCATTGTTGTTGTCCTCTTCTATGGTTCAGCAATATTTGCCTACATGAGGCCAAACTCCAAGATAATGAATGAAAGGGATAAAATGATCTCTGTGTTCTACTCAGCAGTGACACCCATGCTGAACCCCATCATTTATAGTCTGAGAAACAAGGATGTCAAAGGGGCTCTCAGGAGAGTGACTGCAAAATCGTCTTTTTGAAGGTGGGGAGCTTTAGCCATGACAACATTTTAGGGATGTAGAGAGATGTGATTTTCTTGTAAACTTTTCCCATTTTCATCCCATTCCTCCACTTATTTTCCTTCTCCTATTTTCCTATGTCTCTTCTAAGATAAATTCAGTAACTTGCCTGTTCAAAGTAAGACACCTTGGTAGACTTAGGAAAGAAATATAGAAGGGGAGGAAGGTGGGGGTATGGGTTAAATAGGTGATGGGGATTAAGGAGTGCACTTGTGATGAGCACCTGGTGTTTTATGTGTTGAACTGCCAAATTGTACACCTGAAATTAATATTTACACTGTAAGTTAACTAACCGGAATTTAAATTAAAACTTAAAAAAAAAAAGAAATAAAAGGCATCCAAATTGGCAAGGAAGAAATCAAACTGTCACTATTTGCAGATGACATGATACTCTATATAGAAAACCCAAAAGATCCCGCCAAAAAATTGCTAGAACTGATACATGAATTCAGTAAAGTTGCAGGATACAAAATCAATGTGCAGAAATTTGTTGCATTTCTATACATCAATAATGAAGCAGCAGAAAATCGAGGAATTGATCCCATTCACAATTGCACTAAAACCCATAAGATACCTAGGAATAAACCTAACCAAAGAGGTAAAAGATCTGTACTCTGAAAACTATAAAACACTGATGAAAGAAATTGAAAATAACACAAAGAAATGGAAAGACATTCCAAGCTCATGGATTAGGAGAAAAATATTGTTAAAATGTCTACACTACCCAAAACACCCTACATTTAATGCAATCCCTGTCAAAATACCAAGAGAATTTTCCACAAAGCTAGAACAAACAATCCTAAAATTTGTATGGAGCTACAGAAGACCCCAAATAGCCAAGCAACATTGAAGAAGAAAAGCAAAGCTGGAAACATCACAATTCTACACTTTAAGTTATATTACAAAGCCATAGTGAACAAGACAGTATGGCACTGGCACAAAAACACACATAGATCAATAGAACAGAATAGAAAACCCAGAAATGGACCCACAACTATATGGTCAATTAATCTTTGACAAAACAGGAAAGAATATCCAATGGGAAAAAGATGGTCTCTTCAACAAATGGTGTTGGGAAAACTGGACAGCAACATGCAGAAGAATGAAACTGGACAACTTTCTTACACTATACAAAAAAAAATAAATTCAAAATGGATTAAATACCTAAGTATAAGACAGGAAACCATCAAGACCCTAGAGGAGAACACAGGCAGTAATGTCTTTGATATTAGCTGTAGCAAATTCTTTCTAGATATGTCTTCTGAGGCAAGGAAAACAAAAGCAAAAATAAACTACTGGGCTTTCATCAAGATAAAAAGGTTCTGTATAGAGAAGGAAACAATCAACAAAACTAAAGGCAAACTATGGAATGTAAGAAGATATTTGTTAATAACATATCTGATAAAGGGTTAGTATCCAAAATCTATAAAGAACTTATCAAAGTCAATACCCCCCCAAAAAACAAATAATCCAGTTAAAAAATGGGCAGAAGACATGAATAGATATTTTTCCAAAGAAGACATACAGATGTCTAAGAGATACATGAAAAGATGCTGAACATCTCTCATCATCAGAGAAATACGAATCAACACTAGACTGAGATATCACCTCATATCAATCAGAATGGCTAAAATGAACAACACAAGAAACAACAGGTATTGGAGAGGATGTGGAGAAAGAGGAATCTTCTTACACTGTTGGTGGGAATGCAAACTGGTGCAGCCCCTCTGGAAAACAGTATGGAGGTTTCTCAAAAAGTTAAAAATAGAACTACCTTATGATCCAGCAATTGCACTACTAGGTAGTTAGTCAAAAAATACAAAAATACTAATTCAAAAAGATACATGCACCCTGATGTTTATAGCAGCATTATCAACAATAGCCATATTATGGAAAGAGCCCAACTGTCCATCAACTGATGAATGGATAAAGAAGAGGTGGTGTATCTATATACAATGGAATATTCCACAGCCATCAAAAAGAATGAAATCTTGCCAATTGCAACAACATGGATGGAGCTGGAAAGTACTATGCTAAGTGAAATACAAGTCAATCAGAGAAAGACAAATACCATATGATTTCATTCATATGTGGAATTAAAAAACAAAACAATCATGGGGGAAAAAGAGAGAGGCAAACCAGGAAACAGACTCTTAACTATAGAGAACAAACTGATTGTTACCAGAGGGGAAGTGGATGAGAGGATAGTGAAATAGGTGATGGGGATTAAGGAGTGCACTTGTTATGATGAGCACAAGGTGATGTATGTGTTGAATCACTAAATTGTACACCTGAAACTGGTATTAAACTGTATGTTAACGAACTGGAATTTAAATAAAAACTTTAAAAAAGAGGTACAAACTTCCAGTTATAAAATAAATAAGTCACAGAGATGAAAAGTACATCATAGGGGATATAGTCAATAATATTATAATAACATTATATGGTGACAGATGGTGACTAACACTTATGGTGAGCACTGAGTAATGTATTAATTGTTGAATCAATATGCTGTACACCTGAAACTAATATAACATTGTATGTCAATCATACTTAAATAATGAATAGAAAAGGGGAGAAAAAGAAATACAGAAAGGAAGGGGGAAAAGGAAAGGAACGGAAGGAGGGAGGAAGAAAGGAAATGAGGAAAGAAAGAGAGATGGAGAGAGAGAGGGAAGGGGGAAATAGGGAGGGAAGAGAAAATGAAATGTGGGTAAGGAGACAGTCTACTCTCTGGGCCCATACAAGCTAATACGAAAATTAAAACAAATAGACATACAACTATATGGGGGGGGGGCTACAAGGAACCAAATAAACAAATAAAACTATCACAAATATTAGAATACATTCTGGCAAATGGAATTATTTCCTTCATTTTTTCATGCATTCATCAAATATATTTTGAACAGGAGCATTTCTAGAAGCTGGGGATATAGACATGAAAAGTAAGGTCTTCATGATGTTCAGTTCTAACATGGCCTTAAATTCTAAATTTAATGATTTCTGAGATGTAAAAGTACATTTAAGGAATAAAAAATGGTAGAATTTTTCTAAGAGTAATGTGTAATATTAGGAAAATAGTGAGCTACGAAGCTAGAGAGCAAGATGAAGAGTCCAGACTCAGAAATGCTTTGAATTCAATACCAAAGAATTGGCCCCATTTGTAATCCTTTAAATGCTGAAGATTGGGACATTTATGGGACAGTGATGGAAAATAAGGATAAAGTTAAGAAAAGGAGGGCAGGAATACCTGTTTTATGCCTTAGTAAGGCATTTAGAATATAGACCATTGGAGTGCCTGGGTAGCACAGCGGTTAAGCGTCTGCCTTTGGCTCACAGTGTGATCCCGGCGTTATGGGATCGAGACCCACATTGGGCTCCTCCGCTATGAGCCTGCTTCTTCCTCTCCCACTCCCCCTGCTTGTGTTCCCTCTCTCGCTGGCTGTCTCTATCTCTGTCGAATAAATATATAAAATCTTTAAAAAAAAAAAAGAATATAGACCATTGTTTTGTAAATCATGACTTGAAGCGGTCCCTGGGTTGATAGACTGGTGATGGGTAGTAAGGAGGGCACATATTGCATGGTGCACTGGGTGTTATACGCAAGTAATGAATCATCGAACTTTACATCAGAAACCAGGGATGTACTGTATGGTGACTAACATAATATAATAAAAAAACATTAAAATAAAAAAAGATAAAAAAAAGAAAATATTTCTCAGCTTAGGATTGGTTAGTCGATCTCAGAATCTCCGTCTGTAACAAGCCCCAGGTGATTCTTCAGCACAGTAAAAATCGTGTGCTGCTTTTTAGGCAATGGGGTGGCTTTTATTTAAAAGAATTGCGTGATTATTTGCTTAATGTCTGACTTCCCCATTAGTGTGTAAATTCCATGGCAATAAAGACTGTGACTCCTTTGCTGATCTCTATATTATCACTTGTAGAAAAGTGCCCAGCCATTGTTGTTGCTCAAGAAATATCATTTTGAATGAATAAATAAAGCTGGAGTTTAAGAGAGAGATATGCTCTGGAGAGATAGATTTAGAAATTTACTACATATAAATGCAAGTGAATTTTGACACACCCAAAGGTTTTATCAATACTTACGTTTTGTGAAAATATCCCAAGGTAATTCTGAAGTGCCATCCTGGATGAGACATAGTGTTGGAGACAGATACAGGGAAGAATCCAAGATAGAACCTTGGAGTTACCAATGTTTCAAGGTGGATGAAGAGTAGCAAATCAGGCCCAGAGGACCGAGAATCAGAGTAACAGAAAAAGAGGCTGAATAAATGTGTGTCAGAAGTGGCAAGAGGAGAGGTCTTCCAGGAAAAATTTCTCAAACGTCTCAAACTTGTATGTTTTGATAAAAGGCTATTGGATTTGCATATAGTTATAGACTTTTAGAAAGCATACAGAATAATTCTTGAGGAGGTGATTTTTGCGTTGAAAACTGAAGGATGAAAGAATTAATCAAGTAGAGGTGTGGTAGGAGGTAAAAGGTAGGAAGGGACAGAATAAGCAGGGGGAGGAGTACATAGATTTCCTTTTTTACTAAGAGAGGCTTTCTTCATCCCTAAAGTAATAAAAATAGTCTCCTGTGTTATGCTCTAGTTCTAGTTCTCCTTTATGCAAGGTGTCACTAGTTACTCCAACATAGGGATCAGCAAACTTTTTCTATAATGGGCCAGATCATAAATATTCTAGTCTTTATAGCCCATACTGTCCCTATCATAAGTACTCAACCATACCATCGTAGCAGGAAAACAGTCATAGCTCATACAAAAAATGAATGTGCTACAATAAAACTTTATTCCTAAAACCAGGCAGTTTGGATGTTGCCCCAGGGACATGTTTGCTGAACCCTGCTTTAGCAGATAAATCCCAAATCTCAGTGGCTTAACAGGTAGAAGTTTATTTTTCACTTACATAAATTCCTTTTTTAAATTTAAATTCAAATAAACAACATATAGTACATCATTAGTTTCAGATATAGTGTTCAACAGTTCATCAGTTGTGTATAACACCCAGTGCACATCACGTCACGTGCCCTCCTTAATGCCCATCCCCCAATTACCCCATCCCTCCACCCATTTCCCTTTCCACAACCCTCAGTTTGCTTCCCAGAGTCAAGAGTCTCTCATGGTTTGTCTCCCTCTCTGATTTCTTCCCATTCAGTTTTCCCTTACTTCTCCTATGATCCTCTGCACTATTTCATATATTCCACATATGAGTGAAACCATATGATAATTGTATTCCTCTGATTAACTTAAACCACTTATGTAAATTCTAATTGAGGGATGAAGTGACAGGTATATGGACCCAAGCTGATAGAGCTCTTTAATCTGGGGATTTTGAGGTCATCCTGCATGTCACTATCCATAAAGATGAAGATAAAAAAAGTTGTTCACTTAGCATAATCTCCTCCAGTCCCAACCATGTCGCTGCAAATGTTGTGAAATCGTTCTTTTTGATGGCTGAGTAATATTCCATTGTATATATGGACGACATCTTCGAGGAGATTATGCTAAGTGAAATCAGTCAAGCAGAGAAAGACAATTATCATATGGTTTCACTCATTTATGGAACATAAGAAATAGGAAGACTGGTAAGAGAAGGAAGGGAAGAATGAAGGGGGGGTAAACAGAAGGGGGAATGAACCATGAGAGACTATGGACTCTGAGAAACAAACTGAGGGTTTCAGAGGGGAGGGGAGTGGGGGATTGGGATAGGCCGGTGATGGGTAGTAAGGAGGGCACATATTGCATGGTGCACTGGGTGTTATACACAAGTAATGAATCATGGAACATTACATCAAAAACTAGGGATGTACTGTATGGTGACTAACATAACATAATAAAAAATTATTATAAAAAATTTAAAAAAAAGTTGTTCACTGGTAGGCTTTGTAGCTTAGAAGGAGGACAGCACTTCTGCTCACATTCCATTCACTGAAACCCAATAATATGGCCCCACATAAATGCTGGGAAACAAGTAAGACATGAATCTGGGATGGGCAGTCTGACACAGGATTTTCTTTTTAACCATTAGATCTTTAAGATATCTGGAATTTATTTTATGAGAATTTCTGTACGTGAGTTAATATGGCACTTTTTTCCTAAATATTTGAGCCATGTGTTCTAATACCATGGTAAGTCATTCTTTGCCCATTAATTTCAAATACTGCCATAATATACACTAAATTTCAATATGCATATTGGCATATTTGTCAATTACTGCACTTGTTTTGCTGTATTTCAATTACTATAGGTTTAGCTGGAAAGACAGAACTCTTCTATTTTTCTTCTATTCCACAATTTTCTTGATAGTTCATAAACTTTCTACTTCTCAGCTTGTCAAAATCCACTTCTAAAAATACCATTAGAAGTCTAATGGTTATTACACTGAATTTATAGATTATTTAGCAAAAAATATATTTTAAAATGTTAAGCCTTTTCACCTAGGAACATGGCATATTCCTCTAGTTCTATCAGTAAAGACATACACATGTGCATATCTTTTCACATTGCATGGTAGAGACTGCGTTTTATATATTCCTAGATTTTATGGAGAAGCAGCTATGACGCATACATTGCATAGTCCATGCTCCCATGAAGTTTTCGTTTTGAAAAGTGGAGAGAGAGAGTAACAAGTAAACTAAAGTATAAATAAGAAAGTTTCACATAATGATAAGTGCAATGAAGACAATAAAACATAGGGTGTGATAGTGCCTTTTGGTTTGAGTACATGCCACGTAGACTGCTAATCTCTTTGAGAAGTTAACATTTTTAAGACGGGACTTTACTAAGCCAAGAAGATTTGATGACAAAATATCACAGGGTAGGAGAATAGATTCTAATTGGCCCTAAAGCAGAAACAATTTTGAATCATGTGATGGAAAGCAAGGGGTCAATGGAGTTAGATTAAAGTGTCTATAAGAGAGCACAGTTTTAAATATGGACTGAAAGGTAGGCAGGGCCAAGAACATGTGAACCCTTGTCAAAAAGTGACATAATCTGAAAGAAATCAGAGAGGGAGACAAACCAAGAGAGACTCTTAACTATAGGAAACAAACTGAGGGTTTCTGGAGGGGACGTGAGAGGGGGAGATGGGGTAATTGGGTGATGGGCATTAAGGAGAGCACGTGATGTGATGAGCACTGGGTGTTATATGCAACTGATGAACTCTACATCCAAAACTAACGATGTACTGTACGTTGGCTAATTGAATTTAAATTTTAAAAAGTGACATAATCTGATTTGTATTTATGACGGTCAATCTGTACACTAGGGAGAAAACAGATTGTTGTGGGACAAAAGTGAAAGAGGAAAGACCTATTAGGAAGCTATTGTAGAGCAACAGATAACAGATTATGATGACTTGGACTAAGATACTTGTAGGGGGACACCAAAAGAAGTACACATATTTGGAATATACTGTATAGTTGAAGCCAAGAGGATTTATTTACTTATTGGTGCAGTAAGGCAAAAGATGAAAACAATGCATGTAAGTTTTTAGTTTGATCAGCTGCGTGGATGGTGCTTACTGATTTAGATAAAAAAGAATGAGGGAAGAACAGATTGGCAGGAGAATGTATCAAGAGTTATGTTTTAGATTAAGTTTGAAACTCCTATTAGACATGGCAAGTAGGCAATTTGATATATGAGCCTGAGATTTATGGAAGTAGTCAGGTCTTTGGCCGTCAACAGTGTGTAAGCGGTATTTAAACCTATACAAATAGATTAATTACTCAGGAAGAGATTATTGAATGAGAAGAAAGAGAGGTCCATATTTGTACCAAGCGGAAGTTCCAAATTCAGAAAGCAAAGGGGATTCAATAAGGTGCAGAGAGTTAAGGGAAGAAGGAGGAAAACCAAGTGTGTGTGGAATCTGGAAGCCAAGAGAAGAAACAGTTTCAAGAGGAAGGGACTAGTCAACTGTGTTGAAGTTGCTGAAAGGTCAAGGAGGAAGATATAGAAATGACCACTTTAGGAGTGCCTGGGTGGCTCAGTCAGTTAAGCCACCCATTCTTGATTTCAGCTCAGATCATGATCTGAGGGTCCTGGGACTGAGCCCTGCTTTGGGTTCTGTGCTCAGCAGGGAGTCTGCATGAGGGTTCTCTCCCTCTGCCCCTCACCCTCACCCCCTCCTGCTTGTGCTCTCTCACCCTCTACAACAAATAAATAAACCTTAAAAAAAAAGAGAGATGACCACTTTATTTGAAACAGCAATGATGACTTTGACAAAGGACAGGTCCAAGGAAAGAAATCAGAGCTGATTGGAAATGGGCTAATATATGAATAGAAAATCAGCAGAGGAGAAAGTAGGCATAGACACACTTTTTAAGATTCTTTTTTTGCCTGAAGAGAAGCTGAAAAAATGGGTCAGTAACTGAAGGGGATGTGGAGCCATGGAAAGCGTTCTTTATGATGGGATAATCAGAGCATATTTGTATCTTTGTGGTTATCACCCAGAAGAGAAGAAGAAAATGGTTTCAGATTAAAGAGATTCTGCAGAAGCAAAATCTTTGGTAGGTGAGACTGGGATTCAGAGTAAAAGTGAAGGGGTCAGCTTTTAATAGACAGTTGTAAAGGGGGAAAATCAAACATGAACATGCAGGTTCATACAGGTGGGTGGGAGGTTTGAAGAGGGGAACATAAGGGGCTGCCCTTTCTTACTTCCCTTGCCCTTCTTACACATACTTTACTTTCCATTCCAAGTGAAATACATATGGGGTAAGGTCATCATCTGAGACTGAAGGTGTTAAATAGTCATTTTCAGAAAGGAAACAAGACTGGGTTCCAAAGGTGCAGAAGTTTACTATGTTCTGGAGGGCATGCCTGAGTACTGCAAACTAAATTGCAAATTAAAAATTACTTTACCCATTGAATATATTCATGATCAAATTACCAGTGGGATTTTAAGATGTAGATGACAGAATCAAATATCTTCAGAAAGAGTAAGGAGACAAAGAAGCTAGAACAGAACAGATAGCAAAGAAATGTAGCTTAATACTACATTTATGAGACATAATATATGATTTTAAAAATAGAAGAAATTAATGGAGAAGAATTATTTTAAAATATTACTAAGAAGGTGGCAACTTTGAAAGAAAGTTAAAACTTTACCAAATCAAAATAAATGAGAAATTTATTCTAAAAGTTAAATGCAAATTATAAAATTAGGAAGAAAAAAATATAAATTGTTACCTAAAGAGAGAGTAGAAAATTATATCCTAGGGGCGCCTGGGTAGCGCAGTCGTTAAAGCGGCTGCCTTCGGCTCAGGGCGTGATCCCGGCGTACCGGGATCGGGTCCCACATCGGGCTACTCCGCTATGAGCCTGCTTCTTCCTCTCCCACTCCCCCTGCTGTGTTCCCTCTCTCACTGGCTGTCTCTCTGTCACATAAATAAATAAAATCTTTAAAAAAAAAAAAAAAAAAAAATTATATCCTAGCAGTAAAATCAGTGAAAGAAAACAGAAAAGAAAAGATGAACAGATTTCACTACATAAATATTTTCAGTACTTCTCTGTCTAAAAATCCTTACCATGGAGATATTAAAAAATAAAAAATTCATGAAGTAATACCACAAATATAAAAAAGTATCAGCATCCCTAATCTGTAAAGAACTCCAACAACTCAGAGGGGAGGGGGGTGGGGGAATGGGATAGACCGGTGATGGGTAGTAAGGAGGGCACATATTGCATGGTGCACTGGGTGTTATACACAACTAATGAATCATCGAGCCTTACATCGGAAACTGGGGATGTACTGTATGGTGACTAACATAATATAATAAAAAATCATTAAAAAAAAAAAAAAGAAAAGAAAAATATGAATTATGCAAATTAAATATATTTAAATGTTATACTTAATAAATTAGTAAAAGCTGTTTATATATTAAATTTAATATGAAAAAGATGCGATGAATTGAGTATACTTATATGTTGCTGGTAAACATGCAAAATGTTTAACACATAAAAATCAGTTCATCTTTTTTTTTTTTTAGATTTTTATTTTATTCATTCGACAGAGATAGAGACAGCCAGTGAGAGAGAGAACACAAGCAGGGGGAGTGGGAGAGGAAGAAGCAGGCTCATAGCGGAGGAGCCTGATGTGGGACTCGATCCCATAATGCCGGGATCATGCCCTGAGCCGAAGGCAGACGCCCAACCACTGTGCCACCCAGGCGCCCCCAGTTCATCTTTTTATATCAGTAATATTAAATAGATTTTTTACTTTGGTTTTAGTAATTCCGCCCCCAAGAATTTATTCTAAAGGAAAAAAATCAGTCATATACCCAAAGGTTAACATTGTTGTTTTCAGGCACACACACACGCACACACACACACTAAATGTATAAGTGATGAAATAGCCAACTCTATTATAAAACATCCATATGATATACTATTATGTCATCACATAAAAATATTTTCAAGGCTATTTACTCATGTAAGAATTAAGATTTATTAAATACTCATTATATGTCAGGTGCTATTCTAAATGTCTTACATTTATATTTGCTAATTTATTTAATCTTCACGATGACTATGGAATAGATCTAACTATTACTGCCAATTTACAGTTTAGAGATGTGCAGACAGCTACAGAGAAGTTAAGAAACATGCTCAAAGTTATATAAGTAAGTGGGGATGTGTTGAATTCAAACCTCGGTACTCTGACAACTGACCCCAGACTCTCTTTGTCACTGCTCTATATAGCTGCCATATAATGAAGGGGGAAAATTCACTATGTATTAACAAGTGAAAAAAATCTCTTTTATGTGCACATATCAACTCAGTAAAATGCATGCCTGCATTAAAAATGAAAGAAAATGCATCTAAATGTGTGGATGTTACCTCTAGATAAGATTCTATTTAATTTTTGCCTTTCTTTTAGTATTCTTAATTTTATTAATTTTTTCCAAAAAACTCCTTATTGTTACTCCTTAGTGTTAGATGAAACAGTGCTGTTTTATTTTTTTAAAGAGAAAGCATTAGCAAATTTCCAAAAAGAACAATATTTTTATTCCCCAAAATAGTGCCATTTGGATGACCTGTGTTATTTTGAAGCTTCAAAACAACTTGCAGGTTTTGTTTAAGTATTTCCAGGTTTACAAACAAATGGTAGTAGTAGAGCATATTTAGGCCACTAGAAAATTAACTGATATGTTGTCCCATCCTTTCCAGCACAAATACACATCCGCAGACTCATACATTCACACATATCAAGCGTATGAACCCTTTGCAAGTGTAGGGACATTTCAAAACAGAAACTGGTTCTGTCTGTTTGTCTGTTTTGTTTATTGCCAAGAAATAAGTATAGTTGTTTCCCATGGACCTTGCTAATGAGATACCCTTTCTATTTTATTTATTTCAGTAATATTTGGAAGTATTTTTTAGGAAGTATAAAAATTCTCCATGTCAAAAACAAAGACAAACAAAAACACCTGTTGGAGGGTCCGTATAATGGCTGCTTGGAAAAAGGAGAGAACATGATGCCAATACATATAAACTACTAGTAGTTAATTAGGCTACCTACATGATCTTTAAACAAGGTCAGTTGGTCTAAAATTTGTGCAAATCGCAAGGTCTGCTCCCCTGATGTGGGCCTTGCTTAGGCTTCCCACTTGAAACTTTCTTTTCTTTGGTTCATTTGTTGGTCCAGTATAGACTCCCCAGTCAGAGGTCATGTCCAAAATTGATAAAATCACCTACCCTCATTTAACTCAGTAGCTACATGGGAAAACAGAGAGCAAATTTTAAATAAAGTGTGAATCATTTTTTTAAATAAATTACCTGATGGAAAAAAAAGATTTATAGCATTTGATCATGAAATATCACCTTAAACATGCCAGAATGGGTATTATCAAAAAGACAAGAAATAAGTGTTGGTGAGGATGTGAAGAAAAAGAAACCTTTGTACGATGTTGGTGGGAATAGAAATTGGTGCAGCCACTGTGGAAACAGTATGGAGATTCCTCAAAAAATTAAAAGAGAAATACTATATGATTCAGTAGTTCCACTACTGGGTACTTACCCAAGAAAATGAAAACACCAATTCGTAAAGATATAAACGTCCCTGTGTTTATTGCTACATTATTTACAATAGCCAAGATAATGAAAGCAACCAAAGTACCCATTGATAGATGAATGGATAAAGATGTGGTGTGTATATATTTATACAGTGGAATATTAATCAGCCATAAAAAGCAATGAAATCTTGCCATTTATGATAACATGGATGGACCTTGAGGGTTTAATGCTAAGTGAAGTAAGTAAGAGAAAGACAAATACCATATGATTTCACTTATACATGGAATTTTAAAAAACAAAAGAAAAGAACAAACATGACAGACTATGGACTATGAGAAACAAACTGAGGGCTTCAGAGGGGAGGGAGGCAGGGGAATGGGATAGACCGGTGATGGGTAGTAAGGAGGTCACTTATTGCATGGTGCAGTGGGTGTTATACACAACTAATGAATCAACGAACTTTACATCGGAAACCAGGGATGTACTGTATGGTGACTAACATAATATAATTAAAAAAACATTAAAAAAATACCATCAAAAAAAATAAAGAAAAATAAAAAACAGAAGAAAAGAACAAATAAAGAAACAACAAAAACAGACCATAAATACAGAGAATAAACTGGTGGTTACCAGAGCATCGTGGGGAAGGGATTGAAGAATGGTGAAAATGGTTGAAGAGCAGTGGGAGATACAGGCTTCAGTTATAGAATAAATTAGTCACCAGAATAAAAGGTACAGTGGGGATAAAGGGCTGTAGTCCATGATACTATAATAGTGTTGTAGGGTAATACATGGTAGCTACATTTGTGGCAACCATCCCACAAAGTATAGATCGGTCAAATCACTATGCTGCACTCCTGAAAATAATGTAATATTCTGTGTCAACTACACTTCAAAAAATAAAATAAAATGGTAAAAATACAGACACACAAATTCATTTGACCAGTCAAATTATATTCCCTCATTTTACTACTAAAAGATTCCCTTTGCATTATGGTGTTTTCGCCATGGGAATTAGCAGAAATCTGACTTTGAAGAGAAATTAATTTGGGGGGCCAGCCATAAGCTCTCCCTAGATGGTAGAGTGTGTCACAGCATGTATTTTCCCAGGACTCTCTTCAAGGCTCCCATGACCTCCTTATTCCTCAGGCTGTAGATAAGGGGGTTCAGAGCTGGAGTGACAACAGTGTAGAAAACAGAGATGATGTTGTCTTGCTTGGGGCTGTGAAGTGAACTGGGCAGGACATACATGAATGTGGCAGCTCCATAGAACATCCCAACCACTGTCAGGTGGGAAGAGCAGGTGACTAGGGCTTTCTGCTTCCCCTCACTTGAGGGCATTCGAAGCACAGTACACAGGATTAGTGCATAGGAGGAAATGATAGTAACAAGAGGGGGAATCAGGAAGGTTACACCCATCACATACACAAACAGTTCATATCTGGAGGTATCTGCACAGGCCAACTTCAGCAAAGGTGGGATCTCACAGAGCAGGTGCCTGATCTTCCGGGACATGCAGAAGGGATAGTGCATCGTGTACAAGGTATAAACAAAGGCACTTAAGGAGGCCAATAGCCAGGCTGTGGCCACCAAGAGCCAGCAGACCCTTGCCCTCATGAAGACCACGTAGTTCAGAGGATGACAAATGGCCACATATCTATCATAGGCCATGAAGGCCAATAGCAGATCCTCTGCACCACCCAGCATCAGTGCCAGAAACATCTGAAGGGCACAGCCCCCAAAGGAGATGGTGTTTTCACTGTGCAGAAAACTCATGAGCGCCTTGGGAGTGACAACAGACGTGAAGAGAAGGTCCATGAGTGAGAGCTGCCCGAGCAGGAAGTACATGGGCACGTGGAGCCGGGAATCCATTGTGATGACCAAGAGCAGCAGGCCATTGCTGGTCAGGGCCAACATGTACAGGACTGTGATTGTGGCACAGAGCAGTTCAGGAGACCCACTGTCATTCAGAATCCCCATCAATATAAAGCCACTGCCCAAGGTGGAGTTCCAGTACTCCATTCTGTGTTGTTTCTTTAGTTGCCTAGAACCAAACACATTCTCAGTGAATTTTTGCTAAGGTGGTCCCTAGTTTGTAACATCACAGGCTCCTAGTGATGGCCAACATGAGTCCAATGAGGCAATGTCTTTCCTACTGGAAATGGACTTTACCTTTTCATCTCTCAGTTTCTGACACTTTTGGTTGTACCTTGATGAAAGAACCATCTGAATGGAGAGCAGGCACCACAGTAATAGCTAAACATTAAGAGGTCACTACACGAAAATATTATTCAGGACATAAAACCTGGACATGTATCTTTCCAGAATGATTAAGTCATCTCTCTCGCACTAGAAAGTAATATCTCAGAACCCAAGCCCTTGGTTATTTTTGTACCTATGTTGTAAGTATAATGTTTGTCTAACGATTTAAATATCCCGTTAGTGCCCTAACAGACCTGTGCTGAATATAAAATTCTAAAGCAGGTACAGAAGTGTGATTTCAACCGAACACTTCCACTTCATTTTCCATACAATTTATGTCCACATTTGTTTGAAGGCTATAGACGTAAGCCTCGCAGGAAGAGCTAAAATATGTCCACCTTAGTCACCTCTCTGGACCAGCTCCATACTCTCCATGTGTCTGAGAGAGAGGGGATTCTAGACTGTCTGACACTAGGGGGTGGAGTGTTTGACATGGTGTCACTTTTATGAGCTCAACCTTTAGGATCAATGACAACATAGGTGTTTCTTTACAGGTTACGCAAACATGTGAGCCTGGGAGAACTCAAAGATCTGATAACTGACGATGTCCTGCCCAGGAAGATCAGAGTGTTTGTGTTTGGGAGAAAGGGTGAAAGGTGCTGGCAACAAAAGAGCATGTGTTGTATGTTGTAATCAGGCTCAATAATCCTCTGTTCCCTCTATTGCACCTGACCCAGATCCCCACTCTCCCTCCTGCAGGGCCAGAGTATCTACACTGGATTGAAGGGCCACAGGAATAGGGAGGATGAATTCCTGTTCTGGAAAGCTGCTGTTAGGGTATGACACCCAACCCCAGAGAAAAGTCAGAAGAGAATGGGACTTGGGATTGACAAGCATCAAGGTCATGCATCATGGGAACTAGGCAGATAATCCAATTCTGATCCTGTGTCAAAGAATCTGTAAGTGAAGCATCTTTCTCTAAATCCTTACTCTATATTGTGGCTTCTATATTTGGACATTTCACTGGTTCTTCTACTGGTCTCTCCTGGGTTCACAGGGTTTTAATGGTAGAAAGGTATTACAGCATATGACAGGCATATCATTGGTTCTTAGGTGGCCCTTTGATTTGGAGGCATTTGTCACCAGATAGGTGCAAAAGTCCCATATCAGAGGCCAGCAAAGCCTGGGCTCTAAGGACAGGTACTGATACTCCCACCAGGAAGCAGACACTCAGACCTGGGATGTGGCACAGACTCTTTCTTCATTTTCATGGATTTTTTTCTTCATGTTTAGAAAACCAAGAATAGAGGTCATTAGGATGGGGTACAGAGCCCAAAGCACTAGGGAATCTGGAAAACAGAGTAGCTTAAGTTCTTAGGGTCTGCTTTGGGCTCTGTTTCTCAACTCAACATATCTAGCGGCTGCACAATTCCCTGAAAGAGAGATAAAGTCTTTACCTCAGGTATTGAGAAGCCAAGCTGCCCAACCAGGCAAACTGCCGTGGGGGTTGTTTGAGAATCAAGGATTTTCCTGTAGAAATGGGGAAAGCATAAGCTTTTCCAGCAGTGTCCAACTGCTTTAAATTTTGCTAAGTTGTGTTAAGAGTATGAGGAGTCTGACCAAGATAGGTGTCAGGGCCGCTTTTGGTCCTTCTATTCCTCTACAGTTCTGCTCCGGAGATGAAATAGAGACAGAGAGCTAATACAGTCCTTGGGTAGTTTCTGTGGAGCTCTACTTCAGAGATGGATTTCCTGTTCTCACACCTGTGGAGAATTAGGAGAAACTGCTTCTATCTCTCAGGTCCCCAGGTTGAGAACCCATCCAGCTCTGGAGAAGTTGTCAGACTGAGTTCTTGGGTCCAGGTGCGCAGACTGTCATTTACTCTTGCTAGGGTCTGGGAGCAAAGATGAAAGCAGCAGGAATCTGGAGGAAGTAGATATTGGAAGAGCTGCCCAAGGGAGACCGTGCTGTGCGTGGCTTCACTGTCCCTGGGGAGAACAGTGAGCCAGGGCCCTGTCCTTGGGGAGGCTGTTCTGCCTCCTTATCCCATGACCCTACCCTCTCTACTTTATTCCACTCCTACATTCCCAGGGACTTCTCTTCTCAACTGAAATGGCCTCCCCTGGAAACGCTGGTCCAGGAAACAGGATGTTAATGAGTCCTCTTGGGCATGTTTCCTGGCCTGGTATCCCTGCCCTGTTCTCTTGCTAAATGAGTTCAGACGCTCCACGGTTCTATCCTACCCTAAGGAGGCACTGATGGCTCATTTCTATGGACTGCTGACTGCATAGACCAGGAAGCAAGGGTCCTTTTCATGATCAGGGCTCTGCCCCACATCTTAAGGTGGGTTTTGTGTCAGCCATAGGACACTCCCAGAGTGCCTTCTGTGGAGGAGTTGACCTTGTAGTTATTACCAATATTCTAATTCCTCAGGTTCATTCCCTGTCCTGTTTGCTCTCTCATTTACATGGTCTTCTTGTGTTATAAGCTCTCCCTCCAACCTCATTCAGCCTCCAAATATAATAAAGATTTCCCTGTTCAAACAAACAATATTTCAGTCTTTCTTTCCTTTTGGACTATATCTCTAAATCCCCTCCAGTTTTGCCACAAACTTTTTCAAAAGGCATTTATAAAACTGGATCTTCTTCTACTCTCAATTGCTCATTTTTTGTATGTGAAGATAACACTTGCCACCTGCTACATCAGAGAACCCAGAAATAACAGTATCATAACCTAATCGGAGAACCCCAAATAATAGTAGGATAACCCAATAAAATTGTATTTCTCACTCTTTAACAGTTCAGTGCAGATTTCTTGTTTAGAGAGTTGTCCTTAACTGTTCTCCTGTATGGGGTGGTGTGGGGACTCAGGGTGTTTCCATTGGTGGAGCCAATCAACATTTTCAATAGGTGATTTCCAGGTTGACAAATATCCTCTCCATTCTGGGTAGTCTGAAAGGAAAGAGATCCTACTGCATCGCGTGTAGGTGCTTTTTCTGGCTCAGACTTCACTTCATGGCACACTTTGTGGCACACTTCATTTCATTACACTCCTCAGCCCATTTGTTTCACCTCCTGCCATGTACCCTACATGAGCTGAAGTGACATATTTTGTATCGAGATCTCCAAAGTCCTCTTTGCAAAATCCAGTAGTATGTATTATTTTGTGTTACTGGGTTTGTTTTAAACTCACTAAATTCCCATATTCCTCCTTATTCTGGTGCAAAAAGACTAAAGCTTTGTCTGTTCCATATTAACATGAATAATTTCTTTTTCCTTCTGATCTCTGGGTTAATCTGGTAGCATACTACACTAATATATAAGTCCAGAAGGGCAGGAACTAGGCCTGTTTTGTTCCCAATCACATTTCTAGCTTCTAGCCTGGTAACTGCACAGGGTTGGTACCCAATAAATGTTTGCTAAATTAATAAATGAGTGAATGAATGAGTGTCCACCACAGTTGCTCTCAAATTCCAACTAAAATATACATGAAAATGTCTATACAGGTCCTCTGCCCATTTTTTTAACCAGATTGTTTGGGGGGTTTTTTTTTTTTGGTGTTGAGCTGTAAAAATTCTTTATATATTTTTTATATTAACCCCCTGTTGAATATATCATTTGCAAGTATCTTCTCCCACTCACTAGGTTGCCTTTTGTTTTGTTGATGGTGTCTGCCATGGTGCAGAAGCTTTTTATTTTGGTGTAGTCCCAATAGTTTATTTTTGCTTTTGTTTCCTTGTCTGAGGAGACATATCCATAAGCATGTTGCTAAGGCTGATGTCCGAGAAATTACTGCCTATGTTTCTTTTAGGAGTTTTATGGTCAGGTCTCACATTTAGGTCTCTAATCCATTTTGAGTGTATTTCTGTGTTCAGTATAAGAAAGTGGTACAGTTTCATTCTTTTGCATCTAGCTGTCCAGTTTTCCCAGCACCATTAAATGAAAAGATTGGCTTTTCCCCATTGTATATTCATGCCTCTTTTGTCATAGATTAATCAAGTGGGTTTATTTCTGGGTTTCTATTCTATTTCATTGATCTATATGTCTATTTTTGTGCCAGAACCATACTGTTACTGTTACTATGACTTTGTAGTATATCTTGAAATCAAGGATTGTGATACCTCCAGCTTTGCTTGACATTTTCCAAAGAAGACATACAGAGAGCCAACAGACACATGAAAAGATAGTCAATGGGACAGGCTGGTGATGGGCATTAAGGAGGGCACGTATTGCATGGTGCACTGGGTGTTATATGCAAGTAATGAATCATGGAACTTTACATCAAAAACTAGGGATGTACTGTATGGTGACTAGCATAATATAATAAAAAATATTATTAAAAAAAAGATAGTCAATATCACAAATTATCAGGGAAATGCAAATCAAAACCACAAAAAGATATCACCTCACACTAATCAGAATGCCTAGTATCAAAACAGTAAGAAATAACAAGTGTTGGTGAGGATGTGGAGAAAAGGGAACCCTCATAGACTATTGGTGGGAATATAAATAGGTGCAACCACTATGGAAAACAGTATGGAGGTTTCTCAAAAAATTAAAAATAGAAATACCATATGATCCAGTAATTCCAGTAGGGGTATTTACCCAAATAAATGAAAACACTAACTTGAAAAGACATATATGTTTCTTTGTTTATTGCAACATTATTTACAATAGCTAAGATAATGGAAGCAACCCAAGTATCCATCCATAGATGAATGGATAAAAAAAGATTTGATATGTATATCTAATAAAATATTCAGCCATAAAAAAGAATATCTTGCAATTTGCAACATGGATGGACCTAGAGGGTATTGTGCTAAGTGAAATGTGTCAGACAGAAAAAGACAAATACCATATGATTTCACTTGTATGTAGAATCTAAAAAGCAAAACGGATGAACAAACAAACAAAAAAACAGACCCATAAATATAGAGAACAAACTGACGGTTGCTAGAGGAGAGGGGAGTTTGGGAATGGGAAAATAGGTGAAGGGGATTAAGAGGTACAAACTTTCAGTTGTAAAATAAGTAAGTCAGGGAGATGAAAAGTACAGCATAGGAAACATAGTCAATAATATTTTAGTAACATTGTATGGTAATGGATGGTCTCTATACTTATTGTGGTGAGTACTGAATAATGTATAGAATTTTTGGATCACTATGCTGTATACTCAAAACTAATATAACATCAAATGTCAACTGTACTTGAATAATAAATATTTAAAAATTTTAAAATAACAGTACACAGTAACAATTAACTATAATCCAAATACACAATCTCTACATAGTACCTTTACCTTCTGTAACTGTTGTTAGATTAAATATTTGGTCTGGAAATCAGTAAGTAAGGCAGTAAACAAATATATAAATAAAATAACCCTGAAGATATAAGTATTTTATAAAGCTGACTTCAGGTCATAAACTAAAGATAAGAAAGGTTACAGGATAAGGTTTAGACAAAATGTCCACCAACCCTATCATTTAACAAAGAGTATATTTAAAAAACAAGTTTTACTTCAAATCTGGAAATTTACAATTTGACATACCCAAAGAACTTAGACTGTTTTATTTATGTCTAATTCCGGAATAAAGAGACTCCCCAGACCAGAAAATGGAAAAATATCATCTAATGGTACAGAAGCTAGTGCAAGTCAGAGCTTTTCCTAGTTTTTCCCCCCTTCTTCTACTTCCTTCATTCAGATACCCAGAGTACACAGTTTTCAATTAACATCAAAGGACTAGGAGATAGCAAGCCCAGTCTGAGACAATTTGTAGCAAGGGAAACATAATTATAAACAATGAGTGCGTTTTAATTTAGGGTCCCTCAGAAGTTGACCCTGAGCAAGGATTTGAATGAAAAAGAGTTTATTTAGGAAGTGATTCAGCAAAAATTAGCAGAATGGGGAAGTGGAACAGAAAAGCAAAAGAGCAAATAAAGGTTGTATCATCAAACAAGTTACTGTGGGCAACTGGATCTTAATCCTCCTGGGGAACTCTGAGAAAGAGATTAGAACATGTACCTCAGAGGTGTATCACACCTAGGGTGGGAGGGACCTGGGGTATTTGTACTCCAGCTCTCATCAGTCATCAATTAAGATCTGGTTGCTGCAGGGGACCTTAATTCCCTGGGCCATTCTGGCCTTCTGGGCATGTGAGCAGAACTGATAGTATCAGCCAAAGAAAGTCTGGATTCAAAAGATGCAGATAATGGCACTTGGAAGTCAAGCTGTCCTGAAATGATAAGGGTCAAAAGAATATGTGGAGGGCATTGCCCTAATTGCTATATTGTAAGACAGTAATGTTTAAGATAAATAAGTGCTCAGGAATATAGTCTTAAATTTACTAGAATGTACAAAATGATGAAGAGATTTAAAAATGGTTGAATGATGAGTGTAATGGAGAATAAATAAATATAACATATGGTATATGATTTTTAAATTGTACTACTTGACTTACTTTCCTAGAATTTCAGGTAGATATTGCATCTACACTAATGTAATGGAATAGAAATATTATTGGAAATCCAAAAATAAGACAGTATTTGCCATGTACCTCCAAATTCTAAACATGAGAGAGGACTCACATGGAGATGATCAATAGAGGATATAGGCATTAAACCATAATCGCTTGTAGGGTATAAAAGAAAGATAGTTGAAAGCTGGTGGAGAGGAATACCCGGAAGATAAGTTTCAGGGTAGTCTTTTACTCGTCCTTCCATGAGAAAATAAGGTGCTTCCCCTCACCTTAAGTGACAAGAGCTTCAAAAGTACTACTGGAGTACTTCATGTGTCTTATCTGGAATTTGATGAGTGTTATAAGAAGTACTTCTTCACAAATAAAAAATCTAAAGGTCAATTATGGACTTCCATAATCTCCCTAGTTGAAGAGAAGAGACAGCATTCCACACTCCAAATTTAACAAAATAGAATCAAGCATGACTCCAATTAACCATATGTGAATATGGAAGAGAATTAGCCCAGACTCTTTGTAAAGGTGACTCAGGGCAATAGAACCACCTGAGAGGTTTAGATGACCTCCCAACAGAGGGGTACACTATTAAGGGGGAGTCATATGTGACCAGCTAAAAGAAGGCCTTTAAAAAGGTGATTAAGTTAATTTTGGTCATTATGGTGGGCCCTAGTTTAATCTGAGTGGTATCCTTATAAGAAAAGGAAATTTAGACACACAAAGAGATATATGGGGTACATGCACATGGAGGAAAGGCCCCGTGAGGACACAGAGAGAAGGTGGCCATATGTAAACCAAGTAGAGAGGACTCAGAAGAAACCAAACCTGCCAATAACTTGACCTTGGACTTGTCTTTTCTTTCTCTTTTCTCTCTTTTCTTTCTCTTTTCCTTCTTTCCACCCCCCCTCCATTTGGCAATCTCACCCCAATTCAGTGATTAATTTTTCCTATCCAAAATATTTCCAGTGGGTGTTCACACCAGCCACTTTCAGTACCAAATCTTATAATAATATTTTGTAGCTCTTGTCCCTATCAGCAAACCCAAAAGTTTGTATAATTGGTTTTAATATTATGCTATTGTCCTCCAATCTTCTTGGGCTGACAGCTCTCTATAGCTCCATACCCACTAGAAAGATTAGCAGCAATTCTATTCAAATTCCTTTCACTGGGGGTTTGGTGAAATGTATAAAAGAAACCCCATTCAAAGCAATGAGACTTATTCAAGTTCTTCGTGTATATGAAGCAATTTTAATTTTTATTACCTCACCACCACTGCACGCTTTCTTGAGAAAAAGAAAGAAAGAAAGAAAGAAAGAAAGAAAGAGAGGAAGGAAGGAAGGAAGGAAGGAAGGAAGGAAGGAAGGGAGAGAGAGAGAAAGAAAAAGAAAGAAAGAAAGAAAGAAAGAAAGAAAGAAAGAAAGAAAGAAAGAAAGAAAGAAAGAAAGAAAGAATTCTGAAAGGATAAGATTGAAATGTTGGCAGGACTTATTTCTGGAGGGGGAATCATATGTGATTTTGTTTTTTTAAATACTTCTCACATTATTCCTTCCCTAATCAGAAACGGACACATTTAATTTTATTTTCTGAGGTTGAATTCACCTGTTCTCTCTACTCCCTCAAAAACAAAGAATGATAAACTTGAAAGCACTCTCACACTTATTGGTATAAGACATTGCAGACAGCTACAAAGATGAGGAGGGTATGTGTAGTGATCCGAAGGGGCACCTGCACCTCAATGTTTATAGCAGCAAAGTCCCCAATAGCCAAACTATGGAAAGAGCCCAAATGTCCATCGACAGATGAATGGATAAAGAAGATGTGGCATATATATATATATATATATATATATATATATATATATATGATAGAATATTACACAGCCATCACAAAAATGAAATCCTGACATTTGCAGTGACATGGATGGAACTAGAGAGTATCATGCTAAGCAAAATAAGTCAATCAAAGAAAGACAATTATCATATGATCTCACTGATATGTGGAATTTGAGAAACAAGGCAGAAGATCATAGGGGAAGAGAGGAAAAAATGAAACAAGACAAAACCAGAGAGGGAGACAAATAATAAGAGACTCTTAATCTCAGGAAACAAACAGGGTTGCCAGAGGGGAGTGGATGGGGGGATGGGGTGGCTGGGTGATGGACACTGGGGATGGCATGTGTTGTGGTGAGCATGGTGTGTTGTATAAGACTGATGAATCATAGGCCTGTACCCCTGAAACAAATAATACATTATATATTAATAATAAAAAAACTCCAGAAAAGAAAAAGAGAAGAAAAGGAGGGTATGGAAAACAATTAGGTGACACATGAAATTGGCCTGAGATAAAGTAGTACTTAGTAAAGGCGGGAGAAGGAATCAGATTCAATACTATTGGGAGAGAATTCTACATGGTCAAGCTTACTTGTCACAGACAACAGATACACATACACACACAGACAACTGCACATACTGGCACAGTCTTTCATATCTGCAGGTGCTATGCATAAAATCACCCACCAAAAAATGGAGGAAATAGAAAACAGAAAGAAGAAAGGAATGCTTTAGGAAGGGTCATGATGCAGTGCAGTTAAACTCATTGCAGCAAGGGCTTGAAAGTTGCAGAAACACTATAGTGTTCCATCACTTTTAATTGGAAATAAGGCAACTGGAGGTAGTGCATCTATGGGGAACATTCCATAGATCCCAGAAGACACCCTTATGTCTGAACTGAATGCTGGCTTTTCAACCAGTTACTGTTGATTTAGTCAGGAATGTGGAAACAGAACCTCAGCAAGCCCATAGGTGACGGTATGACAACTTAGGCTTCCCAGTTCACCCAGTTCACCTCACCCTTAGTGGGTGAAGGATGATAGAAATATATTCAAGGAGATTAATCAAATTATTTTTCTTCGTCCAACATTTCAAGGGTAAGTTTACTTTCCCTTCATATATTTCCCTCAGGGAAGAACTGCAGAAAGAGACCATAAGACAACAAAAGAGTGCAACTCTCCTTAGGACAGAGCATGGCTCTCTCTTGTCCCAAAGGTAATGAAAACTTCTAAGAAGGCATGAAGGTTTATTCATATTGTGATGTTCTGGACACAGTGCTTGCACAAAATAGGCATTTAATGAATATTTGTGGAGGAGAACATCAACTGAGGCATATAAAGTGAGGGGAAGCAAGGATGAGAATAGTAGAGCTATTGTCAATCACAATCTTCCAAGTGCTTAAGAAAAATGTCAGCAATCACTGCCTCTAAAGGTAGACTATCTTCTAACCAGGTTCCTGAGAGCCCCCTTCACATCCTTGTTCCTCAGGCTGTAAATGATGGGGTTCAACATGGAAGTCATAACTGAATAAAACACAGAGATGACCTGATCCTTTTCATTCATTGTCTTGGAATTGGGTCTCATGTAGGCAAATATTCCAGAGCCATAGTAGAGAACCACAACAGTGAGATGGGACCCACAGGTAGAGAAGACCTTGAGCCTCCCTTCCCCTGACTGCATCTGAATCACTGAGGAGATAATATGCCAGTAGGAGACAAGGATGAGGGAGAGAGGTGCTAAGAGGATAATCACACCCATTGAAAATAGGGCCATCTCAGCCTTGTACGTGTCGGCTGAAGCCAGCTTCAGGAGTGCAGGAGGTTCACAAAAGTAATGATTAATTACATTCTGACCCTGGTAGGGAAGACACAGTGTAAATGCACTGTCTACTGAACATACAAATGCCCCACTGATCCAAGACACTATGACCAACTGGACACAAACCCTTTGGGTCATGACAGTGGAATAATGCAGGGGCTTGCAGACAGCCACATAGCGATCATAAGACATCACTGCCAGAAGTACGCACTCTGTACACCCTGCAAGAAGGAAGACAATTATCTGTAGCGAGCATCCAGCAAAGGAAATGGTTTTCCTTTTTACAAGGAAGTGGACCAACATCTGAGGAACAATGCCTGTAGAGAAACAGAGGTCAGCAAAGGACAAGTTTTTGAGGAAGAAGTACATGGGAGTGTGAAGTCGAGAGTCAGTCTGAATGAGGATTATTATGAGCAGGTTTCCAAACAGAGAGAGAAGGTAAATGGTCAGGAAAACACAGAAGAGCAAGATCTGGATCTTTGGATCCTGTGAAAGTCCCAGCAAGATAAATTCAGCCACAGAAGTTTGGTTTCCTTCTCCCATTGATGTTTATTCCTGTTTACCTGTCATCAGAAAGAAAATACGTGTATTCTGAACGTTCAATTTTCACAAGCTTTATAAACAAGCTCAATGATAGCGAGTGTACCTTGTTGGACTATTGGCTTTCAGATACTTCCTAGTACGTGTGCCAGTTAGCATTAGGATGCATATTGTTGTTACATAGTTTTTAAGCACATTTTTCCTTGCTTGATCCATTCGGTAGGCTGAGTAGCACACTCAATACAGCTTCTCAAATAATCCTGATGTTGACATATTTACATATTGCTAACTATTATGAAGTTTTATCAGAGGAATTGTCTTTGATTCAATTGATTATTTTTCTTCTCAATAAATATTTTGTATTTACCTGAATTAGCAGTCTAAGAATAAGGTGAACTTGTTTAGTCAATAAAAACTATTTTTGTTTTTATAATTCAAAATCAAAACACAGAGGTCAATGACAAATTTGTTTATAATAGAGTAGAAGGTTCAAATATGGTTTAGAGAATCAACAGGTAAATTGCAGCTATTAGTTCTTGCTTTTTTCCATAGCATTTTTAAAAGAGGCTTCTTAAGCAGCAATCCAAAAGGGTAAAGGAAGAAAAGAAAAAATTATATCCATGGATCATAATCCTGCCCCGGTGCAAATATTTCACATGACAAAGAGGAAAAGTAGCATGAAAAAATGTGGCATTCAAAAATGTAACCTAATGATACTTGAGTGTCTAGGGTCCTGTTCAACATCAACCAAAAAAGCCAGTACTAAGCAGGAGCTTGACCTTCTGAACTGGATATTAGTGAATTTTACAGCTCCATAACACCCAATCTCAGCTCACCTCTGACCTCCGCTTCAGCTGTAGTGGACAATTTTGACTTGCTTGGCACTGCTTACATTCTACTTTTAGGACCTCCTGCCTTGTCTTTTGGCATTCTGCCCAAGATGCTGGAAGGATGGGCAAGTTAATGCCCCAGAGGCAATCTTTAACCAGAGGGCAATGGAAATCGATGAATAAAGGCACTAGATATTTCTGGGAGGCATTCTGTATGCTTCTTACAGGTTGAGCTCTATGGAGTTAAGTCCCCCATTGTCTATGCCATATTTATCATTATTATTATTATTATTATTATTATTATTATTATTATATCCCCTAAGAAGCTTTTTCAGAATTTTTTTCTTAATCATCAATCTCCATTAAATTTTAACAGCACAGATATACTGTACATCTATTTATATGCTGCAGCCCTCTAGAGGGCTACAAACCATTGCAATATTTAAGATTTCTTTCTTCTTCTAAGAACTTTGGTGTCTATATTGCCCCCATAAAGAATGTATGGCCTAGAGTAACAACTTCAATAATCCAAACTTCATTGGTGTTTAGTTGCATCTTGTCTTACTCTTACTGCTTCCTTACACCACTTCCTGGAATCACTTGTCAAATAAACTATCTGCACCAAAGTTCTTTTCTTAGGCTCTGCTTTCAGGAACTTATACTAAGAAAGAAAAGTCTCCCGAGATGGAGACTAGATGAAGGTAATATGGCAAGGCTGCCTTCTTCAACCAGGGAGTCCCAGCTATGGCTGATGATAATGACGAACTGAGTTACTGAGTGCTTACTATGGTGTCTGGCAAGTGTTACACGAAGAGCTATACCTTTAGAATGGGGAGTGAAATGGAAATATATGAACCATCTCATTTAATCAACACAATCTCTGGTTCGCATAAGACAGTCTTCTCTTTCCCTAGATCTCTGACAAAAGCAAAATAAATTGTCTCTTGGAGAAGGTAACATATTCAGAACCTCAAATTAGCTTTATAATATTCCACGCACAATGTCTTGGACTAAGCAAAATAAAATGTAAAAACCAGAACTACTTCTTAAAAGAAAAGATGAGGATAAAGGGAGAAGAAGAAGTGAGGCAGGGAGGGGGGAAGTGAGGGACAGGGAGAGAAAGAGGGAGAGTGCCCAAAAAATAACATGAGCCAACATGGGAAATCCAAATATTTGTGTTATCAGATAAAATCTTTCAAATACTGTCAGTTAAAAAATATTTATATTAGATAATAAATTAGAGAATTTAATTAGAGGATTAAAAAACATTAGGAAAAAATAAAGAATTTTTAGTACTAAAAAATAAAATTATTAAAATGAGAACACAAAAGATGGTTTAACAGCATATTAGACATAGATAAAAACAGGACCAGTAAACATGAAGATAGATAAGAAGAAAATATCCAGATTGAAGGATGGAAAGGCAAAAAATAAGAAGTAAAAACAAGACATGTGGAATATGTGAAAAAAAAGTCCAGGAAGTATAATTGAAGTCTCAGAGGGAGAGAAAAGAGAAAATAGGTTGAAAGGAACATTTAAGGAGGTAATAGTTGAGAATTTTTCAAAATTGATAAAAAACCATCAAGCTATATATTTAATAAATGTGACAGAGTGAAGCTAAATGATGGCTGTGTAAATTTAAATCTCATAATGTATTTTTCCATGGCAATAAATAAAAACAATAAAAATAATTAAGCTACACAAAAATCACGAGCTTATTATAATTAAAAGATAGAGAATGCCTAAGCTTTAAATTACCTGAATTAGGGAGGGGAAAAAAATCCCACCATCCCAGAAAACTATCTCTCATATTCCTGATGTAAATCTTTTCAGAAAGCTATAACAGTCCTATGAAAACTGCGTGGAAAAAAAGAAAAAGAGATGGCAATAGAAAGCTCAAGATTCATCTATTATCATCACCTGAAAGAGAAAGTCCTTCTTCAGCACGGAAACACTGCAAAAACAAAAACACAAAACACAAAACCAACAAACAAAAACTCCTGAAAATCAGGGCACTTACCACAAGGAAGAGTTTAAGAATGTGTGTGATTCAAAGTAACGGTCTTGGAAAGGCATAATTTCTAGGAGAGAAACAATTTTGGGGATTAGGGAGTGAAAGGATAAAGAAGCAAAAGGAGAAAACTTAGGGTATCTGTTAGACAAAAGAGGACTAAAAATCAAATGATACAGAACCAACCTTGCATTCCTGAAATATAACCCACTTTGTAATGATGTATTATTTTCTCAATGTGGTATTGATTCCACTCATTAATATTTTTCAACAATAACAATATTTATAATTATTTTCTATAAATTCAGTCTTTATGGATTTGGGATGGTTTTCTTTTAAAAAATATGCAAGGGTGGGGCGCCTGGGTAGCGCAGTCGTTAAAGCGTCTGCCTTCGGCTCAGGGCGTGATCCTGGCGATCTGGGATCGAGTCCCACATCAGGCTCCTCCGCTGGGAGCCTGCTTCTTCCTCTCCCACTCCCCCTGCTGTGTTCCCTCTCTCGCTGGCTGTCTCTCTGTCACATAAATAAATAAAATCTTTAAAAAAAAAATATGCAAGGGTAATTAAGCAAAATTTCTGTAATGGATGGTTTTGTTTTTGTTTGGGTGAAGTGGAGAGAATCCCATTAAGATAATAAGCCATATTAATGGATATGAGAACATAATAAATAATTATGTTGGTATTTCAATTCAGTTAGGAAAGGAAAGATTATTAAATAGATAGCTGAATTTATTTTACTATCCTTTCACAAAAATAAAAGTTACATCACAACCTAATATTATAGACAAAATTACATTGAATATGGAGTAATGATCTGTATATCAAAATCCAGAATATAAAAATTTAAGAGTAAATAAAAGAATTCTGTTTCTGTCTTTGAATAAGAAAAAACTATGACACCAAATACACTAGCCATAAAGAAAATAAGAATCTGACTACATACTCATTGCTCTACTTATTCAACAAGTAATCGACTGCCATACTCTAGAATCAAATTCCTCAAGAAATCCACATTACTTTAATTTTTTTTAAGTTTTTATTTAAATTCCAGTTAGTTAACATACAGTGTAATATTAGTTTCAGGTGTACAATTTACTGATTCAAAACTTCCATACAACACCTGATGCTTATCACAATGAGGGCACTCCTTAATCCCCATCACCTATTTAACCCATCCCCCCACCCATCTCCTTGGTAACCATCAGTTTGTTCTCTATAGTTAAGAGTCTGTTTCTTGGTTTGCCTCTCTCTCTCTTTTTTTCCCCCTATGCTCTTTTGTTTTGTTTCTTACATTCCAAATATGAGTGAAATCATAAGGTATTTATCTTTATCTAACTGACTTATTTCACTTAGCATAACTATACTCTATAGCTCCATCCATGTCATTGCAAATGGCACAACTTCATTCATTTTAATGGCTGAGTAATATCCCATTGTATATATATATACCACATCTTCTTTACCCATTCATCTGTCAATGTTGGGTAAAGTTTAGCTATTGTAGATAATGCTGCTATAAACATTGGGGTGCATGTATCCCTTTGAATTAGTATTTTTGTATTCTTAGGGTAAATATCTAGTAGTGCCATTGCTAGTAGTGCATGTATCCCTTTGAATTAGTATTTTTGTATTCTTAGGGTAAATATCTAGTAGTGCCATTGCTAGGTCATAGGGTAGTTCTATTTTTAACTTTTTGAGAAACCTCCATACTGTTTTCCAGAGTGGCTGCACCAGTTTTCATTCCCACCAACAGTGCAGGAGGGTTACCCTTTCCTCACATAATTGCCAACATCCTTTGTTTCTTGTGTGGTTGATTTTAGCCATTTTGACTAATGTGAGATGATATATCATTGTAGTGTTGATATGTATTTCCCTGATGATGAGTGATGTTGAGCATCTTTTCATGTATCTCTTGGGCCCATGTCTTCTGCCCATGTTTTAACTGGATTATTTGTTTTTTGGGTGTTGAGTTTCATAAGTTCTTTATAGATTTTGTACACTAACCCTTTATCAGATATATTATTTGCAAATATCTTCTCCCATTCCATAGGTTGCCTTTTAGTTTTGTTGATTGTTTCCTTTGCTGTGTAGTTTTTATTTTTATGAAGTCCCAATAGTTTAGATTTGTTTTTGCTTCCCTTGCCTCAGGAGATAAATCTAGTAAGAAGTTGCTATGACTGATGTCAAAAAGGTTACTGAGTGTGTTCTCCTCTAGGATTTTTATGATTTCAGTTCTCAATTTAGGTCTTTAACCCATTTTGAATTTATTTTTGTGTATGGTGTAAGAAAGTGGTTCAGTTTCATTCTTCTGCATGTTGCTGTCCAGTTTTCCCAACAACATTTGTTGAAGAGACTTTTTTCCCATTGGATATTCTTTCCTGCTTTGTTGAAGATTAATTGACCACATAGTTGTGGAAGAAGTCCACTTTACTTTTAAAGAATTAATAACAAAAACAAGAAGCTTCTTTGTTTGTCATTCAGAGATATCAATACAATTTGACATTCTTTTGTTATTTTTTTTCTTTTCCCCTCCATTTATTATACCTTCCCCTCCATTTATTATATGTTATAATATCCTCTATATTAAAATGCATGCATGTGCACGTGCACACAAACACACACACACAAACACACAGAGCCTTTCTTTGGTTCTGCTACCCTTTATAGCCACTAATTTTTTTTCATTTTGTTGTCAAATTTCCAATCACTCTGTCTTCTTTCATTGCCAAATATATTTATGATTGAAAATTTTCATCCATTTTTCCCTTTTTATCACTTTACCATTTTTTACCTTTTACCATGACTCTACTGAAACTGCTTTTCCAAAATTTCCATAATTTGCTACTTATCAAATATGCTTTTCCTGACTGCATTCTTATTAGTTGATAAGTTAGTTAGTTAGCTAGTTAGTTAGTTAGTTAGTTGTTAGGGTTTTTGGCAGTCTGACACTCCTCAAAACTCTTCTCTGTTTCCTGAACCTGAAGTCATTTAATATTTGATTTTGTCTCATATATATTCCAGCCACTAGGTTAAACTAGAGGATAATCACAACTAATGCAAAAGTTTTTTATGACAGCCAGTGCTTCCACAAACAGCCTCCTTTCTTTACTTTTTCCTTGTGTCTTTCCAATACCACTTCCATAGTTGGGGAATGGTATTCTTTTCTACTCCTTACCCTAATCCAACCCAGTTCCATCCCATCACTCTCAGGATTTTGTTTTTCTGATCATACCACAGAGAAATTAAAAGCCTCAACATAAATAAGTTCAGCCACTCACCTCTCCAAATACATATGCCTACAAAACTGTAGAAATCCGTCCATTCTTTCCTCACAGAGAAGAGTCGTCTTTAAAAAAAAAAAAAAAAGTTGTCTTAACTCTAGTAAGGGTATTCTCCTGTGCTCAACTCCTCATACCTCTTTTCTGGTTATTTCTCTAACAATTATAACTTCTTTTTTCTTTTTATCCCCTCTATCTCCTACGTTATTGCTTTTCCTTCTAATAAAAGAATATTTATCATCTTACCCTTCACTTTAAGCTTCTCCTTATAATGTGCTTTCATCTCTTCAATGAATTTATTCTGCACAATTCAAAGAGAGCTTTCAATGACCAAACATATTAATTTTGCTTTTGGTTATCTTACTTGATTTCTCAGTCATAATTAAAATTGTAGATACTCTTAAAGATGTATTCTCCCTTGCCTTCTCTTACTCCTTTTTCCCTCTAATGACATCTCCTCCTTTAGCATCTTTTTCCTTCTGCTCATCGTTTAACTGACATTTTCTTCTTTTCTTCACATTCTGAGTCTACACATTCTCTCTGAATGACCTCATCTACTCCTCTGACTTCAGCTGTCATTTAATTGTTGATGACTTCTGAATCTCTAGCCAACTGAGGCTTTTTTTTTTCAAAGTTCTGATTCACATATCAAACATCTTAGTGGACCTCAGTGACAATTCCCTTATGTATATAATAGAAATGATGATGATAATGATGATGATGATGGCATAAGTTTTGAGGACAGACAACTTGGTTTGAATCTGAGCTCTATAAATTAATATATAGAATATCTCGAGTAAGTAATTTAAGTTACATAAGCCTCAGTTTACACATCTGTAAAATGAGAATATTAGTCTCTAATTTCTCCATTTGCTACAAGAATTAAATGTAATAATAATTTATATAAACACAGTTATTTGGTACATGACATACTTTATCTATAATAATAACAAATATATATTACTTAATATATACATATGGACAGTCACTCTACACACTTTTTCTCATTTAAATTTCAATTTAGCACAACCAAAATTGAAGCTGTTAGACTGTTTTTTCCATAATTTATTTTCTACATAAATACTCCCTTTCTTTCTTATACTGACACAAGTACTAAGACAACTAAGGTTGGAAAGGGGAGCCACTTTCTCTTCCTTCCTTCCTTCCTTCCTTTCATTTCTACTACTGGATAGTTTAAATAGTCACTAGATAGTATCTCAGATTTCAAATCTCTCTCTTCCCCTCTTTTCCCAGTTATCACCAACCTATTTTCTGACCCTATACTTTCTATTTCTTATACCTCTATGATCTCTCTGTCTCCTGTATTGCTCTTTCAAAAAATAGAATAGAATAATCTTTAGAAAATAATTGTATCATTTTCAACTCCCCATTAAACCAATTCAATGACTATCCATTGTTTATAGACTGAAGTCCAAATGCATGATCAAATCCTACAGCACATCTGCCTGACTCCAAATATCTGCAAGGCCATCTTTCCCCTCTTCCTAACTCCTAACCCACGCTTCTGCCATACCCAAAGGTACATGAACCTGTGTCTTTGCCTGTGCCATTTCCTCTATGGAAGTTCACTTCTGCTTTATCAACTAGATAAAATCCTAGTCATATTTTAGTGCTCTCCTCTCATGTCACTTCCCCAGCTTTCAAGAAGTCCATTAAGCTGAGTTATTTTCCATCTCTCTGCTTCTCTAGGTTTTATACTTATCACTATTAATACATATTTTCTGTCATATATATTTACTTTCAACACTGTTTTTAAATATTTTGTGAATTCTTAAAAGACAAAGATCATCAGTGATTTTATCCCCATCTCTTGACACAGATAAGTTTTTCAATAAATATCTATTTAACAAATCAATAACTGTATATTCCATGCACATATTACCATATAAATTCATACATATTTTTACTTACATTTCCAAACACAAGCACTTATACAAACAGGCACAACAAAACATGAGTTAAGAATAAAAAACACAATATCTATTAGCATGGATGCCCACAGATGACTAGCAGGAAAAATAAGGCATGTTCACCTGGGCTTGGGAGTAGGTAAAGTTTCAGAAATAATGGGCTTTTTCTCTTCCTACCTTAAGCTCCAGAAGAAGCAAAGATTATAACTTGGTCAAACACTTTACCTTCCACATGAGATCAGGGTAAGGTATATACAATGTGACAGAGATGACAGAGCAAGGTATTGGGTCTTACAGTAACAAAAGTCCTCAAAAGCTGTCATATTCATCCCAGTTTCTAGATCCAGAGATTTTCAAAATCAAAATACCAGGTTTCCATGTAGCCTTCTGCCTGTAGCAATGGGAAAAGTGCAAGGGGATGGGAACAGAGTCAGCAAAGGACAGAGAAGTATCTGCCAGGGTCCAGTTGTTAGAAAATGAGGTCAATGTGGAAGGTTATTATCCTAGAGATTTTAGGGTAAAAATCCTAATTCTATTTCTGCTGTACAGACTCTGATCCCTGCAGGCACCTTGGAGCAGAATTTCTATACCGAGTTCTTGCAAGGAGAATTAAAGATAATTGCCCACACACACACACCAAGAAAGGAAAGATGGTGTTGAAGAGAAAAGGCCAATTCTTCACAAACTTTACAGAAGCTCCTGAAGAGACGTAGTCCCCTGGACAATTCCCTACTCTTACCTGCTGGGCTGAGCTAAGCACAGAGCAGTGGAGTCACTGGTGAAGGGGTCAAGGACTGAGTATAGGTTGGTGAAATCTGCAGCCCGAAGAGCCAAATCTCACTTGGCAGTTTTCACTGGATTTTTATTCCTAGACACTCAGAATATTTCTCTATCTTAAACCTTTGCTAACCACTTGTCAAAGACACAAATCTAAATTCTCCAAGGGCTTGAATGGTGGATTTTCCTAAGAGGAAGTTATTAAAATTAAGTCCTGAATGCTGAGGTAAACAGTGCATTCCCATAGGTCTGACTTCATAAAATTCTCTGAAGCCTTTTGTATTACGCTTATAGACACAGACTACAATCTCTGGGTCTCCCTTGATTTCAAACTCTATTAAAAAGAGACAAAATTTTAAATAGGCATATGAAATCCAATGTACATTTGTTATGCAACCTGGTAATTCTATTTCCAGGTTCCTAAGAGAAATGAAAAATTTTGTCCACAAAAATTTATAATTGTTATCATCTTTATTCAAACTAGCCAAAAATTTGAAAACCAAAAACAAGTGTGTATCAATAGATGAATGCACAAATAAACTGTTGTGTATCCCTATGGTGCGTCCATTTAAAAGGATACTACTCAGGATTTTTTAAAAAGTGAACTGCCGATGAATGCAACAACATGGCTGAATCCCAAAAACATTCTGCTGAACAAAAGAAGTAGGGAAAAAAAAGAGTTCATACTGTATAATTCCATTTTTATGAAATTCTAGGGTCAATAGTTACTTGGGGATCAGTGTGGTAGTATTATGAATTGGGTCAGTAGTTACTTGGGGACCAGTGTATAGGAATTGACAGCAATGGGGCACAAGGAAATTTTCTGACACAAAAGAATTGTGGAGCTAGTTACGTAAGGGCATATATTTGTCAAAAATAATTTAACTGTGTGTTTTAAATAGATGTATTTTATTATATTGAAATTATAATCCATAAATGTAAAATTGTACAGCCACTGTGGAAAACAGGATAAAGGTTCCTCAAAAACTTACAAATAGAGGGGTGCCTGGGTGGCTCAGTTGGTTAAGCATCTCCCTTAGGCTCAGGTCATGATCCCAGGGTACTGGGATCAAGTCCCACACTGGGCTTCTTTTTCAGCAAGGGAGCCTGTTTCTCTCTCTCCCTCTGCCCCTGCTCATGTGCTCTCTCTCTTTCTCTCACTCACTCTAACTCTCAAATTAATAAATAAAATCTTTTAAAAAAACCTTACAAATAGAAATACCATATGATCCAATAATGCCACTACTGGGTATTGACCCAAAGAAAATGAGAACACTATTCTGAAAAGATACATGCACCTCTATGTTTATTTCAGCATTATTTACAATAGCCAAGATATGGAAGCAAACTAAGCGTCTGTTAATAGACAAATGGATAATGAAGATGTGGTATATATATCTATATATACACACACATACATAATGGAATATTACTCAGCCTTAAAAAAGATGTAATTGTGCCATTTGTGACAACATGGATCGACCTAGAAGCTATTATGCTAAGTGAAATAAGCCAGTTAGAGAAAGACAAATACCATATGATATCACTCATATGTGGAATCGAAAAACAAACAAGAAAACACACACACACAACAAAAGTAGAATCAGACCTATAAATACAAAGAACAAACTGATGGTTGCATAGGGCAGTGGGTGGGAGGATGGGCAAAATGGGTGAAGGGCAGTGGGAGATACAGTCTTCCAGTTATGGAATAAATAATTGTGTGTGTGTATTAAATATGTACTCAATGATACTGTAATAGCATTGTATGGTGGCAGGTGGTAGCTGCGCTTGTGGTAAGCATATCATAACATATAGAGAAGTTGAATCAGAGGGCACATGTGGTGATGAGCACTGGGTGTTACATGCAGCTAATGAATCATTGAACGCTACATCAAAAACTAATGATATATTATATGTTGGCTAATTGAACATAATAATAATAAAAAAAAGAAGTTGAATCACTATGTTGTACATCTGAAATTAATGAAACATTGTATGTCAACTATACTCAAATTTAAAAAATTAAGCTATACATCTATAAATTTTATTTTTAAAAAATCTTATCTGTATGACAATTTAAAGATAGGGAGAATTCAGAAATAAGTTATGGAAATAGCAACTCATATGAAATGGATATGAGCAATATGCCTGATAGAGAATTTAAAGTAATGATCATAAAAAAACTCACTGCACTTGAGAAATGAGTGGAGAACATCAGTGAGACCTTAACACAGAGATAAAAAAAGAACCAATCAGAAATTAAGAACACAACTGGGTGATGGGTATTAAGGAGGGCACGTGTTGGGATGAGCACTGGATGTTATAGGCAACTAATGAATCATTGGACACTATAACAAAAGCAAAAATGATGTACTGTATGCTGGATAACTGAACATAATTTAAAAAAAAGAACACAATAAATGAAATTACACTTGATGGAATAAATAGCAGAAAATATGAAGCAGGGGAATGAATTAACGAACTGGAAGACAGAGTAATGGAAAATAACCAAGCTGAACAAAGGAGAGGGAAAAAATTAAGCAAATTCAGAATAGTCTTAGAGAATTCAGTGATTCCTCTGAGTGTAATAACATTCACGTTATAGGTATCTCAGAAGAAGAGAGAGAAAGGGGGGCATAAAATTTATTTGAAGAAATAATAGCTGAAAACTTCCTGAATCTGGGAAAGGAAACAGATATCCGGATGCAGGAGGCACAGAGATCCCCTCCAAAATTCAGCCCAAGGAGATCCACACTAAGACACATAGTAATTAAAATGGCAAAAAGTAGAGATAAAAAAAAAAATTTAAAAGCAGCAAGAGAAAAGGAGGGAAACCGCATAAGGCTATCCATGGATTTTTCAGCAGAAACTTTGATGACCAGAAAGGAGTGGCATGATATATTCAAAGTGCTGAATGGAAAAAATCTGCCGTCAAGAATACTCTATCCAACAAGGCTATTATTCAGAATAGAAGGAGAGGTAATGAGTTTTTCAGACAAACAAAAACTAAGAGTTCTTGACCACAAAACCATCCCTATAAGAAATATTAGAGGAATCTTGGAATAGAAAAGAAAGACCACAAGGTGAAAGTACGAAAAATAAAAAATACAAAGGCAGTAATATAACTATTTCTGTAAAAACCAGACAAGGGATTCATAAAATAAAAGGATTTAAAATATGACACTATCTACCTAAAACAAGGCTGGGGGAAGAGAGGAGTAAAGAGTGGGTTCAAATTTAAGTGACCATGAACATAACATCGATTGCTATATGCAGAAGAGGTTATATCCAAACCTATTCTTAACCACAAAACAAAAACCAATAATAGATATGCAAAGAATAAGAGAAAGAAATCCAAGAATATCACTAAAGAAAGCTTAAAAAAGCCATGAAAGAGCAAGAGAAGAAAGAATCAGAGAAAATCTTCAGAAACAACCACAAAACAAGTAATATGGTAATAAATACATATCTGTCAATAATTAATTTGAATGCAAATGGACTAAATGCTCCAGTCAAAAGACATAGGGTGACAGAATGGATAAAAAAAAACCAAGACTCATGTATATGCTGCCTAAAAGAGACTCATTTCAGACTGAAAGACGCTTGCAGATTGAAAGTGAGGGGATGGAAAAGCATTTATCATGCAAATGGATGTCAAAAGAAAAACAGAGTAGCAACACTTAGATCAGATGAACTAGCCTTTAAAACAAAGACCATAACAGGGCACTATGTTATAATTAAGGGGACAATCCAACAAGGAGATAAAACAGTTGTAAATATTTATGCACCCAAAAGGGGAGCACCCAAGTATGTAAAACAGCTAATAACAAACATAAAGGAAATAATCAATAGTAATACAATAATAGAAGGGAAGTGAACACCACCCTTACATCAATAGACAGATCATCCAAACCGAAAATCAACAAGGAAACAGTGGCACTGAATGACACACTGGACCAGGTGGATTTAACAGATGTATTCAGAACACTCCATCCCAAAACCACAGAAAATACATTCTTTTCAAGTGCACATGTAACATTCTGCATATCACATATTAGGCCACAAAACAAGTCTCACCAAATTCAAAAACATCAGTCATACCATGCATACATTCTGACCACAACACTATGAAACTAGAAATCAACCACAAGAAACTATCTGAAAAGAAAACAAATACATCGAAGTTCAATAACATGTTACTAAACAGCGAATGGGTCAACCAAGAAATCAGAGAAGGTATAAAAAATTACATGGGAACAAATGAAAATGAAAACACAATAGTCCAAAATCTTTGGAATGCAACAAAAGTCGTTCTAAGAGGGAAATTTATGGCAATAAAAGCCCACCTCGAAAAGCAAAAAACAAACAAACAAAATACAAAAAAAACCTAACCTTACACCTAAAAGGAGCTAGAAAACAAAACAAAGCCCAAACCCAACAAAATGAAATAAATAATAAAGATTAGAGCAGAAATAAATGGTATACGAAATTTAAAAACAATAGATGAGATCAATGAAACCCGAAGCTGGTTCTTTGAAAAGATCAACAAAATTGATAAACCTCTGGTCAGACTCATCAAAAAGAGAGAGAGGGAGGGAGAGCAATCACCCAAATAAACAAAATCACTAAGGAAAGAGGAGAAATAACAACAAACACCACAGAAATAGAAACATTTACTGGGTGGTAGGGTAGCTCTATTCTTAACATCTTGAGGAACCTCCATACTCTTTTCCAGAGGGGCTGTACCAGCTTGCATTCCCACCAACAGTATAAGAGGTTTCCCCTTTCTCTGCATCCTCGCCAACATTTGTTGTTTCCTGACTTGTTAATTTTAGCCATTCTGACAGCTGTGAGGTGGTATCTCACTGTGGTTTCGATTTGTATTTCCCTGATGCTGAGTGATGGTGAGCATATTTTCATGTGTCTGTTAGCCATTTGTATGTCTTTGGAGAAATGTCTGTTCATGTCTCCTGCCATTTCTTGAGTGGATTATTTGCTTTTTGGGTGGTGAGTTTGAGAAGTTTTTTATAGATTTTGGATAATAGCCTTTTATCTGATATGTCATTTGCAAATATCTTCTCCCATTCCGTAGGCTGTCTTTTAGTTTTGTTGACTGTTTCCTTTGCTGTGCAAAAGCTTTTTATCTTGATGAAGTCCCAATAGCTCATTTTTGCCTTTGTTTCCCTTGCCTTTGGAGACATTTCTAGCAAGAAGTTGTTGTGGCCGAGGTCAAAGAGGTTACTGCCTGTGTTCTCCTCTAGGATTTTGGTGGATTCCTGTCTCACATTTAGGTCTTTCATCCATTTTGAGTTTATCTTTGTGTATGGTATTTAAAAAATGACCCAGTATCATTCTTCTACATGTGGCTGTCCAATTTTCCTGACACCATTTGTTAAAGAGACTGTCTTTTTTCCATTGGATATTCTTTCCTGATTTGTTGAAGATTAGTTGACCAGAGTTGAGTCCATTTCTGGGTTCTCTATTCTGTTCCATTGATCCATGTATCTGTTTTTGTGCTAGTACAGTATTGTCTTGATGATTATACCTTTGTAATATAGCTTGAAGTCTGGAATTGTGATGCCATGAGCCTTGGTTTTCATTTTCAACATTGCTCTGGCTATTCAGGGTCTTTTCTGGTCCCATATAAATTTTAGGATAATTTCTTTCAGCTCTATGAAAAATGCTGGTGGTATTTTGATAGGGATTGCATTGAATGTGTAGATTGCTCTGTGTAGCATAGACATTTCAACAATATGTGTTTCTTCAAAACATGTGCAAGGAATGTTTTTCCATTTCTTTGTGTCTTCCTCGATTTCTTTTATAAGTGTTCTGTAGTTTTTAGACTACATATCCTTTGCTTCTTTAGTTAGGTTTATTCCTAGTTATCTTATGGTTTTTGGTGCAATTGTAAATGGGATCGATTCCTTAATTTCTCTTTCTTCTGTGTCATTGTTAGTGTATGGAAATGCAACTGACTTCCGTGCATTGATTTTATATCCTGCCATGCTGCTGAATTCCTGTATGAGTTCTAGCAATATTGGGGTGGAGTCTTTTGGGTTTTCCACATAAAGTATCATGTCATCTGTGAAGAGTGAGAGTTTGACTTCTTCTTTGCCAATTTGAATGCCTTTTATTTCTTTTTGTTGTCTGATGACTGAGGCTAGGACTTCTAGGACTATGTTGAACAGCAGTGGTGAGAGTGGACAGCCCTGTCATGTTCCTGACCTTAGGGGAAAAGCTCTCAGGTTTTCCCCATTGAGAATGATATTTGCTGTGGGCTTTTTGTATAAGGCTTTTATGATATTGAGTTATGTTCCCTTTATCCCTACACTGTGGAGAGTTTTAATGAAGAAAGGATGCTATATTTTGTCAAATGCCTTTTCTGTATCAGCTGAGAGCTAACCTACAACCCAGCAATTGAACTACTAGGTATTTACCCCAAAGATACAAATGCAGTGATCCAAAAGGGCAACTGCACCCCAATGTTTATAGCAGCAATGTCCCCAATAGCCAAACTATGGAAAGAGCCCAGCTGTCCATCGATAGAATAGAAAAAGAATATGTGAGATATACATACACAATGGAATATTACTCAGCCATTAAAAAGGATGAAACCTTACCATTTACATTGATGTGGATGGAACTGGAGGATATTATGCTGTGTGAAATAAGTCAATTAGAGAAAGACAATTATCATATGGTTTCACTCATATGTGGAATTTAAGAAACAAAACAGGATCATAGGGGAAGGGAGAGAAAAATAAAATAAGATGAAATCAGAGAGGGAGACCAACCATAAGAGATTCTTACTATAAGAAACAAACTGAAGGTTGCTGGAGAGGAGGTGGGGAGATGGGGTAACTAAGTGATGGACATGAAAGAGGGCATATGATGTAACGAGCACTGAGTATTATATGCCACTGAATTACCAAACTCTACATCTGAAACTAACGAAATGCTGTAATTGAATTTAAGTAAAATAAGTGAAAAAAGAAATACAAACAATTCTAACAGAATATTATGAAAACCTACATGCTGACAAATTGGACAATTTAGAAGAAATGGATACATTCCTAGAATCATAACCTACCAAAAATAAAGCTGGAAGAAATAGAAAATTTGAACAGACCACTACCAGCAAAGAATTTGAATCAACAGACAAAAGTCCAGGACCAGATGGCTTCATAGGCAAATTCCACCAAACATGTAAAGAAGAGTTAATACCTATTCTTCTCAAACTATTCCAAAAAACAGAAGAGGAATGAAAACCTCCAATTTCATTCCATGAGGGCAATATCACCCTAATACCAAAACCAGATAAAGTCACCACAAAAAAGAGAACCTCAGGCCAATATCTATGATGAACATACATGCAAAAATCCTCAGCAACATATTAGCAAACCAAATCCAACAATACATTAAAGAATACAACATGATCAAGTGGGATTTATTCCCAGGAGGCAAGGCAGTTCAATATTTGCAAAACAATCAACATCATATGTCACCTTAATAAGAGAAAGGATAAAAATCATATGATCATTTTAATAGATGCAGAACATTTAACAAAGTACAACATCTATTCATGATAAAAAAAAAAAAAAACTCCCTGCAAAGTAGGTCTAAAGGAAACCTAACTCAACATAATAAAGACCACACATGAAAAACCTAAAGCCAACATCATACTTACTGGTGAAAAACTGACATCTTTTCCCTCAAGTCAGGAACAAGACAAGGATGACCACTCTCACCACTTTTATTCAACATAATACTGCAAGTCCTAGGTACAGTAATCAGACAACCTAAGGAAATAAAAGACATCCAAATTGGTAAGGAAGAAGTAAAATCTTCACTCTCTTCAGATGACAGGCTATATATAGAAAACCCAAAGGACTCCATGAAAAAAACTACTAGAACAGATAAATTAATTTAGTAAGATCACAAGATACAGAAGCAAAGTACAGAAATCTATCTTTAGGAGGGAGGAGTTAAGATGGCGGAGGAGTAGGGGACCCCTTTTTCAGCTGGTCCCGAGTCGAGCTGGATAGGTAACAGACCAGCCTAAATAACCACGGAATCAGCCTGAGACGCAGGAAGATGCATCTGGATCTCTACAAATGAACATCTCCAGCGCTGAGTATTGAGGTACCAAGAGGGGAGCCCTAAAACCGCGCACAGATATCGGAAGATAAACGGAAGGGGGAGGGAGCCGCCATGATCGGGCGCCGGGAAGCGGCAGCCACCTGCACGGGGGAGCGGGCGGACTCACGGAGGGCACCCGCGAGAGAGCGGACTGAGACCGGTGAGCCGTGAACGCGCGCCACCAGGCATCTCCCGGAACATCGGAATCCCGGTGTGCTCACGGGATCCATACTGAGACCGGGAGCTCCCGGAGCGTGCGGGGGGCGGCTGGCGCCTGGCGGGCTACCTGCACGGGGGACCGGGCGGACTCGCGGTCGGCACCCGCAAAACAGCAGACTGAGACCCCGAACCGGGTGCGCGCGCACCAGGCTTCTCACGGAACTCCGGAATCGCGGTGTGCTCACCGGGCATAGACTGAGACCGGGAGACCCGGGAGCGCGCAGGGCTGGCCGGTGGCTGGCGGCATTAGAAACACAAAGGACAGAGACGCGCCGGCCCTGGAAGTGAGGGCAGGGACGCCGGGTGTGGGGCGCACATCCCGGGACGCTGCAGGGTTGAGCAGCACCAACAGTAACAGAGTTAAAGTGGCCAGAACATCAGTGGAGAACGGGCCGCAATCCCTCTGTTCTGTGACAATGCAGCCTCTGCTGCTCTGACTCTCAGAAGAGGCATAGCCGGCCGCCAGGGAAAGCCGCCAGAGAACAAAAGCCTGGAAATACCGGCTCAGAGAGTGCCCATCCCCATCCCCCCTCGCAGGGGACACGGAGACTCTAACCAAACAGGGTTGCCTGAGTATCGGCGCAGCAGGCCCCTCCCCCAGAAGGCAGGCTGAAAAATCAAGAAGCCCACAACCCGAGGTGCCTGGGTGGCGCAGTCATTGAGCGCCTGTCTCCGGCTTAGGGCGTGATCCCGGCGTTCCGGAAAGGAGTCCTTCATCGGGCTCCTCCGCTGGGAGCCTGCTTCTTCCTCTCTCACTCCCCTGCTTCTGTTCCGTTCTTGCTGACTGTCTGTCTCCCTCTCTCAGATAAGTAAATAAATAAAATCTTTAAAGAAGAAGCCCACATCTCTAAGATCCCTATAAAACAAGGGGCACGGCCTGGGACCCAGTCAATAATTTGGGCTCTGGACAACCCCGCAACCTCTCCTCATCAGAATGACAAGAGGAGAAGCCCCCCCCAGCAAAGAAAAGACAGTGAGTCTGTGGCCTCTGCCACAGAAGTAACGGATATGGATGTAACCAAATTATCAGAAATGGAATTCAGAGTAACAATGGTCAAGATGATGAGTAGACTTGAAAAAGTATTAAGGAAAATGTTACTGAGAATATAGAATCCCTAAGGGTGGAAATGAGAGCGAATTTGACAGAAATTAAAAATTCTATGAGCCAAATGCAGGCAAAACTAGAGGCTCTGACGGCCAGGGTCACGGAAGCAGAGGAAAGGGTTAGTGAATTGGAGGATGGGTTAATAGAGGAAAAAAGGAAAATAGAAGATGGTCTTAAAAAAATCCACGCCCACAAATGTTGGCTACGGTAGATTACTGACTCAACGAAACGATCCAATGTTAGAATCATCGGCATCCCCGAGGGGGTGGAGAAAAACAGAGGTCTAGAAGAGATATTTGAACAAATTGTAGCTGAAAACTTCCCTAATCTAGCGAGGGAAACAAACATTCGTGTCCAAGAGGCAGAGAGGACCCCTCCCAAGCTCAACCACGACAAACCTACGCCACATCACGTCATAGTGCATTCGCAAATATTAGATCCAAGGATACAGTATTGAAAGCGGCCAGGGCAAAGAAATTTCTCATGTACCAAGGCGAAGGCATCAGAATTACGTCAGACCTGTCTACACAGACCTGGAATGAGAGAAAGGGTTGGGGGAGAATATTTAAAGCTCTTTCAGAGAAAAACATGCAGCCAAGGATCCTTTATCCAGCAAGGCTGTCATTCAGAATTGATGGAGAAATAAAGACATTTCAGAATCGACAGTCACTAACCAATTTTGTAACCGCGAAACCAGCCCTACAGGAGGTATTACGGGGGGTTCTATAAAAGTAAAAAGGCCCCAAGAGTGATACAGAACAGAAAGTCACAGCCAATACAAACAAAGACTTTACTGACAACATGGCAGCATTAAAAGCATATCTCTCAGTACTCAGTCTTAACATTAATGGTTTAAATTCTTGCTTAAAATGCCACAGGGTTGCAGATTGGATAAAAAGAAATGACCCATCCATTTGCTGTCTACAAGAGACTCATTTCGAACCCAAAGATACATTCTGACTGAGAGTAAGGGGATGGAGTACCATCTTTCACGCAAATGGACCTCAAAAGAAAGCTGGGGTAGCAATTCTCATATCAGATAAACTGGATTTTAAACTACAGACTATAGTTAGAGACGCAGAAGGGCACTATATTATTCTTAAGGGAAGTATTCAACAAGTGGATATGACAATTATAAATATATATGCCCCCAACAGGGGAGCAGCAAGATACACAAGCCAACTCTTAACCAGAATAAAGAGACATATAAATAAAAATACATTAATAGTAGGGGACCTCAACACTCCACTCTCAGAAATAGACAGAACACCCTGGCAAAAACTAAGCAAAGAATCAAAGGCTTTGAATGCCATACTCGACGAGTTGGACCTCTTAGATATATATAGAACACTACACCCCAGAACCAAAGAATACTCATTCTATTCTAATGCCCATGGAACATTCTCAAGAATAGACCATGTTCTGGGACACAAAACAGGTCTCAGCCGATACCAAAAGACTGAAATTATCCCCTGCATATTCTCAGACCACAACGCTCTGAAATTGGAACTCAACCACAAGGAAAAATTTGGAAGAAACTCAAACACTTGGAGACTAAGAACCATCCTGCTCAGGAATGACTCGATAAACCAGGAAATCAAAAATCAATTTAAACAATTTATGGAGACCAATGAGAATGAAAATACAACAGTCCAAAACCTATGGGATACTGCAAAGGCAGTCCTAAGGGGGAAATACATAGCCATCCAAGCCTCACTCAAAAGAATAGAAAAATCTAAAATGCAGTTTTTATATTCTCACCTCAAGAAGCTGGAACAGCAACAGAGGGACAGGCCTAATCCACGCACGAGGAAGCAGTTGACCAAAATTAGAGCTGAAATCAATCAAGCAGAAACCAGAAGTACAGTAGAGCAGATCAACAGGACTAGAAGCTGGTTCTTGGAGAGAATCAATAAAATTGACAGACCACTGGCAAGACTTATCCAAAAGAAAAGAGAAAGGACCCAGATTATTAAAATTATGAATGAAAAAGGAGAGGTCACGACGAGCACCATTGAAATTGGAAGGATTATTAGAAATTTTTATCAACAGCTATATGCCAATAAACTAAGCAATCTGGAAGAGATGGAATCCTTCCTGGAAACCTATAAACTACCAAGATTGAAACAGGAAGAAATTGATTTCTTAAACAGGTCAATTAATTATGAAGAAATTGAGTCAGTGATAAACAACCTTCCAAATAACAAAACTCCAGGCCCGGACGGTTTTCCTGGGGAATTCTACCAAACATTCAAAGAAGAAATAATACCTATTCTCCTAAAGCTATTTCAAAAAATAGAAACAGAAGGAAAGCTACCAAACTCATTCTATGAGGCCAATATTACCTTGATCCCCAAACCAGGCAAAGACCCCCTCAAAAAGGAGAATTACAGACCGATTTCCCTAATGAATATGGACGCCAAAATCCTCAACAAGGTACTTGCTAATAGAATCCAAGAGTTCATTAAAAGGATTATCCATCACGATCAAGTGGGATTCATACCTGTGATGCAAGCGTGGTTCAATATTCGCAAATCAATCAGCGTGATACATCATATCAACAAGAAAAGACTCAGGAACCATATGATCCTCTCAATCGATGCCGAAAAAGCATTTGACAAAATACAGCATCCTTTCCTGATTAAAACGCTTCAGAGTGTAGGAATAGAAGGTACATTTCTCAATCTCATAAAAGCCATCTATGAAAAGCCTACTGCAAATATTATTCTCAATGGGGAAAAGCTGGAAGCCTTTCCCTTAAGATCAGGAACACGACAAGGATGCCCACTCTCGCCACTATTATTCAACATAGTACTAGAAGTCCTTGCAACAGCAATCAGACAACAAAAAGGGATCAAAGGTATTCAAATCGGCAAAGAAGAAGTCAAAACGTCTCTCTTCGCAGATGACATGATACTCTATATGGAAAACCCAAAAGAAGCCACTCCCAAACTATTAGAAGTTATAGAGCAATTCAGTAACGTGGCGGGATACAAAATCAATGCTCAGAAATCAGTTGCATTTCTGTACACGAATAACGAGAACGAAGAAAGAGAAATTAGGGAATCCATCCCATTTACAATAGCACCAAAAACCATACGTTACCTTGGAATTAACTTAACCAGAGACGTAAAGGACCTTTATTCTAGAAACTATAAATCACTCTTAAAAGACATTGAGGAAGACATAAAAAGATGGAAAGATATTCCATGCTCATGGATCGGAAGAATTAACATAGTTAAAATGTCCATGCTACCCAGAGCAATCTACACTTTCAATGCTATCCCGATCAAAATACCGAGAACGTTTTTCAAAGAACTGGAACAAATAGTCCTTAAATTTGTATGGAACCAGAAAAGACCCCGAATCTCCAAGGAACTGTTGAAAAGGAAAAACAAAGCTGGGGGCATCACAATGCCAGATTTCGAGCTGTACTACAAAGCTGTGATCACAAAGACAGCATGGTACTGGCACAAAAACAGACACATAGACCAATGGAACAGAATAGAGAGCCCAGAAATGGACCCTCGGCTCTTTGGGCAACTAATATTTAATAAAGCAGGAAAAAACATCCGGTGGGAAAAAGACAGTCTCTTCAATAAATGGTGCTGGGAAAATTGGACAGCCTCATGCAAAAGAATGAAACTTGACCACTATCTCACACCATACACAAAAATAAACTCCAAATGGATGAAAGACCTCGATGTGAGACAGGAATCCATCAAAATTCTAGAGGAGAACATAGGCAGCAACCTCTATGACATCGGCCAAAGCAACCTTTTTCATGATACATCCCCAAAGGTAAGAGAAACAAAAGATAAAATGAATTTATGGGACTTCATCAAGATTAAAAGTTTCTGCACAGCCAAGGAAACAGTCACAAAAACTAAGAGGCAGCCCACGGAATGGGAGAAGATATTTGCAAATGACACTACAGATAAAGGACTGGTATCCAAGATCTACAAAGAACTTCTCAAACTCAATACACGAGAAACAAATAAACAAATCAAAAAATGGGCAGAAGATATGAACAGACACTTTTCCAATGAAGACATACAAATGGCTAACAGACACATGAAAAAATGTTCAAAATCATTAGCCATCAAGGAAATTCAAATCAAAACCACACTGAGATACCACCTTACACCAGTTAGAATGGCAAAAATAGACAAGGCAAGAAACAACAATTGTTGGAGAGGATGTGGAGAAAGGGGATCCCTCCTACATTGTTGGTGGGAATGCAAGTTGGTACAGCCACTCTGGAAAACCGTGTGGAGGTCCCTTAAAAAGTTAAAAATTGAGCTACCCTATGATCCAGCCATTGCACTACTGGGTGTTTACCCCAAAGATACAGACGTAGTGAAGAGAAGGGCCATATGCACCCCAATGTTCATAGCAGCAATGTCCACAATAGCTAAATCGTGGAAGGAGCTGAGATGCCCTTCAACAGATGACTGGATTAAGAAGTTGTGGTCCATATATACAATGGAATATTACTCAGCTATCAGAAAGAACGAGTTCTCAACATTTGCTACAACATGGACGGCACTGGAGGAGATAATGCTAAGTGAAATAAGTCAAGCAGAGAAAGACAACTATCATATGATTTCTCTCATCTATGGAACATAAGAACTAGAATGATCAGTAGGGGAAGAAAGGGATAAAGAAAGGGGGGGTAATCAGAAGGGGGAATGAAACATGAGAGACTATGGACTATGAGAAACAAACTGAGGACTACAGAGGGGAGGGGCGTGGGGGAATGGGATAGACCGGTGATGGGTAGTAAGGAGGGCACATATTGCATGGTGCATTGGGTGTTATACACAACTAATGAATCATCGAGCCTTACATCGAAAACCGGGGATGTACTGTATGGTGACTAACATAATATAATAAAAAATCATTATAAAAAAAAAAAAAGAAAAAGAAATCTATCTTTATACACTAATAATGAAGCAGCAGAAAATAAAATTAGGAAAACAATCCCATTTAAAATTACACCAAAAACAATAAAATACCTATAAATAAACTTAACAAAGAGGTGAAAGACCTATACTCTAAAAACTATAAAACACTGATGAAAGAAATCAAAAGTGTTGCAAAGAATTGGAAAGATGTTCCGTGCTCATGAGTTGGAAGAGTAAATATTGTTAAATGTCTATACTACACAAACCAATCTACACATTTAATGCAATCCCTATCAAAACACTAACATCATTTTTCACAGAACTAGAAGAAATAATCCTAAAATTTTTCTGGAACCAAAAACGACCTTGAATAACCAAAGCAATCTGAAAAAAGAAAAGTAAAACTGGAGATATCACAATTCCTCTACAAGTTATATAAAAAAGCTGCAGTAATTAAAACAGTATGGTACTGGCATAAAACTAGACACATAGATCAACGGAATAACACAGAAACCAAGAAATAAACCCACAAGTATATGGTCAATCAACCTTAGACAAAGAAGGAAAAAATACACAATGGAAAAGACAGTCTGTTCAACAATGTGATTGGGAAAACTGGAAAGCTGCCTGCAAATGAATGAAACTGGTCCACTTTCTTCCACAATACACAATAACAAACTCAAAATCGGTTAAACACCTAAATTTGAGAACCAAAACCATAAAAATCCTAGAAAAGAGTATTGGCAGTAATTTCTCTGACATCAGCCATAGCAACATTTTTCTAGATATGTCTCATGAGGCAAGGGAAACAAAAGCAGAAATAAACTATGGGGACCACATAAAAATAAAAAGTTTCTGCACTGCATAAGAAACAATTGACAAAACTAAAAGGCAGTCTATGGAATGGGAGAAGATATTTGCAAATGACATATCTGATAAAGGGTTAGTATCCAAAATACATTTTTAAAAACTTATAAAACTCAACACCCAAAAAACAAATAATCCAATTACAAATGGGCAGAAGACATGATAACCAGATGCTCAACAGACACAAGAAAAGATGTTCAACATCACTCATCATCAGAGAAATGCAAATCAAAACTACAATGAAATTGCTGGAGAGGATGTGGAGAAAGGGGATCCCTCCTACATTGTTGGTGAGAATGCAGGTTGGTGCAGCCACTCTGGAAAACAGTGTGGAGGTCCCTTAAAAAGTTAAAAATTGAGCTACCCTATGACCCAGCCATTGCAATACTGGGTATTTACCCCAAAGATACAGACGTAGTGAAGAGAAGGGTCATATGCACCCCAATGTTCATAGCAGCATTGTCCACAATAGCTAAATCATGGAAGGAACCGAGATGCCCTTCAACAGATGACTGGATTAAGAAGTTGTGGTCCATATATACAATGGAATATTACTCAGCTATCAAAAAGAACTATTTCTCAACATGTGCTGCAACATGGACGGCACTGGAGGAGATAATGCTAAGTGAAATAAGTCAAGCAGAGAAAGACAATTATATGATTTCTCTCATCTATGGAACATAAGAACTAGGAAGATCAGTAGGGGAAGAAAGGGATAAAGAAAGGGGGGTAATCAGAAGGGGGAATGAAGCATGAGAGACTATGGACTCTGGGAAACAGAGGGCTTCAGAGGGGAGGGGGTGGGGGAATGGGATAGACTGGTGATGAGTAGTAAGGAGGGCACATATTGCATGGTGCACTGGGTGTTATACACAACTAATGAATCATCGAACTTTACATCAGAAACCAGGGATGTACTGTATGGTGACTAACATAATATAATAAAAAACATTTTAAAAAATTACAATGAGATATCACCTCTCACCTGTCAGAATGGTTAATATTAATAATACAAGAAACAAGTGTTGGTGAAGATGTGGAGAAAAAGGAACCCTCGTGCACTATTGGTGGGGAATCCAAAATGGTGCAGCCACTCTGGAAAACAGTGTGGAGGTTCCTCAAAAAATTAAAAATGGAATCCAGTAATCAAGTCACCAGCTAGACCCCAATACCTGATCTTTACTGCCCACAAGCTGTACTCACCAACCTTTGTCCCACATTTTCCCTTAAGCTCTTCTTTCCAGCTAATTTCTTCACTTGGGCAAATGGAAAGCAAAAACACTCCTTGAGCGATAGCAACTACCCTGACAAGACCTCCAGCCAGGTCAGACCACCCAGACCAGTTTGAGCCTAACCCCTGACTTTTGCCTGCACAGATTGACCACGACCTCCAGAATGACAGACAACTAGCTTTACCTCATTATAATACTAAAATATCTGCCCAAGGAGGAGCAGAAGCCTCACTTTACATAACACACAGTGTGCATATAGGTATGTTTCCTTAAGAAGCAGGCACAATCTCATGCCTGCCTCTACATACGATGACAAGGCTTCTCTATATAAATATTCATCCTAACCCTAACCAGAGGGAATCCATTCACACTTGCTGGGAGATTCATGACTTCGGAAGCTATTCCCTGTGATCTCCTTATTTGCTGCAAATAAGTTTTCTTTGTGCCATAACTCAATTTAGTTCAGTTTCTGACTCACAATGGAGTGAACTCAAGTTATTTTGGTTACAATTGCAGTACTGAGTATTTACCCAAAGAATACAAAAACACTAATTCAAAGGGATATATGCACCCCTATGCTTATTGTAGCATTATTTACAATAGTCAAACTAGGGAAGCAGCCCAAGTGTCCATCGATAGATCAATAGATGAATGGATAAAGGAGATGTGGAAATATATATATGGAACATTGCTCAACCATCAAAAAGAATGAAATCTTGCCATTTACAACAAAATGGATAGAGCTGGACCGTAAAATGCTAAGCAAAATAAGTCAGTCAGAGAAAGCAAACACCATATGACCTCATTCATATGTGAAATTTAAGAAACAAAACAAACAAGCAAAGAAATAGGGGGCAAACCGAGAAACAGACTCTTAACTATAGGCAACAAACTGATGGTTACCAGAGGATTGGTGGGTGGGAAGATGGCTGAAATAGGCAATGAGGACTAAATAGTACACTTGTCATGATTAAAAAATAAAATAATAAAATAAATAAAATAAAATAAAACACTAAAATTATATTCTTGATTATTGTAGGTTTGGTTCTTTTTTTACAAGATTCTATTTATTTGTCAGAGAGAGAGAGAGTGCACGCACAAGCAGGGGGAGCGGCAGGCAGTGGGAGAAGCAAGCTCCCTGCTAAGCAAGGAGCCCGATGCGGGACTCATCCCAGGACCCTGGGATCATGACCTGAGCTGAAGGCAGACGCTTAACCAACTAAGCCGCCCAGCCATTGCGATTGTTGTAGTTTTATAGTGAATTTTGAATTCAAGTAATTAAATTTCTCTAATTTTATCTTCCTTTTTCAAATCATTTTGGCTATTCTAAGTCCTTTGCATTTCCATATAAATTTTAAAATGTGCTTGCCAATTTCTTAAAAAAAAAAAAACCTTTTAGGATTTCTCCCATTAAAAATAGGTACACTTCTGGGGAAGACAGTGGAATAGGAAGATCCAAAGCTCAACTCCTCCCAACAGATACAACCAGATAACCCATCACTGTGAATAAGCCAGAACATAACCCTAAGACTTGGAAAACCAGAATTTCCACATTTAAATTTAAAGAAAGGTTCACACTGAAGAGGGTAGGAAGGGCAAAGATAGAGTACAGAGAAAAACCGGACTGTCCGCAAGAGGGAGGAACACCAGGGGGATGGAGAGGGGAAAGAAACAGGCCCTCATACCAAGCACCGAGGCACAGGAAAACTGGACAGGGGAGATGAACCCACATAACATTTGGCTTTGAAAATCAGAGGGGCATAATTTACTAATTCCTACAATCAGAGGGATTTAACACCTGGAACTTTATTTTTTTCCCTTTTCCCCCAAGTTTTTATTTAAATTCCAGCTAGTTAACATACAGTGCAATACTAGTTTCAGGTATACAATTCAGTGATTCATCACTTATATACAACACTCAGTGCTCATCACAAGTGTACCCCTTAATACCCATCACCTGTTTAACCCATTCCCCCCCCCCATCCATCTCCCATTCAATAACCATCAGTTTTTTCTCTATAATTAAGAGTCTGTTTCCTGGTTAGCCACTCTTTTTCCCCCATGTTCATCTCTTTTGTTTCTTAAATTCCACATGTGAATGAAATAAAGTATTTTTCTCTCCAACTGACTTATTTTGTTTAGCATACTACTCTCTAGCTCTATCCATGTTGTTGCAAATAGCGAGGTTTCACTCTTTTGATGGCTGAGTAATACACACACACACACACATATATATATCTTTATATATCTTTATATATATATATCTTTATATATCGATCGATAGATAGATAGATAGATCTTCTTCATCCATTCATTAGTCAATAGACATTTGGGCTAGTTCCATAATTTGGCTACTGTTGATAATGCTGCTATAGACATCAAGGTGCATGTGTCCCTTCCAATCAGTATTTTTGTATCTTTTGGGTAAATACCTAGGGTAAATACCTAGTGGTGCAGTTGCTGGGTCATAGGGTAGTTCTATTGTTAACTTTTTGAGGAACCTCCATACTGTTTTCCAGAGGGGAGGCGCCAGTTTGCATTCCCACCAACAGTGTAAGAGGGTTCCCCTTCCCCTGCTTCCTCATAAAACTTGTTGTTTCCTGTGTCAATTTTAGCCATTCTGGCTGGAATGGGGTGATATATCATTGTAGTTTTGATTTGTATTACCCTGATGATAATCACGTGTCTGTTAGAAATGCAACAGATTTCTGTATGTTGATTTTATACCCCGCAACTTTGCTGAATTCATGTATTAGTTCTGGCAATTTTTTGTTGGAGTCTTTGGGTTTTCTACATAGAGTACTATGTTGTCTGTGATAGTGGAAGTTTGACTTCTTCCTTGCCTATTTGGATGCCTTTTATTTCTTTTTGTTGTCTTATTGCTGAGGGTAAGAATTCTAGTAGTGTGTTAAATAGTAATGGTGAGAGTGGACATCCCTGTCTTATTCCTGACCATGGAGGAAAACCTCTCAGATTTTCCCCATTGAGGATGATATTAGCTGTGGGTCTTTTGTATTTGGCTTTTATGATGTTGTTCTCTCTATACCCACTTTGTTGAGGGTTTTCATCAAGAATGGGTGCTGAATTTTGTCAAATGTTTTTTCTGCACCCAAGAGGATCATATGGTTCTCTTTCTTTTATAATGTGGCACATCACATTGATTAACAAATACCGAATGACCCCTTCAGCCCAGAAATGAATCCCACTTGACTGTGGTGAATAATTCTTTTAATATAGTGTTGGATTCAATTTGCTAGTATCTTGTTGAAAATGCTTGCATTGCTGTTCATCAGGCCTGTAATTCTCCTTTCTAGTGGTGGTCTTTTTCTGGTTTTGGAATCAAGGTAATGTTGGCCTCAAAGAATGAGTTTGGAAGTTTTCCTTCCATTTCTGTTTTTTTGGAACAGTTTGAAAAGAATAGGTATTAATGCCTCCCTTTCTTTCTTTCTTTCTTTCTTTTTCTTTCTTTCTTCCTTCCTTCCTTCCTTCCTTCCTTCCTTCCTTCCTTCCTTCCTTCCTTTCATGAGACATGGTTTATTAAGGGGAGTCACAGACAGAAGTGTGACTTGGGTAGCCACAAGACAAAAAGGTCTCCGCAACCCCATGAACCTTAAGATGTGTTATTATAGCCCTAGAGGCTGAGAGTACATGCTGGAGTACCACACAAGAGGAGAATGTTTCACAATGGAAGTGTGCCATAGTCATATCTCCAGGGCAGGTCAAGGACATTATGCCCTGAAGGTATACTTAAGGGTGTGCTTAAACAAAGGGGAAATAATTTGAGGGTTGCTGTGAGCAAGAAGAGCTGAAGTCACAGATGGTCCCCAAAGAGGATTTGTCCAAGGGACACCTGGGGGGCTCAGTCAGTTGGGTGTCTGCCTCCTTCAGCTCAGGTCATGATCTCAGGGTCCTGGGATGGAGACCTCTGCTTTTCCCCCTGCTAGTGCTCACAGCCACTCTCTCTCTCAAATAAAATCTTTTAAAAAAGGGTGGGGGAGGAATTGTTTAAGATGGGACGTTAGCCTGGTTCACGCAAGGAACACTGTGCCTAGGGGAAAATGAAGAGAGACCTTGAAACCTTCTACTGCCATTGGGTCTCCCATCTTCATTCGCCAGTGAAGGCTGATGGCAATGTTACTTTATTAAAGCCAGCACATATGTCATAGTTTAGAATTCATGACCTTCAATGATGTGCCTGTGGACTTCACCAAAGAGGAGGAGACTTTACTACACCATCAGAGAAACCTATACAAAAAAAATAGATTCAGATATAATAGAAATAGAAACAGTCAGTCACAGGCCGGGTGAGCATGGAGTGTGGACTGAGACCATGGAGACAGGAGTAATTGACTGCTTTTCCCTGAGGGTGCACTGAGGAGTGGGTCTCCAAGCTTTCGGCTCCAGGGCTGGGGATTGGGAGGCTGCCATTTACATTCTCATCCTCTAAAGCAGCCCAGAAAACCTTCAGGAAACAAAAGCCACATAGAGCAATCCAGAGATAACTTAACCCGCCCCCCTCCAAGGGCAGTGCAACTCCAAGTGGGGCAGATACTTGAGAATCAATGCAACAGGCCCCCCCACCAGAAGATCAGCAAGAACATCCGGCTACGAGGGATGTTTACCAATCATAGAAAACTGCAAAACTCCAGCACTAGGGGAAGATAGTATATAGAATTCATGGTTATTTTCCCATGATTCTTTAACTTTTCAATTTTAATTTTTTTTACTTTGCTTTTTCAGCCATTTCTTGTTTTCTCAACTCTTTTTAAAAATCTTTTCTAATTTCCATTTTTACAGTTACATTCTATACCTTCATTGTATTTAAATTTCTGTATATATGCTTTTCTTTCTTTACAATTTTGGGATGCAGTTTCTCCTAACAAACAGACCAAAATACACCCAGAATCTAGTGTATGGCTCTGTTCTCTTCACCTGTCTGATCATATTCATGTTTTTCTTTTTTTTTTTTTTTTGTAAAGCTTTTTAAATTTTCATCTTTATAGTTACATTCTATACTTTCAATGTATTTAATTTTATTTTTGTATATCTATGTTACTCTTTCTGGAAAATTTTGACATGTAGTTTCTTCTAACAAACCGACCAAAATACACTCAGGATATAGTACATTGCTCGGTTTAGTTCACATGTGTCTTCATATTCCTTTTTTTTTCTTTTTTTAATCTTTTAATTTTCATTTTTATAGTTACATTCTATCCTTGCATTGTATTTAATTTTATTTCGTACATATATAAGTTTTCCTTTCTTTACAATTTTGGGATCTAGTTTTCTAAGAGACCAAAATACATGCAGGATTCAGTGTATTGCTCTGTTCTGTTCACCTGTCTAATTATACTCTCTTTTTTTTAATTTTTATTACTCATTTTTTTCAGCTTTGGGTCTCTTCTGATGTGTTTAGTGTATATTTCTCAGGGGTCGTTGTTGCCATTTTAGTATTTTGTTCTCTTGTTCCTCTATTCTTCTCTGGACAGAAAAACAAGACAGAAAAATTCACCTCAAAAAAGAGAACAAGAGGCAGTACTGACAGCCAGGGACCTAATCAGTATAGACATAAGTAAGATGTCAGAACTAGAGTTCAGAATACTGATTTTAAAGAAACTAGCTGGGCTTGAAAAAAGCACAGAAGACACTAGAGAATCCCTTTCTGGAGAAATAAAAGAACTAAAATCTAATCAAGTCTAAACCAAAAAGGCTATAAATGAGATGCAATAAAAAATGGAGGCTCCAACTGCTAGGATAAATGAAGCAGAAGAGAGAATTAGTGATATAGAAGACAGAATGATGGAGAATAAAGAAGCTGAGAAAAAGAGAGATAAACAACTACTGGATTATGATGGGAGAATTTGAGAGCTAAGTGATACCATACAGTGAAACAGTATTAGAATAATTGGGATTCCAGAAAAAGAGGAAAGAGAGATGGGGGCAGAAGGTATATTGGAGCAAATTATAGTGGAGAACTTTCCTAATCTGGGGAAGGAAACAGGCATAAAGATCCAGGGGGCACAGAGAATTCCCCTCAAAGTCACAATATATAATAGTGAAACTTGCAAATCTCAGAGACAAAGAGAAAATCCTGAAAGCTGCTCAGAACAAGAGGTCCATAACCTACAAGGTTATAAACATTAGACTGGCAGCATACTTATCCACAGAGAGCTGGCAGGCCAGAAAGGACTAGCATGATATATTCAGGGTGCTAAATGAGAAAAATATGCAGCCAAGAATACTTTATCTAGCTAAGATGTCAAAATAGAAGGAGAGATAAAATAGCAGATTGGTAGGAGAGGGAAGGGAAGAATGAAGGGGGGGTAAACAGAAGGGGGAATGAACCATGAGAGACTATGGACTCTGGGAAACAAACTGAGAGCTTCAGAGGGGAAGTGGGTGGGGGATTGGGATAGGCCAGTGATGGGTATTAAGGAGGGCACATATTGCATGGAGCACTGGGTGTTATATGCAAACAATGAATCATGGAACACTACATCAAAAATTAATGATGTACTGTATGACTAACATGACATGATAAAAAAAATTTTAAAAAAAGACAAACAGAAACTAAAAGAATTTGTGATCATTAAACCAGCCCTACAAGAAATATTAAAAGGGATAGTTTAAGCAAAGAGAGAGCCCAAAAGCAACATAGACCAGAAAGGAACAGAGACTATATACCAAAACAGTGACTATACAGGTAATATAATGGCACTAAATTCTTATATTTCAATAGTTACTCTGAATATAAATGGGCTAAATGCCCCAATCAAAAGACATAGGGTATCAGATTGGATTTAAAAAAAAAAAGGCAAGATCCATTGATATGCTGTCTGCAATAGACTCATTTTAGACCCAAAGACACCTCCAGACTGAAAGTGAGGGGGTGGAAAACCACTTACCATGCTAATGGACATCAAAAGAGAGGTGGGGTGGCAATCCTTATATCAGACAAATTAGATTTTAAAACAAAGACTGTAATAAGAGATGAAGAAGGACACTACAGTATAATTAAAGGGTCTATCTAACAAGAAGATCTAACAATTATAAATATTTATGCCCCTAACACAGGAGCAGCCACTTATATAAACCAATTAATAACAAAATTAAAGAAACACATGAGTAATAATACAATAAGAGTAGGGGACTTTAACACCCCACTCGCAGTAATGGACAGATCATCTAAGGAGAAGATCAACAAGAAAACAAGGGCTTTGAATGACACACTGGACCAGATGGGCTTCACATATATATTCAGAGCATTCCATCCTAAAACAACAGAATACACATTCTTCTCAAATACTGCTGGAACATTCTCCAGAACAGATCATATACTGGGTCACAAATCAGGTCTCAACTGGCAACAAAAGATTGGGATCATTCTCTGCATATTTTCAGACCATATTTCTTTGAAACTGGAACTTAATCACAAGAGGAAATTTGGTAAGAACTCAAATATATGGAGGCTAAAGAGCATCCTACTAAAGAACAAATAGGAAACTGAAGAATTTAAAAAATTCATGGAAACAAATGAAAATGAAAACACAACTGTTCAAGACCTTGGAGAGGATGTGGAGAAAGAGGAACCCTTTTACACTGTTGGTGGGAATGCAAGTTGGTACAGCCACTTTGGAAAACAGTGTGGAGGTCCCTTAAAAAGTTAAAAATAGAGCTACCCAATGATCCAGCAATTGCACTACTGGGTATTTACCCCAAAGATACAGACGTAGTGAAGAGAAGGGCCATATGCACCCCAATGTTCATGGCAGCATTGTCCACAATAGCTAAACTGTAGAAGGAGCTGAGATGCCCTTCAACAGATGACTAGATTAAGAAGATGTGATCCATATATACAATGGAATATTACTCACCCATCAGAAGGAACGATTACACAACATTTGCAGCAACATGGACGGGACTGGAGGAGATTATGCTAAGTGAAATAAGTCAAGCAGAGAAAGACAATTATCATATGGTTTCACTCATTTATGGAACATAAGAGATAGCAGGAAGATCGGTAGGAGAAGGAAGGGAAGAATGAAGGGGGGGTAAACAGAAGGGGAATGAACCATGAGAGACTATGGACTCTGGGAAACAAACTGAGGGCTTCAGAGGGGAGGGGAGTGGGGGATTGGGATAGGCCAGTGATGGGTATTAAGGAGGGCATGTATTGCATGGTGCACTGGGTGTTATACGCAAATAATGAATTATGGAACACTACATCGAAAACTAAGGATGTACTGTATGGTGACTAATATAACATAATAAAAAATTATTATTAAAAAATCAAATAAATAAATAAATAAATAAATAAATAAATAAAATGGTATAACCATTTGTAAAAGAAAAAAAAAGACCTTTGGGATGCAACAGAGGTGGTCCTAAGAGGGAAGAAATACAGCACTACAAGCCTTTCTCAAGAAACAAGAGAGGTCTCAAATATACAACCTAACCTTATACCTAAAGAAGCTAGAGAAAGAACAGCAAATGAAGCCTAAACCCAGCAGGAGAAGATAATTAATGAAGATTAGAGCAGAAATCAATAGAATAGAAACCAAAAGAACAGTAGAACAGAGCAATGAAACTAGATGGTTCTTTGAAAGAATTAATAAGATCAATAAACCTCTGGCCAGACTTATCAAAAAGAAAAGATAAAGGACCCAAATAGATAAAATCATGAATGAAAGAGATCACAACCAACACCAGAGAAATGCAATTATAAGGACATATCGTGAGCAACTATATGCCAACAAATTCGGAAATCTGGAAGAAATGGATGTATTCCTAGAAACGTATAAACTATCAAAACTGAAACAGAAAGAAATAGAAAACCTGAACAGACCCATAACCAGCAAGGAAATTGAAGCAGTAATCAAAATCTCCCAACAAACAAGAGTCCAGGGACAGATGGCTTCCTAGGGGAATTCTACCAAACATTTAAAGAAGAATTAATAACTATTCTATTGAAGCTGTTCCAAAAAGTACAAAAAAGGGAAACCTCCAAACTCTTTCTATGAGGCCAGCATTACTTTGATACCAAAACCAGACAAAGATGCCACAAAAAGGAGAATTACAGACCAATATCCCTGATGAACGTGGATGCAAAAATTCTCACCAAAATACTAACCAATAGGATCCAACAGTACATTAAAAGGATTATTCACCACGACCACCTGCGATTTATTCCTGGGATGCAAGGTGGTTCAACACTCAGAAATCAATCGATGTGATACATTACATAAATAAAAGAAAGGACAAAAACTATACGATCCTCTCAATAGATGCAGAAAATGCATTTGACAAAGTACAGCATCCTTTCTTGATTAAAACTCTCCACAGGGGCACCTTGGTGGCACAGCGGTTAAGCATGTGCCTTCGACTCAGGGTGTGATCCCAGCTTTATGGGATCGAGCCCCACATCAGGCTCCTCCGCTATGAGCCTGCTTCTTCCTCTCCCACTCCCCCTGCTTGTGCCCCCTCTCTCGCTGGCTGTCTCTTCTCTGTCGAATAAATAAATAAAAGCTTAAAAATAAATAAATAAATAAATAAATAAATAAATAAATAAATAAATAAATAAATAAAACTCTCCACAATGTAGGGACAGAGGGAACATACCTCAATATCACAAAAGTCACATACAAAAAGCCCATAGCAAGTACCATTCTCAATGGGGACAAACTGAGAGCTTTTCCCTTAAGGTCAGGAACACAACAGGATGTCTACTCTCACCACTGTTGTTCAACATAGTACTAGAAGTCCTAGCCTTAGCAATCAGACAACAATAAAAAATAAAAGGCATCCAAATCGGCAAGGAAGTCAAACTCTCACTCTTCACATGATACTCTATGTGAAAAACCCAAAAGACTCCACCCCAAAATTACTAGAACTCATACAGAAATTCAGCAAAGTTACAGGATACAAAATCAATGCACAGAAATTAGTTGCATTTCTATACACTAACAATATAACTGTAGAAAGAGAAATTAAGGAATGGACCCCATTCACAATAGCACCAAAAACTGTAAGTCACCTAGGAATCAACCTAACCACAGAGGCAAAGAATCTGTACCCAGAAAACTATAGAACACTCATGAAAGAAACTGTGAAATACACAAAGAAATGGAAAAATGTTCCATGATCATGGATTGGAAGAATAAACATTGTTAAAATATCTATGCTGCCCAGAGCAATGTACACTTTCAATGTTATCCCTATCAAAATACCATCAACATTTTTCACAGAGCTGGAACAAATAATCCTAAAATTTGTATGGAACCAGAAAAGACTCCGGATTGCCAGGGGAATGTTGAAAAAGAAAACCAAAGCTGGTGGCATCACAATCCCAGACTTCAAGCTCTAGTGCAAAGCTGTAGTCATCAAGACAGTATGGTATTGGCACAAAAACAGACATACAGATCAATGGAACAAAACAGAGAACCCAGAAATGGACTGTCACCTCTATGGTCAACTAATCTTCGACAAATCTGGAAAGAATATCCAATAGAAAAAAGAATATCCAATGGAAAAAGTATTGTCTCTTCAACAAATGGTGCTGGGAGAATTGGACAGCCTCGTGCAGAAGAATTTAACTGGACCATTTCCTTATACCATACACAAAAATAGACTCAAAATGGATGAAAGACTTAAATGTGAGACAGGAATCCATCAAAATTCCAGAGGAGAACACAAGCAGCAACTTCTTGCTAGACACGTCTCCAAAGGCAAGGGAAACAAGGGCAAAAATGAACTATTGGAACTTCATCAAGATAAAAAGCTTTTCCACAGCAAAGGAAACAGTCGACAAAATCAAAAGACAACTGACAGAAAGGGAGAAGATATTTGCAAATGACATATCAGATAAAGGACTAGTATCCAAAATCTATAAAGAATTTATCAAACGCAACACACAAAGAACAAATAATCCAATCAAGAAATGGGCAGAAGACACGAACAGACATTTCTCCAAAGAAGATATCCAAATGGCTAACAGACACATGAAAAAATGCTCACCGTCGCTCATTATCCGGGAAATACAAATCAAAACCACAATGAGATACCACCTCACCCCAGTCAGAGTGCCTAAAATTAACAAGTCAGAAAACTATAGAACACTCATGAAAGAAATTGAGGAAGACACAAAGAAATGGAAAACTTATGCAGCAGCTTATTCATAATGGCCAAAAAGTGGAAACAACCCAAACATTCAGCAACGAATGAATGAACATGAATGAATGAATATGGTAGATCCATACAATGGAATATTATTCAGCAATAAAAAAGAATGAAGTACTAATACATACTATAACACAGATGAACCCCAAAAACATTATACTAAGTGAAAGAAGCCGGACATAAAGACCACATATTGTATGATATTATTTATGTGAAATGTCCAGAATAGGCAAATCTGTAGAGACAGGCAGTAGATTTGTGGCTGCCTAGGGCTGAGAAGTGGAGTTAAGGGGAAGGGAAGGAATGAACACTAATGAGTTCAAGGTTTGTTTTGGAAGTGATGGAAATGATCTAAAAATTGATTATGGTGATGGTTACACAACTCTATAAAGATACTAAAAACTACTGAATTATGCACTTTAAATAGGTAAAGTTTATGGTATGTAAGTTATAACTCAATAAAGCTATTTAAGAAAAAGTGATTAATAACAGACCATCAAGAAGTCAGTGTGCCCCAAAATATAGAGGCTATTAAGGCTACAATATCTAAAATTAAGAACAAATCCCCCAAAACCATTAACAATCTGAACATTTGTAAATATCTCTCTATATAAAGTAGAAATCAAAACTAAAATCACAGACTATTTATAAATGATTGACAACTAGAATACTGTATAGTATACAACAAATATATGAGTTATAGAAAAAGGGTAAGTGAGGGGGCACCTGGGTAGCGCAGTCGTTAAGCGTCTGCCTTCGGCTCAGGGCGTGATCCCGGCGTTCCAGGATCGAGTCCCACATGGGGCTCCTCCGCTGGGAGCCTGCTTCTTCCTCTCCCACTCCCCCTGCTTGTGTTTCCTCTCTCGCTAGCTGTCTCTCTGTCACATAAATAAATAAAATCTTTAAAAAAAAAAAAGAAAAAGGATAAGTGAGGACATTTTGGTCCTGTAGATAAATAAAAGACAAAATAAGTTAATAACCATAAAATTTTCAAATAAAATGTAGTTATATTATTGAAAAACATAAAGTGAACAAACAGAATTAAAAGTTGGATCACTGAAATGAACTTAAACACACAGAAAAAATCTTTTGACAAATCTGAACAAAAGGGAAATATATATAAATATCAGAAATAAAAAACACTGTAATACTCCATGTTACAATCTTTCTGAAATATATATTTCGAGGAAAATATAAATGATGAAATATGGCTTTAATACTGGTTTAAACAAATTAATGGGACCAATAATAGAGAAAAGAATGGAAAGGAAGTCAAAGATCACCTCACAAAAAAGGCAATAGGCCTAGGGAGTTTTTAAAGCAATTTCTATCAGATCTACAAAGAACATCATACTCTCTTCACTGGTTTTATTATGTGGGTGCATAGAAAAGAATGGAAGCCTCCAAATTCATTCCATAAGACTGAACTGATACCAAAATGAACAAAGAGGTCTAGCATACAACATCACACATCACACACACACACACACACAGCCCCTCCCTTATAAATATAAAATAAATTAAATTTAAAATGACAATCAAAATACAGCAGAATTTTAAAACAAGAATGAGTAATTCATATAAATTCCTATGTTAAAATATTCAAGGGATGTCTGGGTGGCTCAGTTGGTTAGGCATCTGCCTTTGGCTCAGGGTCCTGGGATCAAGTCCCGAAATGGGCTTCTTGCTTAGCAGAGAGCCTGCTTCTCTCCCTCTGCCTGCCACTCCCCCTGCTTGTGCTCTCTCTCTTTCTGTCAAATAAATAGATAAAATCTTTTTATAAAAAGATTCAAAAAGAAAATCCAAATAATTAACCTGGTAATAGAAATGGTTAGTGGGGCGCCTGGGTGGCACAGCGGTTAAGCGTCTGCCTTCGGCTCAGGGCGTGATCCCGGCGTTACGGGATCGAGCCCCACATCAGGCTCTTCCGCTGTGAGCCTGCTTCTTCCTCTCCCACTCCCCCTGCTTGTGTTCCCTCTCTCGCTGGCTGTCTCTCTCTGTCGAATAAATAAATAAAATCTTAAAAAAAAAAAAAAAAAAGAAATGGTTAGTGCTATAGGACAATTAGAAAATTTTAACTTTTCCAATAAATGATAACTTTTATTATTAATGACTTCTTCAAATTCTGTTCCTTTACCAACACTTCTTAAAAATGATCCTTTACTGTATACTCCAAACGCTTATTTTGGAGTCAAACTTCTTTCAGATTTAGGTAGTTGCAAGTGAACATTTGTACATTTCTTTAAATTTTTTTTTTTTTTTTTTACATATCAGCATCTGAATTTGAATCCCCTTTCTAGTCTTCGGGAATTCTCTACCTCAGGTATGTGGTACAAGACCAAACCTGCCTTCCATTATAGAGGAGGAAACAGATACTAACTCTCCTACCTCCTCTGTCAGCTAGGGCTTGGGCACATTACATAGGATTGGCCAGTCAGATGCCCTTACGTGGGATTTTTGCATCAGGTTCCAGAGACTCAAAGAAGTACAGGCAGCAGAGACTGTTTTTCTTGCAAGAGTATCAACAGTGGCAGCCACATCCAATTTGAAGGGGCAGCTCCTTGCAGTGGTAGCAAAGGCAGTATCCTCAGGGCAAGTATAGAGTCCCATATTCAACAGTTAGTACAAGCACTGTCATCGCTAGAGAAGGGTTTTTTGGTGTGTTTTTTTTTCTTCAGATTTCACTGCGATTCTGGCCACAAAGCCACCCGTTTTTCTGCCATTTTCCTCTTTTCCCAGACTCCTTGAAGATTCTGTGAGTTTCTCAAGATCCAGTCAATAGACTTCTTATCCACTTTAATTATCTAGTCCGCTTCTGTTGCTTGAAACTAACAATACTGACACAAAGGTTTACTATTATAATGTGAAATTCTAAGTAGATTGGTTGGTTTGCTTTTAAGAAAATCCCTATTCTTAACTCATGAATCCTGCCAGGTAAACTCCTTGTCCACAGGTAACTGAAATTACCTGTATCTACCTATTGTGCTAATAAGAGGGAGTCATAGAGCTCAGTCTACTGAGCCAGCACTGAGGGGTGGCTACTCATGGGCAAAGATTTTTAGAAGAGAAGGCATACAGGTAAGGGAAAGAATATATATACCTTGACGTTCTTACATTCAGGGCATAGTAAAATTAGAAAGACAAAGTTAGCCCTGCCCTGAAAAATATCATTGTCTACTGAGAACAGCAGGGGACAAATACTCCAATATTCCAAGGACAGTTGCTAGACACATCCACTTACTAGGAGATAGCACAAGTGGCCTTGTGAGATCACTTTCCTCGATCTTATATTTATTACATAAGGTTACATGTAACAGGATTTTAAAATGGGATGGACTCTACCTAACACCTAATCATGCCAACAAAATAAAGGTGTTTTCTTTAAAAAAAAAAAAATGGGATCGGGACACCTGGGTGGCTCAGTCGGTTAAGCGTCTGCCTTCAACTTGGGTCGTGATCCCAGGGTCCTGGGATTGAGTCCCACATCAGGCTCCCTGCTCAGTGGGGAGCCTGCTTCTTCCTCTGCTTGTGCTCTCTCTGACAAATAAATAAAATCTTTTTTTAAAAAAATGGGATGGATTCTCAATTTTGCTAGACTCTTCCTCCTCCTACTCCAAAGTAGGAGAGGGGAGTACTTTCCCCCATATTCTAGTCAAGTGAAAGGGGCTTCAAAAGAACCACTCATACAGATTGGGTTTTTTTGAAGAGGGAACACTGACATTCTCTCCTCTCCTGTGCTTCTGCGCTGTAGAACTCCCAAGTCCATTCTGTATTGCTACCAGCATGGAGGATGAACAAGTTATGGGGAGAAACGCACCTTCAGAAATTTGCTTGGTAGATACTGGGTTTGCTCCCAAGTCCATGGGATACAGATAGAATCCCTTTGAAAAAACCTGCCCAACAGAGTTATCTGGTGTGAGGTGAAATCACTGCAGCAGAAAGAGGATGGAAATGTACCGCCAGAAGTGGGAGGTAAGGGAAAGTCATAAGCAACAGTGAACTGTCAGGTCACTAAGTGGGGACTTTCTGAAGACTCCACGAAAGCACACCATAAGAGGCAGATTTTAAATATCCATGGTACAGAGTATTCAACAGCTAAGAGAAAATCACAAACAGCATCAGCTACCCATTACCTCTCAACCCTCTAACCAAATAATGAGGCTGGGAAGAGGAAAGGAAATAAAGCAGTGAGAAAAAGAAAACAGGCCATGACATTCTTTCCCTCTCTGACCTATGAAATTATGAATCAGGCCTGAATTTGATAATTGAGGGGTAGCCAAGAAGAGAGGCTTAGGATTTGATGGGAGATTCAAGTTTTGATTTTAGATTGGACTGTACTCTTTAATGCCTAAGACATCAGATATTCTAATACCCAAAAGTGACTAGAAAAGTTATTGCCACTTCCCAAGAATAGTTTCAGGGATGGAGAAGGGAGATCCGAAATAACATGGTACCAGGCAGAGGCTGGAGATAAATAAAGGAATAACCTGATTGTACACCACTGAGTCCAGCTCATTCAATGAACAAGTTATACACAGATTGTGGTGTCTAAGTGGAGTGTCTGTCTCATTGGATGGGGCCCCCAAATGTTGGATGAGGATGGGATGGAAGCCAGTGGCAAGGTGGTAAAAGAATTCACCTGAGGCAGAACAAAGGAGATAGAAGTTTATTGAATACATTGTAGGGGAGCAGCGGGCAGGACAGCAGAGGAAAGGCTGTCTGCCAGGAGGGAGTGGGTGGGGGCTGTTTTTAAAGAGGGAAGGTGAGGAGGTATGGTCAATTCCCCTTTTAGTAACTGTGCCTAGTTGTAAATAGCCCATTGGTCAGCTAGGGTGTACGGATATTTTGAGGTTGGTCGCCTGATAGGCCTGTCTGTATTCAGCCAGATGGTCACTGTGGCCTTTTCTACATTCCATTGCTCAACCCTGTTTGCCTAAAATCAGCCTCTACACAGACGAAGAAAGAAAAGGAGGAAGAAGGACAAGACCGACAACACAAACGAATCTCCTCCAGAAATAGGAGGGGGCATTTGAGGTGCCTCATAGGCTCCTCTCAGTTTTTTCTGATTATTAACTAGTGAGATACTGTGACATAATAAGAAATATGTATTTGGTCTTTGTCCAGGTTCCTGGCAGAGTGCTCCTAAAAGTCTTGCGATTTCATGAGCTATAGGGGTGAGAGCAGTATCCTTTGTTATTCATAATAAGTCCTTTAGAAACACAGCTAAGTTTATGCTAATGAGGTAACTCTGGATGGAACTATAGATAGCTCTGGGATAGGGGCTAGTTACCAGAGAAACTACCCACATAATTAGAGGGTTGGAACTTTCAGCCCCACGGGCCCCTCCCCACCTCCAGGGAGAGGAGGAGGGCTGGAGATGGAATTAATTACCAATAGGCAACGATTTAATCAATCATGCCTATTTTGTGGAACCTCCATAAAAAACCCTAAATGAAGGGGTTCAGAGAGTTTCTGGCTTGATGAACATATTCACAGTCTAGGAGGGTGGTACACCCCAAACGCCACGGAGACAGAAGCTCCTGTATTTGGGATTCTTCCAAACCTTGCCCTATATGCCTCTTCATCTGGCTATTCATTTGTATCCTTTCTAATACGCTGGTAAGTAAGTAAAACCCCTGAATTCTGTGAGTCATTATAGCAAATTATCGAACCTGAGAATGGGGTCGTGGGAATCCCCAATTTGAAGCCAAGTTGGACAGATGTGTAGATAACCAGGGACCTACCACTTGTGATTGGCATCTGAAATGGGAGGCAGTCTTGTGCGACTGAGCCCTTAAACTGTGGGGTCTGCAGTAACTCAACTACTTAGTGTCAGAATAAAATTAAATTAAAGGACGCCTAGTTGGTGTCCACAAAGAATTAGAGAATTGCTTGGTATGGAAAAATCCACACATTTGGGGTCAGAAGTGTTTTGTGGGTAGAAGCAGATCTTAATAAAAATTATTATTAGTCCCTTCTACTCAAAATAAAATTATGGGTAAGTGTCCTCATGATATTAGTACTCATAGATTGTGTGATATAGATAATGTGAATTAAAAGAGATTTCAAGAAAATGAAATAAAGGTGAAACACCTATTCCAGTGCCTGGCATTTATTCAGTCAACATTTGTTAAGAAAAAGCAGCAGCATGGTAGTGGTTAAAAGCAGAAAATCTGGTGTCAGTTTGTCTGGAATTGAATTCTGGATCTTCCGCTTACCAGTCTTGTGATATGGGCAAGTTGTAACTTTATATTTCCTCAACTATCATATGGGGATTATAATAGCAAGTTGTTAGGAAAATTAAATTAGATAAAACATGTAAAATCAAGTAGCATAGTTCCTCCTCTGAAGTAGAGATCAATAATATTAGATAATTTGGAAGGAGGAAGAAGAGTAGAAGGAGAAGCAGCAGCTGCTGCCACACCTTCAAGGGTTTTATACCAACCCATATATAAGTTTGATGTAGTATTAACAAGTGTTGTGATTGAAGAATGAGAAGGGACATTGGGAACCCAAAGGGAGAAGTGACTGATAGGACCTGAAAGATGAGGGAGTCAAGAAAGATAACAGGTGTGAAATGGTTTCCAGGCTAAGAGGGGCAATTAAGGAAGGTCATGAAGCAGCCAGATAGTTACAGGTCAGGATTGACTAAGAATTCAGTGTCACAGGAACATGGACAGTGAGGAACAGCAGGAAAAGAGATAAAGCTGCAGAAAGAGGCAAAGATACTGGGAGAGAAGGTTGAGATGCCAAGTCTTAGGCCTCTGTGTGGGAGCAGATTCAGGTGCCTGAAGTTTATACAATTTGGAAGGCTCTCTTCAAGAAAAAGAAAACACGGGCGCCTGGGTGGCTTAGTCCGTTAAGCATCTGCCTTCAGCTCAGGTATGTCCCAGGGTCCTGGGGCTGGGATAGAGGCAAGCATGCAGCTCGCTGCTCAGCAGGGAGTCTGCTGCTCCTTCTGCCCTCCCCCTACTCATGTTCTCTCAATCTCGCTCTCTTATTCTCTCTCTCTCAAATAAATAAATTAATTAAATTTAAAAAGAAGAAGAAAAATGATTATAAATCCAAAAATAGATGCAGGGGCGCCTGCGTGGCTCAGTTGGTTAAGCATCTGCCTTCTGATCAGGTCATGATCCCAGGATCATGGGATCGAGCCCCGCATTGGACTCCCCACTCTGTGGGAAGCCTGCTTCTCCCTTTTCCTCTGCGTGCTGCTTCCCCTGCTTGTGCTCTCTCTCTCTCTTTGTCAAATAAATAAATAAAATCTTTAAAAAAAAGTAGATGCAAAAGGAATTTTTAAAAAATGAAAAGTTTTAGAAGAAATGTAACAAATTACAAATGTTAGAAGTTGACAACTATAGACCACAAATTACAAATGTTAGAAGTTGACAACTATAGACCACAAAATCCAAAACCAACATATTTGTATTAATTAGCTGACTGATATACTGCTAAAATTTTTTCCTTTGTTTTTGGCAGCAAAATTTTCATATGTCAATGACTTTTATTATTTTCTGTAGTAAGGATACTATTTGTAGCGCTTACATGTGTGTGCCCTATAAACACAAAAATTCTAAAGAATTCTCTTTCACATGATTCCCACCAAAAAAGGGAAGGGAAAAGTTTGATCCATTTAACATGCTACTTTATCAAGTATATTTGTGACAGTAGAGAACTTCCATTTTGACTTAAGTATCAGTGAAAACCAAATCTTGTGCTTACAAATCTTACACATGGAAAAATTCTCCAGAGATCAGCTTCTGGCTCCATATATTTCAAATCTTGTTTCTCTTTCACTAATACACTTTTCTAGAGCCAGCACCATAGGACAGGTTCATATTGCATAATACCTGGATTGTGGTCTTGTAATACAAACTTCCACTAAAAGATACTAGGGCTTTTTCAAGAAATATCTGATTGCAAGTCTGGAGCAGAAAATGTACAGAAGGGCCTAGAAATTCTTTGCATACCAGAGAGCAAAGAAACTATCAAAGACAACTAGGGTCATGTGAAAAGGACTCAGGAGCCAACTAGAAAGGGCTCTCACTAATTAAAGATTGGACAATCTGAGTTTCAAAAGAATAAAAATTATAATTTATTGAAATCCATCAAATACGTTTAAAATTGATCACTTTCAGAAAATATCAGGGAACCAATTCACTGTTCTGAAAACATCACGATAAACTAATAAATAATTAATTAATAAGATAAGTGAAGAAAAAGAATCAACCATTTATCCTTCCTTTCCTATTTGATCTCTACCACTACTACAAAGTAGTAAATGAGGGGAAGCATTTCTTTATGAGAGGATGCTCGATTGTAAATAAATGAAAATTAGAATTTTCCCATTTTGCATCCTCCACTGAATTACTGCATCCAAGCTTCGAGCATCAACAGCCACTATCACAAAAAGAGAGACAGGACACCTGGGTGGCTCAGTCAGTTGAGCATTGGCCCTCGGCTCAGGTCGTGGCCCAGAGCCCTGGGCTCTAGTCCTGCATGGGGCTCCTTGCTCAGAGGGAGCCTGTTTCTCCCTCTGCCTGCCGCTCCCCCAGCTTGTGCTCTCTCTCTCTGACAAATAAATATATAAAATCTTTAAAACAAAACAAAAAGAGAGACAATCAGACTATATGCCTCCTAACAGAAAGAACATAAAACACCAGAAGAAGCATACGTAAGTCTAACCCAGTCTCTCAATCAAGCTGCCAATTTATAGAAAATACAGAAGACAAAAGCATGTAGAGCTGCACCAACAGTATGCACCCAGGAAAATGCAGGCTGTAGGAATAGGTCAAGTATTCATAAGGAAGTTCGTAAGAAAAACTGTTAAGAAAAGGAAGGAAATGAGGGGAAATCTTATAGAGTAATAAAAAATTAGAAGGCATATCACATTGTTTTTCAATAGGCAGAATTAAACCACAGGGACAAGAGATGAACACTTGGGAGATAAAACTATAAAGAAAAACAAGCAAGCAATTAATATAAAGTTAATTAAAGCAATTAATATAAAAGTCAGGAGATTAATTACTATTGAGGGAAAGAAGATTAAGGATTAAAATTGGGAAGGGGCACTTAAGAGAAGCACAGAGAGGTAGCTAGTGAGTTTTACAGTTTGACCTAGCAGTGGTCACAAATGTGTTTGCCTTATTGGTTCCTATGTTTGTATTTTATTTCCTCTAAATAAAATAGAATTAAAGATATAAACCCATAAAGACTAAATACATAAAAGAGGGATGAGTGTTGGAGGTGTGGGGTGAAGGTGGCTAGGCCAGGGCAGAATCACAGCATTGTCGGGTTCCTTGGCAACAGCTCCCTAACGGCATCCAAAGCCATTATTATTTTTAATGCAATCTAAGGGATTTGCATTTATTCAAGGTTGGTAAAGTTGTGAACCAGGGCATGTTCTCCTGGGAACAACCTCCCTATTAGTTTAATTATTTTTAGCGCTTTTCCTTTGACCGAGGAGAACAATAGCGTTTGTCTTGTAGTTTACTTTTTTTTTAATTTTTAATTTTTATTTATTTTTTTGATGTAAAGTTTGATGATTCATAGTTGCGTATAACACCCAGTGCACCATGCAATACGTGCCCTCCTTACTACCCGTCACCGGCCTATCCCGTTCCCCCACCCCCTCCCCTCTGAAGCCCTCAGTTTGTTTCTCAGAGTCCATAGTCTCTCATGCTTCATCCCCCCATAAGTCCTATCAATTCCACTGCGGTAAACACAGAAATGTGCCCCCTAGAGCCTCCTTCAAGGAAGCTGAGGGGAATAGAGGGGAGTAAGAAGCTATTCTTCAGCTGCCAGACCCTCCAAATCTGCCTCAACCACAGAGTCCCTTCACCTGAGGTCATAACCTTCCTGCGGCAGGCTACATCCAGTGACTGAGACAGAATATATAAAATATCTGGCCAGTGTAGACTGACAGAGGATGCTCTGATGGGCTACATTAGCTCCGGAGCTCCCCACCTGGCTGATGAAGGTTTGTGGGACTTGCATCACAGTTTAACTTCTTCTTCTGCCCCCTTTCTGGGTGATCATCCCTACTAAACACACTGCTTCAGCATCTGCTTCTGGAGAAACCAATCTGTAACAGCCATTTTGGGGGTTTTGGGGGTTGGTTTTTTGGGGTGTTTTTTTTGTTTTGTTTTGTTTTTTGAGAGAGAGAGAGAGAACGCAAGCAGAGGGGCTCAATCTCATGACCCTGAGCCATGACCTGAGCCAAAATCAAGAGTGGGATGCTTAACCAACTGAGCCACCCAGGCATCCCCTGCAACATCCTTAGATTGCTACCTCTAAACAGATTTGAATAATGAGGTTGTGGAAAATAAAGCAACAGTGCAGCAAAGAAATAAGGGCTGCATAATATTCCTACACTGGTCAGAAGAGAGCAGCATCCTTTCAAAGGATGAGAGAATGCAGGCTTTCCAGGAGTGACCAGCAGGCAGGAAAATAAACAGTGCCCCACAGCACTGTTGAGAGCAGTGGAGGGGAGCATGAGACATAGCTGCAAGGTGAGCAGCTCATTAGTAAATAATAATTAGAAAACAAAAAACTAGAGGATAAGGGGGAGTTAAAATTGATGAGCAGATCAAGAATAGATATTTTTTCTACATGGTGTCAGAGGTGGGAGTGAGAAGGGTAGGGTCAAATAAAGAAGCCTAGGTCTTGAAAATGGAATCCCGAAGAGGAATCAGATAGCGGTGATAGAAATTGAGCCAAAACTAGGAGCCCTACCTTGGCTTCATGTGCTCTGGGCTGGAATTATTCCTGAAAGAACAGATTTTATCATCCTGTGTACTGGGAAGCACCTACTGGTCCAACTGCAGATCCCCAACATCACCCCAGCTCCCTTCTATTGTCAAGTTAAATATATATATAAACATTACCCAATGCCTTTCTTGCCTCAGCACCTAGTTTTTTGGGGTCTCTGGAGTCACAATGAAACTGGGAATCTTAATGTGGGGTTCACAAATACATAATACCCGCATCACAAGCAACTACTGGTCTTAGTAAGAACATCACAGACATTCTAAACCATGATTTTTCCTTGCTTTTCCCTTGCTTCCCATTCTAACTATAAATAGCCTTCTTACAGCCTCCCATCTTATTTCTGAGGCCCTAGAGTTCAATCATGTGAATTCCTGCTGAAGCTACATAGAGGTTGTAGGCCCTTTGCTTACCACCAGGTGGTGGTAAGGAGCTTTATTAGGCTAATTCTGACCGATTTCTCAACTGCGCTGTTGACATTCAGGGCCAGTTAATTCTTTATTGGCGGGTGGGGGGGGGGGTCTGTCCTACGCATTATAGGATGTTTAGCAGCATCCCTGGCCTTTACGCATTAGATGCTAGTAGCACTCCCTACGGTCATGACAACCAAATATTTGTTCAGACATTGCCAAATGTCCCTGGAATATCTGGATTCTTTGGTACTATGCAATAAGACCCTGAAGGGTTTTGAATAAAAGAATAGAAGAGAGAAAGAGAATGAGATTTTGATGACTTTTTTTGTTATTTTATCATCATCATCATCATGTTAGCTTTGTTGATTTTTTAAAAAATAACATTTATTCATTGAAAAAAATTACAAAAATATGGAAAAATATTTAAAAGGGAAATTTAAAACACAAAATCCCACCACTCAGATTAACTTCTGTGAACATTTAAATGACCATCCTTTAAAGCATATGGACACATATTTAAATACATACAATTTGTCATGCATGGTAATGTATAGTACACATGCTCTCCTATAATCTCCTTTTCCACTCAAAATCTACAATAGACACCTTTCAAGATCAACAATATGGCATATTTTAATGCCTGTGTAATATCCCTTTGTATGTAATTAATCACATCTCTACTGGAAGGCAACCAGGTTCCTAAATATTCACAATTATAAATACCATTGTAATTAATACCCTTGAACATAAACATTTTTGCACAGCCTGAGATTGACAGTTTCACACTCAACATTTCCGTGTATCTAGAATTTTGCCAGGACCCAGAGCTTTACAAAGTAAATTACACATAGATCCTATTCCAAGGATGTACACAGACTGGTAGAGAAAAATGAACACAGGACAAAATAAATGTGATAAATGGGATAGAAATGCAAGGTGGGGGGCGCCTGGGTGGCACAGCGGTTAAGCGTCTGCCTTCAGCTCAGGGCGTGGTCCCGGCGTTATGGGATCAAGCCCCACATCAGGCTCCTCCGCTATGAGCCTGCTTCTTCCTCTCCCACTCCCCCTGCTTGTGTTCCCTCTCTCGCTGGCTGTCTCTATCTCTGTCGAATAAATAAATAAAATCTTTAAAAAAAAAAATGCAAGGTGGAAATGTTGACAAAAATGAAGAGAATATAAGTAATTGCACATCTGCGATGGTTTCAAGGACATGGGCCTAGAAAGTCAGTATAAAAGTCTCAGTCTCTCAATACCATATATAGAAAACCCTGAAGACTCCACCAAAAACTATTAGAACTGATAAAAGAATTCAGTAAAGTCATGGGATACAAAATCAACGTACAGAAATCTGTTGTATTGCTATACACTAATAATGAAGCAATAGAAAGTGAAATTAAGAAAGCAATCCCAGGGCGCCTGCGTGGCTCAGTCATTAAGTATCTGCCTTCGGCCCAGGGCATGATCCCACGGTCCTGGGATCAAGCCCCACATCAGGCTCCTCCGCTGGGACCCTGCTTCTTCCTCTCCCACTCCCCCTGCTTGTGATCCCTCTCTCGCTGGCTGTCTCTCTGTCAAATAAATAAATAAAATCTTGAAAGAAAGAAAGAAAGAAAGAAAGAAAGAAAGAAAGAAAGAAAGAAAGAAAGAAAGAAAGAAAGGAAGAAAGAAAGAAAGAAAGAAAGAAAGAAAGAAATCCCATTTATAATTGCACCAAAAACAATAAAATATTTAGGAATAAGCTGAACCAAAGAGGTGAAAGACCCTAAACTCTGAAAACTATAAAACACTGATGAAAGAAATTCAAGATGACACAAAGAAATGGAAAAACATTCTATGCTCATAGGCTGGAAAAATAATTATTGTTAAAATGTCTATACTACCCAAAACAATCTACATATTTAGTGCAATTCCTATCAAAATACCAACAGCATTTTTCACAGAACTAGAACAAACAATCCTAAAATTTGTATGGAACCACAAGTGACTCTGAATAGCCAAAGCAACCTTGAAAAAGAAAAACAAAGTTGGGGGCATTATAATTCTGGACTTTAAGCTACATTACAAAGCTGTAGTCATCAAGACAGTATGGTCCTGGCACAGAAACAGACACATAGATCAATGGGACAGAACAGAAAACCCAGAAATAAACACACAATTGTATGGTCAATTAATCTTCAACAAAAGTGGAATGAATATACAATGTGTAAAAGATAGTCACAACAGTCACACATGGTATTGGGAAAATTGGAAAGCAACATGCAAAAGAATGAAATGGGACCACTTTTTTTCCCACAATACACAGAAATAAACTACATCAAAATAAAGACCTTCCGCACAGCAAAGGAAATAATGAACAAAACCAAAAAACAACCTACTAAGTGGGAGAAGATATTTGCAAGTGACATGTCCAATACAGGGTTAGTTCCAAAATATATAAAGAACTTATAAAACTCAATACCCCCAAAATAAATAATCTAATTAAAAATGGGCAGAAGACACAAACAGACATTTCTTGAAAGAAGATGTACAGATGGCCAACAGACGCATGAAAAGATGCTCAACATCACTCATCATCAGGGAAATGCAAATCAAAACTACAATAAGATACCACTTCACACCTGTCAGAATGGCTAAAATCAGCAACACAAGAAACAAGCATTGGTGAGGATGTGGAGAAAAAGGAACCCTTGTGCATTGTTGGTGGGAATGCAAACTGTTGCGGCCACTTTGGAAAACAGTATGGAGGTTCCTCAGAAAGTTAAAAATAGAACTACCCTACAATCAAGCTATCACACTACTAAGCATTTACCCAAAAAATGCAAAAACACTAATTCGAAGGGATACAAGCATCCCGATGTTTATAGCAGCTTTATTTACAACAGCTGCATCATGGAAGCAGTCCAACTGTCCATCAAGAGATGAATGGATAAAGAAAATGGGGGGTATATATACACATATATATAATGGAGTATTACTCAGCCATAAAAAAGAATGAAATTTTGTCATTTGCAACAACATGGATGGAGCTACAGAGAATAATGCTAAGAGAAATAAGCCAGTCAGAAAGACAAATATATGATTTCACTCATATGTAGCATTTAAGAAACGAAACAAATGGGCAAAGTGGAAAAAACCAAGGAAGAGACTCAACTATAGAGAACAAATTATTGGTTACCAGAGGGAAGTTGGGTGGGAGGTGGGGGATGGGTGAAACAGGTGATGGGGATTAAAGACTACATTAATCATGATAAGCACTAAGTAATGTATAGAATTGCGAAATCACTATGTTGTACACCTGAAACCAATATAACATTGTATGTTAACTATATTGGAATTAAAATTTAAGACAATAAAAATAGTCTCAACTTGTTTTTCTTCAAGTGCTTGTTTATAACAACCATTTGTTTAAATGTCTATTTCCTGGGACACTAGGTGGCTCAGTTGGTTAAGCGTCTGCCTTCGGCTCAGGTCATGATCCTAGGGTCCTGGGATCAAGTCCTGCATCAGGCTCTTTGCTCAGCAGGGAGCCTGCTTCTCCCTCTGCCTCTGCCTGCTGCTCCCCCTGCTTGTGCTCTGTCTCTCTCCCTCTGACAAATAAAATAAATAAATAAATAAATAAATAAATAAATAAATAAATAAATTCCCTGTTTCCCCTGCTCCCTGTGTGCAGGCTAGAGCCAACTTTTTCTTCTGTGCATACCCTGTATTTATCAGAGCCTCATACTTATTCAATCTTCAATAAAGTTTTGTTGAATGGAGATATTTTTTTTAAACTTTCCTTCCTGGACAGCATTCTTCTAAAGAGAAGGAAGGAAGAATCATATAGGAGCAAGTGGGCTACAGATATAAGTTTAAGTTCCCTCCCAACTCCCCAAACTCAAAGACAAACCAGGAAAAAGGGATGAGAAAAAGAAGGGAAAAGGAGAGAGAAAGATAAGGTGTTCTTTCCTTTTCTGAAAAGAAATCTGAATGGCCTTGCAGAAGGGCAATTTGGGATGAATCCTAAGTCATATACTACAACTCAAATGATGTAGAGAAATACTTTACTCTCCTTATTTTATTCTGGAATCTAATATCCCTACCAAATCCCTATCCACTGGTTAGCAGGAGTAAATAATTAATCAGTTTCAATCTAGTTTAAATTTAATCCAATCTGACATTTTAAATATACTCTTAGGAAGTGTTTGATCTTTATTGGATAAAATAATGCTTGATTACTTACAGAGCCTCTCCTTTCCCTGCATCTCTCCCCCAAAAAATACAGTGCTAAGAATGTACACTTCTGTAATCTCCTGGCATGGAGAAGAGACTCAAGCGTTCTTGTGGTGGCTGCCACCTGCTGGTATCTGGAACACTGTCCTTTATGCACCTAACTGCTGAGCATTTTGCAGGATGCTGCTGCTGAATTGGCTAGTTAACACAGAGTCTAGACTTTTGGCAAGGACAATGCTCCTGAGCTGCTGATGCTGTACCAAGGATTCTTCTGGCTGCAGAACATGAAGTTTACTGTCACATCTTCCACCTCAAAAGTTGGCCCAGCAATCCAGCTCAGGGTTGAATCAACTCACTCTGTTATGGTAGGCATATGACAGCCCAGTGGGATTCAATTAAGCATCCACAGCACATAAAAACTCAGGGCATCTAGAGGCGCCTAGGTGGCTCAGTCATCGGGCATCTGCCTTCAGCTTGGGTCATGATCCCGGCGTCCTGGGATTGAGCCCCAAGTCTGTGTGGGCTTCCTGCTCAATGGGAAGCCTGCTTCTCCCTCTCCAGCTCCCCCCGCTTATATTCCCTCTCTCGCTGTCTCTGTCAAATAAATAAAATTAAAAGAAAGAAAGAAAGAAAGAAAGAAAGAAAGAAAGAAAGAAAGAAAGAAAGAAAGAAAGAAAAAACCTTCATGACATCTTTATAAAGTTAAACCCCAGGGCCTCCCTCTACCTGACCATGTGACTGCATACTACATTTCTGTGACTGAGTCCTAAAGTTAATACATGGCAAAATCCATTCTGGACATCAAAGACTAATATTACTTCAGGCTTATTTCTTTCTATATTTCAAAATTCTAATCTCCCTCCTGACAAATGAATGCCTCTGATGGACTAAAGAAAAACCCTAATCACGCCACCTTCATCCACATCCTTAACCCCAATTTTGTTGTGTCTGATTACTACAAAGCCTGTGCTCTTTTAACTTCACCTCCAGACCTTTAGACTGGAAAGTTTAAGGAGGTTTGAAAATTAGGAGGAGACAGACTGGAAGAAAACTGCCTAGTCACATCACATCATCATACTGGTCTTGAATTCTCACAGAAACATCCATATCTATTGTTAAAATCCTTTATTGTAATTAAGAATCAGACATTTCGGAAGCTTGACCATTCATTCAATACACATTCACAGAGCACCTACTATGTGCAACGTACTCTGACAATGTATAACCTGCTATAACTTTCCTATTGCTGCTCTGACAAACTACCACAGACTTGGTGGCTTAAAACAACAGATCAATTCTCTTACAGTTCTGGAGGCATAAGGTACAAAAATGAGTCTTAAGGGGCTAATTTACTGGGGATGAGTTAGTGGCAGGGCCACATTCCTTTTGAACATTCCAGGGGAAAGTCTACTTTCTTGCATTTTCCAGCTTCTCTGAGGCTGCCCACATTCCTAGGCTTATTACCCACTTCCATCATCAAAGCCAGCAATGGCCAGGCAAGTTTTCCTCACGGTGCATCATTCCACCTTTGACCCTCCTGCCTCCCTCTTGTAAGGACCCTGTGATTACACTGGGCGCACCTGGATAATCCAAGCTACTCTCTCCACCTCAAAATCTTTAATCATACCTGCAAAATTATTTCTGTCATGTAAGTTAACATGTTTGCAGGTTCTGGGGATTAGGGTATGAACATGTTTGGGGGGTCTTTGTTCATCAATACAACACCTATCAGGGAGAAATAACCCTTAGTGAGTCAGAAGCCTATAAAAGAATATAGCTTTTCTGCCTCTTTCTTTTTTTAACTAGAATATAAATTACACTAAAAAAACCACACAGGTTACATGTGTACAGCTCAATGAATTATCACAAAACACTCAGGTCAAGTTGTGGAACATTATCAACATCCCAGAATCCATCCCCACCCACCCGATCACCCTCAATCATGCCCTCTTCTCATCACTATACCTTCTCTACTCCTGAGGTTCAACCATAGATTAATCCTGGTTTTGAATAGGCAATTGGAATGATACAGTGTATATGTTGTGTGTCTAACTTCCTTCACTCAACATTGTGAGATTTATCTATGTTGCTAAGTGGGGCTATAGTTCATTTTCATCATTGTATAATATCCCATTATATGACAATGATGCAATTTATTTACTCATTATACTATTGATGGACATTTGGGTTGTTTCCACCTCGGGTATATTTTTAATAGTACTGCTATAAGCACTCTTATATATGTCTTTTGTTATCTATCTATACACATTTACATTAGATATCTACTAGGAGTAGAACTACTAGGTCATAGTAGAAGACTACCTATCTATATCCTATATATAGCTTCAACTTCGGTAGAGAACACCAACCAATTTTTTAAGTTGCGGTGCCAATTTATATCCCTACTAGTCATGTACGAGAGTTCCAGTTGCTTTTCATATTTACAACACTTACAGGGGAGTGCACAGGGAAATGAAGTATTATCAGTCTTTTTAGTTTTAGACATTCTGGGGATGTAACACTATCTCAATCTAATTTTGATATTCGTTTCCCTGATTACTATGAGGTTGTGCATCTTCTTATGCTTTATTGACTATTTGGATAATCACTTTTATAAAGTGCCTGCTCAAGTCTTTTGTCCATTTTTATTTTGTGAGGATTTTATAGGAGTTTTTTTGCTTGTTTTACATATTCTACACAGAAGCCCTTTGTCAGTTATATGTGTTGCATACATGGCTTCTGTAGGGCCAAGGGCAGGCTGCCCCAAGACGCCCCATTTTGGCATATTGATTATTTTAAAAAGTTACTTGAGAGCCTGTGCAAGAAAAACACTCACTCTCCTCTGTTCTGTTGAAAGCAGAAAATACATCTCCCATATGAAGGGTGCCTCCCTGTACCAGGAGGTAAAGAGACATCCTTATCACTAGAGATGGGAAATTTGGAGCTGAGAAGGCTATATAAACAACCCTTGTTACTTTTTACTAATTTACTATCTCAGCCCAAAGTCTGTTTAGAATTCCTTTTTTTTTTTTTTTTAAGATTTTATTTATTTGACAGAGACAGCCAGCGAGAAAGGGAATACAAGCAGGGGGAGTGGGAAAGGAAGAAGCAGGCTCCTAGTGGAGGAGCCTGATGTGGGGCTCGATCCCAGAACGCTGGGATCACGCCCTGAGCCGAAGGCAGATGCTTAACGACTACGCCACCCAGGCGTCCCTAGAATTCCTTTAATTGAAGTTCCTAAAGTTATCTTTGTCCTATCAATTTCTCACAGATTTATTGTCTCTTTGTCTTAAAAATTATACAAACTCCCTGCCTTGGTCATTTCTTTAGGTTTCAACTGCATTATTGGGCCTCCATGCACATGTAATAAAATTTTGGATTATTTTTGTCCTGTTGATCTATCACATGCCAAATTTTTTAATAGATTTTATTTATATATTTATTTGAGAGAGAGAGCAAGAGAAGGAGCAGGGGGAGGGGCACAGGAAGAGGGAGAAGCAGACTTCCCGCCGAGCAGGGAGCCTGATGTGGGACTTGACCCCAGGACTCAATCACAGGACTCGATCCCAGGACTCTGGGATCATGACCTGAGCCGAAGACAAGACGCTTACCTGACTGAGCCACCCAGGTGCCACTATTGCATGTAAATTTAATTCTTAGTCCATCTTGAAGTCTTTGAAAGGATAGAGAAGAATTTGTCTTTCCCTTCACTTCTCTGCCACAAAAATATGTATATAAAATTGAAATTTAAATATCAATTGATTTCTTATGGATTAAGTTATCATTTCCATTTTTGTTAGTACACAACAAAATATTTCATAAATCTGTGATAAATAAGTCTTAAACATAAAGAGTAAATTGTTACCGAAAATACATCACCCAAAGAAATGGATGGGCAGGGTTTTTTTAATTAGTTCATGTATCCTTAGACAAATAATACCCAATGCTAAAGTGAGACTGAGTTCAGTGGAGATTAACAGCAAAAAAAAAAAGAAAAGGAAAAGAAGAAGATGATGATGATGAAGACGACAAAGAAGGTATAGGGCCACTTGGAAGAGCAGGGTGTAAGAAGGTATATTAATTATTGTTGTTTAGGGCATTTTTACAGAATTAACACATTCAAGTAAATCTAAATCTCTTAAGTAGATGGTAGGAATGAATAAATGACCAGAGAATTAGTTGAAAAATGACAGCAATTAAAAGAGGTTAGCCAGAACAAAAATGATATGCATTCACAGTACCCAAACTTTAATCAAAAGCCAATGAAAGAACGTTATGGTATTCAACTTTTACCTCAATAAAGCTGTTTGGTTTTTTTAAAGTGAATTAAGGGGCACCTGGGTGGCAGAGTCGGTTGAATGTCTGACTCTTGGTTTTGGCTCAAGTCCTGATCTCAGGGTTGTGAGATTAAGCCCCACATCAGCATGGAGTCTGCTCAAGTTCCTTTCTTTCTCTTCCTCTGCCCCTTCCCCTCAACCCATGGATGCACGTGTTCTCTCTCTCTCAAATAAAACTTTTTAAAAAAAAAGAAAAAGCCAATTAAAATATTTCTTCTATGAATCTGAATAAATGTTCCTGATTAACTTACCTTCAATATATATTGCTTTTCCTTTTAGATGCAACATTAAACTATAAAAAATAAACAATTTTCATCTCCTAATTCCTGAAATTATATGAAATATGCAACTGTCAGGGAGCAAGAATTCCTGTCCCCTCAGATTCTTCTAGCTAGACTAAGAATCAAATAACATGAGACACATTAACAGGAGAAAATCAAATTTAATAGTGTATATACAGGGAATCCACACAGACATGGAAATTCCAAAGACACTCAAGCAAAATGAGGTCTATGTGTGTATACATGTGTGTGTGTATATATATATAGAGAGAGAGAGAGTGAGAGAGAGAGTATATATATATATCATTTCTGAACTAAGGAGAAAGAGGTAGGGATCTGGGATTTCAAAGGAAAGGAATGCACTTCACAGGGTGATAAGAAGAGCAGATGGGTAGTTGGGAAGGTGGCAGCAGAGTAGGATGACCCTAGACTCTATCAAATCATCCTAAATGCCCCAGAAATCAACCTGAAGATTGGCAGAACAAACTCCACAACCAAAGGAAGAGAAGAGGAAACACTGAAGAAGGTAGGAAGTGCGGAGAGATGGTTTGGGAGAGAAACAGATCGTGGCTGCTGCAGTGGGGAGAGAGCCACAGTCACAGAGAAGAGCAAGAGACAGACTAACACACAGGGGAGTGCACGGGGAAAATGATTTCCCATAGCAACTGGCTAGGAAAGTGAGAGGGGCTGAATTTTGTGACTTCTGGCAACTAGTGGAGCTTAAAGACTTAAGTTGTTTATTTTTTTAAATTTTATTCATTTATTTGTCAGAGAGAGAGAACGCACATGCACACAAGCAAGGAGAGTGGCAGCAGAGGGAGAAGCAGGGTCCCCACCAAGCATGGAACCTGATGCGGGACTCGATTCCAGGACCTTGGGACCAATGACCTCAGCTGAAGGTAGACACCCAACCAACTGAGCCACTCAGGCATCCCTAAAGCCTGAAGTTGTAAAGGTCCCTGGGCTTGGCTTGGGAGAGCCCAGAAGCAGTGGGACTGCTCTTAGAGAGAAGGCAGGCAAACAGCCCGCAGACATTCAGCCTGGACACAGCAATCTAAAGAGCGCCTACAGCACAAAGTGGGGAGAATATTTGCTTATCTCTAAGCACATCCCAGAGAGGAAGTGTTAACAGAGAGGCCCCTCCAGGAACAAAGGAACTGGCAGCTGCCCTTTCCCTCCCCCAGCCCTCAGCATAAGCGCAGGGCCCCCATCAGAAACCAGCACAGCGCCTAACTTGCTTACACCAGGCCCTGACCCCTTGCATTCTAGTGGAACTGTCCCTCCCAGGATGCTTGCTTGAGTACCAGCAGGAGGGAGGAGACTCCCCCATAAGATGGGCCCAACCCCTGCCAATACCTCATCTCCCAACATGGAAATTTTGTGAGGTCTTGGTTCCTGTGGCAGCACCAGTGACAGGTCTCATTTCACAAGCAGACCAGAACACAACGAGTTAAAACTCATCACATTCAGGCGAGGGACCAAACACTGCCCCCAGCAGGGACGGAGGGCCTCTGCAGATGACTGGCCTGCAGGATAGAGCAACCAGAACACAACCGCAGAGCACATGCCAGGCACACACTGAGAACGATCCTGGAAGGACCAGATCCTGGAGAACACAGTACACTACACTGCAGAGCACTACAGGACTTCTTCTTCATAAAGCCATTACCCTCAAGAACAGGAGATGTAGCTCACTTTCCTAACACACACCAACAGGCACAGAGAGTGAAACAGATATAAGTAACATGCCTCATGGAGAATTTAAAGCAATGATCATAAGGATACTCACCAGATTTGAAACAAGAATGAAGGACATCAGTGAGACCATTAACACAGAGATACACAATAATGTACCAGAGATAAAAGGCTCAATAAAAGAAATGAGAAACACGCTTGATGGAATGAACAGCAGGCTGGAAGAAGCAGAGGAACAAATTAATGACCTAGAAGACAGAGTAATGGAACAAAAGAGAGAAAAAAGAATTATGCAAAATGAGAATAGACTTAGGGAACTCCGTGACTCCATCAAACGTAGTAATATTTCTATTACAGGAGTCCCAGGAGAAGAGAGAAAAGGGGGCAGAAAATTTATTTGAAGAGGTAATAGCTAAAAACTTCTCTAATCTGGGAAAGGAAACAGATATCCAGGAGGCACAGAGAACCCCCAACAAAATCAACAAAAGCACATCCATACCAAGACATATTGTAATTAGGGGAGCCTGGGTGGCTCAGCCGTTAAGCATCTGCCTTCCGCTCTGGTCATGATCCCAGGGTCCTGGGATTGAGCCCTGCATCGGTCTCCCTGCTTGGCAGGAAGCCTGCTTCTCCCTCTCACACTCCCCTTGCTTGTGTTCTCTCTTGCTGTCTCTCCCTGTCAAATAAATAAAAATAAAATCTTTAAAAAAAAAAAAGGACATATTGTAATTAAAATGGCAAAATGTAGTGATAAAGAAAAAATTTTGAAAGCAGCGAGACAAAAGATGGTTACATATAACGGAAACCCCACAGGGCTATCAGCAGATTTTTCAGCAGATGGAATCACTGAATCACTATATTGCACACCTGAACCTAATATAACACTGTATGTTAACTATACTAGAAATAAAATAAAAAGTAAAATAAAAAGAGCAGATGTTTGGTAATGAGATGTTTGCCCTACCATACAGATGGGTAACTCAGATAAAATTTATCTCTGTTAATAATTCTTATTCTGGGAAAGACCCCCAATTTAGATTTTTCTGCATGATTAAGGGAGGGACAAAACTTTCTCTTGAGCTCACAGGGTCTCAAGTGTCTTCAGCTGAAAATAACCCACATGCCAAAGTGGCACATGGGGGAGGGGGGTGACTGTCCTGAACACCCTCACAACTGAGACTTAAGTGAATAAAGATACTCATTGAGTTTTTTTTCATTGCTGAAATTAATGAAAACACAGAACACATTTTGTAGGTTATTTCTCAGCATGATTGTATGTGTGTGTGTGAGAGAGAGAGGGAGAGAGAGTGCGAGTGCATGAGTACACACACAAGCAGGGGGACGGGCAGAGGGAGAGAGGGGCAAAGAATCAAGAAGGCTCCACACTCAGCACAGAGCCCAATGTGGGGCTTCATCTCACAACCCTGAGATCATGACCTGAGCTGAAATCAAGAGTCCAACACTTAACTGACTAAGCCACCCAGGCCCCCCCAGCATGATCTTAATAAATCTTGAATATTCTAACCCTGAGACAGATTAGATAGACAAACTTTTTACTCAGGGAACAGTGTACCGTAATAAGATTCAAGATGGGCAAAAGGAATGGCTTTATTTTTTTAAAAAACGAGAGAAGAGTCGACATGAAAAGTGAGGTGGGAAAAAAGAACCAAAATGCTATTTCTACCTCAGACATATACCCAGGCAAATCAATTTTAGAAGGGACATATGGAGGTTTAGGACCTGGTAAAAATTACCTTAAAACTATCCATACAAGGGTCAGCTGGGTGGCTCAGTCAGTTAAGCATCTGCCTTCAGCTCAGGTCATGATCTCAGGGTCCTGGGATCAAGCCCTGTGTTGGGCTCCCTGCTTGGCGGGAAGTCTGCTTCTCCCTCTCCTTCTGCCACTCCCCCTTGCTCATTCTCACCCAATCTCTCTCTCAAATAAATAAATAAAATATTTTTTAAAAATTATCCGTACATGTGTATCTCTTGCAGAGTCACTGTGTACCCCTAGTGGTGTACATAACTCCTTTTAAAAATAGCTTTCCTAGAATATAAATGCTATGAATGCAGGAACTGGGTGTGACTTTTTTTTTTTTTTAAGATTTTATTTATTTATTTGACAGAGAGACAACCAGTGAGAAAGGGAACACAAGCAGGGGGAGTGGGAGAGGAAGAAGCAGGCTCCCAGCAGAGCAGAGAGCCCGATGCCCGGCTTGATCCCATGAACCTGGGATCACACCCTGAGCTAAAGGCCTCTGAGACCCAACGACTGAGCCACCCAGGCACTCTTGGGTGTGATTTTTTTTTTCCACTGCTTGTGTTGGATATTTTCTGTTTGCCTCCCTAGATATACTTTCCATCCTTCTCTGTCCCAGTCTGTATATCCTGACACTGGGCTCCTTGCCTGAAATAATCCATTTTTTTAACTTCCTTGTCTCACCCTCCTTCTGCCTATAAAAGCTTTCCATTTTATACAACTCTTCAGAGCTCCTTTCTCTTTGCTAGATGGGGTCTTGCTATATTCATGAATTATTGAGTAAAGCCAATTGGATCTTCAAATTTACTCGACTGAATTTTGTTTTTTAACACAAGCAATGTACCTAGCCACATAGTAAATCCTCAATAAATACCTATCAAGTGAAAGACAAGGGGAGGGATAAATAATTGTTCCAGGTAAAGGTGAAATCATCCAGGGACACAGCCAAAAAAAAAAAAAATCTAAATTCTCTTTTTTAAACTTATATTATAAAGACTTAAAAAATATTTTTTAAAAAAGCACAGCACTAGGCTGGAGGTAGAGGAGCAGGAGTGGGAGAGGAGATGCTTGAGTCATAGTCCTTCCCTGACCTTGAAGGACCTTATAATCCCAGCAGCAGGCAGTTCATCTCACTAATAATACAAGGAAATGAAGCAGGGAGGGGAAAGAACACCACATGAAGAGAGTAAGCCAAGCTGGAAACAGCTAGTCATCATTTCCAAAGAGAAACATCACCACAGATGGTTATGCTGATTTCTGTCCAAACTCCACGTCTCTCTACAGCCCTGGACCACCTCAACTTTAGATGCATATATATCAGTAACTTATTTTCCTAAATTTGACTGCTTACAAGATGTCTTGTTTCCATCTGGGATGTGTTTGACTTACAGTTATCCTCAATATCCTAATGACCCTAATTGTGGAAAACTCATTCTGATTCTAATAGGATCACAATTCTATCTGATACCAGACATAGGCCCTATCTTTGTCTAATCCTTCCCAGAACGTTGGATCCAAAGAGGTTTTAAGACCTTGACCTGAAAGTAAAACACATATCAAGAACCAGGTCCTATGATACTTCCAGACATTGAGGATTCTTGGGATAGAACCACAAGCTGTCTTAGGGTCTAACTGACAATTGCTTCCCACCATCACCACCACATCCCTTGCTGAACTCCCTGTACTGGCTCCCAGGACATTGCTTCAAGGGAACTTGAATAGGATGCAGTCATTCAGAGTACAGGAAAAAAGATTATTCTCTACTTAAGACACTTCTGACACCAAAGATTTCCACACCAGGGAATTCTCTAATTTTTTAAAGACACCGCCTGGGGGTCCTACAAGCCAATTCTGATACTAACTACCTGGAGTTAGCATAGACCCCATAGGTTAAGGGCTCAGTCCCCCACTTCAAGTGCCAATTGCAAGTCCCAGGTTGTCACCTATAAAATGGGGGTTCTCGTGATCACCTCCTCAAATTTGGTAATTTGCTACAATGGCAGGGAAGCACTTTTACTTCCTATTACTGGTTTATATAAAAGGTACAACTCAGAAACAGCCAAATGGAAGAGATGCATAGAGCAAGGTATGTAGTAAGCGGTTCAGAGCTTCCATGCCCTCTGTGGGCATGCTAAACCTCCCAGCATTTCAATGCGCTCATCAAGCAGAAGCTCCCCAAACCCCATTGTTTAGGGATCTTATGCAGGCAAATTGACTAAATCATTGGACACTGGTGATTACGCCAATCTCCAACCTCCCCAGAGGAAGGGAAAGCACCAACCCTCCAATCACTCTAATCACTCTAATCACATGGTTAGTGCCTCTGTTAACCAGCCCCCCTCCTCCAAGAGTCACCTCATTAGCATAAATTCAGGTACAATTGAAAGGGGCTTTTATGATAACAAAAGACAGTCTCATTCCCATCACTCAGGAACTTTTCACTCTGTGACAGGACCTGGACAAAGACTATACACACACATATTATATCACATCACACTGGGATAGTTGGGTAGTCTGCAGTAGTGTGGGCAAGTCCAACCCCCTTCTTCCAGCAGAAGCTATGAAGTTTCATGTATAACAATTTTCCATAGACTGGGGTCTTTCTTCTTCAGCTGCTGCAGAATACTGCTTGGGACTACTTTTTTCATCTTTGCCAGACTAGCTACAGTCACTACCAACACGGCCTCAGGAGCTCAGCTTGGATTCTCAACAGAGTTACTCCCAGTCCTGGCTCACCCAGAATACTCAGATTCATCTGAGAACCTTCCTTGGAGGCTCAGCTGGACACTCAGAACCATTTGGTATCTGCTGGGGAGGTAGAAGCAATCTGCCCTTCTTCAAGCAGAAGGAGGTGAACTATCTATAAAGGATTTTAAAATAGTAATAAGACTAGCGGTGCCTGGATGGCTCAGTAAGTTAAACATCTGCCTTCGGCTCAGGTCATGACCCCAGGACCCTAGGATTGAGCCCCAGGTCTGGCTCCCTGATCAGCAGGGTGTTGGCTACTCCCTCTGCCGCTCCCCCCCTTCATGTGCACTCGCTCTCTATCAAATAAATAAAATCTTAAAAAAAAGTTTTATCACCACAGTGATAAAACTAACCAAAAGTCAACCTGATTTTTATCACCTTACACAACAATGCTAAACAGTGTTAGTGATACAATAACCCTCACATAAAAATCTTTTTTTGGTCTAAATTCTAGTTGTTATGCTTACTGCTGAGTTATAATAATATCTATGTAGGCTTCAAATTATCACTTTTTAAATTAATTCACTAACAAATATTTTATTCTACATGAAAAGTTAATTTGAGGAACTATCAATTACACAGTCAAATTCGGCCACATATGTTACTTTTCACAGTAAATTCATAAGAATTTACGACCTTCCAAATTCACTTCTGGTGCATTTTGGACTCTAACCCTTCTAGCAAAACTATAGCCCTACTTTTAAAACGGTAAATTTAAAATAAACAATTTTATTTGCACAAGATTTTTCTTTTCCAAGTTATTTTTTTAATTAATGTATCAGATAAGGCCCGACACAAAAATATCTGCAAACCACCAGAATAAGCCTTGAACAACACACAGTAAAACACCAAGGTTTAAAATTGTTCCATGAATACCAGCTCACAGAAATTGTGGAGAAAGCTATTAACTATGCAACAACAAAATGTAAGGAAACTGACAGAAAAAAAGAATCAAAATTTGAGTACTGCCAGAAGAAACAAGAGATGATGGCTTTCATGGACAAAAATAATAAAGGACAATGCTTGATGCTGTATGTTTTCACAAAGTGGACATTTCTTCTAAACCACTGCATCAAATAATGTCAGTGTCAGTTCATCTTCTCTTGACTTATGCAGAAGAAAATCTTCACAAGATTTTACCACTAGCAATTTATGATGAATTTTCAATTGTGGAAATCCTGAAAGCTGCAAGAATTGATCCCAAAGAAATAAGACACAGACAATATTATAATTTCTGGAATTTATTGTGAAACAGGATTTGTATAAATTTATGCCAACATATCCATATGTTTAAGACTTTACCTAACTACTTCAGACAAAAGAAACTTTTCAAAATTAAAATTAACAAGAAGTGTTCTCTGGTCATCAATGAGTGAGAACAGAGTTACAAATCTAAGTGTGCTATCTACTGAACATAAATATGTTATTAGTCTCCAAAGCCCTAGGAGACTAATACACTGGTCGACAATTTATTGTCTCATAGTCCTGAAAGCTGGAAGTCCAAAATCAATGTGACAGCTGGGCAATGAATTCCTTCAAGGATCTGGGGAAAATTTTGTTCCATGTCTTTCTCTTAGTTTCAGGTGTTTGCCAGCGATCCTTGGCTTCCAACTGCCTAACTGGGATCTCTGACTTCTTGGTCACGTGGCATTCTCCCTGTGTGTCTCTAGTCTTCACATGGTTGTCTTCACTCCGTGGTGTATGTCTCTCCACTTGTGGTTTTTCTGTTTTTTGTTTTTCTTTTTGAGGACACCAGTCATTTGGATTAGATGCCCACTTGACTCCAGTATGACCTCATCTTAATAATTAATTGCAACTGCAATAACCCTATTTCCAAATAAGGTCATATTCTGAGGGGAGTACGGTGCAGGTTGGGAGGGGTTTGGGCTTAACATATCTTTGGAGGGGCAGGGGAAGACACAATTCAACCCACAACAAGGAGTGATTTGGACATAGTGCAAATTTGCAGACATTAAGACTCAAAACAGAAACTAGAAAGTTACTGCACATTAACACAAATGCATTGGTATGTTTTTCACCTTTTAAAAAAATACACGGATGAAGTTAAAAACTATTAACCCGTTACTTTTCCTTTTACTGCTGAATTTTCTAACTGGGATGGTTACTATATGTACTTCAACAAAAGAAAAAGTTCAGTTAACTGCGCTTCTTTTCTGAGCATTATTTGCTATTCGTTTCATTTCCCCATTATTACGGAAAGTAATTTTGTGACAAAAAAACACGCTCAGGGTGTCAGACCCGCGGGCTCGCCACCGCTCGGACCTGGCAGGACCGCCGGCTACAGCGCCCCGACCCCTCCGGGAGGCCCTTCCCCTCACATACTCACTTTCCCAGCAGGCTCCGCGGCGGAGCCTCCCGTCGCCCTAGAGGCCACAAGATGACTGACGCCGCCCAAAAGAAACTCGACGGCCGCTTCGTCTCACACTAGGGGGCGCCTGGTTCCCCAACAGACAAGGAGTGCCTGAGGCCCGCCCCGCTCGCCTCTGGAAGAAGCCAACACCTCTTCTCCGCCCTCCCCCAGATTGCCAACGAGGCAGGCTCTGATACTCATGCGCAAACACGTCCACCACGCACCTAGGTGTGGCGCATGCGTCCTCCCAAAGCCGTCTCCTCGGCGTCTCCCTTCGAGTTTCCAGTTCCGGCCTCACAAGGGCGGAGGGAAAGGAGGAAATATGCGGCTGTCGGTCGCCGCCGCCATCTCCCATGGCCGCGTATTCCGCCGTCTGGGCCTTGGTCCGGAGTCCCGCATCCACCTGTTGCGGAACTTGCTTACAGGCCTGGTGCGACACGAACGCATCGAGGCGTCCTGGGCGCGCGTGGACGAAATGAGGGGCTACGCGGAGAAGGTGAGGGGCGGGGCCACGCAAGGCGAGTGAGCTGGGGGCGGGACCCTTCTGTCTACCACGAGCGTCTGGCCTGAGATGCGGCTGGACTTGGGGGGACAAGTGCGATAGCCCTGGCAATCCCCGCCCAAAGTCTGAATCCCCTAGTATTGACCCCTGTCCTCTGGCCCCTCAAATGGACGACTAGTTAGAGCTGCGGAGTTAGTAGTGGCCTGAGTTGGAGGGATGCTTTGCTAGTGGAATGAATGGGTTGCGGCCCCGCATTAGAGAAGTAAGATTGGCGCCTCCTTTCTTGCTCGGGGTGGATCAGTGATGTTCTGTCCCCTCAGCTCATCGACTATGGGAAGCTGGGAGACACCAACGAACAAGCCATGCGCATGGCTGACTTCTGGCTTACGGTAAGTGCATCCTATCTCGCTCCCAAATCTCATTCTTTGCTCCCTGTGGGGGAGGGGGCGGTTAGAGGGAGGGGGAATTGGGCAGAATTAAGCTAAGACACTCACTTATAGACAAATATTGTGAACTAAATTAGGTGTGATTTAAGTTAGTTTAATGTTATGTGAATCAACCTGCACAATTGCCTGTAACCCCTCTGTGTAACTTTGACTCTACCGCATTAGGGGGTGGGAGAGTTTTGTGTGAATGTGTTTGGACCCCACTTTTGGAAGTGCTGAAAGTTAAATGTGTCTCCACGGTGGTGCCTGACTCTGCTCTCTCCTGGATAACTCTCCCTCTCTAGGAGAAAGACTTGATCCCAAAGCTGTTTCAAGTACTGGCCCCTCGGTACCAAGGTCAGAATGGGGGCTACACGAGAATGCTGCAGATCCCAAATCGGAGTAAGCAGGATCGGGCCAAGATGGCAGTGATCGAGTATAAGGGGAACTGCCTCCCACCCCTGCCCCTGCCTCGCAGAGACAGCAACCTTACACTTCTAAACCAGCTGCTTCAGGGGTTGCGGCAGGACCAGAAAGCAAGCATCCACGGCTCCCACACAGCTCAAACACCAGGGATTTAATTGGGGCCAGAGGGTGTGTGGCACGCTCATCAATGCCCATGATCACAGGCCTTTGGAGCTCTTTTAATCTCTTAAGAAGAACTGGAGCTAGAGTTGTTAACGGACAGTGTTAATGGAGACAAGAAGCTTCTGGGAGCCAGATAATCATCTTTGCAGTAGATAAAATTCCTTGTATAAATATATGTATGTATATGGGTTTCTTTTTTTCTGCCGTTGGGATTTCGGGGAATGAGAACTATCCAAATGCTCAGTCTCCGTGGGCTAGTAAATTCACTGCTTATGTTTCTGGCTCTTGTTCTGGGTTGTGTTTGGTTAGGACAATTTTGTTTTTCTTAATGCCAGTTTTTATGGGGCTTATATCCTATAATTCCAAACTGGCCTCCAAAGGTGATTGAGTTTTGACATCTAGCAAAGAGACTCAGCCCCTGGGATTTCTTAGAGAAAGATTACTTCCTGACAGGGTAGGAGAGTGAACATCTAAAACTGAATCTTCCATAATAATCTGGTACCTTAGGAAACTTCAAGGAACACTACAGCTATTTCTCTGTTTCTAGGCAGGATCACATATGACCCTCGTGTGCTCCCCTCAGCCCCAAATAGTCCTCAGAGGAGAGGATCTAAGAACTCAGATGTACCACCTTTCTGGCCAAGCATTCAGTAAAGGATAAGCTCCTTCCTCTTGGAGTGGGAGTGGGGGGGGGGGGGGTGGGAGAATAAAGAGAGGGTTTAGGTGGGAGGAGGGTTAGAAAGTTAAATGTGCTGGGAATTTCCTGGAAGTTTTTATTGTTGTCAAAACTGGGCTTCTCTGGGAACTCAGAAAAGGGAAATCCGGCTTCAGAATGGCCAGAGCATATGAGAAGTAGGAAGCTCCTTGATATCCACTAATTATTGTGAAGCCGGTCTTAGCCCAGCCAGGCTGCCCATGCCTCAGGCTCAGAGGTTTGACTAGGGTAGTAGTCATGGAAGGCTTGGAACTATCATCCCTGCCTGAACACTTGACATCAAGGCCTGACAGTTCCCATATCTCTAGTACAGTGAAAAGAAGAGATTTTATCTTAGGTTGGCTCTTCAGAGTGTATTTGGCCTGCTAAAGCCAACCATTGTCAGAAAGTAAGGGTGAGGATAGAAGGGGTCAGCGGTCTAACAGGTAGCTATTAGCTTCAGGGACAGAGCTATTCTGTGCTATTTCACTGCAACTGTTCAAGTCTTAAGATTCATCTGCTCCCAACAGGATTCTCCCATCTCTTTGCCTCTAATTTGTCCTTCATGCTATTCTCAGAAAGCTCTTTCTGACATATTTTGAGTTACATATAGTAGACACTCAAAAGTATTTATTCAATAAACCTACAATTCTGAATGCTTCCCCAAAATTCACCCACTTCCTGTCATCTTGGCATGAACATAAACGTCCGCTAGATATCTTGGAGTCATCCCTGACTCCTAGAGAAAGTACTTTATTTAAAATTAAAACTACATCTGTTAAGTAAGTATTACCATAGGTGGGTTATGGCTCAACTCTCAGCTTTTCCTCTTAGTCCCCAGAAACAGACCTCCCTTTGGGGCTTTCGGCAGTTCCTTAAATCCTTCATAAGCATCTGCTAGTATCTAGCATCATTTTAGTCACTAGGGATACAATCTTTATCAAGTGTTTGGCGTATGTCAGGACCTAGGCTAGATACTAAGGATCTAGAGATGAGAAAGAACAACCTTTGCCATCAGGGAGCTCACAATCTAAAGCACCACTTCTGCTGTCACAATGGCCTCATGAGACACTGCATCTTTAATATTTTGGCCCAAAAAGAGTACATGAGTCCTAAAAAGTTTACTAGAGGCTCAGGGATAGCACAAAAGAAATAGACAACAATGTATCAGTTTTCTAATCAGGCCTGTAAATGGTAACTTTTCACCCGAGTGCACTGTGCCCTCAAATCCATCTAAGCACTTCTTTAATAAATTCCAAACCCCGGCAAGAGGGGCCCAGATACACTGGAGTTCCCGCTCTACTTTCAAAGGTTCTCTGTCTTGGGCAAGGTTGACAGCTATGTCCACTTCCTTCAAAAAATAACAAACTTACTCGAGCCTCAACAAATCAGTGACACAATATAAGCCCAATATCCAAAGGAGACACAACTGCAAAAGCCAGGCACTGCTTACACTCACTCTACAGTCAAGTGTACAAGTCTTGTTGGTTTTCTTTCCACAATGTTTCTCAAATCTGCAGTCACCTCCCCTAGCCTGAAATCCAAGACATCTCTATCCTGGATTACTGCAAAAGCCTCCTAACTTGCCTCCCTCCATACCGCAGATGAAGTAATAGAAATATGATGTCTTAATTCTCTGCTTGATGTTCTCTAGTGTGTCCTTCTTTCCTATGGGGAGAGTCCAGGTTCCTTGCCGTGATCCCCTTGGTGACGAGGCATCTTTCACTACTCCATTTATTTCCCTTGCCTCTAATTTTATGCTCAGGAAGCATGGAAGTCCTTATTTTGACCTTTCCTATGCACAGCTCCACTTATCACCTTTTCTTCATGCAGTCTCTACCACCCGGAGAACTCTCCCCCTTTCACCTACCTAACTTGTACACAGACTTTTGGCATCTGGGTGGCTCCTCTGACCATCCCCACACCTAAATTCATTACTTTGTAAACCTGGGTGCTGCTACAGTATTTCTATAATGCACTGAATTTGCCACATTGCATCATAGTTCCCTACAGCTACAGCTATTGGTTCCCAAACATACATTAGTCTAAGGGAGTCCTAGTATTTCCATCCCCTTGCTGTTAATGGGTTCAGGGATGGACGGGTCTAAACAAATCTGAAGCAATGAGAATCTGGTCTCTACTCAATAAGATAAGCATGTTATTCTGAGAGCCATGGGGAACTGGCTTTAGTCTGAAGATGACACAATGTCAGGTCAGAACAACTAGAAGACACTCGATAGTAATCATCTTTAGTGATTATTCCCACTTGCACTGGGTTTGCTGTTACTTGCTACCAAAAGTAATCTAAGGTATTAGTTTGTGCCACTGAACCTTTAGACTAGTGTTTCTCAAAAATGTTTTACTATGACCCACAGATCAAAAAATACTTTACATCAGAACACTATTCACATATATGTAATTGAAACAAAAGCATCACAAAACATTATTTACCTTAACAAATATGATGCACACTAATACTATCAACTCTTCTCTAGTTACTTTTTTTTTTAATGCTGATCACAATTCACTAAAATAATTTTACAACTGAGTAATGGATTACAACCTGCTCTGTGAAAAACATTGACCTGAACCATTATTACAGTGACTCACCGTTGCCTTTGCTGGATAAAATCCAGACTTTTCTCATGACACAAAGGCATTCTATGGCCTGGCCCAGCTACCTCTCAGCCTCTTCTACCATTATTTGCTGCCACCTTTCCTAGGAAACTACTTGTTCTCTAAATATATCAGACCTTTGTACATGAGGTTGCATCTAATATAGCTTGCCCTATGTCACATTACCTCTTATCATTTGATTCTCTCCTCAGAAGTCACTTTTTTGAGGCTATCTTGAAACTTCACACAACCCTCCAAACAGGGGCCAGGTCCCCCATTGTGCGCAGTTACAGTCATCTGGGCATACAGTCCTCAGAGCATTAATCACACCGCCCTACAAGTGCCTGCCTGCTTCACTGACTCCATTCTGCTAAGCTCCCAAAGCCAGGAACTAGAACTCAATCTTTAGATAACTCTGTTCCTACCGTGGGATCTAATTCATAATAGTGTTCAATATATGTTTATTAAGTGAGGAGGAGTAAGCCATATGTTGTCCATGACATGCTCAACTCTCTAGCTGAGCTTTACAAAACCAATAAACATGGTACTATGCATTGACAGTGCTAAGCTACACTGCTGAGTGTACCAAGGCTAAAGAAATGGGCTCCGTCCTCTCCAGGGACTTACATGTTCATAATGACTGTCAAGAATGTGTGTGTCTAATTCACTTCCCACACATTTCATATTCCAACTTCCTGAAATATTTCTAACCAAGCTACAGGTAGAAGACACCTATACATTTTCCAAGTTTTAGCCAAAAGCTGAAAGGATGCCTCTTTTGTGAAGTATTCCCTGAATTCCCCCAAGCGAAGCTAGGCATGTTTCCAATGGTCCAGTTTCATGCTGTACATCTTCACTGTAGCAATGGCACAGTTACATCGTTTAGCACCCATTACTAGATAGTGAGCTCCTTGGGGGTGGGGAGACATACGTAATTTACTCTGGTGCCACACAATAGAGAACGTGGGACAAAATGGGCATCTATAAATGTCTGTTGACTGAATCAGTGTGTTGTACTAAGTTTGTCAGCCTATCTCTGCATTTTGGTTGGGCTCCGTAATTCCTCCCTGCCCCGGTTTCCTCCCACTTCATCCGAAAAAGAACTTCCTGCAAAGCTGATTGCCCATTGTTCGCCGGTGGGTAATGTCTGTACCCTTGGGCTTTTCCTCTCTATGCCCTTAAATGCGTGGGCATATAAAGCTCTCCTCTGACCCTGGGACATGAATTTGGTAGTTAAATTTGAGCTGCCTTAATAGAAATGGTCTGTGTGCTTATATTTTGAGGGAAAAAGTTTAAACTTTTCTGACATTTTACACCGGGTTCCACTTAATATTTAAAAAATGGGTTTCATTTTTACGAGTTAAATATTGTAAATTACACACACACCAGCTTTTTGTTAAAATCAATGCTCTAGGAAGCTGAACTTGTTTACACCGTTGCTTCACATACACCTTGACACACTGCTGTGTAGCCAGCACAAGAAGCACAGCATTGAAGTTTTACTGCTGTTCTCTTCAAGGAGAAATACAAAATACAAAAGCTGTACCTAGGGATGTCACTGAAAACTTTCTGCCATTGTTCTGACTTAGTTTCTATTCGTTTTTCTTTAATATGATCTCAGAATCTTTCTTACAGTTATCTTTTTCTTTTGTCCTGGAAGGAAAAATAGTTTAGGTTTTGTCTGTGCTGAGTTTGAGATGCCTGAGAGCATCTGGAGCTTGGGCAAGAGTTCTTCATTGGGAGAACAGATTCTGGGAGTTGTTGGCAATTAAAGCTAAGGAAATGGATGGGGTGACTCAGAGTGTATACGTAGAAGGAAAGGAGGCTGAGATCAGACATTATGGGACAGACAGGATACAGAAGCAGTGAAGGAGAATGAGAAATTGACTTTAAGAGAGGCAAGAAAACTTGCAAATTCAACACAGCACCTCATACGGTGTCTTCTTTGTGATTAGGAATCACTCGAAAAATAATTATCAAATCCATTTAGCAAGTATAATCTTTCTCCATTCAAAGCACTATGGGAATATAGACAAAAAGGGACCCAACAGGCCAGTTGAAGGGACAAGATCATAAACAAGTAAGTATAACATAGTTAAGACAGGAATTACTAAAGTGATGCACACAGGCATAGCGAGTACCAAGACAGAAGGTGAGTATGGAACTTTTCAGAGGAAACAATGCAAGGGCCAAATTTAAAGAATGAATAGGTATTCATTAAGCATGGGGGAGAGAAGTCAGCTGGGAGGATATTACAGGCAGCAAGATCTGCAGGTATGAGTGCACTGAATTATGAAACAACATGGAGTGGTTGAGAAATTCCAAGTAAGTAATTTGGTACAGCTGGGATTTAGTATTTGAGGAAGAAGTGGAGGAAATGAAGCAGGAAAGCCAAGCAAGATCAGGTTACAAAGGGCTCTGTAAGACATGATAAAGTGCTTAGTTTTTTTACTGAAGACCAGGGAAAGCCACTGAAGGATTTTCAAATGGGGAGAAAAGGGATCAGATTTACATTTCAGAAAGATCATTCGTGCATCAGAGTGGAAGATGGGTTAGAGGGGCAAGACTAGAAACAAGGAAACCAAATAGGCGGCTAGTTAAGGAATCCAGAGGGAGTTGATGGAAGACTAGATGAGGCCAGAGGCAGGGGAGATGGAGAGAAGCTGACAGACCAGACAGCTTTTGAGGAGACAGAACAGACTAGACATTGTGTGTGATTACATGAGGTGAAGAGGATAAGAGGCCTGGATGACACCAGGTTTCCACCTGGGCAATTGGGTGGAGTAATTACATTCACAGAGAACAAGGATAGCAGAGGAAAAGCAGATTTGAGATCACTGTGTTGAACTTTGTTGTAGGCATATTAGTGTTAAGGAGCTATCTCGTGAACAGTTATTCTGGAGATCAGAGGATATGTGTAAGCTAACAATACACATGTGAGAGTCACCCACATACATGGGAGTTGAAGCAATTAATACCAGATGAGATTTCCCAGTCAAAAAATACACAGAGAAAAAGAAGGCCTAGGAGAGGGGCACCTGGGTGGCTCAAACACTTAAGCATCTGACTCTTGGTTTCGCCTCAGGTCATGATCTCAGGGTCATGAGATCAAGCCCCACGTCAGTCTGGCATGGAGCCCCGCATTGAGCCCCACATCGGGCTCGACTTTCAGCAGGCAGTCTACTGGAGATGCTCTCCCTCTTCTCTTCCCTCTACCCCTCCCCCTGCTGTCTCTCTCTCTCTCTCTCTCTCTTTCTCTCTGTCTCTCTCAAATAAATAAATAAATGTTTAAGAAAAAGTAAGAAAGAAAGAAGACCTAATGTTGGCCACGCTCTAGAGTAATGGACTAATTGAGTATCTTTGGCCATTGAACTAGGAAATTAGGGTGTTCACTTTTGACCTCTGATAGAGCAGTCTCTTGAGAGAGGCAAAAGCAAAAACCCTAAAGACAGCTTAAGGTGTGACAATGAAAAGGGAAAACAGGGCAGAGATACAACTTGAGAAGAAAGCAGATTTAAAAAGTAAAATGTGAAGGTTAATGTATTCATTTCTTGCTATGGTCTAAATGTTCATGTCCCCCCAAATTTGTTGAAATCCTAATGCCCATTATGGTAGTATTAGGGGATGGAGCCTTTGAGAGGTGCTTAGGTTATGGTAAAGCCCTTATGAATGAGATTAGTGTTCTTATAAAGAAGAGCCCACAGAGATCCCTTGCTCCTTCCACCATTTGAGAACAGACTGAGAAGGCACCAGCTATGAACAAGGAAGAGGGTTCTCACCAGAACTCGACTGTGCTAGCACCTTGATCTTGGACTTCCCAGCCTCCAGAACTGTGAGAAATAAATTTCCGTTGCTTATAAACTACCCAGTCTGTGATATTTTATTATAGGAGCCTGAACAGACTAAGACAATTTTATGATGAGTACTTTTGCCAAGTCTTAGGTATGGTGATATGGAAGGTTATATATAAATTGAGAGTAAAGTAAAAATCTTGAGTTGAGGGGCGCCTGGGTAGCGCAGTCGTTAAAGCGTCTGCCTTCGGCTCAGGGCGTGATCCCGGCGTTCCGGGATCGAGTCCCACATCGGGCTCCTCTGCTGGGAGCCTGCTTCTTCCTCTCTCACTCGCCTGCTGTGTTCCCTCTCTCACTGGCTGTCTCTCTGTCACATAAATAAATAAAATCTTTAAAAAAAAAAAAAAATCTTGAGTTGAGGGCAAAGTGGGAGGCAGAGAGCTTTCTCGTTCCCCATTGTGGCTTCCTTGGCTCCTCTACCTTTATTGAAAGCTCTTTCTCTTTTGAGACTCAAAGCATTGGTTGTACCACCTTCTCCTGATGATCTTCTGATGGTCTTGGCCTAAGCTACTAAGGCATGCCTAGAGCACCTGCTGACCCAACAACCTACAGAAAGTCAGTTGGCAAGCTTGCAGTTTGACCATGTCTGCCTTTGAGGAGATGATACGCTAGTACAAATGCATTATTAAATTCAGTCAGTCAGAGACCTAACGTGATGGGCTAGAGCAGACAGAATATCATGAATTCAAACATGACTCAGAAGTCACCATGGAACTAGCAGAGATAGGAGCAAATACAGGAATTCTGGTCAAAAGCATCTCTGGAGGAGTTCTGCAAACACTGAGAACCAGCTCCCCCCACCCTTTTTTATAAAAGGCTGAGTTACTCATGCTGGGCTGATTGGGGGTAGAGAGGGGTGAAGACAGCTTCTAATCACTCACACATTCAGCGAAGTCTTAGGTCCAGAGTCTTGCTCACCATCCCAAGACCTATAATCATTCTATCCATTTGGATGCCCCATCCAAGACATGAGCCCACAGTTCTTCACTGACCTCTCCTGAAATTCATCCTTCCAGTCCACTCTCCTTACCAGGCCTTTGACCCTCTCATGACCAGATCTACTTTACCCCTGATATTTTACCCTCTAGAAAGCTTGCTCTCTAAATCCACCTTCTTGCCTCTGGCTTTCTCATCCCCTTGCACACATATCATACTTTCAACTTGTAACTCTAGTCCTTTGAGTTCTCTCTCCCTTTATGTAACAGGACTTTCTTCCTTTTCAACCCAGCCGGGATGTTATGATCCAATACTTCATCTGTTCTCATGGCAGTTCCTATACAATCCCATGTCTTTCTCTCCTACCTACCTACTAATCCCAGATCTCTCTTCTCCTGTGCCCTCTTCACTGAGAGCTCTTAGGAAAAAATACCATACAAATACCATACAACTGTTGGAACTGGAACCAACAGAGCTGGACCCTGAACACAACTCAACAAACCTGAATTGCTCAATCCTGTCATCTCTTTGACTCCTGCAAACTTTCTCTGCTTTTCTTAAACTCTTTGTAAAACCTTCATCTCTTACTAACAGCACTTAACTTCACCTCATACTTATCGAAAAAATAAATGAAAGCTGCAGGCATGGTCTTCGCAATTTCCTACCCTCCTGACCCTTATCTGCATCCAGGCACTAGGCAATTCATTGAAAATCTATTTACTGAAGACAATTCATCCAACGACCAAGCTACCCAAAAGTCAATTCATCAAATTTTTCGAATTTATCCAACTTGCAGTTTGATACCAAAATCCAATTTGATAACATTATCAATTTACCAGAAGTATGTTTTGTTTTCAATAATTTATAAAATTTATAGAAATTGTGTTACCTGGGAAGGTTTAATAGCTTTGTGAATTCTCTCTCTTTTTTAAAGTTTCAATTTGTTTCAGTTTGACTTAGTTTACTTTTAGTTTTACCAAAGTCTTTTTATTAGATCTGTTCTGCACCAGACTTCAGTCAAACTCTATGGAATGTCACTTTTGTGTGGTATTTATATCAGACACTTAGGATTCAGATACCTAAAACAAGTAGCTAATACTCATTTGATCAAGCTGATAAACCGATCTATGGATTAAGACAGCACTTTCTAACCTGGTATTATGTAGACCAGTATTATCCCTGATACTAAAACCAGAAAAAGACCTAAAAGAAAAAGAAAACACACAAATCAATATCCCTTAAGAATTTAGATGCAAAATTCCTCAACAAAATAACTAGCAAACTGTATCCAACAACATAGAAAAAGAACTATTCACTATTACCAAGAGGTGTTTTTCCCAGAATATAAGGTTGGTTTGCCATTCTAAAAGCAAGTGATGTGATACAACATATCAAATCAATAGAATAAAAAACAAAACCACACGGTTATCTCAATAGACACACAAAAAGCATTAGACAAAATCTGACATATTTTCATTATAAAAACATCCAATAAACTAGGAATAAGGGGAATTTTCTCAACATAATAACATGTATGAAAAACTCACAGCTTACATCATACTTAATATTAAAAGACTGGATGTAGGGCGCCTGGGTGGCACAGTGGGTTGGGCTTCTGACTCTCGGTTTCAGCTCGGGTCATGATCTTGGGGTCATGGGGTCAAGCCCCACGTCGGGCTCCGCACTCAGCATGGAGTCTGCTTGGGTTTCTCTTTCCCTCTCCCTCTTCTCTTCCCATTTGTTCTCTCCCTCTCTTTCTCAAATAAATAAATATTTAAAAAAAAATAAAAGACCGGATGCTTTGTCTCTAAAAACAGGAACAGGACAAGAATGTCTATTCTTACTACTTCTATTCAACATTGCATTGGAGGTTCCACCAGAGTAATTAGATGAGAAAAAGAAATAGAAGACATCTGTATTGGAAAGGAAGAAGTAAAACTATCTCTATTTGTAGTAACATGATTTTATATATAGAAATTACCAAGGAATCCACCAAAAAATAAATTAAAACTAATAAATGAGTAGAGCAAGGTTACAAGACACAAGATTGGTATACAAAAATTAATTGTATACAAAAATCGGTTGTATTTCTATGCACTATCAAGGAACAATCTAAATAAGAAATTAAGAAAACAATTCTGTTTACAATAGCATTGAAAAGAAAAAAATGCTTAGAAATAGATTTAAGAAAAGAAGTATAAGACTTATATGTACTGAAAACTACAAAACTTTCCGAGAAATCTAAAAATGCCTAAATAAATGTAAAGATATGCAAATACTCCTCAAACTGATTTAAGGAACTCATAATAGCCAAAATCATCTCAAAAAAGAAGAATAAAGCTGGAGGACTTTACTTCCTAATTTTAAAAATTCTACAATGTAGTCAAGTCTGTGCTGTACTGGCATAAGAATATAGTTCAATGGAATAGAACTGAGGGTAGAAGTAAACCTACATTTAGGACTGATTTATTTTTTGACCAGCATGGCAAGAAAATTAAATGAGGAAAGATTAGTCTTTTCAACAAATGATGCTAGGACTAGATATTCATGTGTAAAAGAATAAAGTTGGACCCCTACCTCACACCACATATGAAAACTAACTCAAATAGATTAGACCTAAATATAAGAGCTAAAGCTATTAGATGAAAACATGGAAGTAAATTTGTCCTTGGATTAGACAATGGTCTCTTAGATATGATGCCAAAAGTATACACAACACAAGGAAAATTAGACTTCATCAAAATGTAAAATTGTCATGATCCAAAAGCATACCATTAAGAAAATGAAAAGATAATCCACAGAATGAGAGAAAATCAGATTATCTGATAAGGAACTTGTACCCAGAGTATATCAAGAATTCTCACCAACTCAAAAATAAAAAGACAACCCAATTTTAAAATGGAGAAAATATTTGAACAAATATTTCTCCAAAGAAGGTATATATCCACTTTCTCATTTGACAAGAATTAGGAGCCCCACCAGGTTCTCACTGTGAAGATGAGAGAAAATTTCTTCATGCTTCCAGCAGGAGGACAGAAAACATAACCAATTTGAATGATGCAGAGAGCTGTCTCACTGTTCTCCTTAGCAAGTCTGGCCCTCCAGGGAAATTATTTTCCTAAAGCCTAACCAACTCGGGTTTACCAAAGCCTAACTGACATGGAGGAAGGGAAATACCCAACTTCAGCTATTTCTAGCCTTCCTGTCCTAAGGCTAAGGTGGGAAGTGGGGAAGAAAAGCTCAGAGGCACTTGTGAAAGTCACAGCCCAAGGACACAAGCTCATTAAAAGGACTATAGAATAGTTCTTCCCCCACACCTTATCATCACATTAGTAGAGCTCCTCTTTAATAACAGGAATCAGAGCTAAAAGAACTGCAAGCCTCAGGCCCTATTTAAGAAGGAGTCTCTAGGGAAACTCAAAGACAACAGGGAGGACAGAAACAAGAGCACTAGAGGAAATTTTAACCTCCAATACAAGAGCTACAGCACATGGTAAACACTGTCTAACTCCTAGACAAGTAAGGATAAAATCTCACATAAAAGACCTATCTACCTCAGTTCCTTCTACATCATGTCCAATTTCAGCAAAAAATTACAAGCATGATAAAAGGCAACAAGGTTTAAAAAGACAAAGAAAGCATCAGAACCACACTCAATATGGCACAGATTTTGGAATTACGGGACTGGAAATTTTCGATAACTATGGTTATGTGCTAAGGATGCTAATGGAAGAAGAGGGCAGCATGCAAGAAGAAATGGATGATGTAAACAGAAAGAAGGAAACTCTGAGGGGTGCCTGGGTGGCTCAGTCGTTAAGCGTCCGCCTTCAGCTCAGGGTGTGATCCCAGAGTTCTGGGATCGAGCCCCACGTCAGGCTCTTCCACTGGGAGCCTGCTTCTTCCTCTCCCACTCCCCCTGCTTGTGTTCCCTCTCTTGCTGGCTGTCTCTCTCTCTGTCAAATAAATAAATAAAATCTTAAAAAAAAAAAAAAAAGAGGGAAACTCTGAGAGAGAATTGAAAGGAAATGCTAGAAATTTAAAACATCAGAATGGAAATGAAGAATGCCTTTGATGGGCTTGTCAGCAGACTGGACACAGCCAAGGGAAGAATCAATAAGCTTGAAGATATGTTTAATACAAACTTCCCAAACTGAAAAGCCAAGAGAAAAAAAGAGTGGGGGTAAAAAGAACAGAATATTCAAGAGCCATGGGACAATAACAAAAATAACAAGAACTGGAACAATAAAAAAGTATGTATAATGGGAATACCAGAGAAAGAGAAAAAGGAAGAGAGGAAATATTTGAAGTAATAATGGCTGGGAACTTTCTGGAATTAATGGCAGACACCAAACCACAGATCCAGGAAGCTCAGAGAACACTAAGCAGGATAAATACTGGAAAAAAAATCTATACCTAGTTGTAGAAAACTACAGAATATTCAAACTACAGAAAAATGAACCACAGAAAATCAAAGACAGAGGAAAATTTGGAAATCCACAGAAGATATACAAATAGTCAATAAGCATATAAAAAGATGCTGAACATCATTAGTCATTAGAGAAATGCAAATCAAAACCACAATGAGATACCACTTCACACCCACTAGGATGATTATAATAAAAAAGATGAACAATAATAAGTATTGGAGAGGATGTAGAGAAATTGGAATCCTCATACACCCCTAGGGGATTGTAAAGTGGTGCAGCTGCTGTAGAAAAGTTAGGCAACATTTCCTCAAGTACTTCCTCAAAACGTTAACCATTTAGTTTACAATATGTGCCATACCAGCAGTTCACTCCTGGGAATATATCCAAGGGAACTGAAAAGCTATGTACACGCCAAACTTGTATATAAATGTTCATACCATTATTCCTAATAGCCAAAAAGTGGAAAAAATCCAAATGTCTATCAACTGATGAGTGAATAAACAAAATATGATATATCCACATAATGAAATGTTATTCAGTCATACAAAGGAATGAAGTACTGATACATGCTAAAATGTAGATGAACCTTGAAAACGTGCTGAGTGAAAGGAGCCAGACACAAAAGACTACTATTGTATAGCTCCATTTATATGAAATATCCAGAATAGGCAAATCCACAGATATAGAAAATAAATTATTCGTTGCTTGGGATTGAGGGAAGGAAAGAATGCAGAGTAACTCCTAGTGGGTATGGGGTTTCATTTGGGGCAATGAAAATACTCTGGACTATATGGTGATGACTATACTCTGTGAATTACTAAATTCACTGTGAATATACTAAAAACCACTGTGAATTATACACCTTAAAAAAGATGAACATTATGGCATATAAATCGTACTGCAATAAAAATACTTAAGCATAAAAGACAAAATCAAATTAAAAACTATTTAGAGGTAATAACAACTATATACTTAAGGATGAGGATAAGCAGGGATCCTTCTAAAGTACTGTCTTCCATTGTGATATGAATGGAACTGGCAGAAATCCTACAAATGTTTCTTAGATGTCACTATCACATGAGGCCCATTTATCAATGGTCATCATGATATCTTAGAATAATTATCTTGAACTAATGAGTTTATAATAGAATTTATATTATTAATTTTATCACTTATTATAGTAACTATTAATACCACCTACCAACTAGTGTGAAAATACAGTATGGTCATATTTCAGCCCATATCTATCTATTAATAAAATTGCAATGAACAAAAAAAAGTTTTTAAAACGGCAAATTGTTGTGTTGAAAATATTTTAGAAGATAGAACCCCTCCACCATGATTGTTTATAAAATTTCTTACATTTGAGTCATTGCATAACACTTGCAGAGCAAAATACACAAGAAGTTCTCATTCCCAAAAGTCACAGATTTGAAGTAAGGAAAAACTTAGAATACACTGAACTTTGGCCAGCCATGCCAAAATGACTTCAGTGAAACAGCTGCAAATAAATTAAAACTAAAACTAAGCTAAACGAAACTCCAAATGAGTCAACTGACACTTTGTAGAAATCTTCAAAACTAGTTTAAATCTGCCCAACCACGCAAGTTGTTGTCAACTATACAAATAACTTTAAGAGAAACAAAATTTTGTTTGACAAAATTGGTAAGTTTCAGCAAATTGATCCCTGTGAATCGAAACTGAGAAACCTGGCTTTCTTTACTTCCCGTTCCAGAGGAGAGGGAGCCTTCCTCCTCTCCACATTGAATCCCTCCACCTGTGTTCTAGATCCCATCCCCTTCTGCTTCCTCTGGCTCTTGCTCCGTGGAGGGAATCAGAAGTTTCCTTTTCTCTTTCCTAGAATCTCTCTGGGGAACTGAAGTCCTTCAGAGCCTGGAAAATATACTTGGTTTTGGAAGATCCCAACTCAGACCCTCCTGGACTCTGGCCAGTTTTTAATAATCCTGCTCAGTTTCTCCAGGGCTGGGCTGTCCTGAAGAGCTCTGATGACTGCAGCTCCTCAGGCGCGTATGAGCAGGGGGGCTAAGGCTTGGAGCGGTCTGAAACCAACACTGATGCTACCCAGTGCCTCTTCTGGCACTAAGAAGAAACCAATGAATAACAGAGCCAGCAAGAATTGTCAGCCTCCCATTCTGCCATTCAGAATCATTGTTCCTAAGGCAGACCTTCTGGGTCATCTTCCCTTTCTCATTTGGCCATCCCCACACCGATCTGTCCTTCCTTACCCCTAGTTAACTTTTCCTTCCACTGCTTCCCGGCTGTTTAACCCTTCCCATGGTAGACCTACCCCCCAAGCTTTTCTGTTCTGAAATCTCCGTTTCATGACAACAACCCCCTAAATTCTCAGCCTCTTCATAAATCTCTGAGCCTCCACTTCCTGTGCAAGAGGCTGGCTTTACTTAAGACTTCTTCACTTCTGCTAATCCTTCCACATGTCTGGGGAGAAGAGGGAAGGAGTCTCCAGTCTCAGGGGCCCCCCCAAGGTCCAAATGCAGACAACCGCGTCTCCACACACACACCAACCTTTGAGAATCACACTATCTTGTCATACAAGACTCTACCCTCCTCAATGTTGTCACAAAATGACCTCTCCTCTTTTCCAGCAAGGACTTTGGTGTGGCTGTGCCTGTATCCTCTGCCCTCTCACCTGCATCCTCAATTCCTTCATCCTTTAGGCCTATAAGGCCACCAGCCATCAGTCCCCTTAACGGTGCCTCCATGAAGATCTCTAACATCTTGCCTCTCTCATGCCCCAACTGCCCTCCAGAGAGCATGAGATCATTTGATGGCCTCAAATTCCCACCCTGTCCACCCTCCTCCCCACTGCCATCATTCCCTCACACATGCACATTCTGCATCCTCCCCGTCTTCCCTTCCTGTCTCTTCTGTTAAAGACCAACTGCTGCTTGTACTCATGGTTATTTCTCCAGTCCCTCCTCTCTCCTCTGGGACCTGCTCCACCAGCCATTGCCTCTCCATAAGCTCCTCACCTACAGTGTCAAACATGGTCCTGTTGCTTTCTTCCAGGCGACTGTCCCTTAGTCCTTCCCTTCCCCACTCTTCCTCCCAGCCTCCTGTTACCTGCCTCTCTCTCCTTACTGCACTCATGGAGTAGTGGTCCCTGATTCTGCTACCTCAGTAAAAGCCTTTCTTAACTGTGGAATAGCAGCACCCTTCCTGTCAAGCATACACTTAACAAATATAAAGTGAACACCACCTAAACAGGCATAGCATATATGTGCTACAGTGGTGAACACACCAGGCTGACTGTTTACTGGAGTCTTTAGACATTTAATCAAGTATTCACACACCAGAAACTTGCAACTGTGATAACTACCACCAAGGAGGAGTACCAAGCACCATGAGAATCCATAATATGGACTGACCTAGTCAGAGAAATCAGGAAAGAGGTCTGTGACTAAGTGAGGCTTCAGTTAAGATCTGCAGGTTAAATGAGAGGTCACTTAACCAAGGAAAGAGCCAAAGCATGCCCTGGAAAAATGGACAAGTTTATGGCAAACCATTTTTAACAATCGGTCTAAATAGGAATTGCAATCCTCTTAAGTCTTCTTGCCTCTGCTTCCAAGATTGATCTAGTTGGGCATGTGAGTCAGCCCAGGCCATCTGGAGTCTTTCTTCAGAATTTCTGAATTTTTTGGTGTTTAATAAGGCCTACCTATTTTTTGGACTAATCATATATACAGTTTTAATTTTAAAATTAGTTTAAAACATCAGTAAGGAGAAGAAACGAATCTTCCAAACAGAATAATTCCGAATAATATACTACATATTATAATATATATCATATGCTCCCCCCCTCCAGGGGGTGGAGCTTAATCCCCCCTCCCTGACTATGGGACTTAGAAACTCACTTTCAAGGGTGCCTGCGAAGCACAGTCGGTTAAGTGTCCAATTCTTGGCTTCGGCTCAAATCATATCCTCAGGGTGGTGGGATGGAGCCTCATGTCCAGCCCCACATCAAGCCCCTTGTGTGGAATCTGCTTAAGATTCTCTCTCCCTCTCCCTCTACCCCTCCCCCTGCCACTTGCACTCCTCTCTCCCTAAAATAAATAAATAAATCTTTAAAAAGAGAAAAAGAAAAAGAAACTCATTTTCCAAGAACAGAATATAGAAAGGGGGGGGGGGGAAGCAGCCTTACAGTAGAAAGACCTGGTAGATATAGCCTTAGCCAAGTGATCAAAGTTAACATCACCTGTGATAGTTCATGTTGCGATCATGTATCCCCTGATATAATGGAGTGAGCAGGGCACTTCACCTCCGTGGTACTCCTTTCCAGTTTAATCGTAATGAAGGCATCAGAGAAACCCAAACTGAGGGATGTTCTCAAAATGCCTGCCAGTACTATTCAAAACTGTCAAAGTCATAAAAAAAATTTTTTTTAATTTAAAAAAAACAAGAAAACAAAACAAAAACAAAGACAGAGAAACTGTTACAGACCAGAGGAGACTAAACATGAAGACTAAACGTAATGTGGTATCCTGAATTGAATCTTGGGATAGGAAAAGAACATTAGTGAAAAAACTGATGAAATCAGAATAAAGTCTGGAGTTTAGTGAAGAGTGACGTACCAATGTTAACCTCTTATTTTTGACAAATGTATCATAATTATATAGGAAGTTATTGTCAGAGGAATGAAGGGTATCATCATTAGAGGTGAAGGGTATATGGGAACTCTCAACACTATCTTTGCAACTTTTCTACAAATCTAAAATTATTCCAAAATTAAAAAAAATTAAATCTGTAGGCAAAAATGAACCAAAATAAAATAAAATGAAAAACAGAAACTAGAGACACAGAGAAAGACTTGATAGTATTTGGTTCCTGTTCCATCTGCCAGTCATCTCCCAGGTTTGGTACCATGGGCCAAAAACTCTGCCCTTCTTTCCTCAGTGAATTCAACTGGGTTTCTTTCACATGCCATTCCATTTTAGTTCTCACACTATCACCACAGTTTATCTCCACTCCCTCCTCCTCTCTCTGTGGCCTGGTTTCTTTCCCCTCTTCTCTATGTCTTTCTTTCCTCTTTTTTTAAAAAAATATTTTATTTATGTATTTGAGAGAGACAGAGACAGAGCATGAGCAGGGGGGAGGAGGCAGAGGCAGAGGGAGAAGCAGACTCCCCGCTGAGCAGGGCCCGACATGGGGCTGGATGCCAGGGTCCTGGGATCATGACCTGAGCGGAAGGCAGCTGCTTAACCGACTGAGCCACCCAGGCACCTCTTGTCTTTCTTTCCTCTTAACAAACTTCATTTATACAATACAGTATTGTCAACTATAGTCACCATGTTGAACATTAGATCCTCAGACTTTGTCTTCTAACTGAAAGTTTGCACCTTTTACCAATCTCTCCCCATTTCTCCCATCCCTCACCCCCTGGTAACCAGCATCCTACAAGTTTCTATGTGCTCAATTTTTTTTTTTAAGATTCCACATGTAAATTTAATAGAGTGCAGCATCCGTCTTTCTCTCTCTGGGCTATTTCACTTAAAACTATGCCCTCCAGTTTCAGCTATGTTGTCATGAGTGGCAGGATTCCCTTCATTTTTAAAGCTAAATAATATTGTTTTATTATCTATCTATCTATACCACATTTTCTTTATCTATTCATCTGTTGACAGACACAGATTGTCTCCATGTCTGCTTTTGTCAATATTGCTGCAATTAACATGGGGTACAGATATTTCCTTGAAATAATGAGCTCATTTCCTTCAGATATATACCCAGAAGTGGGATTGCTGGATAATGTGGCAGTTCTATTTTTGATTTCTTGAGGAACTTTCATATGTTTTCCATAGTGGCCATACCAGTTTACATTCCCCCCAACAATGCACAAGGGCTCATTATTTCTCCACGGCCTCACCAGTATTTGCTATCTCCTGTTTTTTTTTTTCTTTTGTTTTTTGATAATCGACATCCTAATAGGTGTGAGGTGATATTTCATTGTGATTTTGATTTGCATTTCCCTGATGATTAATGATGTTGAGCATCTTTTCCCATACCTGGTGCTCATTTGTATGTCTTCTTTGGAAAAATATCTGTTAAGGTTCTTTGCCCATTTTTAAATTAGGTTAAATTATGGCTTTTTTGCTTTTAAGTTGTATGAGTTTCTTGTATGTTTTGGATATTAACTCTTTAACAGATATGTGGTCTGCAAATATTTTTTCCCATTCCATAGGCTGCCTTTTTATTTTGTTGATTGTTCCCTTTGCTGTTTGTTTTTGCTTTTGTCACCTTTGCTTTTGGCGTCAACTCCAGAAGATCACTGTCAAGACCAATCTCAAGGAGCTGACTCTCCATGTTGAAGTTCTTCTAGGAGTTTCTGGTTTCAGGTCTTCCATTCAAGAATTTAGTCCATTTTGAGTTGATTTTTGTGTGTGGTGTAAGCTAGTGGTCCAGTTTCACTCTCTTGCATATGGATATCCAGTTTCCCCAATACCGTTTATTGAAGACACGATCCTTTCCTCACTGTATATTCTTGGCACCTTTGTTGAAAATTAATTGACAATATACACATGGGTTTATTTCTGGGCTCCTTATTCTGTCCATTGAGCTATATGTCCATTTTCATGTCAATACCTTACTGTTTTGATTACTAAGCTCTGTAGTATAGTTTAAATTCAGGAAGTGTCGTGCCTCCAGGTTTGCTCTGCACCTCTTCCCTTTGATCACTGAGATCATCAGCTATACCCTAGTTTCAAAATCTAATGGAAACCTGTCATACCTTACCTTATTGTGGTATTTTTATTCTGGTGACAATTCTCATCTTTTTAAAAGGATTTTATTTACTTACTTTTGAGAGAGAGAGAGAAAGAGAGCACACAAGCTGGAGGAAGGGGCAGAGGGAGAAACAGACTCCCTGCTAAGCAGGAAGCCTGATGCAGGACTCCATCCCAGGACCCTGGGATCATGACCTGAGCCGAAGGCAGATGCTTAATCGAACGAGCCACCCAGGTGCCCGAGGACTCCCATTCTTATAGCTGCTTCTTTCCTTGACTTGTGTAATAATACATTGGACACTGCTCTCTTGTTCAGTTCTTCTTGTCAGCTGCTTCTTCTGTTAGCCACCCCTTCACAGACCCTCTTCTCACAACATGTTCTCCATAGGTGACTACATCCATTCTCATGGTTCCACATAACCACCCTTATTCTGGTGGCTCTGAAATATTTATCCTCAGCTCAACAGTCTTTTCTGAGTTCCAGATTTTATATTCAACCACCTGCTAGACATCCTCATGTGGTCATCTCACATAGATCTTAAACTCATCATTTCCAGAATCAAATTCATTATTATCTTATCTCTCTCCTCACAAACCTGCTCTTCCTTTGTTTCCCCAACTTTAAGAATAACATCACTACTATATGACCCAAGAACATGGAAACTGTCTTAGAATCCTATGTCACTACTCCTTCTAGTCAGTCTGTAATTTCTCTCATGTCTTACTCCTCTTTTCTAATCTTATTACCACTTAGTTTAGACTCTCATTACAGTATAAGCCGGGCAACTGAAACTAACTTCTATTTGGTCTTCTTTGATCCTCAGTATTACAGCCCTAATGATGTTGATGTCACATAACCTAATCATTTCATTTCCTGTATTAAATAAAGCTTTCCATGGCTCCTCAGAGCCTGGAACCTTTGTATGACATATAATATCCTCCATGATTTGGTCCCATTTACGTTTCCTGGTTTCTCCTTTCAAACTAGCCTATATGCCCTACACTCCAGCTAACTCAGTCTACTCAGGAACACCACCACTACCACTTATACACCAACCTCCATCACCAGAAACTAGTTTCTTTCACGCTGTTGTGATTTTGAACATGGTGCTGCTGTTTACTCTGCCCGAAAGTCTTTTCTCCCGCCTCTCCATTTGCTATGCTTCTACTCGTCCTACAAGATCCAGTTCCAGTGTCATCTTTGTGACACCATTGGCTGACATCCCAACCCTGGACTGGATGAGGAATCCCCTCTATGTCCACAATCCCATACTTTCCTCTATCATTATGCTCCCCAGTGCCAATTTGCAGATCTGTCTTCACAACTTACTCTTCAGTCATATCTTAACTATGCACTTTAAGTATAAAGCTGGCACATCGTGGGCATTTGCATGAGTCTTCGGTAGATAAAGGAAGCAAGAAAATACATTAAGTTCTCCCATTTGAAAAACTCTGCCTCCTAAAATACCTGTCTACCCTCCCCCTGCTATAGGTCTCTCTCCTTGCCTGCAGTCAAGCCTCTTTAAAGAGCAGGTTGTACTCCAAGTCTTCAGTCCCTCACTCATTCTTTTACTGAGAGCTGACTAGTTTCCACCCCTACCACTCCACCTACCCTACTGTCCCCAAGGTCACCAGCAGCCTACCTCTGGCCAAGTCCAGTGGATACTTTTCAGTCCTTACTTCTCTGGCCTCCTCTGTGTCATTCAACCCTTATGACCACTCCCTGCATTGTGACTTCTTTCTTGGTCTTTCCCTTGACTTCAGTGGCACCACTTGCCTCCCTTTCTTCCTTCTCCCTCTCTAGCCACTCCTCACTTTTCTTTGAAGGCTATTCCTCCTCTTTTCATCCTTTAAGTGTTGGAGCTTCTCAGGATCTGTCCTAAACACCCTTCTCTTCCCAACATACATGCTGCCCCTGAGCAATCATATTCGCTACCTTAACTTCTCTTACCATTTGTCACATTTACCATGTAAGGCAACCCAAACCTAAGGTGACACCTCATTTTCCCAATGAGAAAATCCGAAAAGCTTTTTGAAAACTTATACCTTTAGGGATGAGTATGAAACAGTCAAAAGTCTATTTCTATTAGTTAATTTACTACGCATACATTTAAATTCATATATCATATAAAATAAATATTGATTTATAAATTTTGTTTTTTCTTTTTAAAAATTTATTTATTTATTCATTTATTTAAGAGAGAGAGAGAGCAAGAGCGGGAGAAGGGGCAGAGGCAGAGGGAGAAGCAGGCTCCCCATGGAGCAGGGAGCCCAATGTGGGGCTGGATCCCAGGCCTCTGGGATCATGACCTGAGCCAAAGGCAGATGCCAGGTGTCCCAAATTTGCTTTTTTCTATTCTCATAATTCGTTAACCATTTTATGCATACTTTCAACATGTATCTCCAAAGCAGTGCTTTCTTATTATTAGGGTCACTTTTAGCCATCTTACCCATTTTTTCAGAATTGATGACCTTCTCTCCAGTCCAAGTGAAGAGTTTGGGAGAGGACACAGCACAATTTGAATCCACATATGATTCAGTCACTGGAAACTTTATCCCAAGTCACAAGGGCCATTTGCATCACACTAAGGCAGCTAGTTTTTGGCCTGCATCCTGCAAGAGTATGTTCATGACCTCTAAAAATCACTTAATGAATTACTGCCTTTTAAAAATAATTTTAATTGTTAATTTTTTATTGAAGTATAATATTCATACAGGAAAGGACATAAGTCATGTGTTCAGCTCAATAAATTATCATAAAGTGAAACAACCATATAACATCACTAAGGTCAAGAAATAGAACACTTCCAGTACCCCAGAAGCCCCTCCTAAGTACTACTGTATTACTTTTTAAAGCAATCTTTAGAAAGCATATTTAGAGACATCCAACACATGCAGTTGTGAGGTCATACTACCAGGAATAGTTGCCAAAGCCGTGTTAAACTTCTTTGACGACAGATTCTGTGGCAAGTGACCTACACAAGCATCCAAGATAGCATTGCTGAGGACATTTCAGGTTAATCCATCTTGCCCAAACAGTAAAAATAGCACTTACTGAGCACTTACCATGTGCCAGGTACATAGTACTTTACATATATTAAATAATTTAATCCTTTAGCCCCACTTTATAGATGAGAAAACTGAGGCAGAGACAAGTTAAGTAATTTTTCAAAAGCCACGAAGCTTGTAAATGGCAGAGTCTGGACCCCAAGCCAGGAAGTCTGGCTCCAGAGTCCACAAGCTTAGTCACCATACCATACTGCCCTATCCAGTGGTTTGTTGTTCAAAATAAATGAGAGCAAACCCTGTAATATGAGAGACTTTGTAAGGACTCAAATATAAGGTTACTCCCTCTTTCCTGAGGGAAGATTTTGGAAAAACAAAAAAGCAAAACCTCACCCTATATTCAAGCTTATACGGTATTTGCAGATGACTCCCAAATATTTATGCCCATCTCAGACCACTCTTCTAAGCTACAAAACTACCTACCCTGCAGGCGCGTCAAAGTCGGCAGCCCAAAGCAAAAGTCATCATCTTTCTATGTAAACCCCCTACAAGCTACTCCTGCTCCTTTTATCTAGCACAGCAAAAGTCACTACCATCCACCCAGCTACCCAAGCCAGAATCCTGGATGTTTTCAAGGACTCCAACTTCTCCTTCACTTCTCCCTTTCAAAATCACAGCCCCTTCTGTTTTAACTGAAACTTTCTTTTCTTTTCCCAGAGTTCCTGATTTCTTTGTACCATTTGTATACCTCTCAAATCCAGAATACCTTTGGACTCACAACCTACTCAGAGCCATAAGGAAGGACAGAAGGGGAAGGGCCAAACTCTTCCAGTTCTTTGATACTCTCCAGCTCTGTCTGATTTCACATCTTCCCATTTTCTCTCCCAAGTTGACCCTCAAGACCCTTCCCCACTCCCTGCTTAGCTTCCAACTCATTTTCCTTTTCTGGGGACTGTACCCTGAGTTAGACCAGCAGCTGCAAATCTCTTCCTTCCAATACCTTCCTTCCAATCTCTAGCCTCAAATTTGGGATGAGAGAAGAGGGGAGGTAAAGAGGGCTAAGCAACGAAGAAGGGAAAAGGGATAGAGCACAAGATAAACAGAAGTGACTAGGAGGGTACGGAAAGATTAAGATGGAAGAAGAGGATGGGGAAAGAGGAGGACAGAGAAAAGACGGAAGACAGAAGGAATGGAAGACAGAAGGTAGGACGAAAGGGGGAGGAGGAGGAGACAGGGAGAAAGGGAAGTGAGAAGGGGTTGGGGAGAAAAGAGAAGAGAAGGGCAGAAGCGGATGGGGAGATGGGGAAGGAAGCCGGGTGTAAGAGAATGGTTGAGAAAGGAGGTGAGGAGAATTTGATAGACAACAGGCTGGGGGGAGAGGACCGAGGACAGGGGATGGGAAGAAAGGGGTGGAGAGAAAAGGGTGAGGAGAAGGGGATGGGGAGAAAGGGAGAGGAGACGGAGAGAAAAGGGTGGGAGGGAGAAGGGCTGGGCAAGAGGGAGAACAGGACGGTGAGGGAGAAGAGGGATGATGGGGGAATAGGGGCTGGGAAAGAAGATGGAAGAAGGGGACTTGGGAGAGGATGTCGAGATCGGGATGGGAGGAGGGGGCCGGGCGAAGTGACCGAGAACGGGGACGTGAGGAGCGCGCGGCGCTCGGGCCGGATCCGGCGCCGGGGACTGGGGCCGGGAAGTCGAGGGGCTGAGGGAGGACGAGCGGGCGGTGGGGGGGCCGCGGAGCGCGGGTGGGGGCGGGGGCGGGGGCTCCGCGGGCGGAGGGGCGGGGGCTCGGGTTACCGCGCGGAGGGCGGGGGAGGGGAGGGGAGGGGGCGCGGGGGCCGCGGCGGCGAATCTCGCATCCTCCGCGGGGCGGCTGTGGAGGAGGCGGCGCCCCGGCGGCGGCGGCGGCGGCGGCGGGGGAAAGACGGACCGACGGCCAGGGGCGCACGGACCGACGGCCGGCTGCCCGGAGCTGATCGCGGGCCCGGAGACAGCGGCGGCGGACGATGCGCGGCCCCAGGCCCCGCGCGGGCGGGCGCTGCCCGGGGGGCTGACCGCGGCCGGACGGCGCCCCAGGACCGGGCGAGGGAGCCCGCGCCGCGCGGAGGTCAGTGCCCGCGCCCGCCCGGCCCGTCCGGCCGCGCCCGCCCGGCCCGCTGGCCTCTCCCGGGCGGCGGCGGCGGCGGTGGAGCCGGGGGCTTTGTTCTGAGCCGGAGACAATGGGGGAGGGGGGGCCTGGGCCTGCGGGACGAGGGCGAGCGTGAACGTGAGCGTGGGGGCAGGGCCTGGGGGTCTTTGTGTGCGTGTGTCATCGAGTCGGGTGTGCGGCGGCGTGGAAGTGTGAGGGGGGTGTGGGTGCGGGGTGCGGGCGGGGTGTGTGTTTGCTACTCCGAGTGTGAGTGCATCGGCAGAGTGTGAGTCAGTGCGTGTCACTGGAGGTTGTGTGTCCGTGTGTATCTGTCTGCTTGTGTGTGTTATGCGGTCTCTCCGAGGGTGTGGGGGTCAGAATGAGTGTGTGTCATGGTGAGCAAGTCCCCGTGAGGGTGTGTGTGTGTGTGTGTGTGTGTGTGTGTGTTGCCTGCCTCTGTGGGAGCCATGTGTCAGAATGTGGAGGACGGGTGTGTGACAGAGACGAAGTGAGACAGAGACAAAGAAACTAAGGGGGGAGAAGTAAAGAGAAACAGGAGATACAGGCAAAGCCTGAAGTGGAGGTGGGTCACCCAGACTGAGGTGCTCTGAGTTTGTGTCCAGGATGCCTAGATCAGAATCTTGTTCAGGGGACAGAGGGAGGTCACCGCAGGCCTGGTCCCACGTGGAGGGGGTGGGGAGAGGGAGGTCTAGAAGCACAATGAACTCAGTGTGGCGTGGGTTGGGCCCGCAGCCATGGGGTCATAGGCCAGAAAAATATTGTTACTTATGTCAACTCCTCAAATACTCACAGGGGACACAGTCATAGCCCTACTCAACCCACAAGGGACACAGTCCTAGGAAACACACACCCACAAGAAATGCCTTCACGGCCAACACGCACCTCCAGAAAGCAGTGTCAGAGCTAACAACACACGCCTACAGCTGATGCTCTGAGGACAACACACACCCACTGCAGAGCTCGTGCAGCCAACACATTCCCACAGGTTTACTGTCAAGGCCAGAGCATACCACGGGAGACACGATTACTGCCAGCACCTCCCTGGAGACACTGGCACAGCCAGCCCATCATCTAGGTTATACTTCATCAGAGCGGCCCCAGAGACCTGACACTAACAGGAGGCTGTGCTGCCATCACCCTTACCACACACTCGCTTGTACAACCTGCAAGAGACACACTTTCAGGTGACATGAGTACACCAGGAGTTAGCTGTCCCAATTGCTAAACAAGTTCCCATTAACTTATGATGCTCACGCCATGACTCCTTCTCATCCATAAACCTCCCAGGCTTAACCTCTTGTTCCCTGAAAACTGGAGACCTGGATCAATCTTCCCCTCACCCTATATCCTGCCATGATTCTAAGTGTCCTTCTAATATCCCAGCCTCACAGTTTCTTGAGCTCCTTAGCTCCAGTTATGTTCTTCTTCCCTCCCAGGACCACTTTGTAGAACTGGTCCATCTCTAAAATTGTAAACTACTCCATTCTACTGTCTGCCAGTAGCTTCCTATGTCCCCCCAGCTCTCAGATGCCCTCACTCCCGTTACACTTACTCTTCAACCTCAAATACCCTCTTGCCCTTGACATCTTTGCTTTTTCCTGACCTTGCCCTTTCTGGCTTTGTACTTTCCTTCCAGTTTACACGCCCAGGACTATCCCTTCAGACACTCCTTGGCCACTCTTTGTCCCATTGTCCTTGAGCCCACCCATCCCACAAAGCTTCAGCCCAAATTCTCAATCACACCAAGTGATGCTTCTATAAATTCCATCTTCAACTGACCCTCCATAAATAAATAGATGAAAATTTTTCTATTTTCTTCATACCCCTTAACCTCACATTCCTCACCCCATTGTTTACAGCAGATTAAATAGTCAATCCACTGGTTCATTCATTCAGCAAACCCATGTTAAGTACCTCCCCTGTGCCAGGCAGTGTGGTGGGTGCTGGCATTACAAGGGTGAATGAAATGGACATGGTCTTTGCCCTTATGGATCTTATAGGCTATCCGGTGAGCACTGTAACATGGCAGTATACAGCAAGGAAAACTAAGCCAATGTAGGGGGGTCAGAAGAGGCCTTCTGGAGGAAATGATGTTTAAGCTTAAGCTTGATGGATAAATGTGGAGATGATGGATAAATGTGGATAAAGGTGGAGATGAGGTGGACTGGGTGGGGTATATTCCAAGCCATGGGAGAAAGCATGGAAAAGCCTACCTGCAAAAAGTATTGTATGTCTGACAGGTAAAGCAACCCAGTGATCCTGGCACTAATAGCATGATGTGAGGAGAGGGGAGAAAGTCTGGGAGAGGTGGATAGACAGTTAGATCATGCAGTTCCTGTAGGTCACAGGGAAAAGATTATCTAACCCCAAAATAATGGAGAGTTACCTAATCATTTGAAGCTACTGTGTGATATGATCAGATCTAGTTTAGAACTACCAGTCTGATAGTGTGGAGACTAAAGGGCAGGCTCTGAAAGGGAGGATGGTTGGCTGTTGCAGGAAGCCAGGAGGAGAGAACACTGGCCTGAACTGGAGTGGTGGCAGCAGAGGAGAAAGCAGATGGTTTCAAGAGTTGTGTAGGCAGCAGGGTCAGCACGGCTCCGTGGCAGAACGGACGTGGAGGTTGAAGAAGGAGGCAGTAAGAGTAGATAACCTGGTCTCACTCACTGAGAAAAGTGAGACCATCCAGTTTGAATTCCCTCAGCTTCCTATCTCCTTTCTCAAATTTTATCCACATTCTCCTCAATCTTTTCTCCTTTCCTATAATTATGAAGAGGTGTCTCTTCTATTTAGGACCAGTTTATCCATCCCCTCCCGCCTCCATGGGGACCTCACTCAACTAATTATGCTGTATCTTATCCATGTCTCCAGTTTCTCCCTTTATACCCCTTTCTCCTGTGAGCACACACGGAGCCTTCAGTCTCCCCTGCCTCCCTTAACTCGGTAATCCCCAGTGAGCTAAGCACTAAGGGGATTACCGACCACTTGGTGTGGTTGAGAATTTGGGTTGAGACTTTGTGGGATGGGTGGGCTCAAGAACAATAGGACAAAGAGTGGCCAAGGAGTGTCTGAAAAGTGATCTCTTACTTCGCCTCGTTGTAAAAGGGTCTTCTGCATGGAGCTGTTCCCACTTCCCCTTTCCTGCCCTTCCAGTATAATGGCTCTCCTAAGAGAAAGTGACTTCTCACCTGCCAAAACTAGAGTTTTTTTTCAAAAATCTTCAACTGCTGGACTCCTTGGGATGGTCTGACATTGTCTTACGGCTTCTGAGCCACCATTTTATTCTGTCCACATTTAGTGAGCTCTCAAGTGCTAACCACACTGCTAGGTGATGGGAATACTATGAGAGAAGACACTACTCCTACCCACAGGAAGTTTAAAGCTCAGTGGAGGAGACAGGCAGATAAACAGATGATTACAATAGGATGGAGTCTGTGCATCTCTCTTCCAGAGCTCCTCCTTGCTGTTACTTCTCACTCACTTTGAGGGCTCCTTTGGGGAGCCCCTAAATGTTACTGTTCCTTAGGGTTCTGCCTTGGATCTTCTCATTTTCTCACTCTATACACTCCTCTAGATGATGTATCTTATTCATTTCCATGGCTTTGTCACCTTTATAGGCTGATGACTCTCAAATATCTACTTCTTCCAGACCTCTCTTCTGACCTCCAGACCTCCGTATCTGCTTCCTACCTGATCTTTGCTGTATAGCTCACAAGCCCCTAAATGTCCAAACCTGAACTCATTCCTTCCTCCCCCAAACCACCATCTCTACTCAGTTATCAAGCTACACATCCAGAAATTAACTGCAGCCAATTCCTCCTCCACATGTCTTTTTCCAACCTAGAAATTCACCAGAACCTGCTGGTCCTACCTCCTTTCCACCTGTCTCTGGCATCCCATCCCCTTTGCTCCGTGGCCACAGCTACTGCACTCACCTCACCATCCTTCCACATAAATTACTGCAAGAGTCTCCTACCTTGTCTCCCTAGACTTCTACTCTTCCCTCTCCAGTCCATTCTTTTCATTGTAGTAAGAGAGATCTCTCTAAAGTGTAAGTCCAGCCATGCATTCTCTGCTCAGTATTCTGCAGTGTCTTTCCATTGTCTTGGGTGAACTCTATTTTATTGAGGCTTATGAGATCCCTCAGGACCTGACTCTCCCCAAGCCCCCCAGCCCCATCATCTGTCTCATTTCCCTACCTTCCTCACATTGCAAGTTCTAGCCATACTGAATTCCTTATAGTTCCTCAGAGACACTGTATTCTTCCATGCTTCTGGCCTTTAGGTCATACCGCTCTCTGCCCAAAAAAGCCCTTCACTGCCCTCTTCTTCTGGCTAGTCCCTTCCCATCCTCAGATCTAGTCTCAAACCCTGCCTTTCCTGACTCACCGGGCAGGCTTGGGATCCTCTTGCCTCTTGTCATTGCCTCTTCCCTGTTCTGTGTCTTTGACTGGGCTGGGGCCTCTTGATGGCAGGGTTGCGTATTATATTCATCATGTTCCCAGGGGCCCTCTACATTCACATTCATGGCAATGAACAAATGAATGAATAAATGAGGCCCCTCACTGCACATATCTCACCCTCATTCACTCTTCAGAAGACTGACATCTGGTCTCAGTAGCCTACACAATCGAGACATTTCCACACATACCCATGTATCCCACTGGAGGCCCTTCCCCTCCCCTCCCCTCTCCCACAAACTATCCTTCCTCAGCCTTTGTCCTCCTCTCTGTCTTTCACCTGGGCTTCTCTTTTCCTGCATATTCTTCCTCTCTTTCTCTGTACTTTATTTCTCTTTCATTCAGTTTGGCAAATTATTTAAGGAGCACCAGAAATTTGCAAGTCCAAATGTATTGCGCCAGGTGCCTATTGGGGTTTCTGGGGGAGAGGAAAATGAGGAAGCTGTGACCTGCCATTAGGCCACAAGACACTATAGTGCCCACCATCTGCTCTGCTCCACCAAGCCCCCTTCCTGGGAGGTGCTGTAGGCTGCTGCTCCTCCCTCCAACACCCCTCACACACTCCCACTCTGGGCCCTCCCAAATTCTGGCACCCTTTGTCCTGCCCCCTCCCCGTATCAGGTTCCCAGACACTTGTGCCCTCTTCCTCTTCCCTATCCAGTCTATCAGTGGTAACAGAAGCAAGACTGGACTCTCTGATGCCCTGGGACCTGCAAGCAAAAGCCCCTCCCGGGGGTTCATGCTGTTGGATCCCATCTTCTTCCTGGCTTCCTGCTGCCTGCCCTGTCCTTCGGCTACAGGGTCCATGTTTCCTGGGTAACCCTCTCACTTCCAAGAATTTTCAACTACTGACACTTGGGGCAGGGGGACTACTACTCAGTTCCTGTGTCCCCTGGTGAGAGAATACCTCCTCCCATCAGTCAGCCTGGAACCCCCCAAGTGTGAGTCAGGATGCCCCTCTGTGTTCGCTTGGCACACTAGAATGTCCTTGTTTACCTTTCTTTCTCTAAGCTGCTCATAGAAGGAGCTGTTATCTCTCAGAGCCTAGACGGCACCACCCTTTTGGTTGGTGAGGAAGAAGGAAGGGAAGGAGGAAAGAGGCAAAGAGAGGGGTGGAGCCTACCCCTCTGACCTTCCAGCCACATCATCTGCCACCTGGGTGAACTTAGCTTCTCTGAGCTCCCCTTTCCTTGGGTGAAAATGGAGGTAACATTAAGAGAGTTGTTTGAGAATTCAGAAAGAAGACAACTGTTAAGTATTCAACTGTTATGTTACTTAATTTTACTTCTGACATCTCAGTCTCTCTACTCATGTTCTGCCCGTCAACCTCTCACCTCCCTACACTTGTTCTTCCCTCTTGATATCTCTGGGTTGCTGCTATATTCTCACCTCCTCTGCTTGCTCAGCCTCGCCGGCCTCCTCTGCAACCCAAACTCTGATTGTCAGGGTCAGACCTTAGGAAGAGGCCCCTGCTGCCCATCACCACCCCACTTGCTTCCTCACCCTTGTGTGAACACCACAAAGGCAGGGACTCCCATCTGTCCAAGTCACTGCTATATCTCTACTTGTTAGTATGATGGTTGGCCCATCTTCAATAGATATTTGTTGAATAAGTCAGTTAATGAATCATTTCACATGCATGCCCTGAACTTGCCTCTCCCCATTTTCTCTTTGTATCCTAGAGACCTCCAAGCATCCTCTGGTCCCTTCTCCTGTCTCACCACCTGGCTCCATGCCCACCTGACCCTCTGCCTGGCCTGGCAGTTTCCTCATCACTGATCTCCTCTAACCCACCTTGTGCACATTGCCAGAGTTATTCTCCTATAGCAGAATTCTGCTTGTTCTCCTTCCCTGTTGTGTTGCCTGACCAGTGACATGATCCTTCATCAGAGCATTCCAAACCTTCCCGCAGAAAAGCAATATAGGGTAACAATGCACTAGCTTTGGAGTCCATTGGAGCTGTGTCCCACATCTCTCTGCCACCTGCTGAACCTCAGTTTCCTCACCTGTGAAATAACACTTGTCTGAGGGTTATTGTGCGTCTGCCGTACAACAATAGCAGCTGATATTTATTGAGCCCTCACTGTGTGCCAGGTGATGTGCTAAGTTTTTGGTAACATTATTTCATTTAACTCTCCTGTTAACCATATAAAGTGGGCACTTGAATCCCCACATTACAGAGGAGGAACCTGAGAAAGGAAACTCACCCAGGGCTACACTGTAAGTGGCAGAGTCAGAATTTGCACTGAAGTCTGTCTCACAGCAGAGCCCATCTTCTAATCATGTGTGTGCACTTACAGAACAAGAACTGTGGGCCAGACACCATTCGAACCGCAAACACAGTGTAGTAAGTACTATTATTGTCCCTATTTTATAAATGAAGAACTAGAAGCACTGAGAAATTGAGTGGCTTGCCAAAGGTTACACAGCTAGAAAGTGTGAAGCTGGGCAAAACACATTTGGTTTGGCCCCCGAGTCCACGTCTTCACTGCTACCCTGTCCTACCCTACTGTGATATATTGCCTCCCTATTATAGAAGCGCAGTGTGTATTGACGAATCACTCTATGCTGACATCTGGTCTATGGTGAGTTGTTGAGTTGATTTATTCCCTATCATTCCCCACTGCAGGAGGCTTGCACCCTTTGGACTCTCCTGAAACTATTCTCCCCAGATCTCCAGCAAACTCCTAACTGCTAAAATCAATGGCCACTTCTCAGCCCTCATCCTATTTCAAGTCTCAGCATCTCTGGACACTATCGATCCCTCCTTTCTTGTTAAAATACTTCCTCCCTTAACTTCTGTGATACTGCCCCCCTTTTTTTCTCCTCCTCCAAGAAAAATAAAGGTCTCCTCGGCCTGCCCTTTAAATGTGACTCCTCCGTAGGGTACTATCCTAGACTCTCTTCTCCCCCTGCACGTCCTAGCTGATGGGTCTCCATGCCCATGGTTTTCAGTTACCCCTGGATTTGTCCAAATCCCTATCTCCAACCCACATCTCTCTCCTAAACTCTAGACCTGCAAATCCAACTGTGCCTGGACATCACCACGTGGAGTTCCCAATGGGCACCTGAAAAATGGTTTCTCTCCTCTGTGGTACCCTAATGGCACCACTTTAGGAACTAGGCCAAAACCCTGGAAGTCAATCTGGACCCTTCCATTCCACCACCCTTCCCGAAGTGTCAGTGGCCAACCTCACCTCCTTTATCTGTGTCTTCTTGGTCCCACTGCTACTGATCTGGGCTGTCACAGACACCTCATACCTGGTCTCCGTCCTCCCATGGGTTCTCTTCTTCAGGCCTCCATTGTCTTGCTGGGATTCCCTCCCTTCAGCTCCCCTGTCACTTCTCCCTTTCTCCATCTCTCCCTTCTCCCTGCATCCCAGGTAGCATGGGGTGCATAGTCTTGGGATCAAACTGGGGCTGTGTTAACTCAGGAAAGTTGTTTCATGCTAAGCCTGTTTCCTCAGGGGAAGACAGGACACCTTCCTCATAGGGTTGATATGATTAAATGAGATACAGTCTGTGAACTGCCTGGCATAGAGCCCAGCACACTGTGTTCAGAAAACAGGCTTTCCCTCTGCTCGTATCTGTCCCCAGCCTCTCCCTGAAGTGGCTCCTGCGTACCAGTCCTCAGGAGGGATGCAGCCCTCCCATGGGTTGTCTTAGGGATACCCTGGGAAGCCAGTTTGACTGCCTTCTCTTCTTTCCCCTTCCCTCCCTTCCTCACCCTCCTCTCCTCTCCATCCCCCCAGCACAGCTCTGCCTCCCACCTCTATTTATCTCCCTACACCTCTCCAGGCTAGCTGTAGCCGACTCTGACCTAGCTCCCCTCTCTGTAGTAACTGGCTCCTTCTCTCCTTTGCCCTTTGCCACACGTGCTCTCTCCTTTGTCACACTGGCTCACTTTCCCGCAATCTTGCCCCCAACCACCCCCACCAGCATTCTCAGTCTCTTCCTGTCCCCTTTATGCCTGGCCCTCCTTTTGCTTACCAAGGCTACCCTCTTCTTCTGCCACTTCTGCACCAATCTGCCTTTCTAGCCTCCCCCCACCCACCCTGTTGTCGTTCTGGTCCCTGCCCCTCCCTGGCCCTAGGACAGGAAGTTGAGGGAGGAGGACTGGGTGGTGCCAGCTCCCCCAGCCTGCTTCCCTTCTGTACCTCCGCCACTCCTCTACTTCCTCCTGGAGCACCCCTTCCCTTATGGCCCCCCTACTTTCCCCCCCAACCCACCTCTCTTTCCTCTCCCATGTTCCCCCTGCTCTCGGGTCCTGTAGACACACAGGCTGTGGTGGGGGGAGGATTGACATCACATTGCAGGCCCCAATGAACAGCCTCGCCCCTCCCCCTCCTAATGAGAACCAGCTGTGGTTCCAGAGGCCCAGATGTGGGGCTAGAGGGGGAGAGCAGGATGGAGCCAGAGGACAGAGCCACAGGACCTGGACAGTGAGGGCATGCAGCAAGGCAGAACTGGGAGGGAGAGAAGGAACTGATCTGGGGGCAGAAAGAAGACAGGTCTGGGCAGGAGACAGGTGGACAGCTAAGGCCAGATTTCGGGGAAGGGACAGGATAGACCTGGAGAGGGAAAGAGACAGGAACAGGGAGGAGGAGCAAGTGCTGGGGAAGAGGCAGTGAGAAGCATTGGACAGATGGGGAGATGGTGCTGAGAGGAGAGCTGGAGAGAGGATGAGACGGTCTCTGGAGAGAGTCTGGAGTGCGAGTTTGGAACTGGAAGCCCTGGAGCAGGAAGTGATGAGGCACAGTCCAGACAGAGGCCCCAGGGACCGAAAGGTCACAGCTGCAGCCACAGAGCTGACCACGAGTGCCCCGGCAGCATGTGCGAGAGCATGCCTGTGTGTGGGTGGGTCTTCGAGTGTGTGCGCGCGTGCCTGCTGCTGTGTCTGTGCACACGTGGAAGTGCATCTGTGTACGTGGGAGGGAGGGTGTATGTGATTGTGCCTGTGTGTATGTGTGCGGGAGGGTATCATGGGAATGTGCCTGTCCATGGGAGGCCTGTGAGAGAGCTGTCTTTCTGTGTGCACAAAAGCATGCCTGTGTGGGTCTCTGTGTATGCCTGCATGTGTGTGTGGGGGAAACAGGATCCATGGGAATGAATAACCCCAACTGTGTGTGTGAGAATACACTTCTCTGTAAGGAGGGATATCTGCAAATGTGCACTGGCTGCATATATGTTAAAGTGGCCCCTGTCTGTGTACGTATGAGTGTGTGTTGACTGTGCCTGTCTGTGTGTGAGTCTGTGCATCTGTGTATCTGGCTGTGTGTGGGTCTGTGACTTTGTGAGTATGCACCGTTGTGTGTCCACTGTGAGACTGTACTGGGGGAGTTTGCACCGGACAGGAACCCAGGTTGAGTGATGAGAAGGGCAGGGTCTACAAAGGTTGGAGAAGGGGCATCTGTCTGGGCCTGAATCCCTCCTCTTCCAGGCTGGTCATTCACCTGAGATTTTATCTCATACCGTTCATACAACCTTTCATTCAGAAAACATATTGATCACGTACCATACTCTCTGCTACACACAACGGTGAATGAGATACAATCCTGGCCCTCATGTAGCTGACATTCTGTCTCTGGATGGGGAGACAGAGAACTATAATACAGTAATAAATACATCGACCTCACTGTCCGTTACCTTCTCTCCCTACCAACCATAACTGTTTGCTCTCCATTGATTGATTAAATGAATAGGACCAACTCTAAACCCTGGACCCCCAACCCAGTCCCTAGGCCTACATCCCTGACCTGGGCCCCCGGGCCATCCCTGTACACTCAGCCTCTCCATCCACTGAGTCAGACCTATTCTTTTTCTGACCTATTTATCCCATGTGGCTGTTCCATGAGCTCTTCAGACTTGAGTCTCCAAGGACAGGGGTCTTAGTGCACACAGAGAACCCCAGAACTCTGAAGCCAGGATGAAGGGATCCATCTACCAGATGCTCAGCTCTAGGCTTTTTGCTTCCATTGCCTCTAATTCTCACAGAATCATATGGATTATCTCAAACTCTAGAATCCTTGCTCTTTTTATTGCCTCACACAGGTAGGAGAGATGGGGGTTGGAAGAGTAAGCAAGATGTCAGAAACTTCCTTGGGAGGACAGGAAGTCCTAAAGCAGAGCTAATACATAAAACCCGAGGACACACTTCTGTGGCCACAGGACTGACCACAGTGCCTCAGGGACACAGGCTCTCATTGTGTTTGTGCATGTCATCTGAGTTGGCATGTCCACAGACATTTTTGTTTGTGTCAGCATGTGAGTGTGGTGGCATATAATTAAAAGGCTCTGACCATGCATTCAGCACTGATTGCTTACTCACACTCTGCTGGATAGAGAGCAACTAAGATGCTGAACTTGCTGCCCTCAGGGGGCCTGCAATTCAGGGCTGCCATGCAGTTTATTGTCAGTGTGACCAATAGCAGTGGGAGCCCGGTAGAGGAGGTAGGTACTTCTGTAGGTGGGGGTAGAGAGATGTCACAGAAAATTCCACCGAAGTCAGGACATTTGAACCACATCTTGAAGTCTGAGTAGGAGATGGCCACTTGGAAAGGACGTTTAAAGGCGATCTCAGGACGAGAGAGTATTACATACAGGGCAAGGGGTGGGAAGGAACTTGGGGATGGCTTTAGTGTTGGGATGCTGTAGTGGGTGGAAGACAGTAAAGGTGGGGTGCACTGGAGAGGCAGCAGGGCTCAGATCAGGAAGATAGATTAAGGAAACCGTACTTCTATGTTTGGGCTAGAAGTTTTACACGTAGTGTCCATGAACTCCCTGAGACTGCACACACGGTCTGTATGTATGTGTATCTGCATTTTTGTTTCTGGAGAGGGGTGGCAGTTTTCTGCTGTCAGTAATGGGGAACCCATGGAAGCCTCTCTTCAGGAGTGATTTGGTGAAAGCTATGTGGATAGCTCTGGTCAGGAGGAGATGGGTCAGAGGGTCCAAGCCTGGAGGCAGGAGGAGCAGTTAGGGGCTACAATAGGGGCTATTGTAGGAATCAAAAGGAAAGGTAACAGTGCTCAGACTGGGACGGTAGCAGTGCAAAGAGAGGAAAGGGCAGACTTGAGACATGTCTCATTGAGATGGTCAGGTTTTGATGACTAACTGGAAATCAGACCGAAGAAAAGCAAGGAAGCAAGGAGAGCTTCTGAGTGGTGGTGCTGCTCACAGGATAGAGAATGGAAGAAGAAAATCAGCTTGAGGAGAGGGCTAGGGATATGCTGTGAAGGAAGTCCAGTCTATAGCCAGCCATGTGTCTCCAGAGCTCTCCAGAGCTGGAGATGGGTGGAAATTGGAAAGGCGTCAGGCAATAGTGCATAGAAAACAATTGGTCCAACTGAATTGAAGGCACAGGAATGGATAAGATCACCCAGGCAGAATAGGGAGGAGAGTTGAAAAAGATGTGGCCTGGGACTGAGGCCTGAAGAGCACCAATTTTTAAGGGATGGGCAGAGGAAGCAGAACTTGTATAGGAAATTGAGGGGTGGACGGAGAAGTACAATGGAATCAAGAGGTGGGGTGTCACCATGTGAAGCCAGGAGGAGTAGGCTCCACGAAGCCAATGATCAGTGATCCAGTGTTTCAGAATGATCCAGTAAGAGGAAGATTTTTTTTTTAAGTGTTCATTGGATGTAGAGCATGGAGATGATCAGAAGCCTAGTGAGAACATTGTCACAGGAGAGGAAGCCTCATGGCATGGAGGGAAGAGGATGTGAGAAGTGGGAAACGGGGAAAATGAACCAGACTTTCAGAGTGGGCAAGCTCTCCACTGATTCTGCTCTCCCTCCTTCACTAAGGCCTTCATCTGGGGCGTGAGGCCTCTGCCCTCTTGAACTTATGCAGTATTTGAAACCCTGGCTCCCCTTAGCCTCAGAGGCACTATCCCTCTCTGGGTTTCTTTTTGTCTCCCTCTGTGGCCAGTTAAGGATACCTTTTTCCAGTTGATGGTTAAGGCCAGAAATGTGCCCATCACCCTTGACTTCTCACAATCCCTCATTTCCGGCCTTCAAGCAGTCATCAAACCCTGCCTGTTCTACCTCCTAAACCTCCTGCAGACCTATCCAGTTCTCACCGTCTTCATTGCTAACACTCATCCAAGTCACCATTGAAGCACCGCCATCACCTGGACTCCCACAGGTGTGTTACAGGGGCTGTCCTAAAATAACAGTCGCATGTGCGTGCCTTTGTTTTCCAAAGGGCACCTGTCTATGCGATCATCACAAAATGTCAGTCATATCATGGCACCTCTTCTTAAAATGCTTTTGTGGCTTCCACCTGCCCCTAGAAATAAATCCAAATCATCCGTATGGCTTGAGTCCCTGCCCCATTTCATACCCCCTCCGCCTAGCACTCTACACCTCTACGCCTCACACACATTGTCCCTACTCACCCGCAAACACTCTCAGCCCTTTCTTCACTGTACACCCTAAGCCTTCCCACTGCCTTTCCCTCTTCTGAATGTTCTCTCCTTTCTATAACCCCCTTTTCTGCCCAACCTGCTTAGCCAACACCTACCCATTAGGTAGATCCTGACTTGTAGGTCATGTCCTCAGAGAAGTTCTCCCTGACTCCCTGACTATGGCCAGCCCCTCTTCTATATATGCCCTCAGAGCTGCCTGTACTTCTTACAGCCCTTATCACACTTCTAATTGTCCACTCCCTAGGCTGTGACATCCCTGAAGCCAGGGACTGTTTCCTTTAGTCATTGATGTGTTCCCAATCCCTTGTTGAATGGAGAGGGAAGTGGGGTTGAGGGAATATATATATATTCCTATCTATAGAAATTCCTATAGTTTCCTATTATCTAACTATCTGTATCGATAGACAGATAGATAATAGGAAAATGTTCAGCATATTTAAATGCTGATAGAAAGCTCAAGAACATGATGGTTAAAGGTGAAGGTTGATGATTCAGGTGAGGTTACCAAAAGCACGTGGTTATTAAGATATTAGTCCTGAATAAGAAGAAAAATGAGAAAGAACTGGCCATATTTTTAAGTCCAGACGCGAAAGGAAGGGAGTCCAAGGGCACTGAGACCTGAACAACAGGAACAAAACAATCTTCTGGGCATGGGGGATGGTTAGCGTGGGATGGGGACCTGCCAGAGAAAGACCGGACTGGGCCCTGAGGAGTTCTGAATCAGGAACTTCTTGGGTCCGAACTGGATGTGTGGCAGCACAAATGCCCTACGGAGGGGCTGAACATGCCGAAGCCTTGCTGTGGCTTAGGTCCCAGTCTCCCTGGACCATTGATTCCACCCCACCCCCACCCCCAACCACCATCATGACCTTTTTCCTCTGCTTTTCTCCCAGGTCAGGGAGCCTCAATTGGAGCCAGGGCCCAAGCTGGACCTGATGCAAAGCCTGAGATCAGGCTGGGCCTGGAGCCTGGCCCAGAGCTGGAGCCCGAGTCGTAACTGGACTGCCCCTGTCATGCAGAAGGAGGCGGGCACTGCACCTTCCTGCACTGGCATGCAGAGCTCCAGGCCCCTCCCCCTAGTACCGCTGCTGCTGCTGCTGCTGCTGGGGGCCGGGGTGTCAGGTGCCTGGGGTCAGGCCGGGAGCTTGGACCTACAGATTGATGAGGAGCAGCCGGCAGGCACACTGATTGGGGACATCAGTGCAGGGCTGCCACCAGGCACGGCAGCACCTCCCATGTACTTCATCTCCGCCCAAGAGGGCAGTGGGGTGGGCACAGACCTGGCCATCGATGAACACAGCGGAGTGGTCCGTACAGCCCGTGTCTTGGACCGCGAACGGCGAGATCGCTACCGATTCACGGCAGTCACTCCTGACGGTGCCACCGTAGAAGTGACTGTGCGAGTGGCTGACATCAATGACCATGCTCCGGCCTTCCCACAGGCTCGGGCTGCCCTGCAGATACCTGAGCATACAGCTTTTGGCACCCGCTACCCACTGGAGCCTGCTCGTGATGCAGATGCTGGCCGCCTAGGAACCCAGGGCTATGCACTGTCTGGTGATGGGGCTGGACAGACCTTCCAGCTGGAGACACGTCCTGGTCCAGATGGGGCCCCCGTGCCAGAACTGGTAGTTACTGGGGAGCTGGACCGAGAGAACCGCTCACAATACATGCTGCAACTGGAGGCCTACGATGGTGGTTCACCCCCCCGGAGGGCCCAGGCCCTGCTGGATGTGACACTGCTGGACATCAATGACCATGCCCCAGCTTTCAATCAGAGCCGCTATCATGCTGTGGTGTCTGAGAGCCTGGCGCCTGGCAGTCCCGTCTTGCAGGTGTATGCATCTGATGCCGATGCTGGTGCCAATGGGGCAGTGACTTATGAGATCAACCGGAGGCAGAGTGAGGGTGATGGGCCCTTCTCCATTGACGCACACACAGGACTGCTGCGGCTGGAGCGGCCACTGGACTTTGAGCAACGGCGGGTCCATGAACTGGTAGTGCAGGCGCGGGACGGTGGGGCTCACCCTGAGCTGGGCTCAGCCTTTGTGACTGTGAACGTGCGAGATGCCAATGACAATCAGCCCTCCATGACTGTCATCTTCCTGAGTGCAGACGGCTCCCCACGAGTGTCCGAGGCTGCCCCACCTGGCCAGCTTGTTGCTCGCATCTCTGTGTCAGACCCAGATGATGGTGACTTTGCTCATGTCAACGTTTCCCTGGAAGGTGGAGAGGGCCATTTTGCCCTAAGCACTCAGGACAGTGTCATCTACCTGGTGTGCGTGGCTCGGCAGCTGGATCGGGAGGAGCGGGATGCCTATAACTTGCGGGTTACCGCCACAGACTCGGGCTCACCCCCACTGCGGGCTGAGGCTACCTTTGTGCTACATGTCACTGATGTCAATGACAATGCGCCTACCTTTGACCGTCAACTCTACCGACCCGAGCCCCTTCCTGAAGTTGCGCTGCCTGGTAGCTTTGTGGTGCGAGTGATGGCCCGGGATCCTGACCAGGGCAGTAATGGTCAGGTCACCTATAGCCTGGCCCCTGGTGCCCACACCCGCTGGTTCTCCATCGACCCCACTTCAGGCATCATTACCACGACTGCCGCGCTGGACTATGAATTGGAACCTCAGCCACAGCTGATTGTGGTGGCCACAGATGGGGGCTTGCCTCCTCTTGCCTCGTCCGCCACAGTCAGTGTGGCCCTGCAAGATGTGAATGATAATGAGCCCCAGTTCCAGAGGACTTTCTACAATGCCTCGCTGCCTGAGGGCACCCAGCCTGGAACCTGCTTCCTGCAGGTGGGTAAGTCCTGCACACAGTGGGATGCTGCTGTGGGCAGGAGTGAATTAAAGGGTCACAGGGGACCTCAAAACAGAAACCAAGCCTTGCAGGTGTATCTGTTTACGGTGACTATGTCAGAGGGTTTGATCCTAACCTGTGTGCTCCAAAGTCTGTGCGGAGGGTGAGGGCTCATGACAAGATGCGAAAACAGGGTACAAGAGGTGGGCCAGGTAAGGCAGTTGAGGGAATTAAGATTGGATCTACAGGAAGAAGTGTCCTGTGGTGTCAAGAAGTGAGAGACTCTACAAAATCTCAAAGCTGTTCTGAAAGGCAGAGATGGAGATTCTGTACACCCATGTGGCTCCTGCTCCCCAAGACAGATGCCAGCATTTATGGAGCCCTCATCCAGTGCCAGGCTCTGCTGGAGGAAACCGCCATCCCTCTCTGTGGAGCTGAGCCTTGATGAGACATTTGTGCTCAGGCACAAGGATGAGAGATAATAAGAACTATTAGTGAGACCCCATGTCCAGAGCAGGAAGGCCTCTCTGAGAAGGAGGTGGGAGCCCTGGACAGACTCTGGGAGCCACAGAGTGCCTGCAAGTCAGGCCTGGAGGAGACAGAGGGGGCATGAAACTGAAGAGGCAGGCTGAAGCCAGATTACAGAAGTCCTTGGACACCAAGCTTTAAGGGGGTTAGGACTTTACTTGGAAGGCAAAGGAGGTCACTGAACTTCTTTGAGACAGAAAAGGGCATGATCAGATTGTTTCATTTTTGTTTTGTAAAGGCTACATTTTTGAAACAGTTTTAGATTCACAGCAAAAGTGAATTGAGGACAAAGATTTCCCATATACCCCCTGTCCCCATTCATGTAACACCTCCCCCCGTTATCAGCATCCCCACCAGAGTGGTTCATTTGTTTCAACTGATGAAACTACACTGACATATAATCACCCCAAATCCCAAAAAATAGTTTACCTTAGGGTTCACACCTGATGTTGTACACTGTATAGGTTTGGACAAATGTATAATGCATATGTATAATGGACACATGTAGTGACATGCATTACGGTATTATACAGAGTAGTTTCACCATCCTAAAAATCCTCTGTGCTCTACCTATTCATCCTTCTCTCCTTCCTACAGATTGTTTTTTTGGGGAAGCTAACTTGCTTTAAGGGTGAGGGGTGGATTAGATCAATGGGTAAGTGACATATTCAAGAATTAACTTACCCACTATAAGCTTGGCACTGTGCTGGTCCCAGGGAACAAAGAAAGGACATGGTCTTGTTCCCAGGCAGGTCCCAGTCTAGACAGGGAGACACACCAGTAACTAGTGCTGCATCAGATGCCATATGAGGTGCTGTGGAAGCCCAGAGGAGGAGACCTTTGAAGAACCAATGAGACTCTGCCAAATGGATTATATAGAGTATATGCATGGGGATTCCAGGCCTACAGAAAGAGCTGCAGAACCCCATGATGTGTTCAGGTGACTCCACTGTTCAGGTTGGCCTCAAATATGCTGCTAAGAATTCAGAGAGCTGAGACAAAATAGTATACAGGGACCAGATTACAAGCTGGTCTAGACATTGCCTAATGTCCCCTCCAGAGGGCAAAATCACTCCCAGTTGTGAACCACTGATTTGTCTTAAAAATCACAGGGGACTGGGGCACCTGGGTGGCTCAGTCAGTTAAGCGTCTGCCTTCAGCTCAGGTCGTGATCTGGAGTCCTGGGATCCAGCCCCACATTGGGCTCCCTGCTCAGCGGGGAGCCTGCTTCTCCCTCTCCCACTCCCCTGCTTGTGCTCACTTGCTCTCTCTTCTCTGTCAGATAAATAAATCTTTTTTTCTTTTAAGAAAATTTTTAAAAAATCACAGAGGGCCAATGAGGAGCTCTAGGCAAATCTGATATGTCTTTTGAGAAGATTCCTTTCGCTGCATCATGGAATATGGATGCAGGACAGAAAACAGAAGGTAGGGAGGCCTCTTAGGAAACTAGTGCTTGAGGTCTTTACATCTCCGAAGTCCACCAGACCCCCGAGCATCTCCTCAGAGGCTGCCTGTTGGCCTAGACTTCAGGCAGTGCTTGGTCCCAGCTGACACCTTGCCTTCTGGCTAGGGTATTTGCCTGCCTGCTGCTGTCCAGCTCCCACCCACTCCCCCATGTGTTTACTCTCCCTCTTGGCCCAGGACCAATGGGTGATGGCTTCCAAATTTCTTCTTCCTCACTAGTGCTTGAAGCAAGACAGTAACTCTCTAGGTGGTTTCCTGGAGTTTTTACTCTTAGGAACTATAGGGAAGTGGGAGTAGAAATGACTACTGGGTGTTCATACCTGTTAGAAGAAGTCTTAATATTGGATTCATTCAGTATACATTTATCAAGTATCTGCCATATGCTAGTCATTGTCTTAGGGACAAAGAATACAGTAATGAATGAGTCATTACTCCCTGCTTCATGGAGTTTATGGTCTAGAGGGAAGATTCTTGTGCGAAGAAGTAGTTGTACTAAAAAGACTTCCATAATGGGGACTTATATGAGGTACAGATAGGCAGCATGAATGCATCACTAAAGAGGTGACCCTTAAGTTGAGACTCACGGGCTAAGCAGGAGTTTGTGAGGGGGCCAGACGGTGGGAAGGAGGGGCTCCAGGCATAGGTGAAATGCACAGAGCAGTGGGAGAGCCTGACTCGTTCAGGGGCTACAAGTGGCGCAGTGTCTCTGGAGTTTAAGGTCATGCAGTGGGAGAGTGGGGGGTGAGACTGTAGAGGGAGGCCACACTGAGGAGTCAAGCCAAGGTGTTTGAGCACTTTTCTTTAGAGAACGTTGAAGATTTTCAAGAAGGGTAATATGATCATATTTGCGTTCTCAAAAGATGCTTTTGGTGGTCAGTATAGAGCAGTGGTTCACGACTGGGAGTGATTTTGCCCTCTGGAGGGGACATTAGGCAATGTCTAGAGACATCTGTTTGTCACAGCTGGTGGGATGCTACTGGCATCTAGTGCACAGGGGCCAGGGATGCTGTCAGACATCCTATAATGCACATGACAGCACCACAACAAAGAATTATCTGGTCCAAACTGTCAGTCATGCCAAGGATCAGAAATCCTGGGGTAGAGGACAGATTGGAGGGTCAGACCCGTATGAGAAGGGAATCACAATAGTCCAGGGGAGAGATGACTCAGGCCTAAATCAGGACAGTGATAATGGTGATGGAGAGGAATAGACAAATAGGAGAGTTAGTGAGGATTTACTTAGTCCCTAGTTGATTGATATACCGGGAGAGGAAAAGGGAAGAACACATTTCTGGCTTGAGCAACTGCATGGATGGAAGAGTCATTAGAGGGGGTTGGAATGATCATGAGTTTAGCGTTGGACAGGTTGGATTTAAGGTGCCTGCGGGACATCCGAGTGGAGATGTTGAGAAGGCATCTGGATGTACAGGTTTGGAGCTCAGAGGAGTGGTCTAGGTCAAAGTGCAGACAATGGTCAAAGCCACGGAAGTGGAAGAGAAGGTCCTGAGGGAGTATGTAGAGTGAGAAGAGGCCAAGAAGAGATTCCAGGGAGCAAGAGTGTGTGAGAACAGGCAGGGGAAAGGGAGGAGGAGGAATCTGGAGGGGGGCGCAGCAGGGGGAGAGGCAGGAGACACCTGGGAAGGAGGTCAGGACGGGGTGGATGCAGTAAGTTTGTGGTCTGATAGGAACTTTAGAAAATTCACAGATAAGAGTCTTTATTTTCTCCCTGAAATAGTGCATTCAATGAGATGGAGTGAGTGGGGACAAAAGGAGAGAGATGAGCGGGAGAGGGAGCTGACCAAGGTTGGACTGGGCAGCAGGGCTGAGCCTGCTGGAAAGGGAGACTGTGCATTTGCAGTGGAACCTCTAAGCAGGAGCTGCCCAGGCCGGGAAATTCACTTCTGCCTTGGTCATTTCCAGTCAGTGGCCCCTACGCCTTTTGGGGTCACTTCCTGACAACTTCCCCTGACCACTATTTATTGCTTTCTTCCTGCAGCGAGTCAGAGGGCAAAGGTCTTTAACAGCTTCTGGAGATGGTGCCACAGCTGTGCTGCAGCCTGCCTGGATTGATGCAGGGGGATGTTTGTCTCCTGGGATATCTGGGCCCACAGCCATAGTAGAGAGTTGGAGCAGAAACTGTTTCCAGGGTTCAGACATGGCAGGGTCTTAGTGTCTCTCTGGAGGGTAAACAGTGCCACAAATCACTTCTGTCAAGGGCCCGGGCAACAATCAGAAGTCCTTGGCTAGCCTTCTCTCTGAGGAACATTTTCTGGCTAAGAAGGGGGAACTCTCTAGCCTCCTCTTACAGCATGACATGACCCTAGGACCCCTGTATCCACAGAGAGTACTTTGTCACAGTCTACAGCAGTCAACACCAGCTAACACACTGTCAGGGGTCTAATGTGCACCCAACATATAAAACTTAGTTTGAAGGAAGGTTTTGTTGTAAGGGTAATCAGAATGTCCATTTACTCATTCGACAAATACACATAGAGTACCAGCTGTGTGCCTGGCCCTGTCCTAGGCTCAGAAGCTTTTGGAATGGTGTCTCCTGCTGCCTTGGCTCTGAAATGTTCAGAGGCTCCTGACATTGGTGTCCAATAGTTCAATTTTTCCTGAGCCAGTCTGGGAGATACCCAAGAATTACCCAAGAAAGCCTTCCCCTACTTCTTAGTTTTGAGGAGCCTCCTGGACTTAATGACCTTGACATCCCATAGACTTGCCATTCTCCCTCTCTCACTTCCTCTCTCAAGGCAAGGAATACCACAGGTACACGAGCCACATCCATAAATTCACAGAGCAGACCCGGTCACTCCAGTGATTAGATCCCAATATCAACCAGACCTCGCTCTGGAATGGCCAAACTCAGGAAAAAGCAGGGCTAGAACATCAGTCCCAGTAATTCCACTGGTCATCTAGTTCTCTGCTCAGAGTGATTATGAGACTTGGCGATGGTCACTAACCCCCTGCAGCCCCCTGGAATTTGCAGTCACAGCCCCAAGCACGCTCCCCTGTAAGTGCAGGTGGTTCTCATCATGTGCAGATTCTGTATTTGTAAATTTGCTGACTCTCTAAAATTTACTTGTAACCCCGAATCAATACTCCTGGAGCTTTTGCAGTCATTCCCAGACATGTGCAGAACAGTGAAAAATTCAAGTGGATTGACATGCACATTCCAGGCAACGCTCTGCCTTCACGTTTCAGCTCATACTGTAAACAAGGGTCCTTTCTGCGGTCTGTTTAGTGCTACGTTTTTCACATTTTTGTCCCTTTTGCTTGGTGATTTTGCTCCTTAAAATGGTCCCCAAGTGTAATGTGAAAGAGCTGCCTAGTGTTCCTAAGCACAGGAGGGCTGTGATGTGCCTTATGAAGACAGTATATGTGTTAGCTAAGTTTCACTCAGATATGATTTATGGTGCCATCGGCTGTGGATTCAATGTTAATGAATTAACAATATATATTACATTAGATGTCATTAAACAGAAACAGACATAAAACAAGGTTATGTATTGACCAGCTGACAAAAATGTTGTGACCAGAAGCTCGCAGGTACCTAAACCAGGTAGGTGGTGAGGTCTGAGGTGGTGAGGTTGGGTTTTGGCCCATGTCCTACAGGCCCCCTCTCTGGGTCCACCATCCAAAGCCTCTGGCACCCAGCTGGCCCAGGGCCTGCTCCTTCTAATTGCCACTTAGCTCTGGCTCTTCTGGTCAAAAAGATGGGGCATCACTCACCCCAGCCTCTCCCTAGGTGACAGCCACAGATGCAGACAGTGGTCCATTTGGCCTCCTCTCCTATTCCTTGGGTGCCGGACTTGGCACCTCAGGGTCTCCCCCATTCCGCATCGATGCCCACAGTGGTGATGTGTGCACGACCCGGACCCTGGACCGAGATCAAGGGCCCTCAAGCTTCGACTTCACAGTGACAGCTGTGGATGGGGTGAGTGGGCAGACCGTGGGCAGGTTGGGGTGTTGGGAGAGGGCATTCACCAGAGCCAGACACAGGGCCCATCCAACTTACGGCTGCCTGTCTCCCTAGGGAGGCCTCAAGTCCATGGTATACGTGAAGGTGTTTGTGTCAGACGAGAATGACAACCCGCCGCAGTTTTACCCACGGGAATATGCTGCCAGTCTGAGTGCACAGAGTACGCCAGGCACAGCTATACTGAGGGTGCGTGCCCATGACCCTGATCAGGGGCCCCACGGGCGACTCTCCTACCACATCCTGGCTGGCAATAACCCCCCACTCTTTGCCTTGGATGAGCACTCAGGTGAGGATCCTCTCATTCCCAGGGCTTGTCCCTAGACCCCTCTTCCCACCTACTTAAATGAAGTAGTGCCCCCCCTTCCCATAACCTTTCTACCTCTATGCTGTTCCCTTATACATCTCTGCTTCTATCCCTTCTCCCAGGGCTGTTGACAGTAGCCTGGCCCTTGGCCAGACGGGCCAACTCTGTGGTGCAGCTGGAGATTGGGGCTCAGGATGGAGGTGGCCTGCAGGCAGAGCCCAGTGCCCGAGTCAACGTCAGCATTGTGCCTGGAACCCCTGTGCCGCCAGTGTTTGAGCAATTACAGTATGTCTTCTCTGTACCAGAGGATGTGGCACCAGGCACCAGCGTGGGCATAGTCCAGGCACACAATCCACCAGGTATCATTTGTCACTATACCCATTTGGTGCTCTACCCAGCCGCCCCAACATAACCCATTTCAAAGTACCCTAGAGTATCACACCATAGACAGCCTCAGTACAAAACACGCAGGTTCAAATCCCCAACACATCCCCGGGCACAGTGCAGGCACTCTGCTTCATCCCCAGGCACGTGAAGTGCCACCCAGCGTCTCTGCCAACACCTGCCCCTCCCCCTGATGGTTTGAAAGACACAGGTATGGATAGTGCTTAGCCCTCCTTGAGATCAGAGTGCCAACTCGATAGGTGCCCCCACCTCTTTCTTGACTCCTTTCTCCTTCCCCTAGGTCGCTTGGGGTCTGTGACCCTTGCCCTATCAGGCGGGGATCCCCGAGGACTCTTCTCCTTAGATGGGGCCTCAGGGCTTTTACAAACACTCCGCCCTCTCGACCGCGAGCTACTGGGACCAGTGCTGGAGCTGGAGGTGCGGGCAGGCAGTGGAGTGCCCCCGGCTTTTGCTGTAGCTCGGGTGCGTGTGCTGCTGGATGACGTGAATGACAACTCCCCTGCCTTCCCTGCACCTGAAGACACGGTGTTGCTGCCACCAAACACTGCCCCAGGGACCCCCATCTATACACTTCGGGCTCTGGACCCTGACGCAGGCATTAACAGTCGGGTCACCTTTACCCTGCTTGCTGGGGGTGGTGGGGCCTTCACTGTGGACCCCACCACAGGCCATGTACGGCTTATGGGACCTCTGGGGCCCCCAGGGGGGCCAGCCCATGAGTTGGAGCTGGAGGCCCGGGATGGAGGCTCCCCACCCCGCACCAGCCACTTTCGACTACGGGTGGTGGTACAGGACTTGGGGACCCGTGGGCTGGCTCCTCATTTTGACAGCCCTACCTACCGTGTCGACCTGCCCTCGGGCACCAGCCCCGGAACTCAGGTCCTGCAAGTGCAAGCTCAAGCACCAGATGGGGGCCCCATCACCTACCATCTTGCAGCAGATGGGCCAAGTAACCCCTTTGGCCTGGAACCACAGAGTGGTTGGCTATGGGTGCGAGCAGCACTGGACCGCGAGGCCCAGGAGTTGTACACACTGAAGGTAATGGCAGTGTCTGGGTCCAAAGCTGAGTTGGGGCAGCAGACAGGCACAGCCACCGTGAGGGTCAGCATCCTCAACCAGAATGACCACAGTCCCCGCTTGTCTGAGGAGCCCACCTTCCTGGCTGTGGCTGAGAACCAGCCCCCAGGGACCAGCGTGGGCCGGGTCTTTGCCACTGACCGAGACTCAGGACCCAATGGACGTCTGACCTACAGCCTGCGACCGCTGTCAGAAGACAGCAAGGCCTTCCGCATCCACCCCCAGACTGGTGAGCACTGGGGCCCAAATTCTGAGACCTCATAGCCTCATCCTCAGACTGGCGAATACCCAGACAGAATCCCCAGACCCCCGCCATGAGGACCAGGACTGAGCCTGGACTTTCACCCTGGCATTCCCTCCCACACTCCCTAAACCCCAGCTTCTCAGCTGCAGGCCTCAGGCTGCACACCATACATGATCCCTATCCTGCACTCCCAGGAGAAATGACCACACTCCAAACCCTGGACCGAGAGCGGCAGAGCAGCTACCAGCTCCTGGTGCAGGTGCAGGATGGGGGCAGCCCACCCCGTAGTACCACAGGCACCGTGCACATCGCAGTACTCGACCTCAACGACAACAGCCCCAGCTTCCTGCAAGCTTCCGGGGCTGCTGGCGGGGGCCTCCCAATACAGGTAAGTGAAGTGGCAGGACCCTGACCTGAAAAAGTGTGAGAGGCAATGGGGGGTCTCCCCCACAGAGCTGTAGGTGTAGGTAAGAGAGACTGGCTCTTGGAGGTGTGAAAGCAAGAAAGGGGCTCTGTCTGCATTCAAGTGAGGGGAACTTGACCCTGAGATACCTCAAGAACAGGAAGGACACAGCTGTAGGTGAGTTGTGTGTCCCCACAGGTACCAGATCGAGTGCCTCCAGGAACACTGGTGACGACTCTGCAGGCCAAGGATCCAGACGAAGGGGAGAACGGCACTATCCTGTACACGCTAACTGGTATGGGGGGTGGTGTGCAGAGAAGGGAGTTGGTGGTGATGGCATGACCTGCCCAGCTCTGGGACAGATGCCCTCAGCCTTCTTCCTCTGCCTGTTCCCAGGTCCTGGCTCAGAGCTCTTCTCTCTTCACCCTCACTCGGGGGAGCTGCTCACTGCAGCACCCCTTATCCGAGCAGAGCGGCCACACTATGTACTGACTTTGAGTGCTCACGACCAAGGCAGCCCCCCTCGGAGCTCCAGCCTCCAGCTGCTGGTGCAGGTAGGGCTGCCCTTCCTTAAATCTCTCCGTTTCTCCTTGGCCACCAATATGGACTCCTCCAAGAGCTACACCTTCATAGAGTCCTTATGCCCTCTAGTCGGGCTACTCTGACTACCCTTCCAGCTACCCAGCCGGCCAGCGCAGACCCCCTTTACATGGGCCCCCTGATTCTGCCCTTCCTCCTCGGTCCACAACAGGTGCTTCCCTCAGTTCGCTCAGCGGAGCCCCCACCGGATCCCTCAGAGCCAGACCCAGCGGCTCCAGTGCCCGTTGTGCTGACGGTGACGGCGGCGGAAGGGCTGCAGCCCGGCTCCCTGTTGGGCTCTGTGGCGTCGCCAGAGCCGGCGGGGGTGGGCGCACTCACCTACACGTTGGTGGGCGGCGCCGACCCGGAGGGCACCTTCGCGCTGGACGCTTCCACAGGGCGCTTGTACCTGGCGCGGCCCCTGGACTTCGAGGCGGGCCCGGCGTGGCGCGCTCTCACTGTGCGCGCTGAGGGCCCGGGAGGCGCAGGTGCGCGACTGCTGCGCGTGCAGGTGCGCGTGCAGGACGAGAACGAGCACGCGCCAGCCTTCGCGCGCGATCCGCTGGCGCTAGCGCTGCCAGAGAACCCGGATCCTGGCGCGGCGCTGTATACCTTCCGCGCGTCGGACGCAGACGGCCCGGGCCCTAACAGCGACGTACGCTACCGCCTGCTGCGCCAGGAGCCGCCCGTGCCTGCGCTTCGCCTGGACGCGCGCACCGGGGCGCTCAGCGCGCCACGAGGCCTGGACCGGGAGACCACACCCGCCCTGCTGCTCCTCGTGGAAGCCACGGACCGGCCCGCCAACGCCAGCCGCCGCCGCGCAGCGCGCGTCTCCGCGCGCGTCTTTGTCACGGATGAGAATGACAACGCGCCCGTCTTCGCCTCCCCCTCACGTGTGCGCATCCCCGAGGATCAGCCGCCCGGGCCGGTGGCGCTGCACGTGGTAGCGCGTGACCCGGACTTGGGCGAAGCCGCACGCGTGTCCTATCGCCTGGCAGCTGGCGGGGACGGCTACTTCCGGCTACACTCCAGCACCGGTGAGTTGCGCCTGGAGGAGGTTGGGGTGAGGGAGGGTGCTGATGTGAAGAGTGTTGAGGTTTCCTTCCAACCTGCCCTACCGCTCACCTAGGAGCACTGTCGGTGGTGCGGTCCCTGGACCGGGAACAGCGAGCTGAGCACATACTGACCGTGGTGGCCTCCGACCACGGCTCCCCGCCGCGCTCAGCCACGCAGCTCCTCACTGTCAGTGTCGCTGACGTCAACGACGAGGCACCCGCTTTCCAGCAGCAGGAGTACAGCGTCCTCTTGCGTGAGAACAGCCCGCCTGGCACTTCTCTGCTCACTCTGCGGGCAACTGATCCAGACCTGGGTAAGACCTGAGGGGATGAGTGGAGAGGGTCGCTGGGCTAGAAAGGGTGTATTTACCCTCTGATCTCGCTCCTTAGGGGCCAATGGGCAAGTGACTTATGGAGGCATCTCTGGCGAAAGCTTCTCCCTGGATCCAGACACGGGAGTTCTCACAACTCTTCGGGCCCTGGATCGGGAGGAGCAAGAGGAAATCAATCTGACAGGTACACATCGACAGGACCCCAAAAGCCTGAGGTGGTGTTGTAAGCACCAGTGTTACATGGGCAGAACCCCCAAACTACCTTCTAGAAGCTTTGACCTATTATATTTTTGGATCCTTTTGGGGAGGCAAGAGTTGGGCAGATTGCAAGGTGATCTGACTTTTAGGCTGTTGCCATTGTGACCACACAAACTCTCAAATACATAATGCCACAGCTCTGTCCTTCAGGGTTCCCTCAGATTATACTGTGGCCATCTAACAGAAAAGCATATTGATAGTGAGTACCATAGAGGTTAAGTGACTTGTGCAAGCTAACACAGCTTGGAAGTGTAGACCTGGGACTTGAACCCACATGTTTTGATACCTTATTTAGTGCCTTTTCTGTCACATTACCACTAATCCAAGATACATCTTGCATGCACTAAGTATGGGAAGTGGGAAGAAAAAGAGTTTTCTGACATGTATATTTATATGTGCATGTACACATGTAGGCACCCACATGCTTGCAGAGTGTGGAGAGATGGACATTTTCTGGTTCATATGTGCACCTGGTGAACATGTGTGAACGCTGCGTGGTGTGGGTTTCTCCATGGATGGGAGCAGGCTACATCTTACCGATTTTGCTTTGCCACAGTGTATGCCCGGGACAGGGGCTCACCCCCACTGCTGACCCATGTCACAGTGCGAGTGGCTGTAGAGGATGAGAATGACCATGCCCCAACCTTTGGGAGCGCCCACCTCTCCCTGGAGGTGCCCGAGGGCCAGGACCCCCAGACCCTTACGGTGCTGCGGGCCTCTGACCCAGACGTGGGAGCCAACGGGCAGCTGCAGTACCGCATCCTGGGTGAGAACTCTCCCACACCTGCTAACCTAGCACCCACTTGCCGAGTTCTGTTCCTTGTGGGCTTATGTCAGCCTCAGTGTGTCTGGGTTTCCTTTCCCTTTTCTTGGTCTTCTACCTTTTCAATCATGATATATGTGTTTCTGAATGTCTCTTTCTGTGCCTCTTCAACTCTGTGTCCCTCTATGTCTCTGTTTTTATTTTCCTGTTTCTTTTCTTTTTCTTTCTTCCTTCTCCCTATGGAGCACTTGTTCTCAAACTTTTTGGTCTCAGTAACCCTTAATATTTTTAATGTTTGAGAACTCTGAAGAGTTTTTGTTTATATGATAACAGCATTTATTGATATAATAATAGGATATATTATAATGAACACATACTATAAATATATAATAAACACATTACATCAATATTTACTTAGATTTTAAAGCTGAGAAAAATCTTAAAACACCATTGTAAAACAGTCAGTGAAGTATCCCGCTTACTGTATTTCTTCATAGGCACAAAGAAATAGTAGGTGTTCAAATAATTTGTTCGACTGCAGTGGGATTGCAAAGATTATAGCAAGTGTAACTAGAAGTAAGACACTAAAAACTGAATGAGTCAGGGCACCTGGGTGGCTCAGTTGGTTAAGCGTCTGTCTTTGTCTCAGGTCCTGATCCCAGGGTCCTGGGATTGAGTTCCTCATTGGGCTCCTTGCTCAGTGGGGAGCTTGCTTCTCCCTCTGCCTGCTGCTCCCCTACTTGTGCTCACTCTCCCTCTCTCTCTTAAAGAAATAAATAAAATCTTTAAAACAACAACAAAAAACTGAGTCTCTGAAAATACACGTTTATGCTCTAAACTTTCTATCTATATTCTAGAAGACATAAGAATTCGTAAGCACACATTCCATTACTATCCAGGTGATGTCATCACTTGTCATGCAGCATTTCGACTCTACTGTACATTTGTGAGATACTAAGAATTTTAAAAAGGCATCTAATGTTTTAGTATTGTTATGAAATTAGTTTTGATTATATACTCCCTGAAAGGAGTCCCCAGACCACACTCTGAGAAAAGCTGCTTTACAGTATCTTCCTTTACCATCTATGGTTCTCTTCTCCACCTTTCTCCCAGTTTCTTTCCCCTCCTCCTTCCCATTTGCTGTTGCCTTTAAATCACCCTCACTCCCATGGGCTGACACATCTTCGTCTATGTACTTCCCTGCAGATGGGGATCCATCAGGAGCCTTTGTCCTAGACCTAGCTTCTGGGGAGTTTGGCACCACGAGGCCACTAGACCGAGAGGTGGAGCCAGCATTCCAATTGCGGATAGAGGCCCGGGATGGAGGCCAGCCAGCTCTCAGTGCTACTCTGCTTGTGACAGTGACAGTGCTGGATGCCAATGACCATGCCCCAGCCTTCCCTGTGCCTGCCTACTCTGTGGAGGTGCCTGAGGATGCACCTGCAGGGACCCTGTTGCTGCAGCTACAGGCTCATGACCCTGATGCTGGGGCCAATGGCCGTGTGACCTACTACCTGGGTACAGGTGCAGCGGGAGCCTTCCTGCTGGAGCCCAGCTCCGGGGAATTACGCACAGCCACAGCCCTAGACAGAGAGCAGTGTCCCAGCTATGCCTTTTCTGTGAGTGCTGTGGATGGTGCAGCTGCTGGGCCCCTGAGCACCACGGTACCTGTCACCATCACCGTGCGTGATGTCAATGACCACGCACCCACCTTCCCCACCAGTCCCCTGAGGCTGCGCCTGCCCCGCCCAGGCCCCAGCCTCAGCACCCCAACCCTGGCTCTGGCCACTCTGCGAGCTGAAGACCGTGATGCTGGTGCTAATGCCTCCATCCTGTACCGGCTGGCAGGCACGCCACCTCCTGGCACCACCGTGGACTCTTACACTGGTGAAATACGTGTGACCCGCTCACCTGTAGCCCTGGGCCCCCGCGATCGTGTTCTCTTCGTCGTGGCCACCGACCTCGGCCGTCCAGCTCGCTCTGCCACTGGTGTGGTCATTGTTGGGCTGCAGGGGGAGTCCGAGCGTGGACCCCGCTTTCCTCGCACTAGTAGTGAAGCCATGCTCCGTGAGAATGCGCCCCCAGGTGGGTCCCCAACCATGTCTCCCAGCTTTGTGTCCCTGGATGGGCTGGGGTTACTCACTAAAAATGTCTTGCAAACTCCCTCAATCTAATGCTCACAGTCCAACCAATACCATCCTCTCTGTAGGGACTCCCGTTGTCTCCCCTAAGGCTGTCCATGCAGGGGGCTCAAGTGGACCAATCACCTACAGCATTCTCAGTGGGAATGAGAAAGGGACATTTGCCATCCAGCCTAGTACAGGTAACGGGCAGGAGCAGGGGCTCTGTGAGGGGACAGGCTCCTGGGGGAGCTCCCCTCTGGGCCAGAGAAGGCCCTGGTTGGGGAGGGGCTGCCCTTGAAGGGGCACCAGAGAGGGAGGCTCCAGGGCAAGCAAGGGCTGTCTGTGATGCTTTCTGCCTCCCCTCAGGAGCCATCACAGTTCGCTCAGCAGAGGGGCTGGACTTCGAGGCCAGCCCACGACTCCGACTGGTGCTGCAAGCAGAGAGTGGGGGAGCCTTTGCCTTCTCCGTACTGACGCTAACCCTGCAAGATGCCAACGATAATGCTCCCCGCTTCCTGCAGCCCCACTACGTGGCCTTCCTGCCTGAGTCCAGGCCATTGGAGGGACCCCTGCTGCAGGTGTGGGATGTGATGGGAAGATGGGGGGGCAGGGCTGGCCGGACTAGTCTGTGGCCAGCCTAGTGCCAGCAGCCTCATCCTCCCACCAGGTGGAAGCAGATGACCTGGACCAAGGCCCCAGTGGACAGATCTCCTACAGCCTGGCCGCATCCCAGCCAGCACGGGGACTGTTCCATGTAGACCCAGCCACAGGCACTATTACTACCACAGCCATCCTGGACCGTGAGATCTGGGCTGAAACACGGTAAGGCCTGGCCCTATAGATTCCAAGATCCCATCCTGGCTCCATCCAGTTTCAAGCCCTGCTCTGAATCTCTCTCAATCTCTAGGCCACATCCTGAGTCCCTCAGACCCCCCCCCCCCAGTCTATCGTGAGTCTTCCTAGCCCTGCCCGGGGTTCTCCCTTATCCCCAGGCCCCACCCCTGATTGTGCTCTGTGTCCAGGCTGGTACTGATGGCCACAGACAGAGGAAGCCCAGCCCTGGTGGGCTCAGCTACCCTGACGGTGATGGTCATCGACACCAATGATAATCGCCCCACCATCCCCCAGCCCTGGGAGCTCCAAGTGTCAGAAGGTGAGGGCTCGGTAAAGTGAGAGGTACAGAGGGTGGTAGGGCAGCACTTTACCCCACCCCGGGGCTCCAGGGGTGTCTTGGACCATACCAAATACACTTGTCCCATGTATTGCAGATGCACTATTGGGCTCAGAGATTGCACAGGTAACAGGGAATGATGTGGACTCAGGACCGGTGCTGTGGTATGTGCTGAGCCCATCTGGACCCCAGGATCCCTTCAGCATAGGTCGCTATGGAGGCCGCCTCTCCCTCACGGGCCCCCTGGACTTTGAGCAACGTGACCGCTACCACCTGCAGCTGCTGGCGCATGATGGGCCTCATGAGGGCCGTGCTAACCTCACAGTGTTTGTGGAGGATGTCAATGACAACACACCTGCTTTCTCGCAGAGCCTCTACCAGGTCTGGTGCCCCAGCTGACCCCACACCTGGGCCCAGGGGTGTTCACATTGGAAGGAAGTGGCAAGGCTAGAAGTGTCTGAGGTGGGCTGGATGTTGGAAGACCTAAGGATGGGGCCCTGGGCATGGGAGGGTCCCATCTCAAACTGGCCTTCCACGTCCTAGGACCTATGTCCAGGTTCTTCATCCTGTGCTTGGAAATGGAGGCAGGTGGGCCGTTTGAACACTGAGCTGGCATGGATGCCAAGCAGGGCTCACGGGACCAAGCTCCAGAACACAGGCTGAGTGGACAATAGGGTAGCTGGGAAACTTGGCCATAAACACTTGTCCTCACTCCTTAGGTGACACTGCTTGAACACACACCTCCAGGCAGTGCCATTCTCTCCGTCTCTGCCACTGACCGGGATTCAGGTGCCAATGGTCACATTTCCTACCATCTGGCTTCCCCTGCTGAGGGCTTCAGTGTTGACCCCAACAATGGTACGTCCTTTCCAGGATCTGACCCCTTATCTTTGACAGTGACAGGCCATATTTTGACCCCATTCCTAGAATTTGTCTGAACTCTTAACTCCTAGACCTCTGACCCAGTGAAAACATTTCCCCCCCCCTTTGTCTCTGTTTTAAGCCCTGTCCTGACTGCATGTCCAGAAGCCATTTCATGAATCCTGGAGACCGTTCCATAAACTCGCAGCACACAGGTCATTCCCTGGAGTCTGACTTCCAAGGCCGTTTCCCAGGCCCCCATAGGATCACCCCTCTGCTCACCTACAGCCTCTGATGAATGTGTATTTCTCTCCATTCCCTTCTCATCTCAGGGACCTTGTTCACAACAGTGGGAACAGTAGCCTTTGGCCAGGAGGGGCCAGGAGTGGTGGACGTGGTGCTGGAAGCACGAGATCATGGGATGCCAGGCCGGGCAGCACGAGCCACAGTGCATGTGCAGCTGCAGGACCAGAATGATCACACCCCTAGCTTCACGTTGCCACACTACCGTGTGGCTGTGACTGAGGATCTGCCCCCTGGTTCCACGCTGCTCACCCTGGAGGCCACGGATGCCGATGGAAGCCGCACCCATGCCACCGTGGACTATAGCATCGTCAGTGGCAACCGCGGCCGAGTCTTCCAGCTGGAACCCCGGCTGGCTGAAACTGAGGAAGGTAGTGGACTAGGCCCCCGGGCACTGGGCTGCCTGGTGTTGCTTGAACCTCTAGACTTTGAAAGCCTAACCCAGTACAACTTAACTGTGGCTGCAGCTGACCGGGGGCAGCCCCCTCGCAGTTCAGCCGTGCCTGTCACCGTCACTGTGCTGGATGTCAATGACAACCCCCCTGTCTTCTCTCGAGCGTCCTACCGCATGGCAGTTCCTGAGGACACACCAGTTGGAGCTGAGCTGCTGCATGTAGAGGCCTCTGATGCTGACCCAGGCCCTCATGGCCTTGTGCGTTTCACCCTTAGCTCAGGCGACCCTTCTGGGCTCTTTGAACTGGATGAGAGCTCAGGTGCCTTGCGACTCGCCCGCCCCTTGGACTGTGAGACCCAGGCTCGGCATCAGCTTGTAGTGCAGGCTGCCGACCCTGCTGGGGCACACTTTGCTCTGGCACCAGTGACCATCGAGGTCCAGGATGTGAATGACCATGGCCCCATCTTCCCGCTGAGTTTGCTCAGCACCAGCCTGGCAGAGAACCAGCCTCCAGGCACTCTTGTGACCACTCTGCATGCGATTGATGGGGATGCTGGGGCTTTCGGGAGGCTCCGTTACAGCCTGTTGGAGGCCGGGCCAGGGTTCGAGGGCCGCGAGGCATTTGCACTGAACAGCTCAACAGGGGAGTTGCGGGCACGCGTGGCCTTTGACTATGAACACACAGGAAGCTTCCAGCTGCTGGTGGGTGCTGCCGATGCTGGGAATCTCTCAGCCTCGGTCACTGTGTCAGTGCTGGTGACAGGGGAGGATGAGTATGACCCGGTATTCCTGGCTCCAGCTTTCCACTTCCAAGTGCCAGAAGGTGCCCGGCGTGGCTATAGCCTGGGTCATGTGCAGGCCACAGATGAGGATGGAGGAGCCGATGGCCTGGTGCTCTATTCCCTTGCCGCCTCTTCCCCCTATTTTGGTATCAACCAGACTACAGGTGCCCTGTACCTTCGAGTGGACAGCCGGGCACCAGGCAGTGGAACAGGCAATTCTGGGAGTGGAGGCCGGACACGGCGTGAGGCACCACGGGAGCTGAGGCTGGAGGTGGTGGCACGGGGACCTCTGCCTGGTTCCCGGAGTGCCACGGTGCCTGTGACTGTGGATATCACCCACACTGCACTAGGCCTGGCACCTGACCTCAACCTGCTATTGGTGGGGGCTGTGGCAGCCTCCCTGGGAGTTGTGGTGGTGCTTGCACTGGCAGCCCTGGTCCTGGGGCTGGTGCGGGCCCGTAGCCGCAAGGCTGAGGCAGCACCTGGTCCGATGTCACAGGCTGCACCCCTGGCCAGTGGCTCTCTGCAAAAGCTAGGCCGAGAGCCACCCAGCCCACCGCCCTCAGAGCACCTTTATCACCAGACTCTCCCCAGCTATGGTGGGCCAGGAGCTGGAGGACCCTACCCCCGAGGTGGCTCCTTGGACCCTTCACACTCCAGTGGCCGAGGCTCAGCAGAGGCTGCAGAGGATGACGAGATCCGCATGATCAATGAGTTCCCACGTGTGGCCAGTGTGGCTTCTTCCTTGGCTGCCCGTGGCCCCGACTCAGGCATCCAGCAGGATGCAGATGGACTGAGTGACACATCCTGCGAGCCACCTGCCCCTGACACCTGGTATAAGGGCCGCAAGGCAGGGCTGCTGCTGCCAGGTGCAGGAGCCACTCTGTACCGAGAAGAGGGCCCACCAGCCACGGCCACAGCCTTCCTGGGGGGCTGTGGCCTGAGCCCTGCACCCACCGGGGACTATGGCTTCCCAGCAGATGGCAAGCCATGTGTGGCAGGTGCACTGACAGCCATTGTGGCTGGTGAGGAGGAGCTCCGTGGCAGCTATAACTGGGACTACCTGCTGAGCTGGTGCCCTCAGTTCCAGCCGCTGGCCAGTGTCTTCACAGAGATTGCTCGGCTCAAGGATGAAGCTCGGCCATGTCCCCCGGCTCCTCGTATTGACCCACCGCCCCTCATCACTGCTGTGGCCCACCCAGGAGCCAAGTCTGTGCCCCCTAAGCCAGCCAGCACGGCAGCAACGCGGGCCATCTTCCCACCAGCCTCTCACCGCTCCCCCATCAGCCACGAAGGCTCCCTATCCTCAGCTGCCATGTCTCCCAGCTTCTCACCCTCACTGTCTCCTCTGGCTGCTCGCTCACCTGTTGTCTCGCCATTTGGGGTGGCCCAGGGCCCCTCAGCCTCAGCACTCAGCGCGGAGTCCGGCCTGGAGCCACCCGATGACACAGAGCTGCACATCTAGCTGTGGCCCAGGCTGGGCCCCGACCTGGGATACGCACAGTGTCCCCAATGCAGGCCCCATCTGAGCCTGCCCTGGGCAGCCTCGGACCATGATTGACCACGGGGGAGGCCAGCTCCCCATCCTAAACCCCTCCAGTGGGGACAGGTCCCACATCTCACCCGGCCCTGTCAGAGCACAGTGCCACAGAGGCTCTGTTGGGCACTGACCTGGGGCCAGGTCCAATGTGGGGAGAAATATGAAGGAGGCGGCAGCCCTGGGTTCTCCTCAGTGAGGGCTTCCTGCCCTGCACCAGCACCCTGAGGTGGGGCTGAGACTTTATTTATTGGGGGTAGGGGGATTGGGGAGTTCCCTCCAACCTGTTTGGGCCCAGCTCCTTTGGGTTCCACTGACACCCCTGCCCCTGCACAGAACCAAGTGCCAATTCTCACTCTGGAGCCTTAATAAACTGCAGTTTGTACCCAGTGTCTGGCTGGATTCTGTGGGGGCCGTGGGGGTGGGAGGTGATCAGGTGGGAGGCACCTGATACATTGTGGACACCTCAGGGGGCACAGAGGGGTGGTGGACACGGGCATCTAGGGTGGGGACGGCACTGGGAGCCCAAGCCTAGCCTGAGGCTGACTGTCACATCTCTGCAGTTGGCCTTTCCCACTCACAAGGGCTGGAAGGCAGACAGCAGCGGCTTCCTTGTGGCAGTGACCTAGAGAGGGGTTGGCTGGGTGAGGAAAGCTCTTGGGCCTGAGGACCCGCATGTAATAAGAGCTCACGTCTCTTGAGCCTTTGCCACACCAGGCTCTCTGCTGAGCAGTGTGCCTGCTTTATCTCTGTAAACGTTCACTGCAATCCTATGAGGCAGAGCCTTTTAAATAGAGCAGCTTCGGTATTCTAAATGAAACCTAGGCTCTGAGAGGTTGGGTGGCTTTCCTGATACCATACAGCTAAGGAGGAACCCCGGTCTGTGGGTCTGTGTGCCCCAGAGCCCCTTGCTGAAGTGGTGCCCTACAGTGCTTGGTGAGTGCCAGCTGGACTCGCAGCAGAGGGGAGCCCTGGACGAACCCAGTGCTGGCGGGGCCCCGGAGGAAGGATCGGGTGGCAGCCCCACCCATCTCCAGCATTTAGGACCACCCATTTGAAGGAGGAGCCAGCACGGCCGAGTTTCCGAGCAGCCGCGTGGTGGTAGTGGTGGTGTGGTGGAGGTGGTGGAATATAAGGCTCATGTGATCTGTCACATGACAGCAGATCTCCAGAAAGGCAGAATGAGACTCCAAACCTGGTGAGACATTAGGGGGCCCCGGGAGGAGGGGATCATGTTGGAGGGTGGGACTACAGTGGCGGCCCGGCTCCTGCTGAAACCCGCCTGCCGCCTCTGCAGCCTCCTGGGGCTCCTTGCCCTCTTCGTCCCTGGCAAATGCAGTTACAGCCCAGAGCCTGACCAGCAGCGGACGTGAGTTGACTTAGCACAGACCGCCCCCTTCCCTATGCCCTGTCCTGTGCCCACTGGCTTGGCCCAGCCTCCCTCGCCCCCTTACCAGCTCCTGGTACCCACTCCACAGTCTTATCCCCAGGTTCCCAGGCTCAGTCCCCAATCATTCACCTCCTATGAGCCATATCTGCCTCTGGGATCCTCCCCCAGGTCTCAGCCCCTAATCCTGAACCTTCCATGACTAATATTTCCCATCCCCACACTAACAAAGGCCATGTTCCTGACCTCTGACCCTGCAGATTGCCCCCAGGCTGGGTGTCCCTGGGCCGTGTAGACTCTGAGGAAGAGCTGAGCCTCACCTTTGCCCTGAGACAGCAGAACGTGGAAAGATTGTCAGAGCTGGTGCGCGCTGTGTCGGATCCTGGCTCTCCTCGTTATGGTGCCTGTTGGGATAGGGACTGGGGCGGGAAAGTGGGATGCAGTGAAGGGACCCAGGGCTGGGCCGAGTGTGGGATGGCACACATAACGTCAGGATCATGCTCGTGGTGCCTAGGGAGGTGGTGATATAGGGCAGTTGAATGGCAGTGGCTCTTGTTGAAGAGTTTCTGAATTTAAAAAAGTGAACTGGAAAGAAACTGTCCGAAACTCACTCAGATTCTTTCCCCCAAAACTTGCTAGAAACCTGAACGTGAAGAGCACAGGCTGTGTGATCAAATTTGGATTCAAATTCTGACTCCACTACTTACCAAACACGTGGGAAGTAGTATCCAGTCCAGATAGGTGCTCATCAACTCAAATTCCTTTCCCACCCTCAAACCCACGCCCGTTTCCTCTGTCAGTTGGACTCTAGAGCTGTCATTTCCAGTTCTGGCTCTCAAAGAGCCTTTGGAGTCATCCACTTTTTATCATTGCTTGTTTCCGCCCACTCATTTGTTTATTCTTGCACCCATACTGCTGCCCAGTCCCCGCCCTGCCCCCTACTCTGCTCCAAAACAGCACTCTGCTCCAGTGCTCATGCTGGATAGTGTCCCTGCCCTGCACGAAGCCCTTTGTGGTTGGGGGGCAGTGGTACGCGTGTGAGGGGGCAGTCTCAGATTCACCCTGGAGCTGTGTACATGGCAGTGTGCAGGAAAATAGTGACTCACCATCACGTTAAGCTTAAAATCAACAAGTACGAAGATTGGAACTGAATTAGATGTCACCTTATAATTGGTTCTAAAGTTTTGAAAACTTTTCCTGGAAATAATATGGAAAATTTTCAATTTTAACCTCATTTGTTTTTTGTGATTATGGCAATACATGCTCCGATGCAGCACTTTCTGGCTTTTAGAGTAAATCCATATTTCTGGCCATGGCATTCCAAGTCTCCCCAGCCTTTTCTTCCCCTGGCCTCGAAATAGAGCTTGCACCAGCACAGCCTGCCTTTTTGCTAGAAACTTCCCACCTATCCCTCAGGACCCTGTTCCAGAGTCCCTGCGAAGTCCCAGTGTCTCCTGGTTGAGGTCCAGAATGGGCAACTTGGAAAAGCAATGAATGAAGGCAAGCTCCTCTACTGAATCCCTGCAGGAAAATACCTGACCCTAGAGGATGTGGCTGAGCTGGTCCGGCCATCACCACTGACCTTCCGCACAGTCCAAAAATGGCTCTTGGCAGCTGGAGCCCGGAACTGCCACTCAGTGACCACACAGGACTTTCTGACTTGCTGGCTGAGTGTCCGGTGAGAGGGAAGGATTGCCCGTGGAGGGTACCAATCATCCCATCAGGGAGACAAGTCACCCCAATGGGAGAGAGCTGAGAGCTGGTGGGGGCTTGTGGGTGAGAGCTAACGCGCAGGGAGACAAGGATGAGCAGTGATGCTTAGATAGCCTCCTCTGCTGTGGTCTGTGCTGCTTTCTGACCTCTGTTCTCTGATCTCTGACCTCCAGACAGGCAGAACTGCTGCTCCCTGGGGCTGAGTTTCATCGCTATGTGGGGGGACCTGCAGAGATCCATGTTATAAGGTCCCCACGTCCATACCAGCTCCCAAAGGCCTTGGCCCCTCATGTGGACTTTGGTAACACCCAGTGGGGTTGGTGGGGTTTGAAGCAGGCAGAACCAGGGGCTGGAAAAGTTTAGGTGCCATGGGGGGCTTGGGGTGGGGTCAGTGGTAAAGTGGGGGTTGGAGTCCAAAAGATCTCCTCCTCAAGTCTGACCCCTCTCCCACAGTGGGCGGGCTGCACCGCTTCCCCCCCACATCATCCCTGAGGCAACGTCCTGAGCCAGAGGTGTCAGGGACTGTTGGCCTGCACCTGGGGGTGACCCCATCCGTGATCCGTCAGCGATACAACTTGACAGCACAAGACGTGGGCTCTGGCACAACCAACAACAGCCAAGCCTGTGCCCAGGTGAGCCGGGCAGAGAGCTCCAGCATCCTGACACCCTACCCAAGGGGCCTCCCCAGGCTGGGGCTTCCTCTCTGCCTCCTCCCCTTGGTCCTCACCCCCTATCTGGAATAGTGTTCCCTGCCCTGACCTTGGGGCTGCATTCTCTGACCCATGATACCTGATCTGATTCCTTCTGTAGTTCCTGGAGCAGTATTTCCATGACTCGGACCTGGCTGAGTTCATGCGCCTCTTTGGTGGGAACTTTGCACACCAGGCATCAGTAGCGCGTGTGGTCGGACAGCAGGGCCGGGGCCGGGCTGGGATCGAGGCCAGTCTGGACGTGGAGTACCTGATGAGTGCCGGCGCCAACATCTCCACCTGGGTCTACAGTAGTCCTGGTACTGCCAAGGGGACTGGTGGGTGGAGAGGGGGTGGTGGGGAGTGGTGATCACTGCTCCTTCAAGGGAATCCCATGAGCTAGAGGGAGACCCTGACAAGCTCCCAAAGGACCGCCCTTATGCTCCTTCCCTTCCCCCAAATCCAGGCCGGCATGAGTCCCAGGAGCCCTTCCTGCAGTGGCTCCTGCTGCTCAGTAACGAGTCAGCCCTGCCTCATGTGCACACCGTGAGCTATGGAGACGACGAGGACTCCCTCAGCAGTGCCTACATCCAGCGGGTCAACACTGAGCTCATGAAGGCGGCCGCTCGGGGTCTTACCTTGCTCTTTGCCTCAGGTGACCTCCTACTCTAAACTTAGACCCAACCCAGCCCAGGAGTTATTACCCCACGGGGACTCCTGTGATCTCTGACTTACAGTCTGAACTCAATAGGGACCACTGATGTGACCTCTGAACTCTGACCTCTTGTAGTAATGACTGACTCTTGACTTTCTTTTCTGACATCTGAACCCACATATCAAGTTCTGACCAATGAATCTGAGTGCTAAACTTGGTCTTTCTCCCAGGTGACAGTGGGGCTGGGTGTTGGTCTGTCTCTGGAAGACACCAGTTCCGTCCCAGCTTCCCGGCATCCAGGTAGGCACCCCAGCCCACCACTGACCTGTGACCACCAATCTTCCATCTACAGCTCCATGATCTGGAACCTTTGCCTTAACCCCACCAGGCGCTCCTGTAGCTGAGACCTCAGTTTAACCAGCTCTGGTTGCTGCATTCCCTTCTTCCTATAGGTCGAGGCCCCATGGCTTCTGAGTGGAATGCAGTTCCCAATATTCCTCCTCTCAGTTCCCAGACATTTTAGTAGAAGATTTGGTGAATGTTCTGTAGACAAAAGTGTGCACTGTCACCTCAGGCCATGCCTTGAGGGCTCAAAATCTCTTAGTCTTCCCCATGTACCTGCTTCCCCACAGAGTCCAGCCCCTCTAGCAAGAGCCAGCCCACACTTACCCATCTCCCACACATTTTGGAGGTCCCCTTGGGACCCGTACAATCTGAGTGCTGTTTTCTGTTCTCAGCCCCTATGTCACCACGGTGGGAGGCACATCCTTCCAGAATCCATTCCGAGTCACAAATGAGATCGTTGACTATATCAGTGGTGGTGGCTTCAGCAATGTGTTCCCACGGCCTTCATACCAGGTATGTGTATATGTTTGTGTGGATGGATGGGTGGGAGGCATCCTCAGTTCAGCAGACAATACTCACTCAACAACATCTTTCAGGAGGAAGCTGTAGCTCAGTTCCTGAGCTCTAGTCCCCACTTACCACCATCCAGTTATTTCAATGCCAGTGGCCGTGCCTATCCAGATGTGGCTGCACTCTCTGATGGCTACTGGGTGGTCAGCAACAGCGTGCCCATTCCATGGGTGTCTGGCACCTCGGTAAGAATCAGCCTGGCTCCAAACCCCTACCCAGGAACTGTCCTCACCCTCTACTAAGACCTTGTACTCAGAACCCCTGACTCCTCAGAGACCTCTGATCCTTTCAAACATCCCTCCCCCAAATCCAATCACTGTGAACCCCTGACCTCTACTTACACCCTCACTCTTGCAGGCCTCTACTCCAGTATTTGGTGGGGTCCTATCCCTGATAAATGAACATAGAATCCTCAGCGGCCGCCCCCCTCTTGGCTTTCTCAACCCAAGGCTCTACCAGCAGCGTGGAGCAGGACTCTTTGATGTGAGTATGGAAGGGAAGGGTGTGGACATTTTCATGAATATGGGGAGTGCAAAGATGAACTTGAGGGCAGTTCTGATGGGGTCCTGAAATGTAAATACAAGGTAAGAGGGCTTAGTCTGTTAGTACTGGTACGGACAGGCCCAGATCTGATGCCCACCTTCTCCCTAGGTAACCCATGGCTGCCATGAGTCTTGTCTGAATGAAGAGGTGCAGGGTCAGGGTTTCTGCTCTGGCCCTGGCTGGGATCCTGTGACAGGCTGGGGAACACCCAACTTCCCAGCTCTGCTGAAGACACTCATCAACCCTTGACCCTTTCCTGCCAGGAGAGTGAACCTGTCCCCTGCCCCATAGCCGGTGGCTTGGTCCCTTATTCTGCACTATTGGAAGCCCTGCGGAACCCACAACCATAGACTGCTGCAGACAGCTTATCTCCCTAACCCTGAAATGCTGTGAGCTTGACTTGACTCCCAGCCCTACCCTGCTCCATCATGCTCAGGTCTCCTTACTCCTGCCTTATGTTCCTCTACAGATGCTGTAACTAGTATTGTTTGGGAGCCTCCGCCCCAAACCCCCCCCCCCCATTTCACCCAACACCACCCCATTTCTTCTTTCTCTTTTCAACCAGGCTTTTTCAAAGAGTTGTCTGTGCTCTCTGTGTACACTATTTCACTTCATGGTTCTCTCCTCAGTTCATTGCAGTGAGACCTCTGCTCTCATTTTTTCACTCTTTCTTCCCCTGACAATGATGACAGTGGCCGTCCTGCTGCTTCATCCAGTGCACACTTCCCAATCTTTGCTTTATGGGGTCTCTCTCATTGCTGTCCACTGCCTTTCCTTCTTTAGCTTTCAGGGCTTAACTTCTCTCCTAACCATTCCCACTTCCTCTTTCATTTCCTCTTCCTCCTTCTCTTTCTCTTCTTCCTCATTGAATGTTGGTATACTTCATTGCTTCATCTTTACTCTTTTGCTTTTCTCAATCTACCCAGTGTTCCCTAGGACAAGTCAGTCACCTATAGCCACAGCTGTCACCATCTCACTAAATCAGACTTTCTATCAGACAATGATTGATACCTCAAATTCAAGGTGTATGATACTCAATCCTTCATCCCCCTCCTTCCCAATTCCAGACCATTCTCTTGTGTTCCCTCTTGGTAAATGAGACTATGCTTCTTCCAAGCAAGCCAGAAACCTAAGTGTTATCCTAGACTCCCTTTTCCTTCACCTCTCCCTCCCATTACCACTGTCAATAAGTCCTACTGATTTCACCTCTTAAATATATCTTTATCAATCCACAAGTCCTGCCAATTCCATTTCCTATTTATGACTAGAACTCATTTACTTCTCTCCATCTCTACTGCTAGTACATTAGCTTAGAACCATATTTTCTCTCCTCTGAATTGTAGGAGGCCCTTGCAAAACATGTCCTTACTTCCTGCCTGTCCACAAAACCATTTTTCTAGAGTAAAATGCAAATCTCATCAGGTCATTTACTTAAGACCCTTCAAAGATTACTGATAAAGTTCTGGCTTTTTGCTGTGACTCACACACCTGATCCTTTCCTTGCTATTTGTTCCTGAGTAACAAATTGTTTATCCTGTCTTGTTCTCCCTCCCCTTTCCTCCACTTCCCCACTTTCACTTTTGCTCAAGATATTCTGTGCGCTTAATATGACCCCTGACTCCCTTTGCCTGGTTGGTTTCCGGGATTCTTCGAAGACCCCACTCAGAAGTCTTCTCCTGTGAACCTTTAGCTCTCTGAAGCTAGTTGATTTGGTGTAGCAGAAAAAGCCTAGATTTTTTTCAAACCAAACCTGTTTGATTCTTGGTTCTGATGTAGACTAGGAGAGAGCTTTGGACAAGTACATCTCCTTGAATCTTTCCCCTCCTCTGTTAAGTGGGGTTATCAATACCTGCCTCTAACAATAATCAGGGAATAATTAAATGGAATAAGTTTGATAGAGTGCCTGACACAAAGCAGTAGGCAGCAGGTGTTAGTTCCCTTCCTCCTTTGCACTGCATACTCTGTGTCTACCTCTAGTATTGTAACTCCAACATAGTATTGAAAATGCCAGTTTACCTCTTTGCCTCCCTTTCCAAGACTGTTCGTGCCTAGAGGACTAGAATCTTGTCTATCTTAACTTTGTACTCCCAGGCCCTAGCTCAGGATTGGCAAATAGGAATTAAATAAATGTTTGTTGAGTTGAAAACCTCACCCTCACTCGTGATTTTGCATTCGTTGTTTACTCAAGCTGAAATACCTCCCTTCCTATCTACAGCAGTACTGTTCGCTGTCCTGCTGTCCTCACGTCTTTGGGCAGCTGGAGGGGAGTGGGGCTTTCCAACCCTTAAAAGGCTGAATAAGGGAACTAGAAGGAATGCAGACTGGCAGGCAACCTGTGGTCGAGGGGTGTCACAAAACAAGGTCTTTAAGCGCCAGGTTGCAAGAGGGGTTCCAGACCCACGGAAGAGTGTCCTAGACACTGACCGTTCCCATCCCAGCGCAAGGGCCTAGGATTACGGCCGGGTGGGAGGTGGCCTTTTTGGCGGCACCTCACTGGCTGGTAAACAACCAGGAGGCGGGAGACGCGAGAGAGACAGCAAACATGGCGTGGGAGGGGCGAAGCGAGGGGCGTGTGACGTCAGCCCTGGTGTGTGCGTAACGTGAGCGGAAGCGGAAGCGGCTCTGTTCGCCGCCTCTCCCACCGGCCCGATGAGCTGCAGCGGCTCCGGCGCGGACCCCGAGGCGGCGCCGGGCTCCGCCGCCTCGGCCCCGGGCCCGGCGCCCGCGGTCTCGGCCCCCGCAGCGTTGCCCGCGGGCACCGCTGCGGAGAATAAGGCCAGCCCCGCGGGGACAGCAGGGGGACCTGGGGCTGGAGCTGCGGCAGGGGGCACGGGACCCGTGGCGGCGCGGGCCGGGGAGCCGGCGGAGCGGCGCGGGGCGGGTGAGGGCCGGGCCGGGTGAGGGTGAGGGCAGCGCCGAGGGCTGGGTCCAGTGGCGGGTGAGGGCAGAGGGTTTGAGGCCGACCTAGCCGGGCCCCGCATCTCCCACCTCCATGTCTGTTTGCTGGTTCTCCTCCAGCTCCGGTGTCGGCGGGCGGCGCGGCGCCCCCGGAGGGGGCCATGTCTAACGGGGTTTATGTACTGCCGAGCGCGGCCAACGGGGACGTGAAGCCGGTGGTGTCCAGCACGCCTCTGGTGGATTTCCTGATGCAGCTGGAGGATTACACGCCTACGGTGGGCTTCCTGCCTGAACAAGGCTATTGGCGCGCTGTCAGGCCAACTTTCTGCTACACCGCCTGGATTTCCAGCTTCCTTTTGTACTTCCTCCCCTACTAGCTCTCTGATTTATCCCCTCTGCCCACCCAAACTGTGAGCTTCCTGAAAGCCAGGCCTGTCCTCCATTTCCTCCACCCTCTCAGCCCCGCAGTGCCCAGGGCAAATACTGACAGTCGTCTCATTGATCTCTCAGATCCCAGACGCAGTGACCGGTTACTACCTGAACCGTGCTGGCTTTGAGGCCTCGGACCCACGCATGTGAGTACAGCCTGGGTGGGTAGGTTAGAGCCTTGAGTGCTTGTGTGGAGTTTATTGCCCCATTTCCTTTCTCACACCAGTTTTTTCTCTCTAGAATTCGGCTCATCTCCCTAGCTGCCCAGAAATTCATCTCAGATATTGCCAACGATGCCCTACAGCACTGCAAAATGAAGGGCACAGCTTCTGGCAGCTCCCGAAGCAAGAGCAAGGTGTGAGGGGAGCCTCATTGAATCCGTAATTACCTCCCACAGCATCGGAGGCTTAATTTGTCCTGAAACCCCTTTGGGAAAACTAAGCCCTAGGGGAGGTGAAAGACCTACTCAGGGTCACCCACCTGGGATTGAAATCTGGGATTCCTGTGCTCAGCTGGTGCTCTTCCCTCTTCCCTCAGGACCGCAAGTACACTCTAACCATGGAGGACTTGACCCCTGCCCTCAGCGAGTATGGCATCAATGTGAAGAAGCCGCACTACTTCACCTGAGCCACCCAACCTAAATGTACTTGTCTGTCCCCTTGTCCCCACACCAGCCTGTTTTCATAATAAACTTTATTGTGACAGGCAGGGCTGGTCCCTCCCATGCTGGGAGATACCGTGTGGCAAGTGACAAAGCTCTGAGCCTAGCCCCTTTGGGGGCTGCAGTGGTAGGGATGGGGGCAGGGGATGGGCCCCATGGCTGGGGTAGTACCATGAATGGAGGCAGGGGAGGCAACCAGAGGCCTGCTGCTTTGGGGAGACATACTCCCTTAACCGTGTCCTGACACCTCTGGAGTTTAGGCAAGGGCCTTCCAGCTCTACTTGTCCTGCATCTTCTCTAGGATAGGCACAATCATGTCAAACTTGGGCCGCTTAGCAGGGTCTTCATTCATGCAGATCTTCATGAGCTTACACACATGGGGGGAAATGCCTGGTGGGATGGTAGGCCGAAGGCCTTCCAGTGCCACCTGCAAATACAGGAAAAAACAAAATGGGTCTCAGAACTTGAATATCCTGTGGGAAGAGGCCTCTAGTCCTCAGGACAGGATTACTGTATATTTGAACAAATATGGGAAGAGCCCAGCCCTGCTATAGTTATTGTCACCACCACCACCACCATTCCCCCAACACAAGTGCATACAGTTGTGCTCTCACCTTCATTCCTATCTCCATGTTGGAGAGGTCAGCAAAGGGTACCTCCCGTGTCACCAGTTCCCACAGAAGCACTGCAAAACTCCACATGTCTGCTGAGCGTCTGTTTGTATCTTCAGGCTTCTTCTGCAGAGCTGGAGGAACAGGAATTAACTGTTCCAGCTGCCTGTCCTGTTTCTGCCCCCTTCCATTACTACTGAGCTGCCCCTTCTCTACCTCCCAACATGATGCCCTCACTCACCTTCAGGGGCCACCCAGGCAGGTGCATACATGCGCCCAGGGCATTGGAAGGAGAACTTGACGTCGGCCATGCTGATTCGAGCAGTCATGTCCTCATCAATCTGAGGAAGAGAAGATAGATATGTGGAAGGAGGTAAGTCCTATTCTAGACAGGAAAAGGGCTCTGGGGGCCTGGGCCAGGAATGAAGCGTGACCTCACCATTACACTGCGGCTATTGAGTGCATGTCGTGGAATGAGGGGCTCTAATGTGTGTAGGAAGGCCATGCCCCTTGCCATGTCCAACGCAAACTTCACAGCCTGGCTCTGGTCCACAACGAAATCTAAGGAGGCAAGAGTCAAACAGTTTGGGGAGGCTCACACACCCTGCCCCCATCCCATGAAATTTGGTATCCCCTACTCACTGGTGCCTTCGTGTAATACATTGTACAGGGATCCATATGGCATCCAGTGTGTGATGAGGGTGGGGTGAGGAGCAGGTGGAGACTGACAGGCACCTAGCACTGGGAGCACATTTGGATGCGAGAAAATCCTGGAAGACGGAGAGTATCCCTAGCTGAGATGCGCATAAAAGATCTCATGGGTGCTAGTCAGGGTTTCTTGGAACCAGCAGCTTCCCATTTAGGCCTTGCCCCACCTGAGACGGGGACACTCCTCGTTGAAGTCCCTGCTCTTCCTTGTACTCCAGTCTCGAACCTTTAGCACCTTCACAACGATGTCATTGCCCTGCCAACGGCCCTTCCATAGCTGAGAGACAGGTAAGGGTTAGGAAGCTGTAACTAAGGCCACTGTTTTCTTGTCCACTAACTGGAAGAAAAATTTAAAATAGGTGCAGAGCAGGTAATTTGTAGGGGATTGGGGAGGAAGGGGTAAGAAAGGCAGGGTCACCTCTCCAGAGTGATTTTCGTTGAGCTTCGCCAGAAAGTTGAGCTGTTTGAAGTCAATGCCGGAGTGTTTGTTCAGAGTCCCATTTCCTGAGAGTGTGGGCAGGTCAGGTACCCAAGCTTCACCCTAACCCAGCTCCAGCAGCCCCAGGTTATTCCCTTGACCACCCCTCCCCTTACAACTGACTCACGGGGCCGAGTGCGGGTGGTTCCCTTCCAGAATGTGTCCTTGTATGGAATACGGTTAAGGTTCTGGCCCATCTTCTCTGCCCGCTCTGTGGAAGAAAAATAGCTTTGGCTCCAGTTGTAGTATGGAGCAAGGAGATAGGGAGAAGACAGGATACAAATGAGTTGGGGGACAGACCTCGGAGGAGCTCTCTCAGGGGTGCCTTGGCTTTGTCCACAGGCATCTCTCCATACTTGTTACAAATGCTGACAAGGGCCCCATTAGCTACCAGGTCCTGGAATGAAAAGGTGGTTGTGATGAGGGGCTCTGCTGCCTTCCTGGCAGTCACAACCATCCATCAGTACAGACGTAGTACCAGCTCTGAGCGTCATATATTCAGCAGTACTTACAGGATGGATTGAAGGTTCTAGAATCTCCCATGCAGGCTCAGACTTTGCTTCCCACCCATCCCAGGGCTCAGGGCCTTAGTACTCACCTCTGCAACCTGATCTTGGCCCCAAAAACAGGCATAGTGCAGGGGCACATTTCCATGCTCATTCACTGCATTGATGTCAGCTTTGTACTGCAGCAGCTGGTCCCCATGGCCAAGTAGAAGAGGCAGAAGACAGTCAAATGAGAGATGGGAGTTGAGGTGTCCAAGGAAGAAGAGTACACATGTCATAATGCTTGTGACTAACTTCCAGACATGTATGTAATGTGGGTGAGATGGAGCATTCACACATACCTTCTGCACAATATCACGGTGTCCATGACTGGCTGCCAGGTGCAGGGGGGTGTCATCCCCACGGTTCATCACATTGATTCGTGCCCCCCGCATGATCAACATCTCAACCACAGCAGAACGGCCCTCTCGGCAAGCCCAGTGCAAGGGGGAGAAGCCATGATCATCCCTTTGAGGAAGGGACAATTGGTCATTGATCTGGAGGTGGGATGGGGGCAAAGGCTTTGATATGGGAAAAACTGGTAGTTACTCTGAATAATCTCCCTGGGAAACCTTACCTGTCCAGGACTCTGATTCTCATTCATGCCAGCAATTCCCAAAGCCATCCAATTAAGACCTTCCCCTGAGCTTCAAACCTAAGCAACCACCACCTGAAATCTCAACAAATCCATATGATTCACCATCTCTATCACCATCTCCCACTAGCCTTTCTTCCTTGGCATGCCCTATCTCATTAAATGGTAGCATTTTTCATCTGGTTTTCTCTGCATTCCTTTTGCAACATCTGTTTGTCCTTTCTGTTTCCACTGCATTTCACATCCCCCTAAGTATACTACTTGTGGCACCGGATTGTAAAAATCTTAACGAGCTGTCTTGTCTGCTAGACTGAGCTTCTTGAGAGAATGGATTGACAGCAGGTGTTCAGTGCATGTTAATACAAGGGAGGGGTGTCTTGGAGAAGGAAAGGCACAAATCATGGGAGAAGAAGGAAGCTTACCAATAGGCTCTGGTACTGAAACCGAAGATCTAAAAATGGACTGGAATTAAAATAACGTTTTGGAAGGGTTTATCATGAAAAAGAGATGCTTTTGATAAGTCATTACTAATCAGGCAGATATCAAACCAGGATTTGGTTTGGTAAAACAGGATTCCTCTACTCAAGCAGGCCTGGTCCCAGAAAACAGAGGAAAATCAGAATGGCTTCTTTAGAAAGAAAACGATCTGACTTTTTACCCCCAAGGACATGTATTTTCTAAAGTCAAAGAACTGTACAAAAAACTGACTTTTTACCCCCAAGGACATGTATTTTCTAAAGTCAAAGAACTGTACAAAAAAAGAAAGAAAAAACACTTGGTGGGAGCTGGGCCTGCCTGACAGCCCGGGGCCATAAAAGGAAATTCCCTCCAGTCTCCAGTGTGTGAAGCTCCAAGGGGCGGGGCAGGGGGCGGTCTGTGGTCTGAGACTGCAGCCTCCGGATGCCTTAGTGCTGCGGTCACTTCCCTTGTGGGGGCTCTAGGCATGGCCTGAAACAGATCAGGGGTCTGGCCACTGCAGGCCATCCAGATGACCCCCTCACCCAGGGGACGGGGGTGTGTGTGGCCTTCAACGACTTCCCTCCACAGCTGCCCACATCTGCTCACTTAGAGATAGCCAAAAACTTTCCTGGAGGTGGATTACCCCGACCCACCCCCCTCTGAAGCAACTACCATCCCCTACTTATCAGTGAGTTTTGCCTCCCAGCTCTTTAATTTGTGACCTGGTTTATCAGCCTCCTGCAGTCTGTGGCACAGCAGGCCAGAGCCTGAGGGCAAAAGTATGAGCAGAAGGTTCCGCTCACTGTCAGACTGCCTGTCATCTCAGGGCCGCAGACTATAAGCCGGAAGAGCCCTGCAGGGAGTTCACCCCACCTCATATCCAGCATATAGCCAGCTTGGGCCTCCAAAGCCTTTCCCCTCAAACCAGCACTAAAGCCTTCCAGTTTCACTAATGCCAACCCTTCACCTCTTGGCACGAAAGAGTTTTATAAAATGCAACTGGATAACTTCACCTAAGCCTTTAGAACCCTACCAACAAAATAATAAGAGTACTCACTGTCCTTATCTGAGCACCCTTTGAAGAATTACTAAAGAATTATGTAAATTATAAAAGAATACAAAAAAATGGGAAAAAGTGACCAGGAATTATGGAGAAATAGCAGAAAGCCTAATGAGAACCTGTGAAGCCTGGATGAAGATGACAGGTGATCCTTACCTCTCAAACCTAAAAACTGAAGAAATAAAATTTTAAAATAAAAAAACCTAAAGCCCACCATCCTGAATCATCAACATCACTACTGCTTTTCTTGCTATCTCAGCCAACCTTGAAGAACTTGTCTACATCCACTCTCTATTTCCTCACCTCCCATTCAGTTTGCCACCAGGCTGCTGCCTTGAGGGCTGGCATTATGTCTGATTCCGGGCCTCTAGCACAGGGGTATTCATAGTACTTTAAATGAAGGAACCCGGTGTTACCTGGTTTCTTCATCCATCTTCCTCAATGGCAGCCTTCACAAACATCATCAAATACATTATTAATCGTAAATTCAATTGTTACTTTAAAGTGCTCAAGTTCTTTGACTTTTCAACAGCCTATACTACTGTTGACTACTCCCCCTTCGTTGAAACATTCACTTCTCTGAGCTTTACTGACATATTTTCCTGTTTCTCCTGCAACCTCCAGGTGCACCTTTTCAGTCTTGCAGGCTTCTCATCCCCTCTGTCACACCCATGTCTTCAGGTTTCATCTATACACTAACATCTCTCAAATCTGTGTCTCCAAGTCAGATCTCTCTCCTGAAATCCAAATCTGTATAACCAACAACCTACTCAACACTTCCACTCCACTGTACCGTCACTTTAACATGTCAGAGCGGCAGTCATCATCCTTCAGCCTTGTCCAACTCAGTAAAAGCAACCACCATCTACCCAAGAGTCTGAGCCAGAACCCTGGTCATCATCTTTACTTCCTCACTTCCCACACCAAGTCTCATTAGTTCTTTATCCTAAAGATTTCAGGAATCTGATCACTTCTTTCTTTTTCATCTGCCCCCATTCTAGTCTAAGGCATCACCACTTCTGGGACAGACTAAGCAATTGCTTCTCCACATGGCCACCTGCTCTTCAGAAAATATCCAAGATGACACTTAAATGGACAATCTCATCACAGCAGGGCTTTAAACCCTTGTTCTTAGAATAATGACCTTATTATAGCATAAATATCCTTGCACGATCTGACTGACGCTTGCAGCCGACCTCTCCAGTCTTATCTCCTGTGGTTTACCACTTGCACCCAATGCTTCAGTCCACAGAAGCTCATAGAAGTCGTCTATCCTCCAGCCATATGGACCTGTAGACAATTTCCAGACACTCCGTTCTCTGTCTTGCCTCCTAGCTCTTTCGCAGTTCACTGAGGCTGGAAAGCTCTCTGCAGCCTGTGCCCGTGAAACTCTTGTTGAGCAGTCAAGATTCAGCAGAAACACAGCTTCCTCTGTGGAGACCCTCTGCTCCCCACAGGCTGTGCTTTGCACTCGTCGTACTGGGTAGGAAAGTCAGCCGTTCCCAGCCAACGTGAGCACCCCACATCGCGGAGAGGGACATGTCTTTGCCCTTCTTCTCACCCACCAGCCACCTCAGCTCACCCCTGGTTGAGGTCGTTCTCCGTGTTGTCCAGCCACAGGCGAACGGCCACCGCGTTGCCCTCCCGGCACTGAGTGAAAATGTCGTCCATAGCAGCGTCCCGGCGCCGAGTCCCCTAGACTGGGGAAGCCTGCGGACTGTGGAGGGATCCAGGGAAGGGGAGTAAACCCCGAGCTTTGTCCCCTACCGAGATAAGTGTTTGTGAAGGGAGTGGGGGTCTCCCGCTGCCTCCCCGGCTAGTGGAGGTCTGGGAACGAGTTCGGGAAGGCGGGATGATCCCTGACCGTGTCCCCTGGGCGCGAGGGAAAGACAGGTCCGCGCGAGGTAGGGGGTGATTAAGAAGTAGAGTCCCGTGAAGGGGTGTCGGCGAACAAGCTAGGGGACCCTACCCGCGAACAGACCTGGGGGGAGGGGGAGTTCAGGCGCCCTATACCCTGGAAGAGGCGATCGAGGGGGGTCCTTCCCGGGGGTGGCCCTCGTTCCCTACTCGGTATTCGAGCCGAGTGAAGGCTGACGGGTTGGCAGGGGTCGAGCCTTGGGGAAGGGCACGGGTACTCCCGCACTCACCGGGACTCGGGCTGGAGGAGCCTTCTTCGGGGAACTCCCGTCCGGCCGCGCCCGCCGCCCGGCCCCGCCCCTGGCCCTCTCTGGCCAGCGCGGGCCCCCATTCCTCCCTCCCTCTCGCCTCTCTTGTCCTTCTAGCCGGCAGTGCCTAAACTCGATGGTTTCCGGCGCCGCGCCGGCCGCTCTAGCCACCCAGGTTTTCACTCTTTGGTTTCCGGCTCAGTTCCGGCGGCTCTGAGCGCTCGGTTTACTGGAGACGCGCTCTGCGCGTGGAGAGTTGTGTGGACCAGGCGATCTCGCCCACCCCACCCGCATGTTTGAGGAGCCGGAGTGGGCCGAGGAGGCCCCAGTAGCCACGGGCCTCGCGCCTGTAGCCTCACGGCCTCGGCCCGCCTCAGTCTCGCAAGTCAAGGTGAGCGGCCCTGCAGGGAGCTGTTTGAAGCGGAGAAGCCTACCCTGGTGGATCCGAGGAGCGTTGGGGCTCGCTGTGTGTGCGTGTGTGTGCGTTGGGCGGGGCGCCTGCGACCCGCAGAAGACCCGACTGAGAGCTGTTGCGTAGAAGTTAGTGGAGTGAAGGCGGAATCTTGGACAGGAAAAGCACGTGCGGAGGCTCTGGGACAAGAAAGCATGTCCTGTTGTTAGGGTTACACACAGAGTAATCTGTGTGGTTGGAGCACAGAGAGTGAGAGGGTATGCCATTGAAGTTGGAGAGGCAGAGTAGAAGTTTTGCATATTTTACCGATAGAAGCCAGTGAAACGGTTTTAGCAGGGGAATGATTTCTTAAGATTTGCATTTTGAAAAGTCGTTGGTTTCATTGTGGAGTTTGGATTGGGGAGAGTAAGAGTGAATGACAATGAAGGATTTTATCAGCCCTACCATTCTAAAGGAGTGGTGCAGTGTGGGTACTGAAAACCTGCAGGTTAAGTGCCTAGCCTGGGACCTCCCAGCAGGACTTAAATCCAGAAGGCCTCCCAGACAAGAGACCTTCTCCTTTTAGCCTTTGCAGATGTGAAGGCGCTGTACTTCCTCAGGCTCTTCCTACCTTTCAGTCAGCATCCAACATCAGCCTTCTTTATTCCCTCCTCTTCATTCCCTCAACCCACTGCTATAATCATTGCCACTGGTCTTTCCATCTGCAGCTTGTCCCTTTCTGCTTATTCTCTACACTACAGCAAGACTCATCTTAAGTACACACCTGTGATTCTGTCACTCTTGTTTTCAGAAACCTCCCTAGCTTTTATAGAAAGATACAGAAAGCTGCAGGCAAAAGCCTGAGATTGAGGTCTGGAACTCCTGTTCTCTGGCCTTGGTCCTGTTGCTTGTGGCCTTACCACATTCCTCTGGGGAACTCCATTTTCTCATCTGCAAATTGAAGAAGTGAGGTGGGTGGTTTCTCTGCTCTCCAGCCTCCCAAAGGTTGAGATGGTGACTTAAAAGTTGTTCAGGGTCTGGCAGGCTTCATGACAAGCTAGTGAAGTTAACTAAGAATAATCCAGATGCTTCCACCAGCATCTGAATCAGGTCTCCACCTCTGTCTTCTTACTCTCCAGGCCCCAGCTATTCACCTCGCCCCTTCTCTCTTCCCTTGTTTTCTCTCAGGGCTCCAAGCACCGTCAGCTTTTGGCCACATTACGGGCCCTGGAGGCAGCATCTCTTCCCCAGCAACCCCCTGGCCTGCCCAGCAGTGACTCTGAAGAGGATGTGGTGGAAAGGAAGAAGAAACGCCCGAAAAAGGCCTCATCTGCTGGTGCTTCTACTGAGGTAGAGAAAAAGAAGAAAAAGAAATGTCAAAAACAGGGCCCACCTGGCAGTGACTGTGAAGAAAAGGAAGTAAAAAAGAAGAAAAAGTGCCTCAGAGGGGTTCTTAGTGCCAGTGACTCTGCTGAAGAACAGAAAAGAAAGAGAAAATGCCAGAAACAGGCCCACTTAAGCCCCGCCCATCTCGTGGACATTGACAACCAAACAGGTACTAGTGGGTGTGTGTATGTGTGTGGGACATGACAGAGGTTACCTGCCACCATTAGGTTTGGGGTTAGGCAATAAGAAGTATTTTCATCCAGGCCACAGTCTCTTTTTCAAGGATAGGGGTATGGCCAGGATGATTGCCAAACCTCCAAATCCAGGGGCTCTTGCCCCAAATATGCTTTCTCATCTCCCTCCCTTCAGGTCCCAAAGCTTGGAAGAGTAGTGCTACAAATGACCTATCCAAGTCAAGTCCTGGGTCCACTTCTGCCAACCCTGCCCAGACCTTGAGTCGCAAGCAGTGGCGGAACCGGCAGAAGAACAAACGTAGACATAAGAACAAGTTTCGGCCAGCTCAACTGCCAGACCAAGCTCCAGCCACAGCCCCCGCAGAGGAGACAGAGATGCCTCCTGCCCCCAGTCCAGATCACCATGAGGATCGGGCAGGGGCTCTGCGAGCCCGCATGGCACAGCGGCTGGATGGTGCCCGATTTCGCTACCTCAACGAACAGCTATACTCAGGGCCTAGCAGTGCTGCACAGCGTCTCTTCCAGGAAGACCCTGAGGCCTTTCTCCTCTATCACTGCGGCTTCCAGAACCAAGTCAAGAAGTGGCCACTGCAGCCAGTGGACCGCATCGCCAGGGATCTTCGCCAGCGGTGAATGGGGGTTGGGCACTGTGAGAAGCAATGTGGGTCAGTCATAGCTCAGACTAGACCAGTGAGTGATCCCTCGCCTCCACTCCCAGGCCTGCGTCCCTGGTTGTAGCTGACTTTGGCTGCGGAGACTGCCGCCTGGCTTCAAGTATCCGGAACCCCGTGCACTGCTTTGATTTGGCCTCTCTGGACCCCAGGGTCACTGTGTGTGACATGGCCCAGGTAAACCCTTCTGTCTCTCTCTGTATGTGGCCTGTGCTCTAGACCAGCCTCCATGTGCTAATCTGTAACGCTCCCTCCCTCCGCACCCCCCCATCCTGGTGTCTGGTGCTAGCATTCAGTGCTGGGTTTCTTTCTTTCTTTCTTTCTTTCTTTCTTTCTTTCTTTCTTTCTTTCCTTCCTTCCTTCCTTCCTTCCTTCCTCCTTCCTTCCTTCCTTCCTTCTTTTTCTTTCTTTCTCTTTCTTTCTTTCTTTCTTTCTTTCTTTCTTTCTTTCTTTCTCAGACATACTTGGTTTATTTATATATTTTTTAAGACTATTTATTTGAGAGAGAGAGAGCGTGCGCGCGCACAAGCAGGGGGAGCAGCAGAGGGAGAGGGAGAAGCACCCCGTTGAGCAGGAAGCCCAATATGGGGCTCCATCCCAGGACCCTGGGATCATGATCCGAGCTGAAGGCGGATGCTTAACCGACTGAGCCACCCAGGCACCCCTCAGTGCTGGATTTTTGCTCCCCATGTTGTGTGCTTTATACAGTACTCCCACTCTTACAGGTGCCTCTGGAGGATGAGTCCGTGGATGTGGCTGTGTTCTGCCTTTCGCTGATGGGAACCAACATCAGAGACTTCCTAGAGGAGGCAAATCGAGTGCTGAAGCAAGGGTAGGAGCTCCCGGGACACAGATGCGTGTATATGTGCACAGTTATACATCTGTGTATTTATGCAGAATTTCTTCTTCTCAGGGGTCTCTTGAAAGTGGCTGAAGTCAGCAGCCGGTTTGAAGATGTTCGGACCTTTCTGGGAGCTGTGACCAAACTGGGCTTCAAGATCATCTCCAAGGTGAGGGCCCCAAGAAGTCTCCCTATTTTTGTCTTGTGCAGTCTTTTTTAGGGTAATGGTGTTTAGGAAGGAGGCCATAGGCACAGGCACAGACATTTGCTTTTTGAAGGCATGACTCATGGGAGAGCCCTGGGAAGCTTTCTGAACAAAGGCGGGACATGGATAAAGGTGTTTTGAGGAGCTAGGACGAGGATTTGGAGCTCACTAGGTCTTTTCCACCCCTAGGACCTTACCAACAGCCACTTCTTCTTGTTTGACTTTGAAAAGACTGGGCCTCCTCGAGTAGGGCCCAAGGCTCAACTCACGGGCCTGAAGCTTCAGCCATGTCTCTACAAGCGCAGGTGACCTCTGGGCCCGCCTTGAAAGGGGAGGCCAGTCTTGAACTCCAGGCTCACAACTCTGAAGACTGTATCCAGCCAGTCTCTGACCCAGGAACTGGTACATCCCTGTCGCTGTCCTCAGACCAAAGTGTGATGAAAACCTCTGGTTCAGCCCCGCTCTAATGAAGGCTTCTTATTGTGAGAAGCATAAAGTCATTTGGGCTAGCTAAAGAATAGGAGTTTATTGTGAAAATACAAGGGTATCTGGGAATGATGGGTCCTCCAGATGTGGGAACTAGCTGGTTTGGAATTCAAGGCATCTCTGGGTTTGGCTCCTCTTTCCATCTCTCAGGAGTCATATGGACTTTCTGCCCTGGCATCTCTACTTTCTTCTCTTCTCACCTCCGTCTGCTGAGAAAGTCTGCAGCCAGGACTGGATGCATAAGAGGTGCTCAATAAATTATAGCTATGGCTGTGATGTGTTGTAAGCCTTACTATTTTTTAAAGTCCTTCCCTAGGTAGGGTTGGAGGTCAAAGAGTGAAGAATGGATTTGTTGACTGAGGAATACTTTGGGAGGGCTCAAGATAGGCCTTTCAGTGGGCTTCATTTCACAGGGTATTTAGAGATTGTTGATAAGACTCTGAGATGTTCTTGGAGGAGGGCGGTAAGGGAGCTGGGTCTCTTCATAAATAACAATTGGTTGGGGCGCCTGGGTAGCGCAGTCGTTAGGCGTCTGCCTTCGGCTTAGGGCGTGATCCCGGCGTTCCGGGATCGAGTCCCACATTGGGCTCCTCCGCTGGGAGCCTGCTTCTTCCCTCTCCCATTTCCCCTGCTTGTGTTCCCTCTCTTGGTGGCTGTCTATCTGTGTCAAATAAATAAATAAATAAATCTAAATAAATAAATAATAAATAAATAAATAACGGTTGATGCCATGGTAGGCTGGGGGATTGGGCTGTCCATTGGCACAAGGGTCTGTTTGTTGTTTCCAACTTGCAGTGGGCCCCAGATCAGCATGTCCTGGGAAAGCTATGGGCAAGGAAGTTTGGTGTTGGAAAAAGATGAACTGGGATGATAGACCCTTGGCCTCTCCTGGAAGGTATCTGCCATGTCCAGGCGTAAAGATGCAGCATCTTACCTATTTGTAAGAACAAAAACTGAGACTGCCCACTGGGACACAGCTTCCAGGGCTCTGAGCCAGTCATATGCCTCCAGTGAGGGGATGGCGGCTTTGAGGTAGGCTGTGGGCCAGAGGGCATGTTGGGAGGCTAGGCAGTGCACCAAAGCGTCTTTGCGTGTGCTCTTGTCTGCTGAGTGCTTGTCTGACTGACAGTCTTATTCATCCTAGCTTGGGGGTTCCCTACCAGTACCACCGCTCCTAAAGCAGAATTGATTTCTTCATCTGCATTCTCCAGACTGCATTGTAATTGCTTTGTGCATTAGGCTGCGGTCTTTTCAAGTCATATTTGTCTTCGTATTTCCAGAGCTTGTCGCTGAGATGGTGGAATAACAGGTCTGTTGAAGGACTGATGAGAACAGAGTATTGCAGGAACCCAGGTTCAGGGTACAAGATGTGGGCACTGAGGACTAGGGACGATGGAAGAAGTAAGCAGATGGAAGAACTTGAACAGGTGGGGTGATGAGGGTTGGTGAGAGAGAGGAATCTGCAGTGAGTCTGGTTTCTCGCCTGAGCAACAGGTTGGGCTGGTGCTGCTGTTCAGAATGTTGTGTTGTAGGTAGCTCTTCGATGTTCGTTGGGAAGAGGGACGTCAAAGTGCCAGGAGAGACCCGTGCTAGGATTTGGGAATCAGCAGTCTAAAGGAGGTGTCATTCAAGTCATGGGAATATATAAGATATCCAGAGTAAGGGGCGCCTGGGTGGCACAGCGGTTAAGTGTCTGCCTAGGGCTCAGGGCGTGATCCCAGCGTTACGGGATCGAGCCCCACATCAGGCTCCTCTGCTATGAGCCTGCTTCTTCCTCTCCCACTCCCCCTGCTTGTGTTCCCTCTTGCTGGCTGTCTCTATCTCTGTCAAATAAATAAATAAAAAGTCTTAAAAAAAAACAAAAGATATCCAGAGTAAGGTAGAAGAGAAAAGGGCTCCGAAAAAACTGGAGCGTTTAGTGGATGGGCAGAGGCAAGTGGATCAGTCACGGTGACAAGACGAGAAGGTCAGGCTGGAGACGGAGGAGTGAAACCGGGAGAGTGATGCTTTCAATGTGGAAGGAAAGCATGGGGAGGTTGTCCGCTGTCAAACTCTATTGCAAGGTCTGTTAAAACTTACAGTGAAGTCAGATTGCAGTGAGTGAAGTTTGCTGAATACTGTTGAGGTCCTGTTTGACTTTATATGACTTTATGGTTACACCAACCAGCCCAGTGTGTGGTTATCTCTGCCTGCTCAGCAATCTAGGTATAATGGGGGGGAAAATGAGTACCAAGGGATCATCCAGAGTTGGAATCTTGCCGTGCAATAGAAACGAAAGCAAGTGAGGGCATTTCACACCATTCAGAAGTAACTGATCACTGCTGGATCGTGCACTATTGTAGGAGAGGTAGGAAAGTGAAGACATGGGGTGGGCTATTGCACTGGGAATCATTAAACAAGCGACCTGGGCAGGTGAGAGGTGATGGTCAGAAATGGGAGCGCTTGAATTATTAGTGATGGAAGCACAGCAGCTCCTGGTGATGGCTGCGTCTAGAATGAAGCCACAGGGCCTGAGAGGCGTGTGAAAGAGGTTGCACATACATTGGGTAATGGACGGAGAGCTTGGGTATTATGGGGAGGTCTTGGCTGAATGGACTTTGACGTTCTCCAGGATGATGGTAGAAGTTGGCATGGAACAGGTGCCAACCTCTCAAGGAAGGGGGCGGATCCATGGAATGCATTTCAGAAGTGCAGGGAGTTTGGACTGCCTTCTAGAAACTTCCATTGCGGGAGCGATGTGAGGCTGGTGAGTGGAGCTGGCTTCCAGGCAGCCAAGATAAAATACCTCACCGTCCTCTCCAGCTTGTCAGGGTTCACTGGAGATTACTGGGGAAATGATTATTACGGCAGCTGCATGGGACAGGAGCCTCCGAGGATAAGGGGAAGCAGGCCACAAAGTCCAAGGAAAGTGTTGGAGTAGCAGGCATCTCGCTGTGGGACACACATTACCGTTGATAGTTCCCTGTCTCTGTTCTTTTGCACATGTTTATATTCCTAGATCTTGGTTAATTTTCCCTGTTATTCTATTCTCAGCAGGACAGCTGGGTCTCTGCCTTTCTCCTTTTTTTTTTTTGTTCTCCTTATAATTTGGATTCTTTTTTTTTTTGCCTATTCTGGCTGTATCCACCCAAGTAAATGTCTCTGGGTTTGACTCAGGCTTTGGACTCCCCGTAACTCAGTCCAGCCCCACTAGTGTCTCCGTCAGTTGCTCCGATTCTGAAAGCGGGACTCCCCTGAACCTGATCTGGGGCCCCCTGGCTCCATCATCAGCTTCAGGACAAACTCTCGGGCAAGCCCACGTTCCTTGGTGTTTAATGCCAAGAGCCTAGGCTGGAGAGGGAACAGTGTATCTCCTTAAGAAATACAGTATGCCAGCTGTTCAGAGAACAAACTAGTTTAAAGAACAATTTGAGAAGAGATTGAAGGAAGGGCAAGAGTAGTAAGAGGTAAGTTGGAGGGGGTTGCTGTACCGTGCAAGGCAGTGCATTTTAATCACCTAGTGATGACCAGGCCCTCCCCCGGTTTCTGATTTGCTTTGGTTTTTCACAGTAAAGCAGGAAGCAGGGTTGAGAGAGTAGCAGGGAAGGAATTGTAGTTTTCAGGCGAAGAGTGCATAAACATCCTTAAGAGAGTTAAGAGGGAATGAACGAGTGAGGGAAATGGAGTATGATTGCCGGTGGTATTAATAGCAGGCTTGAGGTTCAAGGTCAGAAAGAGGATGCATGGGAAGAGACCCTGTAGGATCTCTGTAGAGAGCTTACTGTTGTGAGACAGCACAGCTGGACTGTGAGGACCCACCCCCCTCACCTCAGATCTAACTGTGAACTCCACTGGGACCATTCAGGAAGCTTGAGGTATTTATATTCCTTCGGCGAAGGAACGATGAGCCTGGAGTCTGACTCGTGCCCTGGGAACGCAGAGGGCAAGCAGAGGCTCACTAACTGTTTTAGTGGTGGAGCGGGGGGAGGGCCGCGGCTTTTGCATTGGCCTGCATTCCCAGAATTTGCTGTGGCAAGTGATGCATGTGTGTATCCTGTGCGTCTTGCAGGAGAGAGGGAAGCGTGGGGTGGTCTTGGTTCCTTTCCAGTAGGACCGTTTGAGGAGGCAAGGAGCCCTCAGCACAAAGAAGCTAGGCGTGTGCCTTATGGGCTGAGGAGGGAATTGCAGGAGACCACCCACTAAAGCTGTATCCACCAGGGTCAAGGGGACAGCCGGGATGTCCCCTTTAAATACCTGCCAGGCCCACAGGGCACAGAACCACCCAGTCCAACAAGAACCTTCTTTCCTTCCTTACCCCTTATTTCTGTGCAGCGGGACCCAGAGCAGTCAGCAGCTCTTAGGTAGCCTGGAGGTAAGAAGAGCAGAGAGCATACGGATTATTCTTCCCCTCCCCAGCTCAGGCTCCTTGAGACTAGATGTAAGTGGGGCAGGGCTGGGAGGGGAAAGTAGTTAAAGCTACAGTAGGTGCACATTATTTATCGTTACATAGGGTTAGACATTCTAATTGCTTGAGATGGTAAGACTGTTAACTAAGAATGAGCTGAAAAGTCACAGGCTTGCTGCAGCTTCTCTCCACAGCAGGGAAGAGTGCCCCCACATGGAAAAAGTTTGGAGGGGTGGTAAGAGACAAGAATAAGGTTGGGTTTGGATGGCAGCCTGTGCCTTGTACTTGTTCAATGTGCTTTGAGAGGTTTCTTGCTGCTGCAGTTTCCGGTGTGCTCCAGCTTTTGTTCCTGTAACAGTCCTGCAGGAACAGGGTTCCAAAGGAAACAACATGATCTGGCAGAGACACAGCTCAGCTCCAAACACTCAACCATTTACATAATTGCACAAAGCCCTTCACAGCTTTTCACAGACACAGACCTGCAATTAGAGCTTTCTATACACAGGTTGTCCTCCTTCCCAGGTGACTTCTCAGACCAGCCACCTGGTTCTAGGACATTCACCACTGTAGTAACTGCCTTACAGGTCTAATTGCTTCCACTCCGGCCCCCAAACCCATTCATTTCCCACACAGTGAAGTGATGTTTTTAAAATGTAAATCAGGTATGCCATTTCTCTTTTTAAAATCCTTCAATGGGTCCTCAGCACTCTGAGAACAAAAGATGTAGACTCCTTCCCAGGCCCTTTGTGATCTTGCCCAGGCCTCGCTCTCCAGCTGCATCTTAACCCACTCCTTCCTCCCGAGGCTCCAGCCAAACGGGCTTTCTTTTTCATCCCTCAAGCGTCCCAAGCCGCTCCCGCTGGCCCTTACATATGCTCCTCCGCCTTTCTACAGTACTTTTTGTGATGAGCTCATTTTCATCTTCCAGATCTTCACACCAATATCCCCATTTCTTCTGTAGAAGAAACTGGCTAGATGCTCACCAAAATGTCCTTTTCATGGACACACAGGTAAACTCCGTTTCCCAGCTCCTTGCGTCAAGGTGGGGCTCCGTGAATAGTCCTCACCAAAGGAAAGTAGGTAGAAGTGATGTTTTACTACCAGACCAAGGCAGCTACGGAGGGGATGAGCCTCCTCCACATTCCCCCACCCCCTCCTGCCTTCCTCAGTAACCTCAAAGCACACGTTTTGAAGACAGTGGAGTCAGAACCGTGGAGTCGGAGTCACTGCTCGGAGGAAAGCTCTTTGACCAAGAACATCCACATTGGACTTTAAACAAAAAGAAACCGCTTACATTAAGCTACTGAGCTTTGGGAAGGTTACAAATATTAGCATTATATACCCTGGCTAAGAAATCCTTTCTGGGCATCCTGTCCACCTTACTCGAGATCACAAAACCCTGCTTCCTTTGGGGTGCTTCACACATGTTGTTTTACCAGATGCCAGTCAACACTCCTACCTGTCCCATAACTTTGATCGTAATTGAGAGAAAAAAATGCCCACATGAGGAAGTTGAGATGCTCATTTTATCAGTTGCATTTTGATTGTGACCAGAAGAAAATATCTCACTGAAGAATGTCCTAAACAAATCAGATGTTTATCCTAATATTATTAGAAACTCAAAGGTAGGTGGCTGTTACCATTGGTTTAGGAGCTCAAGGATGTGAACCACTAGGTCTCTGTTACTCTTGGTCTCTTGATTCTGATGGTCACAGGTGACGTGTTCTTGATTAGGGAGGGACACCCTACTCTTCTGCTTGGGAGTCTTGCTGATTGCCACAGCCCCTACTTCTTTGACCTTACTTCAGAGGTCCTACATTGTTAATACTCTGGTGTAAATATGTTTCATTATTCCTTACAACGTAACTGAGGCCAATCTAAAATACTAACATTTTAAATATATTTGTCTCCCCCACCCCTTCCCACACCTCAGTGACCTGTGAGAACTTATCCAATTCAAAGCTCTTCTTCCTCCAGCTCAGTGGGTGGGGAAACATGGTCTGTTTCGTTCACTCCTCTGTTACTTAAGATTGGGATGAGGAGGACACATTGGAGGAGAAAAAGCTAAACTCCATCAGTGTGGAGTTTAAATGTTGGCTCTCGTGTGAGGTGTTGGGGTTCTCTGGAGGCCCCATGGGGACTTGTTCACTGACTGGTTTTGCTTCCCTCCTTATGATACACAGCCCACACTCCCCTTCAGCTCCTGCCCCTGTCCGTGAATCCACAGCCTCCAGATGCTAACATCCCTCCCCCTGTGTAGCCCTCCTGGGAGAGGTCCCAACAAACACCTCGAGACTGGGTCCCTTTCAAGAAGCCCACCAGAAACTCATGCCTATTTGTCCCACCAAACACTGAAAGTGCAGCCCAGCCAGCAGCTGACTCCTCTCCCCCTGCTCGCCCCTGCCAGCCCGACTGATTGATTTCTCCATATGAGAAATAAGCACCAATCTCTATATTCATAGCACTTCAGATCCCCATAAGTGATTCAGGTTCTGTTCTCCCAAGAAGCCTCTGCCCCAGGCTCCACCTCAGTGGTTATACGGAGATGGCTCTATTCAGTTCCTGAGTGTGGCAGACCTCTAGCTAGAGAATGTGATCTGAATGAATATAAAGCCTGTCTCTTACGGGAACACAGAGTGACTATAAATGATTCTCTTGGAGCACTCCTCACTTGATTTAGGATGAAGGGAACAGCACTGCCCCTTTGCCTTTCAGGAAGGAAAAATTCTCTATTCCTAAAAATTCCCACCAATGCATCTTTCATTTCTCACTTTTTATACTGTAGAAAGTTGGGGGCTCTGGATCAGCTTTTTATCTTAGAGTAAATCCTATGTGGATATATCCAGCACCTTCATTTAGAATGTGTCAGTACCTGTTACCTGTTGTGTTCAGTTTTGGTGTATATCCAAAGATCTTAGACAACTGAAAAACATTTAACGTCCTCTTTCTTAACGTACATATTCTAAGAAAGTGTGAACTGTTTGTGCGTGCACTTTATTTATATAGAGCGTTACACTGTATTCTTACTTTCCCTCCCCCCTCCCTCACTCAACTGTGTTTTGTTTTTTTTTTTAAGATTTTATTTATTTATTTGACAGAGATAGAGACAGCCAGCGAGAGAGGGAACACAAGCAGGGGGAGCGGGAGAGGAAAAAGCAGGCTCATAGCTGAAGAGCCTGATGTGGGGCTCGATCCCATAACGTCGGGATCACGCCCTGAGCCGAAGGCAGGCGCTTAACCGCTGTGCCACCCAGGCGCCCCATCAACTGTGTTTATAATATCCATTCACCTATCAATCAGGGCCCTGTCAGGAAGATACAAACCACACTAAGTATTTCAAGTGATGGCATTTAATACAGAGAATTGACTGCAAGTGTTGGAAGGCTGAAAGAGTAGGAAGAAGTTGCTGATGTAATTCAGAAATGTTAACTGGAGATACCAGAACATCCTAAGTTCTGGGAAAACAAACAGGAAGAAGTTCTATAATCACCGGAAACTAGGAGCTCAGAGAAGGAGCCCTTTTGATGATACTCAGAGCTTTGTGGGGGAAGCTTCTTCCACACACCTAGTGCTTGGACCTCTGAGGAAGAGCATAGCTGCCTGTCTGCTGCTAACATCTCTGACAAGGGTGGCAAAGCTGCTGCTAAATGCGGAAGCAGCTGAGGTAGTGTGACAGCGGCCGGAAAACAGGAATGCACGGCCTCCCTCCCGTCTTTCACTTTCAGTTTCCCTTTAGGACGTCCCATTGGCAGGACCTGATGGAACCAGCCGGCAGTAGATTCTGGGAAATAAGAGTTTGCAGAATCTCAGCTGGTACAACACAACCAGAGTGTGTGTGAGGGGGTGGGCGGGAGGGGTGGAGTGAGAGGTTGTGTTGTGGAGGGAGATAATGTAGTGGCTTAGGAGCCCCAAGAAAATAGGTAAATAAGGGATAGAATCTAACTTTGTCGCTTCTGTCAGCTGTGCGGTGCTCCAGGGTATGCATCCATCACCTGGTTGCTTCAAATTCTTTGCTACCTGGAAAAATTAAAATCCTTGGAGCTAGGGTTCTTCTAAAAATTATGTTCCACCAATTAGATGCACTCATGAGATTTGGGAGGCAAGGGTCATCTTCCTGCTGCTTGGCCGTTGCTGCTGGAAAGCGGGTTTATCTAGACGTTGGGCTCTCTGCAGCCGCATTCCCACTGACATCAAGGATGAAGTAAGGGTGCTTACTGTAATGGCTGAAGTTCCATGTGGGACGGAGGTTCAACAGGTAAAGTCCCATCTACTCTGTGACACTTTGAGTTTGGCTATAACAAAGTGTGGTTAAGAAGAGAAAGTACCGGGGGAATATCAATAAGTAATTCGCAGAACTCGTGAGAAGCCAAGGAGTGAGGCTTAGAAAACATTCCTGGGGGGCGCCTGGGTGGCACAGCGGTTAAGCGTCTGCCTTTGGCTCAGGGCGTGATCCCGGCGTTGTGGGATCGAGCCCCACGTCAGGCTCCTCCGCTATGAGCCTGCTTCTTCCTCTCCCACTCCCCCTGCTTGTGTTCCCTCTCTCGCTGGCTGTCTCTATCTCTGTCAAATAAATAAATAAAATCTTTAAAAAAAGAAAACATTCCTGGACCAGGAGAGGATGGACAACTGTAAAGACTAAGGTCAGGATGGCACTGCTGGCCTTCTTATCTCTCTCATTGCTACACAGATTGATGCTAAGAATTGAGTTAAGCCTCCTAAATTTATGGCCCTATTTTAGGATTGGCCCATGAAAGCCCCCTCTCCTGTTCTCTCTTTTGTTTCCTTTATTCCTGATTCTCACTCCTCTGTTCCTCACCCCCACAATGTACATGTACGTTGTACCATATGTTGGTACATATGTGTTTTGGTACATATATGTTGTGGCAGAGACTTGCCAGCTGTTTCTCACACCCATTTTCTTCTTTCTGGGAAATCAGCTGGACTGTGTTTCCAGCTTCCCTTACACTTAAGTGTGGCCACAGGATTGAATCTAGCCAGTTGGTTGGTAGTGAAACTAGTGTGTGCTACTTGCAGATTTGGGTCCTTACATTTTCCTATACATAGTCCCCTGTTGTCCACTTTGGCCAACTTCATGCATTTGCATATGTGACCTTGAAAGCTACGTGCTGAAGATGATGGAGCCAAAAGATGGAAGGAGCCTAGGTCCCTGAAGCATCACTTAGAGAAGAGCCACCCACCAATTAGTGATATAGGAAATGGTTGGGGTTCAGAGCTGATGGCAAAGAAAAAATTCTTGAGATGTCTTTGGTGCAAAAAGATGGTTTTATTAAAGCATGGGGACAGGACCTGTGGGCAGAAAGAGCTGCATTGGTCATGAGGAGTGGCCAATTATATATTTTCAAGTTGGGAGGGGGTTAGGGATAGCACAGGCCTCAAGGTATTTTGTAAACAAGGTTTCTAGGACCTTGAGGAGGCTAGCTATTGTTAGGAAAATGTCGTTTATTACTGTTCAGTAAAAACTCAGTCATGAGACCCTTCAGATGTATACCAGTGGGCCATATGCTTAGAGGATGATTGCTAACATATATCTTGGAGGGGGGGGTTAGAGATAAAGGAAGTTTCCAAAGTAGTTTTTAAATGTTAAAGTTGACTTAAGGATCCTGGGGGTCGACTAAGATTTCTTTTTGCCCTTAGCAAAGTATTAACATTGAGGCAGTTGAATTACTAGAGGAATGTCACGCTGCCTGTTTCAAGGATTTGTTAATGGACTGTAAGCAGTAAGGAAACTTAATTTTTCTTTTGCCTTTGTTTCCCACATCATTAGGACACCTGTTTTGGACCTCACATGAGTGAGAAATCATTTTCTTTATGGTTGAACCATCACACACTTGAAGGTTTGTTGTTACAGCAACTATCGATCTTTTTTTTTTTCCAAATCCCTTTTAGTTGAACACATCAGAAAAGTAAGCAAAACACACATCCATATAGAAAAATAAACTAAAATGTTTTGCCCATGGTTTATCACAGGCCAGCACCACTGTAACCACCATCCAAATTGAGAAAGTCTCAGCACCCGAAAGCCTTTTATGCTACCTCCCAAACATCAACCACTTTCTTCTCTCAACCATACAAAGTTACCACCATCCTGACTCTCATGACACTAATTTTCCTGCTTTTCTTTATAGTCTTACTAATTAAGCATTGTGATACTGCGATTTATAATTAAAAAATACGTATTTCTAACACTGAGCTTCTAAAACCCTTGGAATTTCTTAAGTGATGAGGACTGGGACACTGTCTTTTGTTATGTTAACGAGACGAGTTTTGTATGCCCCAGGTGCCCTAGGATGGAGCGGTTGCCTTCCCACATGCTTTGTCTAAGCATCTTTTCCACCTGGATGTTCAGTGAGCCATTCTAGGAAATTAATTGAACCCCAGGAGTAGGGCGGTCATTGGAACCTCTGTAGCCAATCTGTAGCCAAATCTGTAGCCAATCAGTGAGAAGCTCCAGTTGACATCCTGGATTTGTGACTAGCATCTGAAGTGAGGGAGGAGGGCAGTCTTATAGGACTGAGCCCTTAATCTGTGGAAGCTGATGCCATCTCTAGGCAGTTAGTGTCAGAATTAAGGTGAGTTGTAGGACACCCTGCTGGTGTCTCAGAGAATTACTTGTTGGTGTGGGGATACCCCATGGTGGAATTGGGTGCTCAGACCCCCTTTTAAGTACCTATACCTAAATAGTATATATTTCCATGTGTCTGGCTTTTACTCAACAATAAGTTTATGGGATTCATCCATGTTGTTGAGTACAAATGAGTTTTTTTCACTGTTATTATTGTAGAAGTATCCTGTTCTGTGAGTAAATTATAACTGTAAACCACAATTGATTGATTCAACTGTTGATGTACATTTGAGTGGTATATCAGTCCGAATGGGCTGGGCCATGCTGCAGGAAATAAAAATCCAAAATGTTAATGGCTTAACGCCACAGAAGGTAATTTCTTACTATTGCCAGAGGCAGAGACTGCTCATAGTCACTCAAGGACCCCAGCTAATGCCGTACATGCTTCCAAAAGGGGAGAAAAGGGAATAAGGCAGATCAGTCCCTGGCACCAAAAGTTTCGGCCCAGAAGTAACACATGTCCTTTTTGCCCCATGTAATTGGCCAAAACAAGTCTCCTTGCCATGTATAACTCCATAGTTGGTAAGAAAATACACTCCCACCGTGTACCCAGGGGAAAGACAAACAAGGTTTGTGAACCACCTAATGACCAGTTTCTGATTCCCGTGAATAATGCTATGAATAATCTTGCAAATGCCTCTTGTGCATGTATACACGTTCAGATTGGGAATATAACTAGGAGTAGAACTGTTCGGTTGTAAAGTATATATATATCCTTAACCTTTAGCAGATAATGCCAGACTGCTTGCAGATTTTTCAATTTATACTCTCTTCACCAAGAATATGAGAGTTTAATCCATGTGAGAATTCACTTTATTTCATATCTCTGCTATCTTGTGGCATTTCCCCCCAATTGTTTGTGTAATGTTGTATCATTTGGTTTTGCTTTGCATTTCCCTGATCACTAATGGGATTGACCTTTTCATGATTCTACTGGCTGTTTGAAAATACTCTTCTCTAAAGCGCCTGTCCAAGTCTCTCGCCCATTTTTACTATCGGATTATCTTTTTCTTACTGATTTTGCAGTTCTTTGGGTATATACTGGATATAACCCCTTTAAGTTATGTGTGTTTCCAGTACCCTCTCCCATTCTGCAGTTTGCCTTATCACTCTTCATGGGCGTTTACTGATGAATAGAAGTCTTAATTTTAATATAGTCTAGTTTATCCATCATTCCCTTATGATTAATGGCTGTGTGTACCTATTTAAGGAGTCATTCCTACCCTCTAAAGGTAAAGATATTCTACTAAATTATCTTTTGGAAGTATTTGTATTTTGCCTACAACCCATGTGCAACTGATTTTTAGGTGTGGTTAGAAGAGGAACCTAAGTGTAATTTTATTTCCATCTAGATATCTAATTAATCCAAAGCTGTTCACTGAAAAAACTTTCCCATTGCTATGCATTGTCTGCTTTCCATATTTTTCTCTATATGTGTGAGCCTGTTTCTGGTCCTCATCCATTTCTAGGTCTATATGTCTGTCTTGGCCCCAGTACCTCACAGTTTTCATTACAATAGCTTTCTAATCAGTCTTCATATGTGGTACAGCATGTCCCACACAATTTTTCTTTTCCAAAAGGACTGTTGTTGGCCCTTTACATTTTCATGATTGTCGAGCTCCCCAAACATCCCGATGGGATTTTCTTATGCTGGATCAGCTTAGGGCGAATTATAATAGTGAGTCTTCCAGTTCTGTGGCCTTCATGCTCCATTTCTTTAATTGCTGCAATAATATTTTATATTGACTATATATAAATATATTACAAAAATAATATTTTATAGATTTGTGTACAGAGTTCTGCACATCTTTTGTTAGATTTAGTCCTTGGCATTTACTGGTTGTTGTTTTTAATGACTTACAAATGGGATCTTTTAAAAGTTTCATTTTCTGCTTGCTTGAACATAGAATAAAATAAATTTTTGTGTGTTGACCATGGAGTAGCACCTTTGCTAAATAACCTCATTTACTAATTCAGTAGTATATCTGTATTTTTTACTTGTCTGCATACATATGCCTGTTGTTTCTGAATACAGCAATTTTATTTCATTCTTTCCAATTTTGTACCATTTCTTTCTTTTTCTTGCTTTACTCCACTGGCCAGGAGATCTGTTATTGTGTTCAAGAGAAGTAATGTGGGTAGAAGGCTCTGTCTCATTCTCAACCTTGAAAGAAAAGCTTTAAGTATTTCATCATTGGGTATGATATTGGTAGTGAGGTTCTGATTAACAGTTGTCAGATTAATGATGTGCCTTTCTGTTTGCTATTATTTTTATCCTGAATTGGATTTCAAATTTTGTCAAATGCTGCTTTTGAATTGAAATATCATATATATTTTTAAAAGTTCTGTCAGTGTAGGGGCATCTGGGTGGCGCGGTCAGCTGGACATCCGACTTTTGGTTTTGGCTCAGGTCGTGATCGCAGGGTCGTAAGATTAAGCCCTGCGTCTTGAAACTCTCCCCTGCCCCTTCCCCCCACCACATCACGCTCGCGGTCTCTCTCTCTCTCAAATAAAAATAAATCCTAAAAAAAAAAGTTCTGTCAGTGTAGCAATAGATTCATTTCCCACGTGTGAACTCAACCTTGAATTTTTAGAATATAATCACCTTAGTTGATTATTATCCTTTTTAATATATCGCTGAAATCAATTTGCTGATATTTTGTATAGGACTTTTACAGCTCTGCTCATGAGTGAACGTAAATATTTTCCTATAAACCTTTTTTTGCTCAACACAGTGCTTTTAAATAAGTGCGATACATGTTGCTGTATGTACCTTTAACTCACTTTTCCTCTTCTTCAGATGCTCTAAGGGCTTCCCCTCTCACTCTTAACATAGTCCAGAGTTCTTCCTGGGGCCCAAAAGGCCCTGTATTTTCTGGATTCGCATTATCTAACATTCACTCCCTCTACTCATGTCTTTTCGGCTACACAGTCCACCATGCTATTTATTGAAAATGCTTGGCATGCCCCTGCCACAGGGTCATTGTACTTAATCATCCATCTATGTGGATTGTTACTTCCGTGATAGCTAAATGGCTCACTGTGCACTTTATTCAGGTCTCTGTTCACATGTCACTTTTTATAGTCCCCCTCTCTACGGCCATACCATGCTTAGTTTTTCAAGGAACTTGTCACCTTTTAAATTGTACATTTATTTGTTTATATGATGATTGTGTATTTCTCCACACTAGAATGTAAATTCCAAGGCAGCAAGGACTTGATCTCTTTTATTCAGTACTGTAGTCCTACGATCTAGGACTTACTTGCCTCCAATGTCTGTTTAGTGTTCCAGAGTATTTGTTTAGGACATTTAACATATCCATTCCCCTAGTGAAGGACATTTAGATTATGCAAATCTTGTGACCACAAAAAATTGGGTAAAGAATTTTCTTATAAATGTTCTCTTAAAAATGTATGTGAGTGTTGCTTCCAGATTTCAAGTTAATTTGTCAGGCCTTTATTCCCCTATAAAATATAACAAAATTAACAACTATAAAATCTAAACAAAATGTAAACCAAAAAGCAACTATCTGAAGACATTGACAAGTGAACAGAAGCAGGCAAAAACTAGAGGAGAATTTACCCTTAAAAGACTTCAACTGCAATGGATAAAATGTGATTTTGTGGTCTTTGCCTGAAGGTCCCTCCCAACCCCACCCCATCCACCAGTTCCAAAGGCAGAAAACCACAGCCTTACTGGCTTAAAATAGCAGAGAACAGAGTTCAGGGCTGGTAAAGCAGCTGGAAATTGAAGAGCAGAAATCCTGGAAGTGAGAGAGTGGCATGAGGGGTAAAACCAAAATGTGAACATAAACTTTGCCCAAGACTGCTAAAGTACACATGCACAGAGGGGACTCAGGGGGCCTAGCAAATAAGGCTGGCAGAGTCCAGTCAAGAGTCTACCTTTGACTGACAGAAGTGCACTGGCCGAGATGTGCAAATTTGCTGCTTTTTTGACTGAGCGCATTCCTCAATTCATGTTCAGCTTGGGTGGCAATTGAAGTGTCAGAGGACAGGGTTTTGTAATGGAGAGCAGCTGGAAATTTAAAAGGAAAGCCCCAGAAGCAAAAGGGCTGTAGAGGAAGTGAGCCCCAAAATCTGAGCCAAAATCTGCTCACATCCTTGGCCAGTGACCGAACTATGTAAATGCAGGCGAGATTCCCTGAGACCAGGCTTAAAAAAAAAAAAAAAAAAAAAAAAAAAAAAAAAAAGCAGCTGCTGCTAGAAGCTGGAAGAAATAAGCAGAGCTATCTACTGTTACATAGCACAGGAAATAAAAGATTTGCAATTTAAGCCCACCCTTACCCCAAGATGCCTACTATAACTATACCACCAATAAATCTTCAGAATATAACAGAAGGAAAATGTACTGCAATATATTATCCACAACAACAGCTTTCAACCAAAATTACCAGACATGCAAATAAACAGGAAATTATAACCCTGTTATAAAAACATGAAATTATAAACAGTAATTTATACTCAGGATAAAGGACACTCAATAGAAATTGACTCGAGGGGGCTCAGATATTGGATTTAGCTGTCAGATACTTTAAAGTAGCTGTTATTTGTATGCCTAAGCAATGAAAGGAAAATACAAGAAACTAAAAGAAAGTAAGGCTTGAGTGAATATACAGATAGGGACCTTGCCAGAGATAGGAACTACAAAAATGAACCAAATGGAAATTCTAGAACTGAAAAGTATAAGTAACTAAAAGAGGGGAAGAAAAGAACAATATAAATCACTCAATTTGAGTGACAGAGAAAATTGACTAAAAGAAATGGACAGGGCCTCAGGAACCTGTGGGATTATAAGAAAAGATCTAACGTTTCATCAAAATCCCAGAAGGAGCTGAGAACACTTGATGAAAAATAGCCGAAAATTCCCCAAATTTTGGCAAGAGACAAGCAGAGTGAACCCCAAACAGGATAAACATGAAAAAAAAAAGTCAATATCAAACATACAATTAAACTTCTGAAGACTAAATAAAAAAGTATAAATATTGAAAGTGGCTAAAAAAATGACACCTTACCTAAAAAAGAACAATTTGAATGACAGTAGATTTCTCATGAACCATGGAAGCTATAAGAAGTAGTATGATATTTTCCAGGTTTTTGAAAGAAAAGAACTATTAACTCAGAATATTATACCCAGTGAAAATATTCTTCAGGAATGAAGGGGAAATTTGGACATTCTCAGATGAAGGAAAACTAGCAGAATTTGTCACTAGCAGACCTACCCTAAAAGAAGGGTTAAAAGAAGTTATTTGAACAGAATGGAAATGCTAAAAGAAGAAACGTGGGAACATCCAGAAAGATGAAAGAGCATATTAAACATACATGCCAACTGAACTAGCTTTCCTTCTCTTGAGTTCTCTGAATTGTGTCTAATGGTTGAAGCAAAAATATAATGCTGTCTGGTGTTCTAAACATATGTGGGAGAAATATTTAAGATAATTATAAACAGGGAAGGATAAAGGAAGGTGAGGTTTCTATACTTCACTTGAACTGGTAAAATCACAAGACCAGGAGACCATGTTAAGTAATGCATTTATAATGCAATACATACGGCAACAACTGAGAAGCTATACAGAAATATAAATTCAAATTCACTATAGGTAAGGCAAAATGGAATTCTAAAAAGTACCCAGTTAACCCATAGAAGGGATAAAAAAGAAAACAGGCAAAAATCAGGGAGAGCAATCAGTAAAGAAAAAATGGCAACTTTACTCCCTAGCATCAACAATTACATGTTAATAAACGGAATACACCAGTTAAACAACGGAGATGGACAGAGTGGTAAAAAACATGACTCAACTATACTTTGTCTACGAGAAACTCACTTTAAATGTAACAGTGTAGGCAAATTGAAAGTAAGAGGGTAAAAATGATTTATCATGTAAAAATTAAAGCAGGAGTGGCTATATTAATGTCAGATAAAGTAGAGGAGAATTGGGCAATGACAGGGAGGGACATTATATAATGATGTATACATGTATCGATGCATCAAGAAGACCTAACAATCATAAATGTGTATATACCAAAGAATATTGTGCAAAATGTGTGAAGTAAAACTGATAAAACAGAAAGGAGAAAGAAAACCAAACCACAGTTGCAGCTGGGAACTTCAACACCCCTCTCAAAAACTGGTAAAACAACTAAGACAGAAAACCAACAAGTAAGTATACAGAAGGACTCAACAACACCTTCAACCAGTGGGGTCTAATTGACATTTATAGAATACTCCACCCAAGAAAATACACATTATTTTCAAGTACTCATGGAACATATACCAAGAAAAGGCCCTATCTTGGGCCATAAAATAAATTTTGAGAAATTCAGAATTGAAATCATATAGAGTGTGTTCTCTGGCCACAACAAAATCAAACTAGAAGTCGGTAAAAGGAAAATCTCCAAATGTTCAGAAGCTAAACAATATACTTACAGATAATCCACGGGTCAGAGAGAAATCACAAGGGAAATTAAAAGTTACATTGAATGTAATGAAAATACAAACAACATATCAAAATTTGTGTAGCTAAAGTGATGCTGAGAGGGAAGTTTATAGCACTAAAAGCATACATTAGAAAAGAGAGTTTCAAATGAATAATGAAAGCTCCCACCTTGATAGCCTAGGGGTGAAAAAGAGCAAAATAAATCCAAACGCAAACAGAAGAAAGGAAATAATAAAGAGAAGAGCAGAAATCCATGAAATTGAAAATAGAAAAACAACGAGACAAAGGGCCATTTGTTTTTTGAAAAGATGGATAAAATTACAAACCTCTAACAAGAGTAACAGAAAAGACACAACATCAGGAGTGAAACAAATATTACTACAGATCTTGCAGATATACTATATAAAGTAATACTGCAAATAACCGTATAGACATATATTTGAGCGCGTAGTTAGTATGGAGCAATTCCTCAAGAAAAAAAAAAACAAGTATTACAACTCATGCAATATGAAATAAATAATTAACCCTATAAACTATTAAGGAAATTAAACTTACAATTTTAAAACTCCCAGGAAAGACATTTCCAGGCCCCAGTTGTCTCACTGAAGAATTCTGCCAGGTGTTTAAAGAAGAAATAACACCAAGTCTGCACAACCTTTTTCAGAAAGTAGAAAGGAACACTTCCCAATTCAGTTTATGAAGCTAATATTACTTTGATACCAAAACCAGGAAGAGATGGTGCAAACAAACTACAGACCAATATCTCAGATGAATACAGGCACAAAAATCTTTAACAAAATATTAGCAAATAGAATCCACCAGCATATAAAAAGAATTGTATGCCATGGCCAACTGGAGTTTATTCCAGGAATACAAAGACTGGTCCAATAGTAGAAAATCAGTGTAATCCACTATATTTAAAGGCTAAAGAAGAAAAGTCACAGGATTACATCAATTGATACAGAAAAGACATTTGACAAAATTCAACACCCATTCATGATAAAAACTCAGAAAACTAGGAATAGAGAGGAATTTCCTCAACTTCAGAAAGAAAATCTCTTTTTAAAAAATCTATAGCTAACATTACACTTAATGGTGAAAGGTATGCTTACTTCCTAAAATTGAAAAGAATGCAAGGATTTCCATTCGTATTCAGAATAGTGCTAGAAGTTCTAGCTAATGCGGTGTGGAAGACACAGAAAAGAAGACTCAAACTGTCCCAAACTATTAGAGGTTATAGAGCAGTTCAGTAACGTGGCGGGATACAAAATCAATGCTCAGAAATCAGTTGCATTTCTATACACGAATAACGAGACCAAAGAAAGAGAAATTAGGGAATCCATCCCATTTACAATAGCACCAAAAACCATATGTTACCTTGGAATTCACTTAACCAGAGACGTAAAGGACCTATATTCTAGAAACTATAAATCACTCTTGAAAGACATTGAGGAAGACATAAAAAGATGGAAAGATATTCCATGCTCATGGATCGGAAGAATTAACATAGTTAAAATGTCCATGCTACCCAGAGCAATCTACACTTTCAATGCTATCCCGATCAAAATACCAAGGACATTTTTCAAAGAACTGGAACAAATAGTCCTTAAATTTGTATGGAAACAGAAAAGGCCCCGAATCTCCAAGGAACTGTTGAAAAGGAAAAACAAAGCTGGGGGCATCACAATGCTGGATTTCGAGCTGTACTACAAAGCTGTGATCACAAAGACAGCATGGTACTGGCACAAAAACAGACACATAGACCAATGGAACAGAATAGAGAGCCCAGAAATGGACCCTCGGCTCTTTGGGCAACTAATCTTTGATAAAGCAGGAAAAAACATCAGGTGGAAAAAAGACAGTCTCTTCAATAAATGGTGCTGGGAAAATTGGACAGCTACATGCAAAAGAATGAAACTTGACCACTATCTCACACCATACACAAAAATAAACTCCAAATGGATGAAAGACCTTGATGTGAGACAGGAATCCATCAAAATCCTAGAGGAGAACATGGGCAGCAACCTCTACGACATCAGCCAAAGCAACCTTTTTCATGACACATCCCCAAAGGCAAGAGAAACAAAAGATAAAATGAATTTATGGGACTTCATCAAGATTAAAAGTTTCTGCACAGCCAAGGAAACAGTCAGAAAAACTAAGAGGCAGCCCACGGAATGGGAGAATATAGTTGCAAATGACACTACAGATAAAGGACTGGTATCCAAGATCTACAAAGAACTTCTCAAACTCAATACACGAGAAACAAATAAACAAATCAAAAAATGGGCAGAAGATATGAACAGACACTTTTCCAATGTAGACATACAAATGGCTAACAGACACATGAAAAAATGTTCAAAATCATTAGCCATCAAGGAAATTCAAATCAAAATGACACTGAGATTCCACCTTACGCCAGTTAGAATGGCAAAAATAGACAAGGCAAGAAACAACAATTGTTGGAGAGGATGTGGAGAAAGGGGATCCCTCCTACATTGTTGGTGGGAATGCAAGTTGGTACAGCCACTCTGGAAAACAGTGTGGAGGTCCCTTAAAAAGTTAAAAATTGAGCTACCCTATGATTCAGCCATTGCACTACTGGGTGTTTACCCCAAAGATACAGACGTAGTGAAGAGAAGGGCCATATGCACCCCAATGTTCATAGCAGCAATGTCCACAATAGCTAAATCATGGAAGGAGCCGAGATGCCCTTCAACAGATGACTGGATTAAGAAGTTGTGGTCCACATATACAATGGAATATTACTCAGCTATCAGAAAGAACGAGTTCTCAACATTTGCTACAACATGGACAGCACTGGAGGAGATAATGCTAAGTGAAATAAGTCAAGCAGAGAAAGACAACTATCATATGATTTCTCTCATCTATGGAACATAAGAACTAGGATGATCGGTAGGGGAAGAAAGGGATAAAGAAAGGGGGGGTATCAGAAGGGGGAATGAAGCATGAGAGACTATGGACTATGAGAAATAAACTGAGGGCCTCAGAGGGGAGGGGGGTGGGGGAATGGGATAGGCTGGTGATGGGTAGTAAGGAGGGCACGCATTGCATGGTGCACTGGGTGTTATACGCAACTAATGAATCATCGAGCCTTGCATCGGAAACCGGGGATGTACTGTATGGTGACTAACATAATATAATAAAAAGTAAAAAAAAAAAAAAGAAGACTCAAACTGTTGCTATTTACAGTTGACATGTTTGTCTATATAGAGAATCGCAAAGAATGTACAAAAAATTCCTAGAATGAGCTCAGCAGGGTTACAAGGTACAGAATAAGCATACAAAAAACCCCTTGGTTTTGTACACTAAAAATGAATATGTAGACACTGAAATTAAAAAATACCATTTATACTTGCTCGCAAAGAAATATGGAGTTGTAAGCCTAAAATACATTAGTAGGACTCATATGGTAAAAACTATATGACGCTGATGAAAGTAATCAAAGATCTAAGTAAAGGTAGAAACATTCCATGTTCACAGATTGCGGAACATAACATGGTAAAGATGTCATTTGTGTACGCATGTAAACCACAGAGGGCTTAACACAATTCCTATCAAAATCCCACCATGATTTTATGTAGACACAGACAAGATCATTCTAAAATTTGTATGGAAAGGCCCGGGAACTAGAATAGGAAGACAGTTTTGAAAAAGAATAATAAAGTAGGAGGAATCAATCTACCCAGTTTCAAGACTTACTATACAGGTACAGTAATCAAAACTGTGGTATTGGTGGAGGGAGGGATAGATACGTAAATCAGTAGAACAGAATAGAAAACCCAGAAACAGACCCACACAACTCTGCTGAACTGATTTTTGACAAAGGTGCAGAAGCAACTGGGTGGGAGAAAGCCTTTTCAACAAATGGAGCTGGAGAACTTGGACATCCTTAGGCAAAAAATGAACCTTGACCTAGCCTCACACCTCAGACAAAAATTAACTCAAAATAGATCATGGACTTGAATGTAAAGTACAAAACAATAAAAGAACTTTAGAAAAGAAACACAGGCGAAAAATCTTTAGTATCTATAGTGAAGCGAAAAGTTTTAAATATGACATCAAAACCATGATCCATAAAAGAAAACTGATAAACTGGACTTCATCAAAGCTAAAAAACCTTTGCTCTGTGAAAGATCTGGTTAAGAGAATGCTTCAGACTGGGAGAAAATATTTGCAAACTACATATCTGAGAAAGGATTAGTAGCTAAAATATATAACCAACTCTCAAAATTCAGGAGTAAAAAACCTAGCATTAAATCTACTAAAGAAATTGAATTTGTAATTTAAGACTTCCCCCACAAAAACAAAACTAAAAACTCTAGGCACAGATGGTTTTACTGGCAAATTCTATGAATCATTTAAGGAAGAAAGAAATGTCAATCCAACACAAATTCTTTTAGAAAGTAGAGTAGGAGAGAACACATCCCAACTCATTTTGTGTGTGACCCACTAAGACATAAACCTGGGAGCAGAATTGCTAGAACGTAGTAAATACATTTTTTTAACTTTTTCATCCTGTCAAGTGCACTTCTTTATCCTCATCTCCTATCTCCCCCATCCCCCCCCCCCACCTCCCCTCTGGTAACCATCAGTTTGTTCTCTGTAGTTAAGAGTCTGTTTCTTGGTTTTCGTCTCTGTTTTTTTCCAGTATCCATATCATAAAGGGGTCAAGGGACACTTCCTCCTGGCCACGCCACTCTTAATGCTCGTGGGGCCACAGTAGGTCCGTGCTGCAGAGCAGTGTCCTTTTAGAGTCTTAGTAGGGAAAAGGGCAAACACTTCTCCCTCCACAGCACCTCCGTTTACTGCTGCATCCCGAAGTCCCAGATGAGGTTGATTTTGTCACACTGGTCCCTCCTGTCTCTACTTCATTTACCCCCATCAGGACAGGATGGGACCCGTGTCTCCCTTTTGTCATTTGTCTTACTTCTTCCTTCCTTTCATTGTTTGGAACTTTGATTTTGTAATGGGATTTTACTTTATCTGATGACAATAGTGAAGTTGTCTGGTCTGGAACATTTTTACATGGCAGTCATTGTATTTGAGCTATGCAGTTAAATGGTACTTATTTTATAATCTCTAATTGATTAAAAGTTTAATACCTCAAGAAAGCTGAAATTACAAAAAAAATCCTACGTAAAAGAGAAAAAGAATGGATTTTGGTCTAGAAAATGGTGTGGATTTGTAGAAAATGTTCTGTTCTAACCAATTTTAGGTGGTTTCACAGGTACTGCACTGTTGCTCCCTGCTTCCACTGGAGGATAGATAGTAGCGATGGTGTATGTGGATAGAGGGTAGGGTTCATTTTTCCAAAGGACTTCTTTAATACTCTGCTAATCTCCCCTCCTAAAGGGACAGCCCTGTTCCTGATTGACCATGGAAAAGAAAATGAAAGGCTTTCTGAGGAAAGTGGAATCTTTTGCCCCTCTGCTCAGCCTTTTGTTAAAGGACATCGGCTACTCCACAGTCACTGGTGAGGGGGTGACTGAAGAGATTGCGAGCCAGCGCTCAGTATACACTGCTGTTTGCATTACCTCCCACCACATAGCTCACACCCAGCCATACAGCGAGGGAAGTAGGTTGTACCTAGTAAGTTTTCGTGCTGAGAGGTAAGGAGAGGGGCCCATGTAGGCCTTTAGCTCCGTTACGTGCCAACCCAACTTTTATCAGACAGCATGCAATCAGTCAATAAAAACTGAACATATCAAGGCAGAACTCTTGATTCCCTACCCCCAGCCTGTCCCTCCCTCAAATTTCCCATCTCAGTTAATGACAACATGATCCACTCAGTTGCTCAAGCCTGAAATCTCGGCGTCATCCTAGATTTGTCCTCTTCCTTCACTCCCACTTCCTTCACATCCAATCCATCAGCAAGTCTTGTTGGCTTTGCCTCCAGAATATTTCGTAAATCCATCAGTTCTCCATTCCTGCTGCTGGGACCCTAGTCCAAACTCTATCATCTCCCACTAGAATTACTTCAAACCTCCAAACAGATGTTCCTCCTTGTTACTCGGGATTTTCTCCCACCCATCCGCCATAGAACAGCCAGAGTGATCTTTGCAAAATGCAAATTAGATCATGTCCTCTCATACCTAATACTCTCCACTAGATTCCTCCTTATGCTTTTAAAAGTAAGATACAAGGTGATTATCATGAAAAGGCTCTATGATCTACCCATCTATACCTTTCCATCATTTTTTGTCACCCTACCCCTTATTCACCATACTCCAGCTCCATGTTCTGTCCTGCTTCAAGACCTTTGTGCCTACTGAGGGCTCTACCCAGAAACGCTCCTCCTAGGTCTTCAAATAGCTCTCTTTGTCACATTCAGGAAGCGTCTCCTGACCACCCAAAGGATACTAACTGCTCTATTCTAGTCATGCTCTAACACATCAGCCTCCTTTATTTTCTTTATAGCACATACAAATCAAATTTAACTTACCCATATGTTGACCTTTTCTTGTCTGTCTTCCTGCTCTGGAACAACTTCATCAGTGCCAGGAAGAGTATCTGGTTCAGAGGCGTGCTCAATAAATAATTGTTGAGGGGCTCAGTTGGTTAAGCATCTGACTCTTGATTTCGGCTCAGGTCGTGATTTCAGGGTCATGAGATAAAGCCCAGCGTGGGGCTCCCTGCTCAGTGGGGAGTCTGCTTGAGAGTCTCTCTCCCTCTGCCCCTCCCCCCACTAGCCTGCACACTCTTGCATGCACAGACTCTCAAAAGATAAATCTTTTAAAAAAATAATTGTTGAATGCACATTAAAACCTTCTATCTTATTTGGCTTTTGTTTTTTTATGTATATGATCCACTTGGAGAATACTTCACAGCAGAGGGGATGACTGGAAGGGAAAGACTGAGGCATTCTTGATAATACAACAAAGGCTTTAAAAAATCATTTTCAGTTCTAATGTTCTATCTTCAGAAATATCCCTTGTGAAAAAAAATATATCTCTTGGGGATTTACCACAAGTACTCAGACCACAGTAGAAAGCTGGGCGAGGGTTCTGGGTCCTGTGTATTAGCCACCCCATCTGCCAGGCCCCTGGGATGCAGGACCAACACCAGGCCCATCTCCCACAGGGTACCAGCATTCCCCCCTCGGTTGTGCACACTGGGTCTTCCCCGCAGCAGGTCCGTTCTCCATGTGCAGACACCCTGCCCTGCTAAATCTCAGAAATCCTTCATTGAATCACCCCAGCTTTATTTTGTTTGCGGGCTCACAGCAAGGGTGGGCTGCACACATGGACTCTCCGATGGTCACAGGTGGCGGGGCTGAGCTTCGTGGGTAGGGGCAGGTGCATCAGGATGTGCCTGCTGTGTAGCCTAGTGATACCCAGGGGCCCTTCCATGTACACAGGACAGGAGTACACAGCCAGGCCGGTGGGGGGTGGTAAGTCACTGGGGCCCTGGGCCTGGGCGCTGATGCTGACCGGAGGCAGAGGGCTGGGCTGGCTGGAGGTGCTGTCCTGCAGGGCCCCTGCTAATGGGTCCCATTCGGCATTCCGGAGCTGGAGCCCAATCAGCAGCAGCCCCATCTCTGGAACGGTAGGATTTGGACCCTTCACCACCTAGAGGCGCCAAAAGCTGGTCAGGCAAGGCTAGGAAGCTGAGGCGTCGTGGTGGAGGGATATCAGAGCATATGGGGCTACTGAGGAGGCAAGATCACCAAGAGGCAAGGTGGGGTAATTGTAAGGTGGAATCAGGGATTCGAGGGGGCGGAAGTGTAAATGGAGGGCGGGCATGAAGATACCTGGAGGTGCAAAGGGTTGCTGTTCAGCTCCTGATGTTTATGGGGGAGCCCACTGGAGCTGGAGCCTTGGCAAGCAGGGAAATTCGAGCTAGGCACACGCTGGTTCAGGGTGGCCATAGCAAAGGTAGCCTCCCAACGCAGTGACAGCAGCAGGCGGCGTGGGTGGCAAAAGGCTGATAGGTGAAAGATGCGCTCTGGTACTTTGGTGTCCACGCCCAGATAGCGAACTAACAGCTGCCCACGGCGCGACAGATGTCGCAGCCAGTGCCAGGGTGGCTGCGGGCCGGCAGGCGCATGGGGACGCCAAGGCGGGGGGAAGCGGCCAGTCCAGAGAGCTTGGGCCACAGCGGCACAGCGCGGGGAGGCGCAGGGGGGCGCGCCCTTCAGCTGCTGCAGCAGGCAGTCCAGGTCCCGTAGCAGCGTGCCGGCCAGCTGGCTCAGCTCCAGCACCTCTGTCTGGAGGAAAGCCTGCAGAGGCCGCCGCGAGCTCAGTCCCAGCACCGCCCACCCGGCGCCAGACTCTTCCTGGCGGGCGGTCTCCGTCAGCAGAGCCTGCAGAGACTCCAGCCTCCGCTTGGCCAGCGCTAGGCGCTGCCGCAGCCGCTTTTCAGCGCGTCGGCAGCCTCTGCTAGACGCAGGAACCCAAGTGGGTAAACTCCGCTGCAGCGCGCTCAAGAGAGCCCGACTCTGGCGTCGTAACAGCCAGGCCTGGGGGCCAGCACTCAGTCCGCAGCTCCGGGGTTCAGGGGGTGTGGGCAAGAGGTGCATCTGGGCCTTGCACTCTGCCAAAGCATCGAGCTCCCCTAGCCCTTGGAGGTGAAGGGGAGGGGTGACACTTTAAGCCACCATCCCATAACTGTGTGAATATTGCCCCCTCCTACACCTTTGTTGGTACCGCGGTTCACATTCCTGAGAGGGGCGCATTACACAGACTGTCCCCCACCCCAACACAGTACCCGGCTGCAGCTTACCTGGGCTGGGCAGCAGATTAGACAGCAGATACTGGGGTGTGTGTGGTTGAACCCAGCTCCCGTTGCTGGGGCTCAGGCAGGCTTGTGTTAGGCTAATCAGGGCCTCCCTGTCCTTCTTGTCTCCCAGAGGACCCCCATAGAAAACCGAAGCTGAGAATAAGGTCAGAGCCCCTCAGTTCTAGCCCTTCCAGTTTCCACCTCCTCCCAAACCAAAAACCAAAGCTGGGAATTATGTCCCTGTCCCAGTACTCCCACTCCCACACCTTTCAGGGCTCCTGGGGGCTGATTACTACATGGGGACAGGAAGGGTCTCACCGGCCAGCTCCTGCATGGCAGCACTGGGATTGCTAAGGCTGGCCCTCAGCTGGTCTTGGATCTGAAGGACCTGAATCAGGGTCACTTGACTCCTGGGGGAGGGGAGCAGGAAGTAGGGTTTCAGAACCATCCATATGCTGAGGACTCTGGTCTTTCTAGACCAAGCTTGTAACAAGCTCCAAACTCACGAGGGTTCACTAGTCATTGCCACTTAGCACTTCAAATTCAACTTGCTTTCAACTGAAATCATCATTTCCTCCCATACCAGCCCCCAGTTGTCTTAGGCAGAAATCTGGGAGCCACCCTTGACTCCTCTTTCTTCCTCACTCCATATTTACTTTCTATCCCTACTGTGACTACCCTAGTCCCTACCACCCATACCATGGTTTGTCCCTTCAGAAAGCCAGAGCCTCCTAAAACAGCTCTGCTTGCCTCCAGCCCTGTCCTATCTGGTCCATTCTACACACTGCAGCCACAGTGATCTTCCCAACAGATAATTAGGATCACGTTTCTTCTCCTACTTAAAACCCTCCAGTGACTTCCCACTGTCCTCAGGATAAAATCAGGCCCCTTGCCATGGTCTTAAAGGCCCTTTACCATAAGCCTCGCCTCTCCCCACTCAACCCCCAACATGTCCACCTTAGCCACACTTCCTTTTGCTGAGCTTAGTTCCCTCTGCTCAGAATAGCCCCGTCTCCACCTGATCTGCCTCTGCTTCTAAGACTCAATTCAAAGCAAGATCTCAAAGTCCTTGGAGGAGCCTTTCTTGACTTCCCCTTGCCCTCACACTTTGGTGCTGCCCAGGCAGGAATTAGTCATACTCCTCAGGGACGTGGAAGATGCTGTGTTTGCTGAACCACTGACTGAGCAAGATGGATGGGGGCCCCTCACCAGCGCCCCCTGTGTGCCTGCAGCTTCGTTCCATAGAGCTGCCGGTGTAGCAGGAGGCCATGTAGGAGGAGCAGAGGCAGCAGCCTTGCTGGGGGTTGCACAGAGAGCTCTTGCTGGGCTAGCTCCAAGCTGTCCCTCAAGACGTGGCCCAGCTCCAGAGACTGGTCCCAGAAAACAGGCATGGAGTGTTGAGTCAGCACAGCTGGGGCAGAAGGAGAGTGCTGGGTCAGCACAGCACAGTTGCCCTCCTCCTTCAATCTGAGGGCCTACAGCGGGGACCCCTCACCTGGTAAGGAAGCAATAGCCTCTGCAGACAAAATAAGCCAAAGACGGAAATCTCTGTGGACAGTCGTCACACTCCTGCTTGCAGGTGGGGCTAGAAGCAGTTCTAACTCCAGGTCCGGGACCACTAGAGGTCGGATATGGGGCTGAGATCAATCAATGGGTAAAGGATCAGACACAAGTTTGGGATCAGACTTGAGGCTCTGGGCTCAGGAGGGAGATATGGGGGCAGACTTGGGGTGAGGTGATCAAGCTCAGGCCTGGCCCCCGCCCCGGATTAGGTAGCAGACGCACCCCTGGCTCCATCCAACAGCCTCAGCAAGGGCTGCAGCAGCTCCTTCGGCCAGCGAGGCATCAGATGACAGTTCTCCAACACCAGCCAGTGCCCTCTGTGCATAGCCTGGCATAACGTGCTGACCACTACTGAGACTGGGTCCCAGGCTTCAGAGCCTAGGGCGATCACCTCCAGATGCTTCTGCCCCTGAACACCAACAGAGAGGTGGCAGAGAACTCAAAGTGATCCTGGGGTGACCCAAGGGACCCAAAGTAATGCCACAAATGACCCCAGAAATCCCTGAGTAAGCCAGAAAGAGCTATAAGAATGCTGGGAGGGGGCCACCACACCCCATCTCGGCCCACAGGGGTCTGGTGTATCTGTGGCCAAGAGACTAGGCTCAAACCTGCTCATGCCTGGCAGCCAGTTTCTGGATGACAGTCAGGGGATGCATGGTGGCTGTGGGGTGACCAGGTGGTGGCAACAAGATGAGCACAGGCTGAGTCGCCTGGCTGCATTCAAAGGGTATTGTGGAGGCACCCAGGTTTTCGTCCAGGGGCTGGCCCAGGAGGCTGGTGGTAAAGTCTGCCAGGGCCCCTGCCAGGCATTCGGGTCGCAGCACACGCCACAGAATCAGCTTCTGGAGGAGGCTGAGTGGATTGGGCCCAGGCCTAGGCCCAGGTGCAGGACCCAGCACTGTGGATGACAGTGACAGGTAAGCCTGCCAAACAGTGGAGTGCCCTGCCAGGGAGGCACACAGCCCAGCAAATGGGGGCAGCAGCTCCAACATGCCGCATTCGTGCCAGGCTCTCAGCCCTAGCCAGGCCGGCCGAGCCACATCAGGCTTGCGGTAGCCTGTGCTAGGAGAGGCTGCCAGGCCAGGCCAAAATGCCAGCCTCTCCAGCTCTGGTGCTTTCCTTGCCGCTCGCAGCAGTGCCAAAGCGCCCAGGGCCCCTACCAGTGGTACTTGGGTTGGGCCCAGTGCAGCCACAGTGCTGCCCAGGAGCTGGCGGGTCAGCTGTGCTCGCAGATGCAGCAGATGGCCGGGCAGGTCCTCCCCCTGATGAGTCTCTCGCTGCTTCATGCTGTGTAGAGCCCGCCTGGTGGCTGCTAGCCAGTTGTCAGGGCTCATGCGGAAAGGCGGCAGCAGGTTCTGCAGTGGGCTAAGGGCCTTTATTATGGCCATTCCGTGCCAGACCACACGCCGATAGGGTGCCCACAGTGCCACCTCCTGCAGTCTCATGTCTTCCAGATCCTCGCAGTGGGCGCGCAGCTGACATAGCTCTGCCTGGGCCCTCACCATGTCCCGCAGGAATTTCGCTGGTTTCTGGTATTTGGGGTTCTGGAACAGCAGCATCAGCAGCAGCCGCTCCTGCAAAGTCACCTGTTCCGTGGGTCTGACCCTTTCCCACACAGTCCACCAACTCATCTCTGCCCCCATACCCAGGCCCCTCCAAAGCTCACCCCCACCCACAGCCGGGACCCCCAGGCACCTCCGCAGCCTCCACAGCTTCACAGCTGTCCAGGGCTCTGGTCTTTAGGTCCTGCCAGCGGCTCTTGAGCTCGGGACACTCTATGCACAAGATCTCATGCAGCATCTGGTCTTCTAGGATATCCATGTTCAGGCCCAGATCCAGCACATTCAGGCCCTTCAGCAGTTCATAACCTAGCACTTGGGGTCACACGGGAGATGTTTAACCCTTTCCCCTTGGCAAAGCCAGTGGGTGGGGCGCACTGGGCGCAAGGCTCCCGACCACAGTCCTGAGCCTCCTCGGGGCCAGACTGAGGGAAGCGGGAGGCCTAGTATGTCCACAAAGCTGTGGTGGCAACTTACCCACTGGGGCTCACCTTTTTCCAAGGCACTGAGGGGGAGAGTAGTGCTCAGATAGAGACAGAAGCCAGGCTGCACCTGGGGAAGGCTCAGCTCCTCCCGCTGCAGTAGCCATTGCAGTTCTTGGCTCCCTAGGCCCAGCTCCATGTTGGTCAGTAGCACAGGCAGGCCTGCAGGGGGAGACGAGGACACCATACCCACCATGCCAGCACCCTGCCCCTCTGCCACACGAAATCTGGCTCTGAGCAGCTCCCTGCTGGCTGAGAGGAGGATTCCCTCAGGGCTCTTCCACACAGTTAGTGCCTGACTTAAGGATGGGAGCTGAGGTCAGGCTGGGGGTGAGAGGCTTGTGGGGCCACAGAAGGGGGACATGGTGGGTGGGGACCCATTCTCACCACTGGCAGCTGCCTCCTGGAGCTGAGGGCCCAGCTCTGGGTCAGCGCCTGAGAGCACACGAAGGTGGGGAAGGGGCAGAGATCCAGTCTCAGAGGCTGGCCTTGATCCCTCTCTCTCTGTCTCCTCCTCCTCCTCGTGTTCTTGCTCTTCTTTTTCTCCCTCCTCCTCCTCATTTTCCCTGTCCTCTGTCTTCTGCTCTTTTGTCTTGTCCTTAGCCTTGGCACACTCTTCTCCACTGTCATCTTCCTCTTCCATGGCGTCTTCTTCTTCTTCTTGATTTCTCACAAAGCCCTTCTCTGTGGCAGAAAGATGCAGAGGACTCCTCTCAGAGGATGAACCAGGCTCCTAGGGAGCACTGTTCACCCAAGGGCCCCATCTCATGAGGGAAGGCCCGCAGGAAGACACCTTAGGAAAGTCACTTAAGCTCCTTCTGACTCAGTTTCCTTATCTGCACCACATCTGCAACATGGGGTTGATATCAGTGGGTACCTCACAGGGTTACCATGAAGACGACATGAAGTGATACATAGGAAGCAGTCTGCTGGACCTAGTAAGCACTCAACAGATGTTAGCTGTCATTATTATTCTCTAAAACTCCAGGGAGGGGTTCTAGGTATCCCTGAAATCAGCTCCATTTCTGCTTTCCACCACATTGGTTAGGAGAGTCTGTGTATTTCTCTTTTTGCCTAAGCTAATTCTATCGCAATGAAAAGAATTGTTGCTAATATAGAAATCAGTGCCCGGAAGTAGCAACTTGTAAGTGAAAGGCCATAAACTGGAATTAGCCAAGTGATGGGGTGTATGGTGGACACGGATGCCTCCCTCCCCAGTCCCCTTCTCCTTTGCCTCCTCTCCTGCAGGAATTAGAAAAGATAAATATTTTTTAAGTATTAAGAAATTTAAGAATTCTAATAATTTTTTAAAAAAGTGTTACGCATTGGGGCACCTAGGTGGTTAAGTGTCTGCCTTCGGCTCAGGGCATGATCCCAGGGTCCTGGGATGGAGCCCCGCATCAGGCTCCCTGCTCAGAGGGGAGTCTGCTCCTCCCTCTCCCTCTGCCCCTTCCCCCACTTGTGCTCTCTCTCTCTCAAATAAATAAAATCTTTTTGTAAAAAGTATTAAGCATTAAGAAGTAGGCGAGTGGAGGTTGCCAGGTCCACAGTTTAGTGGATTCATTTCTTATTGCTTAACAAGTTACCACAAATTACCACTTAGCAGCTTAAAACAACACCCATTTATTATGTCTGAGTACAGAAGGTTAGAAGCCCCGCACAGAATGATTGGATGCTCCACTTGGGGTTACACGGGGCTAATCAGGCAGCAACTGGGGCTGCAGTTCTCGTCTGGGGCTTGGGTCCTCTTTCAGGCTTTCTGGTTTTTGAAAGAATTCATTTCTATCTCACACTTTCCCAGTAGCCCACTCCACCTTCAAACCAGCTCAGTTTCTTGAACCCTTCTCATGTTTCAAATCTTCCTGTCTCTTCTTTCCTCCTTGCTTCTTTGAGGGGCACATGTGATTACGCTGGGTGCATCCAGATAATCCAGGATATCTCTATCTTAAGATCAGTTGGTTAGTAATCTTAATTACATCTGCAGAGTCTTTCCTGCCATGGAACATAGTTACAGGAGTAACAATGGAGGACAAAGGTCATGGGGACCAAAACTCTGCCTACCACATTTGGCTATTCAGACTTCTGGAAAGATCTTCCGTTTTCCTGATAAAAAGGGTGAAATGGCTAGCAGCAACTCTGACACGACGCAGCCATTGGATAGCAGCCATATGGTAACAAATTACCACGAATATGATGGCTGAAAAAAAAAAAACCACAAAAACTTATTTCCTCATAGTTCTGGAGGCCGGAAGTCCAAAATCAAGGTGTCGGGAAAGCTGCACTCCCTCTGAAGGCTTTAAGGGAGACTCCTTCCTTGCCTTCTCCAGCTTCTGTTGGTTCCAGGAATTCCTCGGCTTGTGGCTACATCACTGCACTGTCTCCATCCTCCTGAGGCCTTCCCCCTGCGTACCTATGCCTTCTCTTTTTTCTCTTATAAGGACAATTGTCATTGGATTTAGGGCCAATCCAGATAATGTAGGGTGATCTCATTTCAAGGTTCTTAATTTAATTATACCTACAAGACTCTTTTTCCAAATAAGTTCATATTAATTAATATGAACTTTGGGTTAGGATTCAACCCACTACATTCAACCCACTATAATGTGATAAGCCAACATTCTAAGGATCATTGAGCAGAAAGATAGAAGAGTCCGGGTACTTGAAGTCAATACTGAAGCCCTGTGCCTGCTTATCTCAGTACTTCTTATAATGTGAGATAAATAAATCCTTCTTTCTATTCTCTTTTTTTTAAATAGGCTCCACACCCAGCGTGGAACCCAGTGCGGGGCCTGAACTCACTACCCTGAGATCCAAGCCTGAGCTGAGATCAAGCAAGAGTCGACTGCTGAACCAACTGAGCCATCCAGGTGCCCCAATAAATCCTTATTTCTTATGTCATGGTAAGTTGGGCTTTTGTTACTGATCGTGATAGCATTCCTAGCTGATACAGTGAGTTAGTGGTGGGGAGGGGCAATGAGGATTTTTCTTTTCCCTACTAGGTTATGGGGTGGGCAAGAAGTTGGTTTATCTCAGGGGACTTGGACAATATGCTCACTGAACTTCAGTGGATTTAGTAGGAGGCATGCTGGCTGCTTCTCTACTTAGATAAGAGGAACAACCTCCCGAAAAAAAGCTTAGAGAAAATTCCTTTCTGCTCATATCAAGCAGTTTCAGACCACAGATGATCAGATACTCATGCATCCTGTTGATTTGTAAAAATGATTTTCTACTCTATGGAGCATGGAATAGGAAATTATTGGCTATTGGAAGAACCTGGAAAATCAGGGAAGTCTAATTCTCCAGGTCCATCCCAAGCACTTCTCTTTAAACACTATTCCCTGCTTGACAAACGCAATAGCCTCCCTCCCCCTTTTGATTTGGATACAGCCCCAAGTAATAGGGGCTACATTCCATGGCCAATTAGCCTAAGCTCACTACTCAGACTGTTTTATTACTACAGCTCTGAGAAGAAGGCCAAGGTTTAGCTGGATGACAATTACATTGAAGCTTAGTGGGATTGCTACAGCCCCAGAACCAATGTTAGGAGAGAAGACAAAAAATGGGGTTTAAATTCGTGAATGAGAATATATCAAGATTTCTGACCTTGGTTAATAACTAATAGAGTCCTTACAAATGAACTACGATGGAAAAAGATGAGAGATTTAAAGGAATTAGGTAGAAAATCCCCTGTCTGGTAACAAGTGATCAGTGTTTGCTTAATTTTAAGGCAAATCCTAAGCCCCCATCCCACTCCAACAGGAAGTGGGTATGTAAGGCAGAAGCTACAAACAGGGGACTCTTGCCCAGCGTCCCTTTCACAGATAGCCCTGGGGACAATGGACAAGGAAAATTATGCTGTTCATCAGACCCCAGGACAGCCAAAGTGGCGGTCCAAGAACTCTCTATAGCCAGTGACGTGATGCTCATCATTGGCCTTACTGTCGCTGTTTGGCGTTCCACAGCACATGCTGAAGACTGGTACACAAGTGTGTGTTCCTTACCCTTACCTGGCTTTTGAACAGGAAGTTTACTGTAGTTATCTCGATTTGATTTTGCTTCACCCTGCGTATCAGGTGTATTACTAGGGTGAGTTTTAGCGTGTACTCTATCATAGGTTATAGAATCACAGAGAGCCACATCTAGGCCTGATCAAGAACAGTGAACACCACTGACAGTTCGTGAACTCAGCATTGGATGCTGCAGCTGGACGTTTCTTCAGGGTGTCTCTTACTAGAGAGGGGTAAACTCACTCACAGTTACAGACGGGATAGTTGTGTCATGGGCATTTTTGTAATGGGGTATGGGCACAATGGAAGGTTGCGCTGGACAGCCAAGGAATGGAGTGGAATAGTAGTAGTAGTAATTCATTAGTAGTGATACTAACATTTTTGGAAACATGTTATTTTTAGGCACTGTGTGAACCCCTTTTACATGCATTATCTTACTTAATACAGTGTTTTATGAGATGGGTATAATTAAGATGCTCATTTTATTGGCAAATAAATTTAGGCTTAGACTGATTAAGTACCTTGCCCTATTTGCACAGCTAGTAAAGAACAGATATTTGACCCAGACAGTCTGATTATAGAGCCCATGTTACAGACCACCTTATTATATACTGTCCATTGTAGATGGCTATTATTCTCCCCAGTGCAATTCCCCTTCTTCTGGAAAATTAACACCCTTTTTTCCTTTCCCTACATAACACGCTTGCTTCCTTCCCCTAGGAAACACCTCCTTCTGACACTCCACCCAGATGGGTCTCTGCTCCAATCAGAGCTAATAGAAATATTTCCCCAGAATTCCTGAACATGGGATAAATTTGGATAGTAAGGAAGGCTCTGAGTTGTAGGCCAAGTTTCTAAGAGTGCTGGGCAGACCAGGGAAGTGGAAGATCATGGACTGATCAGCCATTTAGATTCAGAAATCATTGCAATATAGGCCCCAAGATGTAAATATGACCTAACTGATTAATATCATATGGGCTGATGAAGTCTAGGATACCCTGGCCACAAAACTTTAGTGTCTTCATTATGAAAGGGAAGACCACATGTGGCTGAGAGTGCTGGCTGTTCAGATCCCCGAGAAGCATTATGTTTGTTATCCCTGGCTTTACCTCTGCACTCAGTGGGGCCTGGGGCCAAGCATCTGGTCTCCTGCAGAGGCAGAGGGTTCAGCCAGATGAGGGCCTGGTTGCTGGGGTCAAGCACCAGAGGCCAACGGCGACTGGAGTAGTGGCTGTTGCTTCGCAGAAGCAGGCCTGCCAGGCGGGCTGACTTGGCCTGGGGCTTCAGGTTTCGGTCCCACTGGAGCTGTTCAGATGCAGAGCTTAGCAAGGACAGAAGGCTGAAGGGAGAGCGTATGGAGAGCAGGGGGTTCTTTGGTGGCACGACGATAGATTTCTGCTTCTGCTTCAGTGCCTGTGCCACATCGTCTGGGCCCAGGGTCTCCTGAAAGCCCCTACACAGAGCCAGCCACTTGTCTAGTAGCTCCTGGCGCCTCACTGGCGGGAAAGGACCCAGGTAGGTGATGGCAGCCGAACACAGGAGGGCGTCTCCGAACACAGTCAGGCAGTGCCCCTTCAACTTCTGGCGGGACGGGAGAGCAGAGGGCATGTGGGCCAGCGAGGAGGATATAGGCAGAGAGGGAGTGAGGCAGGAGGTGCAGGGAAGCATGGCAGGGAGAGCCTAGGGAGGAGCCGAGGGGTTGGGGGCTGGGGTGCAGAAATGAACTTTGGGGGGAAATCCGGGAGGGACTGCTTACCTGGAGCTCTGTGGTCCAGGAGTGCATGGGTGTGAGCAGTGCCGCCTTGATGGGCCACTTGTGATATTGGCCACACTGAGCCTGACTGAACTTCTCTATCATATGGTTGTTCGAAGCCTGGGCCTCTTCCAGCGCCTTGGCCAGATCCAAATTGTGCTCTCGGGTCTCCTGGGCCTGGAACTGGTGGTGGCCCAGGCGGGCCTGCTCCCGAGCCAGCGTGGCCTCTATCTGCCGCAGCAGCAGGCCCGTGGGCAGTCCTCGGCGCTGGGCCAGCCCATAGCGCAGAACAGCCCAGAGCCAGGCGGCCAGGTTTGCTGCGGGTATGCTTACTGCCCGCAGAGCTGCATCGCTCATACCTGGAGCCTTCAGAGCTTGGGTTAACTTTATCACCTCTGAGTCCGTCATCTTCTCCTTGGGGAAGAACACCAGCTCCTGGAAAAGTGGGTTAAGAGGGGTAAGGGCAAACATAGGTGCTCTGGACCTTGCCCCAACCGCCTCATTCTGCCAGGGTCCCCCCCTTAGGCCTCCACTCTCCTCCTCCATTGTGCTCCACATTCCCTACCTGATAAAAATCCTCAGTGCATAAAAGTTGCTTGGCACTGGCCCAGCCTGTTTCACAGTGGAACAGGTCACACAGGGCATCGGTCACCTGGACCACTGATTCTGGTGGCGCTCGATAGCTCCGTAACTCCTCAAAGTCAGCCACCTGCAGCTGGCTCAGAGGTCCCAGGAAGGCCTTGCCCATCTAAATGAGGAGAGATGCACTCTTGAAGTGAGTTCCCAGAGTGTCCTCTTCCTTCAAGGTGTTGCCAGGAGGGATCACTTCTTCCTAGGGGTTCCCATGAGTGACAGTGCCTCAAGCCATTCTATTACCTTTGCCCCTCCCCCAGAAGACTCCATGACAGGTCGCCCCATTCTCCCCTCTGGGCATCCTGTGAAAGGCCATCCCCTCCCCAGAGAGGACCAGTGCAGGACAGGCAGCAGGAAGTGCCCACCTGCTCCAGGAAAGCCTCATGCTGAGCCCGCAGGGCATCCCGCTGCTTGGTCAGGTTCTCAATGAGCTTCTCCTGCTGCCGACACTCTGCCAGCTGCTGCTTGGACAGCCCCTTGCCCTTCTCTAGCTGCTGCTGAAGTAAGCTGATGTTCTGTAAACAGAGATCCAGGCTCTGCAGCTCCGGATCCTGGGCCAGGTGGGAATACCCCAAAAGGAGCCCCGTGGGCTTGGGACTCCAGCATACCCCTCACTTGATGGTGAGAACGACCAAGTTGAACTCCATCTAGGCCCCAGATAAAGACTGAGCCCTGGAACTGTCACTTACTGGTGTGTGAGTTACGCACCAGGTAATGCAGCTTCTCCTGATCTGCCACGCAGGCCCAGGCAGTCTGACTCCAAAGCACACAGCTTAACCGTTATGCTACACTTCCATCTTACTTGACCCATTAGCAGCATTTGTCACAGAAGACAGTTCCCTCCCTCTTGAAGCACTGTCTTCTCTGGACTTTCGTGACCCCGTGTTAGCCTTTGGCTTTCTCCAGCTTCGGTGGCTGCTCTTTCTCTGTCTCTTCCTCTACCATCCCTTAAATATTCCTCGGCAGTGTTTCAGGGCCTCCTTAGCTTCTCATTCTGCACTCCCACGTGTCCTCCCTAATCTCATGGCTTTGATGACCACTCTGCTTGAACAACTCTCAAATCGCTACCTCGAGCCAGATTGTTTCCTGAGCCCCAAATCCAGGTATCCGTCTGCTTAGTAGCAATCTCCTCTTCGATGCCTCACAGGCCCCTCGGACTCCACACGTCCACAAACGAACAACGTCTTGGCTGTGCCCCATCGGATCTCTTGCAGTCTTACTTGCCTCCTCACCTGTTCTTTTTCTCAGAAAACTGTGGCAAAACTCACTCAAGTTTCCCAAGGAAGAAAACCTCATTGTAACCCTGACTCCATCTCTTCTATTCCCCCAAACCCAGCCCATCTTCAAGGCTGTGCAGGTCTACCTCCTGTCTGTCCTTTCTGCTCCCCTGCCTGTGCCCATGCTCCCCCACTGCCATCTCAGCTTCTGCTCTACTCCTCCCTCCATACTGCGGCCAGATACCATCATCATCATGCTCCCAAACACTCACCACTCTCCCAGTTGGTTTATGAGGCCTCCGTGCCCAGGCCTTGACTCCACTTTCCAACCTCATGTCTCTCCTCCCCCAGCACCCCACTCTCCAGCCGTTCCTGACTTTCAGCTCCTCTGACGTGGTTACATGTTCTCTCGCCTCTGGGCCTCTGCCCATGCTTACTGCAGCCTGTGACATCCTCCCCACCCCCACTCCCTTTTATGCCAAATCTTAGCTAACCAACAGGTATCAACTTTGGTGCACTTCATTCATTTGTTTCCATATTTAAGGAAGGTTTTTTAGTGCTTGCCTGTTCTACACCTTATTCATTGTGGTACTTTGCTTTCTCTAGAAAGTCTGGATACTTCAGAGCACTCTGGACTTTCTCTGTCATAACACACTGTCTTGTAATTGCCTGGATGAGTCTATGTGTTCCAGTAAACTAGGCACCATGAAGGCAAGGACAGTACCTTACCTTTCTTACTAGGAGGAACTATCATTTATTGAGCTCTTACTATGTGCCAGCACTTTCAAATGCTGTCCATGAGAGAGCTCATTTAATCCTCATCCTAACCTCTCTGGATCTTAGTTTTCTCATCTGTAAAACGGGAAAAAGGATAGCCACCTCAGAAAGTTATAGCAAGGATTCCATGGACCTAGATCTAGATGTAGACACAGACATACGTATTAATGAGTGGGTGGACAAAAAGTGGAGTTCAGTTCATTTCGTAGAGTACAATAATGAATAAATGAACCAGCTGACTATGAGAAAGAAGAGAGATGGAGGGCTCCAGAATGACTCCTGGGATTTGGCTTAACTAAGTGGATGGTGATGCCATTTCCTGGGGCGGGGAACTCTGAAAGAAGTACACACTATTATGGTTGTTAAGTGAATAGCCAAGGGATCTGACACTGAATGCCTCTGACACTATGAACATCTCTCTCTTTTTTAAGAATTTATTTTAAAGTAATCTCTACACCCAACACAGGGCTTGAACTCACAACCCTGAGATCAAGAGTCACATGCTCTTCTGACTGAGCCAACCAGGCGCCCCCACTACGAACGTCTCTTATCCAGATTTTGGGCTTCTTATGTTGTCCTTCGATATAACTGACCCAGGGATCAAAGAATAATAGCACCTTTAAACCAAATCAATAATCCTGGTATTAATCATCTTGGGAAATGGTAGGACCCAAGACAAGAAACTAGAATTTGGAAAACATGGGAGAGGCCATTCCTGTCCCTCTGTGAACTTTTTTTTTTTTTTAACCTCCTTGAGTCTTGAGGTTTCATCTAAGCTAGTGATCCTTGGTGGTGGATGGTAGGAGGGCACCAGTACTGTGAGAACTCCAGGGAGCATCATTTACAGAGAACACAATGACAACCATGCATATAGATACAATGGAAGCCAGACTCCTACTAGAGTTGTGCAGCACTGCGTGATAGCCCTGAGGCACCCGTCAAAAGAGACTGGCTAGGCATTGGGAGATTATGGCCTGAAAGCCCAGTAGAGGGGAGCATTTGTCTGTGTGTAGGTTGACCACTAGTTTACTTCTCTGAAATTATCCCTGAACCTTCACCAAAGCCTTCTGTAGCAGGAAGATAAAGAAAAGCTATTTCAGAATTCCTTTTATTAAAAACAAAATGGGATTTAGATTTGGACTAGAAAAATTCTCTTGTTACATGAGAATTGTATTGGAGGAGCTCTAAAGGAAAGATGGAGGCGCTGAATAACACTGTGGAGTGGGCACAGGGAGAGGTGAGGAGAACAGAAGAGCTGGTTACTGGGACATGTCCTGTAGAGGAGGGTTCCTAAGAAGTTCAGGACAGTGAGATCTAGTGTACCATTCCACTCTCTTTCCGGTTCTGGTCTAAAAATGTAAATTGCCCTACTGTCATCACCCATCCACATTTCCCCAGTGTACGTGTGATCCTTGTATAGTTGGTGCTTTTCTGGAAGGAAGAGGTATACGGACAAGCTGTATGGGGAAAGAGGATGGCCATAACAGGTGTGCCAGTGAGCCATGATAGAGAATCCAGGAGAAGAAGGGGTAAGAGTAGAGGTAACCATGAGAATGTAATCTCTTCCTCGTCCCTGATGGGAATCTATACAGGTCTTGGGAAGTATACTGGACTTCCCATAGTCAAAGTACACACTAAGGACAGCAGAAGCAGACACTGGGATTTCATGTATTTAGAAGAATCAGCTTGGTCTCAGCTGTGCCTTGGGGAACTTTGAGCCTAAACTCTGGAGGAGGAGGCAGCAGGGATTAAAGAGAACCCCTGGGGAAAGGGGTATTCTCGAGAGATAAGAACTAAGGTTCTGGCCGATTGGTTCCTCCAAAGCCACCTGTGGGCTCCTGCTGTGACCCTACTGTGCACACCTCATAATCTACTCCCCCTTTACCTTGCGGGAGCCTTTCAGCAGCTGTTCCAAGTTGAAGACAAAGTTGGTGTAGGCATTGTGCTTCTCAATCAGCATTCTCAGATTATCCAAGGCATTCTGGATCCTGGAGATAGGATGTACCAATAAGTGGGCCCAAGGAAGCAGGAGGGGGTACAGTGCAGGACATGGGACCACTCACCGCTGGGCCTTGTTCTTAATCTGCAGAGTCATCTGTTGCTGCAGCAGCATGAAGGTGTCCAGAAAGTCTAGGAAAGTCTTGGGGGTGACGAGTGGCAACTCAGGGCATAGGTGTCCGTAGTAGCTGACAGCCGAAAGGTGAATGAGAGCCATGGCTTTGGCCACCCTGGGAGTTGCCTCCTGGAGGTCTGGGCACTTCAAGGAGTCTGAAATGGGCATGACTTTAGCCTGTGAGCTTGTAGGAGAATGGGAAAGAAAAGGGACCCTCTTCTGATTCAGGAAGGCAGGCAGAAAAGGTGAAGGGGATCACTAGGTTCTAGGGAGAGAGAGAGAGAGAGACTGGAATCCTCACTAAAACCTGGTTGACAGGAGTGAGAACAGGTAGAAAGGGCTCACCATCATCAATGGATACATTCTGAGCACCTTCCAGGTAGTACCGGACCACACTGATCAGGGAGTCTTGGTCCCAGGGTTCATAGCGGTCAATGCTAGCAATGGCCAGTTGAAGAAGCCTCAGGAAAAGGGTGGAGGGCAGCTCTTTGTGGGCCTGGTCATCTCCGATCAGGATGAACATGTGCAGGTGGTTGCAGACTTGCTGATAGAACCTGTGGGCCGGGGCTCAGATACTGTCCTGCCTCTTCTCCATGTCCGCCCATCTAGGCCCTCGTCCCAAACCTGACCCCTGAGCCCCAATCTTCTGAGCCCTCAAAGCAGCTCTGAGATTTCTTTTTGGCCTTTTGGCCAGCACAGAGCAAGAGCAGAGCAGCCCCTCACATGGGGTTCTTGGCCTCACCTCTGCAATAGCGTTTCCTTCTTGACGTTCTGCTTGACACTCAGGTTCTCCCTGGGGAGCTGTTCTTCAATGCTGTCCAGATCTGCCTCTGTGTACTGGTCAGGGAAACTGCCCGAGGTTGCCAGGGCCAGCAGACGATGAAGGGTAGTAAGATCCACACCCTTGGGCACCAGCAGGGCCACCGGCTGGCCTAACATGCCAGCATGCCAGCTGGCATCCCGTAGGCACTGGAGAATGGCCCCCTCTGAGCCAGACGGCAGATGGAAGAGGCGGGCCTTATAAATGCTAGCTGCCAGAGTGATGGCAGTACGGCGCCCAGTACCCAGAGCCCTTGAGAGCAATAGGCCATGCTGCCGGGGCCTGGCCAGCACCCGGACCAGGCGCGCCACGTGCTTGGCCATGGAGTGGCACCGGGCAAGGTGGGCGCTCAGCTTCAGCTGAGCAGCCGAAGTGGACAGCTGCTCCTCCAGGCTCTCCCACTGCCGTTCCAGGTACAAGCTGGGGCTCTCAGAGTTGGACCCTAGTATCAGCTCCTGACTGAAGACCAGGTCTGAGGGCTTTTCCTGGGGACGGAGTAGTAGCACTGGTAGCAAAAGGGGTGAGGCCGGGTCCATCCGGGATGTTTTCTGCCACCAATTCTTGCTTTTGTTTAACTGGAGTTTGTAGCCAGAAGCCTTTGTGCCCTCCTCCTTGCTTATCTTTGGACTTAGGCTTTCTATGGTCTCCCTCCTTACTGGTGCTATGGAAGGTGGTAGACCTGAGTCACTGGCGGGTGAGCCTGTGGTGACCTGCAGGCCGTAAGGGTCCTCCTCCTCCTCTGGCTCACTGCCGCTGTTGCTGGCTTCCTCCCACTGGGCCAGCTCCCCTTCAGATTCCACTTCTGGCACTCTCTTCTCCTCCTCCTCCTCCTCCTCCTCCTCCTCCTCCTCCTCCTCCTCGCCCTTGCCCCCATTCTGGGGCACTGGCCCACAGCAGAAGACACCCTGGGCTACTTCTAGGAGCAGCTTGGCACAGCAGGAGCGTTCCCTAGGGCTGTCCAGCCGGTCACAAAATGTTCTCTGTGCCTCATGCAACCAGAGACGCACCATGTTGCGCATGGCCATCATAATTGCCAGGCGGGTGCCCCGCAAGCCTGACACCCGGCGCAAGTGCTCCTGATGGTTGGGACAGTCCAGAAAGCCCCGGGAGCCCATCCGGGTTGGCAGCAGCTGCAAGCTGCCCAGTAGTTGGCTCACAGAGTGCAGGGAGAAGCGGTAATGTGGGTGGAGGGGGGAAGGCAGAAAGCAGTTGCCCACGGCCTCCCAGGCCTCCACCGAGGCCCGGACCAGGGCTTTTGCTAGAACCCCCTCCCGTTCCACAGAGGGAAAGCGCTCAAGCCAGGCCTGGGTGCTAGGTGTGTGCCTGCTCAGCAGCATGGCCTGGGTCACGCTACCCAGGGCCAGCACTGTGAAGAGTCGAAAGAGGCGTGGGCACAGTGGGCGCTCGCAGAAGCCTGGCACCGTGGCAGTGGCAAGGAAGTTGACTACAGGCTGCAGCGTCTGCAGTTCCAAGGTGCTGTGGGCATACACCGTGCCATCTATGGCCTGGCGCAGAGTCTCCAACACTGGCTGGCAGCTCTTCTCTGGGTCTGTAGGACACGAAGACCGACAGTGAGGACATGCAGGGGTGCACATGACAGTGTCACTCTGTTCTTCCTACCCCCGCTTCACTGGCTTTACTTCTGGCACACACGGGGTTCTAAAGGAAACTTGTATACTTGATGCATTGGGACTTGGTCGTGTCTGAGTAAATTGATCTCTCTCCCCCATACTCCCCCTAAAAGTGAATAATTTCTTCTTTTTCTCCCCACAAATCCTACCTCTGTGACCAGCTACTCATTAACAGTAGGAAGGTTTGGAAGCTGAGATGGACGGAAACCTGAGCTGACCTCAACGGGGGAAAGTGCAGTGATCACAGTCAGAAGGAGCAGTTAGCACATGTGCATTTCTGTAAAGTCAATGTTAAGATATGATCTATACAAAATAAAATGTACGCATTTTAAATGTATGGTTCAGTGAGTTTTGACGAATGTATACACCTGTGTAACTGCTACCCCAATGATATTTAGAACATTTTCATCATCTCAGAAAGTTCCCTCATGGTCCTTTACGGTCAATCCCCCTACCGCATTGTCCCAGGAACTTCTGTCTCATCTGATTTCTATCACTATCTAGTAGCTTTGCCTGTTCTTTTTTTTTTAAGATTTTATTTTATTTATTTTAGAGAGTGAGCACGAGCAGGGGTTGGGGCAGAGAGAGAGGGAGAATCCCAAGCCGACTCTGCGCCAAGCAGAGCCTGGAGCCCGATGCAGGGCTTGATCCCATGACCCCGAGATCATGATCTGGGCCGAAACCAAGTGTTGGATGCTGAGCCACCCAGGTGCCCCAGAGCTTTGCCTGTTCTAGAGTTTCATAGAAAGGGAATCATATCATGTGTAGTTTACCACGCCTGGCCTCTCTTACTCAGCATGGTTCTGGGATTCATCCATGTTCTGTGTGCATCTGTGTGTTTCGTTTTATTGGAGTAGTCGTATTCCATTATAAAAACCCTAGAATTGCGGACCCACTGACACACTGATGGGCATTTAGGTTGTTTCCGGGTTTTGACTATGCATAATAATACTGCTACATGTGCCATTGGCCGCTCACAAATCTTTCCTCTATGAAGGATCTAATCTTTTATCCATTTTTAAAAATGGACTATGTTTTCTTATTGAGTTATAAGAGCTTTTTTATGTATTCTGGGCATAAGTCCTTTGTCAGATATGTGTATCATATTTCTGTCTATGGCCCATTTTTTCATTTTCTTAACAGTGTCTTTTGAAGGGCATAGGTTTTTAATTTTCCTAAAATCCAGTTTTTGTGTCCTATTTAAGAAATCATTGCATCTAACCAAGGCCACACAGATTTTTCTCTAACATTTTTTGGTAAAGTTTTATAGACTTAGCTTTTACATTTAGGTCTTTAATTGGTTTATAATTAATTTTGGTGTATGTCATGGGGTAGGATTTAAGGTCCCCTTTTTTCCCCACACAGATATGTAATTGTTTCAACTCCATTCATTGAAAGGACTATCCTTTCCCCTATTGAATTATCTTGGCACAATTATTGAAAACCAATTGACGATATGTGATCATATATCAGATTCTCTGTTTTGTTCCACTTGTCTGTATCCATGTCCTTATACCAATACCCTACTCTCTTGATTACTACAGCTACATAGTAAGCCTTGAAATAACTAGTGTAAGCCCTTCCACTTTGTTCTTCTTTAAAGTTGTTTTGGCTCTTCTAGGCCTTTTGCATTTCCATAAATCTCAGAATGATCTTATCAATCCTGTCATTTTCTACGAGGGGAAAAAAAAAAAAAAGCCTGCCCAGATTCAGATTGGCAGTGCATCGAATCTATAGATCAATCTGGGGAGAATGAGCACCTTAATGATATTGACTCCTCTGACCCATGAACATGGTGTATCTCTCCATTATTTCAAGCCTCCTTTATCTCAGCAATATTTAGTAATTTTCAGTGTATATCTCTAATTAAATTTATTCCTAAATATTTTAATCCTTCAGATGATATTTTAACTATATTTAAAATTTTGCTAGTAGGATATAGAACTACTAATGATTTCAATAAGTTGATTTTGTATCCCATGACCCTGCTAAATTATTTTTTTAAGATTTTATTTATTTGAGAGAGAGAGAGCACGCGCAAACACACAAATGGGGGTGGGGCAAAGGAAGAGGGAGAAGCAGACTCCCCACTGAGCAGGAAGCCTGATTTGGGGGGGGGGGGGTAAGTCCCAAGACGCTAGGATCATGACCTGAGCCAAAGGCAGACACTTAACCTAACCGACTGAGTCACCCAGGCGCCCGACCCTGCTAAATTAAATTCACTTATTTATTCTAGCAGTTTTGTAGGGTTCGTGTTTTTCTTGTTGTTGTAGATTCCTTAGGATTCTCTATGTAGAATCATGTTATATACCAGTAGAGACAGTATTACTTTGTCTTTTCCAATTTTAAAGGCTTTTATTTCTTTTTCTTATTGCACTGATGTGGGTCTCTGGTGCGATACTGAAGAGAAGCAGTGAAAGTGGACATTGTTGCCTTGTGACTGAGCTTTGAAAAGGTTTGGTATTTCACCACTAAGTATGTGATTAGCTATAGGTTTTAGTAGATGCCCTACATCATACTGGAAGTTCCCTTCTATTCCTAGTTTGCTGAGTGTTCCCATGAATAGTGTTGAAGTGTATCAAGTGCTTTCTCTTTATCTATTGTGATGATCTTACACTTTTCCTCATTCTGTTAATGTCATGAATTACACTGATTTGAGTGTTGAGTCAACTTTGCATTCTGGGGATATACTACGTAAGCTACATCCCACGGATTTTGATAACATTTTGTTTTCATTATTATTCAGTTCAAAATATTTTCTAATTTACCTTGTGGTTTTTTGGATGCATGAGTTATTTAGATGTTTATTTATTTTATTTTATATTTTATTATATTTTATTTTATTTTAGTGAATGTGAGAGAGGGGAGTGGGGAGGGGCAGAGGGAGAGGTAGAGAGAATCTTAAGCAGGCTCCATACCCAGCACAGGAGCCTGATGCGGGGCTCGATCTCATGACCCTGAGATCATGACCTGAGCTGAAATCAAGAGCCAGATGCTTAACTGACTGTGGCACCTGGGCACCCCTAGAAGTCTGTTGTTTAATTTCAAAGAATAGGGAAATTTTCTAGGTATATTATTGTTACTAAGTTTTATTATTGTAGTCAGGGAAAATATTCTATAAATTTTAACCCTTTGAAATTTGTTGAGACTTATTTTATAGCCCAGCATATTAGCTGTCTTGGAGAATGTTCCATGTACACTTGAAAAGAGAATGCATTTTGCAGTTGGTGGGTGTGACATTCTGTAAATATACATACAGTTGATGGTGTTATGGAGATCTATATCCTTGTTTCCTCTCTCCTGTTCTCTCAGTTATTGAGAGGAGTGTTAAATCTCCTAATATGATTTTTGGACTTGCTATTTCTCTCTCATTTCTATCCATTTTTTTCTTTATATATTTTGAAGCTGTTTCAGGTGCATACACATTTAGGACTTTGATGTCTTTTAGATTAATTAAATTTTTTAACTGGGAGATTCCAGTTCTCTATCTCTGGTAATACTCTTTGTCTTGAAGGACTTTTTGGAGTGCTTAGGACCTTACATTTAATGTCATTATTCATATGGTTGGTTTAAAGTCCATCATACTGTCAATTGTCTTCTAATTGTCTCTTTTATTTTTAATTTCTCTATTGCTCATTTCCTGCTTCCTTTTATATAACTTAAGTATTTTTATATGTAAAATATATTTTTTACATTATACTCTTTGCTATTATTATTTAGTGATTTTTCCAGGGTAATATTATGCCTCCTTAATGTATCAATACTTTTAAGTAATATCATGCCACTTCACACTTCATATCTGACCTTTCCCACTTCCTATTTCACATTGCACGAATGTATGAACCTTACAATAGTATAATTTTTACTCACTGCTCCCTACCCTGCCCTTTTACTAGTGTTCCAATCTGTTTTCTACCTCTGCCTACATTATCAACTCCATCTAAAAATGTTATTACTTAAATTTCACATATGAGTAAAATCATATGGTATTGTCTTTCTCTGATGTATTTCACTTAGCATAATACATTCTAGCTCCATCTGCATCATTGCAAATGACAGATGAACATATGGGAGAGGGGGGAAAAGAGAGAGGGAAGCAAACCATAAGAGACTCTTTAAGATAGAGAACAAACTGAGGGTTGATGGTGGGAGGTGGGTGGGGGATGGGCTAGATGGGGGATGGGTATTAGGAGGGCACTTGTGTTGAGCACTAGGTGTTGTATGTAAATGATGAATCACTGAATTCTACTCGTGAAACCAATACTGCACTGTATGTTAACTAAAATTTAAATAAAAATTTGAATAATAAAAAACGCTATTTTTATTTTTAAACTATTGACTTGTTTTAAGGAAATTAAGAGATGAAAAAGATAGTTATTTATATGCACCCACATATTAACCATTTCTGGTGCTCTTCATTCTTTTCTGTAGATCTGAGTTTCCATATGATACTATTTCCCTTCTGCCTGAAGAACATCTTTTAGGCTTTTTGTTTTGTTTTGTTTTGTTTTTTTAAGAGAGGAGAGAGCGAGCATGGGGCAGGGAGCTGGGCTACGTAGGGGGTTGGGCAGGCAGTTCAGAGGGAGAGGAAGAGCGAGAATCTTAAGCAGGCTCCCCACCCAGCACAGAGTCTGTCACAGGCCTTGATCTTACATGACCCTGAGATCATGACCTGAGCCAAAATCAAGAGTTGGCTGCTTAACCGGCTGAGCCACCCAGGTGCCCCTTTTAGCATTTCTTACAGAGCAGTTCCAGTGACGGTTAATCTTCTCAGTTTTCATGCACCTGAAGTACTTTTATTTCATCCTCATTTATGAAGGGTATCTTTACTGTATAGAGAATTCTAAGGTGACAGCTTCCCCCCCCCCCCAACCTTCCAGTCCTTTAAAGATGTTGTTCCGCCATCCTCTGGATTCTGTTGTTTCTGACGGGAAGTTAACCATCACTGTTAACACTGTTTATCTGTACATAACATGTTTCATCTTTTCTCTGACCACTTTCAAGGTTTTTTCTTCTTTGATTTTCAGTCGTTTGACTATGATGTGCCTAGGTATGGTTTTCTTTTTACTGTTTTACTTGGGTGATAATTGAGCTTTGTATATCTGAACGTCAAATTTCCAAGAAATTTGGGGAAATTTTGGTCATTATTTCCTCATAGGTTTTTTTTTCCTGCCCTATTCTCTCTCCTTTCTTCTGGAACTCCAGGTGTGTGTGTGTGTGTGTGTGTGTGTGTGTGTGTGTATGAAGCTCTATTCATATTCAATATTTTTCTGTTCTTCAGGATTCACCAATCTGCTATTAAACCATGCAGTGAATTTTTCATTTCAGTTACTGTATTTTCTACCTCCAAAATTTGTTTAGTTATTTTTAGTTGTTTCCATTTCTTTGCAGGGATTACCTATGTGTTCATTCATTCAGATCATATTTTCCTTAAAGTTCCTGAGGACTTTATAGTAGCTGTAATAGCTGCTATAAATATTTGCTAGATTCAACTTCTAGACCATTTCAAGGTCAGTTTTTATTGACTGTTTTCTCTAGACAGTGGGTCACAGTTTTTTGTTTTGTTGTACATTTATTAATTTTTTATTTTACACTTGTTGTTTTGGTGGCTGTCACCCTAGGATATCTTTTACACTGCCAGCTGTAATATGCTTCACTCCACAACATTGCTTGCAATGTTTTCAGCCTTCCTGTTGAAATCTCTTCTCAGTTGCTATTCACAGATCTTAATTTACTCTTTCTATTTTCCACTGACAATCTGATTATTTGTACAAATTCACTGAAAGGCCCAAATAATATAGTTGTAGAAAATTACAGGTTTCGGTGCTACACAGACTTAAATTTTCATCTTGGTTCTGACACTTACTGGCTAGAGTGTCTTGGGCAAGTTATGAAATCTTTCAGCTTCTTCATCTTTAAAATGATCATTACAAATCTCCATCTTAGTAGGCTTTTATGAACACTAAAGATGACCTAGATAAAGTGTTCAGCACATAGTCCTCAATAAATTGTACACCACCAGATTCACATTTTCTACATCCCATAAAAGACTTCAGTGTCTAACTGGACAATCCAGCGAATGCTTTAGTCCACTGACTTCCCTGACTCCATTTCTGCCCATTCCCATGGCCAGATTCAAACCCGAAATCATCCAGAAGCATACCACTTCAGAAACTTTAAACTTCAATATTCCAAACTTTTATCACAATTTCCTCTTTCCTTTCTAATCTCTGCTTCTACAAACTCTTACTGCACAATTTACTTCCTGTTGAGTCTATCAAAGTAAGACAAATCTCTCTTCTCATGAACCTCAGAGTGTAGTGGAAAGGATCAACAAGTAAACATATAATCATAAAACCATGGTTGTCACAGACTTTTGTACAGAACACGAGACGAGCATCTAACCTAGCCTGGAGGCTCGGGTTTCCTGGAGAAGATACTGACCAACATTATTTGTAAAGAACAAAGACTTGGCCAGATAAATAGAGTAAGGAAGGCAGAGAGGACAGCAATCCCAGAGGCTAGAGGAAGCTTGACTTATTGAATGCCTGTACATGGTTGAGTCCAGTTAGAGTATGGAGTGTAAGAGCCCAGAGAAGAAAGCCTCACTACAAGCCTTGCAAGAGCATTCACCAACATTCCAGGTAACGACTATCTGAACGAGGGAAGATGGAATGGAAATAAGTGGAAAGATTTGAGAGATACTGAGAATGCCAAATTGAGAGACATGGTGAATGGACTTTGGTAAGAAAGGGGGAGAGCAGGTTTTAAGGGTAGGATGATGAGTTCACAATTGAATCTGAAGTGCCGATGGGACAACAAGGTAGAGATATACGGTAAGTAGTTAGATAAACAGGTCTAGTGCTTGGAAGAAAAGCCTGACCTGGGATAAAGATTTAGCAGCCAAACACAGAGATGGTGGATAAGGCCATGAGAGGGGTATGATTGTTCGGGGAGCATACGTACAATGAGAAGTTATTAAGAATGGGATGCTGGGATTTGGTCTGTAGGTGTTTAATTGGGAGTCAATAAATATTGTTAGGGATTTTACAGTCTCAAGAGATCACAACAACTCCTTCCTTCCGTCTATCCAGCTCCTTACCGGAAGCGGCCAGGTGCAGATCCTCCAGCAGGAAGAGGAGGGAGCCTTTGGAATCCAGGTGCTGCCCAGGCCATGGGGAAGCTTGTGCTTGGCCCTGGACCCCTCGACTCAGCAGCAGGCGAAGGTGGATGGGAGTTAAGGCAGGGTGGACGGGGCTGCACGTGTAGGGACGATGTGGCCCCACGAGCACCTCCACAAAGGTGGATTTGCCGCTTGCCGCCTCTCCAGCCAGCAGCACTGGGTGTCCCTCTGACAAAAGCAGGTCCACCACGTACAAGAGCCGTTCAGTCTGTAGGACAGGAGCAGGGCTTACTGGGGCAGCACCAGGTTAGGATAGTAATTTAGCTGAAAGCAAAGTTTAGGGGACTCATCTTAGAGCTGCACTTGCAGAACATTTCACATATTCTTGTGATTACGAAAACATATCAAAGAACGGGAGCAGGTGGGCCTTAGCTGGGCCTAGAACATGGACTCCCACAGGATATCTCCTTGAGCCCCAACCCCAGCTGCTGCCCCCCTGTCTTCACACCTGGGGAGAAGGGTTGAAGGTGCCCAGAGTTCCCTTGAGGCGGCTGCCCAGGTAATGGCCAGTGAAGGGGACCAGTGTCCCGTTATCAGGGCACACATGTAGATCAAACACCAAAGCTGAAGGCGGTGGCTCAGGATAGTTGGAGAGGCAACTAATAGAACCCCTCAAGAAGGTATCAAAGAGGGGCCAGAGCCTGTTCAGACGGATGTGCGGGCAAAAGTGTCAGACAGTTACAACAGTTCCATTTGTGACACACTCACACATTCCACTCCTCCCCCCGACAGTGACGTCGCCTGGATTTTAACTTCCGTGACCAGTCCATCTCAGCCCTCGGCATCACCTCCCCCACCCCCGCCCCTGCAGATACCTGGAAGGAAGGTGGGCTCCAAAGCCCCAGATCAATGCAAAAAGGAAGCTGCTGACGGCCAGCAGATGTTCCTTGCGCTGATTCGGTACCCCATCACTATCAGCCTGGGACTGACTCAGAGAGCTGCTTTTGGAAGACTTGAAGCTTGGGGCCACAGGATCGCTAAAGCTGAGGTTGTCTGCAAAGGTCACCATGGCCAGAATAGGAGCCCAGGTAGGAAAAAGTGGGGGGCGGGGAGAGTAGAGATTGGCTCTGTCACTGTGCACTTTCGGTCCCCTGGCCCAAGCCCACCAAAGAACCCATGCTCCAGGCACCAGCTATATGCCAGCTGTTCTCAAGGCCCCTTACCTCCAAACCATCCCTTCCCTCTCCCTTCCCTTCACCTGAGATATGTGCCTTCTCCCCCTCATCTATGCGCAGGTGGGGGTCAAGCAGACACCGTAAGATACGGGCCAGGCTGGTGACTTCGGCCACACCTGGGCAAACGGCCCGCTGCCCATGTACGTGCAGCAGAGAGCTGGCACCCTGGCGGGTGAGGAACTGGAATGTTGCTGGCACGAGCACTTCGGCCAGGTGGTTGAGCTCAGTGACGGTCTCCAGCGGCAAGCGGTACTCATGGGGCAGGGCTGCCATCAAGACACTCAGCATCCCCTGCCACGTCTGTTCCCCACCACACCAGACTAGGGCACACTGGCTCACCACTGTGGGGGACATGCCTGTTGCATCTCCCACCTCCATCAGGAGAAAAGTACCTGGGGGTCGTGCTATCTGCTGGCCATTGGGGAGGCTGAGCTGGGGGGCATCTTTCAGGAGGCAAGTGATGGAGTCCAGCCAAGAAGCACTGGCAACCCCATCACATATTATCCAGTGCTGGATCCCCACTGATTCCTGTGGTGGCCCCTCTGGGCCCACAGTCTTACATGGACTGGCTGCACGAAGCAGCCTAGGGAAGACACCATGGTGCCAGCAGGGGCCCTCTAGCCATCCCAGGAACTCCTGGGGGCTGAGGACGTTGGGGTACAGGTGCGTGATCTCCACAGGCTGGCAGCCCTGGGTTGAGGCGTCCTCCCTGGCCACCAGCCGGTTTTGGATCTTAAATAAGCTGTGCCAGCAAGTGGTCTTGCCACTGCCTGCAGGGCCCAGGAGCAAGACACCCAAAGCCTGGCCGAGAGCCTGGCTCAGCTGCTCCAGGGAGCCCAGAATATCAGGGCTGGGATAGATGCCTATCTGCTGCAGTTCCTCCACTAGCAGCGGCTTCCGTGGCGTGGGTGCCGCAGGCTCTGCCAGCACCTGTCTGGCATTAGGGAAGAGCCTGCAGAGCAGCTCTTGGAGGTTGTGCAGGTGGATACCACTGAGGATGCTGAACAGTGGGGAGCGTAGCAGAGCACGCAGTAGGGCAGCCTCTTCGGTCACTGCAAGGCTTTGTGGCTGCTGGGACTTGGGCTCCTCCTCGGTTGCGTTTAAATCCTGTATCATGTCTTCCAGTACGTGCTGGAGCAGTGGCAAGCGGCAGGGCAGGGCCGCAGACACCAGCTCGAGCTCTAGGGAGAAGAATTTAGAGAGGCGGGCAGCCATGCGGGAGGCCTCCCGCATCCCTGCACCCAGCAGGGTCAGCTCTGCCACTTGCTGCAGGTCAGGCAGTGTCAAGGCCACAGGCCGCAGTAGCAAGCGCAGGTTGGCAGGCACAGCAGGGCTCAGGGAACGCAGCGTCAGGAGAGAGCCATAGCCAAGGCGTATATCTACGTGATGTTTCTCAAAGAAGCCACAGCCGAGGAGCTGGGGTTGTGTGGGGTCGACAGTGCTGGTGCTTCGGGAGGCCTCCTGGTACAGTGGGGCATAGAGGTGGTGCAGTTCAGCCAGGCGCTGGCCCAGGGCAGAGAGCAAGCCAAGGGGCAGGCACTGAGCCGCTTCCAACAGGAGCCAGGCACCTCCCTGCAAGGCCCCGTTCAGGTAGTTGCTTAGGCTCTGGGCCTCTATCTGAGGCAGGCAAGGCATTGTCACCAGCTGGCGCCCCAGGGCCCGTGCCAGGCTCTTCACTGTGGCTGTCTTGCCTACTCCATCAGGGCCCAGGAGAGTCCCACAAGCCACCTCCTCCAAGGCCAGCAACAGTACCAGGGCTGGCCGCTCAGGCAGCAGGCTGGGTAGAGACCCTACTCTGGGACCCAGGTACTCGTAATTGTACAGGAAGGACCGGCCTAGCGCGTCTACCCAGCATGCAGGTGGCGACGGAGAAGTCTCAGCAGATGCCGTCGTCTTGAGACTCTGCAGGGGACTGTGGGGGATGATGTGAGGTGAACCCAGGTGGTATTTGAGTTGGCGAGCCCAGTGGAAATCGGTGAGCTCACTGACCTGGTGCTCCTGCAGCAGCTGTGCTATGTCCCGGTGAGTCACGGCCATGACCAGCAGGGCACTGAGCAGGCTGGCCTGGCGGACAGAAGCCAGGGGCTGCTCGCCCTGGGAGGCCCTCTGCGCCCGTATAAAATGCACCAGTGCCTCGAGCTTGCACACATGCCTGGGGACCAGGGCTGGGGTCCTCCCCTCAAGCAGAGCCTCCTCCATCTCCGCCCACCATACCACCTCCTCCGCCACCAGCACACACTGCCACGGGAAGGCCTGGACCAGGCAGAGGCAGTGGTGGGCAAACAGCTGTGGGGGCAGCTGGCCTCCCTCGGGCAGCTGCTTCAAGGCCTCATCTAGCGATGGGCCCAGAGCAAGGCGGGAAGCCACACAGCCCTGCAGCTGGTGCACCAGCGCCAAACGCAGGCACTTCTCCAGAGAGGCCAGCCATTTGGGGAGATCTGGATGCAGAGGAATGGACCTCTGCAGCTTCACCTCCTCCCCACCTGCCCCCAGCACTGCCAGTGCCTCCACCTGAGTAGATGCGTTTGGGCTTGACTCCCGGTCATCCGTGTTTTCATCAGGTGGGCTGGCCGTGAAGCTCACGGCATGCACATGAGGAAAGCAGCGTCGTACCCATAGCTGGGCCTCACAGGGCTCCGGTGGGGCAGCCAGTAGGGCCACCAGCTCACTATCGCTGAGGAAGAAGAGGCGGGGGAACTGAGCACACACCCTGTAGAGCACGCCCTTCAGAGCCATGATGATGCCCTCCAGCTCCACGGAGCCTGCTTGCAGCAGCTGCTGTAGCTGCTGGCCTTGGAAATGAGGGCTCCGCTTGACACTGGGCACTATAAGTGACAGCACCAGGGGATCATCTACAGAGATCTGCATCAGGGTCCGATACTGGTCGTCTGTGGCCTTGAATCGGGAGTTCTGTGGTGAGAGAGGGGGCAAAAGTGAGGGCGGCTCTCCCTCCCCGCCTGAGCCCCGCGACGCTGTAGCCCTTGTCCACCTGCCTCACCCTTCTTCCCTACCAGGTCAGGACTAGGAAACTTGATCTTCATCTCGTGCAGAACTTTATTCAGAAAAATCCACTGCTGCTGGAAAGTCACCCACACGTCCAACAGGGCACCTGTGTGAGCAGCCAGAGGAACACTGGAGGGAGACTAGGGTTTTAGCTTCTGCAAGGGGGTCCAGCTGGTCCTGACCTCTCAGGCCCCCACCCCAAAATACTCAGCAGGACCCAGGCACCTTGCTTGGAAGACAGCAAACTTCTGCCATGAATAAACTTTCACCTGGTCACCTCAGCCCAAGAAGTGGCTCTGAAGGGGGTCCTCACTCTGTCCTGATCTCCCCCCCACCCAACCTCCACCTCCTACCGCGTCCCTCCAGGCCATCCCGCCTCAGGTCCCACACGTTCGGCCAGCTAGAGGCCTGCACTCACTCAGGCTATGCATGATGGCCACCCACTCCAAAGCTACTTTGTTTAAGTCTCCTGACTTCTGGATGGCCAGGATCTTGAACAACACCTGAAGACTTTCCTGGATGGAATCCTGCAGGCTGCTGTAATCTAGGGAAGAGTGGGTTCCAGCTGAGCTGAGCTGAGCTGAGCTGGCAGTCAGATGGGGCAAGGGCAGGGATGACTATTACCCAAATTACACTGAAACTCACGGTTCTCAAGCTATTCTCTAGAAGACCCAAATGTGTTTTCTTCCACTAGTTGAAAAGTATGCTCACCTAGAGTCAGAGTGTTTGCAAACCTGTTCACGTGAGTTATAATCTTAACTACAGAATTTGATCTAATATTATGTTAATCACTGAAATATGGGTGAGGAAAGAGTTGCTGGTTCTATGAAAACTATGGAAAGCCTTCAGTAAAGGTGAGTTGATAAAAACATGATATTAAATTAGGTTTAGGCCAGTCAATTTTTAAAAATTGGGAAATTATAATAAAAATCTAGAAAAATTCTGGACTCCAGCGACTTCACAAGTGTCTTCATGTCACTGCTCCACTTTACAGAAATTGAAAGTGGAAACGGTAGACAATGCATTAATGCAGGAAAGGCAGCGAGGAACTGACTGCAAATCAAAGTAAAGCTCTTGTCCGGCTGAAAGGTTAGTAAATAAATGTATGTTTATATGTTTTAAGCTAAAATAAAAATCTTAAGCCACATGATGATGTACACATCATATTTTATGATCTTCCTATTTAACTACCTTTGAATTTGCCAGTTGGGTTTCAAGTGGGTTGGATAAGAGAGTTTCTCTTCTACTGGCAGTTCCCTAACTGTACCATCTCTGTGCCTGTACGTATGCTCTTCCCTCTGCCTGGCATGCCCTTCTCTCCCCGTAAGTTTGGCAAACTCCTACTCCTTCAGGAGTCAGCATGGGGCCTTTGTCTATGGGAAGGGAAGATTCCTCTGACTCTCCCTGGTCCTTTGAAGCTGGTCCTCTTTCTAAGATGCTACTGCCCTCGGTCAGATCCTCCATCATGCACTCATCTCTATTCTATTGTCCTCTCTCACTGGACTGGGAGCTCCTGAGGGACAGGACTTCTCCTGTGTTTGGCTCAGAGAAAGCAGATAAGTTTGATGTAGGAATGACAAAAGAGTGAATGAATGGGGCAAAAGATCAGACACCAGGATGCAATCTAGAGGAAAGAGCACTAGAAAATGGAGAGACGTGACTGTGAGGGATTTCTTAGTACACCCAGAAAGGGAAGGATCTTTGCTGAAGAGGCAGGCATTGGGCGGGATGAGGGAGCTCCCAAGAGTAAGACTTAATAGAAGCTGCCTGAAAGACACTCTCTCAGAACAGACTGATGTCTCCTGCTGTCCAGTAAGGATGGGGCCCTGGCTGGAGAAGCTAGATCCCACAGGTCCTGGTGGACATGGTGGACGAATATGGCCCCTGGCAGCAGGCTATCCCTGGGCCGCAAGGGCTGGGTCTCACCTGAAAGGATGAAGGTGCCGCTATCCTTGCCCACCACCTCCCACTGGGGACTGCGGGTCACTTGCTTCTTGGAGCGCTCCAAGGCTGGGGGCTCATACGGCACATGCAGGATGAAGTTGATCAGTCGCAGCTGGCGCGCCTCCCAGACCCGCTGCAGCCGCCGTAGGGTTTCTTGAGCATGGATTCGTTCGTTTTCACACTGCCAGATCTGGAACAGCTGGGTCTCAGGAACCAGCACTGGGTGATGGCTCAGGGGATAGCCTTGAAGCTAGGACTCAAGGCCCAGGGCTCAGGGGAGTGGAATTGTCCGAGATAGAGAGCAGGACCACTTGGCTTCAGATAGGCCATCAGCAGCATACCTTGACCTAAAGCTGCTGCCTTAAAACCCACTCTTTTGCAAGGTTTCAGCTAAAGACAGTACCTTAATCAGCTCATGTTGGAACAGGGGCATCTGCTATCCTGTGTGCCCACAACTTTGGGAGTGGGGCATACTCTCAGTCAGAGTCTGAAACCACCCATAGGAGCCCCACACCCTCCAGGCAGGACAGCAAACTCAACTTCCCACCTTCCCACCCACAAGCCAGTGTCTACGGCCCCTGTCACAAGGGGTTGCTGGGACTTAACTGGATCTATTACAGCTTAGCAAATAGGTCCTGGGTTTGGACCAACTCCTTCTCTCTGGAGGGCCCCACCTGATTGATTCGATCTGCAAAATCCAGCAGCGGACAAGTGAGCAGCTGGCCCAGTGTTAGGAGTTCCGTGTTGCAGAGACTGCCTAGCCCTAAGGCTGGAGATAAAGGGGCCGAATCAGAGCAACACCTGGTATATGGCAGAGTCCGGCCCATATCCCAGAGCCTCAGATCGGCAACCCTGAGCCCAGCCCAGCTCCCAGACAGCAGATCTGAAAGTACAACATAGAGCCAAGAACTCAGAACGTAGGCTCCAGAGCACAACACAGAGCCCAGAGCTAAGACTCGAGCCTGACTCTAGCCCAAGTCAGCAGAGAGGACCCACATGATGGTGCAGGAGGTTAGAAATGTCGGTCCCTGTGGAAACAAGGCAGGGAGCAACCCAGGGAGGAAAGGTGTTGCCTACAGGAGAAGCAGGGAACTGAGTTGTTAACATTGTTCTAATCCCCAAGTCCTTTCGTTCCCTTCCCTTCCCCCGCTCTACCCAAAACACACCCTGAAGAAGGGCTTGGAAGTTCTGGAGCTGGAGGCTGCCCAGCTTGGTTAGTAGTGGCAGGTAGCTGCGGAACTCCTCCAGCACGCGCATGCAGCACTGCAGGACTGGGCTGTGCAGCCCCAGGGTTGTACTCATCCGGGCTGCCTCTGTCAGCCAGCTGTCTGTCTTCTCCCGGGCCATAGTCATGCTGAACTGCAGCGAGAAAGGATCACTGTCAGCCAGAGACCCTTCCCCACCTTCCCCACCCACCGCAGACTCTCCACTCTCAGGCAGGAGCTCTGAGGGAGGGCATCAGCACCTTGGCAAAAGCCATGCACTTCCACTCGCTGATGTTCTCGGAGATGACTCGGTACAGGTGCCAGATGCGCTGCTGCTGCACAATCGGACGGGTCCCGCAGACTGGCACGGGCACAGGACTGTCGTCCCCTGTGGGATAGGGCAGTTTGATGCCTGGGCTGGGGGCAGGGGAGCCTGGTGGGGAATGGTCGGTCAAGAGCCCATAATGGCAGAAACGAGGGTCTGAAAGTGCCAGGGGTGGGATAGCCAAAATTGTTTAGTACAGTGTAGGTGGGTACCATTCAAGGGACAGTTTTGCCTGTTGGGTCCATGCACCACTCACGCTCCTCCTGCTGAGGGCCTCTGACTGGCAGTTCATTCTTCTGGAACACTCTCCCCTCAGAGAACCATATACCTCACTCCCTCACCAAATTCAGGTCCTTCTGCAGGAGGCTGTTTCGAACTGCTATCCACCCTCTCTACCACTCCCGACACCTCTTACCTGCTCTATTCTTTTTTTCTGTGCCACTTCTCACTTTCTAAAACACTCCATAATTTGGTTATATTTTATGTTTATTATTTGTTGTCTTTCTCTCCCAGCTACAATGTTGGGCCTGTGAGGGCAGGAAGTTTGTTATTTGTCCATTAATATACTGCAAGCCCCATGCACAGTATAGGCACTCACCGATATCTGTTAGACAGATAAATCCAGCAAGATGCACACGGTAAAGATCTGCCCCACAGAGAGGACCGTAAAGGGTAAACGGCAATGCTTCCTGTTTTGTGTACTTCCGGTCATCATTCCCTCCCTTCATCTCATAAGCTGCTGCATTAGCTCTTGACAATTTATATTTGGTTGTGTGATAGGTGTCAAAAGTAATTTACAGTTAATAATAATTATAGTACTGAGGGGGCGCCTGGGTGGCTCAGTTGGTTCTGTGTCCAACTCTTGGTTTCGGCTCAGGTCATGATCTCACGGGTAGTGAGACAGAGCCCCACGTCAGCTCCACGCTCAGTGGGGAATCTGCTTGGGGTTTTTCTCCCCCAGCTCCTCCCCCCATGCATGCATGTGCACATGCTCTCTCTCTCTCAAATAAAGATATCTTCAAAAATAATAATTATTATTATAGTACTGATATTTGCAATTAAAAGACATCAGACCAGATTTAAGGATATTGCAGTAAAATTATCATTCTCATTCATTTGAATTCCAGTATATTTTCTTGAGTGAAAGAAAAAGTGATAAAATAAAGCCCAAATGCTGGGAATCATGCATCTTACATGTGTAAGCATCATCCATCATGGAGATCAGAATATTGAAAGGCTTAGAATCACTATCAGGCTATCAGAGCTCTCATCTGACCCAAAACAAAAACAAAAACAAAAACAAAAACAAAAACAAAATGATAGCAAATTTAAACTTTTCCAATCTTTCTTTGTCTGAACTCAAAAGATCTGGCTACAGACTCATATAATCTTTGGTAGCAGTTGTTTCAACACCAAACATTGGACAAATGAGGAACTTCCTCTGTAAGAAAGAACCGGCGTTATTATCTCTAAACATATGAGAAGAGAAAGACAAACCTGACGAATAACAGCAAATATCCTCTGACACACATTTGCTGTGCTATCTACTCAGTAAATTCCACTGCATTTTAAAACTTTATTTGGAAGTGACTTCACTTTTTTTTTTTTTTTTGAGAGAGAGCATGCACGCAAGCGGAGATGGGGAGGGGGAGCGGGAGAGGGAGAGAATCTTAAGCGGACTCCACGCTGAGTGCGGAGGCCAATGAGGGGCCCAATCTCAACAACCTTGAGATCACGACCCAAGCCAAGATCAAGAGTTGGACACTTACCAACTGAGCTACCCAATATCTATATACCATTTCTTGAGATTCACCTTTTGTTAACATTTTACCCGTTTTCTTTAGCATTTGTGTTTACATGCTCTGTGTGTATATGGGCATATGAATACACAAACACATAATTCTTTCCTGAACTATTTAAGGGTAAGTTACATATTTCATGGCCCTATTATCCCCAAACTCAAATGTGTATTTCCTAAGAACAGGGATATTCTCTTATATAACTATAGTACAGTGATCAACTTCATATATTACGTTGATATAATTCTTTAATCTACAGTCTGTGTTCCAATGTTGTCAGTTGACCTAATAAGGTCCTATATAGCATTTTCCGCCTCAAGCACAGCATCCAGTCCAGGATCAAGTACCACATTTACTTGTCATGTCTCTTTAATTTCTTTTAATCTAGAACATTCCTCACAGCCTTTCTCTTTTCTAACAGACATTTTTGAAATATATTGACCCCTTCTCCCTTTTTTGTTAATAGAAAGTTCATGTTGTGTTTGTATGATTTTCATGACTGAAGTTATTCATTCTCAGCTGGACTACTAAACAGGTATTGTGTCCTCTGGGTACCATGTCTGGAGGCACATCATGTCCATCTGTCCCTCACTGGTGATGTTAATCTTTGATTGCCTGGTCCAAGTGTTGCCCAATTTCTCCACTAAATAATTGCTAAGTTTTTTTTTTCCCCTCCCTTGCAACTAATAAGTAGTCTCTGTAGGAGAATTTCTAAGACTGTGCAAATGTTCTAGTTGATATCCACTGATGATCATTACCTGATCCAATATTTATCAGAATGTTTGCAAAATGATGATTTTTCCCTCCAGATTTTCTCTACTTGACTCATGGCATTCTACTGTAAGTGCCAAGTCCTCATTTCTCTCTCATTGATTTATTTACCTATTTATTATTAGTGTGGATAATTCATTCCTATTTTTCCAATAGTTTACTTTGTACTTTGGTGCTCAAATTGTCCCAGATTTGGCCAATGGCGTCCCTTCTGTGTCCTTGTGACATGCTCCCATCACTTATTAAAGGAATTTATTATTCTCTTACTTTCTGGATTAAAAAAAATATTCTAGGCTCATCTTGTACCTACCCTGTGATAGCCCTGGAATGGAATCATCCACTCTCTGTGGAGCCCTGGTAGGGAATGATCTTACCAACCAAGGTCTACTCAGGTTTACATACACATATACATACACTTATGTACATACACATGTGCATGTAAACATGCATACATATATAATATGTGTGCCCATTTTCAAATGCAATGGAAATTACAGAGAGTGGAAGTTTATAAGACAAGCTCATGATATTTCTCCAGAATTCAGAATAAAGAAATGACTGATGATGAAGATAAAAGAAATGGAGAAGAGATCCAGAAAATCCAATATATAAGTATGAATTCTGAAAGGAGGCCTGAGCAAATATAATAAGAGCCATTATCAAATAACTGATAAACAGATTACCTATCCAGGAAAAAAACTTAGATTGGTACCAAATTTGCCCACAATGCCAACTATCAGAAGGCAATGATGCAATAGCCTAAGTTTGGAGAAAAAAACTTTGTGACTTCAGAATTCAGTATTTAGCCCAACTGTGATGTAAAGACATTATAAAGTCATTCTAGGCATAGAGAGCTTAGAAATTTTAACATCTCTAACTCCCTTCTTTGAAAAATAAATACTCAAAGAAATATTACAGCCATTTAAGGAAAGAATGAAAATAATGAAGAGATGTGGTATTTCTAAAAATGGTAGTGTGATAACACAGATGGACCCTAGAGGGTATTATGCTAAGTGAAATAAGTCAGACAGAGAAAGACAAATACCGTATGATCTCACTTATATAAGGAATCTAAAAAACAACAACAACAACAACAATGAATAAACAAACAACAAGCAGAAACAGACCCATACAGACTGAGGGTTGCTGGAGGGGAGGAAGTGGGGGGTTGGGCACAACGGGTGAAGGGGAGGGGGAGATACAGCTCTCATTTGGAATGAAGAAGTCACGGGGATGAAAGAGACGGCATAGGGATATAGTCAACAGTACTGTAACAGCATTGTGTGTATGGGGACAGACGGGAGCTACACTGTGGTCAACACAGCATAATGTACAGAATCATGTGTCGAACCACTATGTTATACACCTGAAACTACTGTAACACTGGTTGTCGACTGTACTTCAACTAAAAGAAATGGTAGTGGGTAAACAAAACCAGTAAACCTTAGATGTCAAAATAGTTGTTAACTTGGTTATAAAACCAAGCAAATGTCAAAAGTATTGAGTAGAATAAAAGATACGTAATGAAATATAAAGAGTAGTAGTAATAATCTAGCTCTAAGATCCTGGATTCTTTTAACAAACACTGGGAGTCTGGTGAAGAGCAAGGATGGAAGAAGGAGCTAAAAGCAGTGCTGTGGGGTTTCCTAAGCTTAGCATCACAAGGCCTGAGTCTCCACTCTGTTTTTCCACAAACATCCCCAAACCCTAGAGGAAAGTTCAAGCTCTGTGGTCTATGTCAGTTAGAGTATGGGACAAGGGTCTCTCCATACTTGGCCAAAGAAAAAGTTCCTTGCTTGAGGAAGGTCCAGGGTGTCCTCCACCTTACATCTGGCCCAATGGCCCTGGGACTGGGGATGCCCGCAGGCAGACTGGGGATGCTCGCAGGCAGAGTTGGTAATCGTTAGTTGTTGGCCAAGAGGCAACTCAGAAGCAATGTGACCTTCCAGGGGGTAAAAGTAACCAATAGAAGTAACTGCACCTAAGAAAAGAAACTTGAGCCCCCAAAGTTCTTTATGTGCAGAAGGGAACCAGCCTAGCTGCACCACTGTACAGAGGGCTGAGATCAGTAGTTCTGTGGGTCTCAGCCTATGGGTCGGGGAGACCTGCAGCAGCTGCCCCTCTACACCACATTGGCTGGAAGCAGTGGCTATGGCTTATCAAGACCTATTTTTATCTAGGCCCCGCAGCCTGGAACTGGGTTGAATAGGCTAAGAACTACAAGGAGGGCACCTTTACATTTCTCCTGCACAGGCTTTCAGCCCTCTAACCCCATCACATTCTAATGGAACATTCACCTATCTGCCTTCCCTACCAGACTGTGAGCCCCCGTCTCCCCACCCTAAGCACAACCCTTGACATAGCCAACGTAAGAAGATTTTATCCTGCGATTTTCATTTATAAAAGAGACTAAAAGAAAGCTATGTGATTCCCGAGACTTGCTTAGGGACACTCAGGACACAGGACCCTTATCTCAGTCGGAGGGTCTATCACAGGATGGGGCGGGGGGGGGGGGGGCAGGGACCCTTAGTACCAGTGAAGGTGGCATAGGCATGGTGCAGCTCCCTGAGGTGGCTGGCTGTGTTCTGGAACTGACGCTCCAGGGAGATGAGCTGGCGCTCGGTGCTCCTCTGCTCTTGCGCAGGGTCCATGAAGGGGCCAGATAGGGCCTTGTCAATCAGGCCTTCCAGCTCCACCAAGGCTGCGGCTATCAGCTGCTGCAGCTTGGGCACGATGGCATGTCGCTTGCTGAGCAGGAACTCTGAGGCCTGGCTTTTCTCAAATTGAAATGCCTCCCACACATCCAGGAGCTGTGGGGCAAGCAGGGCTCAGTCAAGCAGAAGTGGGTGTGGGGGAGGGGGCTGGAAGGCATGGGTGACTTCTGGAATTGCCTTCTCACCGAGATGTCCAGTGCCTCGTTCTCAGCACTAAAGAGGCTGAAGTGGTTCCGGATGAGTTCGTGGAGGGACCGTATGTATTCCATTCGCTCCTCCAGCGTGTTGTACTGCTCATTGGCCTCGTTCAACTGCAGAGGCCACAGCATGAGACCAGCACCCCCACAACCCTGTGCACCAGTTTGGGCTCATCCCTGAGGGGTGTTCCCACCTTCTAGAGGCTCCAGACCCCAGCAGCCACCTTTTACCCAACTGGGGTCAGGGGCACTGTGGGATCAGATCCCATCCGACCCAGATGTCTGTGAAGATAGCACAGCTCCTCCCCCACCCAATCATGACCCTGTTGACAGGACAACAGATCCCTAGGTGACTGTCACAGAGAGCAGCACTATCTCTGAAAGCAGGACCACGGCTCTCATCACGCCATGGCCTCTCCCTGACACGAAGAAACTGAGGGCCATGAGAACAGGGTGAGAGCTGGTAAGGGCAGATCACATACGTGAGCATAGTTTAAAAGCATCAGGCCCACTGGGTGCTCACCAGAGACCTGAAGAAGAGTGTGCAGAGTATGTGAGGAAGATGGGCCCCCGGATAAGCTAGGAAGGAAAGATGAAAGAGCCTACCTTCTGGGAGCACCGTGCAATGGTGTGAATGTCTGAGTTGATGGTTTGGAAGACCTCCGTGAAATCCGTGAGCTCTGCTATTAGTTGCTGACTGCGGGTCCAGCACTCATTCTGCACATGTGTAAGAATGTCCTTCCTGATGCTATCCAGCTTGGATTCTGAAGACAGGAGAGGGTGAGGTATTAGGGGGTATATGAAAGAGAAGGGGTGCTGGGGAAGTGCTGTGGGGAAGCCAGACCACGAATTCATTCCCTCACTCAGTGAACACTTACTGGACTCCTGCCCAGTGTCCCGTCAGCTGCTATTCACTGGTACTATCCACAGCTATCCACAGCTACTCTTGTGCTGGGCACCAGGAGACCAGAGTGAGTGGGTGAGACAGAAAGTGTCCCACCCTCAGAAGTTTACAATCCGGTGGCAGAGAGAGCCAAATACATGGACAATCACAAACCAGTGTGATATATGCTCTGCTAGTGCCCAGGAGCCCTCAGCCTGACACAGAGAAAGGAGAGGAGGCCTGAGGAGCTGGGCAAGGCCTCCTCTGGGAGGGAACACTGGAGCTGAACGTGTGTCAAGTAGCTAATGCTCCAAAGAGCAAAGCCACGCCAAGCAGATGAAACAGCACGTGCAAAGGCACGGGAATGGCGTGTTCGTGAACAGCAGAATGCCCAACTGGAATGAAAGTCTTCTGTTTGGAAAGCCTTAGCGGCTTTGCTCTAGTAGAAGAGCTACCAAGAAGAATGTGTCATCTGCCCTTTGTTTTTAAGGATTAAAAGAAAAAAGCTGTCAGGTGGATATGGGGCTAGAAGGTAATCTTAGAGGCTGCCTTCGGTGATATGAACAACTCCACTGTTTCCAGGGGCAGGAATGACACCAGTATGAGGCCTCACCAAATCACTGACACCTCCAAGATACCACTGATTATAAGAAACACCACTATTTTATATACCACACAAAAAGAAAAAATTGATGCCATCAAAACTCTGACATGCCATCAATTATAATACACCTCTTAAGTTCAGAGATGCTAAAATCTGCACAGGAGAACAAAATACAATATAGAAACATGATATGCAGGGGCACCTGGGTGGCTCAGTCAGTTAAGTGTCTGATTCTTGATCTCAGCTCAGGTCTTGATCTCAGGGTCATGATTTCAAGCCCCACACTGGGCTCCACACTGGGCATGGAGCCTACTTACAAAAAAAAAAAAAAAAAAAAAGGAAAGAAAGGAAAGGAAAGAAAGAAAGGAAAAGAAACAGAAAAAGAAAAAGAAAAAATATGAAATGCAGTATACCACAAAATACAGCATAGAATGCTTGCTTACTACATGCCATATACAGTATCAACTACTTTGCCTGTATTAACCTTTTTAATCCTCACAAAAACCCTTTGAGCTAGATAATATTATTGTCCCTGTTTAACAGATAAGCAAACTGAGCCTCAGAGGGGTTCAACAACATTATCAACATCACACAATGGCAACAAAAGTCCAGGACCAGATGGCTTCACAGGCAAATTCTACCAAATATTTAAAGAACAGTTAATACCTATTCTTCTCAAAGTATTCCAAAAAATAGAAAAGGAAGGAAAACTACATTCATTCCTTGCAGCCAGCATTACCCTGACACCAAAGCCAGATACAGACACCACTAAAAAAGAAAACTTCAGGCTAATATCCCTGATGAACACAGATGCAAAAATTCTCCATAAAATACTAGTAGACTGAATCCAACAATACATTAAAATAATCATTCACCATGATCAACTGGAATTTATTCCTGGTTGCAAGGATGGTTCAATATTTGCAAATCAATCAATGTGATACATCACATTAATAAAAGAAACGATAAGAATCATGATTTTTCAGTAGATGCAGAAAAAGCATTTGACAAAGTACAATATCCATTCATGATAAAAACCCTCAACAAAGTAGGTTTAGAGGGAACATACTTCAACATAATAAGGGTCATATATGAAAAACCCACAACTAGTATTATCCTAAATGGGGAAAAACTGAGAGCTTTCCACTACAGTCAGGAACAAGACAGGGATGTCCACTCTCACCATTTTTTGGTGAGGGGCGCCTGGGTTGCTCAGTCGGTTACATGTCTGCCTCCAGCTCAGGTCATGGTCCCAGCATGCTGGGATCGAGCCCCGCATTGGGCTCTCCACTCAATGGGGAGTCTGCTTCTCCCTCTGCCCCTCCCCCTCTCCCTCCTTTGCTGTCTCTCTCAAATAAATACATAAAATCTTAAAAAAAAAAAAAAGATAGTACTGGAAGTCCTAGCCACAGCAATCAGACAACAAAAAGGAATAAAAGGCATCCAGATCAGCAAGGAGTAAGTAAAGCGTTCATTATTTGTAGATGACATGATACTATATAAAGAAAATATGAAAGACCAACAAAAAACTGCTGGAACTGATAAAAAAAAATTCAGTAAAGTTACAGGATACAAAAGAAACATGCAGAAATCTGTGGCATTTCTCTACACCAATAATGAAACAGCAGAAAGAGAAATTAAGGAATGAATCCCATTTACAACTACACCAAAAACAAAAAGACACCTAGGAATAGATTTAACCTAAGACGTGAAAGACGTGTACTCTGAAAACTATAAAACACTGATGAAAGAAATTGAAAAGGACACAAAGAAATGGAAAGACATTCCATGCTCATGGATTGGAAAAACAAATATTGTTAAAATATCTATACTACCCAAAGCAATCTACACATTTAATGCAATCCCTACCAAAATACCAGTAGCATTTTTCACAGAGTTAAAATAAAATAAACAATCCTAAAATTTATGGAACCACAAAAGGCCCTGAACAGCCAAAGCAATCTTGAAAAAGAAATGAAAAGCTGGAGACATCATAATTCCAGACTTCAAGTTATATTACAAAGCTGTAGTGATAAAGACAGTATGGTACTGGCACAAAAATAGATACAAACTCACAATTACATGGTCAGTTAATCTTCAACAAGGCAGAAAAGAATATCCAGTGGGAAAAAGACTGTCTCTTCAATAAGTGGTGTTGGGAAAACCGGGCAGCTACACGCAAAAGAATGAAACTGGAACACTTTCTTACACCACACACAAAAATAAACTCAAAATGGATTAAAGACCTAAATGTGAGAACTGAAACCATAAAAATCCTAGAAGAGAACACAGGCAGTAACCTCTTTGACATTGGCCATAGCAACTTCTTTCTAGACATGTCTCCCGAGGCAAGAGAAAGAAAAGCAAAGATGAACTACTGGGACTTCATCAAAATAAAAAGCTCCTGCACAGCCAAGGAAACAAATGGCAACCTACAGAATGGAAGAAAATATTTGCAAGTGATATATATCTGATAAAGGGGCTAGGATCCAAAATCTATAAAGAACTTACAAAACTCAACACTCCAAAAATGAATAATCCAATTAAGAAATGGACAGCAGACATGAATAGACATTTTTCCAAATAAGACATACAGACAGATGGCCAACAGACACATGAAAAGATGCTCAACATCACTCATCCTCAGGGAAATGCAAATCGAAACTACGATAAGTTATCACCTCACACCTGTTAGAATGGCTAAAATTAACAACACAAGAAACAAGTCTTTTTTTTTCTAAATTTCTTTTTTTTAAAAGATGTTATTTATTTATTTGAGAGAGAGTGAGAGAGAGAGAGAGATCAACTCTCCACTGAGCAGGGAGCCTGACGTGGGTCTCCATCCCAGGACCCCAGCACCACGATCTGAGCAGAAGGCAGACTGACCCACCCAGGTGCCCAAGAAACAACAAGTCTTGGCAAGGATGTGGAGAAAGAGGAACCCTCTTGCATTGTTGGTGGGAATGCAGACTGGTACAGCCACTCTGGAAAACAGTATAGAGATTCCTCAAAATTTAAAAATAGAACTACCCTATGATGTAGCAATTGCACTTCTGTGTATTTACCCATAGAATACAAAAATACTAATTCAAAGGCATACATGCACCCAGATGTTTATAGCAGCATTATGTACAATAGCCAAATTATGGAGACAGCCCAGGTATCCACTGACTGATGAACGGATAAAGAACATGTGGTATATAAACACAACGGAATATTATTCAGCCATAAAAAGAACAAAAGCTTGTCATTCGCAACAACATGGATGGAGCTAGAGAGTATTATGCTAAGCAAAACAAATCAGTCTGAGAAAGACAAATACCATATGCTTTCACTCATATGTAGAATTTAAGAAACAAAACAAATGAGCAAAGGGGAAAAAAGAGAGAGAGAGAGAGAGAGAGGCAAACCAAAAAACAGACTTTCAACAGACTGTAGAGAACAAACTGATGGTCACCAGAGGGGAGGTGGGTGGGGAGATGGGTGAAACAGGTGATGGGGACTAAGGAAGGCACTTGCTGTGATGAGTACAGGGTGTTGTATGGAAGTGTTGAATCACTATATTGTACACCTGAAATTAGTATTTTACTGTATGTTCACTGACTGGAATTTAAATAAAAACTTAAAAAAAACACACACAGTGGCAGAGCAATTCAAACTCAGGCAGCCTAGCTCCACTCTGTTCTATGTTTTGAGGGGTGAAAAATAAACGGACTTATCCTCTATGAGCATCTCTGCAACTGGAAGGTGAGACAGTGAGTTCCAGGGACAGACATTGAAACATACTGGGTACGACCCTTCTGGAACCTTGAAGGAAGTAACCAACAGGATTCGATACCAAGAACTGAGACTGAGAAAACCGAGAGAGAGGGAGCGCCTGGAGGGGCACCTGAGGTTGAAGAGAACACAAAGAAGAGGGCGCATCCTTTCCCAAGCTACCCCTGTGGCCCATCACAGTAGCCAGGCTGTTGCAATCGCGCTGCTTTTTAGAGCTCCAGCGGCCAGCAGGTGATGGCGGAGAGGAGCTCAACAGCGACATCGTGTGGTATAAATCAGCGATAGACTGAAAGTACCAGGGCGGCTGGGGGTTAGAGACTGGAGATGGGTGGGAAAACAGGTTTGAGAGATATTTAGGAGGCAGAAGAATGGAAGGGATTTGGTGACAGGCTGGATGTGGTGGAGTTAGGCAGAGGGAAGGATAAAGGATGGACACTAACTTAACTCACAAGAGTGAATAATTATGTCATTCACGGGTCAAGGGAGCCCAGGCAGAAGAGGAACAAACTAGACAAAACTAGATCACAAGAAGAATAAGGGTAGACAGTAGGGGATGAGCTTAAGTAAACAAATTAAGGACCTACTGCATGCCCGTCTCAATGCTAGAAACACTGCAAATAACATCTCAGTTACTCTTCCTTGTCATAAACCTGTGAGTGATTGCATTATTATGTCCATGTGACAAACAGATGAACTGAATGGAGTTAAGTGATCTGAGGTCACGCAAACCAGTGAAAAGCAGACCCAGGATTCTGAACCCCATGTTTTTCTCTCTCCATCTGTTCTTCTTGGAGAGGCCAGTTGATCTTGGACTAAGGACCAAGATTCTAACAACCTAGAAAGAACAGAGACTTCCTGAACAACACTGGAGCCTGCCCAAAACAGGGCCAGAAACAAAGCAGGCCAGCCACAGGCCCCCCCTGTTCCTGCCATGCCAGCCTGAACCCCCTGTACATTTAGGTGGGGTGGAGGGAGGGAACACTGGGGAATTTTTGTGGCCCAAAAGATGCATAATTAAGCATGTGTTTTCATCTGTTGAAGAGCAAAGACAAGGGCAAGGCAGGCAAGCATTTTCAAGCAAGCTCTTTCGGGGCCCCCGCCTTCATTAAGAAAGCAGGCCTGCAGGCTATGGGTCTGACATTATCTACTTTTTGCAGGAAGCAGACACTCTTGGTTATTGGGAGCTAGGTGAGAAAACAGAACCACCTCCTGTTTCCTAGAAGAACAAATCAATGGCTTCCCAATCTACCCCACTGTGAAACTTCCTAAGACCAGCTTCTGTGCAGAGACACTTTAGCTAGTAAACAATAGCATGAGACATCCTTCCTAGTGGAAGGGAGGAAAAAAACCAGAGGAACAAAATGAGGTCTTAAACAGGATTTCTCAGAGACCCAGGAAGAACAACAGATGGGCCATGGCCTAGTAGGGGGACAAGAGGGAAACCAAGACAAGACGGAAACCCAGATGGGTTGAAGAGGAAACAGATGACAGAGTGGGCTTGAGCTCCACATTCTATGTGGAACTTTGGGAAGATACCATTGCAGAGTGCCCATGTGCTAACATGAGATAGTCATGTCAGGGTAGAAATCAGTGTGATGCATTGTGGCAAAAAGAGGGCCAAATACAATGCTCTCGAGTCGCCCACAAATCCCAAAGGGCAGGGGATACAGAAGATAATAGAGAGTTAATAATGAGTGGGCCTGGATGGGTTCCTATGTAGAGGGGTAAGGGACCCTGAAGCAGAAGCTATGGGGCTAACCAGCTGAAGATGAAGGGTTCACTAAAATCCCAAGGACCTGCAAAGCCAGCAGGAGCCAGTGCAGGGCCAAGTCAGCAAAGGTAGACACTCTAGGCTCCTACTAGCCAAGAGAACACACATAGTTACACCAGCTCAGGCCACAGCTGCACCAGAAGCAGCAATGCTAGAAGGAGGGCAGAGACCAGACGGGGATGTATTACACCTTGGGGAGGGTTGACAGAAGCCAGCAAAGAAGAGCACACAGCCCAGCAGCCGTCTCCAATGCCAGATGCCACCTTGCAGAGGAAGAGGAGCAGAGGGCACTTGAGAAAAAAAGAACAACCCAGAACTGTAGAATGAATTTTAAATTGACCGAATACCCAAAACAGCCTGAATTAGACCCTAAGTGCTGCTTTAAATGAAAAGTACTTTCACTTTCACTTGGAATACATTCTTTCACCATCTGCAGAAGTTACGACTATAAAGCAAGACTGTAACAGTTAAAGAGAATAATTTTTTATACATACAAATTATAGTGTCAGTTTTGACTCTGCTGCATGTGGGAAGGGGCACTCTTGATTCCTGAGAATATCTGCTAAGAAACTGAGCTCACTAGCCTAAGGAGTAGGTTAAGATTTTTTCCAGTCACATATGGTTTGACCTACTTCCATGTCAGGAAAATATAAAGTGTCAGGTGACAGAAACGTGACTCCTAAGGAGTACAGGGAATGAGGAGAGCCAAAACAGACAGAGAGGTTATCCTCTGTAATGATCACACCTTTAATTGCAAAGGGAAGGTCCTGGCACCTGGACCTTTGGGAGGCTCTACAGGTCCAATGAGGGGCCTTCACCAAAAGTCCTTGGAGGACAATCCAGGCCCAAGGAGGGCAATGAGGATAAGATAAGGAAGAAGGAAAGAGGATAAGCAGCACTCACCCATCTCTGACTGTATGTGACGGCAGCTCAGCAGCATTAACCTGCCTTTTGTGACCAACTTGTTAGGTATATTGGAGACACGGGTCTGCCAAATGTTCAGGCAGCTCACCAGCATCACGTAGTTCTTGATAGGACAACCTCTCATGGACTCCAGCTTCTGAGGCCCACAGGCTTGCAGGAACTGATGAATGCCTGTCACCCAGTGATGTTCCCTGCAGAATTCCTTCACCTCCCACAGCATGCCCTAGGCACAGACAAGGTGCTTAGGGCACAGGTGCGTAGTTATGATGGGAATTAGTGAGCATCACCCCCCAATTAAACCTCTGTTCTCACCTCCAGCAAGGCCTGTTGCGTAGTCAGTGCCTGCTGGATCTGAGGATTGTTATCCAGGTCCTCTTGCAGCTGCTTGTAATTGGGGGGCAAGTACTGGCCCCGGAGCCGATACCCACGGACCTCCAGGGCTTCGGTAATCGTGTGAGACTTCCAGGGCCACACCAACCCTATATTCGGGCCACAGAAGATGTGCACAGCATCGCTGGGCTGGCCCTGGAGCTTGGGCATCACGAATTCCGCGTTCGAATCTTGCTCTTCCTCTTCCTCTAGTGGGGCACATACCGTAATTGTCCATTGAGTGCCCTGCAGGGCCCCCACACAACCTCTCTCACTAGCTGAGTGTATGTATTACACACACACACACACACACCCGCTCCTGAGTGAGTTCACACATACATCCATATCGCAAACACAGACCCACCGAGGGAATTTATTATTTAGGGTTCAGGTTCAGAAAACAGAATTTAGTTAGTATAAGCAGTAAGGGAATTATTATAGAATATTAATGGTTTGCAAATAGTTGGAAGAACCAAAAAACAAACACTCTAGGCTGAGTATCTATGGCTCTGTGCTACCTGGCAAATTGGGACGTCACTGCCATACCACCAGCTCCAAAAGCTCGCTACCTCTATTACGATCTCCTCCAGCAGAATGGATGGCACAGGCGCTGCTTCTCTCCCATTCTTACCTCAGTTCTGAACTGAAGTCCCATGCACATCTAAATTACATACAACACCTCGCTGCAAGGAGGTCTGGGAACTGTAGTTCGCAGAGCTCCAGCCTCTGCAGAGAGGAGGAGGAGGGAGCAAAGATGTTGAACGTGACCGTCCTTAGTGTCTGTCTTAGGGAGTATCCTTGAGCCTGGCTTCCCCTTTAGCTTCTTAGAAACTGGTCAATTGCCAATTTCAGTATTTGTGTTAAAACTTTGTACAAAAAGGGGGGGAAGCTTCGAAATATTCAGAAACTAGATGCACAGTACTCTCTCTTTCTTTCTCTCAAATAAATAAATCTTTAAAAAACAAAAGCAAAAACTACATTTTGAAAGAGCATACCTCAGAATACTGCCTCAGAATGTTCAATAATAAGACATATTCTACTAAAATGACTGAATTTCAAGAAAAAAAGAAAAAAATGTTTCAGGCATCCAAGAAAAAAGGGAAATAAAATTTTGCTCCCACAAGCCCTTCCTAAGGAATCTAAATAGAGAACGAGCTTCAGACAAAATTACTGAGAGACCGATCAACATGAAGACTGCTGGTTAGCTTAAATATAGTTACTTGTGGAACTAAAATTAAATAAGGTTTTATTAAATATAAATTACTAGAAGGGAAATAATATAGTATGAAATGATGCTGTAGAGAATGCTGGTCATTCTCTTGCTTGCCAGGTTTTGAGAATGGAAGAATGGAACCCCGGAAGGCACACTGGCTGACTACCCAAGAGCTACTCTCTTCTCCCTTCTTCTGCGGTGGAAGAGCCCATCTTCTGTGAGAGACAAGAAATGTCAGCCATTTGATTACCCAGCCCTTCCTGCTGCTGGCCATAGCCACATGACCTAGATTTTAACAATGAGATATAAAAGTGAGTCTGCTGGGGAGTTTCTGGAAGATTTCCTTTCCTGATAAAATGTGAGAGTCAGGCAAGGAGAGATCTCCCTCCACCGTTCCTCCCCTTCCCCCCCCCATCTTGCATAAGAATGGGATGCGATGCTTGGAGCTGGAGCTTGTCTTGCAGCTATGGGACAATAAGCCTTGGGATGAAAACAACGTTTCTGATTCAGCCTCCCCTACCACACACGCCCCTCTAAGAGAATCTACTCTTACCTATAGCTAAACCCAGAAAGGAGCAGGGGAAGGATATAAGGAGTCTGATACTTGATGACACCTTGAGCCACTGGACCAACCCTGAGAGCATCTACCTGGAGACTTCTTGTTATGTGAGATAATTATTTTTATTGTTAGGCTACTCTTAGGTCTTCTGTTACTTCCACTGAAAGCATTCTCAGTGACTCAGGGTTCAAATACACAAGCAAAGTCAAAAGACGAAGGAAGAGATATAAAGCCTTGATGACACTGCCCGGGCCTTGAATCCAGCTGAGACTGAATTCAGCTCCACCCAGGTATTTCTTAGTTATGGGAGTCAATAAATTCCCTTTTTTGCTTACCTAGTTCTCAGTTAGAAATATGTTATCCAAAACCAATGTGCACATTTAGGCCTACATAATGGATGTGTATGGCCAATACAAGCATAGCTGAAGATTGGAGCCTCCTCCACCACACACACCCTTCTAAGAGGGTCTGCTTTTCCCTATAGCTAAAACCAATTAATTTGTACCATGACCCAATTCCCCTTGCCAGAGCTTATGGATATGTGGTTCTCTCTATAGGATAGGCTGAATCAAGATATTCCTGGTCTTGAAAATCTGAAATAAGTCAGGCACACATACTTAACTGAAAGACCATATAGAGTCAAAGATGGGGTTGGTACCATAGAAAGCCCAAGTCATGACTTGGAAGCAAGTTATAAGGGAGCAGAAAGTTCAAAGGAAGCAGAGACAGCTAGTTTGAGGGGAGAGCCAGGGGAACTGGGAAGAAGCACAGACACAGAGAAGTAGAGATAAAAGGACAAGCAGCAATTTGAGAGACAGGGCTCTCTTCCTGACATTCTAGTTTCCATTTCTGTGAAGCGAGGTGCTGTTACAGCTTTTCTGCCTTTGAATGTGGTCACTTTCTGTTCTGTGAGCTCCAAAACATGAGGTGAGGTTGAAGAACTGTGATTCAAGGTGCCCGACCCATGAGAGCGCTATGCAATATGGTGCAATACATTCGATTCACGGGTCATTCTGAGCAACGGAGAGAAAAGCTAGTGTATTTTTAACGCAACTTGGTGACTGTCATATCCCAACAAAACAAAACAGAAATCACTAATAACTTACTTCATAGCCAGCGTAAGAGTAAAATAAAGCTGGCTTATAAGAAGTCTGATATCAACTAAATCAAAGAAACATAAAAGTCAACATGGAGCTGCATTTTTAAATATCAATCCAACTGTGAAAAACCAAATGCTATAGACCTTTACGTAGGTTTCTTTGAATAAGTCACTCAGACATTCTACACAGAGCAGCAAAGCTGCTTGTCAAACATATTTATACAACTTTTCATCTTTTCAGAATTGCTTATTCACAGGGTGGCAAGAAAAAAAGTCTCTCTTCTCTTTCAACGATGAATCCACCCACTGCCACACTGCTTACCTCTATTCTTCCTCTTGCTGGTCATACTGTTCATACCTCACACTCCCAAGACACCCTCCCTGCCACATGCAGCCCCTTGGCAAAAAAACTACAGCAAAGACCGTTTCGTTCTTTGCATTATATCTCTCAGCTGACTTCAACACCATCCTAACCAAAACATATAAAAGAGTTTATGATAAAATATCAGAAAGATACACTGATCTTGGTAAAGTTAGTGTAAAAAACTTTTTAAGTTCCTTGACACCTGCCAGATGAGAAAATTCATTATCCAATTATAATTTCCCAGTTTTAAACTGCAGAAAATTCCTGATAAGATTGTAAGGACATCCGATAACAATGTTGATCATCTCTTTTTGGTTGCAAAATGTTTCAGAACTAAGACTGTTCTCTGGAAAATGTTGGAGAATGCAGCCTAAGACACCAGGATATGCTGCACCTGTTTTATTAGTAATAGACTTGGTCTTCTTCGAGGGACCAGAATCTAGTCAGTGTGTAAGTCTTCATTATAAGGGGCTGATTTTTCATATTTTTGAAAATATATGCAGAGGCACTGAAATCATTCTGTAATTTGGTTAAAATGCCATGCAAATTTTGCCTCATTTAAGTAAACGATTTCTCAGATAGATGTACATTTCTTAAAGACTACTAGTTGTGTTTTTTTTTTTTTTAAGATTTTATTTATTTATTTGACAGAGATAGAGACAGCCAGCGAGAGAGGGAACACAAGCAGGGGGAGTGGGAGAGGAAGAAGCAGGCTCATAGCGGAGGAGCCTGATGTGGGACTCGATCCCAGGACTCGGGGATCACGCCCTGAGCCGAAGGCAGACGCTTAACGACTGAGCCACCCAGGCGCCCCTACTACTTGTGTTTTAACTCCTAGATATTTACTTTTACTAAAGGCTACTCCAATTTTCATGAAGAACTTAAGAAAACCCTAAATAAGAACTTTGGTTCTGCTTCCTCCATGATATTACTTTGATTTTCCATGCTGATCTTTTTTTCCCTCAAATTTTGATTCGAAAAATCTCAAATATGTAGAAAAGTTTAAAGGTACTACAAATCCCTTTATCCATCCACTTTGATTCAACACTTATTAATATTTTGCCACATTACTTTGTTTTTCCTCCTCTCTTTCCCCTAAAACACTTGAAAGCAAGATAACAAGCAGCAGGACATTTCACCCCTAAATACATCAGTCCATGGTGCTCTTTTAAAAGTAGATGGGGTAGTGGGGCGCCTGGGTGGCTCAGTCGTTAAGCGTCTGCCTTCGGCTCAGGGCGTGATCCCGGCGTTCTGGGATCAAGCCCCACATCAGGCTCCTCCGCTGGGAGCCTGCTTCTTCCTCTCCCACTCCCCCTGCTGTGTTCCCTCTCTCACTGGCTCTTTGTCAAAATAAATAAATAAAATCTTTAAAAAAAAAATAAAAAAATAAAAGTAGATGGGGTGGGTCCCCTCCTCTTTGGGATTCTTTGTACTATCGCCCAATAAACTTTGCTTTGCTGCCCACCAAGAGAAAAAAAAAGTAGAAGGGGTAACCCAAGATACTACAAGTAAACATTTTCACTTTCATTAGAATTTAGAATAAAAGTTTTAAGGTTTTTATTTGTTTTGCCATTCAAAGGAAAATACTACAGTATACCAAAATATGAATTAGTATAAAATGAGAGAATGATGTGAAATACCTGGTTTATTTCTGTCTTTAATACTAGTGACAGTAAGAAGTTACTATCTGTAGAATGTATCACTATGTGCTGAGCACTATACTAATTACCTCTTTTAATCCTGCAGGTTAGATATTTTTGTTATTCTCATGTTATAGGTTAGTAAATTAACGTGTTTGGTTCCACTGTACCATGTAAAACAAATATCAGTAGTCTCTACCAATTAACCCAGATTCACTTAAGAAAATAACGTGCCCCAATTGGTGTCATATGTAAAAGACAAGGGCTCCTTTCAATGAACCTTTTCCTGTCTTGTCACGTATTTCCTAAAATTAACTTCATGTCTTTAAATCATCTTAATGAAAACATACTAGTTGAATCAAGGGGGGGCGGGGAGCACCTACATGTCAGATGTGACTGAGTACATGTAATGATTTCATTTGTAACTGGGTTAGTATTCCAAATAGAGGAAATGTGAAGATGTATTTCCTCCCTGGTGGTTGACAAGTTTGAGGACTGATAACCAGTAATAATTGGTAACCATAATGGCTCAATAATATTAATGGATTATCCTATATGAAATGAAAAAGAGCTGTATGAAATAAAGCAAATATTGAACACGCAGAGTTCTTCAAGCAAGTACAAATTAACTTAGCAATCAAATTTAACAGGAAACTAAATGCCCTTACAACGTAGAGAAAAGCCTCACAGAGTTTGGATGAACCAGAGAAAGGACAGTGCACTCACATTCTTTCGTACACCTCTCATTCCACTCAATTGCATGCACACACATATATACACAAGCACCCGCAGGAGTGAGCAAAGACATACCCCTGCTCTCCAATCCCCGCCCCCAGCACCTGTGTGTGCTACCCAGGTTACAGCTGCTCCACACCCAAGGCCTGATTCTACGGCCATGCCATTGACACTCTGCCTGTGCCCCTCCCCTTCCTTCCACCCTTCCTACCCCCTGCCTAAGTCTCCTCACTTAAATACCTTCAGAATACAAGGAGTCGCAGGGGGTCTTCAGGTCTGTAGATTGCATTACCTTCATGCCAAGGTATGTTGAGGGGGCAGAAATGGAAACCAGTGAGGGTTCAGACCAAGCTGAGAGCTTCTAATTACACAGAGGAAAGGAACTGGGAGGTCCTACAGCCAGCCCCCTGCCCAATCCAGAATACCTTCAGGGCAGAGGCCTTGACAGACTGCAGGCCCCCAGTTAGAATCTGGATCATATTTTCAATACACGGCTCATGAGACAGCTGGCCATAACTGTCAAAGACCAGCTGGGCTGAGAGAAAGGGTTTCTTCCTTGGGGCCTGTAAAGAAGGGTCAGGAGAGGTCATGGGGCTACATGTCCGTATCTGCTGCCTGCCATCTGGCCTTGACTGCCTGCCCACCTCCACCCATGCCACCCACCACCTCACTTGTAGGATGTTGGCCACAAAGGAGGTTATCTCTTCCTCTATGATCGACACCAGGCTCTGGCAGATCATGTAGTGTACCAGGCGGGCCAGCTGTCCCAGCCGCAGCAGCCAGGCCTCTGCCTGCTTCAGCTTCTGCTCCAGCTGTTGGCACTGTACCCTCTGAAGGTATACGGAGCGTTGGTCTGTCCTGACCCTCTGGCAGTTTTTCACTCGCTCCTGCAGGCCCTGTTGCATGTGATATGTATCCTCGTGAACCTGTCAGCATACAGAGTGGACAACTAACTGACTGAAGGAGGATGGAGCACAAACCAGCCACCCACTGGCCTCTGTAAAACTCTCAGGTCTCAGAGCCTGCAACCCAGCACCTACATATACACAGGGAGGGCTGCTTTTCAGGAGAGATTAGCCCCTGAAATCTTATAGTGACCAGAGAAGATGCAAAATGGAGAACATACATTGAGAGGCCACATTGCAAATTTGATAGGCCAGGCCTATCTACTAAAAGGCCCCAGGGTAGACCTCAAATAGAAAATTTGTGCATGTGTAGACAGAGAGGTTCACGACACATAGATTACACAGAGAAGGAGAAAGACTGAATAAGTAAGGCTCAGCAGTACTGCCAGGACGTGGATTCCAGTCACGAGGCCTGGGAGGTGCGGCCTGCTTACTAGGATAATACTCCTTATGTGACAGTGGAAGCTCTCTGGCTACTGAGACTTTCCACTGGGCGGGGGGGGGGGGGGGGGGGGGGGGAGAATGTGGGATAAAAGTCTAAGAGCCTCTTTGTGGGTTCTTCTCACCTCTGGGAGGTTTCTTGGCCTACGTAGCCTGCTGAAAGTTGCCACCTCTCTGGACAGAGGGGAGACACCAGCAAGACAGGCTTGGCCAGATGGACCTACTGTCCCTGATGCTCTCCTGTCCGTTTTGATGTTTGGGAGAGCTTGTGATTAGAACTAACGAGTGTGTGTGGATTGTCTTCGGAGACCCAAACATAAGGCACTCGAGGCCTAAGCTACACGTCATGCATGAACACACCCTCTGACTTGGCAGATATTCTCTTCCATGCTCTAGAAATACCCTCCGTCCTGAGTGCTTCCCACTTCATAGTCCTTAGTCCAGTGCGTCACCACTATCTAGTTACTCCTGGGATCCGTCCACTACACTGTCAATTCTTCAAGGAAGAGGCCTTCGTCACATCTGATTTCATTTCGCTTAGCTTAACACAGTGCCTGATAAAGGTACTTCCACAGTAACTGTTTATAAAAAGAATGTATCACTCACACGGAAAGGGCTTCCTGAGTGCCAGTTAGGATAAACCCACACAAATACAACAATAATTACTACACCAGATCATAATCGGCATACATTTTTAAAACCTCATCATGAAGGGGTAAGCTCTTCGATATCTTCAAAGTTCTGAGGAAATTTTTTTTAAACCTGGAATTTTCTGTATCCAGCCACAGTATCACGGAAGTTTGGAGATGAATAAAGACATTTTTAGATATACAAAGACTCCAAAAATTTACCATCCACAGATTCTCTCTGAAAAAAAATAAACAGCAGTATATTTCCGCAAGAGGAAAATGAATACGAGAGCTACAAGAAGCTTTGATGAGAAGGACATTTGTAAAACATATCGTCACGTCTAAATGAGTAGGCTGCAAAACAAGAATGCTCACAACAATCCAGAATTAAATTCCAGGAAATCTTAACATAAGCAACTAGGAAGGGTGGAGGGTGAGGAGAGGAAGAGAGGTGAGAAAGGAAACCAGAAGGGCGCTGAGGTTCTTATTGTGCTTGGGAGAAAGACATGGACGCAAATCCACACTTGACATTCATTCACTCGAAACAGTCACAGAGCACCTACTACTCTATGGCATGACCTATAATGAGCAATAGACGTATAGCAGTGAACGAAACAAATAAAAATCCCTACCCTTTGGGAGGTGGGGGGAGAAACACAATAAACACAATAAATAAGTAATTTATATTCTTTGTAAAAACGTGATAAAGGCTGTGAAAAAAAACCCCACAGAGAAGGGAAAGAGAGATCAGGGATGCTGGTGTTAACGTGGGTTTGCAAGTAAGGGCTTTTAGAAAAAGAGATGAAAGAGACATTGTTATAAAAATGTAAGGGGAACAGCTACACCTGTTGGGCAGGTGTGTAAATGTCTTACATATGCATTCAGCTGCAAGTGAGAAAAAAACTAGAAAAAGTGTTTTAAGCAAGTAAAAGGTTTATTTATTTAATGCAATAAGAAATCCCTGGATGGCATATTGGCTCAACAGTATCAATCAAGACAAAGCTCTTTTTATGGGGGCGCCTGGGTGGCTCAGTCGTTAAGCGCCTGCCTTTGGCTCAGGGCATGATCCCAGCGTTGTGGGATCGAGCCCCACATCAGGCTCTTCCGCTATAAGCCTGCTTCTTCCTCTCCCACTTCCCCTGCTTGTGTTCCCTCTCTCGCTCACTGTCTCTATCTCTGTCGAATAAATAAATAAAATCTTTAAAAAAAAAAAAAAAAGCTCTTTTTATGGTCCTCCTCCATCTTTAATATGACTTTCAGCCCTTCATGGTACGACAGCTTCTCTATCACCAGAAATTTCATCCAAGGGATAGGCCATAAACAGGAGTAAATGCCCAAAAAGACATTCCAGTTGGTTCTGCCTATTTTAAAAAGTTTTCACAGTGACTTTCACCTATGTTTCATTGCCCAGAACTGAGTTACATGGCTTCCTCCAGCTACAGGTCTATGAGAAGAAACAAAGTCAAGATTCTAAAACTAAGAAGGATGAATAAGCATCGAGGTGCTCCTGGGCGACCATGAGAGAAATAAAATGTCTATCATTCAAACTATTAGAGGAGAACAGTGGCAAAAAAAAAAGTAAACAATCCAACAAAAGACAAGAAACCCAAGGAAGAATCAACCAGAAATGATAGGAAGTAGATAACACCAGCAGGTGATGGGAAAAATAAGTCCAAAACCTATCAGTAATCATAATAAATGAGATAAACCTATTGCAAGACATAGGCTCTCAGACTAAATGTTTTCCAGGAAACATAAAATAACAAAGGAAAGTTGACAACAAAAAGACAGAAAAAGAGATGGCGCCAATGCTTGATGCTGCTGACACCACATAAAGAGAACTCTAGTAGAAAAGTAGTAACAAGAAGGAAGATCTCTTCACAGCAATAAAGTCACCAAGAAACATTGTTATGAGCCTGTATGCATGCGTGAGTTTGAAATACATGTTGCAAAATGAAAGAACATCAAGGAGAAATTAACAAATCTATAGTTAAAAGAGGGTTTTTTTTTTAACACATATCTCTCAGAAACTGAAAGATAAAGTGGATAAGAAAAGTTATCATAGGGGAAGAGAGGAAAAAATGAAACAAGACGAAATCAGAGAGGGAGACAAACCTTAATAGACTCAATCATAGGAAACAAACTGAGGGTTGCTGGAGGGGAGGGGGTGGAGGGATGGGATAACTGGGTGATGGACATTGGAGAGAGCATGTGTTGCAATGAGCACTGGGTATTATCTAAGACTGATGAATCAAAGACCTGAACCCCTGAAACAAATAATACATTATGTTAATTAAATTTAAATAAAAAATAATACCCAGTTTAAAAAAAAAACATTTAAAAAAAGTTACTGTGGCTGTAGAATATTTGCATAAAACAATGAATGAACATGGTCTAAGATAATTTTCTTAGACGGGGTTCCCCATAAATTTGGGGAAATGTGATTTATTGAAGGAATGGTCTTCAGGAAACAAGCCTCGAAGGGAGAGCAGGAAGCAAAACAGGAAAGGGGAAATTGCCAAGCAAGAGCTCAGCTAAGGCTGTTCTTGGTCGGATGTGGTGAGAGAGGAGGCCTTGGAGTGAAGACCCTATTGTAGAGCTATCCCACGAGGAGACAAGGAACCAAAAAGAAGGCAGAGAAACAGTGACATATGAAAGAGAATAAGGAGAAGTGACCACTAAATGCAATGCAGGATTCTGGACTGGATCCTGAAATAAGAAAAAAACAGGAATAAAGGACATTCTTGGAATAACCTGCAAATTTTTAATAAGGACTGTGAGTTAGATAACAATTGGGTCAAAGTGAAATTTCCTAATTTTTGATTGTTATACTAGAACTATGGAAGAAAATGTCCTTGTCCTTAGGAGAAACACACCGGCATATTTAAGGGTAAAGGAACTTAACATCTGCAACTTAAAACTCTCAAATGGTGCAGGAACATAATGTATACATACCCAGAGAAAGAATAAGAGCATGAGTGATAAATGAGACAGACTATGTAGGTGAAGGGTAGATGAGAGTTTATTATACTATCCTTACAACTCCCCTAATAAATCTGAACTTAGATCAAAATTAAAAGTCATACAAGAAAGAAAGAAAATGGATTTATCCCAGTAATGCAAAGGTGGTCTAACACCAACAGTTCACCATATTGGACTAAAGAAGAAAAATTCCTATGATCATTTAAATAGAAGGAGGAAAAAAAAATCACTGGACAAATTTCAACATTCATTCATGATAAACCTCTTAGCAAACTAAGAATTGATGGAAACATCCTTAAAAATTGATAAAGGTTATCCACCAAAGGCTCACATTTTATATCATTATTTATTTAATGTTTCAAATCTGTTTTATTTAGTAGTGCTACAATTTAATCGACAGCAGCATGCTTTTATTGAGCACATAGTACAAACTGGGTTCTGTAACACTTCAGTTACCAGGTGGGATGATGACCGATCCTCCCCTTCCCCTATGTCACCCCCCACTTCTAGGGTGACTGCCAACAGGGACAAGTTCCATTCCATCCCACACAACAGCACAGAAAGTGGCTCTACATGTTGCCTTTGCTTGTCTTTTCACTCTTTCTGTGGTGCTTTTTAAAAAATTAATTGTAATATAGATAAATGTCTTGATTTTTTTATGGTTTACATTTTTTATATTTTGTTTGAGCCCTGCAATAATAAAAATGTTACATTGTCTTCTGGAAGCTTTTTGGATTTTCTTTTCACACTTACGTCTTTTATCCATCATGAATTAATTTTTGTGTAGGGTATAGCAACTATTAGAAAACAATAACATTTTAAAATACCATTTATAATAGCAACAAAAAATATCAAATATCTAGTAATAAATCCAATGAAATATATTCAAGACCTCTACAGGAAACCTATAAAACCTTAGTAGGAGAAATTAAAGAAATCAAAATAAATTAAGAGATCCACGTTTATGAATTAGAAAGTCAAATATTATTAAGATATAAATTCTCCTTCAAATTGATCTACAAATTTAAAGCGAGCCAATAAAAAATATCCCAGTAAAATTATTTTGTGGAAATTAACAAGCTGATTCTAAACCTTATATAGAAATTCAGGGGCGCCTGGGTGGCACAGCGGTTAAGCGTCTGCCTTCGGCTCAGGGCGTGATCCCAGCGTTATGGGATCGAGCCCCACATCAGGCTCTTCTGCTATGAGCCTGCTTCTTCCTCTCCCACTCCCCCTGCTTGTGTTCCCTCTCTCGCTGGCTGTCTCTATCTCTGTCAAATAAATAAATAAAATCTTAAAAAAAAAAAAAAAAGAAATTCAAAGAACCTAGCATAGCCAGGGAAATCTTGTATAATAATGTTATAGGACTTATAATACCAAATATCAAGACATACCATAAAACTACAACAATTAAGGTGGCATAACACTGACAAAAAGACTTTTGCAACGATGTGTTTGGAACTAGAGAGTATTATGCTAAGTGAAATAAGTCAGTCAGAGAAAGACAAATAGCATGTGATTTCACTCATATGTGGAATTTAAAAAACAAGACAGATGAACATAGGGGAAGGGAAGGAAAAATTAATGAGATGAAAACAGAGAGGGAGGCAAACCATAAGAGACTCTTAACTACATGAAACAAACTGAGGGCTGCTGGAGGGGAGGTGGGTGGGGGGATGGGGAAACTGGGTGATGGGCATTAAGGAGGGCACTTGATGTAATGAGCTCTGGGTATTATATGCAACTGATGAATCGCTAAATTCTACCCCTGGTACTAATAATACAGTATATGTTAACTAAATTGAATTTAAATAAAAAATTTTGGAAAGACAGATAATTAGACTAATGGGACCAAAGAGAGTCCAGAAACAGACCCACACATATATAGTCATCTGATTTAAGAAAAAGACATCAGTATAATTAAGTGGGGAAAGGATAGATTTTTCAATAAATGGGAAAAATAAAACTTGACCCTTACCTCACACCATACATAAAAATTAATTTGAAATGTACCAGAGACCTAAATATGAAAGAAAAGGTAATAAAAGTTCTGGAAGAAAACCAGAAAATATCTAAGTGACTTTGGGGTAGGCAAAGGTTTCTTAAACCAGGACTCAAAAGGCACCAACCAGAAAAGATTGATAAAATGAACAAGAAAATTAAGAACTATTAATCAAAAGAAACCATTAAAATAGTAAAAGGGCTGGGGCATCTGGGTGGCTCAGTCAGTTAAGTGTCTGCCTTCAGCTCAGGTCATGATCCCAGGGTTCTGGCATCCAACCCCACATCAGGCTCCCTGCTCAACAGGGAGCCTGCTTCTCCGTCTGCCTGCTGCTCCCCTGCTGTGCTCTCTCTCTCACTCATTCTCTGTCAAATAAATAAATAAATAAAATCTTTTCTAAAAATAAGCATAAAAATAAAAGAAAATAGTAAAAGGATAAGCCATAGACTGGGAGAAAATATTTATAATACATATATTTGATATAGGACTCATATCTAGAATATATAAAGAACTCCTACACACTAATAGGAAGAAAACAGATGACCCAGTTAAAAATGAGCAAGAGAGTTAAGACATTTCACAGAAGAGGGTACTAAAACAGCCAATAAACATATGAAAAGATGCTCAACAACCTTGGTGATCATAGAAACACAAATTAAAATGATAATGAAATACCACTGCATATCAGTTTGATAAAATTAAAAACCCTGACAATACCAAGTGTTGGTGAGAACACAGTGCAACTGGAAATCTCCTGCACTGCTGGGGGAATATAAACCTGGTACACCCACTCTAGAAAACTGTTTGGCACTGTAAAACATACATATACCCTATTCCAGCAATTTCACTCTTAGAACACATACTCCAAACAAATAAGTGCTTATGTCCACCAAAAGACACGTACAAGAATGCTCATATCTACATCAGAAACCGGGGGTGTGCTGTATGGTGACTAACATAATATAATAAAAAATCATTAAAAAAAAAAGAATGTTCATATCAGCATTAGTCATAATAGCAAAACTGGAACAAACTCAAATGTCCAACAATAAAAGAATAAATAAATTGTGGTACATTCATAGAAGGAAATACTACATAGCATATAAAAAAGTGAACCACCTCTACCTAGAAGATTACAGATAAATCTCACTAAAATTATGTTGAGTGAAAAAAAAAAAGCCAGATATGCTGATTCCATTTATATGAAACTCGAAATCAGACTAAACAAATCTATGGTGACAGAGATCAGAGTAGTGGTCACCTTTGTGGCGGTACTGATAGGAGACGTCCCAGGGAGCATGCTGAGATGTTGGAAATGTTCTACATCTTGATCTGGGTGGTGGTTACATGGATATATATATACATATATATGCAAATATTTCAACAAACTGCACACCTAAAATTTGTTTACTGCATGGAAATTATACCTTAATTAACAAAATAAATTCCTATTAAAAAATTATATGAGTTTTGTAACATTAAAACAAAGGTGGGATTTAGGAACTAGGAGGTAGAGAAAGGGCATGGAAGAGCTTGCCCCCACCTTCTGCCCCATTTAGCTCAGTGCAATGGCAGGTCCAGCTGTTGTCGGAGGCTAAAGGCCATTTCCCTGTATGAAGCCACAAGGGGCCTCTTCTACATTATTTCTCATGTTCACAAAATCTGGGTGGCTCCCCTCTCTCTGAACTAGACTACCTGCAGATGGTGATCAGCCAGACACCTGTGTAAATACCCAGCCCCACCTGACAGACAACAAACCACAGTGACAGAAACAAGCACACAGCAGGGCCACCAGGAACCCTAGGCAGGGGACATGTGCCACAGAGGCAAAGTAGGCATAATTAGGAAGGACACCGTTACTGGATGCTTCTACCAGCCACAGTGGCCTGCCAAAGGTTCAAGATAGGGTCAAAGATAAGCCCGGCAGCATAAAAGATCCAGATTCCAACTTTCAAATTCCCAAATGCCCTTGGCACAAACTGAAGAAAAATTATTGTTATGTTCCTTCTCCTCCCTGCTCAAGGCCATGACCAACCCTCAGGGAAAAGTTTGAGTCCAAGCCTCTGCCCATCTATAATGGATCCATCCACCCTAAAACAGAGACTGCTGTTGCTGCGCAGGACCAGGGCCGGGCGCCAACTGCAGCACCCAGGCCACACGGGGGCTCCCGGGAGAAGCTTAAGCCAAGAGGACGCTGCACCTCGGGCAGCTCACTCTGGAGAAAGGTTCACAATAAGCTGCAGCCTCTTACCAGATGGAGGACAGATGTGCAGAGGTGCAGACAGCGACGGAGCAGCCGCAGGGCCTTGTGGTTCTCCTTGGCTAGAGCCCGCTGCAGGTCCAGCAGCTCGTAGCATCGATCCGGCTCTTGGGGGAGCCAGGATACAGAGCGCAGCTCCTGCAGAAGCCTGAGATCAAGGGCTAAGCTGGTCAGAGCCGGCGTTCAGGCCTCTTTACTTGAACACCTCTGACCTCAACCCAGCTCACCTCAGAACAAGCAAAGGTCTAGAAAGATGATAATACTCCTAGTGGCCTCCAGTAACAGCTTCCTCTAGAGAGCTCTTTGGAAGAATTCAAGCTGAGGAAGTTGCTGTTCAGGGAATTCTTTGGGAAAGCCCTGGGGGATGTGCACATGTTTATACTAAGTGACCTTTCTGCTAGGAGAGTGTCAATGATCCCAAGCTCTGACTTAGAAGGAGAGACTACAGAGGCTTCTTCCTTGGAATAGTGGAAGCTACGGGCCCTAAAATTCTAGATGGACAGATGAGTTTTACGATCAAAGGTGATGAACCTTCAACTTCTCCATGGGCTAACTACCCCTGAGAAAATCTGCCTCTATTATCTACTACCCCCCCCCACCCTCCCCGAGAACTCTACATCTCTAAAAATACCTGAAGAAGATGAAAGACCCCCAGTAAGCAGAGGGTGATCATAATGGGTGCCATTTTATTCGGTACCTATCAAGAGGCATTGAATTGAACATGGTATTGCACATTCACGGTCTCACTTAATTCTCACTACAGCTGTGTAGTAGAAATCTTCACCCCTAGTTTTCGTAACAGGAAACGAGGTTCAAACAGTAAAGTCCCTTGCTAGTATTCAGGATTTAAATTCAGATCTGTCCAGCCTCCAAGCCCTTATGCTTTTAATTATACCATGATGATTAGGCTAGACCGGGGGATCCCTAGAGCAAAGGTTGCAAAATGGTTGGCTGTGGGTTAAATTCAGACTGAAAATGTTTTCATATGTTCCACTAAGAGTTGGCCAGCACACTGTTTTAATTGAGTTAACGAGGTAAAATTAAAACACTTTAAAACAAAACATGTATTTCCAGGAAATCCTGAAAAAAATAAGGCAGCTGGCATTCTGTACCCGTATTCCCAGTGGTAACAGTCAGTTGGAATTGAGTAGTGACTGTCCTACTTAGTTGTAGTCTTCAGATTGCATTCCCCACACTCCCTAATGCCTTGCACCTAACCCACTGCATTTCTGCCATAGCACCAGCTCAGGCCCTGTAGACATTTCAGTTTGCAAGTTCTATTACAGAAAATAATTAGAAGTGGCTGAGGAGTACAGGAAAAGTAAAAAAAAAAAAAAAGCACTGAAAATAAGAATAACTAAGTCCCGGGGCGCCTGGGTGGTACAGGTGTTAAGCGTCTGCCTTCGGCTCAGGGCGTGATCCCAGCATTCTGGGATCGAGCCCCACGTCAGGCTCCTCCGCTGGGAGCCTGCTTCTTCCTCTCCCACTCCCCCTGCTTGTGTTCCCTCTCTCGCTGGCTGTCTCTCTCTCTGTCAAATAAATAAATAAAATCTTTAAAAAAAATATGAAAAAGAATAACTAAGTCCCCCCCACCAAAAAAAAGAATCCAAAAGACCATGGAAAAAGCAGAGAATTTGGATTCAAACACCTAAGTTATATCCCCAGATCCAAGAGTTAATAATTGTGTGATCTGGGGCAAGTTGATGTAGGAATACATAGTTACATGAAATATGCTCAGAATACATTATCCAGAAAAAAAACTGGTTACTTAACAATATGTCAAGTATGATCACATTTGTATAGGTGATAGAAAAAAGACTAGAAGGATATGCAACAAAATGTCTGTCATGGTTAGTTACGTGTGGTAAGATTAAAGATTTTTTTTCCTTTGTGCTTTTTTGTATTTTCCAAAATTTCTACAAGGAACGTGTTAAAACTTTTTGTAAAAATAATTTTAAAGCATCCATTGACAGTGCACTTTGAAGACCTTACCTGCTAATATGCAGAAGCCCAGCTCCGAAGTGGGGCACAGCCGAGAGCAGATGCTTCCCTAGGAAAGTCCGGCACCGGTGCAGCCTCTGTAACTTCACGCTCCTCTTCCAACTACAGAGCAGAGGGCAGTGACACGCTACCGCTCCCTGCAACACCGGTCCCCAGTTCCCATACCGTCATCACCTACCGGGCCAAGGCCTTGTATAAGAGGCAATATTTGAAGAACGGGATGAACTGGAGCTGCTGCCAGAGGACAGAGTGGCGGTGCCAGGTCCCCAGCGTCATTGTCTCACTGCCCTCCACAGGGTGTACGTGCAGGATCCCAAATGGAGAGAAGATGTAGTGCTCAGGGTTCACCTTCTTTGGTGGCACCACCATCAGGCTATAGGGCCTTTAAAAAAGAGTTCTGATCAGAAGGAAACTTGTGCAGGCGCCAGGAAGGGACCAAAGAGGGATGGAGAGGCGAAACGTGGAGGCAGGAATGAAGGCAGGGGAGAGATGGAAGACAGGAAAGAGAACAGAATGACATTCAAACTGAAAAAAGGGAACAGATGTAATTTTTTTTTAAGATTTTATTTATTTGAGAGAGAGAGTGTGTGTGAGCAAGAGAGAGAGCACAAGGAGAGGGAAGAGGCAGAGGGAGAAGCAGACTTACTGCTGAGCAGGGAGCCCGATGCGGGGCTCGGTCCTGGGGTCATGACCTCAGCCCAAGGCAGACGCTTAACCGACTGAGCCACCCAGGTGCTCGAGGAAACAAATATTATTAAGAATAAATGGAAGCCAGGGGCACCTGGATGGCACAGTCAGTTAAGCGCCTGATTCTTGGTTTCAGCTCAGGTCATGATCTCCGGGTCGTGACACTGAGCCCCAGTGTTGAGCCCTAGTGTAGGCGTCTTGCTCAGTGTGGTCTGCTTGAGTTTCTCTCTTTCTCCCTTGGCTCCACCCCCTGCGTACTCACACACATGTGCGGGCTTTCTCTTTCTCTCTCTCAAATAAATATATCTTTACAAAAAAGAATAAATGGAAGCCAAAGATAGAGGAGAAAAAAGAAAAAGGCACCTAGCCAGTTCTAAGCAGTTCATATCTCCAGATCCAGATACTTTACATCTTATCAAATCTAAGATGCAAGATTCTTTTTTAATGAAACACTAAAATTTAAAATGCTGCCAACGTGATACTCCACCAATTTGTAAGATGCATCACAATTTCAGAGATGTTAAAATGTGAAAAAAGTACATCTTAAAAACGATAAAATGCATGTATCTCTAGGTACTGAAATAACACCCAGAGACCATTAGGGGGTGCTGTTTGGAGTAACTGAGAATGAGGAAAAGCAGAGGGCGACTAGAAGACTAGACACACACAAATCAAGAAGAAAACTGCACCCTAGAAAACCAGACAAGTACCTCCAGAGCCATCTTAAAATCCTACTAATTCTCTTACTCAGCGCAATGCACCCACATCCCACACTAAATGGCATTTGTAGGCAGCTATACAATAGTTGTATCTAGTTGCAGGAGCCTAGTTAGCACAATGCTATGTTTGGACACATTCAATAAAGCATTTATCAATTTTTATTTTGTATTTTTATTTTCATAACTTGGAACCAAGAATATCTTTAAGCATTAAGAATATTTTAGAGCCCTTTAAAAGCTATTATGTCCCAGATCCTATACCTATAATGCCTAAGAGATAAAATGGCCCTCCTCTACGGGGCGCCTGGGTGGCACAGCGGTTAAGCGTCTGCCTTCGGCTCAGGGCGTGATCCTGGTATTCTGGGATCGAGCCCCACATTAGGCTCCTCTGCTATGAGCCTGCTTCTTCCTCTCCCACTCCCCCTGCTTGTGTTCCCTCTCTCGCTGGTTGTCTCTCACTGTCAAATAAATAAATAAAATCTTAAAAAAAAAAAATGGCCCTCCTCTATCCCTTCTCTCTACTTTCTAGAATACATTATTAAGCAAATGACTTAAGAGAATTTAGATAGAGGGGCGCCTGGGTGGCTCAGTCAGTTAAGCATCCAACTCTTGATTTTGGCTCAGGTCAGGATCTCAGGGTTGTGAGATCGAGCCTTGTGTCAGGTTCCCAGCTTAGCGGGGAGTCTGCCTGAGGATTCTCTCCCTCTCCCTCTCCCTCTGCCCCTCCCCTGGCTCTCTCGTACACTCTTTCTCTCAAAATAAATAAATAAAATCTTAGGGGGAAAAAAAAGAGCGTTTAGATAGATACCAGAATGAACTCACTAAATCAAGTCATATAAAAGCTTTGTTTCCTTTCTGACAAAGTGACTAGATTTTTCCCAAGTATTCTTTCCCCCCAAACTATTTCTTCTGAAGCAAAGAGGAGTTATAACTTTGTCCAAGGTAGTTAAGGGAAAAATATAGGACTTAAAGCCAAATCTACCTGACTCAAGCCACCCCTCTTAACCACTGGACTGCCTGACTTCCCACAGGATAGCCTTCTATTCCAACTGATTCCAGGCTCTCCCAAGGGATCCTTCCCCTACGACCCCCTTAATGAACACTACTCTTTCTTTTTTCCTTTTTTAAAGTTGCTTTTTTCCTCTTCTTTTTTTTTAATAACTTTATAGAGTTTAGTTAAACTATTTATCAAGTTTCCCTTCTGTCCACGTACTGTGATTGGAGATGAGGACATAGAAATAACTACTACATAGTCCTTGCTCTCAAAAGTCTCAGATCAGTCAAGAGCATTAAGTGACACTAGAGAGTATTCAGCTACTTCCAAAACATCTCAAACTCTATGCCTCAATGAAACACAGCAACTTCTACACTGAACTCATCCTTCACTGCCCCTAAATCTGTTCCTACTCTAGATCATTCATTCATTCATTCATTCATTCATTCGACAAATGTTATTGAGTCTTTCCGCTATGCCAAACCATTCTAAACCCTCAGGATACATTGTTAAACACAACAAACAAAAATCCCTGCCCTGATAGAGCTCTCATTATACTGGAGAAGAAAAATGATAAATATTATAAATGAGAGGGGAAGAAAAGCACAGGCAGAGGAGGTTGGCAGTGCCAGGGGAGGGTGGTGGGTGAAGACGTGACAGTTGAGCAAAGGCTCTAAGGAAGTGAAGGAATAAATTTCTGAGTATGAATCAACACCTAGGACAAATACGAATATAACATTGTATCTTAAATACATTAGAACTAAAAGACTTTATAAAAAAATCTAGGACAAATACAAGAAAAATTGGACAGGGGCGCCTGGGTGGCTCAGTCGTTAAGCGTCTGCCTTCAGCTCAGGGCGTGATCCCGGCGTTCTGGGATCGAGCCCCACATCAGGCTCCTCCGCTGGGAGCCTGCTTCTTCCTCTCCCACTCCCCCTGCTTGTTCCCTCTCTCACTGGCTCTCTCTCTCTCTGTCAAATAAATAAATAAAATCTTAAAAAAAAAAAAAAAGAAAAAGAAAAAGAAAAATTGGACAAATTCAAACACATTAAAAAAAAAACTGTTATGTGAAAAATAAACAAAATGAAACAATAAATGCCAGCATTCCACTTTTACTGATGGTGCAACTAGAAATTTGGAACTAATACTCTCACTTGAGAACAACTAGATAAAGACAAAACAAGGGGATAAACTATGAAAATCATCTGTATGAACATATCAGAGAACTCAAAGCTAAATGCCCTGGACTCTGGGTTGGGACCCTGGTGATGTTATAGGTTGAAGCAGAAAATACGTCCCTCCTGGGTGTGGGCCTCTAGCTGTAGCCTCTGATCTTTGGCTGTCTGTGCCTGTCCAGAGCTCAGCAACTCCTCTCAGTCTTTCAGGAACAGAGAGTAGAACTGACACACAATTGCTGATACTGGAATCGACAGGCATCTCTGTTTGGGGAAAAGCACCACCAAATGCTAAAGTCACTTCACTGGGTTTCCTTCTTTGGCAGATGTTGGTCCTATAATTATTCACTGCCTTTTTAGTTCTCTTGCTCATGGTTTCTTGTCTATGTGCCTAATTATCTTTGATTGTGCTGCTTCTCTGATTATGATGGAGTTGACGGTTTAAAGTTCTAAGCTTGTAATTTTCTTTGTGTAAGCTCTCTGCCACAGCCAGTAAGCATCCCACCCCACACTGCCACCATTACTACCATTACTGCCAGTTGGTCAAGTGTGGTGGCCACTGGGTATCAGTAGGGTAGTTCATCACATTCAGCCACAAGTGATAATTTAATTAATCATGATGCCACTACATGTCATCCTATATGCCAGTAGCACAGAGCTCAGTACCGTTCAAGGTCAAGGACATTACCAAACCAATCTCAGAACCCCATAATTGAGGCTCATTTCCTTTCATGAGATCAGTAAGGGTCCAATCAGGGAAACAGAAACCAAACTGGGCATTTCAACAAAGTGAATTTAATAGAAAGCATGTGTTTTTCTTAAAGGTGTCAAAGAAATGAAAAACAAAAAGGGAACACTAAGATAGCACGGATACCATAACCACAGGGATGGATGTCAGCCCTAGAACTAGAGGAACAAAGGGAAGGCAACTGGATTCTCAGAAGCTCAGAGTCTGGAGGAGGGGCTTGTAGAGTTGGGACCTGGATTTCTAAGGAGATGCTGCTAGGTTGCTACTGGTACTAAGCAGTTTGGAGGAGGGGCCGTGCAGTCAAGATGCAGAACTGTGATGGGAAGGGGCCCCCCAGCTCAGAATCATGAAGAAGCTAATTCAGAAGTGCCTGCTGCCACCAGGGGACAATTTTTTATTATTATTATTTCTGACCAATATGGACAGAAAGAGCAAGTGAGGGAAAGAGAAATTCCCTTCTCTTATCTTGCTGTCCAGTCTCCTTCTAGCACCCCCTATTAATCAAACCTAACAGGTAGCCAGCTGAAAAAGGAGGAATAAAGTTTGCAGAGTCTCAGCCCCAGTATCACAAAGCAGAGAGAGGAGAGGAGAGTTAGAGCCAAAAGACAATTGCTTAACAAGTGGCACAATGCTCTCAGTGAAAACGTGTTAATGAACTGATCAATGAATGCATGGATGATACGGTTCAGTAGTGCTACATAAGCTCAGGAGAAAGAGAGCAGTGTATGCAGGAAATAAGGCTTTCTGGGAGGATTTATGACATCTGACTTAAGAGCATAGACTTTTGAGTTAAGACAGTCCTAGGTTTGTCTGTTTCTACTGACTATGTGACAAGTTACTTAACCTCCTTATGCACTAGGGCACTCATCTCACATATGCAAATAATAATTTCCATAGGTGAAGGATAAATAACACATGTCATATGTTTATTAGCACAATGCCTGGAAAAAGTTAATTAATGGTAATTATTATTATTATTATTTCTGGGAAGAGATGAGACTTGAATCAGGCTTTTAAAAATATGTAAATTTTAGGGCTAATAGAAGAAAATGAATGCCTCTTGAGTCATGTGGAAGGAAGAGACTTGTTTTTATAGCCCCAGGGATAAAACTAGGACTGGAAGGTAGAAGTTAAAAGAAAGTTAAAAGAAGTTAAAAGAAAGCAGATTTTGGTTCAGTCTAAGGAACGGGATACCTTGGCAAACTCAAAGCTTCCCCTCACTGTAAAGATTCAAGCACCTGCTTCCTGCATTGGAGTTGAAAGAGATGACCATTAAATTCCCTTCCAAGGCTATGACCAAATGTTTCTATCACCTTAGGACAGAATAACAAAGACAGAACCAAAAGTAGAAGAGGACAACTAAGACCAAAGATTGTGAGAGTAAAGGGGAGCAAAGCAGAGGCGCAGAATGGAAAGGAGACTGAGAAGCAAAGAGGGAGGGAAACTGGAAGACAGACGAGAAGCAGCTAGAGAGGAGTGGGTACGGGGAGGGGGCAGGGGAAGACAGCATGGGCGGACACCCGGGAGTGGCCAGAACAGAAGGTGTGTGGACATAGGCTCTTACCTAAAGAACCGGCTGGGAGCTACATTGAGATAGAGGAAGTGGATCTTCTTCAGGTATCTCTCTGTCTTCAGAATGTTCATCACCTGGCTACCCAGGAGGGAAGTCTGAGGCGAGAAGCTAGTGCTTCTCTTCTGGAAGGTCTTCTTACCAGGAACTTCTGGATCAAGCTGAGGCCTGTACAATAAAAAATCAGGAGAAAAGAGACAGAGCAGGAGGCCAGGTTGCCACTGTTAGCCAGTCAAAGGAGGAGCTAGATCAGGTGCCTAGGAGGACATGATGCGGTTTTGCCAGAGCCTGTCTACACCTACACCCAAAGGTGTTCCCATACCAAGCAAATATAGTCAAACAGCTATATTCACACAGACCTATATATGAACAACCCCTCCCTTTCTGATACATGAATAATCATTCTGGATTTATTGTGATTACTGTGAAGTCAGTGTTACATAATACTGAATAAAAGTAATGGGAATACTTTGTTTTCTCAACTCATCACCTTGCAAGCCCACAATCCTGGATTTCTCCTCCACGGCAAACTTCCTAAGCTTCTAGATCTATCTTTGCCCCCATTATGCCTGTTTCCAACTCTGCATGATCTGCTTGCCTGTGACTCTTGCTCTTCCCCCATCACCACCCAACTTCTAGTTTCACAGCCTTTCCTTTCCAGCCAGGATCCAATGATGCATCCTTCGACCCCCTCAAGCCCGCACCAGGGCTCTCAATCTTCTCACCTTTCCAGAACACCAGCTAACAAAATTGATATGAAATTAATTATCCAAGACACCAAAAACTAATCACCTGGACTAATAATTCTAGTTGGAGTAACCTCAGAGTGCGAGACAAACAAACAAAAATCTGAATAATTAAATTAGACTTAATCTGTCAAGTATATTAACGTTATTAATTGGCCCAAACCTAGATCAATAGAACAAGTTACCCCAGGGACAACAGAGCAAACCTATTCTAAAATTCATATCAACAATAGGGTTTGTAACTTTGATGTTGGATCAGGACATCTTAATGGTGTAACAGCTATTAAAGCTTCATTTCCTCAACAATTAAAGTTCTACATGATCTAAATTGGTTCAGAAGATTGTAGAACAAGGAATATCAGCTCCTCTATGGATTCCTGGTATCTAATCTCAACTCTGGGTTCACTCTGCTCTGATATCTTCATACAAGTCCTCAGGCAGCTGTCTTTCAGACTCCTCAGCTGCTATTCCAGGCCTCCACCTACCCCCATACCCAGCCCTGCCAGCCCCTGTCCCATCCCCTTCTCTGCCTCCTTCTCTGCCCAGAGGAAACTGGGGCTCTCAGCCACGAACTAACTTCCTCTAGTGCAGCTGCCTTCCCACACATTTATCTGCACGGACTCCCATCCTAATCCCATCCTAATCCCATCCTAATCAACTTGAGAGGAAGTAATGTCCTTCCTTCTCTGCAAGACTAATTCCTCCATTTGTGCTATGGATCCCTGATTGCCTTTTCGTGATGTATTTTCAGTCTCTTCCTTTTCTTACCTTTAGCCTATATTTATTCATTCACTGTACAAATATTTATTAAATGCCCACTCCTTAAGCACTGCCTGAAGGGCTACGAACATCTCTCCATCTTTTTTTTTTTTTTAAGTCTTATCCAGACACCACTGTCCTATTCTCTCTCTTCAAACCAAGCTTCATGAAAGAATAGTAAAATGTGATTTCTACTTTCTCATCTCCCATTTGCTCCTGAATGCACTAAAATCTGGCTTCCTCCTCACAAAACTCCCCTGAAATAAATCACTCTCACCAACCTCCTTGTTACTAAAACCAATGAACATCTTTCAGATTTTTCTTACTTGCCTCAGTAGCATTTAATTCTCCTGCTTCCTCCTCCTTGAAACCCTCCTCTTATTTCCCTTCACAACCTGCAAGATATTTTGTTAATAACTCCAAACCCCTCTGATGTGCTTTCCCCTACCTATACACACACACACACACACACACACACACACATACATAGAGGAACAGCCAGGGGAAAGGGGGTGTGCTCTGATTTTACTGCCCTTATCACAGTTTGTAATTGTATTTTACTGGTATCAACTTATTTAATATCTATTCCCCTAACTAAACTGTAAAACCCCAAAGAGATTTGAGTCTGTTTTGTTCACTTCTGTATCTCCAGCATCTAGCAGTTCCTGATACACGCTGGGTATCCAATAATACTTATTAAATGAATGGATGCCTAGGGGAACAGGCCCAGAGAACTTCATGCAAATTAAGCCACATTAGCTAGGTCTCAGAGGCTTATCACCAGGTTCAATGAGAAAGCACAGAACTTGAAAACTTGGGAAAGTTAGCTTTCCCAACATCTCAGCCCATTCTCACTTCAGTTACATTTCCCAGGAAGTGAAACCTACTCAGAGCACTGGGCAGGTCTTTGAAAAAAGAAAGTCGCTGGGGGTATAGAAGACATAAATTGTTGGCACTGGCCCCTTCCATTAGGGCCCCAGGAGCCTATCTATCTGTCCACGACACGGCTCTAAATTTTTAGGAAAAACTTTGACTCAGCCATAAACTTAGAGCAAAAGCTGAAGAAGCCAACCTACATTAAAGGTAAAGCTACTATTCTTCCCACACAGTGAATATGTCCTAGACAAGCTGCAAAGCACTTATAAAATCAGGCCGGAGGATGGGGGAAATTCTTAGACTACAGTTAGAGAACTCACAGAAGAGGAGGGCTCTGTAGGCATTCTGAAATCCTGAACGGAGCAATGAGAGCCAGACTGGGGGAAACAATCAGCACTCAAGGGGCCAGGATATCCACACCGGCAGGGCAGGAAGAGACTATGGAAGGGTCCGAAGGGAGTCCCATCTGGCAGTGCTGCCAACTCTGATCTGCTCTGGGGCTCGCTTAGCTCCATAGACATGAGGGGAAGGCCCCTCGGACACATACTCACCTAGGAACACCCTGAGGGAAGGACGTGTACCCGACATCCAGCACCCAGCACTAGGTAGGCCCAAAGGCAAGGCTCAGGGATTATGAATAAGAAAAAAAACTAAGGAAGCTTCTAGCACCATCTGAGAGAGAATGGACACTCTGGAAACTCAAGCTGTTTTCTGAAGCTTTGGCTTCCTTTTAGCTGACTTTTGATTTTCACGAATTTCTGCATTGCCCAATGGGGATGAACACTAAGACCACTCAGTTTATTTGCGGACAAAAAGGAAGAAAGCAGCAGCTTCAACCAGCATGGCTTGGGGCCAGGCTAGTGCCTAAAGTCAACAGGGACCTGGCTCTAGACATCCAAGTGGCCCTAGAGGCACCCATGCACTGGCTTCTTTCTCTCCTCTGCTCAAAGCCCCAGTCTGGGTCCCTCACTTACTTAGTCTCTTTTCTTCCAACAGGCTCCTCCACTGCGTCGTCAGTGCCCCTGCTTTCATACTGTACGGGGATGTCTGTCGCCAATGCCAAGGGCAGGAGGCTAAGGCCACCTAGCCACCAAGCCTCTTTCAGGGCCACCTGAGCACCAACAATACCCAGGCTGTGCTGTAGCTCAGGCAGTGTCAGTGGTCGCAGCCATGTAGCCAACTCCTCCCTTACTTGCTGCCCACCCTGCTGGGCCTGCACAAAAGGGCAGGCTGGGCGTGGGGGCCCATGATGGAACTTCCGCTTCTGGGGACAGCACTTGATATGGGAGGCACCCTCTAACAAAGAGGTATCTGGGGGAAAGGCCTGCTCTATTGCATCTAGCAGGTCCAGCTGGAGCTGAGACTGGACCCAGGGGGCCCAGTGGGACAGCTGCTCCAGGAAGGGCAGCAAATCAAGGCGACCCACAAGCAGCGCCCGATACGGAGGCAGCAGACGCAGCACTGCATGCAGGTAGTGCCAAGCTGCAGGGCTGCCGTCCTGCAGCACAGCTGAGAACAGAGTTTGGAGCTCTGCCACCAGGAGCTCCAGCACTGTGGGCTGCTGTGACTGGGTCACTGGCTTCAGGAACTGCCTCTGCCTCCACTGATGGTCCCGGGACTGCTCTTCTTCATCTGGAGCACAGACGGAGTGCTGGGATTCAAGGTCTTCAGATGATGTCTCTTTAGGAGATGGGCCTGCCTTCGGCTCTGAGACCAGGAGGAGCTGGGCACTCAACTGCTGTCGAACCGACCTCGCCCACTGCTCAGGCTCTGATTGCCAGTTCCAGGCTCCTGGCTGCTGGGTCTCACCTGCTTGGCCCAGCCCAGGAGAGGAGCAAGAAAAGGGGCCTTAGGCTCTGGGCCAGGGATGGTCAGGGTCTAAGGGGCTGGGGGAAGGAGGAAGGGAGGGAGTTAGGACAGGGAAATGGATGGAGCTGCAGGCAGAGCCCGAACAGCAGAAGACAATACTCCCTACAGCTTCCCCAAACCCTCTCGTAAGAAGCAGGCCCAAGACAGAGGTGGGGGCCCTCTTTGCCCAGGAGTTCCTTCCCACCACCCAGAATACAGCCCCCCTCACCTGGCCTAAGGGGTACAGGATGCAATGGAAGGGAAGAGAGACTGATGTGCTGGTAAGGTTCCATCGCAACTGCCTGTTGGAGAAATTGGTGAACTGGGATTTGGGTCCCAAGCACAGGCTTATGCTCCCAGCTGCCCACAGAGAGACCGGCACACACAGAAGTGATCACTCGCAGAGACAAACTGACACACCCCCGTGGAGTGCTCACTCAGTGGACCTTGGTAACAGCAAGGAACCGTCACTGGGAGTGGAGCCTGGCAATGGCCTGAAGGGGAGAGGCAGGGCGTCACTCAGAGGCAACAAAGTCCCAGTCCCATCAGCCCATGGGCTGCAGGGGGCTGTTGAGGGCAGAAAGCACAGAGAACTGCTTGGTCGGGATGAGGTTGGGGGCGGGGTGGAGAGAAAGAAGTGGCAAAGGACCAAGCTGGGAGGAGGAGGAAGGGTAGGAGGAATGGGGGTAAGGAAAGTAGGGAGAAAGGGAAGGGGTGGAGGAGAGGGGGAAGGGGAGTGGGAAGGTCCATGGGTGTGCGGGAGGAGGAGACCTTCCTGGGGGTAGTGGCGAGGGCGGCCTGGGGGCAAAGGGAAGCGGATTGCAAGCTGCGGACTCACCCGCAGCTCCATGCCTTCCTGCTGTTAGAACGGTTACACCGTCCGAAGAGGCCCGAACCTCCACTCCAGAACGCCCGCGGAACAGCGGATGAGCCGGAAAGGGGAGGGGTCAGCATCCGTGTTGGGCCAGGGTCGCACAGGGCGGGGCGGGGCGCTGAGAGGAAGGCAGGGAAGGACTTAGGCCCAGTCTAACCTGCTGGGGGCCCACATACCTTGGGAATAGGCGATCAGCCTGGCTGGGTATGAAAACGAATGACATGGTTGATTTGGGGAAGTAGCAACCCTGAGGGCATCGTGGGAAGGTGTGATCTGTGTGCCTATGTATCCATTCACTGAGCGTCTAAGCCAGCGCCAGGTCTTTGGGACCCCACCCGAACACCATCCACATATCCAACCCCAACTCACCGACCGCCTCAAAAAGACCCATAATAACACAAAATTTCTGATCATAGGAATCCCAAAATCGAGGGCGGGAAGGTCTGAATGATGAAAGGAAGAAAAGAAAGAGAAAGAGAAACAGAGAAAAAGAAAGAATAAAAGAAGGTAGGTACTATTACTTTCATTTTACAAAAAAAGTAGGAAGGAAGGAGGGAAGGAAGGGGAGAAAGAGGGAGAGAGAGAAAAAGAAAAAGAAAGAAAGAGAGAAAGGAAGAAAGAAAGAAACTGAGGCAAAATACCTTACAACCAGTGAGTGGTGGAGTCAGGTTTGTAATCCAGACAGTCTGACTCCAGAGGTGATCCCCTTTCTCACCGGTGAAGATTGCTATACATTTATGCATTCGTTCCACAAATATTTTCTGATCAGCTACTCTTCATGTCAGCACTAGGGGACGGGGATAGAAGAGAGAGCAATCAGAATCTCCGCCACCACGAAGCTCATGTGTCCAGTCAAGGGAAACAGACAATAAGCAAATAAGTGTTTATATGAGATGGTATTAAGTGCTGCGGAGAAAAATAATGCAGGGTAGGAAGGATGAGGAAGGTGGGAACAGTGTTGTTATCTTATGCTGGGTAGTCAGAGAAGTCATTTATGAGGTCTCTTTGAGCAGAGACTTGAAATGAGGGCATAAGGCCTGTGGACATCTGGAAGAAGAGTGTTCACTGTGGTATAAGCCTCTAGTTGTCCCTCAGTATCCATTGGTCCCTTCTTCCTTTACTAATAGAACACCTTACTTTTATCAGGCCACATGGCCATTGAAAATAAAGGTTAGATTTGCAGCTTTCCTTGCAGCTAGGTGCGTATGTGTGACTGATGTGTGCATTGCCAGATTGTGCCCTTAAGAGTAAGGGTGCGCCTCCCCCTCTTTCCTCCACTGGCTGGGATGGGACCTAGCAGACATGGTGGTGAACTCTCTTGGACCTTAAAGATGGGTACCACTTCCTTGGAGAAGGCAGGACAACTAAAAGGCTGCCATATTAGCCCTCAAGTATTTCTACTTGGACAGTTATGTAAGGGGAAAACAACTTCTCTCAGGTTCAAATCACTGTATTTTGGGATCCTTTTGTCATTACAACATATGTGGTAGGCAGAATTTTAAGATAGTCCCGAATTTCTCACTCCCTGTGTGCGCATCCTACATAATCCCTAGGACTATGAGTATGACAGATTTTATTTCTGTGATCAGCTTATATTATATAGCATACCTGACTATAAGAAAGGGATATCTGGGTGGGTCCGATCTAACCACATGAACTTTTTAAAAGCAGGGAGATTTCTCTGGCTGGATGCAGAAAGAGTCCAAGCTTGAGAAGGGTTTGAGGCACTGTTGCTGGCCTCAAGATGAATGTGCCATATGGCAAGGAAGGTGGATGGCTTCTAGGACCTGAGCATGGCCCCCAGGTGATGGCCAGGAAGAAAACCAGGACCTAGTCCTACAACTGCAATGATCTGACTCCTGTCAACAACAATGAGCTTGGAAGGGGATTTCTCCCCAGAGCCTCCAGATGAGAACGCAAACCAGCCAACATCTTGATTTCAGGTTTATGATACCCTGAGCAGAGAACCCAGCCAAGCCGTGCTGGACATCGATCTACAGAACTGTGACATACTAAATGGGTGTTTGTCTTTAAGCTGCTTAGTTTATGGTAATTTGTTACACAGGCACAGAAAATTTGTACGTGTCCTAATTGGTACACAGCTGAGATGTACATAGGCTCTGGGGTGGGAGCATGCTTGGTGTGATCCAAGCACAGCACGAGTGGAGTGAATAATGAGAGAGTAGAAGAGAAGCTCCCAAAGGTAACAGGCAGCTGATCACATAGCAACTTGGAGACCATGTAGGACTTTGGCTTTCACCTGAGGGAATGAGATGATAAGGCCTTAGTGAGTTTTGAGCAGAGGAGTGGCAAGAGCTGCCTGTATTTGAAAAGGGTCACTGGCTGCTCTGAAAAGAACAGATAGTAGGGGCAAGGATGGAAGGAGGGAGTCCAGTTAAAAAGGTTATGGAATAATCCAGGTGAGAAGTGGTAGTGACATAAGCTAAGGTTGTAGCACGTAAGGTGGAGAGAAATAGTTGGATTCTGGATAGATTCTGAAGCTATAGCCAACAGAATTTGCTAAAGGATTCAACAAGGGATGTAGGGTGAAGTGGGAAGGGAGGGAGGGAGAGAGAATATCAAAGGTGACTCCAAGGTTTTGATGCGAGTAACTGGAAAAAATGGACTTGTCATTCTGGGGAAGGCAGTGAAAGGAGCAGGTTTCTTTTGCCCTGGGGAGAGGGGTGGTAGTTAGGAGGCTGTTTTGGACATGTTAAGATTTTAAGTTTGAGATATTTATCAGATATCCAAGTAGAGCCAATAACTAGGCAGCTGGATGTACAAATCTGGATTGCAAAGCAGAGATGGGACTCTATCCTACCATACGCTGAATCTTTCTTTCTCTTTCTTCCTTCCTCCCCTCCCTTCCCCTCCCCTCCCCTCCCCTCTCCCTCCCTCCCTCCCTCTCTCCCTCCCTTCCTTCTTTTTCTGTAAAATGAAAGTAATAGTATCTACCTTGCAGGGTTGCTATAAGGATTAAATGAGTTAATGCATATAAATGCTTAGACTAGAGCCTGATCAATAATAAACAGTTGATATAGCTGGTAAGTGGAAGCTGTGTGTTTTTGCTGTTTGTGGCACCCTACCAAGTGCTATTTACATAAACGTGAACAAGACATAGTAGTGTTCAGTGAGAGCAGGAATAAGGGCAGCCCTTCCTGGAAAGGGCAAAGAAGAGTCACAGCAGGTCTTGAAGTTTATGGCCCTAAAACAACAGTTCTCCAGACAGACAAGGACAGAAGGGAATCCTGTTCAGCAGCTTCTACTGAGCCCTCAGTACCACCTAAAAATTGAATTATATTTTTTGCGTCAGTCCACTCTTCCATTCTGTGCAAATACTATTTCAAACCTGTACTCTCTCATCTTTCCTTTTTTTACTCTCCAATGATAACTTCACCTCCTATTAAAAAAAATTAGATGAAGCAGAAATAAGAGGATACACACATACATAGATAGATAGGTAGATATCTACCTAGATAGATAGATTTATTTTAAAGAAATGGCTCACATGATTGTGGGGGCTAGCAAGTCCAAAATCTGTAGGATAGGTCAGTATGCTGGAAACCCAGGCAGGAATTAATGCTGCAGTCTTGAGGCAGAATTTCTTCCTTCAGAAATCTCTCTTTCTGCTCTTGTGGTCTCCAACTGATTAAATGAAGCCCATCCTCATTACTAAGAGTAGATTTGTTACTTAAAGTTAACTAATTGCAGATATTAGCCACATCTATCAAATACGTTCATGGCAACACCTAGATTAGTGTTTGATTAAATAACGGTACTGTGACCTAGCCAAGCTGAGACGTAACACTAACCATCACACACGATATTTAAAAGAAACTCTCTCAATCTCTCAATACCAATTAAAAAAACTGAGATCTGCTTTCTCCATTCCTCCATCCTTCCTGTTACCAATGAGAGGCGTTCCCCCACTTTTAAAGCCAAGCTCCAGACCTTTGCTCTGGAACTCTCTCCTGCCTTCACTTAACAAATACTTGTCGAGCATCAACTGTGTTGGGCACTATTTTAGGTTTTAGTTACAGCAGTGTACAAAACAATAACATTGACAAAATTCCTGACTTATGACTTAGAGAATGTAAATTCTAGTGGGAGGTACAAGTCATAAATAATAAACAGAATGAGCCCCTTTACCTATTTCACCAATGGGTGAAGGGGACCAAAAGGTAAATAGAAATAAAAATAAATATAATTATGAATATAATTATGAATCACAGGACTGGCCAACACATAGGATATGATTTAAAAGTCTCAATTTCCATAGAAATATTACTGATCTTAATCTTCACCCTCTTCAGTAGAATCACATTTATAGAGAATTTATATCACTATTCTCAGGAAAGAAAACACCTTGAATCTGAAGGAAGAGAATTACCTGCAAAAGCCCTACAATGGTTTCTATCCTAACCTAGTTCCTGTTTAGATTAGTTGATAAAACACACCTATTCCAAAAGCTCCACACTATTTACTGTTTATGGGTGATAACAGTCTAAAATAGTCTTGCAAGAAAAAAAAACCACAGTAATGCGTGTAAAACACTGCAGGGGACAATGCCAATATAAATAATTTTGTATAATCATGGTAGTCTACAGAACAAATTTTATTAGAATCTTGATCCAAAATTAAAAAGAAAAAAAAATAAATAAGTTATATATAGTATTTACATGTAGTATATATAAACTATATCATATGTGAGAAATGACACTGCTATGGAAAAAACAGCAGAATTAAGAGGAGTGTCTGAAAGGAGGATAGGTTGCAATTTTAAAACAGCATAATCAGAATAAGCCTTAATAAAAAAGGAGACCTCTAAGCAAAGACATGAAGAAAAGGAGGGTAGCCCCTCCCCCTATCTTTTGTTTGGTAAATTCTATTTCATCCTTCAGATCTCAGGTTCCAAATCACTCCTCTGGAAAGCTCTCCTGCATCCCCCACACAAGTAAGTTAGTACTACTGTACGTTCCCGTTACAACGCATATTATTCTTTGTAACATTCACCACAGTTGTGATTACTTGCTCTATACTGACCTGCAGCACACCTGTGTTAAGTTCCGAGCGAACAAGGATTGCACCTCTTTCATTCAGCTCTGCATCTGCAGGGCTTAACAGTGTTGGCAAATACACTCACTCGGTTATTTGTGAAGTACCGAATAAATGGACGAAAGTGGGGCATACCCAGAAAAGGAAAAACAGAGTCCAGAATTAGCATGATGTGTCTGAGCACCACAAATAAATGGATCCTTTTATAACCAAGGGTAAGATAATCAAAACTGAGGAAAGAGGATTGAAGATGAGGCCAGAGAGATCTTCTGGGACCTGGTCACAGAGAGCCTCAGTTGTGATGCTAAAAAGTCTGAAGGTGATGGAAGGTGTTAGGTAGATGAGTACCATTATTTTTGTATTTTGCAAGAATCACTCTCAACCAGTATGGAAAATGGATTGGTAGGTGTCTCCTAATAGCCATTCTCCTCCTCTTCCTTAGTAACAGAACTCCCAATTTTTAACTGGGTAAAAAATGACTGGTAAGAATAAAGTGACATTTCCCAGCCTCCCTTGTAACAAGGTCTAACCACATGACAAATTTCTGATGTGCAACTTTTCAGATGTGTCTTAAAGGGAGGAGGATATGCCCCTTTCACCCACTCCCTGCTCCATTCTGCCCTAGGTATGTTTGTGTGCAAAGTAAAGCTCCATCCTGGGTCACATGATTGAGGGTCATACCTTTGATACAAGCAGAAAGCTGAGGAGTAGCTTGGTTCTTGGATGACTGTGATGTCACGCCAGTCTTGGATTAGATGTTTACTTGAAAGAGAAATAAGTTTGTGAGTCACTATCATTTTTAGTCTCTGTTACATATACCTTAGCTAAATGCTAACTAATCAAAGGGGTCCAGGCTCAAGAAAGAAGCTGTTAGATGACTGCTGCTGTCATCTATACAAGAGCTGATCAAAGTTTGATCAAGGTAGTGACAAAGGACATGGAGAGAAGAGAAAGGGTTCAAGAGATATTTAAGCAGAATTATAATGCTTAGAAATTGAGTGAAACTAGAAAGACTGATTTGCCCCAGACGGAAGCTTTCAGGTGTTGACTCATCTGTGAATATTAAGGGCAGAAGATACCATCCAGTAAGATTAGGAATGAAAAACACCTCTAAATCATTGGCAAAATGTTAAAAGTTAAATGCAGACTTATTTCTGTCTCTTCTGATATTAAGCCTTTCTCTTCCTATGTAAATAGTAGACTGAGCTGGGAGGAAACTGAAAGATGTTCATTCAACAAATATTTACCAAGCACATATTATGTGCCAAGCACTGTGATAAGGGTACAATGGTGACCAATACAGCCATGGACTGTGACCTCATGAGGTATGTAATTACCAACTGTTAGAAGTGCTACATGCCATAAACATGGGGAATTATGGGAGCTGGAGTCTGGAAAGAGTTATTTGAGGAAATAACATTCACGCTAAGTACTCAAGAATGAGTAGAAGTTAAGTAGGTACAGCGAGGGGAAAGCACTGCAAGGCAGGAAATGGGGCGAAGGCCCTGAGATGGAATGGTAGGGGAGAGGTTAGAAGAACGGAGACGGCAGTGTGGTGAGAGCAGGGAGAGGGAGCAAGTGAGGTGTGGTTCCATTCAGTTCCACAAACAGTACTGACGGTCCAGTGTTTGACAGTCGATGATAAGATAAAGCTGAGGTGGGCAGGGGCTGGATCACGCAGGGTCTCAGAGGTCACAGGCAGAATGCGTTTTTATCCTAAGAATGGGAAGCGGAAGTGGATCTGAGGTAAAGCAGCAATTGCAGCAATCCTGTTGGAAGATTGTAAAAATGGGGAGAAGCAGACAGAATCAAGGGATATTTAGAAATGTAAGACGTAAACACATGGGATTTGGCAACTGAGTGAGGTTTCTATCTTCTCCAACTGGAGGAGTACTAGGTATGGGAGGAAAGCTGATGAGGAAAACATGCTGAGTTGGGATGTTTTAGAGAAACCTAAGTGGGAATGTCAATCAAGTAGCTCAGAGGAGAGATCTGGGGAGGCACCAGTAACTGAAGCTGAGTGGGGAGGACACAATCCTAGAAAAATGTCTGAGAAAGAAGAGGCCCTAGAGAAACGTTTAGACGTAAAGGCTGGAAGCAGGTGAGCCTCAAAGGAGGCTATAAAGTTGTGGTGAAAGTAGTAGTAGAACCATGAATGGAATCACGGGCACCAATGAACGATTGCCAATGATGAGGAACTAGTCAATAGTACCAGATGCTACTGAGAAGCGAAGTAAACTGAGGACTGGGAAATCATCACTGAATTCAGGGGTGAGTCATTTGGTGGGCCAGGGTGACCTCATCAAGAACAATTTCAGTAGAATAAAGATTGTAGAAGTCAAAACAGACTGGATGGAGGAATGGGAATGGAGAGCGCCACAGTATCCAACTATTTTAAGAAGTTAAGCTGTAAAGTGGAAAAAAGAATAGGATGGTAGCTGGAGGGGAAATAAGGTAGTGGTTCGTTGTAACAGAGGAGTCATAAGCATGTTGGAACAATGGTGAGAATATAGTAAAATAGGAAGAAGTCAGAGATTCCCAAAGAAGGAAGGGCTAGGATGCAGAGCAGGAAGAGGCATTGGCTTTAAGAGGCACGCTTGCCCTATTTAGATGGAGGGAAAGAGAGAATGATGCTGATATAGGGGGTGACCAAGTTTTGTTGTGAGATTTTGTGGGAACTCCTGACAGCTTCTACTTTTACCTATGAATTAAAAAATAAGGTTACCTGCAGAAAACTGAAGAGAATAGTAAGGGTAATAAGAGGCTAAAGAATGTTGATTTGAAATTATCACTGCAGGGAGCAGCAGAGACTGGAAAAATCTAGTGGGATGATAGGGGTTGAGATTCCATTTTACGCTGATAACCATGAATTCATAGTGATATAAATCTGCTCTGTAGTGATTCCCTTGGGCTTTTAGCTGTCCAAATGCAGACACAGACAAATATCTCATTTTATCTGAGTCCAACAAAGAGATGACCAAGAAATTTAGCCTGCTCCCAGAGAATTTAAGCAGGACAGGGATCTAAAGACAGGTGTTAATGGAGAGAAGGTACAACCACTGGCTTGAATGCTCCAGCAAAATCAAAGAATAGTAAAGGAATATATCAATAAACAAAGTAGAAGGAATACAGTCAGTAAATAAGATGCTGGTAATCGTGTTTTAAAGATGGAGCAGTTTGGGGTAATGACAATGGCCAGGACATAACTAAGGGAGCGGGCGGCTAATCATGGGAGACGGAGTCAAGAAACTAAGAAACCAAAATACTGAATGGAGTATCGAGGGGTTATAGGAAAACCAAGGGCTAGCTATTTCGAGGAAAGTAGGAGAGCAGTGGTTAGTAAGGGCAGGTAATGAGAGAGGGTGGTATAGTTCAACAGGCTCAAAGGCATCAGACTTTGCAAAGGAGTAGGCAGTTATGTTCTGAAGCCACAGTGGCAAGAACGCCAACTCTGTCTCCAATATGTATTTGTGATAAGAGAGAAAGCTTTGTTAACATTTATTCCCATTTTGTGCTTAAGACGTCACACTGCTCTCATTACACCAATGGGTATCACTTCATGGCAAGACCTGAGGGAGACGTCAGTGACTACAGGAGATGGAAAACAGGAGTAGGGTTCTTCTCCTAAGTACTGAAAATGTTTATGAACAGAGAGGAAAGAAGAGGTTAAAAACTTAAAGGATTAACTGATGGATTACACTGAGGGCTACTTGTTTTTCCAAGCCTAGGGACAGGCTGGGTGCAGATGAGCGATGAAAGATAAACTCTGGAAATTCAAAGAACATAGCCTTAGAGTGAAGACAGATCTTGTTCTTAGCCCTTCTCCAGCAAGTAGTAATTATGTGACATGGAAACACAGACAACTCACAATGGAAATTTACTCCAAGGATACACACAAATGTCCATGTGGAAGAGTCCTCCCACCAACAGCACAGTATTCCAGGTCTCCATTCTCGTCTTGGAATTGGTTAAGTTCACAGGCTGTTTTAGCTGCAGTTATACTTTCCAAGGAAAGAACTTTATTGGGTAGACACAAAGCCACTCTGTAGGGAAGTTCCTGGTCAGCAACTTATATGTTCTTACCAAAACCTTCTGTTCAAGATATAGGAGCTAGAGGCAAAAAGCTGTTTGGAGCCACTTCTCTCAAGAGGTAACTATGTATAAGACAGGGTTCTGGTACATTCTGGATTGCTTCCTCATCCATTAAGTGGAGATAATATCTCTTGTAGTTTTGCTACAAAGATTAAGATAAAGTAGGACATATTTCAGTATCAGAACCCATACAAATTGGGTGGCTCAATGGATATTTTGAGAGGCAGCCTGGTGTAGTAAAAAGTACATGGATTTTAAAGTCAGATCTGTATCTATAAGGGTCTGCTACTAGAGAATTTCAACTTTCTGATCCATACAGGGGAGAAAAATGTCTGCTCTGTGGGTGGTTGTAAAGAGTTTTTTTATTATTGTGGGAGCCTATGTCTAAGCGCTTCCATTTCCTCTGTAAAAAATGAAACATGGTCACCTGATGGGAATAGTTGAACGTGAAGTGGGGGATAAGGAGAACAGTATGAAGGTGTAAAATAATTGCCATGGTGATTAGGAGATGAAATATACCAGGAAGCCACAGAGGGCTGCTCGTTGGTAGCGAGGGCTCAGCTGAAGTTGGAGACCTTGAATATTTACACAGCTGTGTTTTTCTCTAGCAGTCTGAATAGAGGAGCAGAAAAAATAAAACAGCTGGAATGATACAAAAAAGACACAAGGGAGGCAAGAAAACGCAGTGATGGAGCGATAGGCCATTCAGACTGCTGAATACAGAAGTAAATTTCACAAGGAGGGCAATAAATGAAAGAAAAATGGAGAGGCTTAACATGGAATAACAGAACAGGAACGGTGGGAAAAATGTAGAGCAGAGGATGGAAGAGCTGAAATTACAGACATGCAGGTAACGATAAAGAAGTCCCAAGGATTTGCTTTATCCCTTTTTTCCCCCCATAACCACCATAGCCTACTTCTCCCTTGGGCTTCTGTCATTCAGGTCTGGCTATATTGCAGAATATGATCCCCCAAGTTTCCCCCTTCTGACTCCTCCTGAAGGCAAGCACACAGACCTTCTTTGTGTAAAGGCTTTACCGCTCATCCTGGGGTAGACAGAAAATAGTAAGAAAGTAACAACTTGGGAAAATAGTTGAAGTTCCAGAGCACCCCAAAATTCTTAGAGGTTTTATCTCTGTTCTGGGGCTACTGACTTCCCAGGAGGCACAGCCTAAAAACCCCATCATTTCTTGATCTGTTGTCCTTAGTTATCTCCTCCTTTCACTACATCTAGCAGAATATAGAGTCCACAAAAGGAGTTATGAATAAACGCACACCTAGCTCACAAATGAGCCATTTAAGTCAGACAGATTTAAGTGAAGGACCCGTAGAAAGAGGTCTCATTTTCTCTTCCATCTGGGCAGGAACCAACATCCTGTCGATGTTACTAACATTAAAATTGTACCCACAGACCTTGCTTTAACCAAGTGCCTGGGAATGTTGAGGTTTTCCTTCTACACACAGAAGGCAATTTCTCCACTGCCACGGCTGAGGCCAACAGATATGCACTAACTGACAGAATAAAGGATGGTGCCAATAAAGTGGGCAAAGCTTCCCCGCCCAGAACATAAACCAAAGAGAGTAAAAGCGGGTTTATTGGCTCCAGGAAAAGGAGCAATAGTACCCAGCTCTCAGGCAACCCCTCACTCTAAATACAGGCTGCACCCAGCCCAAGGTCCCCTGGCCCCTTCAGTTTGAGGGTCCATCCAGCGCCTCCCTTCCTGGGGATGCGGAGGGCTAGCTGCCTGATGGCGAGGTTCCGGACTGTTCAGCAGCAACACCTGGCCCAGCTGAGGCGGCCTCGTAGTCTGCGATGCGGCGCTGTACCAGGGCAGGCATGAGCTGCACGTAAGCGGCCATGAGGCGGTGGTTGGAATGGATCAGCTTCCCAGCACAGCTGTGCAAACAGGCCTCCTGGAAGGAAGACAGGGTGAAGCAGAGGCCAAAGATGTCCTGCCGGGTCCGTCTCCTTCCTTCCCATCCCTAGCCTAGGGGCGAGGGTCGTGGAAAGGCCAGGGCCAGAGGCAGGGGAAGCTGGGGTTGGGAACAGTCTACGGCGAACCTCCCTACAGAGTTCCCCACCTAACCTCCTCAGCATCCAGAGCGCGGTGGTGCAGGCTGGGCACGCAGCGCTGGAAGCAGAGTTCCGTCATCCGATTGTAGACCAACAGGAAGTCCCGCAACTAGGAGAAAAGGGGACAAAGAACTCAGCGGTAAGGGGGCACCTCGAGGCCGCGTCGCTCGAGGTTTCCTAGGACCACGCGCACAGCCCGACGTTCCCAGCCCTCGGACATCCGGCCAAATGGACAAGGATGCTAGCTGAACTTTAGCTGAACTTATGGCCCTGCGGCGACTCAGCACCCACTCACGTTCCTCAGCTGCTGCTGCTGCTGCTGTTGCTGCTGTGGCTCCATCGCGCCACGGGCGCACACTACGTCACTTCCCGGCAGCTTCTTGGTAACGCCCCGGAAGTGCTCTTTTCTCCCTCCCCAGGGACTGAGGGGTTGGCTTAAGGATTGTCCTGCCCCCGGCTTAACGTCATTTCCGCCCTTATAATCTGCGACGTGGCCGGCTTCTTCTGCCCGGGAGGGGACGTCACTTCCGCCGAGTCCCTGACCTGCTGCTAGGATCGCGACGGGAACTGGAGCCCGAGGTCCCCGCGCGGCCCGGGCCTGGCGCCCTGAGGGGAAGAGCGGCCCGGCCCGAGGTGAGAAGGACATGCTTGGGCGAGGGGAAGTTGAACGCACGAACCTGCCATTAGCGAAAGATGCCACTGAACCCTGGGGAAGGATGAGGATACACCTGATGCCCAGGTGTATGGGGCGGGGGCGGGGACTAACACACCTGGGGGACATAACTGACTTTGGAAGGGATCACTATGTTCTGGGAAGAAGAGGCTTTTCCCAGAGGCCAAGAACATACATCAACTGATTCAACTAAGGCCTGGGGGGAGGGCCCGAGGAAGAGGAGGTGCATGGGATGGAGGAGGGGGAGACCACCTGAAGGAAGGGGGAAGAAACACCAAGGGAGTGTGAAAGACCAAGCAATGGAGAACATACCTGAATGGAAGGAGTGGGCTCCTGAGCCTTGGAAAGGGGTTAATCTGGTGGGAGGAAACAGCTGCATGGGGATAAGTTCCAAGACAGCACAGACCTTCACTCTCTTGGTCACTGCTGTGACCTCAAATAACGCATGACACATAGTAGGCACTTAATAGATGTCTGTTGAATGATTTAATGCATGAATGATCACCTGAGCCCGGGTGGGGCTGGGGGTTCATGAGAAGACATCTGGGGCCTGGATGTGAATGCGGAAAGATGTGCACCTTGGAGGGGAGAAATACATATCCATGAGAAGAAAGGAGTAGTGGCCCAAACCCAGAATACTCAAGTCTTAGGGCAACCTCTGAAATCTCTGAAATGGTGGGGGAGACCTTTCTTTCCGGAGTACTGGCCAGTTTCCAGAAATGTCTGTGTTGGTCTTTGCAGGGCGCTGGGGTGGAGACTTTGACTCCAATCCCTTCCCTAGCCATGACGGACGGGATCCTAGGGAAGGCAGCCACAATGGAGATCCCCATCCATGGGAACGGTGAAGCTGGGCAGCTTCCTGAGGATGATGGGCTGGAGCAGGTGCTTCTGTTTGATTCTTTTCCATATTTTTTCAATTTAGGAATCCCAAATCATAAGCCCTGGGCTCTCACCCCATTCCATTAGTTTTCCCCTAACTTATCTAACTCCCTCCAATCTTTTTACAAATCTTCATTCTGATTCTATGCAGACTTCCCTTGTGTGCTCTCTCTGTGATGCTTCAATCCAAGCTTGTTCTCACCCCCCAAATGCTTCAGCTGCCCCAATGTTCCTGAAGCCCCCCTCTTCTCTGGCCTATAGGACCTCCAGCAGGTGATGGTGTCAGGACCCAACCTCAATGAAACCAGCATTGTGTCTGGTGGCTATGGGGGCTCTGGTGATGGACTCATCCCCACAGGTATGAATGATCAGAACAGGAGAGGAAGCTTGAGTGGAGAGAGGGAGAGGAATGGTTCTGGGGAGTATAGGATATGTCTAAGATAGTTTGAATTATGTCTGGAGATCTTGGGAACTTCTGCTAGTATAAGCTCTATGCACTGTCCTTAGCCCAAGGCTAGAGCCCAGGGTTGTCCAACTGCTCCCACTTGCCATTTAGCCCCTGAGATGTGACCATTTGTCCTTTCTCTGCTTCTACCACCTGAATCACGTTAAGAACTCTGTTTCATGGAAGTTCTCCCTGCTCTGGAGCTTGAGACTGATTTGGAACTCTGAAACTTCTCAGAGTTTTGCTTTAGACTCTAAAGTTTAGAGAAGCAACTATCCTTGAATCACACACTGACTAGGATTCCACATGAGAATGTCAGTGAGGTTTCCTGTTATCAGGACCCACCATCCTGGACCTCCCACCCCATTCTCAGCATATTTTCTTCCATTTTCTCTGCCCCTGTACACCAGCAAGTCCCTCCCCCCACTCTAGCCCCCATCACCACCTCAGAAGGAGGCCAGATGTATATTGGGATTTGGGTCTCAGGGCACAAGGTATGAGTTCTTCCTAGGGAGTAGGAGAATCTCATTGTCTCTAGTTTCTGCTACTTCAGAGAAGTCATTTCCATATGCAGAGTGGGAGGTATGGGTGGAGCCACAGAAATGTCTGGTTATATCTGAGAGAGGCTGGTGTCAGAGAACTTGGTTCTTTAGGGTCTGGCCGCCATCCATCTCACAGTACCACTCCTGCTGGCCCCGGAGATGAGGTGGCTCGGGGCATCGCTGGAGAGAAGTTTGACATCGTCAAGAAATGGGGCATCAACACATATAAGGTGGGATTTAAGCACTTTTCTCTTCTCCCAAACTTCCCGTGGGTATCTTTTCCCCATCTTCCAGATTTCACTATCCCATCTATGGCTGAGACTAGCAGTGTGGGGATGCTAGGGTAGATACTTGTTGGGGGGGGCAGGGTGCTAGGGTCTCTGACCTATTCCCCCACTTCCCAATCAGTGCACAAAGCAGCTGTTATCAGAGCGATTTGGCCGAGGCTCCCGGACTGTGGACCTGGAGCTAGAGCTGCAGATTGAGTTGCTGCGTGAGACGAAGCGCAAGTATGAGAGTGTCCTGCAGCTGGGCCGGGCACTGACAGCCCACCTCTACAGCCTGCTGCAGACCCAGCATGCACTAGGTGACGCCTTTGCTGACCTCAGCCAGAAGTCCCCAGAGCTTCAGGTGCCTTGGTCAGGCCAAAGAGGGTGGGGGGACTGGGCCCGGGCCCTCCCAGGCAGTCAGCCCTCAGCCTCCCTCCCTCCCTCCCTCCCTCCTGCAGCCCAGAGGGAGAACCCCTCCAGGGTAGGCCCAGCCCTACCCCCAGCAGCATTCACCCGTGGAGTCAGCCTAAGGGTTTGTACAGAGGTTCAGAAGTTGGAGGGGTGGGGGAGGCGGCACGTTAGATGCCTCACAAGTAACCTTTCTCTGCATCGGTGCTCGGCCTAATCAGAGCCCGTCCCTTGCCTGCTGCACTAGCTTTCCCTGTTCTGGTTCTGTGAACTTATCTGAGAACCCCACTCCCACAGTCCTACCCCAGCCATCCCTGGGGCGGCCCCACTAACTTTCTGGCTAAGAGAGCCTTGCTGGAGGCAGTCCTTGGCTGTTCCAGTTTCCATGGCTGTTTCCTCCCTGGGGAGGAGGGGAATGAGGGCCCTATAGCTTTAGTCAGGCAGGTGCTGTTGCTCAAGGCATGTCCTCCCTTCTGCCCTCAGGAGGAATTTGGCTACAATGCAGAGACTCAGAAGCTGCTGTGCAAGAATGGAGAGACACTGCTAGGGGCCGTGAACTTCTTTGTCTCTAGCATCAACACATTAGTCACCAAGACCATGGAAGACACGCTCATGACTGTTAAACAGTATGAGGCTGCCAGGTGTGGGCACCAGCAGGGTGTTGGGAGTTGGCTGGCATGGGTAGAAGTTTGAGCTTTGGGGTCATAAGAATTGAGGAAGGAAAGGAGAGTCTGTGTGGAGGACACAGGGGTGGAGACCAGCCTGTATCACCCCTTCTCCAGGCTGGAATATGATGCCTACCGAACAGACTTAGAGGAGCTGAGCCTAGGCCCCCGGGATGCAGGGACGCGTGGTCGACTTGAGAGTGCCCAAGCCACTTTCCAGGCCCATCGGGACAAATATGAGAAGCTGCGGGGAGATGTGGCCATCAAGCTCAAGTTCCTGGAAGAAAACAAGGTGCCAACCCCACCCCTTTGACCTCACCCCCCCTTCCCCATCTGTAACACTGACCTTCTACCCCTAAGACCCTCCCCATTACTGGATGGGGGAAATGTAGCCTGGCTAAGGTGTGGGATCTTCCCCCAACCCCTTCAATCCCTGGACCTTCCTAGTTACCTGCCCTCCAATCCCTGGCCCTTTTCTGTTGGAGGATTTGGCTGCTAATCTCAGGAACATAACTGGGAAAAATCATCCCCTGAGCTGGGGTACCAGAACCCCAGGCCCAGCAAATCAAGTCAGGTTTCTCCCATCAGACTGACCCTTATCCTTTGGCTCCCTTAGTGGAGGTCAGCCCCCACCCTAAAAGCACCATCAGAGCAGAATCCATGTACCCTGGTCTGGGCTCAGGCTCAAGAAGGGCATCTGAGTCCAGTCTCAGCTGACCCTGCTGGACCCCCAGATCAAGGTGATGCACAAGCAGCTGCTGCTCTTCCACAATGCCGTGTCAGCCTACTTCGCTGGGAACCAGAAACAACTGGAGCAGACCCTGCAGCAGTTCAACATCAAGCTGCGGCCTCCGGGAGCAGAGAAGCCCTCCTGGCTAGAGGAGCAGTGAGCTGCTCCTAACCAAACCTGGCTATCAAGAAGGACATTGGGAGAGGCAGTCCCAGGGTGGGGGAGATTGGACATGGAACATCCCTTGCCACCTGCCTCTGGCTTGGGTTCCCTTTCCCTGGCTGGGGCCCAATACCAGTTTTGCCCACACTGCTGTGGGTAGGGAGGGGGCTTGCAGGCCCAGCAGCTGCTGCCCTGTCCTTTATCTTCCTGGCCTCTGGGCTTCATTCCCAGATCTTTTCCTTCCACTCCACAGCCAAAGGCTATAACAGAACCACTCCCTGGCCAATGGCATTACTCCTCAGGCCTGTCCCCAGCTCCTGGGGTGTGCCCCCTGACCAATGGCAGAGCCTCAAAAGGCCCTGTCAGCCAATGGCAGCTCTTCTTGGGCTCCCCTGGGCCAATGAGGTTGCCTCCAGTACCCTTTGTCCCTCCTCTATGCATCCCCATTGCAGAGAAGGGGACTGGGACCAAAGGGGTGGGGATAATGGGGAGCCCCATTTCTGGCCCTGCATCTGAATGGGCTTCCCCTCACCTACCCACCCAGTTTAATTGTGCTTAGAGCCCTGGAAAATTGGGACCTAGCACTAGGAATAAACCTTTCATAAAAGCAGGCCCAGTGAGGTCAATTTGTGGGGGGCTCTAGGAGGGTGGGCTGGGTGGAGAAATGCTCAGTCTAGTCATACACCAAAATCCTGTCAAGCCAGAAAAGCAGAGCAAGATAGGTGGAAATCACAGGTTTCAGGAACAGAGAGCCTGCTCCTCCCCCAGCCCCAGCTGGAGCCAAAGCTTTATTTGCTCTTTAGGCCAGCCCCGAGAAAGCTATGGCCTTAAGAGCACAGGACCTAGAGGGGGTTGGGCCCGCTGACCTTCATCATCCATTCATTCATACAGCAAATATTTACCGAGTGCTTTTATTTGCCAGGCACTGCTCTAGACCCTGGGGATACATCAGTGAATAAAACACAGTCCCTTCCCACATTGCTTATGGCCTAATGGGGGATAGAGACAAGTAACCAGGCAACTACAATGCAGTGATGAGTACTAGGATACAGAAGTTCAGGGAGCTGTGTGAGTGCAGAGGAGGGGCATCTAGCCGAGATGGGTGGAGATGGGCTATCGCCTTGAAACTAAGACCTGAATGGCAAGTAGACATAGGCAAAGAATAGGGAGAAGAGCAACCTAAGCAGAGAGGCCAGCATATGCGAAGGCCCTGATAGGACTTGGGAGGAATTCAGTTTGGAATGAAAAGTGGAGGGGGAGTGGCTAGAGGACTACAGAGGTGAGGCAGTGAGGGGTCACAGTGGGCCTGTTCAGGCTTATGATAAGGACATTTGCCCTCAGGAGAAAGGGAGCTGTAAAGCTTTTTCAAGCACGAGTTGGATGGCATGGGAGAAATCTAAAGTTGAGGAAAGTAGGGCGCATGAGGCTTGAAATAGTGTCATACAGACCCTGGCCCCCTCACACTGGGTAGTCTAGTAACCCTGGTCCCAAACCCAAAAGAAAGTATGAACCCGGAGGCTCAATCACAAGCATTGGAGCACCTGTGCTGGGCGCCAAAACTCATCAGGTGGATGAGAGGTTGAGGGTGCACCCAGGTGTTGAGCCCTATCAACCTTGTTTGAGGCAAGGAATCTCCCCAACAGCACTTTGATTCAGTCAGCGCCAGGTACCGTCACTTCTGTGCTCCTTGACCAAGGAGAGCTCCAGAATTCGTTTCAACATTCTCCACTACCTCTCTGGAGGGCTGGAGGAAGAGGACAACCCAGTCAGCAGCTTCTCGTAGCACTGAGATCCATGCAGCCTGATTTTGCTCTTTGCCACATACTGCAGCCCCCAGGCAACCTTTCTGGGTTTTGGTCAGCCTGCAGCCGTCTGACTGGAGCTTGATTATTAGGTTGGGTGTTTCACATACAAACCCCCACTTCGTGGGCCACTGGGGACTTCCAACATGAAAGGTACTGAATCTCCAGGTGACGGGAAGCAGGCTTTAAAGCAGAGCTCAAACCCTGGTTACACCACTTTCTAGCTGAGTTAGCTGTTCAAGGTTAACGTCTGGGGAGCCAAGGGCCCTCGTTTCTTCTCCTGTAAAACACAGCTAATAAAAGAAGATACCTATTAAGCTTATGAGTATTAAAGGAGACAATATATGTAAAGTGATTCGTTATGTTTCTGGCACATAATAAGCACTCAGTCCCTGTTAACTGTTATTATAATTTTTATTATTTTCCACTGGGGCTGCTTTTCCACAATGCGATGATTCTGAATTGCTCCGGCTTTTGGAGTGTGGAAGGGAAGCGCTGGATGGTCTGAACCATAATCTCCTTGCGAGGGGGCTCCTGAGGGAGAGTCAGGCACACACAGCCAAGTCCAGTCCCCCCACCCTTCACCCCGTCCGCCCCTTTTCCTAGCGCTCTGGGTACTGCCCTTCCACCTGGGGGTCCCTTTTGCCGCCCAGGGATCCGTGCGGAGGTACAGACTATCCCTGTGTCTCCCTGCGCAGTAGAGAGCACACACTAGCATATTCCGAAGGCGCCCCCCAAAGAAAGACGGGAAGTGCACCTTCTGGAGGGCCCGGACCGGCTCCCCGAGTCCGAAATCTCTGCTGCCCAGCTGCGTTTTCTTGACGGAGCCTCGGCTCAGTCCCTGAGATCTACCACGCCGCCCTGCCCCAGAGCGGTCGGGAGCCAGAAGCCGCTGGCAGGGATCGGGGATCCGGGATCCGGGATTCGGTTCACGCGGCTCCCCGGTCCGCCCGCGGAGGCAGCTCCCGCAGGAGCCTCGAGGGGGTTGGGGGAGCCGGGAGGGTGGGGTAGAGGCGGGCGGGGCCTCCGCGGCGGCGGGCGGGGCGTGGGTGGGTCTTCAGCACCCGAGCCGCCCCCTCCCCCGGCTGGTCCGCAGCCCCGCCCCGGCCCCTCCCTCCGGCCTGTGCGGCGGGTCCGGCGGCGGCGCCGGCGCGGGGACAGGCGGAGGCGCGGGACGTGGGGCGGCGCCGCGGGCAGGGCCGGGCGGACTGGCGCTGGCAGCGGGGGCAGCGCCGCGGGCCGCTCCGAGTGGCCGCAGTCTGGGCCTTGGTCCTCCCATCCTGCTCCGCCGCGGTGAGTGCGACGGGCGGCCCCCAGGGGTGCATTTGTGTGCCTGTCTGCCCGGCTCCGGGTCCAAGTCCGAACGGCGGTGTGTCTGTCCGAGTGTCTGTGGGTGGGGGCATAGATGCTTTTCAAAAGCTGTGTCTGTCTCTGTCCACGTGAGGCGTGTCCGTGTCCGTGAGAGCAGTGGGGGGATTCTTCGGGCTGTGGCTGCTCACGTGAGGTCCATGTTTGAGGGGGGGAGGCGCGGGTGGATGGGTGATGGTTCCTTGGAGGAGCGCGGGGTTTGGGAGCTTGTGTATGTTGGCGGAGGGTGTCGAACGCTGCGGCCGAGGGTGGTGGTGCTGTGGCGGGTGGGGTTGCTGAATGGGACTCCGGAATCCTGTGGCCCAGCTTGTCTGAAGGGCTCCTTTCTCCCTGCTGCAGACACTTCCACCCCTGGCTCCCCCCTCCATCCTCCTCATGCACCCAGAAGCCCCCCAGGCCAGGTTGGAGGACACTCTTTTCCCCCTCTAGTCCTGCTCCCTGGACAGGAAGCCTCATCCGGAGGCTGCTTGTTGTAGGAAAGGACCCCTCTGATTCCCCTTCAGCCTGGGCCCCGCCTGGAGGGCCCCAGGCCCCTCCCTGGTTCTAGCCTCCTCCCTTCTGGACTTGGCTTCAGATCCTGGGCTGCAAACCTGCAGGGACAGATGGTTGCAGGTTGGAGGGGCAGGCTGCACCCCAGGGAGGTCGGTCTGACCGAAAGGCAGGTCCTGAGCTTGTTCCTTGTATGGGGGTCTCTGATGTGGACAGCATAAACCCAGGACTAGCCCCAGTAGGAAGATGAGATCTGGGAGGTTGGAGTGGGTGCAGAGGTCTTTTTCACAGGTCTTTCCCTGTTTGTCTGTCCAGCTCACCAGTGCCCATTCATCCCCTAAGTAGGGCTCTGATTTGCTGCGGAATTGGAATCAGAGCTGCAGGCCTGACAGGTGCCCTGCCTCTCTTGGCTTGCATGCCTCCAGTGACAGAGCACTTACTACCTTCCGTTGTGGAAGAGCTTTTTTTATGTTGAGTAGAGGTCTTTTTCCTTGGAACTTTGTTTACTTGTCTTGTTATTGCCTGTGCTTTTGCCTCTGTCTGGTGAGAGGGAACTGCAGTGATTTAACATGGCTCTCCTGTCACCAACATATACTGAGCACCCTCTGTGTGCCAGGTGCTGCCTCAGCCTCTTAGGGGACAATGGCATTCTTGCTGAGAGAAGAGCTTGAGCAAAGGCCCATCGTTGTGATAGTACAGCCTGTGTTCAGAAAAACAGAGCAAAACCATATGTCTAGAGTAGAGGGTGCCCAGAGGGAGTGTCATGGGTGCCCTAAACTTAGCAAACATTTATTTTGGAAGGGTGGGGGGGGGCAACTGCAACCACCCTCTAACACACCTAGCCTTACTGTGGAAACCAGCAATCAAATCCTCAAGGTGGGATTTAATCATGGCACATAATACAGTCTGTAGGGACCTTTGGCTGGAAAGAGAACCTTGGGAATCACAGATTTGGGGAACAAAGAGACCCCCCCTCCAATCCCAATTTACAAGTAAGGGATGGAGTAGAAACTTGCCCTGAGTCTTACCTTGCATTAGTGAGATTAGTGCCAAGGTCAAGACTAGCTCCTAAATCTCCTGACCTTCTAACTTGGTTACATTTTTGAGGCGGAATCAAGGATATAGTCATAGTATCTGAAAGGTAAAAGAACAGGAAGAATTGAGAAGATTCCCAGGGTTCTGGCTCACATGGCCAGGTGGATGGTGGCACCTTTTATTGAGATGAGAAACACCAGCAGGATGAGCAGATTAAGGGAAAATGAATTCCGTTTTAGACTACTCTCTATGCATAATCCCTGTGGAGATGTCCAAGATATGGTTGGATATATGGGCCTGGTGTTCAAGAAAGTTTACTGCACAGGAGATAATGCTTTGGGAGTCAAGTGGATGGTAACTGAAACCATGAGAGATGACGAGATTTCCCAGGCAGAGTATGCAGCTAAGCGAAGAGGCCCTGGATCAAAGCCCTGGGGAGTTAGACATTTAAGGAATGGGCAGTGAAGGCACAGCTAGAGAGGCAGGTGTAGAACCCATATCAAGTGGATCATGAAAACATCTAGTACAACCTCTGCCCTTTTGAATCTTGCTCCCTTGCCCCAACTGGTCCATGTTTCTTAATTTTTCATGCTTCTGCTCCTTTACTCACAGTTTCCCCAATGTACCTATTAAGCTCCTGCAAGACGCAGATCATATATCCTTTCCCCTGGAAGCCTTCTTTATTCTCTTCCACCACCTTCAGAGTTAGAGACTTCCTCCTTTTTTCAGCTGTAACAGTTTGAATGTGTCAGTATCATGACACTTACCACATTATAGTTATGTATTTCCATGTCTCTTTCCCACACTAGTCTGAGAACTTGTGAGGGACAGGGTGTGCATCTGTTTCAGCTTTGTGTCTCCAGTTCCCAGGTTAAGAGCCTGGTCCAGAGTGTGCCCAGGGCAGTCTGAGTGTTTGCTAGGTCGATCAGCTGATTGGATGGTTCGTCCACCTGCTCAGTCTGGCAGTGCTGGGGGAGATGGCACTGTGAATTTCATCACTTTCCTTCCCTGTCAATCTTACTGAAAGGGTTCCTTGGCTTCCAGGACTTCACCTCCTCCAGGGATTTTTCTGTTCCAGAGAAACACCCAAAACTGTAACCTGCAGTCATTGTCATTTTGCTGAGGACTCAAATGATCAAATACACTTGGGGGGGTAGTGTATAGGAGTGAGTCATTTTAAGAAGCAAGTGAGCCTTGCTGACCTCTTGCATCATTTTTAAACAATGCCTTGGTCACCTACGTCTAGCCACAACTGTGTAAATCATGTGTCCTGGGACTCTCGTGAGGTTGTAGGAGGAAGTCATGGGGGAAATTGGATGCTGTTTGAGAATTTGGAGAAACTGAAAAGCCTTGAAACAAATCCTTTGCAGATGCCAAGGAGTTAGTGGAGTCAGCGCTGGCTTTCTTCATTTGTTCAAAATGAACTTCCTTCCCAGCCCTCTGGATCTGGCTTCCTCTCCTCCACCCTCTGGAAACCATCCTCCCTATAGCTAATGACAGCTTCTTTTTGGCTTTAGATCCTAGGGCCTCTCTGCAGCATTTCACAATGAAGGTTCTTCCCCTATTCGTGAAGCTTCTTCTCCCTTGGTCTTCACAGTGTCTCTCCTTTCTTGTTTCCCCTGCCTCTCAGGCCACACCTTTTCAATTTCTATACAAGCAAGCTTTGTTTCCTGGGCCTATCCCTTAAATGCGGAGGTTCCTCAGGGCACAGTCACGGGCTCTCCTTTCTCTCCTTACACTCTGTCTGGTTTTGTCAGCCAATTCCATGGCTTCAGGCACCATCTCTACACTAATGACTCCCAAATCCTTTTCTCCAGGCCGACCTCTTTCTGAGGCCCCGGCCTGTCTTTCCCACTGGCCGCCGGAGCTCCGTTCAAATGTCCCGTAGGCACTTCAGCTTTGTCTTACCAAACACGGAGCTCATCCTTTCGTGCAGCTGCTCCTCTTCCAGAGTTCCCAAGCCAGAAAACAAGGGATCATCTCCAAGTCTTTCTTCTCTGTCTACTCTTCACATCATACCAACCAGTCATCAAGTTCTGTTGATTCTTCCCTGTGAAATCTGCTTCTGTCCACCTCCCCTTTGCTGCTCCCCTAGTCAAGGCCACCATTACCCTCCTGTAGAATGTCATGCAGTCTCACCTTTCCCCTAGTGACCCTTCTAAACTATTTTTCACACAGCAGTCAAAAAGTGACTCTTGTGGCTCTATCACTTTATACTTAAGCCCTCTCTGCCCACCTACCCCCACTCCCCACGCTCCTACCCCCCCCCCCTTGCTCTTTGGATAAAACCTTCATCTCCAAACAGGGAAGAGTAAAGTCTAAACTCCTTAATAAGGCCAACAAAGTACTGCGTGATCTAGTTCCTGCCTATCACTCCATTTCATTTCTTAGCCCTCCTCTGTCACAGTGTGTGATTCAGTCTCCTGATGCAGAAGGTACCATGCTCTGTAACTCTTATTTGTCCTGGGGTGTGAATGGCACTTTCTTCAGAGAACTCTCTTGACCCCCAACCTTCAGTAACCCCCCTTCCCTGCCCCAGCTCTAGGTTAGGTGACCTCTGTGCTCTGAAGCAGCTCCTGCTTCCCCACAGAGCCTTCCGTGTTGCATTGCAGTAATCTATGTATTAGATTATGGAACCCATGAAGGCTGCACTGTGACTGTTTGTCTTTGTATTCCCAGTCCTAGCAGCGGTGTTGAGTGAACGCTGAATGAGGAAATGAGGTGCCTTTAGAACTGAGCCGTAGAAGATGGGTGGAATAAGGGATGCGGGGATGGCAGTGGGCAGCCTGAGGAAGGAGGGTGAACTCTCAGCTCTGAGTTCAAGATCCTCCAAGTTTCCGCTGTGAAAATCAGTCCATCTAAACCATCACCTATAGGACTTTGGGGGCAGATCTCTAGGACACGGGGGTGGGAGGGGTGGGAGGAGGAGCCCAAGAGAAGAAGGGAATCTTAGTGATTCAGGCTTGGGTATGTCCTCCGCGGTTGCATGCCCAGCAAGTCTGGGTGGGGAACTGAAGCAGGAAGGGGAAGGGGGGGAGGAGCTGTCCGTCCTTGGATGTAGCCCAGTCCCCGCCCCTGTGTGACAAGCTAGGAGAGCCCCTGGGGCCTGGAGAGAGGCGGAGCCTGAGATACAGATGCCCCGGCAGGGCCGAGTAGGCCACTCCTACTCTTCCTCCCAAGCCCTGCCCTTCACCAGACTCAAGCTTCAGTCTGGCTCCCGCCTCCCGTTCCTTCCGCCAACCCTCGGTCTGTCCTCCTCCTGCTATGTTGTCCTGGTGTTAGGTCTCTCTGGAGAGAGAACCTCAGAATCCCAGGGCCCGCATCAGGAGAGGATGCTCTCAGGGAGGCCCTTCCTATCCTGTTCCTACTCATGCCCACCCTTACACAAACATAAGGCACATGCAGTTCAGCCCTTCTTGTGCTCCTCCCCAAACGGGGAGAGGATTCTGGACTGGCCCCCACGGCAATCATTCGTTCGTTTGTTCATTCATTCATTTATTCATTCAGTCATTGTCTTTGAGGAGCCTATGATGCATCTAGCTGGGCACAGATAGTGGTTACTTGATTCTAGCCACTGCCTGTTTTGAAGGAGCCAGCGGTCTTTCTGCCTCCCTTCATGGCTACATTTCTCTCATGAACTGCCTACAGCCACTATTGTTAATGTCTTGTCTCCATTCCTCACTCACCGCTGTAACCCCACTGCTGCCCCTGCTGTGTCACCATGGCCAAACCTGGCGGGCGTGCCAGTCTTCATCTGCCTTCGTCGTCCCTTCTTTCTGGAACCACTCTCTTCCTTGGATTTATTTGGATCCACGGTCTCTTGGTTTTCTTCCACCCGTTTGGGTTCTCCTTCGCTCTGCACTGTCTGTCCCTAGGCAGACTCATCCGTTCTCGTTGCTTTAAGTGCCATTAATATGCCAGTGCTTCCAAATCGGTAACCAGCCAGATTCTACTCTACCCAGCTTATATTCTGTTCCTTACTTGACATCTCTACCTGAATATCCTACAGGGCGTCAAACTTCGCATGCCAAAAACCGAATGCCCCACACCAGTTCCTCAGCTTTCACGGTCTCTGTGCATGGGCCACCATGTGCTCAAGTGAGGAGCCTGGGAGTCCTTACCAGAACTCCCTTTTCCCTCTCACACCCCATCCATCGTGGTGTCTTTTAGATTCAGCCTCATGAGTATTTCTCGAATCAGTCTACCTTTTTGCCGACATCTCTGCTAATACCCAACATCATCTGACAAGAAGAACTGAGGTAGCTTCCTACCTGGTCTCCCTGCCTCCACTCTGGTTCCTCCTCAATCCCCATAGCTACCAGAGGAGCTTTTTATTTATTTGTATTTTTTGTAAATTACACCATCCCTTCCCCCCACTCCCAATTAGGGTAAAGTCCAAATTCTTAACATCAAGGCTCTTGGTGACCTCATTTCATCCTACCTTCGCAGACTCACCTGTTGCCTTTTATTCAGTTTGCACTGACCACATGGTCCTTTCGGGTTATCATTGAGACTTCTGCCTCAGAATTTTCATTCCTGCTGTTCCTTCAGCCCAGAATGATTTCCCGCCCTCACTCTTTGATGCCCCCACCCTCATCCCTACCATTTTCCTTCCATTCTTCAGAGCTCAACTTAAAAGTTACCTGTTTAGAGAGGTCCTATCTGCTCACCTAAACCAAAAAGTGTTCTTTCTCATAGGATCCTTTCTTCTTTATAGCACTGTCCTCCCTCACAATTTGTAAGTATATATTTGTTTATTTACTTTAAAAATATATGTCGGGGCACCTGGGTGGCATAGTTGGTTAAGCGTCCGACACTTGGTTTCAGCTCAGGTCATGATCTCATGGTTGTGGGATCGAGCCCCACGTCTGGGTTCTCACTCAGAATGGAGTCTGCTTGGGATTCTCTCTCTTCCTCTCCCTCTGCCCCTCTTGCTGGTATACACATGCTCTCTCTCTCTCTCTTTCTCTCTCTAAGATAAATAAATCTTTTAAAAAAGTAAACAATAAAATAAAATATATGTCACCACTCCCCACCACAAGGACAGTGACCATATCTATTTTGTTTATCACTCTAATCCCAACACCTGCACAAAGTAAGCACTTAATAAATATTTGTTGAATTACAGAATTAATTCAATAAACATAGATCAATCCTATGTCAGGCTCTGTGCTAAGTGTTAGGAATAAAAAATAAGATACAATAAGAACTCTGCATGCAATGGAGGAAGCAGAGAAGTAACGAGAAAATAACAGTATAGCATATCCAGGCTAGAATGGAGGAAATGCAGGGTATGGAGGGACCTAAAGGTAGAATACCTAACCCAGCCTACAGGAAACCAGGGAGGGCCTTCTGGAGGAAGTGACATCTGTGTGGAGACCTGAAAGCTAAGTGGGAGCCAGGCAGGCAAAGGGGGACTTGGAGGAGGAGCTCAGGCAAAGAGAACAGAATGTGTGACTGCCCAGAAGCAAAAGAGAACAAGGAGTTTTCCAGGAACTGAAGAGAAACCAATGTGACTGATCATAGAATCATGAGATGTGAGGTAGTAGAGAGAGCTATGGGCCAGACAAAGCTAAGCCTTGTTGGTCATGCTAAGGAGTTTGGACTTTGTCCTCTGGACAGTGGAGAACCGTTGAAGGATTTTAACAGGGAGTAGGTGACAAGATGGAAGCTGTGTTTTAGGGGCGTCAGTCTAGCTGCGAGGGGGATGGATGAGAGGCACAAACGAGGAGACAAGGAAACCAGTTAGGAGGCTGCTGCTGTGTCACAGGAGAGACTTGGTGGCAGCCTGAACCAAGGGCAGTGGCTGTATGCTTGGAGAGGGGGATAAGATATTCGGGAGGCAGACTCCACCAGACCTGATACTGACTGGATGTGGATACTGATAGAATATGGTCCCAGACAGGTGTGCTGAGAGGTGGGTCAGAGCATAGGTAGCCGCAGGTAGTCAGGAGAGACCCTCCGTGAAGAGGCTGTCCTAGAAGAGGACTTGGGGAAGGCAGAGGAGGTGAAGGATGGGTGTGTCATTGCAAGTGGGCATCCCTGTACTGTGCACTCAACATATGCTATCACAGATTCTCAAAACATCCATTCGAGGTACGGATTATTCCCATAATTACAAATTAGGAAACAGGCTCAGAGAGGTTATATGAATTGTCTGAGGTCACATGCCTGGTACGAGGCCGAGCTGGGTTTGAAACCCCAATCTACCCCTGAGTCTGTGGTTTTAACCAGAGCACCATGCTCAGAGGTCCCTCAGCTCACCTACTTCACCCTGTTCCCTCCCGGTCACTGCCTGTCCGGCCTCTGGCAGGGAAGGAATGGGGTTAGTTCCCTGCAGGGGATTTGAGTGGTGGGGATCAGGCGGGGAGAGGGAGCATGGGCTTCCTTGGGGCTGACGCTCTCTCTGTACACAGGCTGGTGTGAGTGGCAGAAACCGTCCGTGGGCGCCATGGCGAAGAGGGAGGACAGCCCTGGCCCAGAGGTCCAGCCGATGGACAAGCAGTTCCTGGTGTGCAGCATCTGCCTGGACCGGTACCGGTGCCCCAAGGTTCTGCCTTGCCTGCATACCTTTTGTGAGAGGTGAGGGGGTGTGTGTACCCGAGGGGGATGAGGAGCTTGCGGGACCCCTGAGCTGGGGGTGGCATGTGCAGACCTGTAGGAGGTGAGGGACATGTAGACACATGGAGGGCAGCAGATGTACCCCACCTGCAGGAGATGAGGTTTTGGTGCGAGAATGTGTGAGAGGACCAGAAGCTGCTAACACTGGGTCAGGGGTCCTGCCCCTTCCCAAACCTCAAGGCGGCTTTCAACACTACCAGAGACATCAGACAGAGGTGAGACTCTCCACGAGTGGCAGCACCAGAAGAGTTTGTCACCAGTGGGAGGATGGTGGAAGGTCTGTCCTTCCCTGCGTGTCTTCATGGTTGTCCTGATGCACTGAGTGAAAGGCAACCACTTCCAGCCTTCAGGCTTTTATCCATTATTTATTCATTCAACAAATATTTATTTATTGAGCATCTACTATGTGCCAGACTGTCCCAGGCATGGGGTATGATAAGCACACAGATTAATACTTGCTCTTGAAGAGCTTTCCGTGTAGTTAAGGAGAAAGATAGTAACCCGATGGCCGTGTCGCCAGGCTGCAGATAAATATTGCCCCCTTCATAAGGCTGCAAACAAAGCGCTGAGCTACGAGAGTTTAGCTAGGATCTGTTACAGTTTGGAGAACGAGGAAGGCTTCCCTGAGGTGCGGCCCAGAGCGCTGATGCAGTAAGTGGTTAGTGGGTCGACTAAGCGAACGGGGTGCTAGGAGCATTCTAGGCAGAAAGGAGAACATGGGGAAAGGCATGTGGCACAAGGGAATGTGTCAGGGAAGGGGGCCCGGAGGAAGCCTGGCAAGGTGGGAGCAGAGCAGTGTGATTGAGGTGGTGGGGCTGAAGCTAGAGAGGCAGGCGGGGCCCACACCACAGGGGGCTTTGTAGACCTGTTAGAGAATTTTGCCTTTACCCTGAGGGCCCCGGGAAGCCTTTGGTCCCTGGGTCTTCTCACCATTGCCTCGGCCCAAGCCTTCCCGCTGCCTCCTGCCTTCATGGGAAGCTGCTTCTGCCACGGGGACACGCTTCCCTTCCAGCCCCACTGCTCTTCAAGATGTCAGCTCTACTGCTCTCACCCCATCATCATCTGGAAACAGTCTTACCTTTTGGCCTATTCCAAGCTCTTCCATCAACCTGGGTGACTTTACTACTCGCTTAGGCCTCTTGGTTTTCGACTGTTTCTCTAGGAACTGCCTCCATACCACCTCTGGATGCCTGGATCTTGCCATCACCCGGAACAATATCGCTTCTGTGGTCATAAACTCTGGTGTCCCACTCCTGGCTCCGATTACCCCATTCCCACTAGACCAGCTTTAACTGGGTATAGACGTCCTCCAGGCCCTATGGCTGACCATCTGACTGGCTGCCACAATTCCTTCAGGTCTTTGTTCTTTTCTGAACCCGTGCAGCAGCTGCTCAACCCTGGATCAGAACTGTAATTGGACATCTCTGCACCTCCTTCTAGGCCTCGATCACTGAGCAGTCCTGGAGAAAATCAGTGCCTGAGAAATTATGATACCAGTAGCTACAGTGTGTCAGTTGCTTACTATTTGCCAGGGACTGGCTACTGTGATATACATGTGTTGAATTACTTAATCCACACAATAGATACTTTATTATCCCCATTTTAGAGGGGAGTAAACTAGGGTTCAGAGTCACAGAGTAATTAAGAACGGTTTCTGAGGCTCCACAGTAAGTAAACAGTTGAGATCTGAATCCAGGTTTGACTGCAGGGCCTTCACTATTAACTACTACTCATTCATTTATCCCTTGGTCCCTGCTCTCAAAGAGCTTATGCTCTAGTAGGGGGTGACTGACAGTAAGCAAGCAAATAATCAAACAGGAGAGTCACAGTCTGTGCTAAGTGCTTCGTAGGAAATAAACAGGAATTGAGCGGAGGTGGTTGGGTCAGGGACTGTTCTGCATAGAGTCATCCGGGAAGGCTTCCCTGAGGAGGTGACATTTGACCTGTGGCCTGAGGATGAAGAGACAGACTTGCAGATTGTTCCAGGCAATGGGAAAAACCCATGCCAAGGCCTTCAGGAAGGGGTAGACTGGGCATGTTCAGAGATCAAAAGAAGCAAGTGTGGCTGAATGAGGAGGATGAGGTGAGGTTCAAAAGCACCAGAACAGTTCATGGAGAAACGTGGTAGTTTTAGGAAAGTGTTTAGATTTTATTCTAAATGCAAGGGGAAACCACTGGAGGAGGGTTTTTGTTTTTGTTTTAGGCAGGGAATTAATGTGATGTAAATTAGATTTTAAAGTTCCCTCTGGCTGCTGTGTGGAGAATGGGTTACAGAGGAGCAAGAATGGAAAGAAGAAATGAGTTAGGAAAGTATTCAACACCTAGGAATGAGGTCTTGGTGAGTTCGCAGGTATTTTGCAGGGGAAACCCCAGATTCAGTGAGCTGGGCAGAGAGCTGCAGGGGGACAGATTTTAATGGCTGAAATTCAGATTTCAGGGTTGATGCAGTGACTGGTGATGAGAAACGGGAGGTGTAGGGAGCATGAGAGGGGACAGCTGAGGTAAAGTGGAGGAAGAGATCACTGGGTGTGAGGAGGTCAAGGAATTGAGATCCTGATGGTGCATGGGGCACCTGGTGGATGTCAGAGCCCCTGCAAGTGATGGCGGGAGTGTGTGTATATGGGGGGGGGGGCGGTGTGGGGGGGCAGTAGTAACAGAAGAGAGTGAGCCGGAAGGAAGTCTTCAGCCATTGAGGAAGCAACCATGATAGCTACCGGAGATAATAACAGGAGGGTGGTACAGACAGGGGCATGAGCTTCCAAGGAGCTGAAGAAGAATGGAAATGTTCCAACTGCGGGGCAGGGGGGGAAGACTCAACCCCACCTTCTGGCCCTAAGGAATGTGGAGTATGAGACAAAACCACTCTCTACTTGAGATGACTGCTGGGGAAACTAGGTCACAAATAAGTTAATATTTCTGAAGCACTTAGAATCGTGCCTGGCACATAGTGTTTGTTAAATAAATAAAAATTAATTAATGCAGATCCAGAGGTGTAGAGAATATTAAGAGAAAAGACTGGGGATATGGGAAAGTGTGCACCATGCCGATCTTCCCTCCACAGAGTCATGGTCTCCATACACAGCTGGGGGGAGGGGGCTGTGTGTTTCTAGAAAGCTTCCTCTCCTCCTCCCGTCAGTGACTAATCCCAGCCCTCACCAGTCTCCTGAACCCCTCCTTCACTTTCAGCATCTGATCTTGCCTGGAAGTGAGGCATCCTCTCTAACTTCACCCCTGTGCTCTCTCTTTCCCCCTTCCCCCAGTCAGAGAATGGGGTCCACTCCTCCTCAGGCCACTCGGAGCCATTACCTGCTCCCAGACACCTGTCCGTGGTTCTTCTTGTCTCTTCTACGTCTCCTTCTCTCCTGGCTCTGTGACTCATAAACACCTCATGGCAACATTACAAACAGATAAGAACTCTCGTTTGTCCTCCACTAGCTGCCATGCAGTCCCTCAAGCCCTCTCATTCACTTTTCAACTAGCAGTGGTCAAGCTTTCCTTCCCCTGGCACACCCTCCTCCCCCCTCCCCTTTTCCTTACAGATGAAAGTACTCTCACACTGGCCAAGTTCAGGGGCCCTTTTCCAGTCCTTACCTCCCTTGACTCCTCAGCCACTTTTGACACTGGTCACTGCTCCTTCCCTCCTTCTGGAAATGCACTACCCACTTCACCTCCTTGTCAGTGTCTCTCCTCCTACCTCTCTGCTGGTTCCTCTTTGCTCTCATTCAGTATTTGCTCTGTCCTGCTCTTGTCACTGAATATGCCTTTTGGGCTGATCTCATCCCTCCCATGGCTACAGAGGCTACCTCAATGTCGATGGCATCCCCATCTCTCTCTGCCTTTTCCCCAGCTGTCTCCTGGGCCCCACTACCTGGATGTCCCACTGTTCCAGTAAACTCAGCCAGGTCAAAGCTGAATGCCTTTATAAACCACTCCTCTTCCTGTGTTTCTCATCTTAGTGGCTGTCAGCACCATCCACTCAGTCAGCTAAGCTAGGAATCTGGGAGTCAACCAAGACTCATCTCTCACTCCCCATATCTACTCAGACCTAACACCTCCCACTGCTCTACTTCTTAAATACTTCTCGAATTTGTTCCAGCTCATAGTCTACATTGCTACTGCCTAATTCCGGGTTTTTCTCATCTACTGCAAGATATCTTACAAGACTATTGCGAGTGTATCTTGGCTAAGCACATGTTTTGCCTTGGATTTGAATCCAGGCTCCTGTGCTCCCTGGCTTTGTTACCTTGGGAGACTTTCCCTTTTTGAGTCCATCAACGTAAACATAAAGTGCAAAGTGCAGCACCTGGCACATAGTACTTAATAAACAGTAACTGGATGACAGTGATGATGATGCTGTCTCATCACGTTCAAATTCATCCTCCACACAGAAGCAATGAAGAGGATAAAATGTAAACCTAGCTGTACCATGCTCGGTGTTCCGTATTGCTATCGGGATAATTTCTTTTCCTTTCTTAAAAAGATTTTATTTAATAGAGCGAGAGCACGTGTGGGGGAAGGGGCAGAGGCGGGGGGGAAGGGGCAGAGGCAGAGGGAGAGGACCCAAAGAGGAGCCCAAAGCAGGGCTCGATCCCAGGATCCCAGGACTCTGGGATCATGACCTGAGCTGAAGGCAGGTCCTTAACTAACTGAACCACCCAGGTGCCCCTGGGATAATGTCTTTCTTTCTTTCTTTTTTTTTTTTAAAGATTTTTTATTTATTTATTCGACAGAGATAGAGACAGCCAGTGAGAGAGGGAACACAAGCAGGGGGAGTGGGAGAGGAAGAAGCAGGCTCATAGCTGAAGAGCCTGATGTGGGGCTCGATCCCATAATGCCGGGATCACGCCCTGAGCCGAAGGCAGACGCTTAACCGCTGTGCCACCCAGGCGCCCCGCCTGGGATAATTTCTAAGCTCCTACTGTGGCCTTCCATGACTGGCCCCTGTCTCTCTCTCTCCAGACTTCTTTTACTATTTCTCGCCCTGGACTTGATCTCCAGCCACCTCAAACTGCTGCCTTACTTACATGATGCTGTTTCTGGCCACTTTCTGTGTCCGGAACACTCTTACTCTCTCCCTGCACTTTTCGTTGGTTAGGCTAACAATGATTTATCCAGGAAGATTTAGCTTACATCCTCTGAGGTCTTTTCTGGCTTTTCTCTCCACCCTCCCACCCCCTGGGGGCCAGATGCCCTTCAACACATTTCCTTATCATTGCATGAACAGCATTCTTTATGTTAATAATAAATAATACCCTTCAATATATAGTGTTGTGAGTTGGCATGTGAGCACTTCACATTGAATCCTCCCTCCAACACCCTGTGAAGTCTGTGCTGTCTCCATTTTACGAAGGAAGGATCCTTGGCTCATAAAAGTTATGTAACTTATCAGGGGTCACATAGTATAATAGATGATTGACCTAGGAATTACCCCCAGCAGCCTAATTCCAGACCCATGCTCTTATCATTATACTGTTTACTTCTATAAACTCTGTGACTTTCTTTCTCTGTTGACTTGGAAATATTTTAGAGATGGACATTATGGTTTCTCTATGTATCACCAGAGCTTAGCACAGATTTGGCAAGAGTAGGCAGTCGTAAATGTTTAAAGAGTTAATGGGAGGAGGGGCTAGTTGCACATTTTCTATGAGAACGGTTTGTAAACACCTGTGAAAGGTGAGCCTGTGTTTGTACACGGTGTGAGGAATGCAGATCTGTCTGCTCTTCTGAGAGAGATCAGGGATGTGTTTTACTCAGTTGTGAAAGGTGAGGCCTTTTACACCTGCTGGCAGGACAAGACATGTGTGCCAACCAGAGAGATTTCAGAATGAAGTGTACATCTGTGAGGAGAAGAATTGGCATCCCTGGCAGGCGTGAGGGGGGTGCACTGATTTTGCCCACCCCTCCTTCCTTTGACTCCCCCTCCCCCCGGCCAGATGTCTCCAGAACTACATCCCTGCACAGAGCCTGACGCTGTCCTGTCCGGTGTGTCGGCAGACGTCCATCCTTCCCGAGCAGGGCGTCTCAGCACTGCAGAACAACTTCTTCATCAGCAGCCTCATGGAGGCAATGCAGCAGGCACCTGATGGGGCCCACGACCCCGAGGATCCCCACCCCCTCAGCGCAGTGGCTGGCCGCCCCCTCTCCTGCCCCAACCATGAAGGCAAGGTGGGCCCAAGCAGGCCCAGTGAGGCCAGGACTTGGGGTGGAGGGCGAGGAGCGGTTGGGGGAGGGGCCAAGGGGCTGTGGGTGAGAGAGGGTGTTTCTCTGGATAAGCAGTCCAGGTAGGGGCGCACCTGGAAGGTGAGGGGCAAGGAGGGCAGAGCGGGAGGGGAGGAGATAAAGACGTTTGGTGTGTAGCCGTGGCCTGACTGGAGCGCTTCTGCCGCCAGACGATGGAGTTTTACTGTGAGGCCTGTGAGACGGCCATGTGCGGCGAGTGCCGCGCGGGGGAGCACCGGGAGCACGGCACCGTGCTGCTGCGCGACGTCGTGGAGCAGCACAAGGCGGCCCTGCAGCGCCAGCTCGAGGCCGTGCGCGGCCGGTAGGAGCCTGGTGGGAACCTGGGCCGGTGGGGCGGTCAGGGAGAGTGTCTCCAGCCGGGCAGGGGAGGGGCCCCGGGGAGGCTAGAAATAAAGTTCTTCGGGAGGGCTGGGAGGGCTCAGGCAGGGTATCTCCTAGGGGCACAGCAGATTCCCCCTGGGAAGGAATGGTTTGCTGCACGCATTGTCCGGCAACCCCGGTATGAGTTGTTTCCCTCCCCAGACTGCCCCAGCTGTCCGCAGCTATCGCCTTAGTGGGGGGCATCAGCCAGCAGCTGCAGGAGCGCAAAGCCGAGGCCCTGGCCCAGATCAGCGCAGCCTTCGAGGACCTGCAGCAAGCGCTGCAGCAGCGCAAGCAGGCTCTGGTCAGCGACCTGGAGGCCATTTGTGGGGCCAAGCAGAAGGTGCGTCTGTTCACCCTTGCCCACCACCGTCCATTGTGAGGTGGCCTTATTGCCGCCATGCTTTCCCTGCTTTCCATTCCTGGGCACCCCTTTCCCCAGACTCCACCTTCTGCCTCCTGACCTGGCCCCAGGGGTACCGCGCGCTCCGTGTCCCTGGCCCACCCTCCCCCTCTGGCATTTCTTAAATGCTCTAGTACTGTAAGGTCATAAGGAATCACAGAGACCCTTTCGGGGCCAGTGTGCGCACCCACCCCTCCCCTCACCCCTCCTCAGGTGTTGCAGACCCAGTTGGACACACTGCGCCAGGGGCAGGAACACATCGGCAGTAGCTGCAGCTTCGCGGAGCAGGCACTGCGCCTGGGCTCAGCCCCGGAGGTGTTGCTAGTCCGTAAGCACATGCGAGAGCGGCTGGCGGCGTTGGCGGCGCAGGCCTTCCCGGAGCGGCCACACGAGAACGCGCAGCTGGAACTGGTCCTCGAGGTCGACGGGCTGCGGCGATCGGTGCTCAATCTCGGCGCGCTGCTCACCACGAGCGCCACCGCTCATGAGACCGTGGCCACAGGCGAGGGCCTGCGCCAGGCGCTTGTGGGCCAGCCCGCCTCGCTCACCGTCACTACCAAAGACAAGGACGGGAGGCTGGTGCGCACAGGCAGCGCTGAGCTGCGCGCGGAGATCACCGGCCCCGACGGCACACGCCTTCCTGTGCCTGTCGTGGACCACAAGAACGGCACGTATGAGCTAGTGTACACGGCGCGCAGCGAGGGCGAGCTGCTCCTCTCAGTGCTGCTCTACGGACAGCCGGTGCGCGGCAGCCCCTTCCGCGTGCGTGCCCTGCGTCCTGGGGACCTGCCACCTTCCCCGGACGACGTCAAGCGCCGCGTCAAGTCCCCTGGAGGCCCGGGCAGCCACGTGCGCCAGAAGGCAGTGCGTAGGCCCAGCTCCATGTACAGCACGGGCGGCAAGAGGAAGGACAACCCCATTGAGGACGAGCTTGTCTTCCGTGTTGGTACAGATGGCTGAGGGCGGAGCCAGATGGGGGCGGGCTCAGGCCGTGGGCAGGGCCGATTGGGGGGGTGACTCAAGTGACCTCAGCGAATTGTTCTGTTTTCCTCCCCTGCCTTCCCCACAGGCAGCCGAGGAAGGGAGAAGGGCGAATTCACCAATTTACAGGGAGTGTCGGCAGCTAGCAGCGGCCGCATAGTGGTAGCAGACAGTAACAACCAATGTATCCAGGTAAGTGCCTTTCCTGTTCTCCCGTGACGCTAGTAAAGGTCCTCAAACTACAGCTTCCTGAAAAACCAGAGTGTACAGGTCACCTCTTGAAAGGTGAACCAGCCCTCGAAGATAGTACCAGTCCTTAAAGAGCAATGAATCACGGCACCATCCCTCACCCACCTACTTGCCATCCACTCCCATGGCCCCAACACTATCCAGCACCTTCGCAGTTAGGCACTGGGGTTTTAATGCTCTTTCGGCCTCTACCTCCCAGGCTGGGCCTCAGGCCACACGAGGTCCTGGACCCCAAAGATCCGGTTCATTCTTCATACACTTCTCACTCTGTTTGAGCCTCCACCTGACCAGCTTCCTTTCTCCCCTGTCCCCACGTGGTTAGGATGCAGGCTCCCCTGCTTTCTTTCATCATACCAGCCTGGCTCTAGAGTGTATCTTGTCCTTGTGGGTCTCTGCAAACAGCTCGTTGGCTAGACAGTCAAGTGGGGGTAACTTGTGAAAAGAGATGTCTTCCAGAAGCTAAACTATAGTGCGACCTCACAGGTGGTCCTGCCCCCAGCACTCCCAGTCCCTCACACACCTGATTAAAGCATCTGCCACACAACACAAATGGACATGACCTCACTGCAATTTGAGCTCCTTAAAGCCAGGAACCATGCTTTTCTCTCTGTTTTCCTTGTAGTGAGCCCAGAGCCTAGTGACAGGCACCAGCCTGGTAGACAGTATAGCAGTTAAAAGCTCAGGCTCTGAAACCAGACACCTGGGCTTGAATCCTAGCTCTGCCACTTACTGACAAGTCATGTGACCTCTCTGAGCTTCAGTTAACTCATGTGTAAAATTAGGAAAAGAATAGCTCATGGAGTTGCTGGGAGCATTAAAATGATATAACGCACCATGCCTGACACCTGGCGAGCCTTCTAACGTTAGGTATTGTTAAAAGTATCATTGTCCAGGTGGAGACTGTAAACAAAAGCCAGGAGGTAGGAAATTGCTGGAGGGGGTTGTTTGGGGGAACTGGAAGGATCCCAGCCAGCTAGAGGTAATTACTATTAGGAGCCGAGTAGCTGAGGTCACATTGTAAACAGTTTTGGAGAGAATGCTGTGGAATTTTGATTTTATCCTGTGCAGGATTGTTTCTAACTACCATGCACTTTAGTTCTTGGAAACATTTTATCAGGTTGCAAAACTTTTCTTGGAGATTCTTACTTCACAACACCTATGAAGTTCTTCTGACCCTGACTGAGTACCCGTGCCACAGGTCGTCCTCTCAATGTTAGCTGCCCCCACTTCCTGCTTTCCACGTTAGGAGGCTGAAGGTGCCAGGAACTCTTCCATGGCCCTATTCCCGGTCCTGCCCAGCCTGGTTTTACTCCTACCCTATTCCTAAGGGCAGAGGAATGGAGAGGTGCAGGGCAGCACATGGAAGCATTTGGGCCCAGCCTAGACAGTGAGGGAGGGGTCAGGTGGGAGGGGGTGGTGCCGAGGCCCTACTCAGTCCCACCCGCCACCTTCCAACTCCTTTTGTCCTCCTCATGCCAGGGATGCCTTCTGGCCCAAAAGCTGAGATTTGGGAAACTGTCCCTCGTGTGCACACACATGGGTGCTCATATGCACACAATGGTGTGTGCTGCTTTGTCTCCCCGATGAGGGACTGGGGAATTGAGAGGGAGGGCCTGGGGCAGCCCCCTCCCCTCTCTGGATACCTGGTGCTCCTACAGCAGCCCTCCTTCTCGCTCCTACTCCACCTGCATCCTAATTTCATAACTGTGAGGAGCTGGGCTCTTGGATTCCAGAGCTGAGTTTCTACTTCTCTTATTTTGGAGTCCTCCAGTTTGATCTGGGCCAGGCTCCCAGATAGATGTTGCCTTCCCCACCCCGTTCAGGAGGTTTTGGTGACCTTGTGAACTTTTCTTCCTTTGAACTGTCTACGGTGACATCCGAGGCAAATCCCTTCGTTGTGCCGAGTCAGCATCAGCTGACAGAAGAGAAAAAACATTTTGTGATTTTGAATGAAGAATTTGATTTGTATATATTATATCCTTGTGTAATAGTCTTAGTCCAGAAATTTTCTCAGCTCTTCTGTGAAAACTTCCTCATTTCCTTCAGGCAGAATATTAATCACATTCTTCTCTGAGTTCCCTCAGCCTTTGCTATAGCACTTTTTATTCTTTATCAGAATCACTGGTTTGTTGTGTTATTTTTTTAGTCTCTCTGTTCCCCCCCCAACTTGACTCAGATCCTGAAGTTACTTAGTGTGACCATGGTATAGGAGAGAGGAGTTAAGGACCCAACGAAGGCACCAGCAGATTCTAGAGATGTTAAGAAAAGCATCAGATGTCAAGGGAGAAGAAGGGATCAAGAATGGCAGGACTTGGTGCACTGGGTCGCTGGTGCTGTGATGCAGGGGCAGGCCTGGGTGTCCGTGGATGCGTTCCCTTCTGCATGTGCTGAGTGTGACACGGCTGTGCGGCAGCCGAGTGGAGATGCCCAGTTCTGTGTGAGCTCAAGCTGAGGAATTCATGCATTTGTTGACTGCCTGCTGTGTGCCCCTTGCTGTGCCAGCAGTGCAAATGCAGCAGCAAACCAGGCAGACAGTCCCCGTCCCGCCACAGGCTTACCTCCTTAGGAGACGAGGGTGTTCAGCAGTTGGTTACAGGAGTGATAGCTGGTAGCGGGAGAACTCTAAAGCATGGGTCATGGAGGCCTACCTCTGTGTGTGTATGTATCCGGGGGCTGGAGCGGGTCCCGAAAAACTCTGAAGAAGTGACCTGGAAATTTCTGAGAATCAAAAGATGACTAGGAGTTGGCCAGGTGTGAGAGGTGGGATAGGATAGGAAAGGAAGAGTGAGACCCCACCCCCTCCACTCCCACCCTCACCAAGCCTCAGTGTTGAGCTGGAAACTGAACTTCTCAGACTGGGGGTGGGGGTGGGGTGGGCAGCCACACAGCCTGACTGCTGATCTGGCAGGACCTTTTAGTCCCTCTGACATCAGCTCTTCTACTCAGGGTGCCTCCCTCTCATGCTGGCTAGTGCTGGCCTGCCACAGGGGACCAGGGCAGACCCCAGCGCGGGGCTGGCCAGCCAGCTGAGGGCATGCTGGAAGTCCACATCAGGAGGGATTGATGTCTGCTGGTGGGACCAGTGCAAACAGCCCTGCAGGCCCAAGAGATGGGGATGGGACGGGGGCAGGGGGCCTAGTCCACCAAGGAGGAAGCATGCCGGGATGGAAGAGCAAGGCCAAGACCCAGAACTTGAGTTCCCCATGGCTGCTCCTGGCTCTGACTCATCTTGCGTCCCTAGAGCCTGTAACAAAGCAGAGCGTGTGAGACTTGTGTAGTGAGTGATGTTTCGGCTGTGAAAGAGAAACAAGGGGACTTGGCTGTACAGGGAAGGAGCATTAAAGGAGGTGCTTTTAGGATGGGGAGACCTGAGCATGTAGGGCAGCTAAGGGAGGAGGTAGGAGAGGGGAAAAGGTTGGAAGGTTCACTCGGTCCAGGAAGAAGGTTACCCTGTCAGCCTCTTAGCCTCTTGACATGCTCATCCTTGTTCACCACCCCACCCTTTCTTGTCTGCTACCAAGTCTTATTGTCTTCCTCCCTTGTCTCCAGAGTCCATCTTTGTCCCAGCAAGTACCCTGCAACAAGCTATCACCCCTTCTCTCCTGGTCTAGTGCAGCGCCTCTGACTGGCCAGCTAGTGCCCAGTTTGGACTCCTCCCTGCAGCCAGAGTACTCTTTCTTTTCTTTTTTTTTTTTTTTTAAAGATTTTTTTTAATTTATCCATTTGACAGAGATAGAGACAGCCAGCGAGAGAGGGAACACAAGCAGGGGGAGTGGGAGAGGAAGAAGCAGGCTCCCAGAGGAGGAGCCTGATGTGGGGCTCGATCCCAGAATGCCGGGATCACACCCTGAGCCAAAGGCAGACGCCCAACCGCTGTGCCACCCAGGCGCCCCCAGAGTACTCTTTCTTAAAAGCTCCTGTATGTTTTCTCCAACACCAGCAAGCAACTCTCAGTGGACACTGACCAGGTGCCCTGCAAATTTAACTAATTTTGACACTATCTACCTAGACATGGCCTCACTTCCCGTAAGACTGTCCCCACGTCAGATGCCAGTCACAAGTCCAGGTTGTTACTTGTGCTTCTGACTGACCAGCTATAAATTGGAGGGTCATATGACCCCCTCTTCAGGTTCGATTAATTTGCTACAGTGGCTCATAGAATTCAGAGGAACATTTAATTATGTTTACCAGTTTACAAGGATACTATAAAGGATACGGATGGACAGCCAGATGGAGAGTTACATAGGGTGTGGTCTAGAGGAGTCTCTAGTGTAGGAACTTCGGTCCTTGTAGAACTGGGGCGCGCCACCCTCCCAGCACCAACCTAGAAGCACGTGAAATCTGTACCTTCCCTGCTTCTTCCCAGAGGTTGGTGGGTAGGGCTGAAAATTCCAACCCTTTAATGACTTGGTCTTTCTGGTGACCAGCCTCACCCTGAAGCTGTGTAGGGCCCCCATCCTAAGTCACCTCATTAGCATAAGCTCAAAAGGGGCTCCTTGTGAATGAAAAAGACATTCCTATTAATCAGGAAATTCAAGGGTTTGAGGAGGTCTGCACCAGGCACTGGGGACAAAGACCAAGTATATTTCTTGTTATACCACAAAAGCAAATCTCATCTTGTCACTCCCCTGCCCAAAATTTTTAGTGAATCCTCATAACACCCAGGATAAAACCTTACTCCTTCTGCTGTTCATGGGAGTGCTGCCTGCAATCCAGCCACCCTGGGAGAGCAGTGCCCATCCTGGACCCTGTGCCTTTTACATACTGTTGGCTCTGCTTAAATGCCTTGCCTCCTCCTTACTGGCCAGTGTGGTTTGTCTCTTAGCATCCTTATTAGGCTACTAAGTCAGATAGCCCTCTCTCAGAGCCTTTCCTGGCCATTTCCCCCGACCACTCTCATAGTCCTGCAGTCTCTCTCATTCATACCTGTGCTACACATCACCTCAGGTCTGCAGCTAGTCCGATTCTTCTCTGTAACCCCCCCCCCCCCATGGAGTCAGTAAGTGCTTGTTGAATGGCTGAATGAATGGGGGGGGTCTCCTCCCTCAGGATCTTGCTCCCTTCCCTCTGTGCCCACAGTCTCTCCCCTCCTCCCCGCTCCTTCCCTTGCTCCTCTGCTCCAGGTTTTCTCCAATGAAGGCCAGTTCAAATTCCGCTTTGGGGTCCGAGGGCGCTCACCTGGGCAGCTGCAGCGCCCCACAGGTGTGGCAGTGGACACCAATGGAGACATTATTGTGGCAGACTATGACAACCGTTGGGTCAGCATCTTCTCCCCTGAGGGCAAATTCAAGGTAAGAGGCCTACTGTCACAGTGTTCTGCACTTCTGATGGCCCGCTGAGGTGACCATTCTAGTGCCTCCTGGTGGTCAGGGCCTGGAATAGTCCATCCCCAGCCCAAGGTTCTCCTTTATTGGCAGGCTAGGACTACTCTCCCCACAAGGCAAGATAAAGCCCCTAATGGTATCCCCTTCTTCCAGACCAAGATTGGAGCTGGCCGCCTCATGGGCCCCAAAGGAGTGGCGGTAGACCGGAATGGACATATCATTGTGGTCGACAACAAGTCTTGCTGCGTCTTTACCTTCCAGCCCAATGGCAAGCTGGTTGGCCGTTTTGGGGGCCGTGGGGCCACTGACCGCCACTTTGCAGGTATTGGGGAGCAATTCAGAGATCTATTCTGATACCCCAGCCCCAGAGAACTACCCTGGTTACTCCAGATTTAACCACCCCTCCTCCTATACCTTGGGCTTAGAGGACTCCCGTCCCTTTACTAGTACCATCATTCCAGAGGCACCTGTCAGCCTCTGAGGCACCCCCCCCTTTTCCAACAGCCCAGCTTTGTCATCCCAGATACCCTTCTTCATCCCAGTCAGTATCCCAGCTCACTGCCCTAGAGACCACTTTTTGTTTTCAGGGCCCCACTTTGTGGCTGTGAACAACAAGAATGAGATTGTAGTGACGGATTTCCATAACCATTCAGTGAAGGTCAGTGTCCTCCCTCCCTCTATGACCGCTGTCCCAATATCCTTTCCTCTTTGACAAGACCCCTTTCTCCTTCACCTTCCCCTCCCACCCACCCCTGCCCCACCTTGAGATCATTCATTTGAACAATAAACATTTATGGCATGGCTGCTTTGTCCCAGGCATATGCTGGAAGCTGGGGATACAGTGATTAACAAGGCAAATACACTCTCTGTCTTCTTGGTAATGGTCTAGTAGGGAAGATGTAAAGCTGCATATTACAGTGTATTATTATGTTACAATTATGTGGTAGGGAAGTGCAGGGAACTATGTGAGGGCATAGCAGAAGCATTTGATTCAGGTGAGATGGAGAACCACCTAAAGCAGCAGGGGAATTAGCCAGAAGGGAGAGAAGGAGGAGAGGATTTGAGGCAAAGGGGGCCGGAGGAGCCAAGAACTGGAGGCAGGAGCCCTTCAGTGTATTCAAGAAACCACAAGTAGTTCAGACTGAGTTTGAAGAGGGGAGTGGTTCAAGTGCCGATGAGTCTCGTGTGCCCTGTTAAGGGGCTTGCTGTCTTCCCAAGAGCTGTGGGGAGTCACTGAAGGCTTGCAGGCCACAGGGCAATGCAGTCCTATGTCTTAGAAAGATCACTCGGCGAGATTAGTGTCAGCAAGATCAGTCTTTTGTAGTGACCTAGATGAGAAATGTTGAGGACCATTACAGAGGCAATATATACAGTAAGGTGCAGATTTGAGATAGAATCAGCAGGTTGGGTGAATTCCCTGGTTTTCAAGCAGAGGAGAAGGTGAAGTTGAGAATGACTCCTGGCCACATGGGCGTTGCCATTCACTGAGAGAGCACGGGGAAGTTGAGCTGTTGGATTTGATATGCCCAAGGGACACTAGCTGGAGATAGTCAGTAGGCAGTGGGAAGCATGGCTGTGAAGCCTGGGAAGAAGAACTGGGCTGGAGCTGCAGATCTGGGGGTCCTCAGCCCTGGGGCTTCACCCCACCTCCTCTAAGGCCCTGCTCTCTGCCTGAGGCCAGGTCCCCAGCCCCCAGCCCTTTCCCCTACCAGGTGTACAGTGCGGATGGAGAGTTCCTCTTCAAGTTTGGCTCCCATGGTGAGGGCAATGGACAGTTCAACGCCCCTACGGGAGTGGCGGTGGACTCCAATGGGAACATCATTGTGGCTGACTGGGGCAACAGCCGCATCCAGGTGAGGCCCAGGGATGGCATGGGGGTGAGGCTTCCTGCTGTGCTCCATGCACCCCTCCCCACCCCCCTACAGATGCTTCCCACCTGCCTGATCTTACCTCTCCCTCCATTGTCCACTCATTCCCCAGGTATTCGACAGCTCTGGCTCCTTCCTGTCCTACATCAACACGTCTGCAGAGCCACTGTACGGCCCCCAGGGCTTGGCACTGACCTCAGATGGACACGTGGTGGTGGCTGATGCTGGCAACCACTGCTTTAAAGCTTATCGCTACCTCCAGTAGCTGCACAGGGGCCCTGCCTGGCTCATGGAGGGACAGACATGGGGGGATTGGACAAGAGGGTCTGGCCGGTGGTGGGCCGGACCTGGCAGCACTGAATGTGGGCTGTGGGCGTGGGTGCGCCCGGTGCCCTCCCTCTCCCCCTCTCCCAACCCCACGGTTGCACTTTATTTATTCGGTTTTTGCTTTGGTGACTGGGTGGGCCTGGACTCTGGTCCCAAGGATGTGTGCAGAGCTTCACCCTACCCTCCACCCTTTACACACCTGCCCTGTCCCCTCAGTCTGCTCCCCACCCCCCAGCCTGGGGCCAGAACAGCCTCTTACTCCAGGGCAGAAGTCCCTCTAGGTTGTCTCCCTACCACCCCATACACACTGACAGAGACAGCAATACCCCACCCCCCATATTAAGTAAATGTGTTCACCAAGATGGTTTTGTGGCTTTCTTGTGGGGTGGGGCTGTGAGGGTACAGGAGGTTGGGACTCATTCTGAACTAAGAGATGGGCAAGCAGTAGGCAGAGGATCCAGATTCCCAAAGAGCCCTGATATTTTAAAGTTTCGGGAGTGGAGCACAAGAGCCAGTGAACCCCTGGGGCTCTTAGCCACCTGCCAAATCCCTGTCCCTAGGCCTGCATCTCCTGCTGAAATAGTAAGTCCTTTGGCTGTCTGCCCTACAGCTGAGAAGGAGCGTGGGAAAAAAGTGCCCGGAACACAGCCAGCAGCTGCAGGGAGAACAGTTTGAGGGTAAGCTAGTAATCCTGGAAGCCCAGGCCCAGGTAAGGGACCTTGGGGCTAAGCCCAGGTGGAAGCCACGTGCGGGAGACTCCATATCCAATCTTAGAGCTCAGTGCTGAAGGCCTGGAGCCCTGCTTGTTCTCCATTCTATGGTTGTTGCCCATTCTCCACGGTGGAATGGGGGTCCTAGCATCCTGAGTTCTCACGGGCCAGAGTTTGACTGCCAATTCCAGAGATAATTACAACTAACATTCAATGATTTGGGAGGCAGGGACTATGAGGGACTATGACTTCTCCCTGTACAAAAGGCTGAGGCTCAGAGGAATAGGGCATATGACTGATGAAGAGCAGAGCCTGGACTTGAATCTACAGCTGTCATACTCTAACCTGAGACTTGTAGCACCTTGCTCATTATGCCTCTTGCATCTGGCATGCTATCTGGCAGAGAAGGCACTCAACAGCAAGATTTGGGGAATGATGTAAAGATTATTAAAACCATGCAGAAGGGATCTGGGAAGGTTACTTATGAGAGGTCCCGGGAAAGCTCAAGACGTTGTCCTTATGTGGCGTGATTCCTGGAGCTAAGATGGGAGGGCCATGGGGGCTTTGCAGAGATCAAGGGGGCACCAGGTGGACCACATGGAAGTCCTGGTTATCTTCACCTCCTTGATCCTCTTTGTCTCCACTGGTTGGGACCTGGTAGGCAGGTGTAGGGACAGATGAACACCCTGAAGTTCTGGGGCAGGTGGTCTTACAGGGCCTGCCCTTCTGGCTCCAGGTATGAGTAGGGTTGCCTGAACCCATGCCCTGGCCAGCAGAGATGGTGTGCTCAGTTATCAGTCACTCAGCACCAGTGGGTTCTTCCCTGGGCGTTCACAGGTAGATAGTCTATTCCTCCCCTGCACTCCGTTCTTCTTCTTTTTTTTTTTTTTTCTTTTTTTTTAACTGAAGTATGGCCGACACAGAACGTCACATTAGTTTCAGGTGTATGTGCACCCTTTGTGACAAAGCACCAACAGTGGCACTGAGGATGCAAGCTCAAAGTTCCCAGCCCTCAACTTCTTACACACTCACATTCTTGGCATCTAAAAGCAGAGGAAGAAAACGGCAACAAAAACGAACTTCCTTGGGCAGGAAGCCCCAGATGGCTTTCCCACCAGACTGAGACCAGGCTGCTGGGGCTGATTTCCATAGATACCAGTTTCGGTTGTCCACCTAAACCATGCAGGAGGTGTTTCAAGGTGGGGTTACTCACTTCCTCTTGACCTGATCACAGTGGGCATTTTTCCCTCCAGTTCCGGCCTTGGGCCCAGAAGTAGCTGGAAGGGGTACCTGGCAGTAGAGGTGATGCCTTGACTTAGTTGGCATAAGTCCTAAATAATCTTTACAGACTTGGGGACTGCAGCAGAGCCCCCGCTGGGACAGGTCAGAAAGTTATTCTGTGGTCCCTTGAAGGCTCACGCCTGGCTTATATAGGGCAAGCAGGTGATCAGAACAGCCCTCTGGCCATATATGGCCAGCAGATTCGTTTATTCCTTCATCAAGTACTTCTGTGCACTTACTATCGGTCAGAGTGGTGGGCCCTGGGAGTACAGACAGAAATGTTCTTTGCCCTTATGGGGCTTACAGTTTATTAGGGAAGGCAGGAAAACAAGTGAACACAAGGACGTAAATGTGTAATGGCAGTCTGTGTTAAAGCTGTGATGGAAATTAATAGAATGCAATAAATAGAAGAATAAGATGTTAAATCTGGTGGGCAAGGAAGGCTGCTTTGAGCGGTGACCTGCAGGCTGGGTGGGGGGTGGGTAGGGAACCACCTGTGTTAAGAAGAGGTGATGCTATACGCACGTAATGAATCATTGAACACTACATCAAAAACTAATGATGTACTATATGTTGGCTAATTGAATTTAAATTAAAAGAAAGAAGAAGAGGTAGAGATATCCAGACAAAGGAAAAGCAGGTACAAATGTCCTGAGGGGTCAAGATCTCTGTGTAGTGGAGGACCTGAAAGAAGGCCTGGGTGATGGGGAGGAAGGAAGGTGGAGGAAGAGAGGAAAAGAACAAGTTGGGAGAGTCAGGCGTGTGTTGGACCATTTAAGTCAGAGTTTGGATTTGATCTGGAGTATCCTAGTAAACCACAGAAAGGGTTAAGTGTCATAGATGAGAGGATGCCTTGTGGCATGTTACCATGTTACCATACCAATGCCAGTTACCAACAGGTACCTGGACAGCGATTCCGTGGGGTGGAAAGAAAAGTCAGAATAAAAAACAGAAAATTCAACCTCTCTAAACTGCTCCCCTTGAAGATTGTAGACACCTTGAAATCATCTAGAGTCTTCCGGTTCTAGGGATGTTTTCTAAGAAAAAATTGGGCAAAGGCACAAAGAGGTGTGAGCACCAATGTTTATCACAGCTTTATTTATAATAGGAAAAAAATAATCCTAGAAAAACCTAAGTGTCCCTCAGCAGGGAATAGCTATGTAAAGTTTTGCTTAAATATATAATGGAATTATGTGCATCTTTTAAGAATGCCAATATCTGAGATATGCTAAGGAGGAAAAATTTTTTTATAAAATTACATCTTTGTTTCAGAAGGGATGTTGGAAGAATAGAGAAAGGCTGGAATAGATAAGATGTTGAAAGTGGTGTTCTGTGGTTAGTAGAATTAAAGTTGGTTTTTGTCTTCAAGAAGAGAACTTTCAGGCAGGAGCATTAAGGTGTTTTAGGTATGTTTTTGAAGATTGTGCTTGCTGTGCGAATGTATTGTAGAGGGCAGGAGAAGCAGGGAGGGAGGGGCTATTTCAGTGGTCAAACAAGACATGATGGTGTTTGCATTTTGTGGGAGACAGAGAGAAGTGGATAAATTTTATATATATTACATATATATAGTGTTTATGATTTAATGAAATAATCCATATCAAGCACAGCACCAGGTATATACATGTGTCCAAGAGATATGAGCAAATTATTAGTATATTTATTCATAGGGAAGCAAGAATGGACGATGCAGGGAGGCCCATTATAGGCAGAACAAGAGCAAACGTGCATGGTTGGAGTAGTCAGTTGGGAGCAGCTAGCTCTTTTTGGTGCCTGGAACTTTATGCCAAGCCTACTAAGTCACAGAAAAGGAATCCAGGCTCGGCTCCTGGGAGTACACAGCCACAGGCTGCAGGCCCAGCACACGTGGCATTCAGTGGGCCCCAGGAGAAATGACTGAGATCAGGGAACTCAGACCAGGGGCGGGGCAGGCTGGACACAGTCATTCCAAGGGACAGTGGGTCAGTGTCCACTTTAAATGTAGCCCGTGGCAATGCAAGAGGAAGCTCTGTCCATGAAGACATTCGCAGGCCCACATTCAGACACCCTTTCGGGGAAGCTGAAAAGTTGCTGGATGGGATTGAGAACACCACCAGGAAAATTCCACAGGAAATCAAGCAAGAGACTGAGGTCCCCAAACCTGCTCTGGGCAGCAGAGGTTCGCAGAGGAAGGGGTACCACTAGGGCCCCATAGCCAGACTGAGAGGAGTGAGGAAAGAAGGCTATGGAGAGCCAGTTAGAGGGAGGAAAAACTGCTCTGGCCTCTGGTTGAAGAGTGGGTGTGCACTGAACCTTGTAGCCTCCAGGGGGCGCTCAGGACCAAGTATGGACAAGCACTTTGCCCGCCCAGGCCAGAGGGCCGCGAGGAACTCTGGAGAAGCAGAAATGGCCGCCTCGAGAGTGAGCAGAGAAGCAAGGCCAGTCCTATTTGGGTCCCCTGAGAAGAGTTGCCTTGTGCCCTGTGACTGATACCAGAGTGGCCAACATATCCACTGCCTGAGTTCCCAAATGGACACAGTCCTCCGCCTCTTAGCTCCTGCTCAGAACTTGAGCTTCCACAGAACTGCCTGCCATGCAGAAGACTCTGCTGTCTAGTCCCTGTGAAGGTGGGGCAGGGGAGATGGGCAGGGACAGGGGGAGGGCATGATGGGGAGGCTGGGGAGGCTGGGGAGCCGGGAGGGAAGGGAGAGGCTCCTATAATGCTAGCTAAGGCCCCTTAGGGTAGAAAAGAGAATTAGGAAACGGTAGTGAAAAAGTACCATAAATCTCTCTTCTAGGATAGATAGACCAGGGGTGCTGTGACGGGAACCAGCGCTGTGTGGGGAACAAAGAGGCTAAGCTGGAAAATTCAGCATCTGGTATATGTGCTCAGAGGCCTGCTAGGCCAGAGGAGGCTGCTCGCCCGGCCAACAGGACCAGGCAGCGTCCTGATAATACAACTAAGGAAGACCCTCACGGTGGATCTTTGGAGGGGTGTTTGTGACTCAGTGTGGAAACCTCCATCTCCCCTGGCAGGCTCAGTGAACTCTGTAGGACATGTAGGCACAGGTCTGGAGCCAGAGACAGTGGGTGAGGGGGTTGTTGATGAAGGGTCACTGGGTGCTCAGTAGGAAGAACCCCAGGAAGGTTATAGGAGGTTTTAAAGACTGAGAGGCAAAAAAACAGGTGAGGACGAGTCAGGGTGGTGCTCCCCGTGCCTAGTGCCCAGAAACTGGGGTGGAGCGGGTCCAGCCAGGGATGCCCTGCAGTGGGGAGAAGGTGGGAGTCAGGTATCTGCCATAGGAGCCCTGGCATTTATTTGCCCATGTTGCCAAGGGCTTGGGGAGTCCAGCTTTGTCCACTAACAGGGAGAAATGATGTTAAAAAGGTATATTTTCAGGGGCGTCTGGGTGGCTCAGTCAGTTAGGCGTCTGCCATCGGCTCAGGTCATGACCCCAGGGTCCTGGAATTGAACCCCAGGTCAGGCTCCCTGGTCAGTGGGGAATCTACGTCTCCCTCTCCCCCTCCCACTTCCCCTGATCATGCTTGCTCTCTCTCTCAAAAAAAAAAAAAAAAAAAAAAACATATTTTCACTTCTAAGTCAAGTGAGAGCATTGGGCCTGATGGCAGAGGCCTCGTTACATGTTCCAGGGGTCCCACAAATCTGTTTTCCTGTTGGGAGGAAACTTCGCAGAGTAGAAAAGGAATCTGAGACCTTTGCTAAGGTTATCTAGGGGAATGTCAGGGGCATGGAGCCATCTGAGAGGGATCAGGGCCCTTTCAGGCGGGACTAGGGAGCAGGGGTCCTGGAACCTCAACCTGGCCCATCGCTGAGTGCCCATATTTGTCTTTGATTCGGCAGCCAAGTCTCAGATTGAGATGGGGCAGGCTTTGGGAGTGGCCTCAAGGAGTATTGAAGATAGCAGATACTAAAGATAGCAGGTAAGATCCCAGGCTGGAGGGAGAGAGGGAGGTGGGGATGGGACACTGTAGAGAGAAACAAGACCATCAGATGAAAGGCAGTGACAAGGGGACCTGTGACCCCGGGATCACAATATGCCTCCCATCATTAACACCCCCCCAATTCCTGATATTCCCCTCGCCCCAGAAGGAAAGAAAGTTGTTAGGAATTTGGCTGCACCTTTAGCAACACTGGTCAGTAGCTGAAATCCACTTCTTTTCCATTTGACAAACAGTTCTTGAGCACCTATTATGTGCCAGGTACTATTTTAGGTGCAGAGAATGTAATGGCAAACAAGATGGGCAAAACAAAGGGAAAAAAGCAACAAATAGATGAAATTTCACAGTTTAATAAGTGACACGAAGGAAATATGCAAGTGTCTGAAATGGCTAGATAAGGTGGTCAAGAAGGGCTTCATTGAGGACATAGCATTTAGGCAACACTCAGCAGTAAATATTGTGAAATCCCAGTTGCAGTTCTGTTTATTCTGTGATGGGTAAATAAAGCACTTTTCCCTTAAGGTGGAAACTACCAAGAAAGACTAATTACTAGAAATGCAACCTGCGAAAGAGACACACCTCTTTCTGCCCCACTCAGCCCTTTCCTCCCAGGTGATTTTTCTTTTTTTTTTTTTTTTTTAAGATTTTATTTATTTATTCGACAGAGATAGAGACAGCCAAAGAGAGAGGGAACACAAGCAGGGGGAGTGGGAGAGGAAGAAGCAGGCTCATAGCGGAGGAGCCTGATGTGGGGCTCGATCCCATAACGCCGGGATCACGCCCTGAGCCGAAGGCAGGCGTTTAACCGCTGTGCCACCCAGGCGCCCCCCAGGTGATTTTTCTAAGTGCTTTGCCAGTAGGGGTGGGACTGGGGGGTGGGACTTGGACATTTGGCGACAGTGAAATATTATTGACCCATCAAGGGCAAAGCTGAAGGGGCTTGGGAATGCCCCCAAAAGACCCTTGATGAAGCTTGGAAAAAGCTGTTCTCTGAGTATTTCTAAGTGTGATTGCTAAATAGATAGAAGTATCGGTGTCTTTAGCCGTCTTAGAGCATGGCTTGACACTGAGGACACAAAAATGATAGTTCCCTCTACTTCTCTCCTCCCCTCATTGTAGAGGTAAATTCAGCCACAGAAAGGTGATCCTCAATCAATCTACATCCTTCCTTGACCTTATGGGCACCTGGACCCATCACCAAGGTGGTGAGAGTCACAGCTGGGTATCAATGGCACGGGCTAGTTACTGTTCAGAAATCATTGAAGGGGGATGGGACCTCTTGCCGGGAAGAGTTAGTCTTGGACTCAGATTTCTGTCCAGACCCTGACCTTATTTGCACTGACGTAATCAGCCAATATTGGCATAGTTCTGAGAGACGGGACTTGGAGGATCAGCAGGCGCGTGGTGGGGGTGGTGCTGCCGCCATCTCTATATAGGGAGCTGAGCCAGGTGCCCTGAGCTGTCCTGTGGCATCTCACCATGGCTCGGGCACTGGGAACACCCGTTGCACTGGGGTTGTTGGGCCTGTGCTGGTCTCTGGCTATTGCCCACCCTCTTCCTCCGTGCGTAAAGCTGGAGCTGGGGAAGGACTGGGGACTGGGCTAGAGTGGGGTAGGGCCAGTTTTTAGGCTGGGGCAAATTTGAAGACAGGAGCTAAGGGAGAGGGATTGGGACCAGTGGATCCAGACAACTATCTGTCTTCTCTCTAGGGACGGTAACCCTGGGAAAGAGACTGAAGGTGGGAGTGGGACCAGAGTGAACCCAAATGTGACCGGTGAGGCCCTGACTCCCTGAGTCTGTCTGTCGGCTGTGTCTCTGTGTTATATTACCTGACTGGTCTTTTACTTGCATCTCTCCACCCTAACCCCAGAACTTTGCTTGGATGGCTGGAGCTTTGATGCTACCACCCTGGATGAACATGGGGCCATGCTGTTTTTTAAAGGTAAGAGGGGCTGGGGTTGCGGCATTTGGGACTTTAGACTTGGTCCCCCTCTCCGAGGGTGTATCCATCTGTGGGAGATCTTAGGAATTATCTGAGGGCATCACCCACAGCTTCTCTGTAACTATCTCAGTTGGCCAAAAGTTTGCTCTGGGTCCCTGAGTAAGTCTGTGTTTTTCAGGGGAGTTTGTGTGGAAGAGTCACAGATGGGTCCGGGAGTTAATTTCAGAGAGGTGGAAGAATTTCACCAGCCCCGTGGATGCTGCATTCCGCCGTGGTCACAACAGTGTCTTCCTGATCAAGGTACTGCTGGGCCAAGGCCAGGGCTGGGCCGGGAAGAGCTTGAATGGACACTAGAGACCCTCCCTCAGGTGGCCCTAGCATGGAGTCCTTAGAGTGGGTTCCAGGTTTCCTCCCCCTGTACCTTCCTTCCCTGAAAAAGCTCAAGCTAAGGGAGTATATGTGCATGTAGGCCTGGCAGGCACGGCACCCAGTGCCTATTCTTCAGGCCCAAGCTTTGTCCAGACCTCTCTGCTACTCCTCACACTGTTGACCATCCTTTCCTTCCTGGAAATTTCTTCCCTTGGTCTCCATGACTCTGCATCACGTACTCTTCGTGTGGTGGCCAGGCTGTTCATAACAATGGCACCCAGCCGAGGGGTGAGGGGAAGATGAAACCCAGCCTGTTGTGCTTACCAAGTCCCATGCCCCGGCCCAGGCTGTGTCTGCTTGGAGGAAGGGCACCTTCTCCTAATTTGTACAAGGTGCTGTGTGCTTGGGGCAGCTTTATGTCCCCTCCTGCCTCTTTCCTGCTGTTTTCCAGCTTCCTATCCTCAGCCAGTCCCTGAATGTTCCTTGGCGATCCGTCCCAGCCCTTCAAAACACCCTCCCTGGGTGATCTCAACTGTGCTATGGCTCTGAGGACTCTCTATGTTGGGGGCACCAGATCTGGATCTCTCCCAGAGCTCCAGATATCTCTTCCCAATTCCCTGGCCGATATCTTTGGCTTAGATGTTCTGTGGGTACCTCAAATTCAGTATCCTCCAAGCTGAGCTTAATATCCTTCTCACAAACCCACCCTTTCTGCTGTGTTCCGTATTTCATTAAGTGGCACCACCTTCTGCCAATTCCTGCAAGTCGGGTACACATGAGTCTCGAGATCTGGCCTTTGGTTATCTTTCCAGGCTTATCTCCTCCCCCACCACATTCACTGTGTGCCAGCTACATGAGACTACATGTAATTCTCTGAGCATGCTCTGCACCTGCTGCTCCCTCTGCTGGTAACACCCTTTCCACAATTGTCCCACTGAATTCCTACTCAGTTTTCAACTCTTGGCCCCAATGCTTCCTCCTCTGTGAAGCCTTCCAGGAATTCTCTAGGTAGGCTTAAGCACTCCCCCTATATTCCCAGTGCACTTCACATGTTTCCACTTTGATGGTTGCATGGCTAGGTTTGTAGGAACCTTTCTGCTTTCCTACAGTGAACTCCTTGAAGGCAGGGACAGTCTTATCATCCCTTTATCCCCAGTGCCTTTCACAATATCTGGCATATAGTAGTCATTCAGCAACTGTTTCTTGAGTGAATGGATGAATAAAGAAATAGATGGATGAACAAATGAATATATGAATGGATGGATGATCGCAGGATGACTGTTTGTGGATGTGTTTGTCAAGACTAATGGTGTTACAGATAAGTGTGTCATGGGAGTGTCTGGTTGTACATAGTCAGATGTGTGCATGTGTTATGGCAACAGTGGTGGGATTTGCAGTCGAATTAAGAGTATGTATTTGTGCAAGGGGTAGCCCATTGGCATCCACAGGTGGATCCAAAGTGTGTAGGGCCTCAGCGGGGATATTATATAAATGCAATAGATCAAAGATGTTACGTGTGAATGCAGGTGGCAGTATGTGGGGTCCACAGTTAAAAATAGAGTGATTTGTATGCAGGGAGACAAAGTCTGGGTGTATCCTCCTGAGAAGAAGGAGAAAGGATATCCAAAGTTGCTCCAAGAAGAGTTTCCTGGAATCCCATCCCCAGTGGATGCAGCTGTGGAATGCCACCGTGGGGAATGCCAAGATGAGGGCGTCCTCTTCTTCAAAGGTCAGCCCAGGCTGGAATAAGAGAGCCTGGAGTAATGGTGGTTGGTGGTGATTGAGATAGTGGCAGGGATGGTGGTGGTGATGGAGTACCATGTGGCTTCCCAAGGAAGGGAAGAAATAGAGAAGCTGGTTATGGTCTAGAGGTCAAATAGGGAAAGGAGAGGAAGTCACCTTGGGTGAGGTAACTGGGTGTAATTCTGCTAGAAGTTCTTCACTGTTCCCCATGATCCTTAGGATAAACCTATGTTCCTTAGTCTTACGTACAAGGTTCTCCATGACTAAGTTCCTACTGACCCTCCAGCGTCGACACTCATCATGCCTTTACCTTGAATATGAATTTCCAGAGACTCTATGCTGTTCCCTGTACACCTCATTTGCTTCATGCTTCAGACTTCCCTCTCTCTGGAGTTCCATCTCCTCCTCTTCTCTGCCTCGGAATTCCTGCTTGAGGTATTAGTTTACATATCACCTTCTCTGGAAAACTTTCCCTGTCTGTCCTCACTGCACTTGTTGAGCCAATCATGTGCATTTTGCTGCTGAATTTTGTTATATGATCACTATCTTCAAATGTTTCCCTGCAGGGCTGTGAGTTCCATGGGGCCAGGACCAGATCTGGCCCATCATGGGGCCCATTGCTAGCATAAGGGAGGGCATAGCCTGGCCTCACTGAATGTTTGTTGATTGATTGGACAAAGGTAACCAAACGTGGTTCTGGGACTTGGCTACGGGAACCAAAAAGGAGCGTTCCTGGCCAGCTGTTGGGGAATGCTCCTCTGCCATGCGATGGCTCAGCCGCTACTACTGTTTCCGGGGTAACCAATTCCTGCGCTTCCACCCCGTCACGGGAGACGTGCTTCCAAAGTACCCACTGGATGTTCGAGACTACTTCATACCCTGCCCTGGCAGAGGTGAGAAAGCCCCAGCCCCTGCAATCTACTAGAATTCATTCTACCTTCCCTGAGTCTGCAGACCCCACATACCCCGGCTCCTATCTTAATTCTGTGGTATAACACCTGGCCCTTGCCCTAGCCCAATCCCCATTCTGGACCTTCCCAGTTGTCCTCCTATGGGAGAAGTCCACATCCCCACTAACCCTAGCTAACTCTTCCACCTCAGACTTCATTTTGACCTCTGGCCTCCCTCTGTGTTCCCCCTCACCTATTTCTCTCCCCAGGCCACGGACACAGGAATGGGACGGGCCACGGGAATGGTACCCATCATGGCCATGGGGATATGCGCTGTAGCCCGTATCTAGTCTTGTCTGCACTGCTGACTGATAACCATGGTGCCACATACGCCTTCAGTGGTGAGGAGATGCCTCCTGACACCCCCATTTCTGCCCTCCATACCTCCTGTCTCTTTCATGTGTCTCCCATCTCTGCTATACTGCCACCATTTTTATCACTGTGTCCCTGATTTTGTTCCCTTGGACCCCATCCTTAGCATCCTCGGTATGCAGTTTTTTATCCCTCTTCTCCTCTGATGCACATTGTTCAACCTTGTCTCTCATTGCCCAGGCCTCTAACTTCATCTACCTGTCCACCTCACAGTACTATCTACTCTCGGGTCTGTGCCCTCTTTGGGTCCCTATGACTCCTCATATTCCCGTTGCCCTTGCATGTCTTGCTAGGTCCTCCAGCTTCCCTTAAGCATATCATCAGGAGCTCCATCTTTTTCCGAGTGCCTCTTGGTTCTTAGTCCAGGCCTCTGGGTGCAGCATTACCTGGGGATGAGATGTTCCTATTGATGAGAACCAGCCAAAAAATTTTGGATCCCTTAGACCTTTAAGAGATAGCTTTGCTGGCCTCAGGAGGTTTCTTCTTTAAGTGACCAGAGAGACACCTCTCTCCAGACCTGCGGCATTAATTGGTCAGAGCCGTGTGATGATACCCAGGGATGCTGTGGCACTGGTCAGGCAGATAGTGATGGGTCTTGATCACCCTGGCAAATAGCTCCAAGAGAGGGAGTAAACAATACTCAGCCTAAGATATCCATATGATCAGATACAAATGTAAAATAGTGGTGAGAACATGGAACAGTGAAAACCCTTTTTTGCTCCTAACCCCTGGACAAATCTGATCAGATATGACTACCAAGCTATAATGAAAAAGACGCAGTCACAAGAAGAGTATATCCCCACAACAGGAATGCATGCTGTAATGAGAACATTTCATCCGTGATGAAACACACACTTGTAGTGAAAATATAGACTTATACTGAGAATATGTGGCATTGTAAGAACACATAATTATCAGAACATTCAGCTATGGTGAGAGCATGGGACCATCCGGAGGACAGACATTAAAAGTGAGACAGTGGGGCGCCTGGGTGGCTCACCCATTAAGCGTCTGCCTTCGGCTCAGGGCATGATCCTGGGGTCCTGGGATCAAGCTCTGCGTTGGGGGTCTCTGCTCAGCGGGAAGCCTGCTTCTCCCTCTCACACTCCCCTGCTTGTGTTCCCTCTCTCGCTGTCTCTCTCTGCCAAATAAATAAAAATAAAAATCTTAAAAAAAAAAAAGAAAAGAAAAAGTGAGACAGAGATAGAGGTAGGTAGGTAGAGATACTGAAAAACGGGGCCACAGGGAGCACATAGAGATGTGGAAAGAATACCCAGCCATGGAGAGATCACAGAACCTCCAGGCCATGTGGCAATGAATAGAATGCAGCTGAACTCCTAAATCAAAAGTATTAGATATGTTTCCTAGCTGATGAAAGAACACTGTTACGTTGAAGATCCCCAGCTGTCACCATCTTGGTGACAACACTCGTGTGACCCAGCTACTCAGCATAGGGCTGGTCCTCTCCCCTCTCTGATCTTTCTCTTTTCTCAGCCTCCTAGCTTCTTATCCATTCTTTCTGCTTTTTCACAATGTCGGCTTGCACAGGGCCCATCATGCCCTCTCCCTTCTCCTATTCATAATCTTTCAGCCTCAAGTCCAACTGGAAACTGCCTCAGTTGCTCTCTTTTTCCTACTTGGGTTGCCAGAGAGGAAATCTGACCGACCCCACCAATATTTTTATTCTAGACCACACTGGTCAGTCTGTGCATTGCTTGGTGATGCATCAGGGGCTCATCACTTATTTCCTAAAGAGCACCACAGCTTATTCTCAAAATAGGAGTCATGAGCAGGGTAGTTTCAGCAGGAGGTGAAGGTGGATATGTAGTCACTGTGACATGCCCCGTAAACAGCTGTAAAGGGAGCTTGTGGCTATAGTGAGAACATTGGCTATTTATGCAACACATATTTATTGAGCACCTGAGAAGTAGAAGAACTACTGGATGTAGTTCTAAACACTGGGATACGGTAGCCAACATGGCACATGAGACACATGTCCTCATACAGCCTGATAGAGGGAGAGGGGACAATAAGAAAGAGAAAGAAGAGAATACTTCTAGGTAGTTGTGAAGTGTTCTGGGAACGTCAGGATGTTTCTTATCCTCAAATACTATTTGGAGGTGGTATAAATGGATTTAAAAATTGTTGATCTTTTTAAATGTAAAATAAAAAATGTTAGGTGTCAAAAAAGCTGAGAAGAAATTAAGACAGGATAATGAGATAGAGGTAAGGAAAATGAGGGGCCCCTTCTTTGAGGAGATGATTTTTGAGCTGAGATTTCAGTAATAAAAAGGCATTATGTAAATAAAATAAGATGAAATCAGAGAGGGAGGCAAACCATAAAAGACTTTTTTTTTTTTGAGGCAAGCAATTTGAGATTTTATTTATTTATTTGTCAGACAGAGAGAGAGAGAGAGAGAGAGAGAGAGCGCACAAGCAGGGGGAGCGGCAGGCAGAGGGAGAAGCTGGCTCCCTGATGAGCAAGGAGCCCGATATGGGACTCCATCCCAGGACCCTGGGATCATGACCTGAGCTGAAGGCAGACGCTTAACTGACTGAGCCACCCAGGCATCCCAAGAGACTCTTAACTATAGGAAACAAACTGAGGGTTGCTGGAGGGGAGGGGGTAGAGGGATAGGGTAACTGGGTGATGGGCGTTAAGGAGGGCATTTGATGTAATGAGCACTGAGTATTGTATGCAACTGATGAATCACTAAATTCTACCCCTGAAACTAATAACACACTGTACATTAACTAAATTGAATTTAAATAAAAAAGATTTAAAAAAGCATTAGGTACATAAAGCACTGGGGGAGAAGCATTTTAGAGAGGATGGATAGCAACTACTTTGAGGAATCAGGAAAGAGGCCAGAGTGGCTAGAGAACACTGAAAGAGCAGGTGAATGCCTTGAAAAAAGGAGAGAGGGGCCAGATTACATACTCCTGGTAAGGATTTTCAACTATGAAAGAAAGCCAGGAGGGGGTCTTGAGCAGGGCTGTGATACGTTCTCACTAACTTTTTAAAGATCGTCCTGGAGCACACCAATCATTAGAGATACAATGGTGTAAGCAGGAAATCCAGCTGGTAGCTCTTGCAGTTGTCTGGATTAGAGGCAATGACAGCTTGGACGAGGATAATAGCAGTAGAGGTCGTGAGGAGTCATCTTGATATATTTTGGAGGTCGAGGTGACAGCATTAACCAATGGATTGAATATTGGTTGGAGTGGGGAAGAAAAAGAGAGGTCTTAAGAATGACAGCTTTTTGGGACTAGGCAACTGGGTGACTGGTGGTTCCTTTTTCTAAAATTGGGAAAAATTAGGGAAAGAGTAGGGGTGTGTGTGTGTGTGTGTGTGTGTGTGTGTGTGTGTGTTTGGCAGTAGGCAGACATCAGCTTGGACATTGCAGGGTTTTGGTTCCTAATGGCCCCAATTGGACATATTGGGTAGGCAGGTAAGTTTGAGTCTTACACCCAAAGGAGAGGTCCATAAAAGCTGAAGAGAACAGATCAAAAGTCATCAGCATGTAGATGGTATTTAAAGCCCTAGACTAGGTGATATCACCAAGAAAGTGAGTGTAGGTAGTGAAGAGGCCCAAACTAGAGGATTCCAATATAAGATATCAGGCTGAAGAGAAGGGTAGTAAAAAAAATCAGAGGAACACTGGAAGAGGCTGGTATCACAGAAGCCAAGATCCAAAAAAAGATATTTCAAGAAGAGAGTCGTGAGCAGTCAAATGCTGCTGAGAGGTGGAGCAGGATGGAGACCGAGAATTGACAATTAGATCTGGCAAGTTGGAGGACACTGACGACCTTGAAAAGTACCGTTTCAATGGAGGATGGAAACATGTATAAGTGAAATGGTTAAGGAAGGAAAGGTAAATGGGAACTTAGACAATTCCTTTAATAAATTGTTATGAGAAGGGGAGAAGAAAATTAGGTCACTGGTCTGCCATTCCCTCATTCTCCTGCTACCTGAAGGATTAGAGAACACAGCCAGAATGAGAACACTCGGTGGGAGCATGTCGTGGTGCTTCTCTTTTAACTTCTGGTCACTGTCCCTCATTGTCTATAGTATCTCTGTACATGGACGTCTGAGATGCATAGGGAGCCCCGCCAAACCCCATGACAGTGGCCTCACTTGGCACCTTAGCCATTGTTCTCCATGCTCCTAGGCCCCTAGTGACTCCAGCTCCGATTAGGTCACCATGCCCGACTTTGCTGATCAAGTCCTGCTCCATCTCCTCTCACCTGGCCTCTTCCCTTTTGGCCTCTGGATGTATTCTCTCCCCCCCTCTCAGGACCTATCCCTGCACCTATTACTTGCCTACTCACTGCCTGGCCTTTTACCATCAGCACTAGATGTACCTCTGATCTCCCCACAGGGTCCCACTACTGGCGTCTGGACACTAGCCGGGATGGGTGGCACAGCTGGCCCATTGTCCATCAGTGGCCCCAAGGTCCTTCAACAGTGGATGCTGCCTTTTCTTGGGACAATAAAGTCTACCTAATCCAGGTATGTGTTGGGAGAGAGGCTTGAAATGGGGACTGGGAGAATATCCAGCTCTATGCTGATTAACGTCCTTTATCCTCCAGGACACTCAGGTATATATCTTCCTGACAAAGGGAGGCTATACTCTAGTAGATGGTTATCCAAAGAGGCTGGAGAAGGAATTTGGAAGTCCTCATGGGATCAACCTTGACGCTGTGGATGCAGCCTTTACTTGTCCTGGGACTTCTCGGCTCCACGTTATGGCAGGTGAGGGGCATCTGATACTAAAGGGTGGCTTCTTCGGCTACTTCTCCATGGCATAGTTCCCCATCAGGGCATGGGGAAGAGTAAGGTGAGGATCATGATGTGGAAACTATGTTTTGTCTGGTGCCTTCTTCCCAGGACGGAAGCTGTGGTGGCTGGACCTGACGTTAGGAGCTCAAGCCACGTGGACGGAGCTTCCTTGGCCCCATGAGAAGGTTGACGGGGCCCTGTGTATGGAAAAGTCCCTCGGCCCCAACTCATGTTCTGCCAATGGTCCCGGCTTGTACCTCATCCATGGCTCTGATTTGTACTGCTACAGTGATGTGGAGAAACTGAGCACAGCCAAGACCCTTCCTCAGCCACAGAGAGTGGAGAGCCTGCTGGGCTGCAATCATTGAGAGGAGGGCTCTAGAAATGAGTCTGGCTCAGCTCCTTCTCCCTGTTTTCCTCACAATAAAACCAGAGTGCTTCTTTGCTGGACTCAAGGGGCCCTGGTTGTGGAAGAATCTCGTTTCTTTCTTTGAATTGAAAAGCTAGTAGTATCTCTTTGGAAGCTGTCAAGTTCAAATGAGGCTGTGGGAAGGAAGGGAAGGGAGGGCTGAGGGAAAAATTCCCAGAAGTAGACCCACCCTCTGGACCATGGCCTCATTTGGTTTAAGACCAACACCTGCTGACATGATGGCCCCTTGCTTTGTGGGAATTTGGTGGGTAGAAGTGTAGACTGACAAGCTCCAACTGCCATATAGGGCTTTGTACTGGGAGGCCAGGGCACAGAGTGGCTCCCGACAGGCACCAGGTCCCACTGCACCAGGAGAACTGTCTAAGGTTCCTTCACCAGCCTCAGTGGCTGGGAGGGAGGACAGGAGGTGAATCTGGGCTTCTTAGATCAGGATGCGCCCAGGGCTTGAGGTTGGCTATGGCTGGGAACAGAGGTTAGGGGTAAGGCACCAGAGCTGTGGGGTCCACTCCTAAGAAGTATCCTGAACTTTCCCCATCTTCCTTGATGGAGTCTGGATGATTCTCATAGCGCTGGGTGCCCCTCCTTCAGTCTGAGAGGTGGGAAGTAGGACAGAGTGTCAGGTCTGGGCCTTATTCAGTCAATGTGCTACATCTGGGGCCATCACTGCATCATGCCAGAGAGCTTGGAGGTGTCTGTTAAACAGTTATCCACCAACTCTGGTACTCAAGGCTAACTTCCTCCTCTCTATCGAAGGAGGAAATTTAAGTCTCTTCTTTCTTCTCTTCTCCTACCTGCTCTGTTACAGGGAAGCCTCTAGCTTGTCTCCAGGGGACTCCCAGAAAAAGTCCCAGTCATGCTTCTTTCATCCACTCACTTAGCACCTCTTAGGTGCAGAACAGTGTGTCAGTCAATGAATCACACAGTCCCTGCCCTCAAGAATCTCCAACTCTACATTAGAGTCAAGAGGGGACTCCAGACAAGGCATTAGATAAATGCAATAAAGTGAGATAGATATTAAGGTGGAAGAGCCTATATACTAAGGAGAGTTGAACCAGCAATACCTGGGATGGAGGGGTTAGGAAAGGCTACACACATAACACTTAATCTGAATTTTAAAAGATGAGTAGAATGTATGGAAGTCGTTTAGCAAATATACATTCACTATCTACTATGTATTACCATGCCAGGAACATTATCAGCAGAGGAGGCAACATGAGCAAAAAAAGCCAGAGCAGAAGAAATAGCCAGGAAACCACAGTTACTTAGGAGGACTGAATGAGGGGCTGGTGGGAGATGAGGTCGGAGAAGGAGGCAGGGGCTTGTTAGCTCATGTCAGGCTAAGAAGCACGGATTTTGTCTGTCTTTGGGGCAAGGAAGACCTGCTAAGGGATTTTAGACATGGGCATGGCACGCTGAGGTTTGCATTTTAGAGAGATCACTCTGACTGTGGCAGAGACGATACTGGTGAAAGGAGGCCACAGTGCATGTGAGGAGAGCACTGAGGAGGTTGGCGCTGTGGCCCAGGTGGTAAACCACATAGGCCTGGGCACTGGGTGGCAATGGAGATGAAGAGAAATAGGTGGATTAAACATATTTAGAAGATGTAATCAGAGAGGGAGTCAAACGATAAGAGACTCGTAACCATAGGAAACAAACTGAGGGTTGCTGGAGGGTGGGGGAATGGGGTAACGGGATGATGGGCATTAAGGAAGGCACGTGATGTAATGAGCACTGGGTATTATATGCAACTGATGAATCAGTGAACTCTACCTCTGAAACTAATAATACATGATATGTTAATTAACTGAATTTAAATTTAAAAAATTACACCAAAAATATTTAGAAGACAGTCTATAGGACTTGCTGATAGATTGAATAGAGGGGTGAGTGAAAGTGAGAAATCTCACCTCCAAACGGCTCCATGGCTCCTTTCCCCATTCATAATTGCACCTCTCAGTCCCAAACTTCCCATGGCAACTCTTGTAATTCACTCCACAGTTAATAAGCTTCTGTGTATTCTTTACACACTCCATAGAGTGCTCTCGCTTTGCCTCCGGCTTTGACGGAGATCAGGCTCTGCCCCAGGGTCCCTCCTCCTTTCCCTATAGCTGTCTCACCAAATGGGCATCATCAGTATTAGCTTTAGCATGACTCCCATATATATCTGTACCATTTCTCTTCCTCTTCCTATGCAGGTTAAATTTCTCCTTCTTTGCCATCATGCAAGTGAGCCATACCATTCTTATGGCCATCATCTACCAACCTCTTGACTATGTTCTCTCAGTTGGTGAAGCCATCCAGATGTTTGATCCTTTTATTATCTCCTAGTCCTCCATTGTCTCACAGCCATTCTTTTCCTACCCAAATCGAACATCAAGGTCAATCACCTGAACAACTTTCTTAACGATACTGTTATTTCTGTCCCCTTTAACTTCTATTTAATCAAGCCATAAAAAAGGAAAAGAAATACAAAAGCCAACGTTAGGTAGAGAAAGAGTGAGAACTCTAGACTCAGATATGTCTGAATTCCAATGCCAGCCAGGCCACACTAATTCTGTATATTTGAGAAACAGCCTCTCTGAGCCAGGTGAGTGGTGTATGTGTGTGTACACACATATGTGTATGCAAAATAGAAATGTGTACTGTATCAATGACTGTTCAGGAAGCATACAGAAATCACTCCAGATATTCCAAGTAGAGAAGGATTTAATGCAAAGAATTTGTTACAAAGTTGTAAGGGGGGGGGGTACCTGGCTGGCTCAGCCGGTAGAGCATGCAACTCTTGATCTCAGCGTTGTGAGTTCAAGCCCCACGTTGGGCGCAGAGCTTACTTAAAAACAATAACAAAGTTGTAAGGGAAGTCAGGAGAAACAAAAAGGAAAGCAGAGACCAGGAAACTACCACTAACCTTGGTTTAGAGGAGCAAAAGGGAGAAAAGAGGAGCCCAAAGATCGAGGAGCTGGAACCCACAAATCTGTACTAGCTGCTCATGCACCTGGAGTTTGTGTTGCTGATACTACTGGACCCACTTCCACTTTTGCTGGGCAGGAACCACTGCTGATGTTGCCAGAGGCACTGCCAAGGGCAGGAGGATCTCTCCTCTCCCTTCCTCTCACTTTCCTCATGTGAGGGTTCCCACTGGCGGAACCTAACTGGAATGAAGTGACAAAGGCATCTGAGAAATGTGGTTTTCAGATTTCCAGCCCTTTCCAGAGGGAGATTAAAGAAGAGTGGGTGTGGGGATGAGTTCCAGCAGGCAATATCCGCCAAACAGATTCAGCATAGCTCTTGGTTGCAAGTAATAAAACCCAACTCAAATTAGTGTTAAGTACAGAGGAAATTTACTGACTTATGTGACTTTAGGCAGAGGTAAATATACATGTTAAACTGATGTTACCAGGCATTTGTCCCTCTCCACCCCTTAGCTCTGCTTTCTTTGAGTTGGCTTTGTTCTCAGGCAGGCTCATCCTTCCCGGTGGCAAGATGTCCACCAGGTTTGCCTTCTATGAGTACCTCTTGCCCAACTGTTGCAGGAATTCCTGGATCTAATTTCATCATGTGCCCATTTCTGAAGATCACTTTGACCTGATTATGGGTTAGGAACCCAGCCACTGATGTGGGTAGGAGACTGGGGTCATTCCCGTCTGAACCACAAAGACTTAGAGTGGGGTGGGATGGATCTTTAAAGAACACTGATGTGCTGTTACCAATAAGAAGGGGGGGAGGCATGCTGTGCAGATAACAACAAAGGCAATGACATGTTCATGACAGGATAATACTTACCTTGTATGGTTTTTCTTGTTCTCCATCCACACTTCTTCTCTTCCTCAGCTAAAGACTTTGACACTGTTGATATCATTAGGCACGAAATCCCTCAACCTCTTGCCTGCTCCACTTTATTAGCTACCCTACCTTTACCCTTGCCCTCTCTCCTGTCCTGTCAGCCTATAAAGTGAAGGTGTCCGATTCTTCTCCATGAGCCCTTGATGCTACCTCTTCTCGTTGCCTCCGGGATCTCCCTCCACCTCTCATCATCCTTTTTCTTTATTTTCAAATTCATCTTCTCTACTGGTACCTTTTTATAGTTGACACCTATGTTTAAGCCTCTATCATCTTTAAATAAAAAAAAGGCAAAACCAGAATCTTTAACTTCAGATCACTCTTTAGCTACAGTCTATTCCTCCTTCCAAATTTCTCAGAACGGAGGTCTGCACTTATTCTATTTCCTCATTTTCATTTGTTCAATTCACTGCATTGTGGCTTCTGCCCTTGTTTTCTGCTGACACAGATCATATCATGGGGATCCAGGCCTTCAATATTGCCAAATTCAACGGATACTTTTTTGCCTTGAACTTATTGGAAATCTTTGCTGCATTTGATGCTGTTGACCACCTCTTCCTCCTTGAAAGTCTTTCCTCCCTTGGATTTCTTCCATGACATTACTCTCTGTTGATTCCTGTTTCTTCTCAGTTTTCTTCTTAGTCTTCTTCCCCTCTGCTGGCTCCCCAAATGCTGGTACTACTAGAGCTCAGGCCTGAGTCCTTTTCTCTTCTCACCCTATATGCTCTTCCTGGGAATGTATTAGAGTAGTCCTGTTGAAGAAGGGTATTGAGCAAGCCCTTTCCAGGCCTAGCATGTGACTTATGAATTCCTCTCCATACATTTGGAAAGATTTTACTCCTTATAGATTTTCAAATGATAACAACACCCAGAAGAAAGAGGATTTATTGAATCAACTACAAGAAAGATTGCAATATCAAAGCAATACTACTATGTAGTGATAGAAAAGGCTGCCTTTGCTTCATTAATTGCCTTTGCTGCTAATGGAGATGAAAGATCTATTCTCCCACATATGGTGCCAACTGCCTGGTAATGCTAAATGGTTGGTCTATTAATCCAAATAGCATAAAGCCAGTACTCTTGGTAAGTGACTCTGGATAGATCAGCTTCTAATTAAAGTTTTTCCTGAATAAGTCCAAGGTAATGATTTTAAAAGATGGCTGCCTCAGAGGGACCTACATTGGTCAGAACCACACACTGAGCATCCTAGGTCATGGAGAACATCAGAAGTGGGGAAGAGCTACGAGGATGGATGAAGGACACAGGCTGACTCCCCATTGATCAGGAAGCTCTGCAGACCTAGGAAGAGGTCAGGGGTTCAAGGAGACTGTGCTGGGTCAAACTGCACTATGTGCGAACTGTACAATTTCCTTTTTACATCTTAGCTAATTAGACTCCTTTCCCCATCCTCCCCCCCCACTATCTGTGTGCCTCTGGTTATCCGAAGAGATTTTCCTGAATATTGCTGCCATCCTATTCAGTGGGGTTGAGAAGACAAGTATTCTGCTTTGTAAATGGGTAATGTTTCTGGATTTTTTCATTTGCTCCAGCAGAAATCTGGAACTCATCTCTTTATTCATAATTCCATAGCCAATCAACTGATTGATCACTATTTTTTGTGAATTCTACCTACTGAATATTTATTAAACCTATGCAACTTTCTCCATCCCTACTCCTACCACTATAATCATCTGCTACCTAGACTACATCAATTGCCTCCTAACTGGTCCCCACACTGCCAATTTTGCTCTCTTCCTATCTATTCCCCACTTAGCAGCTGGAAGTGATCTTCTAAAATATAAGGGGGGACATGCCACTCTCCTGCCTCAAACGCTCTGATGATTTTTCATTCCCCTTAAAATAATGTCCACAACCCTCAGCCTAAAATACAAGGCCCTTTTTGATTTGGTACGTACCCACCATTTCCAGCTCATCTAATAAGATGAGAATACTTCTAATAAGAATACTTCACCATTATTAAATCCGTATTGGCCTTTTTGTACTTCTCCTTGGACTTGGAATAATTTTCTCTTCTTCTGGCTGACCTCCATCGCCTTTACCCCTTCCCCTCACATAAGAGCCACTTCCTCATGAAAGCCTTCCCAAACCTCCCAGGCCAAATTTAGTCCACTCATAGCATCCTGCACATCTCTTTCAAGATACTCATCACATTTCTAACCACCTGTTTAATGTCTCTTTCCCCTGTTATTCAAGCTTCATGAAGATGGGGACTGAATCTTGTTTGTTTATATGTTCCTAGTACCAAGGACAGTGCCTCACACTTAATAACTATTTGTTGAAAGAGAATGAATGAATGAGGACACCTTTCCTCTTTTGGGTAATTACTTATCTTTCAAGAACCAAGGTCAGATGTTATATCCCTCAGGTTGGGTTACAGTTAAATCTGATTCATTTTTGGATCATTAGGTTCTAGGTCACGACCTGGTACATGGTTCTTCTATCATAGATGTTTATCAAATCATAATAAACTCTTGGCCAGGAGTTGATAATTACTGAAACTGAATGATGGGTATATGAAGGTTCATTATACTCTTAAGTATCCTTTTGTATATATTTGAATTTTTCCGTAATAAGTAAACTTAGAACATTTATGTTCACCTCAAGTTAAGTGAAAGTGTAGTCAAGGATGAGCTTGAGCCTTCTGGCTTAGGCAATCCAGGGGATGGTGGTGCCATTCACTGGGATGGACAAAGTGTACCTGCATCCAGGCTAGTGTGTGTGAGTGTGTGTGAGTATGTGTGTGTGTGTGTGTGTGTGTGTGTGTGTGTGTTGGGGAGGGTTCTTTCTCACCCCAGTGAAACTTCTTAGAAGGCCAATAAAAGCGATGAGATAATGAATTTAGATTTGGGCACCTTTAATTTTAGGTACCTTGAGGGCTTCTCCAGTCAGTTGCTCCACGGTTAGCATTTACAATAAATTGAAACCGCTGTCTTAGAGGAACGAACCAAGAGAAGCTTTCTGGATGGTGACATTTCCCTTCATATCCTCGATGGCCTCTTGGCCACTGACCTGACCACTGGGTACTATCCCACCACCCAGGGAGTTGTCAGCGCAGCATGGCGCCCCTCCATTCCTTCCTTCACACTTTCCATCCACATCCTCCCGTTTTCCTTCCCTCTTATGAATTTGCACCGGGGGAGGATTTATTTTGGACATCTGCGAGAGACCTTGGTGTCGCAGCTTTACCTTCAGCTGCAGGGCTAGAGTGTTAAGAAACATCTAGGTTTCGGTCTGATTTCACCACTTACTTGTGACTGCAGGCAAGTCGCTTTACCTTTCTGAATCTCATCATCTGTCTCTGAAAAATAAGGCTAATCGTGGCGTCTTCACATGTCTGATGTGAGGATGAATGCCTGAAAAAGGTTTAAGACGGAGCCTGGCACGGTGTAAGCGGCCAATAAATACGATCTATTATTATTATTACCAACGCTGTGTCCTCATCGCCGCTCCACCAGGACGTCAGGGACTGCTGCCGCAAGAGTGGAGCAGGCTGCCTCCTCGGAGCCCCTCCCCACGCGGCCGCGGCCCGGCCACCGCCACAGCCGCTCCGGCTCCAGCCTCGCCGGTGCGGCGCGCGCGGGGGGTGCGGGCCCAGCGCCCTACGGGGCGCGCTTGGTGAGTCCCAGGCCTCGCTGCGGAGGGCGGTGCCGGGCTGAGCAGGGGTCGGCGGAGGCAGGGGCAGAGCTCTGGGACCCGGGAACCCAGGCCCAGGGCTGGCGGCTGGCCAGGGCAGCTGGGCGGCGGGGCGCACTGAGGCCCGAGGGTCACGCAGGGTGGGGCCCTCGGGTAAGCTGCGGCAAGTGTCGCCGGCGACGGGCCCGCGCGCTCGTGCCCGCGCGCAGCCCAAGATGGCGCCTCTCCGCGCCCCCCCCCCCCACTCCCGCCCCGCGCGCGCCTCCGCCGCTCGGGGCGCGGCCCCGCGGCCCGCGCGCTCCAGGGCGGGGGATGTTGTGATGGAGAAGCCGCCGCGGAGCCGGAGCCCCGCAGCCTGAGCCACCTCCGTCACCTGGGCCTGGGGCCTCCCCGCGCAGGTAGGAGCTGCCCCTGCCCGGGCCAAGCCCTGGAGGTCGGATCCCGACCCCCAGCGGTCGGCGGACCCCACAGCCCCTTCCCCGCGGCGGCCTGGGTCCCCCGGTCAGGCCCCATCCCCGCGGGCGGTCCTCCCGCCGCGCGCATTTCGACCGCCGTCTTGTCTCCCCTTGTAGGCTCCACCTCGGTCCTCACAAGGCCCCCTCCCCAACCTTTACGTCGTGTCCCTCGGGGCTGCAGAGGGGCGAGAATGGGGGACAAGAAGCGAGGGGGCGATGGGGGAGGGGGGTGGGGGAGGGGAGGTCAGGGGCTGGGAATGGGACGTGGGGGGTGAGGTAGGCAGAGCCTTCACGGATTTCTGCAGGGTCCCAGGCCTGGAATCTGTCAAGCCGCATTCAGTTGCCCTCGGCGACCGAGGGGTGTGCCCTGGGGCTGGCTGTGTCCGCAACTCAGCCAGGAGGCCTAGCACTCGCAGAAGCACTCGTTAAGAGCAGTTTTCCTACAGCCAATTCAGAGGTTATTCTGAACCTATTTTGCATCTGCCTGTGCGTTTCTTGCATTTCCAGCCCCTCCAGCATAGTCCCATCTCTCTTTACTCTTTCAAAGCCAAAACCTTGCCTACACTTGCTGTCTTCATTTCATTTCCTCACTTCCCATTCATTCTTAAAACGACTTCATTTGGTCTCTGTCGCTGACACCCACTGAAACTGCTGGAGCCAAGGTCACCGGAGACCTCCATGTGGCCAACTTGAAGGGACACTTTCCTGTTTCCCCCCTTTACCTTTTAGTAGTATTTAGTGGTGTGTGTTAACTCTCCTGGAAGCATTTTTCTGGTTTCTCTTGTCCGGCATTGTCTGCTCCTTCGTGGTCTCATTTGCCTTCCCCTCCCTTTAGATGTTGGTAAAGCTCTTGGTTCTGTCCTGAGCTTGTTCTTTCATTCTGTACTTTCTCCTCTGGTATTTTGTTTACTCCCAAGCCTTCAGATTTCGTATATATATGCTGATGATTCTCAGATGTGTGTATCTGGCCAGACGTCTTTTCTGAGCTCCATATCCAGCTGTCCTCATGACATCCCCATTGAAGTTCAACAGAAATTCCATACCTACAGATCCTAAGCTGAATTATCTTCCAAATCTGTTCTCTACCCTTCTTCCAAATCTGTTCTTCCTTAAGCTCCCAGAAATGGCTACTTTCCAGTCAGTTATCCAAGCTGGAATCCTGGGCAGCATTTTAGATTAACCTCTCTCCCTCACCCTCTGCATCTAATGTCACCAAATTCTGTCGCATCTGCTACCTAAATATTTTTCAGATCTATTCGTTTCACTCCGTCCTCACTGCTACCAAATTTAATCTAGGCCAAAACTCTTTTTTCCCCCTCATTTGTCTAATAGCATACCCTCTTGCCTACCTCCCATTAAATACTCTCAACACAATGTGATCCTTTAAAAAAAATTGCATCTATCTGATCATTTATTCATTCAACAAATAAACTTTGAGCACCTTTTATGTATTGAAGATATAATTATGAAGATATAATTATGAACAAAATAGACTTCGATCTTGTCCCACAATCGGGGGAATCGGATAAGATTATGACAAGTGCAACAAATACCATGAAGTGGATGGTGAATGGTGCCTTGAGAATACATAAGAGCACAAGCTAAACCGGTCTGGGAGGTAAGAGAGAGGGCCAAGGAAGGCTTCTCTGAGAAATGATATTTGAACTAAGATGTAAAGGATGAGTTCAAGTTAGTTAGGCTGAGGGTTAGCGGTAAGAGGTTCCAGGCAGAAGGGAAGATTCACCTTGTGGAAGGAGCAAGCATGGTGTCTTCGAGGAATCAAAAGAAGGCCAGTGAGGTTGGAGAGCAGAGTTCTGAAGCTGGAGAGGAAGGCAGAGGCCACACCGAGCAGGACGGTTTAGGCCACATTAATAATTTGGATCTTACGGTTTTTGTCCTTGGGGTGGATTGTGATGGTAGTGGATGCAGAGAGTAGGTGAAGTCCGGAAATTTTCCCCAGAGAGAAAATTATCAGTATCTGGGGATGGATTGAATGTGGGGAGCGAGGGAGACGGTTGTTAAGGATGGTACCCCACTTCTGATTTGCACAACAGGAAGGGTGGTTATATCACTCTATGAACCAGGATCCTGAAAGAGGACCAGTCAGGGTGTGGGAGAGAGAAACATAAGCAGGCATGTTTGTTGGAGAGGCCTTTGAGACATCCAGGCAGAGAGGTTGAGTAGGAAGTTGAATGTGCATGTCTGGAGCTCAGATGAGGGGTCTGAAATGGAGATATAAATTTGGAAATGAGCAGTGTGTAGGTGGCACCTGAAGCTATGGGCACGGATAAATACTTATATTGAATATTTGTTGAGAAAGCGAAAAGGGCGTAAGAACAGGCCATGAGAAATCCCAGCGTGTAACAGCCGGCAGAGGGGTCTAGGAGGCCACCGAACAGGAACTAGAGTGTAGGCAGAAGACGGAGAGATGTAGCATGAGGAAGCCATGGATGAAAGTTGGACGAGACGCAGGGTGTCGAGGGATGCTGAGAATATTACCAAGATGATGTGTGGGTTGGACGAGATGACATAGGGTCCTGCTGACCTTGGCAAGAGCTGTTACTGAGACATGCTGGGAGTCGGAGCAGGATTGGAGAGGGTTGAGCAGTGACTGCAAGGTGAGGAAATGACAACAGTGAGTAGAGACAGCTCTTTTAAGAAGTTTGCTTGAGCTGGGGAGAGCGAGCGAGCAAGCAGCTAGTGGCACTGGAGGAGCGTTGGTCAAGAACATTCTGCTTGTAAGTTGGTACGTAGTGGATCCCATTGAGAAGGAGAGATTGATTATATAGAAGAGAATGGATGAGCAGTGGTATAAAATTCCTGGAAAGGCGGGCAAGGAAGGAGCCAAGTAACAGATGAAGCAGTTGGTCTTAGGAAGAAGGAGAAAAGGATAGGTGCTGAAGTCAGCAAATTTGTGTTTGGGGACATTCCTCAACTGCTGGCTTCCATTGCCTCTGTGAAGGAGGAGTGGGAGGTCTTCCTCTGGGAGGGAGGGGTGCTGCAGGGGGTGGCCCAAGGACAGTTGTGCTCTTTTCTCACCTTAGAAGTCCTTTCCTCAAGCAGCTTTTTGCTGATGTCTGGGCTGGAGTAAGACACAGACTCCTTCCTACTCCTGCTGTGCCTTGTTCCTCCCCCTCATAATACCCCCTCATGTATTCTACAAATAGGGGGTGCTCTTCGGTGCCAGGGACTGGCCAGATGCTGGTACTGCACTGCAGGGTAAGGGGTGGTTTCCCTGCTGAACTGTGCGCTCCACTGGGGAGGGACCATTGCTTTATAACTCATCACTCTTCCCCGTGTCTAGCACAGTGCCTCACAAACAGTATGCTGTCAGGTTAGAGGAGCCTTGACCGTAAGTAGGATGCACCTCCACCCCAGCTCCTTCAGGCTTTCTGGCCATTCTTTTAGCTCCTTGCCTTGAGGGCTCCGCCCAGCTCCCTGCCTTGAGCCAGAATCCATGTGGCTCTTTCCGTCCTTTGAGAGGCTTCAGGTACACCTAACCCCAAAACGTGTCCCTTCTTGAGGATACTGGGCCGCGGGTCATCCTTTGACCTCAAGAAGTTAGGTGATGGCGCCACACAGTGCTTTGAGCCAGGTGCTTAGTTCAGTGCTGTTCGCAACAGAGCTCCCTCATTTCTCCCCCGATACTTTCTGCCCTGGTGACAGGGGGACAGGGCTGCCCTGGAGTTGACCTGGCTCTTCACTGTCCCAGCTTCACAGTGTATGTGCCTTTCCCAGATCACCCCTCCAAGTGGTAAGGAGGTCGGTCCTATCCTGACCTCTTAAACACCTGGCTGCCTACACTGCTGCTTCAGAGAAGGGCTCGTCATCTCCTTGATCCTCTGAGCTTGCCAGCGGCACAGGTCTTCCACATCCTGAAACTCATGGAGACGCCATCGTCAAGCAGCCTTCGGGCCAGGATGCCGGTTCACACTAACTCCCTCCCTCCCTTTTTCCCAGATCTTGGTCCTCACTGCGCTGCCTTCTTGAGTACCCTTCCTCATTCTCCAGCACACTCCCTAACACTCCTGTTGCCTGCTCTCAGCCCACGGGGCCACACAGGCTTATCGCGGTGTCTGCTCCAACCTCTAAATTCGGAGTTCTGAGCCTCCAAATTCCTCTTACCTGATGTCTGTCCCCTCCATCCTTCCCTTCCGTCTACACCGAGGGCCCACTCTGTGGCACACACTCAGTGCACGCTCCTTGGTGTTGGGAATGTGAAGTGGAATAAGACACAGTCTCCGGTGTTTGGTTGGAATGGGGCACTGGGTATTGTGAGACACGGAGGAGGGAATGGTCCCCTGAGCGTGAAGAGAGAGGACTAAACAGGAGAGGCTCACTGCTTCGGAGCTGTGCCTGCCGAGCCAAGTTTTGAAACATGAGCAGAGGTTCTCACATGGGGAGACAGGATTCCAAGCCGGGCGAGCACTGTAAACAAAGAGCCAGGACTGTCAGGGTGTGACATGTTCTAGAATCTGCCATACTTTGTGAGGAATGTAAAGCGTGAAGGAGGCAGGGAAGGGGGAGGAGGTTTGAGAGGTCATGGGGGTTGGCTCAAGGAGGCTCTCGGTGTCCTGCTAGTGAGCACAGACCTGATCCTGAAGGCAGCAGTGAGCCACCTAAGTTTTCCAGCTGGGGAGTGACACAATCTGGTTTCCATTTTTGGAAGGTTACTGTGGTTCTAGGTAGTGGCAGAGCTGTTTATTTTTCTCGTGTGTGTCAGTGACCATGAGTTTGCTTATCACCCAGGTGGAGCCCCACCAAGCAGACTGGCAGTTCCCCATGAGGCAGACACACACAGGAACGTTTCTTCCCCCACGTTACACATGTGTGCACGGCATTGTGCTAGGCTCTGAGGAGGGAGGCATGATGGCGAGGCAAGCTGTGGCTGCTGCCTCAGGACCGTGCACTGCACCTGAGACGGCAGAGCCTTGCTCAGGCAGCCTGAAGCCCCTCACCGGCAACCTGTGCTCAGGGCTGAGAGCCACACTGAGGTGCAGAGAGAACCAGGGCAGGGGTCAGGGGAGAGAGAACTCCTTGGTGGGGCCAGGGGGAGAGAGAACTCTCAGGTGAGAAATGGGGGAGAAAGAACCATCCGGTGGGAGTCAGAGAGAGAGAGAGAGAGAGAGAGGTGTGCAGTGAGGGGCAGTCAGTGAGGGAGAGCTGTGTGCTGGGGAGAGGACTCAGGGAAGGCATGGGGGAAGAGGAAGGTGATGCAGTAGGAGCTAAGAGGGCCAGGATGAGGGAGAATTGGGTCGTGGTTGGTGGTGGAGGGAGAATGGCCTGTGAGGTGGTGGCAGTGAGGGTCCAGGGAATGAGCACTTTACAGTGGGGGTCAGGGAAGAAGGGCAGTAGAGCAGTGGAAGGTAGGGGAGTTGGGGAGGACGGAATGAGGCCTTGATGGTGGGATCATTGGGTGATGTGGCTGGAAAGATAGGTAGGCAGAGAAGGTGATCCACAAAGGGCTTGTAGTGAGAGGGGGTCCAAAGGGACAGGAACTGCGGGGGGGGGGTTGTCACTGTGGAACAGGAGAACCCCTCCCCTGAAGGGCAGATGGGATTTGGTTGGGCCACCACGAGCAGTGGTTGAGACACAGTAACATGGCCAAAGTGTGTTTTCTGAAACTGGCAGAGGAGATGCAAAAATCGGGCCTGGACGAGATAGGAGGGCAGAGTTATACATTCATTCCACAAATACTTACTGAATTCCTATTCTGTGCCAGGACTGTGTTAAGCTCTAGGCATATGGCATTGAAAAAAAAAAAGCCAAATCTTCCACCATGGAACTGAAATTATAGTCATGAGGAGACAATCGTTAAACAAATAATAATAATAGTATGGGTAAACAGCTTGACAGATGGTTCTAGGCACTAGGGAAGGTTTGGGTGTTGCCGAGAGAGGGCATGGTGGCCTGCAGTTTTAAAAGGGTGTCAGGGAAAGCCTCACTGAGAAGGTGATGTTTGGATCAAGACCTGAAGGGCTGGGGGGTACAGGTCAAAAGCCTCTGCAGTGAGCCAGGCATGGGGCATTACAGGGGCTGGCAGAGGGAGTGGTGCCCCAAGTGAGATACTTTATAGAAACACTCATAAATTGTAGCTTCAACGAGCCAAAGGAGCCATGAATTGGAGCTGACAGTCCTTCCTCTGTGACCGTCCTTCCCAGGTCCATGCCCTTGAGGGATGGGTCTGTACCTCATTCTCTCCTATTCTCACAGTCCCTAGTAGGGCTGGGCTTTGGGGCTGGTGGAGCCCAGTGATTTATGATAATAGGAACGCTGCCTGGGGAGCTCACAGTAGGAGGCTACGGATAGCAACGTGGCAAGAGGAAGGGGCAGTCAGTGTCCAGTGTCCAGAACACATGAGCCAGTCCCACACCAGCTGGGTCCCTGGCACAGTAAGCCCCGGTCAGATCAGCGGGGGGTGGGGATGCACAGAGAGCCTTTGTGTGGAGGCTCTGCCATTGGGAGTGAGGGCAGAGCCGGGGCTGGCTGTGCTGTCTCAGAAAGCTCAGGGCTGGGGATTCGGGGCCGGGGTGGACTGTGGGCCTGGCCCTAGCCTTTGGTGGAGATGGTGGTTGAGTGGGTGGTGGTGAGGGGGGACAGGAGTTGAGCCTAGTCATTGTCATGGGAAAATAGCTCATAGGACACAGAGCAGTGGGTGCTGGCCTGCTGAGCATGGGGAGATGAGGAGGTGCAGAGCACAGCCCCGGGCAGAAGCAGGGGTGCTGCTGTTCTGACTCGGAGGCTCAACACAGTCTCCTCTCCTCACCCCACAGGATCTGCTAAGGCCATGTCTGTTCCATCGTCACTGAGCCAGTCGGCCATTAATGCCAACAGCCACGGAGGCCCCGCGCTGAGCCTACCCCTGCCCCTGCACGCTGCCCACAACCAGCTGCTCAACTCCAAGCTGCAGGCCACGGCTGTGGGACCCAAGGACCTGCGCAGTGCCATGGGGGAGGGTGGTGGGCCTGAGCCAGGCCCTGCCAATGCCAAGTGGCTAAAGGAGGGCCAGAACCAGCTCCGGCGGGCTGCCACAGCCCATCGTGACCAGAACCGCAACGTGACCTTGACCCTGGCAGAAGAGGCCAGTCAGGAGCCTGAGATGGCACCCTTGGGCCCCAAAGGCTTGATGCACCTGTACTCTGAGCTGGAGCTCTCCGCCCACAATGCGGCCAACAGAGGCCTCCGAGGACCCGGTCTGATCATCAGCACCCAAGAGCAGGGGCCAGATGAAGGAGAGGAGAAGGCGGCAGGGGAGGCCGAGGAGGATGATGAGGAAGAGGACGAGGAGGAGGAGGAGGAGGACTTGTCTTCTCCCCAAGGGCTGCCTGAGCCCCCGGAGAGTGTGGAGGTGCCCCCCAGACCCCAGGCCCTTGCAGACGGTCCCCGAGAGCACAGCAAGAGTGCCAGCCTGCTGTTTGGCATGCGGAACAGTGCAGCCAGCGATGAGGACTCAAGCTGGGCGACCTTATCCCAGGGCAGCCCCTCCTACGGCTCCCCGGAGGACACAGGTACCTTATGGAGCTTGACATGGGGAAGATGGGAGGGCAAGAGGGCAGAGGTCAGGCCTCTCCAAATCAAGGCCAGGGCCAGCCAGGGTGTGAGCCACAGAACGCATGTCCTCAGTCCTCAGCAGGTCATAACCAGGTTTTCCTGAATGAAACCATTCCTATATTCAGAGTGCTTGCACAAACTGATAGGTCCATCCCTCATGGATGCTGATGGATGGTGGACCCGGTGCATTTATGGAGCACTTACCAGGTACTGCCCTATGCTCAACATTATTGTATTGAATCCTCACAATAATGTTGTGAGGTAGCTACTATTCTGATGCCCGTACTACAGATGATGAAAAGTAGGCCTGGAGAGGTTAAGTAGCTTTCCCACAGGCACAGACAGTCTGGGATCACAGTAGAACTGCGTCTAGACTCGAGCTCTTGGCCCTGCTTACCCTGCCACTGATGCACACAGCACGATGAGCCAGGTGCACGTGAGCCAGCTTTTAACAGGCCGGGTCTGGAGGCAGCAGCAGCACCTCCCCACGCAGGTCTGCTTGGAAAGACTGAAGTCGGGGCTCGTGTGCAGAACACCACTCTGGGCGTTGCAAGGATATCGTTTTGTATTCTTTGTATCGGGAATAGAATACTGACTAAAAGTTAGAAAATAAAGGAAGAATAAATAGATGCTTCTTCTTTGTGGGGTGGGCAGGAGGAGAAAGTAGGTATTAGGACTCCAAGGATTGATCATTAAATGTGTCCCATTTAAATAAATTGAGTCTCCATATTTGCTGATGTCATGTAGAGATCAGAGCTGAGGGACAGACGACAGAGCTAACGGGTTGTAGCTACAAGCCTGGAGCTCTGTGGGTTGGAGTGTAAGTAGAGACCAGGAAAGACTCTGGTGCGCACCTGGCTGCAGGCACCGTAGCAGACCCCCACCTGGAGAGCCTTTGCAGGGGAGCATGCAGTTCGTGGAGCCATGGAACCAAGGGCAGTGCATCATCCGCTTTCCAAAAACTTATTACGGACCTTTTCAAACATCTACAGAAGTAGAGAGAATAGAATAGTGAGTCCAACTTACCCGTGCCCGAGTTTCAACAATTATCAACACACAACTGATCCTGCTGCACCTATACCCTGATCTGCTCCTGGGCCCCAGCCTAGGTTATTTTAAAGCAAATACTCAAATCCATGCATTTCTAGAAAACAACGCTTAAAACAATCCACAATATCTTTATCATGAGTATAAAAATTTAACAATAATTCCTTAATATTATCAAATATCCAGTCAGTGTTTACAGTTTCCCGGTTGTTTAATAAATGACCCCCACTCTGCTATTTAGAAAAGTTTGGATTATTTGAGTCAATAATCAAATAGTCCTGGACCTTTTGATGGCGGATGTGTATCTGTAAGTTTCTTTGGAGCTGTGTGTTATGCTTCCATCCCTCTGTCTCTCTTTATTCTTGCTTGCGGGTTGTCATTGTTGTTTTAAATCGGAGACGCAGGGTTATTTGACCTGGGTTTTCCATTGTCTGGATTTGCAGACTCTCTCCCTGTGGTGGCGTTGAGCAGGTTTCTCTTCCCCTAGATTTCCTGCAAATTTGCTAGTGTGTTCCAGAGACTTGATCAGATTTGGATTTGAGAGTTTTTTGTGTTTTGCTCTTGCAAGAACACCTCATAGGTGGTATTGAGTACTTCTGTCAAAGGCAAAGTCTGATTGCCTCTCTTTTCTGTGATGTTAGTGGCTTTCGATGGTCATTGCTTGGACCTCCTTTAAAGGGAACAGTTCATGCCACTTTTCAAGGTAAACTGAAAACTAGACATTGATGTGAAATATCCCAATTTTTAAATGTTAGCAACCAATTCTGTTTTTTTTTAAAGCACCACGCTGGCCATACAAAATCTAGTCTTGTACTGGTCTGTAGGTTGTTAGCTTGCAGTCTCTGCCCTAGCGGAGGGTTGGGGGGGGGGTTGAGTCAGAGGCCAAATACTGGAGGGCTCAATTGCTCAGGGGCTGCTGGGATGGTCAGTGCAGTAGCTGCTCCTGTGAGCCTTCTAGGAGAAGGAGGCTGGAACTGCTGAAGAAGTGGGAAGGGCCTGCTGGGCGTGGGCACCGACCTCAGTGAGAGAGGATGGCCAAGGATCAAGCTCTGGTGGAGGCTCTGGACAGTGGAGGAGTGGTGTGGAGCCAGCCCAGGGAAGGGGCCGAGTCACTGCCTACTCTTTTGTAATTGTGGCTCCATGATCATGAAGGCTGCAGAGGAAGTCTGGGCTGCTGTAGGAGTGGAGTAGAATTGAGCAAAAGTTATTTTCTCCTTCCCAGCCTGGGATCTCCACAAAGTTGTTGATTGAATGCATAAGTGCCTGAATGAATGAATGAATGAATGAGTGAATGAGTGAATGAACTTTACTACCTGTGTTGGGTTCTTACTCGGTGCCTGGCCTTGTCCTAAATACTGAGAAGGCATACTACAGGGGAGAGAGGTTCCTGCCCTCATGGCACTGACGGTCTGGTGGGGGATACAGAGATAGGCAGCTCTGATCGGCAGGGTGAGCCCTGGGATGGGAGAGGTGCAGGAGGGGCACCCATCCCTGCCTGTGTGCATGGTGGGGGAGAGGGGGTGGGTCAGTTTTGAGACATGACTTTTACACCTATGCCTAAAGGAGGAGTGGGTGATAGTCAGGTGAAGACTGAAGGAGGAAGGGAGGCTGGGCTTGGAGAGGATGAGGGGCATTCCAAGCAGGGAGAGAGAGATAAGGGGGTGGGGGGTGATCAGAGATATGGCTGAGAGGCAGAAGGTTAGGGGCTCAGAACAGCACACATACTCCGGGAGGAGTTTGAGTTCTATCCTGAGGACAAGAGAAAACAATTAAGAGTATCAAAGTGGAGAATAGTTCAGCATTTTGGAACAATCATGTGGGCTGCAGGGTGCCGTCCAGATTGGAGGAGACTAGGCTGGAGGAGGGAGCCCACTTGTGAGACATTTGCAGTGATCCGGGTAAGAATTGCAGGTAGTAGCTGGGACTACTGTAGTAACGTGGGGATGGAAAGAGGAGAGAGCATTAGGTGATTCACTGACTCCTGAGCAAATGGCTACACCTGGTTTCACCATGAAGGCATGCATGGATGAATGAATGAATGATACACAAACCTTTGAATTCGTGTGTGAGAGCCTGAATGAATTGATGCAGGAGTGAAGATGTACATTCCCGAATAAATGTGCGTGTGGCGGCAAAGGCCTGAGTAGGGCTTTGCTTGGAGGGAGATATGCCAGGCTCCAGAAGGGCCTCCCAGATGGTCAGAGGGGGAGAGCGGCCCCTCCAGGACAGATCGGAAGGATGAAGCTCTTTGAAGCAGGAAGGTACAGGCTAACAGGGACGGCAGATGGATTGGTGTGCGTGACTCAGTCAGAAGATGGTGAATTGGTCCCCAGATTCAAGAGGTGTATGACCCTTCGTGAAGAAGGGTGTGGCTGTGAAGGCACGGTTGCCCTGGGTGCCGGTGTTCCTGGAAGGTTTGACAGGAGAGCCGTGAAGGTGATGGAGGGTCCCTGGGAAAGAGGGGACATTTGAATTCCCTGGGGCATGAGGGGAGGGGAGGGTGGAGGGAGACGAGGTGGTAATGGCTACCTAGAAGGCTAGACAGGCAAGAAGAGCCCCTCCCCTGTGGGCCCAACTCATTTGCAAACAGGGTGGTGAGACATCTTGCTCAGATAACTCTCCCATCAGGTGTGCAGCCACCTTGGGTAACCACACCTGCTCCCAGCGCCTCTGTGCCTGGTTGCCCGGCAGCCTGGGTCTGGGGACTGCCTGTATCCTCAGTGCTGCCTCTTGGACCAGTCAGGATTCCTGGTTTCCCTGGTAACGGGAAGCACGTCAGCAGTCTGGGCGCTCCCAGCCGTCCTGGTGCTGCGGTTGCCGAGGAGACGCTGCAGCCTAGCTGGGCCCTGGCAGGTGAGGGGGGCTGTGCTGGGAAGCCCCAAGCTCAGCCTCAAGCTTGCTGGGGCCCAGCCCTCAAGGCCCACTTTTGGGCTCAAACTACAGGGCAGGTTCTGGGCAGGGAAGGGATCCCCGGGAGCCCTGAAGCCACACCCTTTTTGTGCTGAGAGCTACAGGCTTTGCAGGGCCCCAGGTGGCTGAGGGATTCCCAAGGGGCTGAGCTTCCTGGTGTCCCTAAGACTAGGTTTGACTGTGGTACTGTGGTGCCTATTGTGGGGTGGGATGGGGATTCAGGATTGGGGGAGGGGAGCCAGGATTAGAAAGAAGAGATGTGAGAAGGAGGGGCCGGGGTCTTATGAGGACCCTCCATCCCCACCCCAAGGAGGTCCCCTCCCATGGTGGTCCCGGCCCCTCCTTAGTGAGCTCCAAGCGGGGGAGGAACTTGCCTGGCAGGCGCTCTGCCCTGGTGAGAAGGGGGCGGGATGAGCTTTTCTCTGCAGCCCAGCACCAGGCTGTGAGCCCAGCTGGCTGGGCTGGAGGGGCTGTGAGGAGGGAGGGTGGAGGCAGGAGGGGCTGGGAACCAGCGCCATGTTCTCCCAGGACTTTTTCCTGGCCATCATCCTGCAGGACAGCAGCCCAGGTGAGGGGTAGCATGGGGCTGGGCATGATGTGGGGTGGGGCTGGGTGGGGAGGCGAGGCAGAGGAGGCAGAAGCGGGGTTACAGAGCTGGAGTGGTATGGCTCTGCTGGAAGAAGAGGGGTGTATGTCACAGGTATGTGTGCGTGTGCAGAAGATGTTGGCCTGCATCTGTGTGTGGCAGGGGTCAGGGTGTGAGTGTCTGTGGCATCTGCACACATGTGGCAGAGGTTGACTGCGTGTGCATTCACTGTCTGGGTGGTACCCGCACATGTGTGGGGGGGTTGCTGTGGGTGTGGCTTCTGCGCAGGTGTGGTGGGAGCTGATACATATAACCGTGTGTGTGCATACCTCTGCGTAGGGTGTCTACCTTAGGTTATGGCTGGAGTTGGGGTGTGTATGTGTGTTTGCCCCTGCACAAGTGTGTGCATCTGACTGTGATACCTGCCATCTCTGCTGGGATTTTCCGTGTGTGCACACACTTGTGTTTGTGGTGGCTGCACAGGTGGTAGGGCTTGTATGTGTTGTGTGTCTGAGTGCACATGTGTGTGCAGGAGGTGCTGATAAGTGTGTGCACCTGAAATATGGATATGTGTGGTAGGAGGTCAGTTGGGGTCACCCAACCTCCTTCCCTTCTCTCTGCATTTCTCCTTCCCTCTATGTGGGCACATTAGCCAGGAGCAGGGTCCAGGAGGAGACCTGAGTCATGTCCCCTGCTGGTGGTCCCCCGTGTTGTGACTCCGGACTGCAAACTCTAAGAGGAAGCAGGAACCTTGTGCTAGAGCCCTTTCCCCATCCTTTCCTCTCCACCATGGGGTCTCTGCGAGGGGACTGGGCATAAGTACCCACTGTTTGCTTGTTGGGTGGGCAGACCCTCATCAGTCCCCCCACCCAGCAGATTCCTTCTGGAACCCCAACGCCTTCGAGACGGATTCCGACCTGCCGGCTGGATGGATGAGGGTCCAGGATACCTCAGGGACCTACTACTGGCACATCCCAACAGGGACCACCCAGTGGGAGCCCCCGGGCCGGGCTTCTCCTTCACAGGGGAGTAGCCCCCAAGAGGAGTCTCAGGTGAGCCCACAGGCCTGTTGTTTTTTTGTCCAGGGGTGAGGGGTGGTGCTGCTGGAGCAAGACGAGCCACCCACTTACTGCTCCCATCCCTCTTCCTAGCTCACTTGGACAGGCTTTGCGCACAGAGAAGGCTTTGAGGATGGAGAATTTTGGAAGGTGAGGGGCCCTGCTTTACAATGGGGGAGCTGCAGAAGGGGCATCATTTTGGCCCTGACTCCTCTCTCCCCTTCCCAAGGATGAACCCAGTGAGGAGGCTCCTATGGATTTGGGACTGAAGGACCCTGAGGAGGGGACATTGCCCTTCCCAGCTCAGACCCTCAGGTGAGTGGGAAGCCATGATATGGTGCGCTGGCAGGGGGTGGATCTCTCTGGGAGGGGCCTTAGGACAGCTCCATGTTTGGGGATCTGTACCAAGTGTTACCATCTTCCTCCAGCCCAGAGCCATTACCCCAAGAGGAGGAGAAGCTGCCCCCACGGAATGCCAACCCAGGGATCAAGGTTTGTTCAAGACCAATGCCCATTCCTGGGCTGGGGCTTCTCTGTGTGAAGACCCCCTGGGTCATGTCCTGAGGGCATCTGTGGTCTCAGGAAGCTCTCCAGGTCCTGAGTTAGGAGCTCTTCCAGTCTTGGCACAGATCCCTGTGTCTGAGCCAGAGGCACGTCAGTGTTTAACTCAGCTAGTCCAGTGCCTGGGCAGGGGGTCCATCCAGGCTTGACTCAGATGCTTCCTTGTACTAGCAGGGGTCTCCTCTGAGACCATCCCCCTCCCGCCAACTAGATCTTGTTTGGGGAGCTCTTCAGTCTTAGCTTGGATCACCCTCCCAGCTGCCATGTTCTGAGTCAGGAACTCCTCTGCTCTTAGCAGAGGCAGCGTCCTGTGTTGGGGGTCCTCTGGTTCTAGCTCAGACCCTGTACCTCCCACCTCTTCTTCTGTGTTTGGCAGTGCTTCGCAGTGCGCTCCCTAGGCTGGGTGGAGATGACCGAGGAGGAGCTGGCCCCTGGACGCAGCAGCGTGGCCGTCAACAACTGCATCCGCCAGCTGTCCTATCACAAAAACAATCTGCACGACCCCATGTCTGGGGGCTGGGGGGAGGTGAGGGCTGAGCTGGTGGGTATGGTTCAGTGGAGAAGGGGAGGGAGCTGAGAGAGAGAGCTGAGCTGCCGGAGCAACCACTGGGGGAGGGAGGTGTCAAAGCCCGGAAGTGATGGCCCAGTGAGATGGGTGTGCGATCCCAGGTGGGGGCCTGGGGAGATGGTTTCTAATGGTGACCAGATGATAAAGGGAGTCATATAGGAGATGTCAGATGTGACTTTACTAGAGTGAGGCCTGCAGGGTAGGAGGTCCAACACCAGGGTGGGGGCCCCAGAGCTGTGGCTGACCTCCCCTGAATGCCTGCTTCCTGGGCCCGCAGGGAAAGGACCTGCTGCTACAGCTGGAGGACGAGACGCTCAAGCTGGTGGAGCCGCAGAGCCAGGCCCTGCTGCACGCCCAACCCATCGTCAGCATTCGTGTTTGGGGCGTCGGGCGGGACAGTGGAAGGTGGGAGCTGGGCCTGGGATCCTAGGGTGGGGGCTCATCCAGCAGTCAGAGTGGGGGCCCTCCTTCCTAACTCTATTCTTTGCCTCTCTTGTGCTGCCGGACCCAGAGAGAGGTACTTGTGCCTAATTTATCTTGACCGTTCCTCCTCCCACACCTGGACCAGATGCCTCAGAGCACCCAAGTTCTCCTATTCTGCCCCGCCCCTTCCTGCCCGCTGTGCTCCCCCATTTTCCCCCACCTCGGCATGCTTGCCTGTCTACCCCGAGCCAGAAGGTAGCACCCCCAGGACACCATCCCGAGGGCAGAAGCCCTGAAGGAGCTGCGATGGACAGGGAGGGCGTGGGTGGGGTGGGGATGACGCCTCAACACTGGATGGCACTGGGAGACACTGAGGTGCCCCTCCCCCAACAGGGACTTTGCCTACGTAGCTCGCGATAAGCTGACCCAGATGCTCAAGTGCCACGTGTTTCGCTGTGAGGCACCTGCCAAGAACATCGCCACCAGCCTGCATGAGATCTGCTCTAAGGCACGGCCCCCTCTGCTCCCTGGACTAGCTGCCACCTTTGCTCTACAAGGATGTGGGTGGGGTCATTGAGTGGGGGTGGGGGACTCCAGGGCAGTGAAGCCCTAACAGACTCTCCCTTGCTCCTCCCCTCCTCTCCTCAGATCATGGCCGAAAGGCGCAATGCCCGCTGCTTGGTAAATGGACTCTCCCTGGACCACTCTAAACTGGTGGATGTCCCTTTCCAAGGTCAGTGCCACAACCCTGCCAGGTCCAGCTCAGCTTTGTTGGCAAAGGTGAGGTGACTCAAGAAGAGGCAGAAGCTACTACATGGAAATGATAAAAAAAAATGGGCACATGGAGACTACATTCTTTGGATCAAATAAGTTGAGGGAGATGGGGAAAGGGTGGAGGCAGGGCCTTGGCTGTGTGCATATCCAGCTTCTGCCCTGGTGGTGGGGACTGAGAGTGAGCAAGGTCTGCCACCATGACTCATCTTCCTTTTCTTTCCCACAGTGGAATTTCCAGCGCCTAAGAATGAGTTGGTACAAAAGTTCCAAGTCTATTACCTGGGGAATGTGCCTGTTGCTAAACCTGTTGGTATGTGTGTTCTTCTTCACCCAGGGACCACCGCCTTGATCCCAAAGCTAAGCCCACCCTCTGCCTCCCAAAGCCTTTTTACCAGACCTTCCTCATGCTTGACGTCATCCAGCCCTTTAAAATGCCTCCCACCTCGTTTACCTCTGTTGCACCTGCACTCTGTGTTCTGCCTATAGTAGCAGCTGGCATGCCTTCACCGAGTTTGAACCAACGAACTAGGCACATCGGGAGACGCACTCTTGCATCCCACGGAAAATCTTTGATTGGGTTGGGAGGCCGGGTCTTAGATGACTGGAAACACCAGGTAGCAGCTGGGAGCTGGGTTTGGTATTACAGCACAAACGGTGAGCTGTGAGCATCCAGAGAGGAAGCAGTGAGCATAACCGTGACATGCTTTATTGCTAGTTAAGTACTTCCTTATATGTCATTTAAGTCTTGACGATCCTATGAGGTTGGGATTATGGTGATACCCATTTTGTAGATAAGGAAACTGAGAGTAGAGACTATCTGATTCTCTCGTATATTTCTAGTGCTTTCACGGTAACTTATTTATTTGTTCACTCACTTAACAAATACCTATGAAGCCCACCATGTGTCGTGTCCTGGGAGAACAATGGCCACAGCTTTCGTGGAAGTTACAAAAGGTTACAGCAGAAAAAACAGAACAGGAATTAGTCAAATAATCATATTAAATGTGTAATTACAAATTGAGTCATCCATTGAAAGAAAGGAGCAAGCTGCTATAAAACTGTCAGAAAAGACTTCCTTGAGAAAGTGACATTTGAACTAGGATCAAAAAATGAATGGGAGATAATGTGGTAAAGTAGGATGGAGATAGGAATAAAGCGGGGCAGGGTGAACAGTGTAGAGGAGGACCCATAGTGGAAGGCACTTTGGTACTTCAAAGGCACGGACAGAAGGCCATTGGTGCCAGATGAGGCTGGGAGCTGGGTGGTGGTCAGACCTTATAATCATTTGTTAATCCTGAAAGCAGCAATGAGCTGTAGTTGAGTTTTCAGGAAAGCGCTCGGCATAATCAGATTTGAATTTTGTAAAAGCTGGCATTGGCTGTACCATGGAAAAGATGTTTAGCAGGTGGAGGTGGATGTGAGGATCTATCAGGAGGATCTTGGAGTAGTCATGGCCAATAAGAAGAGTATCATGGACTGTGGTGGAGCTGAAGAAGAGTGTGCAGATTCAAGAGATGTTTAGATAATTAAAATCAACCAGGTCTTGGTGATTGACTGAATGTGGGACGAGGGACAGAGGCATTCAGGCTGACTCCTGACTTCCTGGCTTTGGGAATTAATGGATGGTGATGCCATTGTTTAAAGGTAGCAGACATTGGAAGAGGCCAGTTTTGGTATGGAGATTGGAGTCCAGTTTTGGACATGCCGAGTTGGATGGGGAAGCCGAGTGACAAACTCAGGTTGGCAGGTGGATTCACAGAGGAGAGGTCTGGGTTGCAGATTCAGATGTGGCATTATTGGGTTATAGACGTAATCAAAGCCACGAGTGTAGCAGCCCACAGTGACAAGAGAAATGAGGCTAGGCCTGGCTTTTAGATCCTTCAGCATTTAATGGACAGAGGAGGATGAAATTGATAAGGATTGTGAGAGCTGAAGGAGAGAGTGGGGAGGCAAAAAGGAAACTGCTTCAAGAAGTGGTCAGGTGTCATATCAAAAGATACTTAGGAAGAACTCAACTGTGTGGTGGATGGATAAATGAAGAAACAAATGATACAATAAAACGAGACTTGCCTCAAATGACAGGGTCAGGAGATGGTAGGTCCAGGACTCCAACCTGGTCATCTGCAATTCTCTGCTCTTCCCCTCAAACTATGCTGACTTTAATGACCTGCACCTTATGTCCAATAAGGGAACCCTTCTTTGAAAGGATGGGGATTGAGCTGGGGTTGAAAGAAGGCCTGGGTTTGCAGAGGGGAGTTGGTGTTCCAGTGGGATTTAATGTCAGTGCCACAGAGATGGAGCTGGAGGTGAGAAGATCATGCTACGGGAGCAGGAAGGAAGCTTGGCTGACCTCTGCACCTTTGGTTTCATTTCTTTCTGCCTTTCCCCTTCAACTTCTAAACCCTTCTTGCATCTTCCAGTTAGTTCCCCTACTCCCCTATCTACCCACCACCTTACATAGGTTCTCACTATGATGAAGCAACTGTCTGCGATCCTTGACTGCCCCTCCGCTGCCCGTCACCTCGATGGGTCTGCTCTATTGAGTCTCTAAACTCACTTCCTGCTTTGTCTTGTGCTCCCTTTTTAACGTCCGGGAGTTTAATATTGGCTCCTCTTGAAGCTGCAATATTCATAAATCATTCATTTATTCAACAAGTGACTATTGGATGCCTCATCTGTGCCAGGCACTTTCTAGGCTCTTGGTACACATGAATGAACAAAACAGGGATTCTTGCCTTCAGGTAGCTGACGTTCTAGCCAGGACAGACAAGCAAGAATGAGATTATGTAGTATGTTGGAAGGCAACAATTGATATGGGAAAAAAATGCACAATAGATTAAGGGGGATTGGGAGAGCAGGGCTGGGGCTCAGGGTATAGGTTGTAATTCTGAGTTGTCACCAGATACGGCAGACTGTTTCTAGGCCGCATTGCTCCACTACTTTCCCCACCTCTGTGCGGATCCTCCCCACGCTCCAAAGCCAAGCCCCACACCCTGGCCCCAGGAGCTTATTAAGTGGTTTGACTTTGATACCATTGACTGGCATAAATGTCGAACACACCACAGGCCTTGGCAGTCAGACCTGACCCACTCAGGAACTGCCTGCTCTTTCACCCTTCTGTGGGCTCCCGGGTTACTTGGTTATACCAGTTTGGATGCACTGGCCCATGTTGCCTTGAGGGTGTCTTGCTCATGCATCTGGAATTCCTTAACTAGATAAGCCCTGTGCTCGGATTAGGGACACAGGGATGAATTGAATTTGCCTTCTGTCCTTGAGATGTGCTAAGAGTTGTCCCAGCAACATTCCCTCTCTGCCCAGCAGCAGGGAAGACTTCCTGGGTGGGGCCTGGGTGGACTCTGAAGGATGAGAATCGGGAGTTTCTCACACAGTCAGGAGGGAAAGCACACTCCAGACAGAGGTTTTTCCACAGTTACAGTTGTGTCCCTTGAGGGATCCTCTTCTCTTACTTCGAATTCCCCATCTGCCTAGCCGGGCATTTGCCAAGATTAGATGTTAATAAATGCTACATAAATCCTTTGAAGCTCAGGGAGCAATAAAATATGAAGCTTGACAGCTTAGATGAGGCCAGTTTTTGGAGGACTTGCATGCTTGGGAGAGGAATGTGGCCTTGATCCAGCCAGAAGTAAGATGAGCAAGGCCAAGATGAGGGAGGACTTTTGAGGAAGATATTTGTCCTCTTCCTTGTCCTCCCTGCCCACAAAGGGTCCATGTGGGCTGCTCCTGTGGGAGCCCAGAGGCACTGAAAGGGGTGAGAGGGCCCAGGAGTGGACCACAGAGCTGTATGCTTTCATGTTGGCACTGTCTCCTCTAACCTCTTAGCTGTGAAGGTCAAGACACAGTAGATCACACAGCCCATTCATGAGTAGTGCAGGGACCGGAACCCATGCCTCTGCCATGCCATGTGCTGCTTCTGCCTCTTCTCTGCTGAGTGCAAGCAAAAGTGGGATGCAAGAGTGACGTGTTCAATAGCAGTTTGAGGTGGAGGAAACCACTGTGTTACAGGGGGATGTCGATTGATCTAAAAGCTAGGAACCTTGTGTTACTTGTCCTTTTAGCACATTATAGAAATTACCAAAATTATTGAATCCAACTAAGATTTGACAGTCCTTCTAGTTCTGAGAACTAGAAATATAGAGAAGGAGCAGGGGAACTGTAAGCTTCAGTTTCCTTATCTGTAAAGTGGTGATAAAAGAATCAATTGAGAGATTGTTGTAAGGTGTACATGGGATTGCGCACTGCAATGCCTGGCATGCACAGTGAGACACAAAAGTCAACATACCTCAAGTGGATATAAAACAAAACAAAGGTTGGGTCTTGGGAGAGGAGTGGCTTATAGGGGTTGATGAGGGAGTATGGTGGTACGATGCAGTATAATGTCTGAATGTGGGTGAACACTGAGAGCCAAGATAAAGGGAGGTCAGAGCTTGGGAGGTCAGTTCATTTTGGAGGCTGAAGGAAGAGGCAGAGTCAAGTGAAGAAAACCAAGCCTAGGATTCAATATGGAAGAAACCAGAGAAGTTCTAAATCACTGAAGCCAAGGAGGAGGGCACCAAGGAAGGGATGCCCGTGCAGCAGCATCCAGGGCTGTGGACTAGTGAAGTGGGGTTGGAGCAAAGGCCCCTATCCCTAGTGGTATCATGTTTGTGTCCATATCTTCCAGGGGTAGATGTGATAAATGGGGCCCTGGAGTCAGTCCTGTCCTCCAGTAGCCGTGAGCAGTGGACCCCAAGTCACGTCAGCGTGGCTCCTGCCACCCTTACCATCTTGCATCAGCAGGTAAAGACTGGGGTGGGAGAATGCATGGCTGTGCCTTGCCATGGAGGGGAGGCTGGGGTGGTTGAGGAAGAGCTGCCAGGAAGGTAGATGTGCCCAGTGGAAGAGAGGGTTGGGCTGTTCCTTTCTAACCGGGTTCCATCCCTCCAGACGGAAGCAGTGCTGGGGGAATGTCGGGTGCGTTTCCTCTCCTTCCTGGCTGTGGGCAGAGATGTCCACACATTTGCATTCATCATGGCTGCCGGCCCAGCCTCCTTCTGCTGCCACATGTTCTGGTGCGAGCCCAACGCTGCCAGCCTCTCAGAGGCCGTGCAGGCTGCGTGCATGGTAAGCGGGTGGGGTGGTGGAGTGATGACACCCACCTCACATGGGGCAGGCCGGAGAGTGACTGCCCCACCTGCCTCTTTGCAGCTCCGCTACCAGAAGTGTCTGGATGCACGCTCCCAGGCCTCCACCTCCTGCCTCCCAGCACCCCCTGCTGAGTCTGTTGCCCGGCGTGTAGGGTGGACTGTCCGCAGGGGCGTTCAGTCGCTGTGGGGTTCCCTCAAGCCCAAACGCCTGGGGGCCCATACCCCCTGAAGCCCTCAGTCCTCCTTCCACCTGCTTGCGTTGGGCCCCAGGGAACTCAAGGGTATGGGGCAGGGAGGGGCCCTAGAGGCTATTGTTAGGCCTCAGGCTCCCCCCCCCAAAGTTGCCCCTCCCCAGTAGCTGGGGTTCCCTGCCTAGGGGCTGGGGAGCGAGAGACCTAATCCCTGCAAGGAAGTGACAATACTGGATTGATAAGAGGAGCAAGAAGCAAGGCCAGCCCCGGGCTCTCCACCCCCACATTTCAGGTGGAGCAGGAGGAACTGGTCTAGGCCAGGCCCCATCTTGGTAGGGTCCGGCAGGGGCAGGAGGGGACTGGTTCAGGCATGGGTCCCCTCCCCCCTGTTCCATGGGCACCTCTGCTGTACTGATATCACTAATAAAGTCTGTCTGCCCTGCTAAGCCGTGTGCCTTCCTGTGCGTGCATTACACCGTCACCTGCAGTACCCTGATCCTTCAGTTAGGATCATAGTCCCAAAGCCACCTTGCCCTCCCTGCTTTATTTTTTTTATTATTTTTAAAAGATTTTATTAATTCATTTTAGAGAGAGAGAGAGAGTGTGCACAGGGGGAGGAGCAGAGAGAAAATTCCAAGCAGACTCTTAGCTGAGAGCAGAGCCCCACTTGAGGTTCGATCCCACAACCCTGAGATCATGACCCCAGCTGAAACCAAGAGTCCGGAGGCTTAACCGACTGAGCCACTCAGGCATCCTGCTCTCCCAGCTTTAAAAGAAGAAAGAGGGACAGTCACAGAGGGGTCTGGAGTCCAAGTCTTTGATCTTTATTTTAACAGCCTGGCAAGCAGGCAACAGCAGCAGTACAGGGTTCCTGGCTGGCCAGCACAGCTCCTGTCTGGTCTTCTAGGGCAGTACCAACTTAGACCTTTGCTCCACAGCCATGAAAGGCAGCAGTCCCAGGGCAGCTTAGATGATGGGCACAGGCAGAGCAGCTGCCCTCTCCTGTATCTAGCCAAACCAGCTCCACGAAAGAAAAGGTCCTGTTTCCCTGGTGTGTTCAGGGCCCAGATGCTCTTCTTACCACAGCTGTCATCTGGGGTTTTTGCTTCTTTCCTAAGATTTCCACTTTCCCAACTCTGGGCCCTGGGGGTGCTAGCAGAAAGGTGGCCTTGGCCGCAGGCTCTGGACATCAGGGAGGCTTCCATCCGGCACCAGATGGCGACATAGAGCAGGGCTGTCAGAGCGAGCCGAGAGCTGGGCGCACAGAGTAGTCAGGCGGCAGGGCATGCCACAGGGCTCTGAGGGCGGATGGCCCTTATGGTAGAGAAACCAGAAGGTCTGGAATAGCTGTGTGTCACCCCGCATGCGGTACACTAAGTCATGCCAGGCGGCAGGTAGCGCATTGGGCAGCCCGTAGGTTTCTCGAGCCCTATAGAGACGCTGCCAATGTGGCGTGGCTCCTGGTTCATTAGCCTGTGTCAGGTTCAGGATGTAGGTCTCATGATCCAGGACCACATGAGAGCTCCCCGGGTAGTTGCCATCTATTTGGTAGACCCGGTAACCTGCAAGGAGGGAGGGCTGACTGGAGAGGGAAGGAGCCAAGGCCACTCCAGGGTGGGTCACATGTCCCACCTGCCCCTTGCCAGCCTTGGCTCTGAGTTTGTTTCTGCTTCCTCTATCCCACCAACTTCCTCTATCCCAACAACTCCCTTCTACCTCACTCACCAGGATTAAGGCCGATGTAGGTGGTGGCACTGGGTGCCAGGAAGGCTACAGATAGTGGCCGGCTCAGGGTCTCCTCATCATAGAAGACCTCAAACTCATCCACGTGGGTGTGGCCAAAGAACTGACCAGCCAAGGTGTTCTCATACCTGGCCCAAAGACATTAATTACATTCAGAAGGTTCTAGGGAGAGGGGAGGAGATCTGGGGAGATGGGATGCTTCTTTCTCCACACATTGAAGAAAGTAGCCTCTCTACCCCAGTGGGGCAGCAGGAATGATAAGATGCTCAAAGGGATTTCCAGCCTTCAGACTTTTCATCCACCCTTCTCCCCATCTCCCCATCTCCCTCCTACCTGGCTATAATTCGGTAATAATTCCAGCTCCAGCTCTTCAGGCAGTGCCCTGGGGGAATGTGGCCAATTATATGTACCTGCAGAGAGAGTTAAGGAAGGTTATCAAGGAGAATGCCCCCCTATTTGCTAGATGGGATGCTGCCGGATTCATGAATTGTTCAATAAAGCCATTAGATCTTCAAATTTAATGAATGAATGAATGAATGAATGAATGAATGAATGAAAGGCTGTAAGGGCAAGGAGGGGTCCAGGCAGCCCTGGCCAGGAAGAGTTGGTACTCATCTCCTACAATGGCCGGCATTGCTGGCCAGAGGGGGGGAATGAATGAAAGGGCTTCTAAGGGGGACCAGGAGCTGAACTCCCAGGGAACACTGCTGTTGGGAGCTTCAGAAAACCAAGCTTCTCTGCTCACAGGTGCTCTGGTCTAGATAGGAGTCTGGTCACAAAGAGTCTGCTTCTCCCCCAACCCCATCAGCACCTACTCCACCATGTTCACACCGCTTTCCCTCACCTTGTCTCCTCGATCCTCAGCAGCCTGAAGCTCCCCCACTAGCCACTGGAGCTGTCCAGCAGGATCTGTGGAGTTGATCAAGAGCCAGAAGTTCTCACGGGAACAAAAATTCATATTGAGAGAGATGAGACGGAGGCCAGGACGTGGGGAAAGGGCATAGAACCCCCCAATTCTGAAACAAAGTGAACACGAAGGGTCAACACTCATTCATAATCCAGGTCCTGTGTGCTCAGTCCTGTGCTAAGCATCTGGGTGGAGGGCAGAGCCACACAGGACATCCACCAAGAAGCTCACATTCCAGCTGGAGACCAAAAAAACAGTACTGATTGTAAGGCCCATGTGACTGAGGTGAAGGGGCTCAGAGGGCTAAGGGCTCTAGGAGTTCAGGGGAGAGAAAAAAGTGAGCTATAACGGGAAGCAAAGGCCCTTCACAAGGAATTTGATCTGGCCTGGTAAAGTTGGGATGTTAAAGTGGGGGGTGCATTTTAGAGTCGGCCAACATGAGCAAAGACACAGACCATTACGGAGAGGGTGTGCTGTCAGCCCTGTGAGGGAGGGTGTCTGGATATAAGGGTAGAGGTGGAGTTGGGGTCAGATCAGGGAGGACCAATGAGGAGAGCTGACTCATGCTAGAACAGTCACAGGTAATGCCCAGGTCCTCTGCCCCCTTCACTATCATCCACCTTTCCCTTCTTGGGTTTCCGTGGACCTCAACTACCTGAGGGTATGAAGGGCTTCGGCAGGCAGCCAGGACTCCCATGCCTTGGCCATTGCCTCATAGAGCCAGCTGGAAGAGTAATTGCCCTCTATGAAGGGCGGAGGGAAACCATTGACAGGTGTGCTCTCATGGTTGCCCACAGCAGGATACACAGGCACTGGGCCCAAGAACTTCTTCACAAGGGCTGTGACGGTGGTCAGGGCCCGAAGCTGGTCCTGACGTGATTGGTGCCAGACGTTGTGGGCGGGGATGTCTCCTGTCCAGTACACCATATCAAAGGGGCCAGCAGGGCCCAGCCCGCTCAACAGGCTCTCCAGGGTCCGCAGGGGCAGGTCACACTTGCTGTACTCGCCCCAGTATCCAGCACCTGGGCGGGAGGCAGGTGGCAGGCCAGAATCCTGGCGGCAACACAGCGGATTCTCACAGTCAGGGTCTGTGCCCTCCAGGTAGTCGTGATCCCAGTGCAGGTCAGTGAGGAAGAGGATGCGACTGACGGGGGCGCCTGGGGCTGGGGGCTTGGGTGGTTGTGGGGAAGGCTTTGGTACAGCTGGCAAAGAGATGTTCCAAGATGAGAAGATGTCCCAGTGCCCACAGGTGGACCCCAGGAGCAGACCACAGGCCTCAGACGGGCTCAGCACTGAGCGTGTCCACACTTCCACCATGTCATCTTCAAAGAGCTGGACAGCTGACTGGCACACAGTGGGCGGTGCTATCTTCAGCAGTTTGCAGAGCTTGGTGGCCATGGAGCCCACCCAGGCCACACCGGGCTCCTTCTGTAGTGGGAAGAACCAGTGACGAGAGGTCAGAGACAGCACAGGGACCAGGCCAAACCCTGGCTACCACACTTTGCACCTCCCTTTCCAAACTGGGGCCAGGCTGGACTCATGCCACCATGGTGAAGAGACCTCAATGCACTCCCTGCCTCCCATAGATATTGCCCTCTCAGGGAGCACCAGGACAGTACTTCCTCTTCCCCTTGGTAGGCAGTGGCATTTCAGGCCTTTTGCTTGCCCGGCTGAGTCCTCAGGCGCTGTCTGCAGAGTGCCCTGAAATTTGGACTGGGTAGTATCTCTGTCCATAGTTTGAGGACACACACAGGGGCAGGCCCTGGAGAGCACTGCAAAGCTCACCTACCAACTAGCACTCATCATAATCCCATCAGGGTCAAGGCATCCCTATCTAGTTCCACACCCTTGGATGTTTCTGAACTCAAGTCCCTTTGGAGTACAAGGCCTGGTGCTCTGGATTAGAGATGCCAAGTTTAAGGCACAGGGAATTCAGTGTCAGATATACAAGGAAAGGAGTCCCAGCCTTTCCCCTAGCCACCAGCTGTGTGCCCTTAGGCAAGTGACTTCACCTCTCCCAGACTCTATTCCTTTGTAAAATGTAGATAACAACTGTAATGAAACACCTCACAGGTTTGATTTAACCTGGATAAAATGGCTAGCGCAGTGCCCGGCATACAATTTGCACTCTTTCCTTACTTCGCAAGGTCACAGTGGTGGCGGTGTGCAGTCATGGGTGTCTCTAAAGGAGAGCAAATCCAGTGAAGGCTTGTAGAGGCCAGCCTCCCCATCAGGTTTGCTTTTCAGGACCCCAGGCCCAGCACCTCCTTCGCCCCTGCCCCCGCCAGCGCTCCCCTTGGCTGTTCGATCGCAGCCCCTTTAAGCGCTCACCTTCAGCCCGAAGTCGATGGCGGTGAACAAGCCTTTGCAGACTGGGCAGGTGAGGTTCCACCACCCAAAGGCGTTGCGGAGCTGGGGCACTAAGCGACCGAATCTGGCGGGATGGCTTTGGGCGGGAAGAGGGTGGGCCCCGGCGGGGGCCCAGAGAACCAGGGAGTCGGGCAGGGCCAGCGCCAGCGCCAGGCCTGTCCACAGGAGCCTCAGTCTGGGGGACCCCCGGGACCGGTCCGATTCCGTCTCCCGGCCGCACCCGGGGTGGCCCTGGCCGGGAGATACTCCGTGGCGGGGCATTGCCCGAGTTCCTAGACAGGCCGGTTCCCCTGTCCGGGTCCCGCCGGTCTAGGCGCTGGCTCTCAAGGGGCCGGGCAGCGCCAGGCACAGCTGACTAGCCCCCGCTGCAGTCGGTGACGGCTCGGCGTCCAGCGGCAAGACAGCTCCACCCCTTCCTCTTCCTCTGTTCCCCAGCAGCTGATGGCCGCCGCTGCCAGGAGTCCTGTCAGAGCCGGGGAGGCGGAGAGAACCCAGGGCTCCCGGGACCCGCCCCCGCCCCGCCCCGCCCCGCCCCGCCCCGCCCCCGCTCCGTCCTCGCCTCCGTCCCCGCCCCGAGCGCGACTGCGCCTGCAGCTGCGCAGGCCGCTGGGCGGAGGGAAGCTGCCTGCGGTCTAAACCGCGGAAGGGCGCCGCAGCCGCGCACGCGCAAGTGGTGGAGCCGCTGTGGTGTGGTCGCTGAAAGCCTCGCCGAGGCTCCTAGGCGCCTCCTCTCTCCAAACCTGGACGAAACTCCTGGAGTAGCTAATTGCCAGGCCCACTCGGTACTCCACTCGGCCGCCCACACGGGAAGGGTGGCGGGGGGAGAACGCCGCGAAGCAGGTCGCCGAGTGTGCTGCCCCTGGGCAGAGAGCGCCTCCCCTCCATCTCCCACGTGCTGCCACTGGCACCAGCACCCTTGAATCACCCTGACTGAGAGTCTTTGAGTCACATCTGATGCAGACTTTTCCTGATGGAAGGGACCCTGAACTCGTGGGGACACTCACACATTCGCTTTACAGATGAGGATACTGGCCCAGAGATGGTGACGTGACTAAGGAGGGGTACAGAGCAAACAGCCAGGAGAGCCAGGAACGGGTACTAGAACTTGGGTGTTCCATCCCCGTGTATCCATGATGATGAAAGCTAACATTTATTGAGCTCTATACATGTTCCCGCATGGATCCAGACACTTTATAATACTTATCTTCAATTGGAACAACCCTAAGAAGTAAGTATAATACTACTAATACTTCCATTTTGCAGATGGGGAAAATGAAGCGTGGGGAAGTTAAGTGGCAGAACAGCAATGAAAACCCGAGCTCTTTAATTCCTAGAGTACTTCTGCAAGAGGCCCAGAACTACCAAGTCCTGTCAGTTCTTTCCTTTGAGAATTTCTTTCAAGTGACTCTTTTCCTCATCATCTCAGAGTAATTGTGGTATAATAAGAAATATATTTGGTCTTTGTCTCCAGTTCCTGTTCCTGGCACAGAGCTCCTAAAATCTTTTAAATTTCCTTGTTATTTATACAAGCCCTTTTCAATCACACCTAAATGTATGCTAATGAAGGGTGACTGCTGGTGGACCCCCTAGGCAGACTTCCGTTGGTCTGGGTTTTCGCCACTAGTCTCAAATCTACCCACAAAGGGAAAAATTATGTGGGGAAAACAGAGTATCTCTAAGACTTTGGTCACAAGAAGATAGGCCATATGGGAAGAGGACAAAACCAAGAAACTACTGAAACCAGGAGGCATAAGGTGAGAGAGTTGTTTTATTTTGTAGATTAGTGTCAACTTCCTGAAGAACCTTTACTGAAATGGACTGTGAGTGTGACTAATTTAGGGGCAGTATCTTTGTTTTTATATATTCAGAATGGAAGAGCATGTTTGGGTTGTTACAGGACCCATAGCTTACTATGGAACAGTCCAGATGGCTATACATGATCCAGATACACAGAGGGTTCTTCCTGAGGAAATGGCCAGGCTGCTGGATTGGATAAAAGCCACTGTGAGGTCTGTTTACCCTCACAAGGGAGACTCTAAACAATCCCTATAAATGCCAAGTGGAATGCCCTACATCAAACAGCTGATCTGCTTCGTATACAAGCCATGTGGGACTGGCTTTATGATGACCCTGGCTTTATACTCACCCACTGAATATGCCCATTACCCAGATGATGGTAAACGCTATGGTTAAGCAGGCCACTTTTGCATGGGCCCTCCCACCCCCATGTAGCTTTTCTGCTGCAAAATCAAGCAACAGTCCAAGAAGTCTTATCAAATTTGTTGTCTAAGCTTCCCCTCTTGGGTCTTATAGATGCCAATAAAAACATTAGATTAACAAGAGAATCGGGAGACACAACGGGGAGAGTTAAGGTCCATCTTGATGGACAGCAAGATGGGTATCTTTAGATGGTTATTAAGAAGGGGACTTCAAATAGCCCCATTTCTCCTTAACTGTTGCTGCTCTCAGTCTCTGTCCTTCCTACATAAGAGGACATTGATGACCCTTAGGGCCCAAATTCCATCTGTTCTCCAAGACCTTATCCCAGGAGGTTCTTTCCTTTGCTCACATCCATCTCCTTCACAACATCTTTCTTGCTCACTCCCTCCTTGCTCATTTCCCCACTTCTCTTTCTCACAGTGTTTCATATAGTTGCTCTTGGTGGCCCCATCATTGCTGCATATCACACACCGTTATCCTTCTGGGTAGGTGATTAAAAGCTCCTCTTCCCCTGACAGATGACATTGTTCTCCAGGAATTAGATTCTGAGACAGAGATGAACATACAAGAGATTTCTTAGGAAGTGCTCTTGGAATCTACAGCTGTGGAAGGAAGGGAAAAGTAGCAGGATTGCGTAGAGAGACAGGTTGAGCTTTGATGCTGTCTCAGTAGAGACCTCAGTGGATCCTGTGGGAGTTCTGAAGCTGGGATGACCCTTCAGAATTGTCCTGAAATGGCAAGAGGGGGCTTGCTTCATTTGGGGAAACCCCTGTAGGGGGCTGACAGCTGAGGACTTTCTGTTGAGAGCACTCTTAACAGCCGGGAGAATAAGTCCTTCATTCCTGAAGGGAGACCAGGCGACAATGACAGTGTCCACCACAGTCCATCCACCTCATGTGCCACTTGGATTCATTTCTTCATATAAGGTCTGTGAGGAACTCCTTCAGCATTCAGGTGAGTCTGCCTTCGTGACGGAAATTTAGAAAATGAAAGCTTGTGCGAAGAATTACAGTTAGTGTAGCTATATCAGGACAGCCTATATCTCCTTTGCATAGCAGCTGCCCTGCCTCCTCTGTTCTTGTCATCAGGATCCACTCTATGGCCACGATGGTAATGCCTCTTTTTGCCTGCTGGTACCTTCACACAAGGAGCCCCAAGTTCCTGGGCGGCAGCCATACTCTGTCCCCTGTTGGAGATATTCTCCCTTTGGGAATCAAGATTTCTAAACCTGTGGAGCCTAGAGTAGTAGGGACAGGAAGTGCAAATTCCCCAGGTGGGTCACAGGAGTAATGATAAGAAGGCCGTTCCTGCTTCCTCCCTTGTTTCTGGACTCATGAGTTCTGTCTGTTGGGCACACAGCACTATATGAAGGTTCCTGTTTTAAAGTGGACAGCGCATGCTGGAAGATGGCACCGTGTTCTGTAGGTTTCACTTTCAAGTTTATGCGTTAGCTGTGCCTTCACCGGCCCATTCCATTGGTGTATCAGGCTGGCGGTTTCTGGGTGATGTGATATGTAATGTGACCAGTGAGTCCCCTAGTTAAGTGCTCACTTTATACCCCTTTTGCTATAGACTGGGTCCTTGGTCTGATGTGATGGGATCCCATGCCTGTTGTTCAAACACTATAAGTTCTTGGAGCATGGTGATGGTTGCATCGTAGTGGGCGGTAAAGGCAAAACCATGCCTGAAATATGTATTTATTCCTGACAAAACAAATTGCTTCACCTTTTGGAGTGAAAGGAATCCAGTGTATAATAATAATTATATTATTATGCTAAGAGGCTAGTTGGTCTCTTCAAGGTATGGTGCCATATTGGAGATTTGGCTTCTGTTTTTGCTGCTAGCAGGTTAGACATTTGACATTTGTCAGAAATCCGTATCAGCTTTGCTAAGTGGGAGCCCACACTATTGGGCCTATGGTAATGGGTTTCTAATGATTATATGCTGTCCCCTAGCCTCTGTTTTGGGAGGAAAGTCCTATTATTTCTACTGCTGTCAGTGAGCCCAGCTCAGCAGTGGTGTTTCCTACCATCAGCCTTGGCCTGCATAGGAGAGTCATTATGGAATTTCTTAGTGATGCTGGTGCTGCTCTTACTAAACATTCCTTATTACTTTGGAAAATTGTGTATCCCATGGAACACAGTTATTTCATGAGTTTTCCGACCTTATATAATATATCCATTCTTGACACCCACTTTCTGAGCCTTTTTATCCTTCCTGTCAGGGATGGCATTTCTTTTCTTTTCTTTTTTTTTTTTTTTAAAGATTTTATTTATTTATTCGACAGAGATAGAGACAGCCAGCGAGAGAGGGAACACAAGCAGGGGGAGTGGGAGAGGAAGAAGCAGGCTCATAGCCGAGGAGCCTGATGTGGGGCTCGATCCCATAACGCCGGGATCACGCCCTGAGCCGAAGGCAGACGCTTAACCGCTGTGCCACCCAGGCGCCCCCCAGGGATGGCATTTCTGCCTCACTTGGTGCAGCCATCACTTTTTCCATGCTTTTAATTGCTGATAAATTATTTTAAACTTTTCATTACTTTTTTCTAGAGCATCAGTTGAGCTTAACTGCAATCACTCAATTCCCTTTTTCTTATAGTTAGGATTTCCCTCATGTTTCTCAAAAGCCTGATGTACTGACCCAGCCAGTGCATTTCTTTCCACCAGCATACCATCCCAGTTCACTGGGGGCTCTCCAGGCCCACCTGACCAGTGCTGGGGTCCTTGTGGGCTGGGTGGCGAGGGATCCAGTGCCAAAATCCCGTCTTGCCGTGTGCTTTCTCAAAGCCTCCTGGCACCAGCTTCTGCAGGTTCGGTGACCCAATAGCAGACCCTAAGATGGAGATGAACTTGCCCGAGGTTTATTAGGGAGTACTCTCAGGATCACCACCTGTGAAGGAAAGGAAGCAAGTGGAACGGGGCAGAGGATGAACTTTGATGCAGTCTCTGTACAGGTCTCAGCCAACCCTACAGTGAGTTCTGAAGCTGAGATGACCTTTCAGAAGTGTTCTAGGCTGAATCAAGGGAACTGGGCCTTTGTTCCCTCCCAAACTGACCAGTCATATGATGCCTCAGAAAGAGGATATGGTCTTGGGTGAGGTGGCTTTCCTAGGTGGAGGTTCCTGGGTGGGCTCATCATTGAGGGCCATATTCCAGCAGCACCCCCAGCAGCTGGGAGACAGTCTTTCGTTCCTTACGGGGAAACTGTGTGACCCATAGCAGTGTCCACTGCACTCCTGTCCCCAGAATCCTTAAGAAAGGGCTTAGATTCAATTCAGGCATCCTCTGGCCTATGAGTTATTATGAGCAGAGCTCTGTGGGTCTAGGAATGAGAATGGTAAAAGCAACTTTAGTCTTTATTTTATCTGGATTTTTGTAACCTCTGAAACGTATTTTGGAGGCTTCCAGGCTACTAGACAATGGGTAAAACTTGGGGAAGGGGAGAGGAGCCTGCTGTTTAAAGATCTAAGGCTCACACATCTCCTTCTTCCATAGCAAATTGGGTGCCAGGCTTGGAGAGTGGTTGGCAGAGGGATAATATGGGCTTCCTGGTTGGGACAGAGAACTTCCTAATTAATTTGGGCTAATTGGATCAGGTTCTCACTTAGGGAATGTTCCATTGTGTCAGGAAACCTGTTCAAATTGTATACAGGTAACCAGCCACCTTTCTAGCTGCCTGTGAAACTGCTAATTAAATCCATAATTCCCCTCAGCAGCCTAGAACTGATGGGAGGAGGTCCCCCTCTTGTGGATTTTTTAGGGAGTACCCGAGAGCTAGGAATCTATGAATTTAAGGACATGGACCCTGAGGAAATGGAGTCTTCTGATAGGCAATTCCAACAGTGTGTCCAAAACCCTCAGTGGTAGGGACAGTGGCTAAGGGGATGGGCTTTAGATTCAGTCTCCTGGGTTACAATTCTGGCTCTGCTGCTCACTAGTTGTGTGACCTAGACAAAACACATCACTTTCTGAGCTTCGATTTCTTCCTTGATGACATGGAGATAATAATGGTACAAGGTTGTTGGGAGGATTCAGTGAGATCCAGAGTGCTTGGAGCAGTGTGTGGTGTGGGGGAAGTGTTTAGTATCTGATGCCATCCTTCTAAACTGCATCTCCCATCTGTATTGACCATCATTGATTTAATGAGGCCCAGCTCCCAGAGCTCCCCGCTCTCCATGCCCCATTCATAGTGTCCATTGCCAGGGGAGAGGAACTCACTGAGGTGAGGTGAAGGCCAAAGGAAAATTTGTGGGAAACTTTGAAAATCCTTTCCCTGACCCATCTCCCTTAACCTCCCATGGAAGATGTGGGGAGCATTGACTTAACAGATGGTGACTTGGCTCCTTTTATTGCCAGGAAGTCATACATTTATTCTCTCAATACACACTCACACACACACACACACACACACACACACACACACACACACACACTTTGATATGTCTAAACAAAACCCTCACAGAATTCAGTGTCCCTAGAAAAACCTATAGTCATCTACTGTTATTCATACAGCCTCACTCTCCCCACCCAGAATTCCTTATGAAAGGATTCTTTCAGTAACAACAATTCCCTTCAGAGGGGAAAGAGAGAAATTTTGCATCTAAGAGAAATATGTTTTAGAAATTGCCCTATATTGTTATACTAGTAACTGAGCAATTCTAATCAGTTCAATAGGAGCTTCCGTGGGGGATGTGTGGGGAGTTGTGGGAGCAGAGACGAGACAGGTCACCTGGAGCTGAGGGCCTTCACTCAGGTTGCCCAGGAAGTGAGTTATGTCTATACCAGGCCTGAAGAATGCCCGGGTCGGGTGAGACTAATGCCCCCACAGAGGGAACTGCACGCACAGTCATGTGGCAGGGAAGGCCTGGCAAGTTTGGGAACTGAGGAAGAAGACAGTGTGACCACTCGAGCCCTGGGAGGGAGTTGGACGGTGTGCAAGGCTGAAGCTGAAGACAGGCGGTGGCGCTGGAGTAGGAGGAGTACATTGGAGTTTAGTTTTAATCCCCAAAGGAATGGATGCATTTGTTATTAATTTTGTTCGTTCATCCAGCCAGCCATTCAGGTGACACACATGTGGAAGTCTGTTCTGTGCCAAGTGTTGTGCTAGGGACCCCGAAACACAGAGATGACTGTGCACCAGCACCTCCCTCAGGCAGCTCGTGGACCTGTGGGAAGAAACAGACACGAAGCATAGACCCACGAGAAAGAGCTTTTGGTGACATGTTTACTTGGTACTGTAGGGGTCAAAGGAAGAAGTGGTCGATTCCTGCTGACCTGAGAGTAAAGGTTGGTGGGGATAAGAACAATTCTCCCAGGAGGCCAGTCTTGAAATATGAGTTAGTATTTGCTTGGAGGACAAGTTTAAGAAGGGGTTTCTCCTTCATTTTCGATGCTTGAAATGCACTAATATTCTTTCAGAGCCTACACAACATGCACCCGGCTTTCTCAGGGCCTTTTCACATGCTGTTCCTTCTTCCTAAAAAGATTTTCCCTCTCCTTTCACTTAATTAGCTGCTACTCATTCTTTAGCTCAGTTGTGATTTCCTTGGGGATGCTTTCCCTGATCTATTTTTTCTTTTTCTTCCTCTTACCTCTTCCCCTCTTTCCCCCTCTCCTTCCCTCCTCCTTGTCTTCCTTTCCTCCTCCCATCCTCCTCCTCCTCCTCCTCTTTCTTCTTCATCCTCCACCATAGTTCTAATTGCAGTTATAAGTTTGTGTTTTTTTTTTTTTTTTTTTAAAGATTTTATTTATTTATTCGACAGAGAGAGACAGCCAGCGAGAGAGGGAACACAAGCAGGGGGAGTGGGAGAGGAAGAAGCAGGCTCATAGCGGAAGAGCCTGATGTGGGACTCGATCCGGTAACACCGGGATCACGCCCTGAGCCGAAGGCAGCCGATTAACCGCTGTGCCACCCAGGCGCCCCATAAGTTTGTGTTTGTTTATGGTCTTATTTAATTAATGCCTGACTTGTCCAGTAGACTGTAGACTTCATGAGGGTGGGGACCATGTCTGGGTTTGCTCCCATTGTGTCCCCAGTACTCACCACAATGTCTGCCAGTGCCTCCATAAGATCGGATGTTTGAATAAATTAGAAGTGAGAGTATAAACAAAGGGCCAAAGGCATGAAACACTATGCAGAAGGGGAAATTTCCAAAAGTTTAAGTGAAGGCTAGTTGTGAGAAGAGATGCATGTAGGTAGGCAGGGCCTAGATCTTGAAGAGTTTGTTTGCAAATCTGGGCAACTGAGTCATTAAAGGATTTTATTGGAGTTTGTCCTGATAGGCTATGGAGCTTCAGTGAGGAGAGCCAGAGAGATCAGCTGGTAATGGGTGAGGTTAGAGATGAATTCTGAAAAGTGGGATTGAAGAAGGGTGTTAAGCAGGGGAAATAGAAGAGATACAAGGAAAGCAGTGTGCACAGAACCACCTTGAAGGGCTCTTGATACCTGCCCAGGGCCACCTCAGATCTAAGTAAACAGATGGACAGAGGGAACACTTGAATTAAAGACACCAAGGTTTCTGGTTTAGTTGATAGGAACTGGAGCACACATATTAAGAGTTGGGCTGGTACAAGAAAAGGGATATAGCTTCCTCTGAGGCTGAAGGCAGGGGTAGGAGGTGGACAGAAAACAGGATTTCAAAGTCAGTTGATCTGTCAGAAATCAAGGTCACACAGGCCCTGGTGACCTGCTTCCTCACCCATCTGCCTAACTTCTTGTCCATCAAGTTTCAGGTTTGCCACACTCCAGCACACACAGGGCACCCTCCCCTTGCTCCACCCACAGCACACTCATCCGGCACCCAGCACTAGACAATTACTCAGTGGTTTCTCCACGAGACCACGAGTGATGGGGATGGGCCTAGGGGCAAGACCTTCAGTGTCTCCATTTTATCCCCACTCCCTGGCATGGTGCCTGGGGCATAGTAAAGGCTCACTGTCACTGTTTATTTGTTCAAAGAGAAAGGAGTGGTTTTCTCGTATCTAATCTAATAATTTTATATACATATCCCTTTCCCCCCCAGTAAAATGTCATACCCCCCAAAGAAATTTTTTCAACTGTGTTTCTTGGAAGCTTAGCTTCTTTGAGGGGAAGTTTGAAATAAAACTTGAACACTTATTTGAAACCAACTTATCTAAGTTGCTTTAACAAAGCCCTTGCTTTATGTGAGTAATAACACCTACACTTTTTGGTTATATCAGTGTGAGGACCACACCCCAATAAAGTGTTTCATTTTAAAAGCCGGTTTTCTTTTTCTTTTTTTTTTTTTTTAAAGATTTTTATTTATTTATTCGACAGAGATAGAGACAGCCAGCGAGAGAGGGAACACAAGCAGGGGGAGTGGGAGAGAAAGAAGCAGGCTCATAGCAGAAGAGCCTGATGTGGGGCTCGATCCCAGAACGCCGGGATCATGCCCTGAGCCGAAGGCAGACGCTTAACCGCTGTGCCACCCAGGCGCCCCTAAAAGCCGGTTTTCTTAAAACCGGAAAAGTAGTGTATGCATATGTTAAAATTTTTTTTTCAAGTACTTAAAGGGTATTTTTTTTTTAAGATTTTATTTATTTGAGAGAGAGAGAGGGCACAAGCAGGGGGAGGGGCAGAGGGAGAGGAAGGAGCAGACTCCCTGCTCAGCGGGGAACCCAGTGCAGGCCCAATCCCAGGACCCAGCGATCACAACCTGGGCCGAAGTTAGCAGAAGTCAGATGCCCACTGAGTGAGCCACCCAGATGCCCCTAAAGGGTATGCTTTACGTAGAGAGTGCTTCTTCCTACCCAAACTCCTGAGCCTTTCTCCGGAGAGAAACATAACTTCCTTTTTGTGTGTTTTTAGAATGTTTCTATTATAGTAAGTATGTGTGTGTATGTGTGTGTGTGTGTGTGTGTGTGTGTATAATAGAATGTTGAATGGGATTTCTGATGCCTCAATATTTTGACCAAAGCTCTAAGGTTAGACAATATATATACCCAAAGGATTACTTAAAAGTTGGCTGGACAGGGGCATCTGAGTGGCTCAGTTGGTTAGGTGTCCAACTCCTGATCACAGCTCAGGTCTTGGTCTCACGGTCGTGGATTCAAGCCCCACGTTGTCCTCCATGGTGGGTGTGGAGTCTACTTAAAAAAAATGTTGGCTGAACAGATCTTTGACTCTCATCCTAACATCCACCTTCGGTCTATGTGAAAGAAGTCCAAAAATTCTATGACATTTAAAACATAGGGGCAAGTGCTATGATTTTTCTAAGTGTGTGTATGTTTGTGTACATGTTTGGGGGGGCGGGGGGTACGCTGCTAAGAGAACCACTAAGAGTGATTGAGAATCTGGTATCTTTCTTGGGGAGAAAGGCTTGGGAAGTTGCAGAAACGTGTACCCAACACAATCCCAGTATAGCTGCCAGAGCAAAGTATGGTGAGAGAGTTCTTGGAGGAGCTTCATATGTGACATGGACTCTGCTGCCTCCTTTCCACCTGTATAAGTTTCAGGTGGAGGCTGCCTGGAGTAGCCCTCCGTGTTAGAGCAAGGAGAGAAGGCAGCAGTGGGGCAGTGTGCTCAGAGTGTCTAAGTCAAGCGACGATCAAAGAAGAGAGCTGAACGTGAAGGAACCTTGCCCGAGGGGGTACTTGGTACGGCAATAAGAGACTGTGGAGTGTACTTCGGTGGAGAGGAACTGAGGAGATGGGGATTTAGATTAGCTGGAGGGTGATTACCCCTTCTTGTCCACTTCTTCCCCAGCCCCCAGGTCAGGGAACCGTACATCGGAGAGAGCCAAATGTGCACACCTCAACACCTCTCTACTATCCAGAGCTCAGTTCCAACAGGCTAGTGCCACACATATAAACTCACACCCAAACACCCCACATGGACTCTGGGGGAGCCAGCTGCCGGAGGTGAAGGAGGGTGCATGGAAGATGAAAGCACTGTTCACACCTCCTTTGATTATTACAAGTTCCCAAGCCACAGAGCTGGCCTGACCTGGGAGTGCAGGGCCGGTGGGGGGAACATTTTGAATTGAAAATGTTTCTCTGTTTTGATTTACGCAGGACTGAATCATTTTAATACACAGAGGTGAGCTTAGTTGTAAGGATCGACTTTGAAACTGGTTTTCTATCTGAAAGTGACTGTCCCATCTGTGGGATTAGCTTGAGACATCTTGGGAGGGGTGGTGGGAGAAGGGGGCTCAGTACGGCAAGTGTGAAGGCTGTGTTCGGAAAGAAAGCTGAGGAATATTTGTGCTTCACTGAATTCAGTTCACTAAGTAAATCCATTACATCTGTATTTATACGCCGTTATGCAAAATACACAAAGGAGAAAACAGTACATTGTTTCTTTTGCTTAGCAAAGTATCTTTTCATATCAACCAGTAGAGAGCTAACTTCTGGAAAGTTCCAGGGAGCCAATGAATCATATGGGCTCCTCACTGGATTCTGAATGGAGGGTAAATGCCCAGAGGCAGATGAGGAATGAGGTGTACCATCTGCTTCAACCTGGTACTGTCCTAGAGGAGGATGCTTGGGCCTGAGGCCACAGGGAGGCCCTTCAGCTCCATTTAGACTCTGGGGTGGGTCCTCATCCAGGATCGCAGCCTGGCACATGGCCCATCTGCCTGGGAGAGGAGAGCAACACAGTTTCATTATTGTCTCTAAAATAATAATATACGAACTTTTTATTTACAAATCCCTATGAATAAATGATTTTTGAGCACTCATCCTCAAATGTTCCTTCATTTACAAATTACATAATAAATTTACAGTCATACTGTTTTTCTTTAACAACTTATTAAAATATAAATTTGAGAATGACATAAAAATAACAGCTCTAATAGATGTTTTATTCTTGCACCTCAGTGGATGGGCTTATGCACTGCCTGTGACGTGCATACTCTGCTGCCCTGTGGAAGGAGAACCGAGGTCTGACTCGAGAACAGAAGTGGAGGAAGAGTGTCCTTCATGTGGGCCTTCGAGAGAGAGAGAGCCAGGAGACTGGGCTGTGATTTGGCAAATACTTTGCCTCATCTCAGCAACTGAGTTACTCGTTCAGTGAGAGGAGAGAGAGACCAGAAGTATACTTCCAGTAGAGTTTTCTCTTGGAGAATGGAGCAGAATCCTTCCCCTCCATGAAAACTTAAAGAATGAAGCGATAAGCAACTCCTCCTACTTTAAAACCTTAAAATCAGTATAGTATTCCACTATCATAAGGTATCTTGGCATGTTTTTGTGTGCATCTTTTTTTCCTTTCTGCATGTTCCAGCTCTAGACGGGTGGGCAAATCCATCCTGTTGCCTTTTTTGGGGGGGACAGTCTATGAGCTAAGAATGGTTTTTACATTTTTAAATGATTAAAGAAAAGCAAGAGAAGAATGGTATATTAGGACATAGGAAAATTACAGGAAATTCAGATTTCAGTATCCATAAAGTTTGATTGGAGCAGAGCCACCCTTACTTATTGATTGTCTGTGGCTGCTGTTACACCAGAATGGTAGAGCTGAGTCGTCACAACAGAAGCCCTATGACCCTCAGACACAAAAGGGTTTGCCATCTGACCCTTTACAGGAAACGTTTGCTGAGCCCTGCTCTAGATGGTGGGAGTAGCCATATTATTTCAAGGCAAATTAGGATCGTTGTAATAGTAGGAATGTTAAGAGTGGTGTGTTGGTATCTGGTGTGTATGTTTATTTTCAAATAATTTTTTGAGAATGAAAAGGAAAGGGGAATCAAGACAGAGACGTATGTCATTACAGTGATCGAGAACAGAACAAGGCAGATAATTTAATTCTCCCCTTCTTGCCCTGGAGAAACTAGAAATGGACCTTTGGGACTTTTGGTAGCGGTTGTAAGAGCTGGGCTGGGAGTCTGGAGGAGAAGGTCAGACCGGGAGGAACTGTTATGCCAGGGTCGCCATCACGTGGCTGAGCAGCCTGCCCCCCACCAAAGGAGGTCCTTTACTCAGCTGAAATTCATAGATTCAGTTACCATGGAATATAGGAGAAAGGCTATTGGAGGACATGAACGGTCTCAGAGTACTCTACCTCTCTGCATCCTCAGCCTCTCCCGTTCAACTTGAAAACCCAACTGACGCTCCCTCTTTAAAAAAATGAAGCAAACATAAGCAAGACAAAACAAACGCAGTCCCCTCCCTGGACATAACCTGATCCCAACTGTCCCCATTTCTCTGCTCTCTTAAACAGGGAGCATCTCGAAAGAGCTCTCCACATGTGCTGTCTCCTCTTCCTCACCTATTTGTCCTTCAGAACACTCCCATCTCATCATGACGCCAATCTACCAGAACAGCTAAGGCACTTATGACCTCCACATTAATAGATCTGGTGGACACTTTTCAGTCTTTCTCTTCTGCATCTGGACATATTTGATTACTCTGTCTTCAAGCACTCCCTTCTCTCTGCTTCTGACACCTCAATTTTGGCTATTCTTTCCTGCCTCCCCCACCCCTTCTGTTCCTTCTCAGTCCCTCCCAATGTAGACTTCTGTAGATGCTGCAAACATGAAATGATGAGGTGATGTGTGCTCTTCACCCATCATCCTATATTATTGAGGGATGGAAGGATCTTGGTTTTACAAGCTACCTGCTAACCCAGCCTAGTGTCAGTGGAGGTTTCAAGATGCAAGGCAAGTTATCTGGGCTGATAAGCAAAATCATGGTTCTGCTCTTAGCTTCAAATAGCATCAAAAACTCTAGATCCTACCTGTGACACTCAGTTCCCAGTATTGCCCTTTGTTAGGATGGCTTTCCTGGCTTTAAGCTCTTTCCCCTTAGAACACTCAACCCTGACGTAAGCAACCTGTAATATACTTTGCATTTTGCCCTTGCTGGGGGTGTGAGAGGGAGCTTCCTCTTAACCAAGGCAGCTATTTTCAGCCTTTATCACCTAAAAGTATGTGAAGTCATTGTCTAACATAAGGACATATCCTATAACTGGGCCTCCTGCCTGCCTGGCTCAGAACCTTGTTATTTCCCTTATCTTTCTTGTCTTGCTTAAATCTAAGCCAAGAGACAAGGCAAGTATATTCTTTTCTGCAACAGTTTTCTTCTTTTTTAGTGTTTTCTTTTTAAAAATATCTCTTATCTATTCCTCCCTTGTGACACTGTATGCAATGTTACCAGTAGCCAATAATGGACTTTCTTTTGCTTTTTATCTGCTGCACAGCTCCAGCCAAAAGCAAGTCTCCTGCTTTAACTTTCATGTGCTGAAGTAGACACTTCAGCTACTCAAACATGCATGGAAATCACTGGGGCTGAGGTCTGTAGGTCCCACCTCACTGGAGAATTGGCTGCTTTCCAAGTCCTGTGCAGCTGTGCAGTATGGGCAGGGCGGGTGACTTTCTAGACCTTGCCAGGCCTGTCGTATCCTTTATGTTGAAATCTTGTTTGTCCCTCTCACCATTTCTTTGCATTGAAAATATTCATTCTTATTTTCATTTACTGCAGTCAGAATTTAATGCACACAGTCTGGAGGGAGTGGGGAGTAAAATCAGATTCTGGAGCTGGGCTCCAGTATCTTAGCAGCTGAGAAAGGGCAAGGAAGCCGGAAGTAGAGAATTTAATCGAATTATGACAACATGACCCCGAGATAGATACTGTTGTTGTCTCCAGTTTCCAGGAAACTGAGGCTTAGAGAGATTAAATGACTGATTCAGTAGAATCAACACTTGGGACTTGCTTCCAGGCCATGCTCTCAAAATTCCAATGCGTGCCTCTCTCTGTCCACATTCCACTGTGAAAGTCTTGCCAGCTAGAGACAAAATGTCAAGCTTTCCTCCAATTTAGGAAATAGCTATAGATGTCAGAATGCCACGTAAACCTCTGAGAGAGTGTGCCCCAGGGACTGGACATCATTGAAAAGGTGGGAAATGCATGTGGCATTCCAGTGTCTACCAAGAACATAACGTTAACACAGCAAACAAAAAGGTCTTTTCTCTAGTCCTTGGCTGGGTAAGAAGATAGGTGGAATTGTAATAAATGACTAAGGAGGTGGTCTGATTCCTTAGCTTAAAAATGGAACTTTGGTATTTTGTCCTTGGACAGACAGATCCCTACAACTGTAGTCTGAAGGCATACATAAAGAGTGTGGATGGGAAGTTGGTGATTTGAGGAAAATGAGAATGTTGTGCTATGGACAGCACAAAAGCCAAGTGATTAGGGAAACACAGTTAAAATTGTGGGACAATATTGGATTTATAGGACTATTATCCTATTTCCATACTTATATATTAGTCAGGATAAGTAACATTAGCTGCTTTAAGAAACAGTCCTAAAATATCAGCAACTTAACCCAATATGGATTTACCTTTGGCTCTTGTCACTGTCCAGTGTGGGTCTGTGGTGAAAGAGAGGTGAGGGGGACACAGGTAGACAGAGGTTCTATCACCTTCAGCTCATGACTCCTGGAATTGCCGAGATGTTGAAATCCAGGCAGCAGATGGGGGTGCGGGTGGGGGTGTGTGGGGGAGAGAGAGAGAGAGAGAGAGAGAGAGAGAGAGAGAGAGAGAGAGAGGTGATCCAGGCTTGGAAGCAGTTTTCATGAAGCCCTGGGCCTGGAATAGTGCCTGCTGCTACTGCTCAGATTCCCCTGGCGGAAAGTAGGGCAAGGAGGAGGCCCAGGGAGTCTGTGGGCCAAAGAAGGAGAGGAGAACAGGGATCTTGCAGAACACTGTAGCCTCTGTTGCAATGTGGAACCCTTCAGTGCCAGGGCTAATTAAATTTACCTTGACATTCCCTCCTTGCATTCTCACACCTGCTCAGTGCTCTCGCCTTCTTCACCCATAGAAGCTCAGAGACTGTGTGGAATTGTTGAATAACTTAGTGCTAGAGATTAGGTAAGAATTCAAGCCTTCTAATGTTTAGTTCAGTGTTTTTTTTACCACCTGTATTTACTTGACTCAGATTGTAGAAGATGATTCTTCAGGGAAGGGAGAGGTCAGTGTGGGCTAGGGTGATCAAGAAAGGCTCCAGAGGAATGCAGTACCTGAACTGGGTCCTATAGTTGGTAGGATTTGGGTGGGCCAAGCAGAGGGACAGCACATTCCAAGCAAGTTTGAAGACATAGATTTGGTCTCAGGCAATAAGCATATTCGTTTATTTCAATTCTTATCCTTTTATTGATTAAAAGAATGTTTATTAAAATTTTTAAAAGGTAACACATTTGCATGGTTCAAAATTCAAAAGGCACAAAAGGACATAAAATGAAAACAAATCTGTGTCCCTTCCCTGTCTCCTGTCCGCATCAGCTGCCCTTCCCAGAGGCAAGCTTTATTACCAGTTTCTTTGGTATCTTTCCAGAGATTTTCTGTGCATATAAAATAAATACTTGGATTGCCTGTCTCCTAACAATTTCACCATAGTAAAGCATTATATTTGCTATTAGGATCAGATAAAAAATGATATTTCAGAGTAGTTTTAGTTTGTGCTTTTTCTTTTTATAAGTAAAATCGATCATTTCATATTTAGAGCCATCGGTATATTCTTTTTTCGGAGCTGTTTCCTTTACCGAGTTTTCTGTTGGATTATTATTCTGCTGGTATTATTATGATTGATTTCTAGGAGTTTCCCATGTTAGAGAAGTTAAGCATTTGTCACTAATACCAGTATCAGTTTTTTTCCAGTTTGTTTTTTCTTTCATGGTAGTTTTTTTCAATGCAGAATCTCACTTTCCATTGTTAAAATTTTGATCTTTTCTTTTATGGGTTCTGAGTTTTGGGAATACCTAGAAAGATCTTCCATCCTCCAAGATCCCTTTTACCAAAATCCTGTGCTTGCTTCTTCCAAAGGGAGGAAATAGGGACCATGGCCACATGGATCTGGACCCAGACCCACCAGCAGCGCTGCTGGCCCCAGCCAGTTCCAGGCATCACAGGACACAGAAAACTTTGATCCCCCAAGTCATGGGGTCAGAGCAGGGGCCTTCCCTATAGGAGTCTAAAGGCTTTACTGGAATGTAGATATTCACTTCTGACCTTGGGGAAAAATAAGATAAGGGGAATCTAGCTGTCTATAAAGGTATAAGGAAGATCTGCTGGCTATTCTGGGAACTTTTTTGGGTCAGCTTGACCCAGAACCAGGCATCCCTGCATCTCCCAAGAGCCTGGTGATCTCGTCCACACCCATAGCCTCACATACTTCTTATGTGTTGATGAGTTCCAGATTTATATCTCCAGTCCTCACCTCTGAGCACAGGTATCTCTAACTTAGCAATCTCTAAAATGGAATTTGGGACTTTCTTCCTGAATTTGATACTGCTCTAGTCTTCCCAACTAGGAATTCAGTGCCTCGGTCTACGTTATTATTGTACTAGAGACGTGAAGTCATCTTTGGCATTCATCTCTCTTATCTCTAAATTCTGTTCGTCACCAAGTCACATCCATCTTTCCTCCAAAATCTGTCCCGAATCCTGCTGCTGCTGTTCACCTGTGCAGCTGCTGTCGTAGCCAGGCTGTATCATCTGTTGCGTAGATGGCTTCAAGTTAGTCCCAGCCGGTTTCCCCACATCCACCTTTACCCCCAACCCCATAGTCTACTTTCCGTAGCCGACTCTGTCCAAGTCTGTCTTCTCCCTCCCTCCTTGCCTGCTTTTCATGTTGTGCCCTGCCGGGTGGGTGTGGAGTTCTCTCAGTGGTGGCCTTGCCCTCGGTGCATTGTATACATCCGTTCCTTTTTCAAATACCTTCCTATCCTTTGACCTTCTGGCAGACTCCTACTCATCCTTCACATCTCAGTCCAAATGCTCCTTCTGTGCTGCTGTCCCCTGCATGCAAACCCCCAAGCCCCCATTTCGGTGATTCCCAACACATGCAGAGGCTCATTTAATGCTTGTTTGAATGAACAGATGAACTTGAGTGGAATAAAGACTAAGGAGGGAAGGGCCTGACTTGTGCTGGGGTCTGGAAGGAAGGGAGAATGGAAGAGTCACACTAGGGCCTGGGGTGGGTGTCAGGCCTGGTGGGATGCTGGGTCTGAGGAGCACTTGGCCTTTTTATGGCAGGACCATGAAGTGATGGAGGCCTTGTCTTGCTGGGTCTGTGTGTGTATGTGAGGTGACCCATATGTGTGTGGCCTGGTGTTGGGGGGCCAGCAGAAGTGAGCTCCCGGTGGTAATGGTAGGCCGCCCTGCTATGGAATCTAGTTTCTCAGGCCAGAGTTCCTGGGATCGGATTAATTGCCCCTGCAGAGCCCAATCTCCTCATGACACCAGGGCACAGCTGTGGCCACATCCGAAGCAGGGAGCAGGAGCAACTGCAAAAAAAGTTGGAAAGTCCCAGGGACCAGAAGCCTCTGTTGTGGAGACCCAGGGGAAGGAGGAAGATAGATGGGCGAACCAGATAGGACTTGCCTGGCTTTTGGGGAGACAAGAGCTCCCCAGAATGCCACTCCATGTGCCCACTGGGCTCTGAGTAAGGGTCTCTAGTTACTGAGGTGCAGAGGGTCCTGAGTGAGGGGCTCTGGGTCACTGAGGGGCCCTTGTCTCTGGGAGTCATAAGCTGTAGGTCCTGGTCATTGAGTGGCCTGAGTGTAGGGCCAGGTCACTCAGGGGCCTAAGTGAGAGGCCTTGGTCACTGTCGGACCTGAGTGAGGGGTTCTGGTCACTGAAGCCCAAGTGAAGGTTTCTGGTCATTATGGGGCCTAAATGAAAGGCCCTGGTTACTGGGGACTGGAATTAAGGGCTGAGTGAGGGGCTTGATACCTGGGACCTGGGGACCATGGCCAGTATCTGATCACTGCAGTCTTAGTGAGGGCCTTGGTAGCTGGGTTCTTGAGGGGGAATGCACTCCATTAATCCTGAGCTGGGGTACTTGGGGGAGGCTTCCCAGTGCCCCCAGTCTGCCCAGCATACTCTGTGTTCTGGGTCTGACCAGCGTGGCTCACAACAGCCAGCAGATGGCACTGTGGCCCCATGCAGCCTGGACTCGGAGAGGGGCAGCTGGCGAGCAGTCCTTGGGGTGAAGCTCAGCTGAGACAGGCTCAGGGGCAGCCTCCACCAGCTTTGGGAGCTGCAAGGCCTGGGGGGGGGGCATTAGGTGGACTCCAACCAAACTCCCTGGGGTGATGGCCCAAGGCTGATCCCCTGGAAGCAGGGAATTCTGTGCTATGGGTTAGGAGTCCTGTGTCTGTTCCATACCCCAGGAACCAGGACAGGCTTGATCAGTAGTTCTGGAGCACAGAACAAGAATCTGAAATCTGGCCTAACACACCTAGAGGCACTTTTTTTTTTTTAAAGATTTTATTTATTTATTTGACAGAGAGAGAGAGACAGCCAGCGAGAGAGGGAACACAAGCAGGGGGAGTGGGAGAGGAAGAAGCAGGCTCCCAGCAGAGGAGCCTGATGCGGGGCTCGATCCCAGAACGCCGGGATCACGAACTGAGCCTAAGGCAGACACTTAACGACTGAGCCACCCAGGCGCCCCCCAGATGCACTTTCACCTCTGGATTGGTTCAGCTGTCCCAGTCTGCAGATCTAAGACAAACTAGTATCCACCCTGAATGTTAGTGCTATTATTTCACAGAACATCCGGTGCCCTGTGAAACCCAGAGAGAATTGGAGTCTGTTCCTTGCCATAACCACAACCCGTTACAGCCCAGCACTCATTGATACAGCACATTCCAGAATGGTGTCACACTTCAGGGCTTTGTTGTACCTCAGATAAAGTCACAGAACAGGGCTTGTCAGCCTTTGAATAAAGGCACATCCTAGGACCCTGTCAACAACCCAGAGCCTGTCCTGTTAGCACTTCCCAGGGTCCTGTCACAGCCCATGCTTGGCCTTGAGTTGTGACAGTACTGGGTATGTGACTGAGCCCTGAAATGTGCCTGAATTTGAGTAATACAGAGCCCTGGGCTGTGACTATATCCACAGTGTACAGTGACTTGTCCACAAACTTGCACCTGTGAGTTTGGCCATGATCAGCAAGTATTCATTTTTTTTAAAAAAAGATTTTATCTATTTACTTGAGAGAGAGAGAGAGAGCAAGTAAGAGAGAGAGCATGAGTGGGGGAGAGGGGCAGAGGGAGAGAGAGAAGCAGACTCCCTGCTGAGCACGGAGCGGATGCAGGGCTCCATCCCAGGACCCTGGGATCATGACCTGAGCTGAAGGCAGACACTTAACCGACTGAGCCACTGAGGCGCCCCTAGCAAGTATTCATGATCAGCGTCCATAATGATCATGGTGACAAGTGCTGTGGGAGATACAGATAAAGCAGTTCTCTTCTAGCTATCTGTGGGGAAAAACCAGTTTTATTTTTAAAATTTCCATTTTGGATCCATTGCAGACTGACACTTTTATAAAATGCAATTAAATTGCTCAAAAAATGAAATTGAAGAAAAAACATACAAAACATAAGCCCATATTTTAAAAAATACAAGTTTCATTTTGGAATAATTTTAGATATACAGAAAAGTTGCCAGGAGAGCGGAAATGCTGTATAGCCTGCCTCCAGCTTCCCCTAACATTACCATCTTAGATAACCAAGGTTCATTTGTCAAAATTAACAAATTAACATCAGTATAGTACAATTAACTAAACTATGGACTCTTCAGATTTTAGCAGTTTTCCTGCTTACGTCCTTTTTCCGTTTCAGGATCCGAGCCAGTATTTATTATTGGATTCAAATCACACAATCATTCTGTCAAGTTGCTATACAAGTTTCTAAGCACTTACTCTTCATTTCTGAACTTATCTCATCATGGACTAGTACAAAGAATCTGTGGCCTGGCACTGGTCCACAGGCCATACCTTGAGTGGCATTGGTATGGGGAATAGTGACTATATTTACAGTGGCACAGCAGGGGAATAAGAAGGATAGGAGGCAACTGGCATGAAGTTGGAGCACAGGGTACAAAGGAAGATGGTAGCCATATGGGTGGGCCTCGGGCATGGCCTGCTGAGAATGAGATGGTGGGCACGGGAAGCTTTTGGGAAAGAAGTCCCAAAAGATACCCGGTAAGGCTGCAGTTCTGCATTTGTGTGGGTTGTACTGAAGCTTCAGTATAAGTGTCTGCAACAAGCAGCAGGTGCTGAGGACTACGTGTGAGCTCACTGAGCTTTAAATGTGTCTGGGTGGAGAACGTAGGACTTGAAAAGACAACAATGGGTATGGGACCAGAGATGCCAAGGTCTGACCCAGGCCCCTGCCAGTCCATTAACTCTGGTGAGTCTGCACAATGTTAGGAAGACTTAGGTGTAGGATCGTATGACGGGAGAACGGGAAGCACAAAGGTTCAGGGATGGCAGCGTTTCCCCTGAGGAAGGAAGACACCAGGACCGGGTGGCTGTGCCCCTGCTTCAGGGCCTCCTTTCATCCTGAATATGTTGGGATCTGGGCCCCCAGGAGGTGGGTAATGTAAACACTTTGAGCGTTCATCTCCCCATGTAGGCAGTGGGGTAAATAATGTAACCTCCGGGAGGGTTCTGGGAATGAAATGAGAACCACATGGAAATGTCATGACACCTGCCTGGAGCTAGAGCTCTTCCCCCCTCCCCTACACCTCCCGCTCAGGACAGCCAGCTAGAGTCATCAAATTCCTGTCTTCACCTCTTCCTTTTCCTCTAGGAGCTGGAATCAAGGTTCTAGTAGGGATGGTCTGGCCCGGGTCCCATCACATCCTGGATTCTGCCAGCCTCCTCCTGTTTGCATTAGTGCCGCTTATCTCCTTGGTGTCAGGAGGAAGCCTCTGGGAGCCTTCTCTGTGCCTTCCCTCCATCACCTCTAAGATACACGGCTTGCTGCTAAACACTCCACACTTCATCATCATTGTTTATTTGACTGTGAGAACAGCGATGGCAGATACCATGCCTGTCTTATTCTCCACTTGGTTTCCAGCACCCAGCAAGTGCCTGGCCCATAGTCGACATTTAACCAGTATTTGTTGAATGAAAAATTGGAAGGAAAATATGTGATTTCTTTCTTTAAACAATTTCAAGTGTAGTTCACAGAGAGAAATACAGAATGTGCTGCCGAGTGTCAAAATAATGGTTGCCTGGAACTGAAAAGGTTGCCTGGAAAAAAGATGGCCTGGATACATGGGAGTTCACTAGACGATAAAGGTGGAATCAGGAATTGCTGGTAAAGGAACAGATTTATTCTGTACATGGTCTGGGAAAACCGGCTACTATCAAGAAAAAAATAATCGACATCTTTTCCTACATTGTCTACCAAGAGCTTTCCAGATGAACTGAGGAGTTTTAAAAACCTCAGAAACACTAAACTATTTATCACATCTCTGGAAGGAAGTAGATTTCCATCTTAGAAGCGACAGAAGCAGAGAGCAAGGGGAAGGTTAACTTACTTGACTATAGAAATATTTTACACTTTTGCATGTTAAAAAAAAAAAGGCAACCCAAATAAAAAGGCAAACAAACTAGGGAAATATTTGCAGTCAGCTGCTACGAGAACTTCCATAAATTTATTTTAAAAGAATACACTGAGGCCCCAGTGAATAAACAGAAAGAGTATATAGCAGATAGTTTCCAAAAGAGGAAAGACAGAATGGTGCTTAATCTTGATAATTAAAGATAACCAACCCCAGGAAGAAGAGGTCCATTGTGGCCAAAAGACTCAGGGAAAATTCCACAGGGGAGGTGGAGTGTGGGCTTGTTCTCGCAGATATGGACTGACAAAGACGGAGGGAAGAGATGCCACACATTTGGGTGGCATTTCCTGCTCACTAGATCCTGGCTTCCCTCTGAATCTGCAGTTTGAGGCCTTGAGCTGGTTAGTCTCCTTAGTGTCTCTCCAGCCACCATTATCCATCTGCAATGGAAACAACTTTCTTCATGGGGACAAACCACTGTGGAACCTCGGGGAGGTCTGGCAGAGGGGTGTTCTGGAAGAATGCTGTGGCCATGAGGGTAGGGAGCTAGTTAAGTACTCTGACTGCCCTGTCCCACCCTCCCCACAACCTTAGAGTTTTCAGACCTAAAAACCAGCTGCTTGCCCACCCCCTACCCCCAATTCCTAACTGGGGTTGAACTGCTCGTTGTTTTTTTTTTTTTTTTTTAACAACTCTTCTGAGTTGAGCTCAAGTAGCATTATCATTTCAGAGTCTTTTCTTTATATGACTTTTAATAAATATCTTTAAAAATTATACAGGCAATACATATTCATTGGAGAAAGTACAAATATAGCTGGCATTTCTGAGAGTCTTTCTGAGGAAGAGAGAGGAAGAGAAACTAGAAAACAGAAATAGTTCACCACCAGTCAGATTTCCAAGGACAGCATATGGATCCCACAGTCAGGAGACGCTGCTCTGCCATGAGGCTTTCCAGGCACCTGGGCTGCTGCTTCTCTTCCCAGTTCCAGACCTGCGAGGTCTGGGCCCCTCCATTCCTTCACATGCGAGAGGTCTCCTGATGTCACTGTTGCCTCCAGGACACAAAACCCTGATTCATCGTTGCTGCTCCTTCCTGCTGGCCTCCCACTCAGCTGTCTTCCTGGCCTAAGGAACTAGACTCATTCTCAGCCATGTGCATCAGCCATTCCCCGTCTTTTCTCCACCCACCACGTGTGATGGATGACATCCATATTCATACACGCTCTCAAAGGTTAAACCCAATTTTATCTAAACCTGGACAGGATTTTTGCAGGAAATGAAAGTTGGTGGTAAAAATACCTATTACATCTCAATGCAATATGATGACTTGAAATTGGCATGACTCTTGGTGTGTTAGCAGTCTGCCCACTCCTGGCTACTGTGCGTGTGGCATAGGCTTTGGAGAAGCAATTCCTGAGTCCTGGCTCTGACACCACCCCTTTTTCTGCCGAATTAGTGAGGGTGACGTTATTATAGGGATAAGCTTAGTAGTGGGTCACCACTGAGCCTCATGCCTATGGTTCATAGCGATTACTGTGTTGCATTTTGTGTGTATTTCCCCCATTAAACTTTTCTGTTAGTTGTCGTATCCCTAGTGCCCAGTGTAATGCCTGGCATTGACCGATATAGACTGAACAGATGAGGGAAGACTGCTCGCCTCTTACCCTGATTCTAAGAAACCCTGCCTTCCCTTCATGCCTCTTTCCCTTTATACCCTTCCCTTTATCCTACCCAGCCGGTACTGCCAGCAGCTCTCTGGGGCTACGTTTTCTAAACTTAGTTTGCTTTCTTATTGGGCCTGTTGGTGCTAGTTTAGCATCCCAGTCCTGACTTGTTGGCCCTGTTTCCTGGGCTCCTTTACCCACATTTTGTCTTTTCCAGTCATCAGGAGCGCTTGAGATACTCTCAAGGACTTTATTTAGAGCGCAAGATTTCTCCAACCTTCTCCTTCCCCAGCAGGAGTTCTGGGTTGGCTCTCTACCTAGATTCTGACTCTTTAACAGTATACTTACGTCTTATCCACTTCTTTTATGATCACCCCGAGCATATAGCGCAGGCCTAGATGTATGCTAGGCCCACTCTTTTGCAGCATATATCATACTGTTTATTAAATAAGTAACTGTGTAGTTTATCTAACACCTGTGTCTCCCATTTGGAGGCAAATTCCACAAGGACAGGGGTTCTGACTGTTTTATTCACTGCTCTATCCCCAACATCTAGCACAGGGCCCAGCACATAGTAGAGTTCAATAAAGTTGTGTGATAGGAACGAATGCATGAATGAATGAATGAATGAATGAATGAATGAATGAATGGAATGATTGACCCACGATGACTTTGGTAAGCAGGGGAATGGTTTTGTTTCTTTGAAAAGAAGCCTTAATGCTGAAGGATCTGCTTGTGAAAGGGGAAAACAGGCCTTGGGGCAGTTGGCGACCAAGAACAGTGGTTAATGCTTAAAGGGACTCATGGGCAGTCTGGTCAAGTGCAGGGAAGCCTGCTTGGGCCAAAATAGAGGGAACAAAAGGTTCTGGGAGGGCTGGGAATGGGAGTGGGGATGGTGAGTCACAATTTCCTACATCCATGCCACCAGTTTCTTCCATAATCATATTTACTTTGGACCCTGTACCATGTTCCCAGGGGACCTGGGGTAAAAGTAGAAGTTGGTTTATCTGTTATACTGTTCATGTGGATTACTGTTTGGCAGCAACGTTTCGAGGAGGGTTATTGCTAATCACTTCTGATGCATGTGGGCTGGGGCAGAGGTGGCCAACGCTGGCCTTTTGGGAGATTATCCTTGGGATTTACCAATTAGCCCAGCAGGCTCACACTTCCTCGTGAGACCTGGGCGCAGCTGTGGCCCCTGTCTGGACAAGGGGCCCAGGGACAAAGCCGGAGGCAGAGGTCTTGGAGGCAAGGGGCTTTGGCAGCTTCTTCAGGGACCAAAGGGAAGCAGAAAGGAGATGGGCAGTCTGGAGGGACTGCCTAACTCTTGTTATGCTCACTAGACCTTAATTAAGGCCCCTCAATCTCTGCGCCCTAAGTGATGGGCACCAGGGCCCTGAGGGTATGGGGCTGGATCTAGACTGTGAAAGGTCTAAACATGCTAAAGTCTGTGGTTGGTCTCCATATGTCATTCAAAGTAAAACAATTAAACCATAAAATAAGTTTAGTTCAGTAATACAATTCAAGTTTATCCTGTGATGGTTACCTTGATGCTTTTCTGCAAATACTTTTTAAAAAACTTTTTTTTCAATTTTGTTTTGGTGGTTCTACTTCAGTAATGCCATCCCTGAGGAGGGGTCTGAGGTAGAGGCCCTGTCACTAAGACCTGAGTGAGAACTGGCTCACTGAGAGGCTGAGTGAGGGGCTAAGGGAATGGAGGGAAAAGCTTGGATGACTGAGTGAGGGGTCTGTGTGAGGGTCCTGGTCACTGAGGGGGTTGACCTGGGATGTTGTCACTGAGGTCTGAGTGAGGGTCCCCAGTCCCTGACAGTGCTGAGGGTGGGCTCTGGTCAGTGAGGGGCCTACCGAGGTGCTGTGGTCACTGAGGACCTGAGGAAATGTACCTCATCACTGAGACATCTGTCAGTAGCCCCGCGTACTGAAGCTTTTGATGGGGGCATCTGGTTACCAAAGCCTAAAGGAGAGGCTTCTGTCACAAATTCTCGAGTGTGGTCAACAGGCCCTAACTGAGAGGCTCTACTCCCTGAGAGGACCAAGGAGATGTTTGGGTCACAGAGTTAGGGTCTCTTCCTTCTGAGGGGACTGTGGGTTGGGGGTCCTGGCTTTGAGAGGCTTGAAGAAAGAGCTCTGACCGTTGAGATATGGCTTTGGTCAACAGGAAATACAATAAGGCCTCCATCAAGTCTGAACTCATACAGGTGGGGAAAACTGTCCTGTGTGGGGGTCCAATAACTGAGATTCTATGGCCAGTTTAAGCCAAAGTGGCCCTTAATTCCTCCTCCCCTTCCTCCTTCAGCCTGATCTGCAGGTCTTCCAATCACCAGTAGATGGCACTGCAGCTTCACACGAGGACAGGGCTGCTGGCTTGCGTCCCAAGGTGGGGTCCAGGTGCTAGCAAGGTGAGACGCGAGAGAGGGAATTAGTTGTTCCTCTGACCAGATTCCCTGGAGGCAGGGAGGAACCAGGCTATGATGGCCCAAGCAGATCCCCTAAACATAGGCCACCTAGAGGCCAAGTCCTCTTAATCGCCAGGCCAGCTAAATGCAGTGTAACTTTTACATTTGATTCATTCATACATTGAGTTGTTCAGCAGGTCTGGTACCTGATAGAGTTTGTGCTAGGCACTGAGATAGGGTACAAGGGTGGTTGAAGAAGGTTGGTGTTGTTGAGAAATCCATACTCTTGAAGGTGAAACATTAATATAAACAAAATAATTATAATACATTTGATAAGGACTATAAGGATGTACCCAATGCTGTAAAGTCCAGGGAAGGAAGAAATACAGAATTTGGGGAGTTTGTGAACATAAAGGAAGGAAGAGGTGACACTGACCCAGCGTCTCAAAGTACGATCAGGGTTTTTGTTTGTGAGGCACCCATGGAGGAAGGTTCCTGGAGTAGAAGCAAAAGTGTGAATGAAGATGTGGGGTGTGAAAGAGCACAGGGTGTTGAGGGATCACTGTGCACTCCAAATGTCTGCAGTAGAGGGAACAGGGTGGGGATGGGCTGGGAGGGTGGTAAGGAGTAAGGATAGATACACAGGTTGGGGGGGATTATTAAGAACCTCGTAACCCATAGTTAGGGATTTGGTTGTGCCTGTTTAATGTGTGAAGAATCAGGAGGGTTTTCAAGTAGGCAGATGAAACCCAGGGTTCTGTTTAATTTGCCCGTAGCCAAGGTGCGGGGTGGTTTAGGGGAGCAACAGATTGCATGCAGGAACCCAGATAGGCAACCAAATGAGAATTTATGAGAGTGAAGTAAAGAAGGGAGACAGGGAGGAGAAAACAGATTTAGAGGTATTTAGGAGGGAGGATGGATAGGATTTCATGCCAAAGTAGATGTGAGAAGTTAGGGAGAATGAAGAATTTAGGCAAATAAGAAGTGTGAATATTTACTGAGCATTTAACATCTGTAACACTTTATCTCAGCCATCATGACAATGCTCTATAAAGTAGTAATTATCATCCCCATTTTCAGATGGAAAAACTGGAGCTCAGCCAGGTTATGTGGCTTGCCAAAGGCCACACAACTGGTTCTGTCCCCCGCCTGGCTTTTCTCTCTTCAGCCTTATCCCTCTCCAGACTACCCGCCACACTGCCACAAGCTAGAGCTTCTGAAAATCCTTCCTGAAAACCCTCTGGTAGCCCTCTACTCTGTATGGGATAAAATAAAGCCAAAGCACTTCACAGGTGAACGTCAAGTCCTTGGCTCTCCAGTCCCTGCCACCCTCAACCTTTCCCCACCCCATTCTAAGGATCAGGCAGACAGGGCTGCTGGCAACTAACTCCCTGAAGGGGCCACCTCCCTTGCCCATATGCAGTTGTATCTGTGGTGTGCTAGTGGTGCATACCCCATCCAGAAACCCTCACCTATACTGACCCTTCTGCCTCATCTGTACCTGTCTCTACCCTGTTGCCCGACCAGCTCCTACTCATCCTTCAGGTCTCAGCTTAAATGTCACTTCTTTAGTCACTTCCGTAAATGTGACTTCCTTAGGCTTTTGTGACTCACCATCCACCCTGTGAGGTTAGATCTTTGCATAATGCACTGTCCCAGAATTTCGTAACATTTACCACGATGATAATTAATTATTTTCATAACTATTGACCTAATATTAGTCTCTTCCATTAGACTGTCGGGCTCTTTGATTGAAGGGCCCTAACTGAGGATATTCATTGCAGCTTTTTTGTAACAACAAATATACCTGATTTTCAGAAAGCTTGCAAAAGACACAGTTGTCCTTTGGAAGATGGGAGTGTCCTTACTCATAATTATACTTTAATAGCCATTCTCAAAATGTTGGCTTCCTGACACCAAGATTCTTTTACTACCCAAGTCAGGAACATTTCCACTAGGGGGTTGTAGTAATGATTCCACTAAATTGGAAACTGGAAACTGGTCATTTTACATTTCTCATGACACACAACAGAAAGGGAACAAAAGGTGTCCTAGTGTTGTCTAGAATGATTAATCTTGATGACTATTAAAGAACAAAAGTTCAACTGAGTGAATCTGAAGATCTAATTGGCTTTATTAAGCGATTCATGAATCCTGCAGCACCCCATCTAGCAAGTGCAGAGAGATACTCTGAGAAGTGGTACAAAATTGCAAGATTTTTATAGGAAGGAGGGTGTGGCAAGACATTATTAGCAGAAAGAAAAGAAATAATTGTTTTAGGCAGAGTCGCCTTCCCTTGGGGGAAATGGCAGGGGGTCTTATCATGCAGATTAGCTCATTTTTCTTTGGAGGGGGAATGGACAGGGTCCTGTGACAGATATTCTTATTGGTGCTGACCAGAACATTTCTGGTTAAGATTACATTTCTATGGGAGATTGAAATTGCAATTGTAACTGAACTCCAGGGGTTTGCTGCCACTTGAGGGGCATCAAATTGAACACAACCCAAGGAAATTTGTAAGCAAAGAACTTTTTATTACGTGGTACAAGTAAGGAGACGGGGATAGCTCTCAATGCGTGGTCTCCCTGTGGTGGTTGGCACAGGAAGCTTTGATTCAGTGTATTAGTGGGCGGGGCAGGGAGCTTAGGCACTGTTGGTTCAACTGGGCATGCCTAGCATGTCAACATGCTAGTGCATACATCATATGTTTTAAAAATGGCAGAAAACCCTGCTGTAGACGGAGATCTTGGTATTGTAATGAACTGCAGGTAACTTCAGGACAACTCGGGGGGTTCTGCACAGGTCCTGAGCTCCAGTCCGGCTCACACTGGCTCAGTAAGGAGATACCAGGCTAGACACACTTAGCTAGGGGCTATCAGGTGAAACACCTAGTTGGGCGTCTCCTTGGCTTGAACGGTAGGTTCTGTAAAACAAAATAGTTCCTTCTCCGCTTTTGTCCCTTCCCCTCCTCCCTTCCGCTGATAGCTTTCAGCCCTCTTGTTTAAGTAACATCCGTTGCATCCTGGTTAACACAATTAGGTTACTGTTAAGACCTGGTTTGGTGACTTGGCTTAAGTGACTCCATTTTGATCCTTTGGTTTTCTTTTTTCTTTTCTTTTCTTTTCTTTTCTTTTCTTTTCTTTTCTTTTCTTTCCCCCCAATCTAACACCACAATGTTTATTCCACCCTTCCCTTTCTCCTTGTTTGTAACATATTTCTTTGACAGGAGAAACTGGCTCTCATTATCTCCATTACATATACATAGTTGATCAACCCAAGTGTGTACATGTTATTTCAGAACTGGTAATCAATATCATTATGAGGAACACATCTTTGAAATACAGAATAGGGCCCCTGGGTGGCTCAGCTGGTTGAACATCTGCCTTTGGCTTGGCTCATGATCCCAGGGTCCTGGGACTGAGCCCTGCATCATTGTCCACTTATTGTCAGGCCCCCTGCTCAGCTTCTCCCCCTCCCTCTGCCCCTTTCCCTCTTCTCCTCCACCTCCACCCATGCTCACGCTCTCTCTTTCTCTCTCAAATAAATAAATAAAATCTTAAAAAAAAATACAGAATAATTTATGGACAGTACTTTGTATTCAGTCTTACAGGATTTGTTCAAAATATAGTTTTCCAAAGTAAATTTGGTTTCCTTCTCACCTCCTTCATTGTAGTTATGTTACTCATTTGTTAAACACTTAGGTTCATTTGCTATAGTATGTATTATATTTTGCATTCCCCCCACTACCTGGGGTATTAATTTTCCCTTCTAACTTACAGTAATATTTACCCTTTGTGGTATACAGTTAGATAGGTTTTGGCAAATCCATAGGATTGTATAAACATCAACACAGTGGTGATTGAACATGACCCACACGTGAACAATGATCTTTTGTGTATAGTTCAGTGCATTTTGACAAATGCACATACTTATGTAACCTGTACTTCTGTCAAGATATACAAAACATTCTCAGTTGGTTAGCCAGCAGGAAAGGTGAGCTAGAGGCTGAACAGTGGGTGCTCCCCAGTATACAAGCTCTGATGACAGTGTGGAAGGAGCAAGTGGGCTGGGGTGGAGGTCTTCAGGCAAGTGGTGTGTGCCCGTGGTTTTCTTTTTAACACTATTGTTGGAGAAAAGTGGTTTCCCTCCCTCCCAGGGGTTTATTTCATATGGAGGGAGCTCCTCTGGCGTAACACTCTTGGCCTCTCTCCCGAGAAGAGAAGTCAATAACTTATCAGAGAATTTGAGAAGAGCAAAGTGAGCACACTGGTTCAGCTTCTCTGTGTCAATCTTTGGCAGTTGGACTGGCCACAGAAGCGTGTGTTCTGTAGGACGCTTTCAAGGGACTTGCCCCAGTGGGGAGACCTTGGTTTTCCAGCATGATCTGTTACTGGCTAGGTAAGCCTCTTTTTATTTCTGGGGCTCACTATTGGAAAGTTTATCCAATTATATAAATCACTTCTCCAATATTAGCTTTATCAATAATAAAAGTAATATGTTGACTTCTACCTTTTAATTGGTTTTGAACTCAGGAGAGGGAGAGAGGGGGCTATTGACTAAGGATCCACAGAACTTCAAGATCCAATTTCACTGGATTAGAAGCCTTAAGAAATAAACAGGAAGTAGAATTTGGGGATCCAGCTAACATGTGAAGAGGCTTCTGGTGAGGCCAGGATCCATAGCTTGAGGTACAGACTTTAGTAAGCATGGATTTGTGACCGTGTGGCTGATGGTGGTTCACATGCAGCCGTGTGGCTGGCTCGTTTATGGATGGAGTTGGTTTTTATCACTTATAACTGGACGGGCAACTTCAGGTTTTTGGTGCCAGATGTGTGGGGTTTCTCCTTGGTGGGTCCCCACAACTCTCGGGCTTTTATCCACAAGTGAGCATCTGTTTTTTATAGAGGCAGGGCTATGGGCTGGCTTTAGGATACAGGGGCAGGCCTTTCCTCCCTTCAGCCAAAATGCCTCTGTCTCAGTGCATGTAGGTGGCCTCAACATTTATTAAGGGCAGGATTTAGGCAGATACCGCCCTGGGCCAGGGTTTGAGGGGTGGGGTAGGTACGAATGGCTCAGCTGACACCGGCCTCAGCAGATGCCTGCTACACAGAACCTAGCAAGCACATGCTGGCCACACTGCTCTCAGACAAGGCATAGCCACAGTAAAAATGAGAGCCTTGGGAATAATGGCTGCAGTTTATCCTTGAACTACACGGCTGTTAGACTTAGCATTTGTGCATGGGCTGCTAGGGGCCACACAGAGTTGCTGGTGGGCTGCAGTGCCTTAATAAACAGGGGTAGCTGAAGCAGGAAGGCTTCAGTCGTGGAGGAAAAGGAGTCCTTCTGTGTATGGGCCTTTTAGACATGGAGGGTGCAGAACAATTGTTTACCAGTTGTGTTATTCATCAGACTGCTCAAACCTGATTCAAAGTAATGCTGTTTTGAAATTACCTCACCCAAGGAAAGGAACCATGGAGAGACTAACCTTCTCTCACCACATGTTGAGAAGACCAGAATGGGTGAATAAAAATGGGAAAGGGAGAGGCATCTAAGTCTAATTGCTCTTAAAGAGGGTATAAGAACAGAGTAAGATGTCTGAATTTTTATTAGCTCAGAAACAGTGATTAGATCCTAAATAAATCTGGAAAGATAAAAAAGTCCAGATTTCAGAGCTGACTGGAATGACTCCCTCAAAGGATTCTAAATTTAGGAAACCATTAAGAGGCAGCTTCTCAGAATGAGAGAGATCATAGTGTGAGCAAATTATAAAGTTGTAGTTCACTTTTTTTGTATGCCAGACATGTTCTATTGACCGTATCAGTTTATCTACTGAGATCAGCCAAGAACATTCCAGTTTACCTCGACCAGGTTTTGACTATAGTACCCTCAACTGCATGGGAATTCAAAACACTTAAAAAAAAAACAAACCTACGTAACCACAAAGCCATTATGACACTCAAACTTATTTCCTTAATATTATTTAATGTTCAGTTAGCATTAAAAAATTTAATTAGCCTTCACATTTCCCAGATTATGTCATAATTTTTTTCAGCTTGTTTTTAGAATCAGATCTGATCATTAATATTAGTTTATAATTTTCTTAGATCTCTTTTAATCTATACATTTACCTTCCATCTTTTTTTTTTTCTTTGAAATTTATTGGCTAAGGAACCTGAGTCGTTTATCCTGCAGAAGGTCCCACAGTAGGCAAGAATTGCTTAATTATCATTGAAAATGTTTCTTTGTCTCATATATTGCTGGTGAATTAGTAGTTAGATCTAGAGATTTGATTAGATTCAGATTGGATTTTTGATTTGAGCCCTTGGGGCAAAGTGGTCATTGCTCTGGTAAATTTGGAAAGAATGAATTGGGTATGCTCAACACAACTCCTCTAGCTCTTTTTAGCCAGACTCCCCCAGGATACACACATTCTACTCTCCTCCTCCATGAAGTAAAATTTAAAATGGTCTTCCATGGATGGGGTGGAGGATGGAGTGGTGGGTAGGGAGAGCTACAGTTTTCTTGCACAGTCTATGAATGAGTGGGCTACTTTCCCTAATCCTGGGGTTCAGGATCAAGAAGCCCAATTCCTAATGATAAAGCCACATCTATCAATATCAACTTTATCATAGTGTTGTTATTTTGACCTCTCATTTACCGTATTCTTTTGCATTATTTCTCAGCTGATTCAGAACTCAGGCAGAGAATGGGGTGGGTATTATTTATTGAAGCCTCTGAACTCCACAATAACCACCAGGGATAAATAGAGTAGCTACTTGTGTGAGACAAGCTTCTGTGCCTGCCTTGCCTACAGGTCCTATTAAGAGTTGGCCATATTGGGCATCAGGGTGGCTCGGTTGGTTAAGCACCTGCCTTCGGCTCAGGTCATGATCCTGGGGTCCTGGGATTGAACCCCACATCAGGCTCCCTGCTCACCGGGGAGTCTGCTTCTTCCTCTTCCTCTGCCCCTGCCCCTACTCATGCTTGTGCGCACACTCTCTCTCTCAAATAAATGAATGAAATCTTAAAAAAAAAAAAAAAAGATTTGGCCATATTTACTGTACTCATCTCATTCCCTCACCCCTGGGCAATAGCAGATTGGACCTGACCCAAAGCTACCAGTTAGATGCTCACTCTTTTTATCTTTCAGGAAATTCTACTAAGACACAGTGATTTTAATCATTTGATAGTAGGTGCTGCAGATAGATTGGGAGAGACATTTTCTGACCCTGTGCCTTGCTGATAAGCAGCATGAAGCAGGCACATAGACAAGAGTGGAGATAAGCGAACAGGAGACCTTTGAGAATCAGAGGCAGAAGACGGTTCTCTGGCCTCCTTTTCTAGTCCCACAGGCTTATTTTGGATCTTAGAGTTGGTTGGTGACATAGAGGGCATTGTACTCCCTGGACTTGCTGAAGAGACAGCCGTGTAGTTTTCCGGAAGAAGTTTCATGACAGGCTCACTTGAGGTAGAAGCTGAGAAGCCAAGGAGTCTGAGTACCGGCACAACACCTGCTGGAGCAAGGAAAAGCATTTGCTTACTTTGGAGAGAGAAGGAAGAAAGAGAGTAAGAGCGTGGGGGGTAGAGTCTGTGACATTGATGTGACATTGCCTATGACCAACCCTCTGAAACTTAAGAGTTCTGATCTCTTGAAATAGGAAATTTTCAGTGTTCTTAGTGAAAGTTGATGACGGGGCTGTGTTGGCACCCAGATTCATTTGGAAGAATCAAGACAGCCCAAGGGAGTGTAGGAGCCCTGAGTGTGTGTGTGTGTGTGTGCGCGTGCGTGTGCGTGTGCGTGTGTATGGTAGAAGTGGATCAGACTGTGTAGAACTTTGGGCTTGAAACTGAGGTTTAGAACTAACTGTAACCAGATGATATTGGGTCACTTGGAATTTGAGCCCCCTTCACTTCCTCTTTTAGAGGGCAGAGTCCTGTAATCTACACAAAGACCCCGAAGCCTTGGTCATATTGCCTCTCAAATTTGTCATCTCTGCCAGGCTATCCCATCATCATGGTTATTTCCTCCTGCCCTCAGTGTAGCCTGTCACCAACAGGAGCTCCTCGTTACAGCCCACTTGAGGTCTCTTTCCACTACATCAAAGGAAGAAGTGTTTGGGGCAGATCTTCCTTCCCCTTGCAGGTCTCTTCTTCTAGTCTCTCCCAAATTACTAACAGCCTAAGTGGTTATATGCAGGTGTTTCTTCACCGAAGAGTTGAAGCAATTTCAGAAGGGAGACTCAGTGTCAAAGAGGGGAACGATAAAATGCTCCTAACTTTTTTTTGAGACGTTTTCTTTAGTTCTAAAGGGATACTATGTACAGATCTAGATCCTTCAGGCTCCCTGGACTTTTGCTGAACAACTTTTTCTTCTTCATGGGCCTCCTTTTAAAATGTGTCCCATTTGAAAACTTGCCAGTTTCCACACCAATCATAGGAAGGGATATCACTTCTTGGATCTTCTCTCTCTCCAAATTCACCATCCTTACCCCATCCCATCATCCCAAGTCTCACTGTGCCAATTTGAGGTGATCCTCCAGGATGTTAAGCTAGTTCAAAATGATGCCCAAATCTTGTAGAACTGTGTGTATAGGGGAGGAGATGGGGGCAGGGGGAGAGAAGAAGAACTTCTGGGTCTGTAGTTAGTGGTGGATTTAAATTTTCCTGGCCAGATTTCCTTTTCCATATTCCTATATGTGTGAGCAGCAATCATGTCCATTCATTTGATTAATAGAATTGTTACATTAGCTCATCCACTGCTCCCAGGAACAGACATTAATTTTTAGAGAGTACAATCTAGACTCATATTGAAAAAGGATATATTTCCTCAATTAGAAGGACATCTCGCCTTTTTCCCAGAGTTAGTGGGCCCCATTATTGTTCAGAAGAGAGGTCTGGTTTCTTTCCTGCTCTGCCTGGGAAGCTATTGAAAGAATAAATAAGCTATATTATCCTTTAATGGCTCCTCCCTTTTGGTAATTCAGGAAGGGCTCCAGACTCAATAAATTGTTTCAATAGTCTGCTTTGGGAGCTGGGGTAGCTGCCAATTCTTTTATAGTAAACCCACCTTCATTTGAATTAACCAGGGTCGTTTCTGTTCCTTGCAACCAACTGATTCTTGTCTAGAAGAGAATGGGGTTCTGACAAGTAGGCTTGCAAGCAATAGAGCCTGAAAAGAATGTGGATACTGTCTCTAGCGTTGCTTCATGGTGTCAGTTGGTAAAGATTCTTTCACCCTGGGCAGAGCAGTTTGGTGAAGACTGGCCAGCTTGAGTGGGCTTCTGCCTATCGCAAAAAAATGATGCCTGAGTAGCACCCGATATAATAGAGGCCTGGAGAATTATGGGTAGAATGTGAGGAGCCCCTGGCGTGACTTCTTATTCTGCCATGTCTGGTAGTAAAAGTTACTTAAAATATTAGCACAGTTCTAGACTCTTCTGGTATGAAGGTTTGAGTCCGTTCACCTACTAAAGAAACCCTAATCAGTGTAGGTACTGGGTACGAGCTAAGGCAACATGAGATGCATTGTAGAGGACAAAGATCAGTTTTACTTCTAAAATTCAACCATCAGTTTCTCATCCAATTGGGATGGGATTTTACTTGAATTTAAATTTAGCTTATTTTTATTTTATTTTGTATATATTTTTTAAGATTTTATTTATTTTAGAGAGAGAGCGCCAGGCGGAGGGGCAGAGAGGGAGAAGGAGGGAAGTAGACACCCCGCTGAATGTGGAGACTGAGGCACGGCTCATTTCCTGATGCTGGGCTCGATCTTCTTCTTCTTCTTTTTTTTTTTTTTGACAGAGAGAGAGACAGCCAGAGAGAGAGGGAACACAAGCAGGGGGAGTGGGAGAGGAAGAAGCAGGCTCTCAGCAGAGGAGACTGATGCGGGGCTCGATCCCAGAACACCGGGATCACGCCCTGAGCCGAAGGCAGACGCTTAATGACTGAGCCACCCAGGCGCACTCGATGATCTTCTGACACTGGGCTCGATTCCAGAACCCTGAGATCATGACCTGAGCCGAAACCAAGAGTCTAATGCTTAACTGACTAAGCCACCCAGGTGCCCCTTGTATGTGTTTACCTCAATCTGTTTCCTGAGCTTTTAACTCTAGTCTTAACCAACTTCTCCTTCTCTCTTTCTCTTTCCCTCTTCCTCATAATATTTGATATTTCAGATCTTCTGAGTTTATTTTGCCCTCTCATTCTAATGGTCCTGGATTGACTGGAAGAATGTGAGAGGGGGTCCTTGACCTGGCCAACACAAGCTTCAGTCAAGGACTCAGTAGTGCAGACCACTTTCTGAGAGTCGTGTCAGGGTGTCTTTCTGCACACCCCTTCCCCAAGACCCAGGTCCCACAAGGTTTGTGCACTACATGGGGAACCCAAGGGTTTCTCAATGATTATTGCTTTTGGTTTCAACCAAGACACTATGTGTTGGCCTCTTGAGGCATATTATAGAGGTTCAGGTCCTAGATTGAGCCTGGGATCATGGTGGGTGCTTAAATTGTTCAGCCATAGAAAAAGCTTATTTCTGCCTCCCCTTCACTCACTTGTGTAGGTAAAACAAAGCAAGTCCTGTAAGGAACCTAAGAAGAGGGTTATTTAAGGGGAGGGAATGGACACAAAGCAAAGCAGTGCATTCTTTCCTTTCCTTTCTCAACTTCTGTTGCCACGATATCACCATAGTCTATAGGCTCTCCTTCAGGGTGGGCACATCTGGCAGTGAGTATGATGGTGACTCCTCTTGGACAGGTGAGCTGGCTTCAGGGAAGGCCAAGGAGCATCAGTGACACCAGCAGGGTTCACTACTCTAAACACTGTAGTCCTGGCCTGGGACCAAACTCGGCCCATGTGTGGTTTCCCAGCTCCCGTCATTGCTTCTCATGGGTCTCTCTTTCCCAAGGTTGCCAGCCAGAAGCAGGAGCTTAATTCTTATTAACATGTTCACTCCTAAGGCTGTCATTGCAGGCGTGATCGACTTTGCTTAGCAAAGCAAATTTTGTGTTTTCTTCAATTAATAAATTTATATTGGGTGCCTTCATGTTCTAGGCTCTTGTGTGCTTAACATTTGTTATTAAAACTAAGAACTAACATATCTGTGATAACCGGTTCTGGGAAGGGGCAAGGTTACATTTACTTTTTTACTCAAAACTGCGTGCTCAAATCTAAACATGCTCATCCTTCTTGTAAACCTCAAATCCCTTTTCCAGGGTGAGGCAGGCTTGCAGTGAACACTCTGATCATTTTTACAAGAAGGGTCTTGTTAACTTCAACAGACAGTTCTTACAATACTTCCCCCAAAAGGATAAAATCAACAATAATAAGGGTGCCTGAGTGGCGCAGTCAGTTAAGTGTCTGAGTCTTGATTTCAGCTCAGGTCGTGATCTCAGAGTTGTGAGATCGAGCGCCGAGTTGGGCTCCTCACTCAGTGTGGAGTCTGATTGAGGTTCTCTCTCCCTCTCCCCAGCCCCTCCCACTCATTCCCTCTCTCTCTCTCTCTCTCTCTCAAATAAATAAATAAATCTTTAAAAAAAAAACCCAATAATAATATTCCCACAATCAAGGTAAACCATGTTGGAAGGTATATATATATATATATATATATATATATATATATAAAATATTTTATTTATTTGACAGAGAGAGACAGCGAGAGAGGGAACACAAGCAGGGGGAGTGGGAGAGGGAGAAGCAGGCTTCCTGCCAAGCAGGGAGCCTGATGCGGGACTCGATCCCAGGACCCTGGGATCATGACCTGAGCTGAAGGCAGACGCTTCACGACTGAGCCACCCAGGTGCCCCGGAAGGTATATATTTTTGAGAGTGCTGATCCAGGTCCTGAAGTATTTCAGAGACTACTCTCCTGTATCCTTATTTACCAATTTTAAATGGTCCGCAATGCTGATGGAAGAAATCTCTTCTCCATTAATTGCTTTGTGATTTCATTCATACTGATAATTTCCTGTCAAGATGTGGCTTTCAGGTGAGATGGACGATTTCTTTGTCTCATCTCTCAGAGAAACCTATGTTATTGTTATTGGTAACATTTGGGGTGGCTCACTCACCCCTGTAGTATTAACTAGAGTAGTTAATTAACTAGGGGCAGTATTAACTAGGGGTGTGTGGGTCAGTAGGGCAGCCACTTGGCACATTTGGCTGTTAAGCTTTTGAAATGTGGATTGTGTGACTGCGGACTTAATTTTAATTGTAATTTATTTTATTTTTTATTTTTTTGTTAAGTAGGCTCTGTGCTGGGAGTGGCACTTGAACTCACCACCCTGAGATCAAGACGTGAACTGAGATCAAGAGTCAGATGCTTAACCGACTGAGCCACCCAGGTGCCCCCTTTAATTGTAAGTTAAATTTAAATAGCCACATGTGGCTAGTAGCTATCATACTGTACAGTGCCAGGGTGGAGAAATGCTGAGACAAATTTAGGAAAATGGGTTTTGGATCACACTGCTTATATTAGGCTTTAATAGGTGGCTCTCTAATCTGACTTCCCAAGGATCCTTCAACTCCTAGCTTAATTGCAAGGAGCAATTTCCATTCTTTGTTTGAGGATTTACATTGTAATTTTACAACTTTTATAAGTATAGCAGCATCCAGACATTACAGTTTTCTGTCTTTATAAACTTTCTTATTCTAGTTGGAGCCACGTAAGTATATGGTTTCCTCAATATGTTGCATAAATTTTCTAGTTGTGGAAGTATCTATCTTTTCCTTTTTCTTTCTCTTTTCCCTCCCTCGCCCTCCCTTCCTTCTTTCCTCTCTGTCCCACCTCAGTGGCGTCCTTCTTTCCTTCCTTCCCTTCCCTTCTCTCTCTCTTTTAACATAAATCTCTAGCCCATAGTAGTAGGATGGCTCTAGCCCCCTCCTGCATTCCCCCACCTACATCAGCTTCCAAGCAAACTGAACTTTGGCTGAATCTTATGCCTCCAAGACCAGCTCCACCTTCTCCCCTGGTCCCTCTCCTTGGTTCAGGCCCTGAAGCAGCCCTGTGTGCTCCTATGGGGTAAGAGTGCCTTGCTTATTGCTCTCTGGCCCATTCCTTGTGTGGCTTAGACGCAACTTGGTGACAGCAAGAATGTCTTAAACCTTATGTCCTGACCGGTCAATTACTACTTCCTTCATCCACCTCCCCACAATGAGGAGGAGTTACGATTAATCTGCAGCTTCCACAAACGGGCACATGCACTAGCCGGCAGGAGACTGATTTTGTATAGTGTATTACCTCCATGAGGTTCAACGGATTACTGTGATACCATCCCATTTGACAGGATGGGGTCTGATAGCAAACAGCTGGGGTACCAGCCTCAAGGACCATTCCATCAGTCATAGGGATCATGCTCACTCTTGGATTAAATGGGTAAGCTTGCAGACCTGTCAAACCACGGTTACCCTTCTCATAATGATTTTTTATTATATTATGTTAGTCACCATACAGTACATCCCCGGTTTTCGATGTAAGGCTCGATGATTCATTAGTTGTGTATAACACCCAGTGCACCATGCAATATGTGCCCTCCTTACTACCCATCACCGGCCTATCCCATTCCCCCACCCCCTTCCCCTCTGTAGCCCTCAGTTTGCGGTTACCCTTTTCAAAGCCTCTCAACTGGCTGGCTTAGTGAGTGATTATTCCTATGGCCTCGTTCTGAGAGCCTTCTCTTCTGCTGCTAAAATCCACTGAATCCAAGTAGGATAAGAAATGTTTCATAGGGTACTTTGTACTGTGCAGTATTGCTAACCCATGCCAGTTGCCTTAGAGTGGGATGGGAAGACAGAGCCAAGGCTGTTCTCTGCCAGGGTAAAGCTTACTTCTCTCACTTCCCTAGTTGAATTGATTAGCAACTCTCTCTTTTTTTAGACACCAAACAAATGAGTTACTTTTCAAACAAATTCTTACAACTAAACACCACCCAACTAATGCAGTGCTAAATCTTATAAGCCACATTATTTCCCTGTTGTGATAGATAGATGGAAGTCATAATGACTTCTCCTTCCTTGGGCCCGGCCTGAGATATACAGGGGGGCTGTTTGCACTAAGATGAATGTGGCTGCAGGACTCTAGCTGTATGCAATTTCCTGTTAGTCGCCACTGGTCTGGAATCAGTACCCACGGCATCATGGTCAAGCCTGTCTTCCATGCCCCATTGTATCTCTCCGTCTAGAGGGCTGCCCTATGAGAGGTAGGGCATACCATTCCCTAATGATCTGCCCTGTCCTTTATTATGCGGGTGGCAAAATCTGGTCCTGGATCAGAAGATGTAGTTGAGAAATGCCGTATTAGCTCAAGGTAGAGGGCTGCAGTGGCTTTGATGGTGGCTCCTTGGTTATTTGCTGAAGAACGCAAGCTCAAATCCCGGCGAGGCTAAGGCCCAGAGCCCACTGAGTTCCTCACATTACAGAAGGAGGTTCAATAGAGTCTATTCAGTACGTGTTCCAGACTTTTTGCCTTTTGGAATGTCCCAGGACATTTTTGCAGGAAAAGCTCAACTCCCACGTCCTGACCGTTGGCTCCAGCAGCAATTACACGCTCCAAAACTATGGGCTTCTGGCAACCTTGGTCTCATCTCAGGTGCATGATGCTCCGATGTGCCTCAGACAAAACGTCCCTTCACGGCATATTGGTTTACCTCATTGTTAAAGTTTTTCTGCCCCTAATCCTTTTGGTAAGTGTCTCTCTGTGTAATGGTTTTCTAGGGTTGCCATAACAAATTACCACAAATTTAGTGGCTTAAAACAATAGAAATTTATTCCCTTCCAGTTCTGGAGGGCAGAAGTACAAATCTACACCCCCTGGGAGGCTCTGAAGGAGAACCCACTCCGTGCCTGTCTCCTAGCTTCTGGCGGCTCCTGGTGATCCTCAGTGTTACTTGTCTTGTGGCTGCTCTCTGACCTTCGTCTCAATCTGCATATCACGTTTTTCCTTTTCTGTGTCTCTGTTTCCTCCTTTTCTTACATGGACACATTCATTGATTTTAGGACCCATTTTATTTTATTTTATTTTATTTTATTTATTTAAGATTTTATTTATTTATTTGACAGAGAGAGACACAGCCAGTGAGAGAGGGAACACAAGCAGGGGGAGTGGGAGAGGAAGAAGCAGGCTCCCAGCGGAGCAGGGAGACTGATGCGGGGCTCAATCCCAGGACCCTTGGATTATGCCCTGGGCCCAGGGCCAAAGGCAGACACTTAACAACTGAGCCACCCAGGCGCCCCTTAGGACCCATTTTAAAACTAGGATGATCTCATCTCAATATCCTTAACATAATTGGTCACAAATTGGTTGCAAATGAGGTCACATTCACAGGTATCAGAGGTTAGAACTTGGACATATCTTTTTTTGGGATACTATTCAACTCACTAAAAAATAGGAGAAAAAAATAGTGGTTTGATTTAATAGTATGCCTGATTTTTATAAAAAGGTGTCCGCAAACTTCTTGGTTATGATATACCATTCTGTGATCTTCCATCCATTTGGTGATTTTCATTTCTGGATTCAATTCAGATTCTTACTTCCTGTTGCCCCAAAGTTATAGTTCTCTTAATTGCCAGTGACACAAAGCTCCGTCATTGTGTGGAATGGCCTTACCCCTTCCGTAGACAGGATGTCTGTGACAAAGGGTGGAAGGTAGCGCCTGTCCACTGAGGCTCATTCCCTGTTAAATGCGTGGTTCTGCCTGTGTTGCACATTGTTACTTTTGATTCAAGGGTTAAGTCCCCGGAGGATGCCCCAGTTTGTCTGGACAGCTGAAGGTGAGGTTCAGGGTCAGGGATGCTTCTTGTACAATTAACTCACATAGCCATCTCTCATCCTTTCTTAGATTTCCCCCCATTTAATAACCAAACACTGTTAGTCTGTATTGCAATGTGAGACAGAGCATTCCAATTTACAAAACAACCCTGCAACCTCTGGTGAATCTTTCCACTAGCTTTTGTGGTAGAATCACAATTGATTGTTTTTCCAAATCAGTGTAATTCTCAGAGGCTGGAAGCATTGCCTTACTCTAAAACTCAAAATATTTCCGGTATATTTTTTCCTGCTAGAATCTGTCTCCTTTCCTCCCCGCCCCAAATCGTCTGTGAGAGAGGCAGAATTCACAGACACCTCAAGTCTTATCTTTCTTTCTGACTTATAAGGCACCAGGGGTAGAGCTGACCAGACTGTGACTTGTAACGTGGCCAAGGCCAGTCAGCAAAGCTCCTCTGAACCCTATTCAAAGTATGTGGCCTTCTTGGATAATCCAAGAGATGGAATGTAGAAGAATTTCGAGGTGAAGCATATGCCGACTCTAAAACCCAAACAACCCCATTAGCTCCTGTTCTTTGTTGTGGTGGGAGTATTACATATGCTATCACAGGCTTAAGTGCCACTACTTCTTAACCCCTGTTGCCGGATTCGTTGTAGCTGGTCCTGGAACTGATGGCGCATACTCATCTCAGTGCCTCTGCTACCTTTGTTTCAGGAGATCTTTGCAACCACATATAATGGGGCACCTGACCACTGAGAAAGAAGAAAGAAAACAAGGGTGCAGAATGACACCACCTAAGGCACTGTAACCTGGTCTGTCTCTCTCAGAGGTTTCCTTTACTCTCCTCTCATGGAAAGTAAAGGGAACATCCATCTGTTCTTGATACTGGCAGAGGGCCATCCGTGAGCAGATCTCTGTTAGGTAGTATATTCTAGGCAGATTTAACCCTGTTGAAAGGTGTAGTGGATTTTTTTTTTTTTTTAATAAAGCCAGCCTTTCCTCGTATGCCAAATTCTAGGAAGGGGATGGGCCAGTATAGAAAAGGAACCCTTGACAAATAGAGTGGGCAATACCTTTGTTTCAGTTTTTTAAAGGGTGTGTTGGTTCCACCACTATAGCATTACACTAATTTTTGCAAGATCCATTATATTTGGGCAACTGTTGATTTAATTGTCTACAATCTATAAGGAGTCTTCAGCCTCTATTAACTTTTCCTACAGAGAATTTTATACTTCCACAGAATTAACTGGGGGGCCATTGAAGATGGCAACCTATGAAAAGGGGTACTGTGATCATGATGGTGATTAATTAATGGATATTAGTTTCCCAGGGTTATCAAGTAAATTACCACAAACTGTGGCTTAAAACAACAGAAATTTACACTTTCAGAGTTTGGAGGCTGGAAGTCTGAAATCAAGGTGTTGCTGGGCCATGCTCCCTCCAAAACTTCTAGGATGGAACATTTCCATGTCTCTTTCAGCTTCTGGTCACTTCAGGCATTCCTTGGCTTCTGGCAGCATAACTCCAATCTCTGCCTCCATCATTACATGGTATTCTCTCTGTGTGCCTCAAGTCTTCTTCTTATAAGGATATCAGTCTTATTGGATTAAGGGCCCATGCTTCTGTAGTATGATCTCATCTTAACCTGATTATATCTGCAAAGAACCTGTTTCCAAATAAGAACTTATTCACAGGCATCAAAGGTTAGGACTTGAACATACCTTTTTCGGGAAACACAATAAACCTACACCAGTGGGTTTCCAATTTTCATGCCCACACCAAGCAGTTTGAGGGAGTGAGTCTCTGCCATACCCCAGAAATCTTTAAGATCAGGTACATTGCTTCAGTGGGTTTCATTCTTCATCCTTGTTTTCTTTCTTCCTTATCCTAATTGGAAACTGCAGTATGGTTTCTTCTTGGATACTCCACGATCAAGGTTACACTACCATAATTTCTGTCAATCTGGGCTTTGTTGACTCAGGGCATTCTTCCGGGTTGCCCCAAGTTATTTTTACCCACCTTTATGGGCTTCCCTTTTCCAAAATTAGTCAGTTCCTATGACTTTTATACCTAAGGTTTTAGAGAGACCCATAGAATCAGTAGCTTTATTGCTAAGTTTTAAACTCCTTCTTGCTCTACATATTCAGAAAGGGACTTAGCATGTCTTTGAAAAATACCTACCCATGTAGTCTTGCTTACCAATGCATTGGACTCCCCTTAGCATTACTCCTCGAGGCTGGGGATTCTTTCATAGGCTTCCTCTAGAAGATATTTTGATTGACTAATCCTAGTGGTGCTGAGATACCCACTCTTCCTCCCATACCATCCATATTTCTAGGGAAGCTCAAGAAGTGGGCCTAATTTGTCAAAATGTAATTTTCAGCTCTTTTGTCAGTGATGGGTAAAGGAACCCAGGCTAAAGCCCACCAATGCTGGGCACTTTCCTACCCATAGAATTTGGTTCTGGAATGGCCACGTAACCCAGTGGAAGGCAAGTGGATTCTGGGAGGCTTCTGCGAAATAGATGTCCTAAATTTTAAGATGGTCCCTTCTTTTCTCTTGACCTTGTGTGTTGGTATGAGGCCTGGAACTGCTGTAGCCACCTTGTGCCTAGTTTGGGAATGAAGCTGACACCTGGGAATGAAGCTGCACAGTTGAGAGAACTGTAAAGAACTAGATTTGAAGCTGTGACCGACCCACAATTAACCATCACTCTACAGTGGTCTTCTCCAGTTATGTTTAGATTGGATTTCTTGTTTCTAAGAACTGAATTAAGTTTTCTGTTCCCTTGGTTTGAAAGCATTTTATCTGGCACGTCCTGATGGGTCTGTTTGAGCAAATGGAAGATCCAGTGGAAGAGACAGTGATTCCCATCAGGCTGCCAACGGAGTCTTTCCTCTGTTAAACAGAGGGCTCAGGCTCCATAACCTCACAGTTGTAGGAGTCAGTCATCAACTTAGCATCCGCAGAAATCTGGCAATAGCTGCCATCCCCTGGGGTACTTATGTGTCAGACTGCGGGTCCTTTCCGTGTAACTGTGCCCAGTGATCGATACAGTTTCTTCCCAGTTGTGATCAAGCGGCCCTCACAGACTGGGTGAGGAGAGGGATCAAGATCAATGGATTGCTTGGACTTCTGAGCCTACAATCAGTTTACCAAGTACTTACTGCTCAAGACAGGACAAGGGATTTCCAAACTGATGACATTACAAATTCACGACCCACAGTAACTGGACCCTCAGGCACACTCTCTCCCTTTCTACAGCAGCCATTTCAAGTCTTCTTCACCCGCTGCAGATATTCTCAGCTATTTCTAGAGAAAATTAATATAAAAACAAAAAACCAAAACATCAGGCAGAAGCCACAGCCAACCTCCATGGAAACAAAGACGTACCAGCACCTACAATAACCCTTTTAAGGGTTTCAAAGGAAGAGGTGTCTTGCCTGCCCTCCAGGCTTAGGGCATAAGAGCCAGGTGTGGCTGGGTCTTTACCACTGAAGTACAAACGGAGGTACGAGATCTAGAAGAAATAAAACAGGCCCATGCTACCCAACAGGAAGAACTAGAGAGGCAATAAAGGAGGCCTGTGGCTAAATCCGGACGGTGACTATTAGGAAAATACGAGAGGATGCCCCGCCCGCCTGTGCGCACTAAGCAGCCTGTGTGGTCTGGAAGCGACACCTCTGCCCTGAACAGTTTTGGGTCTGTAGGTAGCATCCCAGAGCCTCCCTGCCTACCGCACCCAACCCGCGGGCACAAATACAGCCCTCAGGGGAGTGGGAGGCCGAAGGCAGTGGCTGTGGAAGCCCCTCAGGTTATCCTTGTGCCGCACTATGTAGCATAGTGCACTCGATGTGCACAACAAAATTTTCCATGGCTCACCCTTTGCTGTGGTGGGAGTACCTTCCAGAAAGAGGCACACCAGGGAACTGGGGCGGAGGAGGAGAACTCAAACTTACAGGGAGAGAGTTTGGGAAAGGGGGGCGGATACGAGGCCGAACAGCTTCCCCGCAGAGGTCCCCGGGGCGGAGCAGCAGAAGGGGGAGCGCTTCCGAAGGACCCCGCCGCCGCCATCCCGCCCCCCGCTCCCCTTCCCGCCTCCCGGGAGGGCCCGCTCCGCCTGCCTGAGTCACGGCTGGAGCCGGGGAGGAGCCGGGGAAAGGAGGCCCCAGCCCAGAGTGCAGCCAGCGGCCGCAGGGAGAGCAGGCAGGGCGGTCGGGGATCATGGGGGAGAGCGCGCTGGAGCCGGGGCCTGTGTCCGCAGCGCCGGCGGGGGGCCCGGTGCACGCCGTGACGGTGGTGACGCTGCTGGAGAAGCTGGCCACCATGCTGGAGGCACTGCGGGAGCGTCAGGGGGGCCTGGCTCGGAGGCAGGGCGGCCTAGCGGGCTCGGTGCGCCGCATCCAGAGCGGCCTGGGCGCGCTGAGCCGCAGCCACGACACGACGAGCAACACGCTGGCACAGCTGCTAGCCAAGGCGGAGCGCGTGGGCTCGCACGCGGATGCCGCGCAAGAGCGCGCGGTGCGCCGCGCCGCCCAGGTGCAGCGGCTGGAGGCCAACCACGGGCTGCTGGTGGCGCGCGGGAAGCTCCACGTCCTGCTCTTCAAGGTCAGTGACCTCAGGCGTCCCCCGCCTCCCGACCACCATCTGGGGCCTCCACCTCCCCCCACCCCGTCACCCCGCCCGGCTGCCACACCCGCATTCCTGACCCCACCCGGTGGAACGGACTTCCAGAGCCGCACCCACTTCCCACCACGCTGCCCCATCCCTCAGCTCCTGAACCCAGCCTGGCCAACCAGAGTTCGCCCAGCTCGAGCTCAGGCCACGTCTACCGAATTTGCTCCAAGTCCCAGCCCATCCCCGAACGGTGGCGGAAGTGCATCCCGCGACAGATCCTTGCCTCCGATTCTTGCCCCTGCGACCATCATCCTTCCTAAGCAGGTCCCACCTACTTTCCAGACTTTTGCAGTTCGTCCAGTAGCTCTCCCTTCTTCTCCACCCTTGCCCCCTAACTTTCCCACGTCTCCTTTTTCTTTGCCCCTCGGGCTGCGGAGGCCAAGGGTGGGGCGGGTTCCCCGGTGTAATTAAGGAGTGAGGCTCAGGCTGCTGCGGGGTAGGGGGCTGCCAGGGTCAGAGCTGTGTTCATCACATGCAGGAGGAGGCTGAAATCCCAGCCAGCGCCTTCCAGAAGGCGCCCGAGCCCTTAGGCCCGGCAGACCAGTCTGAGCCCGGCCCGGAGCAGCCCGAGGCTGAAGTTGAGGAGAGCTCGGACGACGAGCCCGTGGAGTCCAGGGCCCGGCGGCTGCGGCGCACCGGGTTGCAGAAGGTACAGAGCCTGCGAAGAGCCTTGTCCGGCCGGAAAGGCCCTGTAGCACCAACGCCCACGCCGGTCAAGCCACCTCGCCTCGGGCCTGGCCGGAGCACTGACGGCCAGCCGGAAGCCCAGCCCAAGCTGGAGCCCAAGCTGGAGTCGGAACCTCCACAGGACACCGAGGAAGATCCCGGGAGACCTGAGGCTGCCGAAGCCGCGGTGCTTCAAATAGAGAGTGCAGCCTAATGGCTGTGCTGTCTGCCTCTCCTGTGCCTATGCGTAGTCCCAAAATAAATCTCCCTCTCAGAATGCAGCCTTCACGCCCAAATAAGGAGTGAATCCTGCATCCACAGCCCAGCTCTGGCCTCCCCTTCCTGGTTCCTTCAGGCTAGCCTCTCTCCTCTGAGGGAGGAGCAGCCACTCACACCTGCTTGCCCTCACCGTCAATAAAAGTAATGTCACCTAATCCAGACTCCATGTGAAGGGGTGGGAGGAAAAGGCTGGCAAGGCCTGAGACAGATGTTAGAACCTGGAACGTGACTTCAGTTTCAAACAGATCATTGTGTCCTTTCTCAGGTTCCCAGTGAATCTCGGGCTCTGATTAGTGGCACGTAGAAATACCCTGTTGTCCACTGGCTTCTTGAGCACACTTGCTCATGGAGAGGCATGCAGTATAGTCTCTTGCTGTCCCTGCTCAGGAAATGTCAACAGGTGGTGTTCCTTTTAGTTTCTTCTTCTTCTTCCACCTTTTAAAGTTAGATTTTCCTCTGTTCTGAGCCGTCTTCTCATCCTGGGTACTCCTCTGTGAACATTTACTCCCAGGCCTTTCCCACCAGCCACACACACCCTAAGACAACTGTCCTGAGCTGCAGTTGAAATGTACCTCAACTCAGTCTGTCCAAAGCAAGCAATTTACCTTTTAATTATGTCCAGTTTCAATTTTACAGATATTTATTGAGCACTTTCTATGTATCATTCGAAATTGCTCCTCCCAGGCAATGGCACCATCATCCACACAGAAACCTGGGAGTCCTCCCTGGTTCCTTCCTCCCTCTCTCACTCCCTTCCCACTTGGAAAGTTATCCTATTGCTTTGACCTCTTCAGTCTGACCACTTTTTAAAGACCCATGGCCTTATCTTTCACCTGTTATTTGAACTGCCAGTCTGATCCCATCATCCTCCTGATTCAGATCCTTCAGTAACTCCCCATCACCTTCAGAATAAAGTCTGAGTTCTTGAATATTCCGTCAACATCTTTAATATAACCTTTCACGATCTGGCTTCTGCCCATTTTCGTAGCCTCATCACTTGCCACTTCCCCTTATTCTACTATAGAATTACACTGAGCTATGTGCTGTCATGCTCATCTCTACTCTCCTGCACACCCCAGCACGGGACCCCTGTTTCAGGCCCCGGTGCTTCTCTTCCTGGCTCCCAAAGCACCACCTGTACACCTCAGTACTAACTTGCTCACTGTGATTGTTTGCAGTTACTCTCCCCACCCCATTCCACTAGACTGCGGCTCCTCTGCTCTAGGGCTCGTTTTATTAATTTCTGTACTTTCCACGCCACATACCATACCTGGCCCACAGTAGGCTCTCACGAAGCAAGAGCATCACAGAAGTGAGAAGTGCGAGGGGATTAGCTAGGGATGGGAGCCTGGTCATCAGCCCATTCATTCAGTTATTGTCATATAAGAACACTTTTGAGTACCTAATGTACTCCAGGCCCTATCCTAGGTCTTGTGAACCCCAAGATGACAATCCCGAGGCCCTCAAGGACTTCAGAGTTTAGGGAGTACGAACCTGAATGATGTAGGTATAGTGATTGTTATACGTATGTTATTTTGAGAGGAAAGACAGGACACAACCTAACCTGAAGGAGGAGAAGTGGGGGATGTTGAAGGCAGTGTTCTTGGAAAAGGTAAATAGATGGAAAACAGGAATGGTGAGTGGCAGGAGAGTTCAGTGGTTATAGTTTGGCTTCTCAGTTCCTTTATCTGTTAAATGAGATAATGATAACCCCCATTGGGCTGCTGTGAGGATTAAGTTACATAAGTGTTCAGCACAGTGCCTGGAGCAGAGTTTGCTTCAGGTGTATAATTCATTCATCCAGTTACTCAACAAATATTTACTGAATTTGGAGTTTCTGCCAGGCATTGTTATAAGAGCTGGGGTTACAGTGGCACATAAGACAAGATCCCTCCTTTGTGGATTATGTAGGGGGAGACTGGCAATAAACAAGTATACTTATGAGACAGATAAAAACATGCAAACATATGGACGGGAAGGGCTTTCTGGTTATGCGCTCTGAAGGGAAAAAAGGAATAAGGATACAGATGGTGACGGGGCAGGGGAATACTTTAGATGAGGAAGTTGGGGATTTAAAATGGGAGCGACGGGTCACGATCTTGGGGTCCCGGGAGCCACTCAGGGTAGGGCTCCACGTTCAACAGGGAGTCTGCTTCTCCCTCTCCCTCCGCCCCTTCCCTCCCCCCCTTGTGAGCGCTCTCTCTCAAATAAATGAATAAAAATGTTTAAAAAAGTAAAAGTGGGAGAATTCAATAGTGATTAAAAAATTTTTTTTCTTATGGATTCAGTTAGAAGTGTCTCAGTCCCTACTGGCCATATTTGGCGGAAATTCTGTTATCAATCACTTGAGGGCTCCCCTCCTTCCTTAGATTGTATAGGTATACCAGGAGGTTCACACCATCGCCTTGTCTCAGAACTTGGATGTCTCTGCTGCTATTGCTTCTTATGGCCACACGATGCCACTGTTGGGGTACCAGTGTCCTGGTTGATGTCTCAACAACCCAGAGGTCTCCTTGTCCAGCCCTGTGCCCCTAAATTAGGGGTCCTTCCGCGGAGGCTGGCTCTGTCATAGCTTCATTTTCTCTGGAGAAATTCAGGGCTCATCCCTGCAGACTTCCAAGCCTTAGTATGTAGACCGTATCAGTCTACCTGGCAGTTACTCCTTTCAAGGTTCTGCCATCACAGCGGGGCTGGTCTGAGCAGGTTTAGTTCTCTATCCCTAAGGAAAAACGAATTCTTGTTCTTTTCCCAAATCCTTGGAAATATACCCAATTCCAATTTCCTCCTTTCTACTCATAGACAAAATTAAGAGCCCAACTGCACATTTCTTACGTAAAATGTCTTGATAGCTCATTGGGAAGCACATGAAGGCTCAGAGCCTGGATTCTGACCTCTAGGAACCTAAAGTCTTGGCTCACTTGGGGGTAGGTATTATTTTTTATTCCTTCTGGATGCTTCTACAGGAGAAATTATAATAATCAAGTTAAAACAAAATTAGCTTAATTTCTTAATAGCTCTCTTTGTTACATTACATGCTCCATCATTACCACTATTTCTGTGATTATGAATATTATAAACTAAAGGGAGTGGAGACTGATGGTGCCCACTTGTCTTCCAGCGTATGTGGCCCTTTGGTGGCTGCTTTAAGCAGGGGGGAGGCACACTGATGGATTACCAAAATTCAGAGTTTGGTTCTCAGTTATTCAGACCAGAAGCACAAATTTATTAGGCGTTCCCACGTGATTAGGCTGAAAGAGACTGATCATAATAACTGACCTCAGAAGTGCTGGATTCATTAATTTCCTGGAGAAATCCACATGCTAAGTGAACTAGCGTAATCTGGTTTGCCATCATGTAGCATGGGAAGCCAAAGTAAAATCTTAAAGTGTAAGAAAACAGAATTGTGGAAATGGGACGGCAGTAATCAACAGGATTATCCAATCTGGTGTGATCATTTTCTGCTGGGGTATTCCTCCTACGTGGGTAAAAATATATATATTCCTGGTAGGAAATTTCTTCCCTTGTTAAGTACTGCAGATCCTTTTGTCTTTCCTTTATTGAGAATCGAATCACATAACCTCAGCATTGAAGGGAACCCAAAAGCCATCCAGTCCACCTGCATTTCCAATACAACATCCACTGCCATCTTGCTGCCGATCCATTGGCCTGTGCTTGAAAAAGCCAGGTGACAAGGAACTCACTACTTCTCAGGCAACTCTGTGTTTGGGCAACTTTGACTGATAGGAAACTTCTTTATACTGAGATCAAAATCTGTCTTTATGGTTTCTCCTATGTAGTGGTTGGCTTCCCTTCAGCAACGTCTATAAAACAAAATTTCTTTATTGCTATGATGTATGTCCTTGGAGTCCAACTCCAGCAGGCCACACAAGAGTGACTCGTCTAAAACGTCTTCCACACGATCTTCCTCAGGCCAAACATTGCTGGTTTACACAGCCATTCCTCGTGATCTGTTATCAAATCTTGGCCATTCTTTTGTGGATTGTTTTAGTTCACTCATATCCATTTTGAATAGGGATGTATCAAGGTACATGGAAAGAAGCATGGCTTTCATGTCATAGTTAGAGACATCTGAGCTTCATTGCTGGTGAACAATAATTTCCTTTTTCCAGCTGTCTTGGAAGGATTAAATAAGAGTTTTTACTCATTCATTTTATCTTTGTTGTGCTATGTGATGGAGGTGGGTGGTATATTACATGGATGGGGATGTAATAGAACTGAAATAGAACCCTCATAGAACTCATATTAAACTGGCAGTTGTAGTAAAGTTTTAAATAAATGCTATGATGAGAGAATTATAAGGTGCTATGGGAGCTGTGGGGCTTCTAACCCAGCAGGGTGGTAGTAATTACAGGGGAAATTTCCTGAGGAGAAGTGATCTTCTCTCTAACCTGATTTCTATTTATTTTTTAAAATTTATTTATTTATTGGGGGGGAGGGGTGGGGTGAGGGAGAGAGAATATCAAGCAGACTCCCAGCCGAGTGCAGAGCCCAAAGCCGGGTTCAGTCTCACCACACCAAGATCATGGCCTGAGCCGAAATCAAGAGTTGGAGCCCCCAGGAGCCCCGTATTATTTCTTTTTATGTAAGTTTCTCAAGTGACTTTTTACAAGGACCTGAGATAGAGTAAAAAAAAGTATACTCATCTGCATATTTTATCAAAACACTAAATCCAACATACACCAAACTGTGTGCCTCTTTTCTCAAAAGTCAAGATTCTTTTCTGGATTTACCTTAGAATCAAAAGACCTGACCCTTTGCCCCCACCCCACCCCAATCCCTACATCCAATGAGTTACTAAATCCTGTAGATTCTTTTTTAAGAATTCTTGTGGGGGCGTCTGGGTCGCCCAGTCAGTTCAGCATCAGCCTTTGGCTCTGCTCAGATTCCGGGTCCTGGGATCAAGCCCCGAGTTGGGCTCCTTGCTCAGGGGGGAGTCTGCTTCTCCCTCTTTTTCTGCCCCTCCCCCTGCTTGTGTGCTCTCTCTCCCTCTCTATCTCAAAATCTTAAAGAATTCTTGTGAATTTTTCTTTCATAAATAACTGGTAAATTTGAGCCAATATGAAGACTTGAGAAGAAACCCTGCCCACTGGAAGGCAGAGCTGAGAAATGGAGAGACATAGAGTATCACACTTTGCTTGTGGGCAAAATGGAGTTAATAACACTACCTACTTTTTATGGGATCAAGGAACCCACTTTATAGCAAAAGAGGTGCTTTTGTGGGCACATGAACACAGGATCCACTGGTCCTATCATTCACCATCCCGAAGCCACCAGCCTGACAGAGTGTTGGAATGACATTTTTCTTTCTTAATAACAGCTTTATTGAGATATAATGCATGTACCATAAAGTTCACCTTTTTCAAGTATACAATTCAGTGATTTTTGTCTATTCACAAAATTGTGCAAGCATCAAGACTCTTAATTTTAGAACATTTTCATCACTTCCAAAAGTAGCGCTGCACCCCATTCCTGCCTCCCTCAAGTCTCTGGCCAGCACTAATCTACTTTGTGTTTCTACAGATTTGTCTATTCTGGACATTTCGTATAAAGTGAATGATACAATATGTGCCCTTTTGTGATGGGCGTCTTTCACTTAGCACACTGTTCTCAAGATTCATCCACATTGTAGAGTGTATCGGAACTTCCTTCCTTTTTACTGCTGAATGATATTCCATTACACAGCTATATACCAACAAAACAAAACAGAATAAAAAAATCGCTACCACCTACTTTGTAGGTTTGTTGTGAGTTAAATGAGTGGATATGTTGTAAAATGCTTGGGATGGTGCCAGGCCTGTGAGAACTTAATGTTCATGGTTGTCTTGTTTTGATCACTTGATCCCTAAATTCGGTCGGGCAGGAACCCAGCTCTTGCCACAGACATTTTCATTTATGTGAGCTAATAAACATACTTTTTGTTTAACCCTGGTTTTAGCTTTTTTAGTGTGTTTGGTTTTCCCCTGCAAATGAAAGATTCCTAATAGACACAGCCCCATGGACACTGGAACCAACAGAGAAGACAAGGGCAACATCTCACTTCTCCTTGTGTCCCCAGTGTCTAGTACAGCGCCTGGCACAGAGTAGGCATTCACTGGATATTTGGAGAATATGCAGATTTATTTCAGTGAGGTGCTGGGAACACAAGGATAAACAGGAACCTGCCTGAAGGAGTTGGCTCTTGGATGAGCCCTGTTTATTGTTCTTTGGAGCGATGTTGTTTCCTCTCAGGGCCAATTAAGGCATAGTAGAGACAGTGGCTGGGGCCCACAATCCTTTCTGGGCTATAAGAGGGTTTTACTTTTATTAATCAGAAGAAAAAAATGAATTTTTAGGTTAAAAAAAGTTTTAATATTATATTGGCTTTTATACCAACACTATTGTAAAAAAAAAATATATATATATATATATATATATATATATATATTTTTTTTTTTTTTTTTTTAATGAAGGAGTCCATGAGGGCCAAAGTGCCTAGAGACCCTGGAAGCCACAGTGCAGTCTTGCTACCTTTGTCTGTCCTTTGTCTTCTTTTTTCTTGGAGTTTTCATGATTTTTTCCCCCTCTCACACTCATTCTCACATACTCAATCCCTTAGTTTGACTCTAATTTTCTCTTTGATCTGACACATTATTTCTATGTTCTTTGGCTATTGTTTAGAATTAACCTCAAATATTTTTTATTAAAAATGCTCGAGGCCCACTTTATGTCCTTATTTATTTACTTATTTTTAAAAAGATTTTATTTTATTATTTTTTAAAAGTATTTATTTATTAGAGAGAATGCATATGAGCGGGGGAGAAACTCTCAAGCAGATTCCATGCTGAGCATGGAGCCTGACTTGGGGCTCAATCTCATGACCCTGAGATAAAACCTGAGCCAAAACCAAGGGTTGGAGGCTTAACTAAATGAGCCACCCAGGCCCCTATTTTTTTTTTTTAATCTTAAATTTTTATTTAAATTCTAGTTAGCTAACATACAGTGCAGTATTGGCTTCAGGAGTAGAATACAGTGATTCATCACTTACACATAGCACCCAATGCCCATCACAAGTGCCCTCCTTAATACCCATCACCCATCTTGCCCATTTCCCGCCTACCTCCCTTCATCAACCCTCATTTTGTTCTCTATCATTAGGAGTCTCTTATCATTTGGTTCCCTCTCTCTAAAATATTTTATTTTTAAGTGTTCTCTACACCCAGTGTGGGGCTCCAAATCAGAACCCCAAGATCAAGGGGTGCACGCTCTACTGACTGAGCCAGCCAGGCACCCCATTTCCTTTTTTTTTTTTAAAGAGAGATTGATTGATTGATTGATTTATACATTAATTTTTAATTCCAGTGTAATTAACAGTGTTATATTAGTTTCAGGTGTACAATGTAGTGATTCAACAATTCTATACATTACTCAGCGCTCATCATAATAAGTATACTCTTAATCCCCTTCACCTATTTCACCCATCCCCCCACCGACTCCCCCTCTGGTAACCATCAGTTTGTTCTCTATAGTTAAGAGTTTGTTTTTTTGATTTGTTTCTTTTTATTTTCCTTTGTTTATTTTGTTTCTTAAATTCCACATATGAGTGAAATCATGTGATATTTCTCTTTCTCTGACTTATTTCACTTAGCATTATATTCTGTAGTTTTCTCCATGTCATTGCAAATGGCAAGATTTCATTCTTTTTTATTGGCTGACTAATATTCCGTTGTATGTATATACATCTTCTCTATCCATTCATCAATTGACGGACACTTGGACTGCTTCCATAGTTTTGCTATTGTAAATAATGTTGCTATAAATTTAGGCGTGCATGTATTTCTTTGAATTAGTGTTTTTGTGTTTTTTGGGTAAATATCAAGTAGTGTGATTACTAGATCATAGGGTAGTTCTATTTTTAACTTTTTGAGGAACTCCCATACTGTTTTCCACGGTGGCTGCACCAGTTTGCATTCCCACCAAGAGTGCGCTAGGGTTCCTTTTTCTCCATATCCTGGCCAACACTTGTTGTTTCCTTTCTTGATCCATGTAGCCATACCCATGCTTCCTGGCTCAAGAGGCAAAGCCCTGATTGTTGCTACATTTGTCTCATCTCCTAAGACTGACTGTTGTCCTGGCCGTCTGGGGGCAAGGGCCAGGCTTTGGCTTGAGCTCTATTGTACCAGGCACTATGGGAGCAACCTGCAACACCTCTAGCGCTCAGGTCCAACCAAGCAGCTGACCAAAGGAATTATTCCCAGGTTGCAGTGGTTCCATATGGCCCATCAATCAACATTTTTTGAGAAGCTATAGCCCACTCACCTGTCACACCATCTTGTGTTTGTTTCCCTTCCTTCTTTACCTCACTTCCTTCCTTTTTTTGGGGGGGGGGTCTCAATTCTTCCTTTCCCCTCACTCTTGGTTTCCTGAGATTACACTCCCCAAGAACTGGTCACAAATAGGTTACATTTATTAAGACCTTCTCTATGTCAAGCTCTGCCCTAAGCTTTTGCATTGGATTTTCATGTCAGCCCTATAAAGTAGGGATCATTATCATGTCACTTTTACAAATAGAGAAAATCAAGACCAATGTCACGGATTATGTCTTGAATTTGATCATTGGTTTAGATAATTCCCAATTCAAGAACCTCTGGATCTTTACATATTTATAGTTGATAGCCTGTAAACTAGTGGAGGACCCGATATACCACAGCACATTGGTCTGCCCATGTTTTGCATCTCTGTGCTGCAGTTTGAACTGCCAAGTCTTCAAAATTCATGAATAACTATTAGATCACAATTTTCATCCTCTCCATAACAACATTTAAAAAATCTTTTTCGTCTGCCATTTATTTTGCTGTATCCCTTCCGCCCTTTTTCCTCCCTAAGAGTAACTTTAAGTTTTGTACAATTTTTTAAACTATTGCTTATCATTGAAAGAGGTGATTTCTGGTGGACTGTATTTGGAGGATGTTCACTCTATGGTGAATGAGCCAGGGCAATTGTCCAGGCTAGCTGGAATTCTTTTTTTTTTTTTTTTTAAAGATTTTATTTATTTATTTGACAGAGATAGAGACAGCCAGCGAGAGAGGGAACACAAGCAGGGGGAGTGGGAGAGGAAGAAGCAGGCTCATAGCGGAGGGAGGAGCCTGATGTGGGGCTCGATCCCATAACGCCGGGATCACGCCCTGAGCCGAAGGCAGACGCTTAACCGCTGTGCCACCCAGGCGCCCCCAACGACATTTCAGTTTTTATCTCATGATACCAGTTACTTTTATTTCTTCAAGTATCAAGCGAGATGTTATAGTTTTTTTTTTTGTAAAAAAGCAAATAGAGAAAATTCAAGTCATAAAAAATTTTGGGCACTTCAGTTTTGCCATAAATAATAACTGATTATTTGTATAGATTAAAATATGCCCTTTCCATATCCCCCAAATGCATTATCTATAATTTTCATGATTATGACAGATAAAGCATGTGGCCATCTTTAAGAATCAAGGTTCATAGATAACTTATTTCACCATTCAACATTTTTCTGTTTTAATTAGCAACATCAAATAAATACCCAAATTGAGTGATAATACATCTTTCAGTTCTGTTATATACTTTTGCCACTGTATTTTTGGGTTAAGACAAAACATTTAGTATCAAAGTTACCAAAATTGGAATTGTGCAAGTTAATCTGAGAAACTTCATAAAGGAATTTTACTAAAACAGGAGTTGTGATAGATTGCCTTGCCTTCTTGATTCTGAAGCAGCTCTTAAGGTAGAATTGTTAACTGGCTCAAAAGACACTCCCCCCCCTCCCAACGCTTGTTTCTTACTCTAGAATCTCTATATGGGAAAAACATCTTGATAATTGTCTGGGTATATTTCATTTTAAGTACCTGTATTTTTCTCCCTGATAATGTTGCTTGAGTCAGTCTATCAAGATCATACGTGTCCCTGAAAGAAAAAATTCATGAAAATATCATTCTGGAAAAAGAAGTTACGACTTTAGGAACGATTTAACTCATGATGGCATTTTACTTTCCTTGAATGGACTCCACCTTATTTCAGTATACTTAAGAACCATAGATCATTCTGGAATACATAAAACTAACAGTTTTAAAAATTGTTTTCACAGGCAAATCACACATTTAACCAGAACTGATAAGACTTATAATTTCTCAACTTCTCCCACATTTAAATCACACATTCATTCTGGTCAAAACACACTCTTCAAAAAGTAAGTTTCAGAAGGAGTGCCTTGTATTTATGAATGGAAATTTAATGTTCCCAATTAACTATTTTTAAACATTTGTTTAGAAGGCATCTATTCAAGCAAATGTATTTTGGAAATGTTGTCACATAATTTCAAGGTCAGAATACCTTCTCTTGCTCCCCACTCCTGTTACTTTCCTCCATGGACAGAAAGGTTACATATACACATTCCAAATAGAATAATTCAGAGTTAAAAGCATCCATTTTCAATCAACGTAGGCATAAGTACTTTACGTAAGTACAGTTTCAATGTTTTACAGTCTTTTCTTTGCCATTCTTTAGAGAGGGTCAATGAATTTGGAGACTATACATATCTACACCATTATCCCCCCTCATATTTAAAACCTTGACTTCTGTCGAATTTCTTTTGCTAAGTTAAAATTTTTCATTATTTCAGTTCTTCTCTATTTTAAAGTTGACATGTAGGGGCGTTTTACAAAAAGTAGGGATTATTACTTCCTTGACTTAGTAGCATTTGCTTTTAAAACTTGCAGAACATTATATGGATTCAAGTAGTTGGTGTTCCCAGGGATACAAGAGGATAAGAGATAGAGGCATTGGCAAAAGGGAAAAAAACCTAAATAGTATCCATTATGGGAAGCCCATAAAAGACCTGGCAATTTCATTCAAGAACAAACTTTGGTAGTAGGAAATTTCTGATCCCTAAATGGTGATGTAGACTCAACAGAGGCCATGCTGAAAACTGTGGCAGGTATGAGATATATTTGTAGAGGGGTGGAAACTGCTTCCCACCACCAAAGAAGCTTCCTGTTAGTTCAGTGAACAGATGAGCTGCTTGTAGTGCATACTAATGGAAAGGACTCTCTGCATATCTACGCAAAGATGTCCACAATGATTGTTATGATTAAATATTATTCTAGGAGTTCTACCCTATGTAATAAGATAAGAAAAAAAGTATAAAATGTGAAAAGATATCATTAATGTTAAGTTAGCAAATGTAGAATAATATGAATTGTGTGATTCCATTAAAAATATATGTGTATTATATTTGTCATAGAAAATGATTTACTTTTTGGGGTGCCTGGGTGGCTCAGTTGGTTAAACATCTGATTCTTGATTTCAGTTGAGATCTTGATCTTGGGATTGTGGGCTTGAGCTCGGTATTGGGCTCTGCCCTCAGTGCAGAGTCTGCTTGTCCCTCTCCCTCTCCCTCGGCCCCTCCCCCAGCTTGCACAGGCACTCGCTCTATCTCTCTCAGAGAAATAAATCTTAACAAAACAATTTACTTTTTGCCAGTGGGATGGGGAAATATATGCTTATATTTTTAATTTTCTGTTCTTCTCCAATTATTTGCACTTGTGAATATGTATGAATTTTGGTAATAAAAAATGAAAAACTCTACCTAATTTGGAAGTCCTTAGGGCTAGGGGTGCCTGGGTAGCTTAGTTGGTTAACTGTCCAACTCTTGATTTTGAGTCAGGTCATGATGTCAGGGTTGTGAGGTCCAGCCCCACATTGAGCCCTGTATTGGGCTCCATGCTGGGTATGGAGCCTGCTTAAGATTTTCTCTCTCTCCCTCTGCCCACCCCCTCTCAAAAAAAAAAAAAAAAAAAAAAAGAAATCCTTAGGCTATAAGTAAAATAGCTTTATTTTTCTAACTTTTGAATATATATAAATACTTCATACAATGTCAAAAATTGTATATTTCTTAAGCAAGCTGTATATATCTTTCACAGCAGAAGTATGAACAGAAATCTTGAATTAAGAATTCTGTAACTTTTTTCTTTATATAAATTTTGGCTTTTATTCTTTCCTTTTTCTCTTGTAACTGTAGGAATATGCATAGCCCAGGGAAATTCCATTGTGAAGAGTTAAGCAATCAGCATAGAATATAATAAGAAAAATACAACATTCACAATAATGAAATTTCATGCAGCTGTCAAGATGATGGCTTAAAAGAATTTTAATAGTGTGAGAGAAATTTCAAAACACAATGATTTAAAGTGTGAGAAAACCAAATCATTTATGCAATGTGAGCCCAGCTACATCTTAAAATTAAAATGTGCCTAGGAGAAGGAAGACTAGACCAAAATGTTAACAGTGATGAGAGGACAGGTCACATATTTCTTCTTTATACTTTTTCCTTAGTTTCCAAATCAAGTTATTTTTGAATGAGTACATCTTAGTCTTGTCAGTAGGAAAAAGTAAATATTTTAAAAATGTTAAACAACAATAAAATATAGGCTCAAGGAAGTAAAAGCTGTCAGAAATGAGAATGGAATTTATGAGTGTGAAGCAGAGGTACGAAGATAGAGGCAATCCTCTGCTGAGACATGGAGAGTACAAAGAGCTGAAGAGACTCTATTTAGTAAGACGGCCTCATTTGATTTATAGAGAGTAGTGTCTTGATCTTGTACGTTTCTTTTTCCAGCATCCAACTCAGGGACTTTCAGATTGTGCTGAGAAGCCACAAACATGCAGAGGATAAATAATCTTTGGTTAGAGCCAGAATCCCTGCAGGCAGCCGTTCCTCTCTTGATGGGGCTTCAGCAGTGAAGCGCTCCTGTGGTCCAGCTGAGCAGGCTCATCGCCATCTTGTCAGCACGGGGAAGAAAATAAAACTGCAGGCATCTGAGTTACTCACAGGGAGTGAAAGCTAAATAAAGAGGCGACAGGGTGGAGGTGGGTGGTGATGGCATGGATCCTAAGCATGGCTTTCATGGCATAAATACTTATGGTGCACAGAGTATCTACAAACTGGGGATGTAACTGAACAGACAGCAATGGGAAGACTGGCGTCTTCGCTGGGGAAAACCAAGAAAAGACGGCCACACCCCGTATGATCAACAACCTCTTGTATACCCTGCATTTACAGCAGCATCTCAAAAAGTAAGCCTGTCATCATCCATGCCATTTCCTTTTTCCTCCCTTACTTCTGTTGTGTTAACTGAAGAAGGAGGCCATTAGGGGTGCCTGGGTGGCTCAGTCAGTTCAGCGGTTAAGAGTCTGCCTTCGGCTCAGGTCATGATCTCGGGGTCCTGGGATGGAGCCCCACATCAGGCTCCCTTCTTGGCGGGGAGCCTGCTTCTCCCTCTCTTTCTCCCTCTGCTGCTCCTCCTGCTTGTGCACTCTCTCTCTCTCTCAAATACATAAAATCTTTAAAAAAAATAAATAAAGAAGGAGGCCGTTAGACTGAGGTAGATTTAATACTGGCACAGCCCACCTAAGCAAATCAAACTCTTAAGTCTGTAAATGCCTCAAAGTTATAAAATTGAAACCTAAGGACACCCAGTCACAAACAGGCAGCTAGGCTTTAAGCAATAGCCAATCAATAATTTCCTTATCTTGCTTCTAGACTCTCTTTATATAGGTCTTTACCCTGGCTCCTCTCTTGGAGTGCTCCTGGCCACTTCCGATTTGGCGCTATCTGGTTGGAATGGATAAATGCTTAAGTAAGCTTAAAAACTTTAATATGCTGGGGGCGCCTACGTGGCTAGTTGGTTGAGGCTCGGGACTCAGTTTCAGCTCAGGTTGAGATCTCAGGGTCTGAGATCAAGCTCAGCCTCCAGCCCCAAGTGGAGCCCCATATGGAGCACCATGTACAGCCCTGCCTAGGGCTCCATGCTCAGTGCGGATTCTGCTTGAGATCCTCTTCCTCTCCCTCTGCCCCCAACCCCCAACTCTTTCTCTCTCTGTCCTTCTCAAATAAATAAATCTTTAAAAGAACTTTAAAATGCTTCAGTTTGTCATTTAACACTTCTGTTAACCTGACCTCCACTGTCCCAATTCCCAGTGCTCAAACATTTTGTCTCCTCTGCAGTCATCTCCTATATACGATTAGTCAACAAATCTTGAAGGAGCTAGGTACGCAACTTTTACAAATCTAGTCCCTTATTTCTGTTACATTGCCATTATCCTCATTTAGAATCTCATTATATCTCAGATAGGCTCTTGAAATCATCTCTTAAATGCCCCTACTCAAATCTATGTGATATAATCAGTTGATCAAAACACTATTCTTGTTTATCTCAAAAACTTGTGATCTCTTCCTCTTAGCCAAAGTTGCATTCTTGTGTGATACTTGTTATATTCTGTTTGTATAATTGTTCCATTCCCCATTATCCTGTAAACTTTTTGAGGGCAAGGATATATTGAATTTATCTTTCAGTCCTTCACAATGCTTCATGTATTTAAAAGTCATAACAATGCTTGTTTCATATAGTAGTGGGCCCTTGGTATATAATTATTAACTTAGCTTCCCTATTCCAAGAAGCTCCTTCTAAAAGCATGCATTAGATAAAAGAAATGGGGCTGATGATTCCTCTCTGAACCAAAAAAACTACTTCCTGAGCACCTGTTTCCTCCCATATCTTCAGTCAGTGGTGGAAATACATTACTGTGCAGTCCATCCAAAATACTGAGGTTATCATCCCTTTTCCGTAAGAGCCTGTTTGCTGGTAGGTGTTATCACCTCCATTTCTGTTGGGGACTGATGCCCATGAAGTGTTTACTATCCGGCCTAAGTAGGTGCAGCTCCTCCACTTTGACAGAACCAAGTTCTTAACTGCATATAGTTCTGGACTGACTGATGTTATACTGTCACCACCATGAGGGATGCTCTGCTTACTTTCCTAGAAGCTCTTTGCTCTGTTGCTAGCAGTCTCTGTTCCTCGTGCTCTCTTCCACTCTGCCATTGCCAGTGCACCAGTATTCTGCCATAGAGTTGAACATTTCTGCCCTTGCTCCAGCCATGGTTGGGGGTGCTCTCACCATGCCCCTGGAAGCTCACTCTGTCAAGTATTCTTTTTTCTTTTCTTATAAAGATTTTATTTATTTGAGGGGGAGAGCGAAAGAGAGCAAGAGAGAGAACGCACAAGTGGGGGGAGGGTCGGGGGGAAAGGGACAAGCAGATTCCCCCCTGAGGGGGAAACCCACTGCCAGGCTTGATTCCAGAACCCTGAGATCATGACCTGAGCCAAATTCAGACACCATCCAGGAGCCCCTCAAGTATTCTTATTTCAGAAGGAAGGTCCTGTGTTACAGAAAAACTCAGTGTAACCTTTCTCTCAAGGGAAGGGCTAGGATCTTGATTTTTTTCTCCAGGTCAGTGGGTTGGGGGGCTTAACACAGTACCTCAAATAGACTCATGGCTCTTTCACTTGCAAGCATATTTCTCAGGCCATTAAATATACTAAACACTAAATAGTGAGGGGAGTGGTTGTTCCTCTAAGTCTTTGCATATAGTCCCAAACTTCCAAGGTATATAAGCAAGTAAATATAGGATATTTAGTTTTGACCTTACCTCACCCACCCCCTTTTTTCTTTTTGGAGGACAGACACAGTAAGACCCATATGTTTGCCTAGTACTTTTCAGGTTATACTAACAAGAGGGAGTTGAATACGAAAAATGGAGCTCTGATCTAGATTAAACAAAAGTCAACTTAAAGCTTATTTGAAGATGGCAGAATACTAAAACTATAATAGAAATATCTGAAAACAGAAGAAAAGCTTCCAGACAAGACAGGAAATTTCAATACCTATAGGCAAAAGTAAAACATGAGTATAACGATAAACTAAAGAGCTTAACACCATCTGCAAGGAGCAAAGCTATAAAAGCCAAACCCTAGAGGGAATCTCTGCAATGAGGTAGACAATGAGTGGCTGCATTTTCCAGCACCCCTTAAAGGGGCAGCCACATAGATCCATCTAGAATTATGTTCTAATTTACTGATCCCTGTTCCCCTGGTCACAGCTGAATGGCCTAGGACTAAGGATTACATCCAAGCAAGGTCAATAATCATAGTCCTTTCTCTAGACCGGGCTTCTCAACTAGACATGATTTTTCCCCCAGAGGACATTTGGCAAAGTCCGGAGACACTTTGGAGTGTCACAACTGGCTCATCTTGTAGATAGAGAGGTCAGGGATGCTGCTAACCATCTTACATTGCACAGGACAACCCCATACAACAAGGAATTAGCCTTTCCGAAGTGTCAGTAGTCCTCAGTGTTGATCAGTCCCTGGTGTGAGCCTTACCCAGACTGTTCCTCACACGGATAAGTACAATTAAAAGTTGGGTGAGGGACACCTAGTTGCTTCAGTCGATTAAGCATCCGACTCTTGGTTTCCGCTCAGGTCGTGATCTCAGGGTCTTGAGACTAAGCCCTGCGTCATCAGGCTCCCTGCTCAGCAGGGAGTCTGCTTGAGGTTCTCTGTTTCCTTCTTCCTCTGCCCCTCCCCCCCCCGGAAATAAATAAATAAAATCTTTTTTAAAAAGTTGGATGAAAAATATTCCCCTGGTATGTGACGGTGAGATGGGGGAGCTTGAAGTTTTACTTATTCTTGAGTCAGAAGACGTTGCCTAGAATTCACAAAAACATTATAAAGAGATAAGTCGTAATTCAGATAAATTGTGTGTTTGAGAAAGAGTTTGGTTTATTTATGTTTTTCTTATGGCTCTTTCTGCACAGCATTCAGTATAAGAGACTGTGTTGAAGCATTAACTGAATGGTTTTTATTATCAGTCATAATGAGTCCCTTACTCAGTCTGGCATCCAGTGATATAGAACCAGCTGTTTCAGTCGTGAAGACTCTATTGTCTATTCCTCTGCCTATGGTGCATGATGGAAAAAGATGCAAAGTTAATTTAGGGTAAACTTTTGCCCCACCAATGATATTACATTAACAACAACGACAACAACAAAACTCAGGTGTGTGTGGAAGTATTTTCATAGGAATTTGGGGAAATTTTGTTCTTTTTCTTTTCCGAAGTGCGAGTGCCCCTTATCAAGACACCTACTTGAGTCTTTGTTATGATGCTGCACGGTTCTTGGATGTGTCAGCAAAAAGGCACCAATGAACAAACAATATCAGAACCACCAGCAAAGCGAAATAAAAGTAAGTAAAAGTATGTAAGATTACTTGCAAGAAGGGGGTTTTAGGAAAAGAAACAAAAGGACAAGAGGATGTATAGATGTATGCATTTTCAGAGGTATTTAAGAATTTTTTAAAAATGTTTTATTACTGTGATTTAGGTTGTGATTACACAGTAAGAAGAAAGAGACACAGTGTAAACCTAGTGCAGATACACATCATAGCAGGAAGTTAAAGGGGGCTTAATGATGTAGAAAAGAGCATTAAGGCCAGTGTGTGTGACCAGGCTTGTCAGCACTATGTCTGAATGTAATGATAATTTTTCTGTGTGAAGATTTATTTATTTGGGGGGGGGTAGAAAATCTCAAGCAGACCCCTGCTGAGTGTGGAGCCCAAGGTGGGGCTCAATTTCACAGACCCTCCCTCCCCCAAGATCATGACTTGAGCTGAAATCAAGAGTCGGATGCTTAACCCACTAAGCCACCCGAGTGCCCCTGCAATAAGGAGGATTTTAAGACAGAGCCTTATGCCCACTTTAGAGTTGTGACTCTCACAACCATACTTGTTTTGTCAAAGCAGCCACTTTACCGCCATAGTTGGTTTGCTGGATCGTCCAGCTCCACCGAGACCCAGAGGAGGGAGCAGAGTGGGCTTCTGAGATGGGAAAGTACTGAATGCTTAGGGGAAGCTTGCTTAAGGCTTATGGATCATATTGGGGCTGCAGAATATTTCTATGAATTTTGTTTCTGTTTAACTTCCCAGGAGATGGCCAAGAGCATTAGAGATAAAGCAAAACCCACAGGTCTATATGTCCTGAATATTACATTCAGCTCTGGTGGATTGGAGAGGGTCAAACAAATCATTGTTCTTATGGTGGGGATGGCAGTTGAACTGCATGTAGGAACTTACCCAGCACACATTTCAAACTTGCTACAGATGTGTTCTCAAACTTAGCAGAGACTGTAGGAAGAGTGGGGGTGAGCAGAGGACAAATAAGAACATTTTTCTGGTCAGGTAGTGAACACCGGACACCTCGTGTGTTCAGAGTGGGGGGCTGGGGTGGCTACCATGTGACCTAGGGTGGGAGGCTGTTGGGCATATGATCCTTTAATCTTCCCTGAAGGTACCAGAAGCCAAGGCCTTTCAGGTTAATAAGGGGGTATGGCTCACATCTTTTTTTTTTTTTTCTAATGATTTTTTATTATATTATGTTAGTCACCATACAGTACATCCCTGGTTTCCGATGTAAGGCTCCATGATTCATTAGTTGTGTATAACACCCAGTGCACCATGCAATACGTGCCCTCCTTACTACCCATCACCGGCCTATCCCATTCCCCCACCCCCCTCCCCTCTGAGGCCCTCAGTTTGTTTCTCATAGTCCATAGTCTCTCATGTTTCATTCCCCCTTCTGATTACCCCCCCTTTCTTTATCCCTTTCTTCCCCTACCGATCATCCTAGTTCTTATGTTCCATAGATGAGAGAAATCTCATGAGAGAAATCTCATGAGAGAAATCTCACTATCAAATATGATAGTTGTCTTTCTCTGCTTGACTTATTTCACTTAGCATTATCTCCTCCAGTATGGCTCACATCTTGTAACAAGGCTCTGGGTCAATATTATGTGGATCCTGAGCCAGCTCTCAAAAAGATGGCCCTGAGCCAATGAGAATAAACATAAGACACTGACCTCTTTTATTGTGTTATGCTGCTCCCCCCTTATGGATCTATATATAAGCTTTTAAAACCAGAAAAATAGCTCTTCTATCATCCCCCTCATTGCCACTCCTCTTCCACCAGACTTGATTTTTGCCCCACAGTTGAGGGGTTATCAAACATGCCATGCATGTTAAGCACTGCTTCTTGGATGGCTTTGCCATGATCGCAGGGACCATGTTGCCTTTGAAATCAATAGTTGTTCTCTCTTAGCCCCTTATGGCTGTAGAAACCACAATCTTGTGAAACAAATCGTCTTTGAGCAACATCATGATGGACCTTTGGTTAGTTCTGCCACGTGGACAGCCTCAGGTTTCTAGTATAATGTTCATTTGGGTGTCACCCATTACAAAAAAAAACAGCCATGAAGGGACAATCCCTGTGTCACTTCTTTGTTTGGGTATGCCATTTGCCTGCCCGTTGTCTCTGGAATCCTTGGGTTGCTTTTTTGTTGGAGGTTGGTCGTAAACATGTGCTTAATCTATGCCTTGGTTTACAGTCTGGGGAGAGGATAAAACAGTCATGTCTTCACAAGTCTGTATCCCTGTGAATAAGATGAAGTGTTGCTGTGGTTGGTAGTGAAAATTGATTGACAGTGTTGATTTTAAGCAATACTGCTTTGGACTGAAGAGAGTATAAGTGTACCCCCACCTGGGGGCTATTTTGCCTTGTCCTGCTTTCTAGAATGCATAGAAAACTGATGTTCACACACTCCGGCATGTGTCTTATCCATTTTATGGAAAAAGTAACAGTCCTTACAGAAGCTTTGTGTCCAGTGGAACTGGAATGACTGATTCATCCTGGTCTGCCCAGGACTGTGCCTATTTTAACACCAAAAGTCTTGACCCAGGAAACTCTTTAGTCTCAGGCAAATCAGGAAGGTTGGTTACCCACCCTGAATAAGTAGAACCAAATATGGCTCTGGTTGAAGTGTATGGAACTAACAAGATTTATGAGGTCTAGCATTTTTTAAACATTTTTTTAAAATTTAAATTCAATTTAATTAACATACAGTGTATTATAGTTTCAGAGGTAAAATTTAGTGACTCATCAGTTGCATATAATACCCAGTGCTCATGCCATCAAGTGCCCTCCTTAATGCCCAATACCCAGTTATCCCATTCCCCCACCCACTTCTCCTCCAGCAACCTTTAGTTTATTTCCTAGAGTTAAGAGTCTTTTATGGTTTGTCTCCCTGTTTTCTTCCCTTCCCCTCTGTTCATGTTTTGTTTCTTAAATTCCACATATGAGTGAAATCATATATTTATCTTTCTATGACTTATTTCGCTTAATAATACCCTCTAGTTCCATCTATGTCATTGCAAATGGCAAGATTTCATTCTTTTTGATGGCTGAGTAATAGCCCATCACACACACACACACACACACACACACACACACACACATGTGCGCATTTTAAAGAAACTTCCATATAACTCTAGGTGAATATGTTCATCAGCAACCCATGCTGTAAAAATGAGACAGCCATTTCTAAACTGTGAAGGGCTATTTTGTGAGGAATGATTGCTTAAAATAGGATATTAAACCACTATGAGATTCATTCAACAAATATTGAGTGCCTACTATGTGCCAAGTACTATTCTGAGTATTAGAGATAGATAAATAAGCAGAAAAAGTCCTTTCAGAGAACACATTTTCAGGAATATAATCAGAGGCAGGTTGGCATGCCTTTTCTGAATGAATTGCGGGATAAATGAGCATAATGGTCAAACCTTCCCAATACCAATTTAGTGAGGATGCCTGGAAAACCCATTAGCAAGATGTTTTAATGTTTTGATGGCATATCCTACTATTTTCTTTCTTTTTTTTTTTTAAAGATTTTATTTATTTATTTGACAGAGATAGAGACAGCCAGCGAGAGAGGGAACACAAGCAGGGGGAGTGGGAGAGGAAGAAGCAGGTTCATAGCGGAGGAGCCTGATGTGGGGCTCGATCCCATAACGCCGGGATCACGCCCTGAGCCGAAGGCAGACGCTTAACCGTTGTGCCACCCAGGCACCCCTATCCTACTATTTTCTAATCTTGATTGCATATCCTATTAAGAAAAATGTTGGACATGGGACCTCAGTATGTGTATATTTACAAATTATATACTTGTTCTACTATACTAATAAACACAGACACAAAATAGAAATAAAGGCTGTTCTGAACCACCCCTGAAATGTGTGCATCCAACTTTAGAGATGGCTAATGACCTATGTCAGTTCATAGATGATGTGATAGAGCCTTCTGTTAGAATGCAAAGAATACCTGTACAGTTCAGACTACCTGCATCTTCACACACTGATTTCACCACAGTATGTGTCTTCCTGGGTCTTCAGGACTTGTGTGACCATTTTATTACCAAAACATGCATTCCCAACAGTAGAGAGTTGGACCCTCTGGGGTCTTCCTACTATGTCCTTAAGTATTAGGGTATTACCAAGCAAACCCAGAAGTGAGTGCTACTTTGGGAGCAAGTAAAGGCTGATAGTTATAAAGCCCCAGGTTGGCAGTTGGCAAGTCCACTGTCAAGGCTAAGGGCATGCTGGCACAATTTTGACAATTTGGAAGACTTTAATTATAGCACAGGGAAGATACCCCCCTGAAGCATCTGTGTTTTGTACAAGTCTTCTCTAATAGGTGAGTCAAAATAAGTGGGAAAAAAAATTGGAGACATTGTACTGCAAGAATGTCATTAACAGTTTGCTATACAACCTATCATGACTGAGTCCTTTGTTTCTGGATTATCTAATTTGAGACAAAGCTGTTTCATGGTAGGAAAATAAACTTCCAGAAGATTGAGAAAAGACATTGTTAGTGGGGGAAGGCTTCTTTCCCATGCCTCTGGTATTCATGAGGAATTTTTCCCTAGGCCTTCCTCCTCCTCTTAAGTGAGTTAACTGAGTTTGGGAGGGAACTTGGGCTTGTATGCCTGGCCCTGACATCCCTTTCACTCTCAGAGCCTGCCTTTTGGTGGACAGTAGGAGCCCTGCTGATTGTGCTTGACTCCATGGGTTTTGTTGTTGTTGTTGATTTTAGTTAATATCCAGTACAATATTGGTTTCTGGAGTAGAATTTAGTGATTCATCACTTATATACAACACCCAGTGCTCATCACAAGTGCCCTCTTTAATACCCATCACCCTTCTAGCCCATCTCCCACCCACCTCCCAACCCCATGGATTTTCAGGATGGACTGTAACTAGGTAAATCTGTCTAATTTCAGAGTTTGGGATTGGGAAGTCTACTTTTGCCACACGTAAGCCATATACTTCCAAGCAAGCTTTGTTACCTCCATCTGCCTTACTCCTTCAGAAGTCAGGCAGGGAAAAGAGACGTCATTTATTGGGCCTTCTAAAATCCCAATATTTATTATCAAAGTTTCTTTATAAAACCATATTTGCAAGTGTTCACTTCTGGCAGTCATTGAACAGGGAGTGCAATGCAGTTTACCTAATGTCCAAATTAGAAAACAGCTATGGAAAATTATATGCAGAACCGATTCCTATGGATTGTGAGCATAGTTAAGTGTGGGTGTGTAATGGACAGAGCCTGTGACAAGAGTATAATTGAACAATGCTTTCCATGTCCAGAATGTCCAGAATTCCAGAATCCTAAAGGATTCTGTAAACATTGTTCAAAATGTATCCTGCCAGGGAAAGAGAAACTAGATCATAAATCTGAATTCTAAATAGTTCTTTTAAACAATTACTATGACTAATTATAACCATGGTGGCTCAACAGATATACCTCCATTCTGTCATCTTTTTTTCTGGAAACATAATACCACTAAGAACCACTACAAAATATCCTCTTAGTAGGCCTATAAATTCCTCCGCTGACAAGTATTGCCCGAGAATCAGTCTTATACAAATGCTTTGCAGGCTATGCACATCTCATCTACCCTGGGAAGCATGAAGGAAAGGGTGTAATATTCCAGGACACTACCGTCAAGCCCTGCAGTAGAGTAACTTGGACCTACTAGAATTACTTATAAAACCATCCCCATGACAACAAAAATCCTTACAATGTGTTGTGATTCTTAGATTGTCCTCACTTGCTGAAGGGAAATATTTCTCTTTTGATACACTAGGCTGGTGTTTTATAGAGAGCAAGAGTTGATTTAAAAAAAATGGAGTGGCGGGGCGCCTGGGTGGCACAGCGGTTAAGCGTCTGCCTTCGGCTCAGGGCGTGATCCGGCGTTATGGGATCGAGCCCCACATCAGGCTCCTCCGCTGTGAGCCTGCTTCTTCCTCTCCCACTCCCCCTGCTTGTGTTCCCTCTCTCGCTGGCTGTCTCTGTCAAATAAATAAATAAAATCTTTAAAAAAAAAATGGAGTGGCATCTGGTTGGCTCAGTCATTTAAGTGTCCAACTCTTGATTTTGGCTCAGGTCATGATCTTAGGGTCATGAGATCAAGCCCTGCATGGGGCTCCATGCTGAGTGTGGAGCCTGCTTAGGATTCTCTCTCCCTCTGCTCCTCTCTGCTTTCTCTCAAACAAAAGGAAATAAATGGAAAATAAGACAGTGGCGCTTATGCTCAAGAGATAACTAAATGGGTGAGGGTTTCCCAGGGCCCTGCTGCATTTTGCTGCACCCTAGGTCAGGAGATTTTTGGCCAGCCTCTAGCAAAGTGTGCAGGGAAGTGGTACCAGGTACTCTGTCATCAAAAAGTAGTAAAGAATACGTCAGTCTTCTTTGAGGAAAATATGACCATACTTCTACCTGCCATCTGGACACAAGAATGAAGGTTTTTGTTTGTTTTTGTTTTTTGCTTTTCGTTTTTAGATTTACTTATTTGAGAGAGAGAGAGAGAGCATGAGTGGGGTGAGGGGCAAAGGGAGAGGTAGACTTCCTGCTAAGCAGGGAGCCCGATGTGGGGCTCCATCCTGAGACTCCAGGATCATGACCCAAGCCAAAGGCAGACATTTGACTGAGCCACCCAGGCGCCCCACAAGAATGAAGGTTTACATGACTTTGATTTAAACAAGCTTATAAATCCCCATGTGGAAGTTGCTTCAGCACTATCTTGCTCTTGTCTTTGAGAGTTAGAATATGAGGATCTTTAATTTGCATTCCCCCCCGAAGTGTATATACTTTTGGAGTGTGAGCAGCCGTTGAAGAGCTGAGGCCAGGACAGTGATTGCTAAGAAGTCTCAGACTACCTTAATTAGTAGAACAGAAAAAAACACCAAGTGGCTTCTGAACAGGGCTGCCACTATAAAGCCTCTAGAAAGTTCCTGCGCTAGGTTGCTTGCAACGTCACCAAACTGGGTTGCCTCAAAAGTCTCTTGACACTTCTCTGAAAGTCTCTAGGCCCTTTGTGGCTGAAGCAAAGTCTCAGGCACACGTGATCAACCATTAAATGGTGATTTAGTTTCAAGTAGACATTAAAAGTTAATTTTTAAAAGCAGGTAAAATCATGACTCTCATACAGATATCAAGAAAAAACACATGACGAAAATTTTATTTAACTCATTCAAGAAGAAAAATAGTGATGTTTTACAACCAGGTCAAAGGTTGTACAAACCAAGAACAGACACAGGTATAGGTCAGAGCTATTGTAAGGGATGTGCAAATAGAACCAAAATTGGTTTTATAGTTCTTACTTTCTGGAACAGAATTTGTTTGCATGTCTATGGATAAGAATTCTTTAGCATCGCTCTTAGTTATCTACAGTTTACAGAATCAGAATCGGACAACCCAGGCGCGCTTTGGAATGACAACACGTAATTTTCCATCTGAGCTCAAATTTTTCCCTGCGGTTTCCCCGCTTCTGATCAAAAAGAATCTCAAAGATTCCTGATCACAAAGTGAATCTGGCCTCATTACTCTTGGGCTGATTATTTACATAGGTGCAGTAAGAATGTTTACCAAAAGGCCTTTTTAAATTTTGCTGTGCTGGAGGTTTCCATAAGGAATCTCAGGTTGGACTTCTAAAAGCCTCTTATTACGTGCTGTCCTGAGGCTCAGAGGCCAAGTCCAAGAAACTTTATCCACCGGATTACATCTGCAGTATCCATCCATTCTGGGTAACTTCCTCTCAAAGTTCTCAAAGAATCTGTAGCTCCTGGCCGGCCATGAAAGTGACCTCCCTTACCAGCTCTAAGGCTGGAACTTGTAAACTAGTTTCCATAAAGTCAACCCTAGTTCCATAGAAGTGACTGGTCAGGAGCTGGCAACAACTTCCCCAGGTCTGCAGGGAGACTTTCCTCCTTTGTCTGGGTGGCCATGTCCACCTGGGGGGGCTTGGCAATGGGGTTGCTGATGGCATAGGCAGGCTGTCTTCCATAGAGCTGCTGCCTGGTGGCTATGGACACCAAAAATGCAGACTCGCAGCAGCCAGGAGTTGGCCCCCCAGGGTCTGAGGAGGGTCCCCAGACAGAGCACCTCTCCATCTGCCCCTGGTTGAAACTTTTTCCAGAAAGGACAAAAGGAGCTCAGATCAGTTGTCCATAGTGCTCCTGGTGGAAATTTTGTGTCCCTCCTGGAGAGAATCTTTAGAAAACTTCCAAAAACCATTCAGCAGGAATATGAAAAACGAACAGGACTGTAAACCACCACTTCAGTCTTTAGGATATGAGAATTTTGAGTTTGAGCCACTTTCTCCCACCATTCTGATTCTTGAGTATGGGCCATCATGTGACTGATGATTGCTTTCGTGTCCTGTTTAAGAAATTTTTGCATACTCTAGGGAAATCTTCCTGTCAAATCTGTGGAGGAAGATTTACCTCACTGACAAGAACATTAGACCATTGGGTTGAGTCTCAACATTGACAAATTAAAGCAGTACATTAGAAAAAAAGGAAAAAGAACAATTTAATCAGAAAAAATATTACAAATCCAGTGGTAATTTGGACTAGTGAAATACTGCACCAATTGGGAAGTAATGCATAATAAGAGAAAAGTTTGCAAGTTGGGGTATAGGGGTTGCCCCCTACTATTCATGGTAAAAGTTCAGAGTCTAGCTGTAGGAAATGATCCAAATATTGCCCCTGAATTTTATGAAATATTTCTCTCCAGAGGAAAGGAACAGTGGAAAGGCTTCGGTGAAGCACGTTCTTTCTAAACATGATATAAAAGGTGTATCTGTTGATGATCCAAATGTCCATCTGGAATTAAGCTAGACATATCCTATGCATTTTCATTTCTTCCTCTTTCACAAAGACGGTCCAAATCATCATGTTTTACATATTATCTTAGGAGTATATTCCTGTTACAGACCTGATGTTGGTTATGTCCAAGGGATGTCCTTCATTGAGCCAGTGTCCATTCTCAATTTGGAAGAGACAGTTGCCTTCATTGTATTTGTAAGTTTCATGAATAAGCTATGCCGTTGGCCTTTTTCTGTGCAGATTACAGCAAGATATTGAATATCTGAAGTATTCTTTGAGGAGAGTCTCTTCAAACTGTTTCTTCATATCAAGCGCTATGGTCTTAAGCCAGATACACACTTGATAGACTAGATCTTCACACTGTATCACAAATCACTACTCTACTTGGTCCAGCTTGTCCATTTTGGGATGTAGTTTGCAGAGATGGGGAAGATTTTTATTTAGAACTGGGCTTTGTGCCCATAATGAAGGATATTAAGAAAGGAGACAGGAATAATAGTACTGCTTTGAACAGCTAATCTTCATAAATAACAGACTAATTGAAATGTAAAAAAGTATTTTTTGATAATGTTTTTTTTTTTTTTGCTTCCTCTGTATGAAGCATGGCGGAAAGTTGCAGAAATCCAAAAGAATCAAGAGATGGAAAACATCTGGTTTTGAATGTTGTGTCTGAAGTACAAGAAATGAGTAACCTGTTGACAATATTCTTAGGAAAAATATTTTGTAGGGAGAAATATTTTACAAAGGAAAAAGTGTAAATGGCTAGTTCATACTCCATAATTTGGGTTGAACAGTTGAAAGCAATATCTTAAAATGGTCTCTTGGGAAAAAAAATAGTGGCTGGTAGTACCCAATTAAATAAGCATCATTCTCAAGTATGACATTCCAGACAAGGCCTTGGCTGCATACGAATTTTTCCAATTATATCTAGTAAAAAGGTAGGTAGATTCTTATTAAACCTATGCAAATAACTCTATTACCATTTAGAAGTAAGAACATATAATAAAGTTTCTGAATTTGGGAGGGGGAGTCAGGCAGGGAGAATATCATTTAAGAATATTCCATTTCAGTTCACATACTCAGAAACCACTAAATTGTTATGGTCATAGATCCCTTAACAAGAAAGAGAAAGGGCTTCCTTTTATACCCAGAAAATAGAACATTAAAATAACATCAGCAACATTCCAAACAAATAGCTACAATCATCTCTCATCAGTTCATTCAGTCCTGTGTAAGCAAGTCTTGTTTGGCTGGATCTTAGGTTAGCAGTATCATGAACCCATTGGCTTCTTGATTTAAAAACGTCCTGGAAAATCTTGACTTAGCCCACTATACAGTCTTAAAGTTGGTTAGGCAATGACATCAGAAGCCTGTACCCAAGATCTCTTCTTTAAAGTTTAAAGTACCTGGTAGAGTCCTTTTTCCATGGGCTCTGAGATCTTGCTGCTTTGTTGAAGATGTGAACTCTGGCCTGCAGCTGATTGCAAAGCCTTCAGGGAAGCATCCGAGTAGATGTAGAGGTCAGAGACTTAAAATGACTGTGGCAATTCCTGAAGAGTGTTCATAACAAGACTGATGCAACTGACAAAGAATTTTGGTTATTTTTATGTCATTCAAAACAAAGGTGATCCAAAAAAAAATAAATAAGGCTTTAGTCAACATGTCTATACAATATAATGATCAACTGTTCTTCCATTTTCAAAGAAGATAGTGAACATGACATCTGATTTGTAATAATGAATGAGCACGCTTTTCACAGAGGAAATAATCTTGAGATATACAAAATTCCCAAGGCATAACATATATGCAATATCCTAAGAATATACCAAAAATATATCAACAATATCAAGTAAAGAGATTCACAGTAGGTCTTAAACATCAGTATTTTAACAAAACCCTACATATACATCTGTTTATCCCCAGATGAAAACCAGTGGTCTAGAAGATGTGAGGTCCAAATGAAAGAAGGTTCAAAACAAGTAAACATTTAAAATAATAACTGAAATTATGATTGGTCACACCACATTCTTGTTGCTAACATGAGGCAAAGCACATCAGGACACTGATAAATCGAAACATTGAAAAATCTTCAGGGACTTCCCATAAAGTATTTAGGCTCTAAAATATTTACGTTAATGATATTTTACCTATATAAGTTTAAGCTAGGGAAGGCTGAGCATCTTTTCTGATTGGAACGACTTTTTCCATGAAACTCATCAATAGTAACATCACAAATAAAACCTAATTATTTTTAACACCTCTCTTTTATAGGCTAAAAGAATAAATCTTTGTGTTCTAGGGAGGCAAGACCCAAAAGCTGTCAAGAGATTCGAACAGTTAAGATAGTACCATAGGTACCTAAGAAACAATGATTGGCTCCATTTGAAAGTGACAACAAAACATCTAAAAATAGGCATGACTATAAAGAACCTTAGGTCTTTTGTAAGTAAAGAAACATTGTTTTCTTTTGAGAAATAATCAAGAACATAATAAAGTTAACATAGAGCACAGAAAATTATTCTGCTAAAACAGTATTTTGTAGTCTCGACAGGTTACACAGAAGAAAGAACTTCATATTATAGGAGAAAGCAATAAATAGTGAACCAAGGAAACGAGACCATCAAAACGGCGCAAACTCTGCAAAGACCTTAACACATTTCATAGCTTTTCAGACTCAGGTTTTATAAACCAAGGCAAATAAAATGTATTTCCAGACAGAAGTGGGATGGTGGCTGCTAGGGTCTTAAGGCTGGGGGGATTGGGGAGTTACTGTTTAATGGGTACAGAGTTTCAGCTTGGGAAGATCAAAGCTTTCTGGGGATGGATGGTAGTGATGGTTGCACAACAACAGGAGTAGACTTAATGCTACTGAACTGTGTATGTTAAAATGATAAATTATTTCCCAGTTTTGTCCTTCACTTTATATTCTGGAACGAACGCATACGTTATTTTAAGACCCATCTCAGGGCATCTGCAACATTAGGACTCTTTGTACAATATTCTTATGATGTTATTAATATGCAATGCGTTCATTGTTGCTATCTTCAAGTGATTCAATAAATAAGAATCATAAACATTTCTCAATTTCAGTTTCTAATGTGGTAAATGTGATAGTTAAGGCCCCCACTCCCCCACCCCGCAGTTTCCAATATACACACACACAAAGGTTTTAAGTTACCTAAAGCTCTTGGAAATTATCTTTAAGCTGACATAGTACAAAACAAAATTACCACTGAAATAAAAAGTTTTTAAGAATAATGATTCAGTTTAGTTAAGCACAATTTCCACTTTTTTTTTTTCAGGTTTAATGTTTAATCTTGAACATAATTTGTAATGTTAACTTATTTTGATCGGTAAAATCTGTAAAAAAAGAATATCCAAGTAGAATATTGTTAGGAATTATACTTAACACTGGTAAATCAGAGAGAGCACAGCTGTTATTATTAAACCCCTATTTTAAACTAGTCTTATTTTCTGAAGATTTATTGAAATTTATGTACTTCAAGTTTAAAAATGTTATTGAGTTATTTCCTCTAAGAATATTTTTTAAAAATGTAGCACATTTAAAGTATCAGAAGTTCAATTTCACTGTTTGCTGGGAATTTTAGGAATATTTGCTTTATATAAGCACTTATTTGTCCCTATCAGCCAATCAGAAAAGAATTCTTTGTAATCAAATGTATTAATACCCTCTGGTGGTAGGAAAATATTATCTAGTCACACAATGAAGAGATGAAAGCCTTTCTAAACTGCAGCACAGAGACATACAGAGACAGATAAAGAGAGCGTATAGCTTCAATTCTGAAATTCAGTCAAGAGTAAATTCAGAAACCCCAAATTCCACCAGTCCCGGTATGAAAGTTGCCTTCCCAATGGGGACAGAACTCAAAATAGACAAACAAACCAAAAGGACTAATGATCCAGATTCTCCATTGTTTCTCACCCAACAGATAATAGATCTCTACAATCCATAATCCATTTCTAAAGATCACCAAATGGTCAGACCATAAAAGCAAATTCTCCGTCATTTCTGCTACTAATGAGTGCTGGCTATAAATGAACCAAAGCCAAAACATGAAATTAGCAGAGAGGAAAATTAAAATTAGAAAAATAGTAAAGATGCCTTGTCACTTTGGATTCACCTCCAGGAGCCGAGGAGAGCTGTGCCCAGGCTTAAGCAGCCCACAGGAGGTACACGTCTCTGGTGGCAAAGTTTACCTGGCTCTGTCAGATGAATCCATTGGGCATCTTGGGGAAAGAAGTCCAAAGCTGTAAAAAGGTCATTTGCAAAATAAGAAAACAGCATAACTCTCATGCACATATAAATACGTTATTAAAGATTTAGCTCATTAATGAGGAAGCAAATGAGGTGTTATAACCAGTTTAAAGGGGAATCCAAAGAACAGACACATGTATGGATTACGAATACTGAAATGCACATGCATCATGGAGCCTAAATTGGTTTATTGTGTGTGGGGGGGAGTGGGGAGTGGTGTCAGAGTCAGGAGTTTTGCATTGCTATTACCTACAACTCTGAGCTGTAAAATAGCTCCGGTAGAATCAGAATCAGATAATGGGAAAGGTGTTTTATAGACAATACATAGTATTATTGAAGCTCAAATTTTTTCTTACATAAGGTTATCATTAAGGTTGAGATTCTGATGCCACTCCCTGTGCTAGAAAGATATGGTCCTACTGATCTGCCTATAATTCAGCCACTCCCTGGCCCTCTTCATTACTCCAGGATTATGTTTACCACCTCCCCCAAGCCCAACCAGCCCACCCCACAGCTTTCATCCAATCAGGCCAGGCACTCCCACCTAGCACCCACAGTATCCCCAGCCTTGCCACGCACATGGGGGAAAAAAATCAATTTTTCTCCCATGTTTCAACCTTTCTCTCATATTTCTGATTCCAACATTAAGAAGTATATTTTTAAACTTGAATTTGTTTAAAAATCTCCCTAACTTCAGTTTCCAGTGTAAAAAGGAAACACCTACAAATCTAAAAGCATTTGCCTTAAACTACTTTCAACAAGAAAAACAGAAGGATTCCCTTACTGCTCTGAAGCCCAATTCAGAGTCATGGTAAATTGTCCAATCTCATTTCTAAATGGCTTAAAAAAAAAAAAAAAAGAAAAAGAAAAAAGAATACTCACAAAAATATACTGTAATAAACTGTTAATAAGGACAGGAAGACAAAGAGGAAGGTAATCTGTCATTCATGTTTAAAATAATGCTGGATAGGCTGGTGTTGGGTATTAAGGAGGGCATGTATCGCATGGTGCACTGGGTGTTATACGCAAGTAATGAATCATGGAATTTTACGTCAAAAACTAGGGATGTACTGTACGGTGACTAACATAATAAAAAATATTATTAAAAAATAATGCTGGAAAAAGAGATGCTTCCTTCTCCTCGAGGGGGTTTAAAATGAAAGCGCATGTTAAAATGAGAGATGTCTTGGACGCAGCCGTGGCCAAGAGGAAAAGGAGAAACAGTAAGTGACAATTCCCCTTATTTCAAGGCGGGTTGTCAGACCACCTGCGAGGACCTGCAAAGGAGCTAGTTGAAGACAGTCTTGTGACCCTGAGAGTAATACCCACTCCTCAACCCCTCGAGGTCGAAGGTTTGAGGAATGTAGAGAGACTTTGGGAGAAACAGTTGAAGCACTGTGGCCTTTCCCCTCCAGCCTCCTCCCCTTAGGGAAGGTTGAGCTCCTCCTCGGCTAAGGTCTCAGAAGGGGCTTTTAAAGATTAGTAGGAAAACCGTGCCCCTTAGAATTGAGAGGGCCAAAGCGACTGCTATTGGATGCATGCCAGAAAATGAAAAGCAGAAGGCCATGGCTGGAGTCGGCGTAGGAGGAGGACAGTGTATACCACTAAATGCCGAACAGAAAAGAACATGCGCCCTATGGGTCACGGGGGGGCGGGGGGAGGAGAAAATGAGCGTGAGGGCTGTTTTCAAGGAGTGCCTGCACAAGTGGGCTTCCCGCCAGAGGCTGCTAGGCAACAAGGGACTGGAATCAAATACAGAAGCCAGTGGAGCAAGTGGCCAGCAGACGAGGTGCTGCCGTCTGGTGTTTTCCATGGAGCCATCCCCAAGGTCCCCCACCCCCACCCCCACCTAAGTCCATGTTGAACATCCACGAGGGCCTGGAACACCACTTCCAAGTGCTTCAGTTCCCCGAAAGGAAGGCCCTTCCTCCTCCCCCTCCTTCCTCCTTCAGCCTCCACCCCAAGCCCTGTAGGACCCATACCCTAGAGGGAGTGGGAGAGGAGCAGTAGAAGCATGAGTCGGGAAAGCAAAGAAGTCAGCCGTGCCACCCCGCTCCTCTGGCCCCCACTTCCCCTTCCCTCACATCAGGCTTCCAGGCTGAATCAACCTGGACTGGGGACGTGGAGGCAGGAGAAATATTTGCCTTAAATGAAATTCAGAGTTTTAGCTATTACATGGGGCTGGACATTTTAATGACTGAAATGAGACTGCTTTATGACTAAAATTGACTGGGGACTTTTTTTCTATTAGTGTCTGGAAAAACTACAGGGACCTACCTGAGAAACCAGCCTCTGAGCGGAGAGAGCAGGGACGAAAATGAAGTTGCTTTATGATCACATCCTATCAAGGCTACCATTTTTTAACATAATGGCTATCCCAGTTTGCTCCAAAGAAGACAGCCTCTTTCCCAACCTCTAGTAAGCCAACCACTATAGCCCTAACATGGTCCTACAGGACTTCAGAAATTTCCATCCCCAGCATATCCAAGCCAGAAAAACACCCTGTAGGCTATGAGAAACCGGTCAACCACATAGGACACAGCAGTCAGGCAGGAAAATAATAGCATGATTTCACATCTTTTGTGGGGTCTTCTTGTTTTGAATAGTCCATGAGATTCCTCAGACAGAAAGTTCTAGAGCTAGGTTTATCAGAGGAGGAAAAACAACAATGCTGGCTCATCCAGTTAGTTGGTCAGAACCATGGAAGAACTCAAACCAGAGGATGCAACAAATTCTAAGAACTCATTCACAAGGCAGTTCTTTGTATTTTGTGAGACTTATATCCTAGGAAGCATGCCAAAGAACCTTTGGGTGAATTCTAGAAAAACTGCACCTTGGAGTGGCAGGTGAACACCAGCTAGAGCCCTTTCAACCGCTCTTTTGAGAACAGGAATGTCCCCAAAGGAAGTTATGGGTTGAGGAGAATTAGCTTCAAGGATCATGTGCATGTACAATTTCAGTGTAGGCTGTGTTTATTTCTAAGCACAGTGAATGTGTGCATTTACTAACAAAATCGGTGCATTACAATCATTTCCCCCTCCATAATATGTTGAAGTATCTTAAAACATATGTGCAGAAGCAGGTATTACGGAGTTACAGGTGCTGATGATTTCAACATTCCTTCAAGACCTACCATTTACCTGTGTATGATCATCTATCATACTGGGCTGGGTGATATTTTTAATTACTAGGGTATCTTTAAAGAACAGATGTGGGGCTGCTTACATGGAATCCCTGCAGAACGACTGTGTCAGACTCGATGGGCTGACTAGTTCAGCAGCCAAGGAATGCCTGTACAATAATCAGCACACACAAAAAGGGGGAAATGCAGCTCCTTTGGCTAAATATGAACTGGGATCTGAATAATTAGAGAGTGAGAATAATTCAAAAATTGTGTCCTATGTATCAGTATTTCTCAAACTTTAGTGTGTAATTACCTGGGGATTTTGTTAAAATGTGGGTTCTGATTTAGAAGGTCTGGGGATGGGCCTGAGAGTCTTCATTTCTAACAACTTTCCAGGGGATGCTGACCCCGATGACACCTTAAGAAGAGAATAAATTGAAGAAAAGAGGGAAAAATGGAATGACAGTGGAATAGAGGATCCTAAGCCCAATACTCACCCCTGGTCATGCTCTGAGACCATTTTGAGGCAGCGGGGGTGGGGTGGGGGGGAGGCCCTTTAGATTCTTCTGCAGCTAAATCTCCTTGGAGGAGCCCTTTGCGGAATCCCCGTACGAGAGCAGTACCACCTTACTTATCTTGGATCTGTGTGGCATGGGGTTGGGAGTAGGGTGTCCACCCGACATTTGAAGGAAAATGTCATGGCTCCCGGGTAGTGAAACCCTAGCAGCAGCAACAGCAGTGTCCTAGGACAGCAGAAATACTCCAAGGTGTGGAATGGAGGGAACAATGGCAAGAGTCACATAGGAATTCATGGATTGTGTGCATGAGACATCACTGGTAAGTCCCAGAAATAAATTTCTGGTGAGGGGGGTTTTAAGGAGCATAATAAGAGAGAAATTTGTGACCTCCAAAGAACCACAGGTGTGCTCCTTAAGAGCTAGTATTCACGGAGGGTGGCGTGGCAGGCTGTGTCACCCAGAGAAGCAGAAACCTCCCACAGAGAAGGGAGCCCAGCATCGCCTTCCCCTACCGGCGCTCACCCGTTTGCTTTTACCTGAGACTCAGACTGCCCCTTTCTCTCCTCCTCTCTACTAATATATTTTTAAAAATTTTTAAATAGTTTTCTGTGACGTTTCATCCTTAGAACCCACTTTTCTACTGCCTTTTCTTGATTTATAAGATCTATTAATAAGATGAGAACTTCCTTGTGGAAAAAAGTCCAATAGCTTGAATCTTAGAGGTGATTAGTTATTAGCAACAGTAATGATGGCGGCTCACCTTTATCAACCACTATTTTCCTGATACTCTTTTTCTTTTTAAAGATTTTATTTATTTATTTGACAGAGATAGAGACAGCCAGTGAGAGAGGAAACACAAGCAGGGGGAGTGGGAGAGGAAGAAGCAGGCTCATAGCGGAGGAGCCTGATGTGGGGCTCGATCCCATAATGCCGGGATCATGCCCTGAGCCGAAGGCAGACGCTTAACCGCTGTGCCACCCAGGCGCCCCTTTTCCTGATACTCTTGATAAGCTTTTACATGGAAGCTCTTACAATGCTCCTCACGACCCTGTGAGGTAGGAACCGTCATCATCTCAAACTTACAGGGAAAGGAAACTGAGATTTAAGCAGTGTAGACCACTTGTCCAGTGTACCCCAGATGAATACTGACATCAGGATTTGAACCCAGACACTAGGTCTGGAGAAGGGTCTTGAGAATGCAGAGGATCGTGGAAAAGGCTACGATCCCTTTCCCCCTCTCTTGAAAACAAATATTAATGGTGGTAGGTTGCCCTGGGGTAGGTACTGAGCAGAGAGTGCTGAGGGAGACAGAGGGGGCCACCGAGCTTACTGTGTGAAGGAAGAGAGCCTCAAACACAAATAACAATGTCATCTTCAATATTTGTGTGAACTATGAGGAAAAATACGAAGGGCGTCTACAAGATAACGGGTGGCGGACAGCTTAGACCAAGGGAGTAGGAAAGGCTCCTCTGAGTAAGAAGTGTCTGAACAGACACCCGACAAAAGAATAAGTTAGTCAAATGAAGTGAGGGAAAACATTTTGGGCAGAGGAAATTGCTGGTGAAATAAAGTATTCCAGGAACTTTCAACAAATGACAGATGCAGGGTAGGTGGGTAAGGAGTTGAGCAGCCAGGGACACGTTTAAAGTCTCAGGAGGGGATCACAGGGTCTCTACCCACCACTGGGTAGACTACTGAGACCTCTGGCATTTGGGGGCTAAAGTTTCAGGATTTGCCAGTCAGTTACGGGTCAGAAAGTGGTCTCTGAGGGTGCGAGGATTAGGGGTCCTGAGGCAGGAACTAATCTTGGGCTTTATCTGTCTCAGAGGTTCCTAGTCTCCTGGTAGATTCTTCAGGTTTCTGCTCCTTCTTCTCACCCACCTTCACACCCCTAATCTGGGCAGATCTTCTGGACTGGGTTTTCAAGCTGTCTGTCCATTTCCACCTGGCCCTTTTCTACCTTTTCTCTCTATCCAGGCATTTCCCCCGTACATATGGAAGGGATAGCTCCATTTTCTTGCTTTTACTAGAACCAACTTGGGCATTTTCTGCCTTTATTCCTTTACTTAAAACTATTTTTCTCCCCTGAAATTCCATTTCCTATTTATATTCACCTGAAAAAATTCTCGGAGTCTACACAGTAGTCTAGTTCAGAGTGTACTTCTACTTCCTTCACAAAGGTTTCCCAGGTGCCTACAATCAGAGCTCCTATTTGTCCACTACTGCCCATCTGGTGGTGGCATAGTCTGTTTGCCTTACAAGATTTTATGCACCCTTATGTCTCCTAAGAGTTAGTGAGCCTGTCCAGACACGAGCCATATTATATCCATACCTTCATAGGCCCAGCCTCTTGTTTGTGCTTTCTTCTCTCCTTTCCTACAGCAGGAAATATTTGTTCACTCAGATTAATCAGTAGCATGGCCAGTTTTTAAAGCCCCACTTCCTAGCTGTGTTCCCACTATTCTCTGAGGGTGAGAGTCACCTGGTGCTTGTTAGAAAGTCAGATTTCTGGGTTCTACCCTAAACCTAAAGAGTCATATTGTTCAGGGGGAAGAGAACCAAAAATTGTATTACTAACAACTGCCTCAGGTAATTCTTGTCATGACAGAATTTGGGAAAATACTACTGTGTGTTATTTAGGTCAGGGAATTACCAGGTGCACCCTAAGCTAAATGTTTGCTCACTTGCCTTCTCCCCCCCGCCCCCCGTAGCTGAACAGATGTTATCACAATAGGACTTGTTTTTCTGAAGCCTCCAGCTCTTTAAAAGGGAAGGAAGGAAATATGTTTTAGATATAGAAGTATTTCAAGATGGATGTTTGGAACTGGGAAAGGAGCCTGGACTGGAGACCTAGATTAGAAAGTAAATTTGCATAGAATAGACCAGAAACCCAAATCTGGAAGCGAGTCTGAGCAGAACAGGAACACCTAAATACGCCAGGGATGTAATCCTCACGATTGTCCTTATAAAGTAGGTTTTATGATCTACATTTTGCAGATTAGGCGACTGAATTTCAAAGAGGTCAAGTGACATAAGTCATGGAGCTAGTAAGCATAAAACCTCCCAAATTATGTGTGATTGTGTACTCATTTAACAAATACTTATTGTCTCCCATGTACAAAGCACCTTTCTTAAACATAATCTTATCCTTTTCTCTAGCATCTTTTACCCTTTTCTCTTTTACTTTGGTTTTTCTAGTTTAATTACGATGACTCTTGGTGTCGATTCCCTTTGTATTTGTTGGGGTTCACGGGGTTTTTTTGAATCTGCGGCTTTAGTTTCTTTGCTAGAAGCTGCCCTAAGTTCCCTGCCATGTGTCTCCTAACAAGACTGAGGCTTTCATAACAATCATGGAAGTGATATTCCATCAGTTTGCCATATTCTCTTGTGAAGATTAAAGTCAGACGTCCCTTCCCTTACACTTGGGGGTGGGGTGAGAGATACCCTAGAGCCTGGTCACCAGAGTCCATCATTAGACTCCCTGCTTTGATTTTTGTACACTGGGACTCACAACGCAGTCAAAACATTCTAAACTGGGGAACGTGCAAGTGCCTTCAGGGCAAAAGCGGCTCCCATGCCTTCTTATGGCTCTTAAGTCTTCCCTTCACTGTTGGGCATGATAATTCCTTATTGTTTTGCCATCTCTTCATTGATCTTAAGAAAATGTTTCTTACATTTTGTCCAGTTTTTCTCTCTCAAGTTTTTTTTCAGCCAGAGGGTTGATCCAAATAACCTAGCCCATCATTACTGGGAAAAAAGTCCTGACTTAGTGTTTAGAAGATCCACTCAGACTGCTGTTTGAGGAATAGTTTGTAAGGATGCGAGTGTGGAAGCAGAAAGATAAAGGAGTTATTTTAGAAATCCAGGTGAGATGTTGGTGGCTTGGTATAAGGTGGCAACAGGAAGAAGGGGTAACACATTTAAAAATATTTAAATGGGTTATAGCACCACTTCCTTGCAAGTGTAAGAGTTAAGGCGAGGGCTCTACAGAAGCTCATTAGACTCTGGAATCTGCCAGGTGGTGTAATAGTCCAGTGTTTTTTTACCCTTCAGCTCCACTGCAACCATCCCTACCATCAGACAGCCAGTTAAAACTGTATAGTCTAGCTATACATAGAGGACAACCCCTGAGCTAGTGAATAATAAACTTGTGGGGAGGTGCGTCTCCAGCCTCAGAGGTGGATGCCCCGCAGAGAGAGTCCTCTCCAGAGAGAAGTCTCTTAAGACAGTCTGCAGCTTTGAATTGGGCTCGTGGTTGAAATATCCTCTCAGACACCCTTCATTTTCTGGGTCTGAGAGGCTGGTGTGGTTCTTAACATGGTTCTTTAGGTCATTGGCACTGTGTTGTAAACTAGCGGTCTTTGCGTTTCCTTCCGTTCACCCATCATCATCTTCATTTAGGAGGCTCAGCCAGGTTGGCCTGGGTTTTCTTGTTTCACCTCCTCTGCTTTCTGCAGTGTTTAATTGGAGCCTTGATGGGGACATTCCTGTCTCTTCAGGAGCCCACCCTTGCCCAGATTTAATACACTAGACCCCCAGCTCCCTTCCCTACAGCCGCAGTTGGATCTCTGCCTTACTCCCTGCCTTCATTTCATGCCACTTTCTCCCCTGTTATTGTGTTCCAGCTTCCTGGGGCCTCTGTTCCCTGAACTCACCAAGGTCATTCCTGCCCTAGAGCTTTTCCCTCTTTATTCAGTCTGCCTGGAAAACTCTTTCTCTAGACCTTCCTGTAGGTGGCTCCTACCCACCATCCCAAAGTCCCTGAATCCTCTCTTGGGTTCAGGATCAATAGATTAAATGAACACCTAAGTTGTATAGATCCTGCACACCCGTCAGAGGAAAGGTTAAGCACGTCATGAAACAATAGGGAGGGCAGGCCAGCTGGTCTAAGACACAAGATAGAAGGCACTGCCTCACTCCGGAAAACAAAGGAGTGACCATTTCGCCTGTGCATATTTGATACCACTAAGCAAAGCGAGTCCTTTCTAACTCTGCTGTGATCTGAATGTTTGTGTGCCCCCAAAATTCATATGGGGTGATGGTATTAGGAGATGGGGGTCTTTGGGGGTGATTAGATAATTTGGGCAGAGCCCTCATGAATATAGTGCCCTTATAAAAGAAGCCTGAGGAAGCTCCCTTACTCCTTCCACCATGTGACAGACGTTACAGAAAAAGATGGCCATCGAGGAAGCAGGCTCTCACCAGATACCAAACCTGCTAGCACCTTGGTCTGGGACTTCCCAGCCTCCAGAACTGTAAGAAATAAATTTCTGTTGTTTATAAGCCACCCAGTCTACCATATTCTTGCATAGCAGCCCGAAAGGAGTGAGGCTTCCAATTTCTAAACTATTAGTCTGAGTCAAGGCAGGCCCAGTAGAGGGGTCTCAGGGATGCCATAGAGGTACCTGGAGACTTCAGGCCCAGGGTGAAGAGCATCTGCTTCCTGGACTTTACCAATGAGGAGGGAATGATTTTTGAGTCCGGGGACTTTATTTTGTGGGCTCATCAAGCCATCACCTCTGGTACCTTTTGTCATGGAATCACATCCTGCCGTAATTATCTTTATTCCAGACTGGCCAATTCTGGCTTCACTAAAATCTCAACCAATCTGTTGTTTCTAACTCATCATTTACTTGATCTATGACTCTGGGCAAATGATTTCACCTAACTTTGAACTTCCTTGCCTGTAAAAGAGGGGATATGCCAAAACCATCTCCTGACATGACCAGGGTCGTTGCAGGGAGGGGATTAGAATAGGGGAAATCACTTTGAAAGGGTTAATGAGACATAATGTAATTAGGAGGTAGGATTATGATCACAGCTGTCTGCATTTTGTCAGCTCACAGCAATTAAAACCTAACCCAATCTTGACAGCAGTGTCTTCCAAGTCCTGCTGAGTGAGAGGCCTGCCAGTCATCAAAACATATTAGAATCAGGGCTTACCCCAGGCAGCTACTTCTGGATTCCACAGCAACACGTGTTTTTCCTGTCCCTGGTGAGGGCCCCTCCCTGCTGGACTGAGCACACTGGCTCTCCTCCTAAATCCCTCCAGGAGAAGTTTCCATTCACTGGCTTTCCTCTGGAGCTTGCCCATCTGTGCCCCTTCCCTATGGATCACTTACTCAAACCGCCTTCTCCCTTCCTCTCCCTTCCTCTCCCTTCCCTCCCTGGGGTCCCAGTCCTTCCTTGCCTCCCCGGCGTTCACTCTCCTCCCCTCTCTGCCGCTTCCCTGTCCCGAAAGCGTATTTCAGCCGGCGACCCTTCTGTGCATCGGCCTCTCTCCCTCTCGTTTCAACCGTCCCGTCCTCAGCCGTTTCCCGCGCGCGGTTCCGGTTCTCACCACCAGACGTTAGAAGTTCAACGCTTTCAGGCGCCCGCAGGTGGGTGGGGGCTCAGGGGCGGGGCGGCCGCGGCCGGGAAATGAGCCTTTATCCCTGGGGCTGGCCGAGGACAGGTAGTACCAACGGGAACCCGAAGGTGTGTGGCCGGGCCTGGCTTCGAATCAGTTCCCATGAGCACACCTCGAATCTCTGCGGCTCCTGCCAGACTGGCTTGGCTCGATCTGTCCTTCAGGCCTTGCCCTTGAGACGGCTCACTGGGAGGCAAAGACCAGAGAAGCGCGACCCAGGACCCATCCGTGGGGGCCGTCCGGATAAAATAACGGATTTCGTCATTGTTTTCCTGTTAAATCATAACCGTTAAAATTAAAGTGATTACTTGAGAACACACTAATGCTGATAATGAAATTGTACGTCCTAAACACCAGCAGTATTGTTCGTTTCAAGGCCAAAATTCACCTCCAGAAGCAGCCCATCCAAGCTGGATAATTCCATAGAAAAACTAAGCAGAGGCCTAGGGTACCTCCCGGGGAAGATTACACTTTGAACACAGGCATACAATTTTGCTTTCCTTTTAAATCCCACTAAAACTACCGTAAAGGGATTTCCCCCCTCCTAATGCATTATTTGCAATAGGAATGAAACTGAGAGGAAGCTTGGACATAGGCCAAGAGGTAGAACACATCCCCATCTCCTATGCTCTGTTACCCTCCGGCACCATGCTGAGCATTGTCCTGATCCCTTAACTGACTTTAAAAGGACTTTTAAAGGCATAAATCCTCAGAGATGGTAAGAAAAAGAGATAACATTTTGGAACCTGAGAAATAGATGGACAGGTGTCTAATGACTTAATAGAACCTCTAACAGTACAGGGTAAGCAAAGAACTGCCACGACTTAATGATAGAACCCTCAGGCCTAGGAATTGAGTTCAGTTATCTCTGGAAATGGAACAGAGGGAATATAAAAGAAGATTGGTTGAAAGCTATTGAGAAGAGGGTACTGCTCTTTTTACCAGGCAGAAGCAGGAGATCTGTCTGGGGAAGATAAAACTGAAGGTCCTTCAGGCACAGCTGAAGGCCAGGGATACCACAAAACACCTGGACGCTTAAGTGCCCATGAGCACAGTAAAGGCCTGTAGCCCACCCCGCTCCACCCTGCGGTCTTCTCCCACTGGCTCCCCAGATGTTGGGACCCACGCCTTTAATCTCTATCCAGGAAATAGAATTTTCTCTAGGAGATCAGTCCAAGAGGAAAGACTTAAATATCCCAGCATCTGGAGCTCTCCAACAGCCCAACCAGATCACCCCACAATGAAGCTCCAACTTGACAAACTCCATCCACTGCTTAGCACTTCCCATTGGCTATTAGTCCTCCACCATTAAATTAAATCTTGTCTTGCGGTGAATAGGACGGACATGTATAGCTAACAAAATTCCAACACTGACAGCCACTATAAAGCAAAAGATCAGAAGCCAAATGACTTTGAGTTTCATAATACCATCTTCAAAATACTGGTAAAAAAAAATTCTCTTCTATAATTATATACCTGGCCAAACTATGAATCCAGTGTGAAGTTGAATTAGGCATATTTAGACAAGTTTTCAAAAATTTACCTTCCATGCATCCTTTCTTTAGAAGCTATTACAATATGTTATGGCTGGGACTAAGGTAAAGTGAGTGAGGTACTTTTTTGCCTTGGGTGCAAAATTTAAAGAGGCACAAGAAAATTTAGTGATTAGGATAAGGAATATTTTAATGCAATATTAAGAAAAATAAAAATGAATGCAAAAAAAATCCATGATGAATGAAACATCAAGAATGTAAAATAAAGATAGGCCCCAGCAGGGCTGAGATTATGGTGAGGAGAGTGAGGCCAAGTCACACAAGTGCAGATAGGGGTCCCATCTTTATTAAACGTTTTGATATTTTGTTGGTTATACAAGTCAACCCTACTTCACATGGGCCAGGACTACGTAGGGACATGAACATAAGGAGGTGAGCATCATTGGAGATCACTTTGGAGGCTAATTATCACGATAACAAAAGATATGTTATGATTTTATTGGGTGAAAAGGGGGGTATAGGAGTGTGTATTTCGGGTGGGCTGGTAGTAGAAATGGGAATTAAACCCTTATCTTCCGTGGTGGACAGTCTGTAGATAATACTGACAAACAGGAGAACCAAGAAGTAAGGTTAGCATTTTATTGAAAGATATGGGATTAAATACTAAAAACAAAATAGCTGAAAGATTTGAGAGTGATTCCTTCTGGGGAAGGAGTAATGGAGAGGGGCACGGGCAGGGGGCTGGGGACTGCTGTTTGTCTTAATGTTGTAGATTTAGTGGACTCTTTATGTACATATATGACTAATAGAATATAAGTAAATCAGTGTTTGACATTTCCAATAAAAGTCTCTGAAATACTCATCATGGGGAAGGCAGAGGTTTATTGGACTTCATCACATGACGTTATGATTCAGTATTATTTTTACTTTGGGTTACATATGGAGGTGGGTGTAGAATTGTCTCAGTGTTAGGGCCTCTAACACGCTTCCTGGGCATGTGCATTTTCCAGGGGAGACAGCTGCTCCATCTCATGTCACCCTCACAACTACATAGCAAGGCAGGGAATAGCCCCAGGTCAAGGATACTAGCAGATGAGGCTCAGAAGGGGAAGTAACCAGTCAGGACGAATCATTCTGTAGTTAGTAAGTGGCATTGAAGTAGACTGGGTACCGGATCCTTCCAGGGAGACCAGTTTTCACACCAGGAAACTGGCATTAGCTCTCTACACTGTAGCTGCTTTTTGGTCTCCCTTGGCCAGATCCCCACTTTTGCCGTCTTGTTCTGGTTGGACCTACATCACCATTCAAAGGTGGTGGGTATAGCTCTGCCCTGACATGTGTAGAGGGCCCTCCATCTCTCCAGCTGCCATAACTAAACATTCCATGCTTAAAGCCAGACTTTTCTGCCTCAACCACCACATTGCTCTTGCTCTTGCCTTTTCTGGGCTGAGCTACAGGTCCACACATCTAGGCAGCCTCGTCTGTGGCCTTCAAATGCCCTTAAGTGCTGCTCCTTACTTCAGGGATGACCAATACTGCTAAATTTGGAGGGACTAGGGAGTTACTGCTGGTTTGAGAAAAGGGATTTTCCCCCTGCCCACAAACTGAGTCCCACCTTGAAGGCTCTGCCTCTGTCCAGGGGGGCCTTTGCATCTGCCTCTCCCTGCCCATACACAATGTTGTGGCCCTTCTTCTTGAAACATAGATGGGATCGTGTATCTGATGGGAATGCCTTGTGTTTCTGCCTTTCCTATGTTGCTCAAAGCTTACTTGTTTCATGTTGGGAAATTGGACAGCTTTATCACTCAAGCCAGCCTTATCGTTCAAGTGTATATTTCTCAAGAGCCCTTCCATGTCTTATCTCTTATTACTTATGTGCCTAGGTGGGTTCTAGGGTTCAAAACTGTTTGGTTAAGACAAAGTACTCCTTCAATGGGCCTAATGGGTAAACTATGTCCTTCCCTGAAAATGTGGCTACATGGCTGGGCTAGATTCTGTTTCCAGAAGACTGGGCCCTACCAGGGGGAAGGTGCTGATCTTTGTGCATGGTGCTAGCAATGGACCAAGAATCTGGCTGACCAAGGGCATCCTTAGGTTCGGGGATAGTGAATAAGCCTCAGAGAACAGGAAACAGCTAAAGGAACGTTGCTAGAATCTACAATAAAGGCTACCATTTCCGGGAGGTCCCTCCTCTAAGTATTATATCTTAGCAACAAAGCTTTGACTTCTGCTGGGGCCTGCTTTCTTCCTCAACCTTTATACTTTCCTCCCCTCTCACTTGTCCTCTCCCAGAAATAACTTAAAGGAACAAAGTCTTTACATAAAACATCCCTCGCTTCTCACTAGTCAGACCTAACTAACCAGACCTGACTAACCAAGACTGTGGCTTGAGTTGTCTATGAAAGGGGCCAGCTTTTGACCTAAGGTCCTCCTTTGTTTATGTTCACTGTGATGCTTCCTCTTCTCTGGTTTGACCCCATATCTGAGACTTAGCCAGGAATCCTACTTTCTGGGAAGGTTTGAGGGGGTAAGATTTTCAGGACAGTTGCCCTTCTCTTAAGAGTTTTGGGGAAGTGCATCTTCAGGGTCTTTCTTCCAGGGATGGTGATTCTAGAAGTGGGGCTTGCTGAAGGATCCACATCTGCAGAGTTATAGACTTACCTGTTTTTCTACTTTGAGGCCTGAGAAGAGTCCTGAGTGGTTCCCAGTTGCTCCCAAATCCCCAGCCCTGAATGACACCTCCGAGAGATCAGAGTCAGGATGTCAGGATATGTAGCGATAAGAGCATGGGCTTTAGGGTCAGGCAGATCAGGATTCAAATTCTCACTCCACCATATTCTTTTTTTTTTTTTTTTAATATTTTGTTTATTTGTTTGACAGAGACACAGCAAGAGAGGGAACACAAGCAGGGGGAGTGGGAGAGGGAGAAGCAGGCTTCCCACTGAGCGGGGAGCCTGACGCAGGGCCAATCCCAGGACCCCGGGATCATGACCCGAGCTGAAGGCAGACGCCCACTGACTGAGCCACCCAGGCACCCCTCCACCACATTCTAATACCATCTCTTAGCAGGCCCCAAGCCTCCTATTGGACCTAGCATTCTGCTCCCCTGAGTTAGGGGTGGGCTCTGCCAAGGACCTTATTTCCTGGTGCTTTTGCTGCATGTTGGTCTTAAAGCAATCTCAAGTCTAACCCTTCTTATGCTATATGCCTGGTACAGTGATAAGTACTTTGAGCATTGTTTTATGTAATTCTCAAAATGGCAGTGTGAATTACAATTCTGACACAAATTACCATGTATTTTTTCCCCACACCACCAAGCAATGCTCTGATACCAGCTGGATGTCCTACAACTTAACTCAATCCTGACATTATCTACCTAGAGATAGTGTCAGATCCAACAGATTAAGGGCTCAGTTGTACAATGGCCCCCCTACTTCAGATGCCAATTGCAAGTCCAAGTTGTCACCTGTGCTTCTGACTAACTGGCTATAGATTGGAGGTTCCAAAATCCCTTCCTTGGGTACAATTAATTGCTAGAGCATTCACAGAACTCAAGAGAGGCATTTTACTTACTAGATCACCAGTTTATTATAAAAGAATATAAGTCAGGAACAGGCAGATGGAAGAGATGCATAGAGCAAGGTCTGGGCAAAGGGCACAGAGCTTCCATGTCCTCCAGTCTTCCATGCCATGCTCCTCAATCTCCACGTGTTCACCAACCTGGAAGCCCTCCGAAGCTTATCCTTTTGGTTTTTATGGTGGCCTCGTTATATAGGCATAATTGATTAAATCATTGACCATTGGTGCTGGAACTGAATTCGCAGCCCCCCTCCCCTCCTTGAAGGTCAGAGAGTAGGGCTGAAAGTCCTAACCCGCAATCACCTCATCGGTTCTTTCAGCAACCAGCCTTTCTCCCTTCCTTCCTTCCTTTCTTTCTCTCTTTCTTTCTTTTCCCATGGTTTTATTTAAATTCTAGTTAGTTAACATACATGGTAAAATTGGTTTTGGGTGTAGAATTTAGTGATTCATCACTTACATATTCATCACAAGTGCCCTCCATAATACCCGTCACCCATGTAGTCCATCCCCCACCCACCTCCCTCCATCAATCCTGTTTGTTCTCTAGTTAGGAGTGTCTTTTGGTTTGTTTCCCTCTCTGTCTTTTTTTCCCCTTCCCCTATGTTCATCTATTTTGTTTCTTAAATTCCACATGAGTGAAATCATATGGTATTTGTCTTTATCTGACTGACTTATTTCACTTAGCATAATACCCTCTAGTTCCATTCACATCATTGCAGATGGCAAGATTTTATTCTTTTTGATGGCTGAGTAATATTCTGTTACATATATGTATACCACTTCTTCTTTATCCATTCATCAGTCGATGGACATTTGGGCTCTTTCCATAATTTAGCTATCGTTGATAATGCTGCTATAAACATCAGGGTGTGTGTGCCCCTTCAAATCAGTAGTTTTGTATCTTTTGGATAAATATTTGGTAGTGCAATTGCTGGGTCATAGGGTAGGTCTATTTTTAACTTTTTGAGGAACCTCCACACTGTTTTCCAGAGTGGCTGCACCAGTTTGCATTCCCACCAACAGTGTAAGAGGGTTCCCCTTTCTCCACATCCTCACCAACATCTGTTGTTTCTTGTGTTGTTAATTTTACCCGTTCTGACAGCTGTGAGGTGGCATCTCATTGTGGTTTTGATTTGTATTTCCCTGATGATGAGTGCTGTTAGTCATCCATATGTCTTCTTTGGAAAAATGTCTTCATGTGTTCTGCCCATTTCTTAACTGGATTATTTAGTTTTGGGGTGTTGAGTTTAATAAGTTCTTTACAGATTTTGGATACTAACCCTTTATCAGACGTGTCATTGCAGCCAGCCCATTCTTAAAGTGACCTAGGGGCCTTGGGGTAGTCAGCTCATTAGCATGTCAAAAGGTACTTTTCGGTCCTCATCACTTAGGAAATTCCATCGGTTTTAGGAGCTCTGTGCCAGGAAAGGGGATGAAGACTGAATGTATACTTCTTACTATAAATCACGTATCACAGAAGTTAATGTAATCATTCCTGGTTTATAGCTGAGACTGAGTCACTGAGATAACTTGTACAAAATCACACGACTTTTAAAAGGCAAGTCAGACCCATTGGAACGCAGGTCTTTAAGGCTTCAAAGACAACGCAGCATGTCTGGAAAGAGCAAAGGTTTTGGAGGCGGACACCCGAGCTCAGTGTTGCCTGCATTCCAACCGCAGGACCTCATGTAACTCCACTAAGCTTTCTCGGTTTCACCCTCCTCTTCTGTCGAAGAGAAATATTCTGTAAGAGAGCTCTGAGAATGAAGTGAACTGGTATATGTGAGACGTCTGTCACATGGCCCCTGAGAAGCGCTAGATTTCCCACCCTCCCCTCTGTCACCCTGCCTTCCAGCCCAGGCTCTGTTATGTTCCCACCACATCATGCTGTTCCCAGCCCAGTATTGGAAATCAGGCAGGCACACGAATAAATGATAGAAGAGAGGAAGCAGTAAGTACCATAGCAGCAGATAAGCTTTGTGAGGATGACCAGGAAGGACTTTGTAGAGACAGAGATATTAAATCGACCTGAAATGTTCAACAGATTTCAAGAGATAGAAAATGGATGGGAAGTCCCTGAGATTCCACATCAGGTAACTAGACAGGGCCTGGGGGGAAAGGTGATGGTTGTGTAAGTATTCTGGAGACCGAAGGGCCACTCTGTGTGTGAAATAATGTTAGTCAGGCCATGCTTTTGTGCTAGGTTCTAGGCTAGCCCCAGGCCACAGGACTTTGGCTCACACTCCAGGCTAAGGCTGGACTTGGAGCGCTATCCCACGGAGCTTCCCACTGCCATCTGGTGGTCATCAGGAGCCCAGGCCCCAGCTGGAGGGGCTGATGGTAGAGCAGTGTCATCAAGGCAATCTCCTTCAGAGTGCTGCAAAGCCTGTGAGCAACCCTACTTCCACCCCCTGGAAAAGTTGGCATGAGAGAGAAAGGCCCAATATCTTGCCTTCAGCAAGTCAGACCAGCTGGGATTCTATTTTTAACCAGCACTGTTGTCGTTGACAGCTTGGAACGCCTTCTCCCTCCTTTTCTTCCTGCGTCCTGCCTCTTGCAGCCCAGGGCCCTGTAGAAAGGATGGATGGGAGCAGCCTCAGCACTGGTACACAGAAGACCACTCTCCGTTCTCACTGTCCTGCACTCCACCCGGCCTTTGTCCAGCCTACTTAGTGGGCAGAGTTGAGGTGGTACTGTCTGTGAGGTCAATGCGGCTTAAATCTCAGGGCTCCTCACTGCACAGGCACCTTCCAAGGCCCTGGTCAGTGTCCTGGCAATCTTTCTTTCTCCCTTTCTTTCTTTCTTTCTTTCTTTCTTTCTTTCTCTCTCTCTCTCTCTCTCTCTCTTTCTTTCTTTCTTTCTTTCTTTCTTTCTTTCTTTCTTTTTCATAAAAAAAGGGCATCCAGTTTTATAAGCTCCAGGCCTCACAAAACTTGGGTCTGCCCCCTGATGGCTTCTTTCCCATCTCCAGCTCAGTGTCTACTTCAATAGGATTTTTTCTGTCTTGTTCTAATTTATTGTATGACCTTGAACAGCTTTCTTTCCTGCTCTGAGTCTCAGTTTTCCCATCTGTTACAAGACGAAATGTCAAGAAAGTCTCCCAACTATCATACTTCTGATTATCCATGCATGTTCCTTGGTGAGGGTATCTGATCTTCCCTGTCATTGTGTGTGCGTGGAGGGATGATGTTGCTGTCTCTGCCTCTTTCTGGGGCTGGATCAGTCTTACAATCAAAAGGGGGCCAGGCTCTGGGATTCCTCCTATTCAGATCCAGCATCCGCCTCCCCCCTTTGCTGCTGGCCAGTAAAGGTGTTTCCACGCGCAGAAGCTTGGCCGGATTCTGACACCAGAGAAAAGTGCATTGAAAAGGTCCCACTCTTTACCTTCTGTACACCTATCATGACCTGAACCCTGGTGTTGCAAACACAGATTGAATAAACTGAGTCTTATTATACAGTGTTTCCTCTTATTATTTCAATAAAATTTTAGTAAGTATCTATTAATATAGTACCTTAGCCGTGGAACCGCTTCAGCAGAATACGCTGAGGAATCGTGATGTATCTTGGATATCCCACTTCCCACCCCCACCCCCATCCCCAGCTACTGTGTATGACACTGGCATTTAGGTGGGTCCAGGATGACAACCCAGACGGAATACCCACATCCCCATCGAGCCTCAGACCATGGGCTTTTTGGCAGGGGTCATGCACAGGAGTGAGCAGCAGGAAGAGTGACCTGACAGGGAGGATTCTACAAAATCCTGTGCCCCTCACCTGCCCCCCGGGAAAAAGTCCAGGAAGGAAGTTCAGGAGGAAGCCACGTCATTTTTATTTCTTGAAGAGTTTGGGTGAGGGATAAGGGACAGGGCCATAGTATTGAAATGGAAAGGAATGAAGAGACTTTTCAGTGCAAAACAGCCTGTTGGTCAGGGAGGTGTGAGATTAGGCTGGTTGGTATTTTCAGTGCTGAAATGGGGAAGGACACCGTGAGATCAAACTGGGGGCAGCCTGGAACATCTCAGGAGTCAGTACCGTGCCAGGTTCCGGAGCCCTAAAGAATCAGTGCCATTACTATGTGTGTATGAGAGGCAGGCCAGCCTCTCTGCGTTTCCACTATGTACGGATAGTCCATTGCTAGGGACGCTGTGTGTGCCTACGTCTAAGGTCGGTGCCATGTTTCGATGTGCCAGGCTCAGTCCCATGTCAAGAGTGTGCCTAATTTCCTGTGTGGGAGTCTGGTTTGTTTCTTTTGTGTCAGGTAAGCCACCTGTGTGTGTGTGTGAGCGCGCATCGGGATCAGTCCATGCTTTGGGGCGTCAGTCTCCTATGTCAGTGGCTGTGTGTCTCTCGTGTGTCTGGATGGGTCCCTGCTTGTAGGAATGGGTGTGTCCCGCCTCAGCCTCCACTCCCCCTCTACCCCTCAGCCGGGCCCCAGCGTGCTGATGGTGGTGTAGCTCAGTCTGGACAGTGAAGCAATGGAAGGGGTGGGAGGGTCCTCATCTGGAAGAGGCCTGGGGCGAGCTCGTGGAGGCCTGGGGCAGCAGCGGGCACACGTCTCAAGGCAGGCCTGGCGAAAGCGACGGTGCATGAAGCAGTAGACCAGGGGGTTGACACAGGCTGAGGCGTAGCTCAGCAAGTGGATGAAAGAGATTGGCGCTCCTGAAAGTGCGCGGTGTGCACCAGAGCTGTCGAAGGCGCGCCACGTGTTGGCACTATACAGTGGCAACCAACACAGGAAGAAAAGCACAACGATCACCAGCAACATCCGCACCACGCGCTTCTTAGCCAACAGCTTGGCCTGGTAGGGCCGGGGGCCACATCCTGGCCCAGGAGTGGGCGCGGTCAGCGCGGACAGCTCCAGGGTCTGTCGCGAGCGTGGAAGCTGCACGTAACAGCCGTCACCATCCTCGCCAGCCAGCCCGTTCTCGGGCCGGCAACGCCCATTGGGGAGGGCAGGACCTGAACACAGAGGGTGGGTGGTCAGAGCGGCGGGCTGAGTCCTCTCAACCGCCAGCCCCACCCCCACCAGACCCCTATTTCCAGCCTCCTTGCCACTCACACTTCTCTCTGCTTCACCCACTCTAGGCCCCCGTGGCTTCCCAAGGCCGGGGGTGGGGTGTGGAGGCTGGATTTCACGCACCTGGTCCTGCCCCACTCCGCAGCCCTCCTTGGCCTCGGACTCGGGTCTGGCTCTCATTGTCACTGTCTTCATCAAAGCGGAGCCCTAAGTAGAGCTCACGGGAGATGAGCCCGTAGGCCACAGCCATAACCACACCCGGGACAAAGAACAAAAGCAGGAGCAGCAGTACCGACCTGGAGACAGAGCAGATCAATCACACAGGTATCTGTCCACCTATAATCACAGATGGAGGGAGAGCCAGGGATTGTTTCTAGGGCTGGTGACCAGGTCCCTGAGGTAGAAGTAGGATGTGGGGTGCTGCTGGGAAGAGCTAGAGAACTGGGGAGCGGCCCCAAATGGGAATCCCAGGGTGGTGGGTACGGAAAGGGAACTGGAGTATTGGAGCAGCTGGAGGAGGATTCTGGGGACTGGCAGCAAGCAGCTGATGGAGATGGAGAAGGGAATCCCCAGGAATAGGTAACGGGCACCCTCACCAGGTCTGGCGGACACGTGCATTGGGCCAGCGATGCACGCACTGCAGCACACGGGACCCTCCTGCTGGCTGTACGGCGGTGTACACTGGGTAGGGCACCATGAGCAGTCCAGAGAGCATCCACGTGGCTATGATCACACGAGCTGCATGGGAACGCGTCTGCCACACGCGTGCCTGCAGCGGTCGGCAGATGGCACTGTATCGCTCCAGGGCGATGGCCACGAGGCTTAGTGTGGACACACTCACAGACACCCCTAAACAAGGGAGGAGGAAAGGGTCACTTAGGAAACTTGCCTTACACACTCAACTGGCGTGATTTTCTCAGGCCCCATGGGAAAAGACCCCTATACATGGCAAGGACTTTAGGAAAGGAGGGGGGGCAGGGGGTTGTCTCACCTACCCATGAGATAGGAAACCGCCTTACAGACGACTGTGCCAAAGATGAACGTGCCCATGAGATTGGGCAGGAGGGTGAAGGGCATGCAAGCCACAGCCAGCAGGAGGTCGCTGACTGCCAGTGAGAGCAGGAAGGCGTTGGTGACAGTCCTCAGGCGGCGGCTCAGTCCCAGGACCACGATGATGAGCACATTTCCTCCCACGCTCATCAGAAAGATCACTGCATAAAGGGTGACCCTAATGGCCAGCTCCAATTCTGGGTGGGAAAAGGGAGAGGTGGTAGTAGGGAGCCTGGCTACCACTGAACAAGACCCTCCAAGCCCACTTATTCCCCACCTCTGCTACCCAGCTAGATCCCTCTGCATCCCAGAAACACCTCCTCCCACGCACTGGGTGGTGAGCCTGAATTCTTTGGGCTTCCAGCCCCTCGAGGCTTAGTGAAATTGGCTTGACTCCTCCTCTCCTTGAGAAAGCCTGTCTCTTCTCAAGCTTTGCTCCAAATTCCCCCTTCTCTTTACAGCTAAACTTCTTGAAAGGATTATTTGCATCTTCGCATTCACCCCTCAGTCCATTACAGTCCAGTGCCCCATCTGTCTCCTCCATCACCATTTGGACACTTCTTCCCAAGATCACAAAGCTTTAACTGCCAAAGCCAAAGATCTCTTCTCAGCCTGTTCTACTGATTTCCCTGTAGCATTTGGCACTGTTGACCACCCACTACCTTTTGAGACACAGGTCAGGTCATGTCCTTATTGTCTAAAACAAAAACAAAATGAAACAAAAAACCCCAAACTCCTTCACCTGCTCTGTACTGTGTGCAACCCTCTGGCATGTCTTCCAGATTTTCCGAGAACTGTCCTCTTCCTTCTCTCGCCTCCTCTTGCAAACACCCACTTAAGCCACTAGATGACTCAGTTTCTTGAAGGCATCATGCACGCTCATGACTTCCTCCCTTGCTAACATTGATTTCTGAGCCTGGAATGTTCTTTCACCAGCCCCCACTAATACGCCCCACCCATCACAAACTCGTTTTTTTGTATCTGGTAAATTCCTATTCACCATTGCCCTTCAAGAGTCAGATTAACTGCCCACTCTTCTGTAAGGCCTTTCTAGACGCCTCATTTGGAGTTAATCTCCCCTTCCTCTGACCCATGAGTGTTCCTTACATATCTATTAGAATACTTTTTCTTTTCTGCCTTGTATTTTAATTGTCTCCAAACATTAATTCTCACTCAACAAACATTTACAGAGGACTCCCTTTATGCTAGGTGCTGGGGACAAAGAGATGAACATGGCAAATTCCCTGTGAGAGCCCATAGTCTAGAGGGGAACTTGGATATATAAACAGATAATTGCCACACAGTGTGATAAGGAGTGAAGTTGAAGAATATACAAGGAGCTCACAGGAGGGACACTAGTGTCGCTGGGCTAGACAGAGGGCTGACTCCATTCATTTGTGTCAGTCTATTGGAGGATGGATTCATCTTTGGGCCTCTGTATCACAGCCAAGCAGACCCAAACAAAATGGAATTGAATGAAACTGGACTCAGTCACTCAAACCCATGGCCTGAGCATGAGGGAGAGCAGAGCTTGAAGGGAGAGAGGGCAGGGACAGAGTCTTCCAGGTTGTGGGAAAGGAAGGTTCCCAGAGGGGCAGTCCCCTTCTGTGGCCCCATATGTTGACTCTTGCATTAGGTTCTGAATTAAACTGTTTTCATAACAATAACCAACTTATTCAAAAATGGTTGTAGGCATTAGTGGGTGCTATTTACAAGAGATCCCCGAACAGAACCCAGCAGTGACATTCCTTGCTCAGATCACACAACTAAGTAAGGCGCTGAATCAGATCTCTCAGATGCTTTGCCTCCTACTACTTCCTCACCCCTCTGTCATTCATCATGCTGCCTCCTTCTCCCAGTCAAATCTCAATCTCAGTGCCTCTTGCTGCCTCTGTGTACTCCAGTGTGGCATTGCTCGCTGTATTATGTTTAACTGTCTATCTCCCCTACTGGACTCTGAGCTTCTTAGGGACGGGGGCAATGCCCATCTTGTTCTTCAGCATATCCCTGGCACTTAGCGTAATGTCCTGAACATAGGAGGTGTTCACACATGCTGGCTAATGGATTTTGAATGCATCTCTGTCACTTTCCACACAAATGCACCTGCTTTGTCCTTCCCCATTTGTGCTTTACCTCTGTGCCGCTAAAGCCCCAGCATGCCCTCTTCTCCCTGCCTCTGTTTCTCTGGAGACACATGTCACCTTCTCTGCAAGGAAGGCTTACGTGTAGCAAATCTGAAGGGTGTGTGTGTGTGTGTGTGTGTAGATAAAGAACATTTATGAGGGAGACCTCTGTCAGAGAGGTCCTTCGACCCAGAAAAAGAGCTGGTAGTCTATCCTGTACTTTTTGTGTTTCCTCCCAATCCGCTGCTCTCCCCTCCCTCCCCGCCCCTTTCCTTAATCTCTCTAGTTCTATCATCTTTCTCAGATCCTCCTCTGGATGTCTCTTTTCAACTAGTTCTTTCTTTCTTTTCTTTTTTTAGGATTTATTTATTTATTTGAGAGAGAGAGAGAGAGAATGGGGGTGGGGCAGAAGGAGAGGAAGAGAGAGAATCCTTAAACCGACTCCTCGCTGGGCAGGAAGCCCAAACTGAGGCCGGGGTGGATCCCAGGACCCTGAGGTCATGATCTGAGCTGAAGTCAAGAGCTGGCTACTTAAATGAATGAGCCACCCAGGTGCCCCTTCAACTAGTTCTTGAATCAATAACCACACCTCAAGTTGGCACGGCGCTCTGAAGTATAGAAAGCACCTTTCTCATTCATTCATCCAACTGATGTGTCCCATGTGTGTCCTTGAACTTGGTGGAGCAGAAAGATAAGACTATGCCCACTCTTATGAAGTTCCCAATTTGCATGGGTCTCCAGAAAACTACAGTCCCAGGAAAATTGCCCAGCACTTTGCTGTTTTGCTGGGCATTCCCAGCTTTTATCTTATTTCAGCCACTGCTATCTCTCCAAGTCTTTGCTGTTGAACAGTTAGGAGATGTGAAAAAGCAATCTTAGAGCTAGGGGCCTGGGGAGAAAGAGGGAGGGATGGAAAGGTAGAGCACAGGATTTTTAGGGCAGTGAAACTATTCTATATGGTACTGTGGTGGATAGATGTTATTACACGTTTGTTTAAACCCATAGAATATATAACAAAGAGAGTGAACCCTAATGTAAACTATGGAATTTAGTTAATAATTTATCAATATTGGGTTATCAATTGTAACAAATGTATTGCATTAATGTAAGGTATTAAAAGTAGGAGAAATTGTGTGTGTGTGTGTGTGTGTGTGTGTGTGTGTGTGTGTGAACTCTTTGTGCTTTCCATTCAATTTTTCTGTAAACCTGAAACTACTGTAAAAATAGTCTATTAGTAGGGTGCCTGGGTGGCTCAGTCTGTTAAGCATCCAACTCTTGATTTTAGCTCAGCTTTTGCCCTTGGGGTCATGAGTTCAAGCCCCGTGTTGGGCTCCATGCTGGGCATGGAACCTACTTAAATAAATAAATAATAATAGTCTATTAGTTTTCTCAAAAGTCACAAAAAAGCGATTGGAATGAAGACTTGTGTATGTGTTTCTGCCTATATGTATGCAGCCCTGTTCCTTTGTGTGGTGGCATAGGAGTCATCACAGTGGCTTCAACACTAGGGACTTAAGGGAGGGGTGGAAGAATGGGAGAGGCACCTTATAGATGCTAGTGCCTTGATTACCTGTGGCCATCCTCCTGCTGAGCCAGAGAACTCAGAAGACTGTGACAGTTCATTTCTGCTTCTGGGGTCTCGAGGATCTGCATTTGTCCCGGCAGAGAAGTACTAGCACAAAAATCCAGATAATGTGCCATGAAAAAAAAATCACGGCTTTATAAGAAATACCACTGAAGCTGCTGATGCCTGCCATCCCGCACTGGTATGTTGGATCTGGTCACCCATGAACACAGACATCAAGGGAATACTCATGTGTCTGTGGTGAGCATGGATAGCATCCAGCTGATTGTGGGTACTAGCTGGGCGAATGGGGATATCCGAATGTCAATGAGTACGCATCGAGGGAGCGGAAATAATATGGAAGGATGTGTAGGTAATATCAGAGGGACAATTGGGTAACACTTTAGTTTTGTTTTTTTTTTTTTTTTAAGATTTTACTTATTTATTTGACACAGAGAGAGACAGCTAGCGAGAGAGGGAACACAAGCAGGGGGAGTGGGAGAGGAAGAAGCAGGCTCATAGCGGAGGAGCCTGATGTGGGGCTCGAACCCATAACGCTGGGATCACGCCCTGAGCCGAAGGCCGACGCGTAACCGCTGTGCCACCCAGGCGCCCCAACACTTTAGTTTTTGAGATAATATCTGACTGGGTGAGAGTAATTTTTGTCACACATTTTTGTGGACAAGGTCTGAGAAGGGTAATGGCTAGAAGTCTGTAGGGAATGCCTGATTGAGTGTGGGATACATGTAGGTTTAGATAATATCTGGGCAAGTGTTGTAACATTTGTTCCAATTTTAGTGTAAGTGCTGCTGAAGTGGCCAGAGCAAGACCAGTTGTAACACTCGAGTGAACAAGAGTAATACCTGTAGGTATGTCTGTGGATAACATCTTCAGGAAACATGGGTTACATCCAGAGGTCGGAATGGGAATGGGGGTGTATCCGACTGGTGGTGGTGGTAGCTGAGCAACAGAAGTCATATCCAAGAATGTGCGGACAATATTTAAGTGGGTATGGATGTGAGATGTTAACATGGTAAGATGTTAAGTGAGATACGAATCTGACCAAGTACAATAACTGAGTGCCTGAGTGAACACAGGGAGCATTGGAGTCTTTGTGGATAATATCTGAATGTGTGAGAGTAACATCCGTGATTTTATGAGTAGTGTCTGGAAAAGGTTGCATAAGTGACCATGGGCAATATCTGTGTGCGGATAGTCAAATGAAAGCAAGTGTGTTTGGTGGATGAGCGGCACCTAAATAACTGGACGATGTTAAAGTAAGTGTGGGTGACATCTGTTTTTCGGTGGGTAGCATCCTTGTGAACATTAGCACTCAGGTCTGTGTGGTTAACTTGTAAGACTAATGTGGGTGGGGCGCCTGGGTGGCTCAGTCGATTGAAGATCTGCCTTCGGCTCAGGTCATGACCCCTGCATCAGGCTCCTTGCTCAGTGGGGAGTTTGCTTCTCTCTCCCCCTCTCCCTCTGTGTGCATGTGCTCTCTCTCTCTCTCAAATAAATAAATCTTAAAAAAAAAAAAGACTAATGTGGGTAAAATCCACGTTTCTACTAGTAACACTGGAGTGAGCCTGGCTAATATGCATCTGTGGGAGTAATATCCGAGTGAGTGGCTAATGGTCTTTGTGGGTAACTTCTGACTGCCTGGGTAACATGCAGCTAACTCTGTGTGGAGAACAACATCCAGATGAACGAGGCCAGTTCTTGCACCTGTGCTCTCCATCACTTCATGTTCTGCTTTCTCAGGGTCCCCTGCTCTGTTGATTATCCCTGCTGTCTGCTGTATCTTCAACTTTTCTCCCTCTTGGCCCATTCTGCAACAACATTTAAAAAAGATTCTTGCCTCTACTGTGTGCGCGTGCACGCGCGCGCGCACACACACACACACACACACACACACACACACACAAAGACAACTCCCCCACCCCGCACACCATTCCTCAACCCCATGCTATTTCTAGCACTGTCCTATTTTTTCTTTGCCTCTCTCTCCCTACCAAACTTCTGGAAAGTTTTGTCTACACACCCTGGTTCACTTCTCATAACCCCCTCCCCGACTGTCCCAAGCTTCAACCTACTGTAGTCAGGCCTTAACACCCGTAACTCCTCCTTGTTAGGAGTTTCTCGTTACTGGATCTGAAGGATGCTGTTCTGTCCTTATTCAACTTACATCAGCAGCGTTTGACATCACTTATCCCACACTGCTAAAATCTTTTTCTTGCCTTCTTGTCTCTCTGATGGTTTCATCATGGATTCTCCTTCCTTCACTGGCTTTTAAATATCAGTCTTCTTCAGGGTCCTGCCCCAGGACCTCTTTTCTTTACATCCTACACAGTCTTTGTATGATTTTATCTATTCCTTCCATTACCTTCTATAGGCAAAGACCTTTTAGGTCTGTGTTTCCAGCTGGTACCTCTCCCCTAAGTTCTGACCACCAGATTTGACAGCTCGCTGGCCAACCCCACCTGGGTATCTTTAAACTCAGTGGGTTCCAAATTGAATTTATAATCTCCTTCAAACCTGTTTCTGTTTCTTTGTTCTTCCCATGATACAGCACCAACATCCATCCAATTGTCCAAGCCAGAGACCTAGATGTCATCCCTTGACCTCTTCCTCCCTCTCTGTTTCTAATGAATCACCAAGCTCTGTTGTTTCCACTTCCAGAAGTGCCTCTCAAATCCACCCACTTCTCTCCAACCCCACTGCAAATACCTTAGTCTAAGCCCACGTCATCTTTCACCAGAGTAATAGAATAGTCTTCTAAAGTGTTCCCCCACCCCCTACCTTTCATGTCTTGTACTCCAATCCATCCTCTACACTATAGAACTAATCCTGGCTGTACTACAGAGCCTTTCAGTAGTTGCCATTGCCCTTGGGATAAAAATCCACTCTGTTGGGGCGCCTGGGTGGCTCGGTGGTTTAAGCATCTGCCTTCGGCTCAGGTCATAATTTCAGGGTCCTGGGATGGAGTCCCTGGGTCATTGGGCTCCCTGCAGAGTGGGGAGTCTTCTTCTCCCCCTCCCTCTGCCCCTCTACCCAGCTTATGCTTGCTCTGTCAAATAAATAAATAAAATCTTAAAAAATAATCCACACTCCTCAGCCAGGTCTATGAAGCTCTTCTTAAACCCTCCAGGCTGGTCTTTATCCTGAGCGTTCCTTATTCCTCTCTTATGGTGTGTGTTTCAGGCTCTCAAACACTGACACACTGAAGGAAGGTATCACGGATTTAAACTTTGGGTGCTTAATCATACTGTTCCTCTACTAGAATGCTCTTTGCCATTCCTTCCCCTTCGCGTGTCTGGTTCTCCCTCATCTTTTTAATTTTTATTCAATTACTCCTTAGGAGGCCAACTTTGATTCCCAAGGCTAGGCTGGGCCAGGCTAGGCTAGGGCTCCTCGTCTGTGTTCCCACAGCCTTCCTAAGGCACAATCCCACTTTGGGCTGCAATTCCCTGCTTACTTGTCTGTCTCTCCCACTAAACTGTGAGCTCCATGAGAGAGGACCTACTCATCTTGGTGCCTAGCACTACCTCTGGTTAAATAAATATTTGTTGAGTGAAAGAATCTAAGTGAGAGTGTGTAACAGCTGGTCTGAGAAAACATACATTATTTTGTGGAGTAAATACTCAAATTAAAATGTATTCCCATTTTCCCTTCTTGAACGTAGAATAATTTCCTTATGCTCAGTACTCTCCCTCTCTTGGAATTCCCCTCCTTCCTTTTCTGCCTACTGAACTCCCAACTTCAAGACCCAGCTCCCGGGGTTCCCTCATCTAGAAAGTTCTTGGATTGCATCTCCTTTGGGTGCCCACAGTTCAGACCCTCTCCTGGGACTTCTCATGCTGACTGTTATTTTCCCACTGATTTGTCTCCCCTTTGCACTTGACTATGGACCGATGAGGGTCTAGACTGGATCTGTTTTATTACTGTGTCCCCAGCACTTAGCCCAGCTACGACAGTAGGTGTCCAGGAGACTTTTAAGGAAAGAAAAGGTGCAGGAAGGGAAAACATATATTGTGAGCTGGGTTATCAAGAAAATGCGGCTGTTGGCCCGTGGGAGGAGTGAAAGTCATTTTGGGGACTGAGTAAGTGGAAGCAGTGGGGGTAGGGGGAGACGGTGGCACAAGGGATAGGAGACAAAGGGCGAAGCCAGGCTCTAAGAGGAAGAAACCTCTTTCCTCTAAGAGGAAAGGCAGGTTGGAGAGGGGATTGGAAGGGACTTGGAGACAGAAAGAGAGAAGGGACAGTGCCTTGATTAGAATTCCTACCTTGGGAGGCAGGAGGATTTGAGGAGGAGTGAAATGGAGACTGGCAGCTCTAGGAAGCAGCCCCCAATGTCCAGCCTAACTCAGGTTTGAGGATCTCTTTTGGGAAGGCTGGGGGTTGGGGTGGGGGCCACAGGAGATTATAACTCTAACTTCCCGTTTAAACCTTCCATGGTGCTCCCTCCCCCAACCAGCCCTCTTCTTTTTCACAGTCTTGCCTTCTTTTCTTTCTTTCCTTCCCCATTGTGGCTCTGTGAACTGGATTTAAAAGGAAGAGAGACCCGGAGGATAGGCAAGAGGAGTCCTTGATTCCTGACCGTCTGTGTCTAGAAGGGGGCTCTGTGTTGGGGAGGGGGCTGTGTTTGCGGGGTGACCAGTAGCTCTGGGTGCGGCCCGGAGACCGGGGCGTGAAGGGGCTCTGATCAGGTGGTGTGAAGCTGTGATGGAGTTTTTATGAGCCGCGGGGGGGGGGGGGGGGGGCAGAAGTGTCGGGGGGAGCTGTTTGGGGACTGAGAAGGAGTACTGTGAGGGGATGGTGTAGGCGTTAGAGGAGGCAGTGGGGGACTCTATCAGTGTGGGGTGCAGCGAGAAGGAACTGGTGGAGGAGGTTTAGGGGGCACCCACCTCGTGTCCCGGCTCCGCGGATGCGAGGGGGCTCGCAGCTGAGGTTGCCCGCACCGCTGCTGTTGAGGAGGGCCCCCCCCGGGCGGCACAGGGAAGCCCCCGGCCCGGGTCCGGACCCCTGCGCGCTCCGGTTCAGCTTTAGCAGCTCCATGGCCCCGGCCCAGCCACCGCCTCCCTCCGCTCGGCCGGGCGGGCTCAGGCTGCGGCTCCACCTGCTCCCGCAGCGGTTCGGGCGGAGGCTCCCGCCCCGCCTGGTTCCCGCCCCCAACCTTGGCCCCTGCCTGCCCCGCCGCTCCTCCTCCGTTCGCCCCGCCTAGGCTCGCCTCTCTCCCAGGCTCGTCCGCCTCGGTCCCGCCAGGTGACTCTCCGCCCCCCTCCCACGCTCAGGACTTCCACGCTCCCCCCACCCACCGGGACTGTCCTTCAGGCTCGCCCCCTCCCTAGTCTCTGCGGTCTTCTCCTAGAGATTTCCTTCCCGCCCACTCCCCTTCATCACCGTCCGGGTTCGGCGGAATTCTTGGGAGTGTGTGTGTGCGTGTGTGTGTGCATGCGTGTGTGTGCGTGCACGCGCGTGTGTGCCTGTGTTGGCGAGGGTAGCGGTGGGGGTTACGGGTGGATGGAGGGGTGGCGGGTAGGGAGGTTGCGGGGAGGCGGGTAAGAGGGGTTGGGTGGGGTGCGGCTGCCGTGGGATCTAGCATTTTTCCCTGGTGGGTCAGGGGACGTGGAGGTGGCATTTAACACAGTGGCATCAGGCGCGGGGTACTGTACTATGCCGCAGTGGCTCCAGTGACCGCGATACCATAGTTCCCGGCATCTCCTCGCCAAGGGGCTGGAGTGGCACCTGAATCTGCCCCCACACCCTCCACCTCCTACTTCGGGGCCCAACACCTAAGCTTCCACCCAAAGCTCCCAAGGAACCCTCCGCAGCAGGCAAGGACCGCGAGCGGGGGGTGGTGGCGGCGGCGGGCAGCATTTGTCCTCGGGAATCTTGGCGCGCAAAAGGGCTGCGCGGAGGAAGAGTCTGACTTGGGTGTGAGGGCGGCCTGGGTAGCAGAGAGAACTGCTTAGAATAAATGGGGGAGGGGTGGGCTGATGGTGGGGTTTGGTTCCAATCCCGGCCCATCACTGGCACAAAAGGGAAGGAGGCGGCTGGCTCTCGTGGTCTCCAGGCAGCGCCCACCCTCACCGTCACACTGACGCTCCCTGTTTGCTCTCCGTGCAGTTGGAGCAGCCTGTGTGGGGTGGCAGGTTCCCACGAGAGGGGACCCGAAGGGCGCCAGATCACTGGGGTGCAGCGGGAGCAAAGCTTAAGGGGGTATGCCCAGGACTGAGGTGGTGGGTTCAGTTCCTCAGGCAGGACTTGCCTCCACTAATATTTCAGCGAGGCTAGCTATCCATTCTCCTCCATTCCAAGGAAACTCCAATATGACTTTGAAATTCCACTCTCTGGCCCCCAGCAGTATCTGTTAGAGGTGGGGGCCTCAGTCAAAGAGCAGTTCAGACTGTGAATGAGATCCGAGTTTATGGGGAGTTCAGAGAGCCCTCTCCAATTTGTCTTTTGGAGAGGACCTGTTCCAGCTAGCACTGAGTTTATAGGGGCTGGGGCGCTGAAGGAGGATCTAAGCCTGTGGTGGGTGGGGATGTTGTCACCTGTCTCCCCCCACTGCCCTCCTCCTGGCACTGCCTGCCTTCCCCATCAGAGCGCCCTGGACCAGAAGAGCCTGATTTGCTGTTTGTTCAGCTCCAGCACAGGTGGCACCTCAGATAACCTGCTGGACTTTTCCCACATTGGATGACGGGGTTTGTGGGGGCGGGGAGCAAAGGAAATGTAGGAGAGAGAGGAGTGGAAGTAGGAGTAGCCGGGCATTCACTTGTTCAGCAAAGTATGTGCCAGCTATAGGGCTGTGTACTAGTTGTCTGATACATTCTGTGCCCGAGTAGCTCCCACTCTCCTGGGGGAAAGTGACAGGTAAGCCAACGATTACAGCATATGGTTGGACGAGCCTCTGCGAAGATACACAAATCAGAAATTTAGGAATCAGCCTGGCTGCCTTACTCCCTTATGTTCCTTCACCTGGAATAGAGGCTGTGACAAAAAGCCCAGACTCTTCTCCAAATACGAGGGATTTATTCTGCAGCTGCAGAGAAGCTTCGGGAAGTCAGCCCTCAACTGCGAGGCCCTTGGGGAGTTGGCCGAGCCGAGGAAAGCCTGCTTAGGCGAGGTCATGTTCCCTTCCTGAGGCATCCTGCATCCAGTGACGGCTCAGCACAGAGGTGCAAAGGTTCAGCCTCCTCACCCCAACAGAGGACAACTCTGAAGGATGTGCACAGCTCCTCACGGGCTTGACCGAGGCCTTTGTGGGGACTGAATCACTGCTCTGCTTCTCCCTTCACCCCGTCCTTTCATCCTTGCTCTTGCACAGGTGTTGACTCCAAGAGCACTCCTTAGTAAACATCCTCCACAGTAATCTCTGTCTCAGACTCTGCTTCCTGGGGAACGTAACTGCCTCCCTCCCATAGTCAATCAATCATGAAGTCCTGTTGATTTTAGCCACTGAGTGTTCCTTGAATCAGTCTGCTTGCATCTGCACCGACATTATCCCACTGTTCCTTGCACCGCTCTCCTAGCTTCTTCCGTGGTCCGCCACCTTTTGCTGATGCCTCCTCACATCCACCCTCCACCTTAAAGCCGGAGTGATACGTGCAGAACACAAATCGGATTGTGGCACTCTTCTGACCTTTGCTTTGGGGATAGAGAAAACCTTTACCCAGAGTCTCTGAAGCCTGTGTGGTCTGCCTCCTATTGACCTCTCTAACCACCTTATTTCAAGTCCCCGTGGCCCTTGTTCTCTTCCCTGTAGACGCACTGGCCTTCCTTTAGTCCTTTTTTTTTTGGATATATTCTGTCAGTTACATGGCTTTTGCACATGGTCTCTGGAAGCTTTCCTTCTTTTATCGAATTAACTCCTGTTCATCCCTCTCATCTCAGCTTAAGGTATCAGCATTTCTCAGGGACGTTTTTCCTGGCTTCCCCTCCTGTGGTAGGCAGAATTATGAAATGGCACCAAAGGATTCTCATCTTGTACGATCTCCTTCCCTAGAGTGTGGGTAGAACCTGTAAATATGATGAGATGCTACTTTCACCATTATGTTGTATGACAAAAGAGATTTTGCAGGTGTAATTAATGCTACTAATCAGTGGACTTCAAGATAAAGAGATTATCCAATGAGTCCTAACCAAGTCACAAGAATTTACTCTGTTGGCAGCAGAGGAGGACATCATTTGAAGAAGAAGGATTTGACACACGGTTGCTGGCTTGAAGACGGAGGGGGCCACGTGGGAGGGAATGCAAGGGGCTGTGGCTGGCTTGAGGAAGGAGTAGGCTGCAGAGCACGTACCTGAGAGTGGGTGCTGGTTAAGAGCAGTCTCTGACTGACAGCCAGCCAGAAAATAGGGACTTCAGTCTTAAGACCGCAGGGAACTAGATCCTGCCGATGACAAGAATGAGCTCGGAAGCGGGAGAACCCAGAAAAGAATTTCATCTGGCTGACACCTTGACCTCAGCCTGGTGACACCCTGAGCAGAGGACGCAGCCATATTGTACCAGACTTCTGGCCCACATGCCGGTGACCTACTAAGCGGATGTTGTTTTAAGCTTCCAAATTCATAGTAATTTGTTGTAGTAGCAATAGAAAACGAACACACCTCTCAGTCGCAGGAAGTAGCAAATACAGACCCTTGCAAGCCACGGGGGGAAGACGTGGAAGTGCTGGAAATTTTAGGCTTAGAAATATTTGGAGTAACAGCTATGGCAGCTGGTGTGGAGAGCAACTTGAGGGATGGGACAGGTTGGGAGTCCATGACGCAACTCAGGTGACAGATGATAGCGGCTTGAGCTAAAGTCATGGAGGCAGTGAAGATGGATCCAGGAGCTGTTTAGGAGGCAGACAGAATTTAGAGGATGCTTCCATGTGGAGGGTGAGGGAGGAGGATGAGATGAAAAGGAATAAGTTTTCTGGTAACTAGATAGGAGCTCTTTGGTGATCACCTACTCTGTTCAAAGCACATTACTTTTAATCCTCACCAAGAACTACACGTTTCAGTCCAATATGGTTGATCACTATTTTAGCTGAAAAAACTGCGGCTCAGAGAGAGAGTTCAAGTAACTTTCCCAAAGCCATAAAACTACTTAGTGAAAAAGTTACAATCCAAAGCCAGGGGTTTTGGGCATCACGATTTAGGTGCTCACATACGATGATGTTTCCAAAAATGAGCAAAAAGGTTTTACTGAATTTCTCCGATCACCTTCTTTCTCTCATTTCACACAATATTTTTTCCAATGTTTTTGGACTTGTAAAATCTCTCATGTCCTCTCCCCAACCCCCGCCCCCCGCCACCACTCACGCATACCATCCTTCCCTGACAATAAATAACCCGGCCTCCCACTTCATAGAGAAAATAGGAACCCTCAGACAGCAACTCCCACCAGCGATCTGTTCCATTTTGGACCTGATAAGTTTCAGATGCTTATTAGACATCTAGTAGGAATTCCAGTAGGAAGCGGAATATACAGGTTGCATAGGAAGTAATACAAACCATAGAATTAATGAGAAATGAGGAACCAGGTCAGAAGTCTGGAAAAGACCATATTTAAAGACTGGGTAGAGAAAGGCCAGCCGGGGAAGGAGACCAAGAGGAGCAGACAGAGAGCTGGGAGGAAAACAAGGGGAGGAAGCCATCATAAAAAAGAAAGGGAAAACAAAAGAGAAAGGAGAAGAGGGGGAGAAGGAGAGAGGGAGAGAAGGAGAGAGAGCGAGCGAGAGAGAAGTTAATTAATTTCAAATGCAAGATTCCTGAGAAGGCAGGGAGATATGGAATTCAGAGCACATGTGGAAGGTTCTAGCTTTTGATAGGAGTAGAGACTCAATTGTAAGAGGAAGTTAGAAGAGAATAATTATAGATGCAAATAAGTCACGGCTGAGCAGCTAGCAACTATTAATTCCTAGACGCCTTGGCAGCTAAGTGTGGCTTTATGAGCACATGTTGGACAGTGGTTGTGGGTGGAAGTGAGATAGGAGAGGAGTGGACTGTTTCTTCCTCTTTGCCCTTTCCTGCAGGTTGAATGTGAATCTTCAGTCATGCCATGAAGATAACACACTAGGGATGGCAGAGTGATAAGATGGTAGGAGCCTGGGTCTCCTATACTCGAGCTGTTTTACTACTCAGGTTCTCTTGTATGAAAAAGGAACTGCAGTCTGGAGGACCTACATATTTTCTCCTCTTGTCATAGCGACTTGTTTTGTATCTTAATTTACACAGGCGGTGCATAGATTTAATGGGAGCTGCTGTCTTGTATTTCTATTTTTTCTTTGAAGTTGGAGATCTGGTTATCAGTGAGTGGTGTGTGGTGTGTGTGTGTGTGAGTGGATAAGACTGAACTTTAGTAATCAGTTTTTTTTTTTAGATGGTTTTTAAAGAAAACTATATAAAATGGGAAAGGGGGAGCGGACACTGGAGGAATGTAGTAAGTAAGTAAGTAAGCGTTGGGACCCACTTAGGAGTTGGTGACCATGACTTTCTAGTGGTATCAGTTTCTCCAGCAGAGCTCAGATGGTTGGATGCAAGCATGGACACTATTGATTGTTCAGTTCATCCAAAGTTGATATTTTGCCAGTTGGGTGGGAGTGAAAAACAAAAGGACAAAGGCAAAATAATGGCCACGAAATCTCACTTGGAGAAGACAGAACTATGAAGTGAGTAACGAAGTCTAAAGTGAGTAGGCGTCAGAAGCTGGAGCTGTCAGCAGGGAGAAAGGGAAGAGAGTAGTGCAAAGATCGTATGGATGAGTGTCAGAGAGCAGGGGTGTACTGAGAGTGAAGAAGCAGCATCGGCGAGCACAGAGGACCCCATATCTGTGCACTGAGCTGTGAAAGGAAAAGGAGACACCCCTTTCTGCAGAGGGTGTGCTATCCTCACAGGACTGCTGGCTTAGGTAACATGGGAGTTGGGAGAATGTTCAAAGAAGCTTGTGTTGGGAAAGGGGTTACAGAGGGGGAAACTCCTCTGAGAAGCTTTCCTGGGTTTCTCTCCTAGGTACTTCTGCAACACCTCGTACCTTTCGTTACGGTAATTCTTACACTTACATGTTTTATAGTTGTCCTTTTGCTTACCTATATTCCAGGGCTCTGGCTCCTGCCATTTTCTCCAACAGGTTCTCAAACCACTTTCCACACTATTCTCATTACTTGTTTGCTGTCTTTGTGCTCAAGGAACCTTGAATTGCTTATAGTTTCATGGTGCATTCCATGCTGTTCATCGCCCTTGCACCTTGCTCATGCCGTTCCCTCTAACTAAAGGCATATGGGCATTGGGGAGGTGAGGGCCGGGAGGTGATGGATATAGATTGTTTCCAGAAGATGGTTTATAAGAGGAAAAAAACTCCAAGTAATCGGTCAAGTGGAGAAGGGGGAATACCATGAGCAGAGGAGGGCATGAAAATGAAGTGCTAAGAGGGTAGAAGATATTTCTCAAAATCAGGAAATTCCATCTATGCCAGGGATTAACTCAGCCTTTAGGGAGAATGGGGTTGCTCAGGATCAGGAAACAGGGGACTTGAGATCAAGGCAGGGAGGGAACTGCAAAGTCAGTATGGATGACCACAGGAAAGAGACCTTGACCCTCATCCCAGAACAAGTCAGAAACCTAAGAGGTCAAGGAAGCAAGTGCAGGATGTCCTGACAGAGGGCCAAGCTCAGTTCTGAGGGAAGTTGCTTCTTTGATTCAAGCCTTGACCTGCCAAGGTTGTCACGTTTTTTTGGTTTCTGTGTGTGTGTGTGTATGTGTGTGTGTGTGTGTGTGTGTGTGTTTTGAAGGGCAGTGCTGGCCCACCAAGCTTGACTCTTACAGCTAGAATAGTTTACCTTTCCCTTGGGGAAGTCTCAGTCACCTAGCTACTGCCACACTGGCTCAAGTGTGGGCACATGATCCTTCTTTCAATATTCTGTATCACAATTGAGATAAGCGGGGAACGTTTAAACAACACTTCAGTAAATGTTCTGGGGAAACAACTAAAGAGGGGAGACTATAGTGCGTAATGCACAGTCAGATAACCTGCTTTATAAGGGACTGCTTCTTCTAGGCATCTTGCAGCTCCACAAAATATTAGCTTTTACCCAGGAAACCCCGTGTTCACACACACATACACACACACACACACACAGTGGTGTGAGGGGCGTGGGCTAGGCTCTGCCCCCAGCACCTCTGGCTCTGACACGCATGCACGGCTAGGAGAGGAACCAGTCACAGGGTAGTCCTTGGGGTGCCCACTCACCCGCCGGCTCAGCCCTCCCTCTGTGGCTCATTAGGCTGCCTTCTCTCCACATCTTTCAAGGCCTTCTCTTGTCTGCGTTTCTGTGATGTGCAGCTATGTTTCTGTGCTGAGCTCCTGCCCACACACTCCCTGCCCACGTAGGAGGCTCTTCTCTTGGGATAATTAAAGAGGGAGCAGGCTGAGAAGACAGACGGGTTGGAGCTGGAGCAGGCAGGGGTGTTGGTCAGAGGAAAGCAGCAAGGGGAAGGACCACCTTCCGGAACCTGGGACTTGTGCTGGGGAGAGCCGAGCACACACACAAAGGGGCTGGAGCTCACCGATGGCTACGCTTGGCTTCAGACATGGCCTCTCGCATGTACACCAAGAGAGGGCTGGATCTCCTAGGTCAGGGTCTCATTTGAAAGCTAAAAAATCGGAAGTCACCAGAGAGAGAGCATCCATGAACACACCCGAGTTACGAGCCTGTGGGGCCCTGTGGTACCTGTTGGTGAACAGCAAGGTTGAAGACAAGCCAAGATACTGAAACTGGAAAGGCAATGCCAGACAGAGGGCCCATGTGTGTTCAATGAAAAGCACAAAGATTTTTCAAGCTGTAGGAGAGGGCAGTCCTGAGTACTCCCAGCTATTCGGTAGTGCTGCCCCCAACAGGGCTACCTCAGGGTCTGACTTGGCACAACTTCCGGCATCATCACTGCTGCATTTTAGTCTTTGCTAAAAAATCAAGAGTTTTTACAAGCCAGTTGAGACCACGGTTCTGTCCCTAAGACTCCATTTTTCCCTGGCCCTAAGATTTTAGTTCTCCTAGCTTTACGAGGCTTGGGCTGGAGGTAGGAGGGGAGGGAATGGGAGCCCTGCGCCCTCTGCTGGCCAGATCGGGCATTGCCAGGACAGACCGGAGGCCCAGGGCTGAGCAGGGCCAGACCACCTGTGCCCCACTGCCTCAAAGACACAACCTCTGCTAGAGGGGTAGGAATAACGGTCATAGCTACCATTCATTATTAAGCACTTGCTACTTGTCAGGCACTGGCAGGCAGTTTACATCATTATCTCATTTACATTTTAATTCTCCAAGCATCACTTTCAACAACCCTGAAAGATTGTGTAGGAGGCTGAGAGTCCCCCAGCTAGTAAGTGATATTTCAGAACTAAAATCTGACTCGGATTGGCTCCAAGCTCTTTCCCATCTGTTGTGCTTTTAGGCAGCCTCATACCTGCCCTGACTTGGGTCTTGACTCTGACCCCAGCTCTAACTGGCTTAACCATCCTTTTCTGATCTGAGCCTCAAGCCAAACCCTAGCTTCAGCCTCAGGCTAGAATCCACCCACCTTACCTCCTGCTCCTGGCACCTAGTGTTTGCACTGGATCTTTCCTTGGGTTGGATGGTCCTTCTCCCTATGAATGTGATTTCCTCCCAAGCTTGATACTTAATTTCCATCTGTCTCTTGGGCGAGCAGCCAAACTCTCAGAAAGAAAAAGATGAAGTAGGGAGGCCGAAGAAGACTCTGCATGTGTGTGTGTGGGGGGGTGGGTGGGTGTAGCTAACTGGGAACATTGAGGAGGAGTGTACATCTCAAATCTTAGCCAGGCCAAGGTGTCCTGAGGTTAGTGATCCCAGGAGAGACGTGGGTGAGGCCGTAGGTCCCGTGGGAGGGAGAAGAGCTGAGCTAGAATCAGCTGGGCTCTCAGCAGCAGGGCCCTTGAACAATTCTTATAGGAGAATTACAGCTCACCCCTGTGGGAATCCAGCAGCCCCTCCAAAACTTCTGCCCTCCTCCCACAGCTGCATGGGTGCAGATCTCCAGAGCACTGGGTGGTCCTTTATCTTGGCTGCAGCCCTGAGATCAATACTTCAGCACATTGGGCAGGCTTGCTGGTGATTAACAAGCTTTGCTCTGCACTACTGGCTTCTTCTCCCCTGGCTACCCCCGATACTGCTCCCGACAGTCCTTCTTAAGAAAGGCAGGAGCTTGCCTGGCCTTAGCTGCAGCTGAGGTGGCCCCTTTACTTATCTCTCTGAAAGAAACAGCAAGGCAGACCTAGGTTTTATTCCATGTGACTTGGGACCCCTGTGATATCGGGCAAATTACCTAGTCTCCCAGAGCCTTGGTTTCCTCATTTTAAAATGGGGTAGTAGTAGCATCTTTCTCATGTAGTTGCGAGAATTGATTGGAACAATGCACTTAACCCAGGACCTGGCACAGAATAGCTTCTCAATAAGTCATATCTAATATTTTTAGTTGCCCTCTAAACTTCAGTTTCTGACTTAGAAAAATAAGGATAATAACAATTTAAGCTTCCTAACATTGTTGTAAGAGATAATGAGGTAATGTATGAGATAGCAGTTATGAATGATTCCATAACAGTGTGTGAAAAAATGGGACCTTTCTTTGGTTCCCTAAATCAGACTATTGTCATCTAAGCTTTTAACTGCCCACCTTATGGAAAATTTAATCTCATTCTATGTTTGCTGGCTTTCTTTCACTGTCTTTTCCCACAATTTAGTGTCTTGCAAAATGTCTCTGTGGGTTTTATGTTGAACAGAAAAGGGGGGGAGGCGGTGGGCAGGAGGAAGGCCTGAGTTTAGAGACCGTGCTGGGTTATGCGGATACGCATCTTGCTCAAGCCTGTTCTTCCCCTAGGTGGCGCTGCTCTGAGGCTCCAGTGCCAGTTTGAGCCAGGGTCATCTTTCTCCCCTTTCCAAAGACTCTATTCATAGTGGTCCCTATTCTGGACCCCCCGTGAAAGTGGGGTCCAGGCTGCTTTCCTCCCCAGAAACCCTGTGATAGGTAGAATTTTGGCTCCCATTACCTTGCCATCTGGTGTTACTCCTGTGATTATGACAAAAAAAAAAAAAAAAAGGACTTTGTGGTAGTAAGATTAATAATCAGCTGACCTTAAAGTAGAGAGATTATCTTGGATTATCTAGGTGGACCTAATCTAAGCACAGGAGCTCTAAAAGGCAGAGATCTTTCTCAGTCTTGTAATAGAAGGGGAAGTAAGAGATTTGAAGAATGAGAAAGATTTCACAACAGCTTTGTTGGCTTGAAGATAAAGGGAGCATGTGTCAAGGAAACAAGGGCCTCAGTTTTACAACCAAAAGAAACTGTATTCTTCTAATAACCTAAGTGGTCCTGGAAGCAGATTCTTTTCCAGAGCCTCCCGGAAGGAGGCCAGCTCACCCAACACCTTGATTTTGGCCTTAGAGGCCCTGAACAGAGGACCCAGTTGTACCCACTGTGCTGGAATTTCTGACTCACAGAATTGTGATATTATAAAGGGGTTCTGTTTTAAGCTGTTAAACTCATGTTTATGTGAAACATGTTATAGCAGCAAAAGAAAACTAATACAATACTTAAGAATCCCATTCCTTTTCTTAGTCTTGGGGCATCTCCTCTCCTCGGGTTCAGAAGCTCCTGCTTCTTCAACTCTAAGCCCTCACAGACAATTGGGCACAATTCACCTAGAATCCCTTTTGTCACAAACAAAAGTTAGGGTAAAGAGTTTCTGAAAATTTCTATTCTTGACTCTGTAATTCAAACAGCTTTGGGGCACCCATGTGGCTCAGTTGGCTAAGCGTCTGACTCTTGATCTCAGCTCAGGTCTTGATCTCGGGGTTTTGAGTTCAAGGCCTGCACTGGGCTCCATGGTGGGCATGGGGCCTACTTAAAAACAAACAAACAAACAAAACAAAACAGCTGTAAGTCCAGGAGATACAAAGATTTAGTACTTTCTTATGATGGGAGGAGGGATGAAATGGATAAAACCTAAATGAGTATCTCAGTAAACTTTCCTGCCACATATATAAGTACTTTGCTTAGTACTTACTACACAGTAACTAATATTAATATTCTGCCCATTCTACCTGTCCTGACCTAACTCTATCCAGTCTGATCCCAAATTGGTAGAACAGTGTCTGTCATGCAGTGATGGAAGTCACTCCCCAGCACTAGAGGACCCCAGCATGGTGTTGCTGATATTCAAGATGTCTTCGGGCTTGCTGGCTCCACCATGAGGAATCCTCCTCATCCTGGAACTGCAGAGGCAGAGCTAGACTTGCCTTGGGCCCCAGAAGAGTTTTGTTTCTGCATCCAGAACAGGGAAGATGGCCAGAACAGGAGGATTCTATGGGGGCAGCAGGAGCCGCCTGTTCTAAGAGAGCCTTCTCCTGGGACAGGTATGCACATTCTAGTGGGTCAATGGAAAGCTTATTCTCAGCTCCCTAAATCCATCGGGTACCACAAAAATGGCCTGTATAACATACCCACCCATGTCTAGCTCAACACAATTTGAGGGCAGCGATGGTAGGAAAATCTCTTAAGAAATCAACATGCATCTTTCTCCAACATTAGGCCTTTACCTGTCTCAACTCCCATCTCTTTGGTTGCCAAATATATATTTGAGGATGTACGCTGTGTCAGGCACAGTTTTGGCCCTGAGGAGACAGAGATGAACAAGACAGACTGAGTGCCAGCTCTCAGATTTTGTGAGGAAGAGATGAGAAATAATCACATAGTTTTAAATGAATTACTGTGCAATGATCCTCGTCGTGTCTCCTGACACCTGGACTCCAGCCATAGCCTCAGTTCCTACGGCTATCTGAGAAAGGTGTGTTCCCAGTCTCTCATGTCTGGGCGCACCTGTGTCACTGGCATCCACCGTATCTGAAATGTTGTTCGGTGTTGAGGACACCAACAGTTCTGAGGGAATGTCTCCATGACCCCACATCAGCAGATGCTCCCACACATCCTGCCCTGACAGCACCCAGGGCCCTGCCCTTCATTCTCTCCTACTACCTGTAATAATTATTCTTGATATTCAGTAATTGATGATTTGGCATCTTGAAATCATGGGCCAACCTGATCAGGGCTGTTTATATCTCCTCTGTGGTCTTGCTTTCATGGGTTCTTGAAAGTCGTATTACGAGCTCTCCACCCACAAGCTCCCATATCTTTGCTTCCTGCCCAGTATGGGATGTCCCCACCTAAAACCTTCCCGGCACGAGCATAATAAGAGTTTTTTGCCTGTGTTTTTCCCTTGCTCCTTCTCCTTCCTCACCACCCTGGTGCTTCCCTGTGTGGCCCTGCATGGGGGTGTGCCCCTTCCTCTTGGGGACTGTAAATAATAAATTCTTCTTTCAATGGCATTGACCTCTATGTGTCATCCCTCAGTCATACTGATAAATTAAATCCAAAGTACATGTTATTTTATTTTATTTTTTTTGACTATTCAGAACAGCTTTATTTGAAATAGACAGAAAGTGAAAGCAACCTCGATGTCCATCAATATGTAAATAGATAAACACATTATGGTATATTCATACATTTCCCATTGGTGATTTTATGACCTAAAACTTAAAACAAAGAAACCCAAGGTACATTTTAAAATGCCACCTGGCACAGCTTAGACTAAAGACTGGCCAGGCCCTGGAGGAGCTAAAGTTGTGACCAGGGTGAATATGATTCGGAGATGATATCAGATTCCTCCCCAGAGACCCCACAACACTTTCTCTGCCCCAAGCCTGCAGACCTCCCTCCAAGTATGCCAAAGTTACTCAAAAACTCCCCAAACACTAATCTCCAGCTGTTCCCAACCAGGATGTTCCACTCCACCTCGTCTCCATCTGCCACTCTGTCTTTTGAAATATCATACAGAGGGAGGGCTGGATTTCTGGCAGCACCAAAGCCGGCTCTAACAACTGACAGGGTAGAGCAGGGCCAGGCGAGTGGCCCTGTGAACTCTTCTCCCCTTGAAATGCATCCCAGACATGGGGTAGCCCTGGCCCCAGGCTCCAGGGCTGGGCCAGAGGAAGGAAGGAGGAGCAGAGGTGTCTGCTCTGGTCCACTAAGCTAGGTCAAATCACTCAGGGTTCACAAAGTTAAGGATATACGCTCTGGAATGAACTATAATGGTCAGTGTGTATATGTGAATATACCTATGAAAGCATGTGCACACTTTCAACAGTGTGATGCATAACCCAGCTTTGCCTTGGCTCAGCACTGATTCTCAATTCATCATGCACCCCAGCCCCTTTGAATCAAACCCACTAGCTACTACACAGCCCATGTGCCTTGCCCCTGTGACTCAGAATTCAGACAGAATTCATCCTGGCCCACCATTGGCTTCGCCTTTTCCTGTCACTCCCATAAATGCTTAGTGAGGAAGCAAATACTTTACTGAAGTGCAACTTGCAGGCAACATTTGTGAACTTCCCATATGGGAGGCATTTAAAGGATATTTTGGAAGAAGAGGGCTCTGGGTGCATTTCTGTGTGTTCACAAGTGTGTGCACACCTGTGGAGGGCATCTGTGTGTCTATTGGTGGGTGAGTCTCAGTATATAGGTCTTTATGACGTGCATGAATGAATGTATGCATATATAATGTAATATATATATATATATATATATATATATATATATATATATATATATATTTTGTGTGTGTGTGTGTGTGGGTGTAAGGCATACCTATGTTTGTGAGAAAGCATATGTGTTCTGAAAATGGAAACTCCGGAATATTTTCCATGGAATGCATCTTGGGTGCAGTACGTGTGTTTGCAGCTGTGCGCGCGCATGTGCTGGGGAGTGGGGGACGAATGTGTGCTCTACTCCTATCCCTCTAGGTGAGCAGCTACCCTCAATCCATTCCCATCTCTGTACCCAGCAGGCAGGATGGCAGAGTTTCTGCAGGCAGGTGTTCCTACAGCTCTGGATTCCCTGGGAGGAATCCTAGCGCTAGGAATGGGTCACTGTGGGTCTGAGGGTCCCTCCTGGCCAGTCCTGCCCTCTCCACCCTGAGAAGTTCCCTCCCCAGGCTCGCCCTCATCATCAGCTTCAGCCAGTTCCTCAGGCATTGGCCACTCTCGAGTCTGCCACTCGAGCCGTTCGATGCGGTAAGCGATCTTGAGTGCGCTGGACTCCAGCTCGGCCAGGAGGCGAGCAAACTTGGTCTGTAGATCGTCGAGTTGCTCGTCAAGGCCGCGTAGCCGGGACTCTGTGGCTTCTTGTAGGGCAATCTCAGCTGCCTCTGCATTTACGTCCAACTTGTTCATTTTCAGCAGGATCTCACGGCCCTTTTCCTCCATCATGACCTGGGCCTGTGGATACTCGCTCAGGACTTCCCGCAGGTCCTCCTTGCTCAGGCAGAACAGGTCTGAATACCCTAGACTCTTGATGTTGGCTGTGCGGCGGTTCCCAGACATGTTTCCTGTGGCCCATGGGCAGACACGTGGGAGGACAGTTAGTCAGAAGAGGTGTGAGGGGGTTTTTCACTCCTGAAAGGACCCTCCCCCTCTATATTTGTGCTTTGGGGCCTCTCTGTTAATTCTTTCATTCAGTAATGTGACTGGGGACCAGGCCCTGTGCTGGATGGGTACAGCGATCTGCCTGCAAGAATTCACAGACTACAGGCGATAGACATTCAATGGGATAGTTACAAAACAGTATAGCTAGTACAGTGTAGACGTATGCCTCCAGTGCTGTGGGAAGATAAGTAAAGAGCCCTCACAAGCTGGCAGAAACTTTTGGAAAGTTTGGAGGAAGTGATGCCTGACTGAGCAGAAGGTCAGAGAGGAAGGGCAGGGCTGGTGGGGGGAGGCATCCAGGCAGAGGGAGGAGTGTGAGCAGAGGGATGGGGGTAGGAGCCAGTTAGGTGCTGCAGCAAACTGTAAGCAGTCCAGAGTGGCTGAAGTACTGGGTGGGAGGAGAATGGAAAGAGGAGGGGAGAGCAGGGCACACTGAGTGTGGTAAGCCACGACAGGGAGTTCAGACCTTATGCCGAGGGCAGTGGGAAAGTACTGAAATATTTTAAGCAAGGGAGCTGTATGGTATGATTCATATTTTAGGAAGCTATTGGTGAGGTGTTGTGAGGAAGATAGATTAGGCTGACCGCTGCAAAGCTGAGAGCTAGAAGGACTCAGAAGGGGCATAGGAACTATCCTTTGTGAACACTTGCTGTGCTCCAGACATTGCCCTGAAGCCTTACCCACAGAACTCATCTGATCCTCCCAAATAACTCTTTGGGTTTTTAATATCATCCCTATCGAATAGATGAGAACATTGAGGCCTAAAAAAGGGAAATGCCTTGTCCAAAATCACATAGACAGCTGCTGACTGTATCCAGGAAGTGGAGCTGGAAGGGTCCTTGGAGGACAGATGTGAGGCCTTTGGAACAACTAGAGAGTGAGATCCCCGGGCTGACAGCCTGTGTGGCTTCAGTCAGTGACAGTGTGCTCTCCCCTTGCCATGTTCTCCCATCACCTGGGGCCTCAGTGCCCTTGCTTGTGATGAGGCATACCACCAACACCTACTTCACGGGCAGATAAAAGGAATCAATGAGCCAGTGTACACTACCTGGCCTGGCCTGGAGTTGGTGGAGTGAATGGCAATGCCTTCCCTCTACCCTCCTTTCCACTTGGCTGTGAGAAAGTTCCTTGTACTGACTCCAAGTGTGTGTACATAAGTACCTCAACGACCTTGGACAGTTTCCCAAGCATCACTGTACTCCAGTTTCCTTACTGTGAAAATACAGAGAATAGTATCTACCTGAGTTACGGTGAGAATTGAGTGAGTTGGTGCATATGAAGACTTTGAACACGGCATGTAGTAAGTGTGCCATAAATATAAGCTATTCTTATTCTTATCATCTCTGTCACTTTCCACTTGTCTGTTGGTGCCTCGGGTTGACACCCACAGAGCAGATCTACTTCCTCTTCCGAGGGATCCACCTTGTATACTAACTTTGGCTTTGCTTCTTCTCAGAGGACAGACCCTCCATGTCCTGCTTCTCTTGTGAGCCCTCTAGTGACTCAGGTAAGGCCAGGTTTCCTTAACCTGTAGGCCCTGAAGTAGCATCTGGTCTCAGTAGGGGGTTCTGCTCTCCCCCTCCCCCCCTCCCCCCAGCCCTGTCCCAGAACAAACGCTGAGCTGCCCACCTTTGATGAGGGTTCTGCTGTCCCCCTCCCCCCTCCCCCAGCCCTGTCCCAGAACAAACGCTGAGCTGCCCACCTTTGATGAGGGTTCTGCTGTCCCCCTCCGCCCCTCCCCCAGCCCTGTCCCAGAACAAACGCTGAGCTGCCCACCTTTGATGAGGGTTCTGCTGTTCCCCTCCGCCCCTCCCCCAGCCCTGTCCCAGAACAAACGCTGAGCTGCCCACCTTTGATGAGGGTTCTGCTGTCCCCCCTCCCCCAGCCCTGTCCCAGAACAAACGCTGAGCTGCCCACCTTTGATGTTGATGATGCTGATCTCCCCAAAGTAGAGCCCTGCACCAAGCACGGCGTACTGTGTGACACCGTCATCTGCGACCACGGCCAGCTGACCCTCACGGATGATGTACATCTCCCGGCCAATGTCCCCCTTGCGGCAGACGTATTCTCCTGGTGAATAGGTCTGGGGCTGCAGCTTCAGCACCAGCTCCTCCAGCAGGCTGGCCTCACAGTTCTGGAAGATCTGCACCCGGCTCAGAGTAGACAGGTGTACAGACACGGCCACTTCTGCCCGCAACCGCTCAGGCAAGTGCTGTAAGCTGGCTACCTCATTGGTCATCTTCTTGTTGATCTGCAGGTGCTGGTACCTGGGGGCAAAGGCAGTAATAGTTCCTCACCAGGCCCATACATGCCTGCCTTATTCCTTCCATCAGGGTTCAGCCAAGCTTCAGCCAAGGACCCAGTCACCCTGAGATCTCACAGGGGTCATGGGAATGCTGGATAGTGGCTGATGAATATCTTCACTCCAGGGTCACTTCACAGCTATGTTTTGACCTCTTCTTCCTCACCTGGGGCCCAAAAGCCTCCACCAGTTGACAATGAATAAGACACCCTTTACCTACTGTCAAGCTTTACCCCACCCTCCTTTCAGTGACGCCTCGTACCATCCCACTGATACCTCCTTCAATCACCGAGCTCTGTATCTAGCGGCCCTCTGCTTTAGCTCCCCAACTTGCTGACACTTCCTTTTGTTCATCCCATAGTATGGATGACTATGACATAGTCAACCATCTCGTTGGCCATCCCCTGGGAAGTATGGCTCTTCTCCCTTTACCCCTTCGAGGGCCTTCTGAGCCCTACCAGGCAGTGGCAGTTTTTATTCCAGGTTATCCTTCTTTGTGTATGAGTTCCTCTCCCTATCAATCTCTTATCCAACCCAGCCCCCTAAGCCCAGATGCAGCTAGCAGAAGACATTCTTTTCTCAGCCCCACCCAGTGAACCCCCGCTGATGAATGCCATGCCCTAGTTCCCCTGCCTGGCCCGCTAGGCAATAAGGGCCCTGCCACCTTCCTCAGGCTTTATCCAGAACACCTCTCCATGTCCTGGTCTGGGACCCCCAGGTACTCACCAGTCAATAACTCGCTGCTCTAGCCGGCGGTTGACGTGTTGTTGCTTCATGTACTTCTTCACCAGTGCGTGGTCCGGGTAGAAAGCTGCATCTGCAGTGTTCATGTTGTAGATAACAGAGCTCATGCTACCCATGATGGTGGCAAAACCCATGACAGCCAGCAGGAAGTCACCCACCATGAAGAGGTACTCCTCCTCCCGCGCTGGCAGGGGCGTATCGCCCACGGTGGTCAGGATCAGCGTGGAGAAGTAAAAGCTGTAGAGGTACTGGCGCCGCAGACGCTCAAAGCCAGGCTGCGCAGGGTCGGGGTACACCCAGGCGTCACGCCCGAAGCCCAGGTACCGGGACAGGGCAAAGTACAGACAGCTGTTCCAATGGATAACGACAAAAATGTAGAGCATCAGCTTGGTGATGCGAAAGGCGTTTGGGTAAGCTGTGCGTGTTTCTGTGCGGTCGAAGGCCTCAAAGAGGCGGGGCGCACGCAGAAAGCGGTTCAGCCTCAGCATGGGGGTGTGTGGGCCCAGCTGCATGTAGGCTATATCTGTGGGCATCAGGGAAACCAGGTCCAAGAAGAAGCTCCAGGTGCGAGCGTAACGGCTTGAAATCCTGCCCTTGTCCACCACCAGGATGCCCTGGTCCAAGAATCCTGGGGAAGGGGAGGCGGAGACAGGTTGGGATCAACCATGAGATGGGGTCAGGTATGGGGCTGAGTCAGGGCACCTGCCTGCTCCAGTAATAAGGGTGAGGGTGGGCAGGCCAGGTAGGACAGGGAGACAGACATGGGGACAGGGTGGGGGTGGGCATAACCTTGCTCCAGGGTTTCTGGGGTGGGCATAGGGTGTTGTGAAGCATGGAGACCTGTGAAAGTGCTCTCAGGAAGGGGGTCACTTCCTCATGACTGAGAGGCCCTCTTTAGGAAGGTAACACGGAACAAGGTGTCAGCCTTGGGCCCACTGACCTGTGTGGAAGTGCACCACGATGTCTAGTAGGTATAGCAGGTCACTTGTGTAGTCTAGCACTAACCAGGCCACCAGATAACCGTGTTGCAAGTCAGGAAAGCAGGCTCTGCATGGTGGGGACAGAAGAGGTTGGCTCAACAGCACCCTCTGTGTAAGGCAATCTCCCCAAGGCACTCAGCACTCTGCCCTGGGTCCTCTCTTCCATGCTGCCCCTCCTTCCGGCCCTGCCCAAGGGCCTGCCCCTTTCCTTGGCCTGACTCTTGAGCCCTTCTCTCTGCTTAAGGCCCTTCTTTCAGCCCTGCCAAACCTGCACACGATGATGATGAGGTTATACATTACTGGGAAGACCATCGTGTTTAGCCACCAGTAGTAGTAATCCCCAGATGGGTCTAGGACAGGCAGCGACTTCCTGTGGAAGGAAGAGGAGAAGCAGTGTTTCATTTTTTTTCACCAGAAATTCATTGTTGAGTTTGTCACTGGGGGCATCAAGAAGAATTAGGCTCCATCCAGTTAGGTGGACAGATCTGACACAGGGGACCAGGATCTCTCACCTGGCCTTGGATGGGGCAGAGGGGCTGGACTCCGTTGTCTTCACCTTGCTGTCCTGGCTCATGCTTCCGTGGCCTGATGCCTGGATGTGGACTATCCAGGGCCTTTGCCTATAGGTGGCTTCAGGAGGTGGGGACTAGTGCCCGCCTGGCTGTCTGGAAGAGGCTGCCCTTGGTCTCCAGCTGCGATTCCTCTGCCTCTGACTTCTGAAGCTCTTAGCAACACAACCAGGGCCAGCCCCTACTGAAGGGGCAGAGGCAGTGTGGCTCCAGCGCCCCGCCCTGTCTCCCAGGGCCTGGGCTTACACCTGCCCAACTAAACATCCCTAATGAGGTCCCTGGAGAAGGTGGGGGTGCATACCTCAGAGGTAAGGCTGGGCCTTGTTTCTTCCCCCCCCTGCCAAGATGAACTACTTAGGGGTCCTCTAAATCAGGAGACGGGGGTGCCAGAGTAGGCTCAGATAGTCATTCTGTTTTACTTTGTGCAAGTTCTCTGCTTGGGCTTCATTATTTATTCATTTAACAACTATTTACTGAATGGCTCATTTGTGTCAGGCGCTGGATTGTCTAGGGACGGACAATGCTTGTCATATCAAATGTGAGCTCTGTTTTCATTATCTGCACCCTTGTCTACATCCATGCTCACTTTACCTCATTTTTAAAATTTTTTATTTTTTACCTCATTTTTTAAAAAAGATTTATTTATTTTAGAAAGATGGAGAGAAAGTGTGTGTGTGTGCATGCACAGGTGGGGAGGGTCAGAGGGAGGGGGAGAGAGACAATCCCAAGCAGACTCTCCTCTGAGTGTGAAGCTTGATGCGGGGCTTGATCTCATGACCCCGAGATCATGACCTTAGCCGAAATCAAGAGTCAGACTGCTTAACTGACTGAGTCACCCAGGCACCCCCACCTTACCTCATTCTTACTGGATGAATGTGATGGGGGCCATTCTGTGGGGGTTTTGCCCCCATTCCTTTCCTGTTACCTCTAGTACCTGATCCCATCGGCTATTCCATGTGTTATCTAGATCCCCAACCTCCTACCGTTTTCTCTTTCTATGAACATGCTTTAATCTCTCCCCTACCAAAACAAAAAAAAAAAAATCCTGAAAATTCTCCCTCAACCTGATGTCCCTTTCACTTCTATCATCTTTTCTCAGTCAACAGGTCATCATCAGAACACCTGCTATGAGCCAAGCCAATATTATGCTCAGTATTGGGGATAAAAGATGCATGAAACACACTCCCTGCCCTCTAGAAACTCAGAGTTTGGTAGGGGAAATAGTCGGGTAGATAGGCAGTTACATATCAGTTTGATGGGTACTCTATTAGGTGGCTAGACATAGGGCTGTTACACTGTAAGAAGGGTCCCAACTGAGTCTGGGTTCTGTAGGATGAATAGCAGTTAGGTCTAGAGATGGGAGAATGAAAAGCAGTAGAGGCAAAGTGCATAGAGTGTGCAAAGGCATACAGACTTTAAAAAACATGGGTGACTGGGAGACATCAACTGGTTTCTGTAGAGAGTGTGAGGGGCTAGGGGTGCAAGATGAAGCTGAATGGAGAACAGAGGACAGCCCAGGGAGAGCTTTCTTAGCCATTTTATAAAGCTGGGGTTTTATCTTAAAGCAATGGAGAATCTGTGAAGTGTTTTGCATGGTTAAGTGATATAGTCAGATACGTGTTTTTGGAGCGTTTCACAGAAGAAATGTCTATAGTCCCCAACATTTTATTTTACTTTTTTGAAATCCTCTTTTCCCATGGCTTTTGTGACACCATAATTTCTTGCTTTTCTATTTATTTTTTCTTAGTCTTTTCATAAGTTTGTCCACCCTTTCTGTGTTGGCATTTTTTAAGACTCTGACCTAGGCCTTCCTCTCTTTCCACGCTCCTGGCTCTCTCTGGCCAATCTTGGTCTCCCACAGGATCCCGTTTCCCATCTACTGACTCCCAGGAGCTCTGAGCTGCAGACCTATCTATACCACTAACTGCTCAGTGGATATCCTTATTTATTATTATTACTATCATTATTATTATTATATGACATTGTGGCAGTTTTTAAACATGGTCACAAATTCTTTGACACTCCTCCCTTGTGACTGTTTTAACCAATAGAATATATATAGCAGGAGTGATTTCTGAGGCTGGATCATGAAAGGCCATGCAGCTTCCTTCCGGTTCTCTTGGGAATGCTCATTCCAGGATACTCCATCCTGGAAATTTAGCTGCCATATTGTGAGAAGTGCAAGCCACAAAGAACAGTCATGTCTCTGTAATGTGTTTGACAGTCCCAGCTGAGCTCAGTCTTTTAGTTGTCCCAGTCCAGGCACTGGACATGTGAAGAAGAGTAAAGAAGCCCTCAGGTGACGCTAGCCACCAGCCTCAAGTCACCCCCTGGCATTCAGGTGTCTTATATGAGGCCCCAGGCATCATGGACTAGAGACAGCCATTCTTGCTGTGTCTTGGTTGAATTCCCAGAATCTGTGAACGTAAAGAAGCGGTCGTTGTTTTACACTACTAAGTTTGGGATGATTTGTTATGCAGCATAGTAACCAGAACAAATTATATATATATATATATATATATATATATATATATATATATATATATATACATACACACACATTTCCTAAGTATACAGCTTGATGAATTTCATAAAGTGAACACACCCATGTAACCAGCACTCACAGGAACCCCACTCTGCCCCCTTCCAGTCATTGCTTTTCCAAGTGTAATCACTAGCTTGACTTCTAATACCATAGTTGAGTTTTGCCTGTGAATGAACTTATATAAACTAGCATCAGTTTTTAATCCTTTTATTTTCCTTTCATACACATCCATTCATCAAGCCCTGGTGCCTTACCTTCATGTCCACATGTCCTTTCTCTGTAACTTTACTACTTCAGTTTGGGCCTTATCAGTTTGACCATGTATAAAATTCTTTATAGTTCTCTGTTATTCCAAGGATAAAATCTAAACTCCTTTACATGGCATACAAATCTCCCGTTCCTGACCTCTGTTCATGTCTTCAGCCTCATCGCTTAGTGTTTCCTCTGCATGTTGCCTGTGCTCCAGACATGCTGTACTGATTGTAGTTCTCAGAGCACCTCCCCACCTGTTGTTCATTCTTCCTTGCCTTGGTATGGGCTGATCCTTTGGGCTGAAACTTCCATTTCTTTTTCTTTTTAAATACTTTTTATTTTAAACGAATTTCAGACTTGCAGAAAGTTGCAAAAAAGGTACAGAAAGTTCCCGTAAACTTCTTAGCCATGTTCCCTTGTTATCGTCTTATATAACCAGAGTACAATGATCAAAACCAGGGAATTATCATTGGTACAATACTTTGAACTAAACCACAGACCTGATCTGAAACTTTCATTTCTCTTAGTTTACCATACTTTGCTTGTTTCTCTGCTCAGACATCATTTACTCCTGAAGGCTTCCCTAAACCCCTTTGCCTTCTTTCCCTCCATCACACAAGCCATGCTAAGTGCTGCTCCTTGGTGGCAATTATTACACTATATTGCAATTGTCTGGCTTAAGGGCTGAAGTCTTGCAGGGCAGATATGGGTTCTAATTGATCTGTCTGGAATCCGGCCTGGTGTGGAGGTGCTTATTCCGTGTTCCTTGAGTGACTGAACAAGACGGTGTCCAAGGCGGATCACCGGGCAGCAGGTGCTGGGGAAGCTAGGAAGGGGCGGTCATCGGCCGGGTACAGGCCAAGTCATGCACGCAGATGGGAGAAAAATGACCTAGTTTGTTTGCAGTCAGCCATCTCTTGGGCTCAGCTTTTCCACAGGCCCCGCACACCTACTTGACTCCTCCCCTCAGACCTACCCTTCGTGCTAGCTCCGCCCCGTCCAGCCCACTCTTCCACCCTAAGCACCGCCCAGGACCATTGGCCCCGCCCCTCCACTCTAGTCTCCCCGCCTCAGCCGTCTTCTAAGCCCCGCCCTTGGCCTGTCCCTGCCTCTTAAAGTCGCGTCCCTCCTTAGGTCCCGCCTTCTGCCCTCTGGTTCGACCTTTCCTCCTCAGGCTCCGCCCCCGCCCTACGGGCCTCCGCCTCCCCAGAAGTCTTTCCCTATGACACGCTGGAGTCCTTAAAAGGGCGGGGTTTACAGCACGAAGGGGCGGGACCCGGGGAAGAGGCGGTACTCCTTGCTCGGAATGCCGTCGGCGACCCCGCCCCGGCGCTCGGCCGTTGCCAGGAAACAAGCATCGACGCTCCGGCTCTGGCCGGGTCCAGCCAATGAGCTGGCACGCCACTGCCCAGCGGTGCGTCGCTGGGCGGTTACGTGAGGTGCGCGGGGGCGCGGGTTGCGTGTGGCGCGGGGCGGGGCGCGGCTGGTGCGCCTGAGGAGCGATGGCGGCGGCCTGAACTCACCTAGCAGGGCTGCGGCGATCGGGCCTGGTCAGGGTCTGGGTTCTGTGAGTGAACGGCAAGTATGGGCCGCAGGGCCCGCGGAGGCGCGTGAGGGGCTGACGGACTGGGGAATGACGGCACCGGATTTGGTGACTGTACTGGTTATGAGCGGACAGGGTGAGGGTCTGGCATGTGGTGGGGGGCCGGGTGTGTGTGTCTAAGGTAGGGGAGCAGCGCAAGAGCCTAAGGGTGAGCGGGCAAGTGAGGAGCTGGGCAAGAAGAGGGGCTAGGGATGCTTTTCGAGGGGCCTAGGGAAAGGGACTTGTGAACACGGTTTAGTGAGGGGCTGAGGCACCTGTGGGCAGGGGTGAGGGCAACCCTGGGACCAGAGTGAGGGGGTACGGCCTGTGCGGGGAGGGGAGAGTAAAGGGCAAAGGCGGGAGCCTGCGGGCTGGTGGGAAATGGGCGAGGGAGTTGAGGCTAGGGCATGAGCGAAGATGAATGAGGATTGTGAAGCTTGGTTAAGGTTGAGGTTGTTTCTGGAGCCTCCTTCGATGGACTGTCCTGCCCAGTGTCCTGCCTAGTTTCAGACCGAGTAGGACAGCTTGGGTGGAAGTGTTGTGCACTTGGCTTTTGGAGGACAGAAGAATGAAGGCGTCACAGGCAGTAATAACTACGATAATGAAAATTATCTTTGAGGCTTAGTTTTCAACCAGAGTAATCACTGAAACTGCCGGTTTCTCAAGTTCCTCTTTGGGACTCCAAACTTGGAGATGGTCCCTCTCATGGAGGTTTTTTTTTGGCAGTGACAGCCTGTTTGTTTGGTCTCCATATGCTTCTGGGCAACCTCCCTCCACGGCTGCTCTCACCTATGCTGAGCAGCGTGGCTCTGATGGTTGTCATCTAAATTGGACTATCCATTTTCATTTGCTAATTCTACTTTCATGAAAGTCACATGGTTTGTTACATACAACACTATATTTAGGCTCTCAACCAGAATGACTTTGGTCTCAGTTTCTTACAGTTAAAAAAAAAATCCGACATTATTGAGGTAAATTTATATACAATAAACTGCTGATATTTAAAATGTGCGTGAGTTTTGCCGTATGTTTACATCTGTGAAACCATCACCACTTTCAAGATACTGAACGTTTCTACTGCCCCCAGAAGTTTTCTGCTATCCCTTTGCACTCATTTCTCTGTCCATGACACATTTTTGGTTCATTTTATTAGTATTTTACAGGTCCCTTTCTCCCTGCCAACCCACACTACATGAACATTTTAAAAGTTCTAGACAGTTGGGTTGGCACTCAGTTATAATAGACACTTCACTTTCCCACCACTAAATTTTCCTCTCTAGTGACAGTCGACCACAGAGCTCAGATACCTTCCCCAACCTCAGGGATATTTAGGCCTTTCCTGTCCAGACTGTTCTCTTGAGAATTAGGGGCAGCCCAAGCCCAAGTTGCCATTCTGTTCTAGAGTCTCAGCCTCAGGACCAGCTGTTCTGACCCATTTTATGTTTTCATTGCTTCCCTCTGGAGGCCCATTTTCATGCTAGTGGAACCTTTGACCACCTACCCTTATGGGCAGAACCCTGTAGAACTGACATGTGTCATAACAGGGTTTGGAGCAGTGATTCCTAAACACTGGGCCAAGGATACTGCCAGTCCATGATACAGATTTCATACATCCAAGGAGGAAGGAGAGAAAGATAACATATAAAACATGAATTTTTCATAAAGATAAGTTCATTCTGAGATTATGCTATTCTTTTAGTGTTAAAGTGCTTTCTGACTGATGAAATAATGGTGACAGTAGATGGTGGGTTTTAAAGAAATGGTGTTATTTGCCAAAATAAGAAATAACAAGCCTGTTTTTAAGTTTTTTTAGAAATTATTTTTACTGGTCCCTGAAATGGAGAAATTTAGAGAGATGATGGTGTGGTTGAGAAAGCCTGTGTTTAGACTAATTCTAGATAACTTCTGACATTTGAACAGCATTCATTCAATCTCACATTTCACTCAGTTTACATACTTTGTGAAGTAGGCAAGGGCAGGAATTCTTACGTTATAGATGATGAATCAGATTCATAAACCAGAGGTCACATAGTGATAAAGTGGCAAAGCTGAACCCAAACTTTGGTTTCCTGAGAGTGGGTGACTTGGGGAAAGAAGGTTTATAGCGGAGAGTGAAAGCCATGTGGACTAAAAGGCACGTTAGGTATGGGAAGAGTTGTGATGACTCGGAGGACATTATACTGGCAAAAAGCATTTTTTATGATTTGTAATTAATGTGGTTCCAAAAGAGATTAAAGAAACTTTGAGGGTGACATAGAGATGTGGTTTTGTTTAATATTGTGGCAATGACATAGGAACAGGTATACATAATACCTGGGTCACATTGTGATAGTGGTAGGATGAGTCAAGTCATCAGAGGGTTCTTAGGGACTGTCCAAATTCTTGGGTGTTCTGGAGAAAGCACTGGGTTTGGTAAGGTATATACTGAACTCTGTTGAAGTAAGTAAAGTAAGTAAAATGGATTTTGACTTAGACATACAGCCTGGTGGTAGATCTGAGAAGTAACATAAATGAGGGTGGTGATGTAGATAGAAACATGTTTGGAGTGCTGTATATAACCATTTATTCCACATCTGGTATGCACCAGGCACTCTGTTAAGTGCTGGGAGAGCAAGTTCATTCATTCATATATTAATTCATTTATTCATTCAGCACATACTTTTTCAGTGTGCAATTTGTCCTTGTGAAGCTTACATTTTACGAGATAACAAGATAAATAAGACACGGTCCTCTGAGGTCTCAAGGAATTCTCAAAGAAATTAGAATTCTCTAATTAGAGAGAGTGTGAAATACAAAAGCATATCATGGGAATATAGTCTCTCCCTGTGTCTTACATATTTGGTGGTCTACCATATAGATATATGGTATTACAGGTATTACAAATTTATATGTCCAAAACAGCACTCGGTGTCTTTGCTCTGAGAGTGTGCTGTTATATCACATGTCCTATCTCGGTCCAGGCAAGGACTTCAGTGTCCTCTTCATTCTTTCTGCTCCTCACCCCCTGCATTTAATCACTCACTAAAATCTTAGTATGTTTCCCTCTAAATTATTTTCCTCTTCGTCTCCATGGCTACATCTTAACTGTTAAAGCTTTAGTTTACTTCCTCCTCATCACTCATCTGGATTCCCCCCACCCCTTGACAGTCTCCTGCCTTCAGACTTGCTCTTTTCTAGTCTGTCCCTAGAATGATCTTTCTAAAAATACAAATGTAATCATGGAGCTCCTCTGCTTAAAAACTTTTGGCTCTTTGTGTTCTGTAGGACAACATCCAAATTTCTTAATATGGCATCATTTGGCCTCAACTCACCTCTCCAGCCTCATCTCTTGCCACTCCTTACTTTGTGTTCTAGCTTGAATAAATTGTTCACAGTTCCCTAACAAACATGTTACTTTTTTGAGCCTTGAGATCTTTGTAATAGCTGGTTCCCTTACTAAGAATACTTTTTCTTCTCTGCCCAGTGAACTTTCCTTGTTCTTTAGGATCTGGTTCATTCTCTCCTCCTCTTTTGACATCTTCTTTGTCATCATCACCCAGGAGGGGTGGAGAAAGAACCATGTGTGACATGGAGATTCACTGCTGTAAAGGGGAGTCGCCGTGACTTGAGGTTCATGTTGTGTAAAGGCTGTGCTGGAGTCAGGTGAGATTCTCTGCAAGAAGCAGAGGTTCTTGGGGAGAGGGGAGGGAGTGAGTTGGAACTACACATTGATAACCCATTTGTCTTATACATGTAGGCTGAGGGATGGACAAGAAGGGAGGATATGTGTAAGCTGCTGAGCTCTAGGTTAGTAGGCTTCTGTGAGGTCTCCCCCTGCCACCCTACGCTTTTGTACTTCTATGAGGTTTTAATCAGATCTTTCTACTTTCAGTATTTAGGGTAATGGCTCATTCATGCCTCTTATGTCAGTAATCAGTCATCTTGCCTAGGAAGAGCCATTGTAGGGAGAGAAACCTAAGGACTTTACGGACCTGTTCTTGAAAGGTTGTTTTCTGCTCTCCCTGTCTGCTGTAGGTGTTGCAGGTGTATCCCTGCTCTCAATTCCCTCCCTCTCTTGCCTCTCCCAGGGCAAAGGTTCATAAGGAAGGCTGAGCCACTTCCGGCCTTGTGCCTGCTATTCTGAGTTTGGTGGACACCCTTGCTGAATGTGCCTGTAAGGTTGTATTTTGTGCTCTAAGGTGAGTAACTGACCTTGGCTGTTTGTGGGTCTGAAAGATCAGCTCTTTCTTCCCCCTTTTCCCCTGTGTCTGAGCCTGAAAGTAAATCTGGGAAGAGGGGTCTACTCTTTTTTCTAGACTTTGCAGTGAGAGGAAAGGGCACAGTGATAGGGTGGTGATTCCATTCTCTTTTTCTTGTTATTCTCTTTACCTTGTTTTGAACTTTGCACAGTTAACAGGGAATGAGAGAGGCTTAAGTAGGTGACAGGAACACCAAGCTATGGTCTTCTTTTGTGTTTTTGCAGTATGTGAAGGGGGCCCAGGGTAAGCGTTAGCTTTTGTGCTCTGAGACACTGATTTCAGTGTGGCTCTTCTCTTTGAAGTCTTTGAGAAGACTTGGAGATGGGAGGATGAAGAAAGGTCCTGGAGGCTATTCCTCTTGGGTCTGTGAGCAGTGCCCTTTGTTAGTCAAGCAGTGAAGCAGAAGTGGGCACCCCAGTTATATTGCAAGGTAGGAGTTGGTTGTTAATCTTTGGAATTGAGTTCTAGGAGCTGAAGGCACTTTAGTTTTGGATGTGTTAAGGCTTTACTTTGCTGAGACTGGATGCTTGGCCCTTCTTCAGCTCACCAGAGTGTAAGTGCGAGGTGGTAGGGATGGATGTGTCAGAGCAGGTCAGATAGGATCAGGAGAGGGAAGGGAGAAAGGAAAATGTTATTTACAGAGCACTTGCTTTATATGCCTGGTGTGCTCCATAGGTTATTTTATTTAATTTTTAAAACAGTAACAAAACTTATTTCATCAGGAATTTATAGATAAGGAAACTGAGGCTCCCATGTGTGAAGTGATTTATTTAAGGCCACACAGCTGGAACATGATGGACTAAGATTCAAACTGGAGCTCCTGTTTTACCTACTACTTTGTGTTACTCTTAGTTGACCTTAGGGCCTCTATTTATTTTCAGTCCTCAAATGAGATATGATTGAGAAAGCATTCTGTAACCAGTTGCTCTTGTACTTAGTTAGGGTCCTTGCAGGAAGCAGATCGCACACATTTGGTTTGGGAAGAATTTAATAAAGGGACTGTATATACAAAGGCATGGGCAGAGTTTAAGGAAACCAGCAAGGGAGGATGCAGTCTCCCAGGGCTCCTAGCAGTGAGAGACCTAGTAGCAGGGGACTTTTCTTAACCAGTATTCTCACCTATTGGCTTTGCTTTCCCCAGTCGGTGCTTAAGGACTTGGGCAGACAGTACCGTTTTTAGTGCATTCCTGCTGCTGGTAGCTACTAGAGTGTATGACTGTTTGATGGTTTACAGGAAAGCATGTGTGAAAGACTGAGCATCCGTTCTGTGGCTCTACCACCTTCTCCTTCTCTTCGCCACCCCCACTCTCTTGGGCGAGTGAGTGAGGGAAGGTTAGGTGAGTGGAGAGTGGTGGTAGATATTAGCTTCCCTGTTTCAGATTTCCGATTTACCTGAACTGGCACCCATCCTTTTTTTTTTTTTTTTTTTTAAGATTTTTTATTTATTCATTTGACAGAGATAGAGACAGCCAGCGAGAGAGGGAACACAAGCAGGGGGAGTGGGAGAGGAAGAAGCAGGCTTCCAGCGGAGGAGCCTCATGTGGGGCTCAATCCCAGAACTCCGGGATCACGCCCTGAGCCGAAGGCAGACGCCCCTGGCACCCATCCTTTATTACTGTTTTCCTCCTTTCTCAGAAAAAGTGGTATACCTCTTTTTCTCAGACTAGTCCTACATCTGATTTTTCTGTCAGCTATCCCCACCTTATTTATCCACAATGTGACTTTCTTCATACTTCTTTTCCTCACTTGACAGACATACTTGAGGCTCTCCATCCTAAAATAAAACAACCAAAGGATAAAAACTCTTTCTCTTGACTCCTCACCACCCTGCCCTCCTAGTTTCTTTAAGCTATTGCCCTATTTTCATCCTTCCCTATGTCACTGACTTTCCTGTATTGCATCTTACACTTCTTTGGCTCTTAAGAAGTCATTCTTTAATTACTTTCCTAAGTTTATCTAAAACTTGGTTGCTAAAACTGACTGATCATTTTTAATCTTCATTCTACTTAGTCTCTCTGTAGACTATACATTATGGCAATCTCTACTTCTTGAAACTTCCTTTCCTTGATTTCTAAATTATCAGTATTTCTTGGTTTTTCCTTCCATTTCTGGCTACCTTCACAGTCCTCAAAGACACTCCTTCTTCGCTTTCCTACTTTCTGGTTTTCCCAGGATGTCACCCTCAGGTCCTTTCAAGATCCGCTGTTGTCTTTGGATGATCTCATCCATCTCTGTAGCTTCGTCTACCACCTATAAGCTGTTGACTCCTGGATATATATCTCTAGTCTTGATTTTACTCTTGAGCTCAAGTATATTTCCGTTTGCTTTCTGGACATCATGGATATCCTATAGGTGTCTCAAAGCGTAACATGTCTCAAAGCTTAGCTTATTCATCCTCTTTTCTAAAACACCTTTGTTATGTGCTCCTCACCTATTAAAGGCATTATCTTTTACTGAATCTCCTATACTTCATATTAGGGTCTTCTCTTATCCTCCATACGTTTGTCGGGTCTTGTTTCTTCAAGTTAAGTGGATGCAGATTATCTGCATTTGCATCCCAGTTTTGCTACTACCAGCTGGCTAACTTTGACAGTGTATTTAACCTTTGTAGGTTTTGGTTTTTTCATGTGTGAAAAGGAGATACTAGTACACCTAGAGTTTTTATGGGATTTAAATGAGCTACTACATACAATGCTTAGCGTAGAGCCTGGCATGTAGTAAGTGCTCAATATATGTTAACTATAATTATTTTAAATTTAGCATTCAGTTCCACAAGCATTTTTGAATTCCAGGCACTGTGTTGGCACTGTAATTGCAAAGAAGAGTGAATGATATGGTCCCTTCTGAAGGACCTTGCTATTATTGGCGATACATTACAGGTGTAAATAATTTCATTATCACCTGGGACATGCTAAGATAAAGGTTAATCTCAGATTTATCATTTCAAATCTTGCTCTTATCACCTTAGTTCATCTGTCATCTGCCTCTCTCTGCTCCACCTTCGACTGCTATCTGACATCTTTTTAAAAGCAAATTTGATCTTGTCATTTCCTTGTCTAAAAACCTCCTTTGTTTCCAGAGTGTCAATAGATAAAACCTAAACTTGTTAGCATGATACTCAGTGGTAATTATAACCTTCATCCATATTTACCCTTCAACTCAATGTTTTTTTCTTCTCTAAGTACTCTGTGATTAGGCCACCCAAACTTGGAACTGATTTTCCGATTTGTCATGTGCTTTCACAGTGCCATATTTTTGTTACTGTTTTTAATATGAAGGCCTTTCCCTTGGCTCTCTTTGTGGCCAGTATCTCATTGCTAAAGACTTAAATCAGACATCACCTCTTTTCTGGAATCCTGTTACAATCTGTCAGGCAGAATTAGTTGCTTTCTTTCATGTCCCTGTAACTCTTGTGAATACCTCTGTTTATAATATTCTTTGGAGTTTTTATTCATGCTCCCCATCCAACTGTTTTTATCTGTCTTCCTATTTCCATTGATTACTTAGCAGAGTACTTAGTACTTTATCAGTATGGATGTACTTGAGTTATTTTTTTTTTTAAAGATTTTATTTATTTATTTGACAGAGATAGACAGCCAGCGAGAGAGGGAACACAAGCAGGGGGAGTGGGAGAGGAAGAAGCAGGCTCATAGCGGAGGAGCCTGACATGGGGCTCGATCCCATAACGCGGGGATCACTCCCTGAGCCGAAGCCAGATGCTTAACTGCTGTGCCACCCAGGCGCCCCTGGATGTACTTGAGTTATTAATCAGTGAGTGAACCCTGCCTGCTGTTTAGGATTGGCCCTGCCCTTTATTAGAGGGCTGTCTCTTGTCTATAGGTTTCCTTAAGCCTAGTTGCTACCTTCCTTCAATTGTGAGTTAGTAATGGTCAGAGAGAGTATCTGGGTGGAAGGGAATGGTGTTAACATAACCCGAGGGCAAAGTGTGGGGCTGGTGCCAGGTCTCTGAGTTCCTTCAGTCTTTGTTGAGCTTAAAGAGGAAGGACAACTGAACCACACCTTTCCTCTGAAGTTTTTGTACTTGGGAGAGATAATAATGCTGAGGGGGTGAGGGGTGTGATGGAGAAGGAGCGATGGTCTAGGCCAGCAGCTGTTTTGGTACTTTTCCCCCTTTCTTTAGTGAGGACGTCATGTCATGTCGCTAAGAGTGAGTGTTAGATATATCTGGCGGGAGTGGGGTATATGTGTGTATATGGAAATTTGTCCCTGTGTTCTTTGCTGGAATGAAAATTGTTCTCCTGTTTTGTTTTGCTCTGATTTTCACCTCTTATGTGTGTATTCAGCTAGTTAAGGTCTGTTGGGTTATTTCCTACTGGGTGGGCTTCTAGGAAGGGACTGTGATTGGTAGAAAAAAAATTTCTTCCTCAGTAGTCCCAGGTGGCTGGAGTCAGATCAAGACTGGGTTTCTTTCTTTTTTTTTCTTTTCCCCCCCCTTTTTTTAAAGATTTTATTTTTTAAAGTAATCTCTACACCCAATGTGGACGTCCAGCTCACAACCCTTAGATGAAAAGTTGCATGCTCTACTGACCGAGCCAGCTAGGCACCCCAAGATTGGATTTCTTTTCTTTTCTTTTCTTTTCTTTTTTCTTTTTTTTAAGATTTTATTTATTTATTTGAGTGAGAGAGAGCACGCATGTGAAGAGAGAGGTGCACAGGGAGAAGGGAGAGAGGTGCAGAGGGAGAGGGAGAAGTAGACTCCCCGCTGAGCAGGGAACCCAACGTGGGGCTCCTGGGATCATGACCTGAGCCGAAGGCAGGTGCTTAACCGACTCAGCCACCCAGGCACCTCAATTTGGGTTTCTTGATCATTCATTCATTTGTTTATTCATTCATTCATTCACTTAAGCATTTATACATTCAGCAAGTACTTACTGAGTCCCTAGGTATTGCTCTAGGTACTGGGGATAGAACAGTAAATAAAACAGATAAACCTAGCCCTCAGTGAGCTTGCATTCTGGTGGGGAAGCTAGACAAATAAATAAGCAAATACGTATCTTTAGGTAGTGAAACCTGTTAAGAAGAAACTAAGATTAGGAAGCTAGAGAGTGAAGGTGGGAAGATGTGCTTTTAAGATAGAATTAAGTAAGGCCTCTCGAGGAGATGGCATTCAAGAAGAATGGAGTGATGGGAACAATGTGAAGATCAGGGGAAGAACACTCCAGGCAGAGAGAATAGAAAGTACTCAGGAAGGCCTGTGTGAGTAAAGTATGAGTGAGGAGGAGGATGGTAGGCAGTTAATACAGATTACATCATATCGTGCCCGAGAGGCCAAGGTAAGGGATTTGGGTTATTACTAGTGCGGCGGGAGATCATCGGAGGGTACTCAGCAGAGGAGAGACGTAACATAATTTAGGTTTTACAAATACTGCTCTGTGGCGCCTGGGTGTTAAGCATCGACTCTTGATCTCAGCTCAGGTCTTGATCTCAGGGTCGTCAGTTCAAGCCCTGCGTTGGGCTCCACCCTGAGCATGGAGCCTACTAACTAACTAACTAAACTAAACTAAACTACCTGTCAGGGGAGGGGGGTGGGAGGCAACACTGGAAGCATGGAGACCAGATAGGAAGCTTTTGCAATAGTAAGACATGCTTTGAGGATATGGGTGATAAGGTCTGCTGATGAACTGGATATTGGAATTAAGGAAAAGAAGAAATAAGGATGATGCCCCAGTTTTAGGTCTGAGCATGTAGGTGAATGTTGGTATCATTTCTTGAGATGGAGAAGGCTGGACGAGTAACAGGTGGGGTGGTAGAAATGAGTTCTAAACACATGTGTTTTAAGCACATTACATTTAAGGTGCTGTATGTGTGCAGTGTGAGTGGAATTTTCAGTGGATTGGTGGCTCTGGGTTCTTCCTGTTGGGGAGTGGAGAGAGGCAAACTCCTGTTGATCTCTTCCTTTCTCTTTCTTTGAATTAGATTTGCCTCTGGGCTCACTGCTCCAGCCTGGTGTAGCTTTTGGCTCCATGGCCAGCTACTGGCTCCTGCAGACCGGATGAAGCAGACTAGAGACACAAGTGGAGAAAGCCTCCAGCTGGCAGATTCTCAGAGTGTGGCCCTCTGGCCACTGGCCCTGCCCAGCCTGCCTCATGGAGAGGATGAACTGGCTGAGCAGACTGGCCTCCCGTGGCCCTGGGCACCGTGCACCTCAGGGGGCCAGTCTGCAGACCCCTGTCATGGCTGACCCTGAGACCTGCCTCATGGTCTTCAAGAATCACTGGTCCCAGGTAGGAGATGCTATGCTAAATGGCCTGATCTGGCTTTTTGAGTCCTTCCAACCTTCTGTGATCTCTCACAATCCCACTTAGTCATCATATCATCTTAGATTCCTGCCGTCTTCTGTCTTGTTTCTCCAGGTGGTGCGAATCCTGGAGCGGCAAGGCCCTCGGGCAGCTCCTGGGGGTGCAGATGATCTCAGTGCTGTGCGCAACCACACTTACCAGATGTTGACACTGCTGGTAGAAGATCGTGCCGTTCCCTCAGCCCCCACAGCCCCTGGGCCCTTGCTGGAGTTCGCTCTGCGTGAGGACCTGCTAACCCGTGTGTTGGCATGGCAGCTTCAGTGGGATGAGCTTGGGGATGGGGTTGAGGAACGGCGAGCTGAGCAACTGAAGCTGTTTGAGATGCTAGTGAGCGAAGCCCGCCAGCCACTCTTGCGACATAGTCCAGTTCGTGAGGCTCTGCTGACCTTGCTGGATGCCTGTGGCCGCCCTGTGCCCAGTAGCCCAGTACTGGATGAAGGCCTGGTGCTACTTCTCAGCCAGCTGTGTGTGTGTCTGGCCCGGGAGCCTTCACTGCTTGAGTTCTTCCTACAGCCACCTCCTGAGCCTGGAGCTGCCCCCCGTCTTCTCCTCTTTTCTCGCCTCGTTCCCTTCGTCCATCGAGAGGGCACCCTGGGCCAGCAGGCTCGTGACGCCCTACTCCTGCTCATGGCTCTCTCAGCTGGGAGTCCCACTGTGGGCCGCTACATTGCAGATCACTCTTACTTCTGCCCGGTCAGCACCTCCTGGGATGGGGGGTGGGGTATGGTGTGTAGACACTTGACAGCACCTTGCTGTCTAGAAGATGTGGAGGGGCTATGTACGAGGTCCTCCTTTAGGTAGTAGCTCCCTAGGTTTGAAAGCAGTACTTGGATTTGGGGTGGGGATGAAACATGGGCCTAGGTGGATACTAAGGCTCTTCATGGGCCAGTGTCCCCAGGTGATGTCCTGGCACATTTAGTAATTAAATATCTGCTTTGGGAATAGCTCTTTCTTCTACTCCTGTCAAAACTCTGGGTTAATAACTCCCCTTTTCTTATATTGTCTGAGCTTTTGGTAACCTGTCCTTGGGGATGACCCCCAGGTGCTGGCCACAGGGCTGAGTGCCCTGTACTCCTCACTGCCCCGAAAGATTGAGGTTCCAGGGGATGACTGGCACTGCCTGCGACGGGAGGACTGGCTGGGCGTGCCAGCCCTTGCGCTGTTCATGAGTTCCCTAGAATTCTGCAATGCAGTCATTCAGGTGGGACTGGGGTTCCCAGGAGGTCTGGTCTTTGGTCATTCTGGGGAGATGAGGGGAAGGGGGCACAGTCCCTGGATTTCTGCTATTCCGCCATCTTGGTGGTAGGGTGCCTGCTTGTACCATTCTACTCCCTTCCAGACAGTGGCTACCTCACATTCCTCCTCCCTCTCTCTTGCACCCCTACAGGTGGCTCACCCTTTGGTGCAGAAGCAGCTAGTTGATTATATCCATAATGGGTTTCTGGTGCCTGTCATGGGCCCTGCCCTGCACAAGGTGAGAGTTATGGGTGGCAAGGCAGATTAGGGTATTAGGCTGAGGGGTGGTGACCTACATGCCAGGGCCAATGTGGGAGGCAGTGGGCTGGGTACTCCTCCCTTTTTCCCTGTCTGCTCCTGCTTCCTCCTTAGAACTCAGGGAAAATGACTCAGTATATGTGCTGGGAAGCCTTAAATTTCCAAACTTTCCCTTCCCTTCGTCCAGACCTCTGTGGAGGAGATGATCGCCAGTACCGCCTATCTGGAACTTTTCCTACGGAGTATCTCAGAGCCTGCTTTGCTCCGTACCTTCCTGCGATTTCTGCTGTTACACCGGCATGACACCCACACCATCCTTGACACCCTCGTTGCCCGTATTGGCAGCAACTCCCGGGTATGGCCCCTACCTCTGTCCTGGCTTACCTGGGTGAGCCATCTTCTCTCTCTGCCCTTTGTTCTGGGAGGGTGTTCCTGCCCTTCTTTGGCCTTTGTCTCCAGTAATCACTTCAAAGTTAGGTGGCATTTATTTTCCAGTATTAAACTTTTTGACCATTTTGGGTACAGACTTTAATCTACTCCCTTGCTTTTGTAATGTATGAATCTAGAGCACAGTTACTTTTTCTGGATAACTGACTGTTCATTATGACTAGAGGTTTTGCCATTGTGCTGTACTTATAGCATTGGCCTGAGGTTCTCTTTAGCTGTGGCCTGCTGTGGGTGATCCTGCTGCTACGGGTATGCTTAGCTTTTCTCCCCTTTGGATTGGCTGCATTTGAACTGCTATAACTCGGGGCAGCCATCCGCCCACCTACCTACTTAAACATTCCCTTTTCCTGAACGTTTATACTGAATGTTCACTACATGTCTTACTGTTTTCTTGCACTAAGGATAAATCGTAAACGGGATAGACGTGGTTGCTGACTTCATGGAGCTTCCTTTAGAGACACACAAACCCATTAATAAAATAATAGAAAATTGCGATCATTGTTATGAAAAAACTAAAAAACGAAACCAGAAAATAATAGGGTGGTCAGAACCTCTCTGAGGAGGTGACATTGAGCTAAGACCTAAAGGTCATGAGGGAGTTTGCCTATTGAAGAACAAGTAGAAGAAGAGTGGGCAGAGGGAGCAACATGTAAAGGATATGGGATGGGGGTGAGCTGAATGTATTTGAGGAAATGAAAGATCAGTATGAATGGAGGTGTAGTGAGCAAGGGGGAGAAGAAAATGAGATGAAAGTTGAGAGGTAGGTAAGATTCAGATCGTGCATGGCCTTGTAGACAAGGGTAGGAAGTTTGGATTTTTTTAAAAATTAATTTATTTTTTTAAAGTTCCATGATTTATTACTGGCGTATAACACCCAGTGCACCATGCAATATGTGCCCTCCTTAATACCCATCACCAGCATTTTAACCAGTAGAAATATGTATGAAATAGGAGTAAGTAGTTTCCAAGTAATAAAGACCCAAAGTCTTTATAGGGGAATAAAGCATTTGTTTGATCATGGATTTTATGGCATTTATTTGGCTCTGGAACCATTTTTATTTCCTTATTACAAATAATTGAAATTCCCTAGGTCCTTGTGTTTAAAATAGAAGTTCTTGGATTACTAAAGGTTATGGAAAACTGTTCAAGGTAATTGAGATTCCTCGAGATACCTGTAGTCAGCCTTGTGGTAGGTGAGGTTTCGGGAGAGCTATGAATAACAGAAGGGTATAGAATAACTAAGGGTATATGAAGGGTATCTGAATAACTAAGGGTATGGATGAGATATTCCATACTGACTCTGATGAGACCAGTGTTTCTAAACCAGGTGCACACTTCAGAATTTGAAAACGGCAACAGCGACAACATATTCTAGGCTCTGCCGTAGCTCTCTTGAATTCTATCTAACACATAGGGCATGTGAATCTTTACAATATTCCAAAAAGTAATTGTGATACATGCCTGGATTAAGTATTTGGTAAAAATCAATAGGGAATAGGTGTTAAAGCTTTAATTTTATAAAGATACCCAAAAAGGTTTATTTGTCATTATGCCAAAGTTAAACCACGGTCTTATATCTGTTTGGTCTGATGACATGTCTTGTTCGTGTTTCGGGACCATTGATTTCCTTCTTGAGGTTGATTTTTTTTTTCCTGTGCCAGGCTCTATCCATCTTGCTTTTTCCTTAATTTTATCCTCACTTCTTTAACTCTCTCTCATTGTCTTTAGTCTTTAGCATTTGTTTCTATTAGTCTTGTATTTGGTCCTCTGGTTTCAGGGGCCTTCATGTTCTTGGGCTATTTCTTTTTGGTTCCTGCTTCTTAGGAGGAGCCAGATCACTTCTGATTTCAGGATGCCTATGTTAAACATGCAATTGCTTTCCTTTCCATTGTTTGGCCTTTTTAGGCATAATTCTGTTGCCCTGACCTTGAACTTCTTTAAGCTTGTCTTTTGTGGCTTAAAGTGAATCATGCTAGCTTGTCTGTCTGCGTACCTGACTGTCTGTTTTAATTTCCTATTGCTGTCATAACAAATTGCCACAAACATAGTGGCTTAAAACAACACAAATTTATTATCTTGCAGTTCTGTACATTATACGTATTACATGAATCTCATCAGGCTAAAATCAAAATGTTTGGTGGGGCTGTGTTCTTTTCTAGTCTCTAGGAGTAAATCCATTTACTTGCTCAGTAGGATTGTTGGTAAAATTTGTTTCCTTGCAGTTGTAGGACTAAGATTCCCTTTTTCTTGCCAGCTGTCAGCAGAGGACCATTTCCAGATTCTGAGGCCAACTAAATTCCTTGGTTTGTGGCCCCCTTCCATCCTCAAAGCCATCAGTGATGGATCAAGTTTCTCTCATGCTTCAGATTTCTTTTCCTCCTCCTTTCTGACCCAGCTGGAAAAGGTTCTCTGTTTTTAAGGACTCATGTGATTTGATTGGGCCCATCTGGATAATACAGACTACTCTGCCCACCTTAGATTCCATAACCATAAGCATATCTGCAAAATACCTTTTGTCATGTAAGGTGAAGTACTTACAGGTTCTGGAGATTAGGACCTGGACATCTTCGTGGGGCCGTTTTTCTACTTACCACACAACCTTTCAGTGAATGTGACCTTGCTAGTTAATGGTCAGTTAAGGTAAATCTGAACATTTGTGCTGTCCAAAATGTGAACTGCTATCTCATCTCTTTCCCACTGCAGTTGACTTTTAATCCTCCCGCAGTCGTTTAGTAACAGATGAGCCCCTAAACTGGGCAGTGGTGCCCTGGCCTAAGACCCAGTAGTTGGTCTTCAGGGAGCTCCAGGTATACTTGCCATGAGAGAAGTAGAAAGAAAGTGCTGCGGGGATTTGGAAGAGTGAGGGAGTACTTACATATGTCTCTTCTCTTCCCCGTTCTTCGCCTAGCCACAGAAGAACCACCTTCTTATTTTCTAAAACAAATGGTTTCCTCTATTCTGGATCCACCTATTTTTTCCTTTTCCTGTCAGCTGTGCTTGAGCTTCTCTTTCTTCTACCTTCTGAGAGATACACCAGTGTTGGAGAGGTGACTCAGACTCCCTCTTCACAGCCCTGCCCACTTCCCAGCTGGGATTCTTCCAGGTTCCCTCTGGCTTCTTGTTGGTAGGCATTTAGTTACTGTGCTGCTATGGTCTCCGCTGACGGGGATTTACTCAGTTATATTGCTGTTCTTTCCTGGTAGTCATTCACTCAGTCCCAGTATTTCTTAGGGTCTCTCTTCATGGCTACTCATTCCATTAAGTAGTGGTGGAGGCTCTTCTGACAGGTGTATATAGCCAGAGAGTCTGCTGACATGTGTGTGGTCTGTAGAAATACAGAATCTGACACGTTTCATTCCTGTCTGAACAGTGAAGTCTTGCCTATAAAGATCATACGAGCATTTATTTAATAATTGAATAATTATTGTGTGCCAGGCCCTGTGCACATTGTTACTCTCGGAGTGGTTGGTTGGGCCTGGGGCTGGGGGTTCCCATTTGGTAAACATCTTGGAGGGTAGAGAGCTCTTATGGTGACTCCCTCCCTCCTCCCCCACCTCCCCAGCTCTGCATGGTCTCTCTGAGTCTCTTCAGGACCCTACTGAACCTCAGTTGTGAGGATGTCCTGCTGCAGCTGGTTCTCAGGTACCTGTGGGGGCAGGGCTGAGGGATGGCTGATCCTGAACCCTCCAGGCCTTGTGCACTGATGGGCGATGGGTTGTATTGGGGTTGCTCATGCGTTTCCTCTTGGAGCCTGGCTTAGTCATGTAGTTCCGTTGGCTTGATGTTCTCCCAGGTCCTGTCCTTCCTGATCTATCCTGTGTCCTTTTTTTGCTGTCTTTTTCAGGTATCTTGTCCCATGTAACCATGTGATGCTGAGCCAGAAGCCAGCTGTACGTGATGTGGACCTTTATGGACGAGCGGCGGACAAGTTTCTCTCCCTAATCCCACGCTGTTGTCGGCATCGTGCCCCTAGCCCACCCCGTCCAGAGCATGCCTCATGGGCACGAGGTGGGCCTAGCAGAGAGGCAGGGAGAAGGGAGGACACCACGGGTATGGCCTGGGTTCTGGGGAGCCTAGCAAGAAGGTGGGGCTAGGGTTGGGGAGGGAGGTGGCCATGACTGGCGTTCCATCTTTGGGGAGGGTGATGAGGGGTCTTGCAGGGTGGATCCTTAACTCTCCCAACGAAATTTCGCTTCTGAGCAAAGCTGCTCCTCTTCATTCCAGTCCTGTATTGTTTCTATTTTCCATTGTTTCTTCAGTGTTGGGGGTGGTGAGAGGGGGTGGTGGATGCCAAAAAACTTAATTAGGAGGGTGTAGAATGAGCTGCCTGAATAGGTCACATGTCTTTGTTGCTTCGTTGCCTTCTCTATTAGTCTCCGTAGGTGTCTTATCCTTCCTCCTAGCCCTCTGTCTCTTTGATCCCTCTTATGTTTTTTCCCTCTGTAGGCCCTGGAAGCCCAAGTGTTGACTCCTCTTCTGTGGTGACAGTGCCCCGGCCCTCCACACCATCTCGTCTGGCCCTCTTCCTGCGACAGCAGAGTCTGGGTGGCTCGGAATCCCCAGTTCCAGCCCCTCGCTCACCAGGGCTTGCTGCATCCCCAGCCTCCAGCCCTGGCCGAAGGCCCAGCCCTGTGGAGGAGCCTGGTGAGCTGGAAGACAATTACCTGGAGTACCTGCGTGAGGCACGCCGTGGTGTGGACCGCTGTGTGCGAGCCTGCCGTACCTGGTCTGCCCCCTATGATGGCGAGCGGCCCCCTCCTGAGCCCAGTCCTGTTGGCTCCCGGACTAAGAAACGCAGCCTACTGCCTGAGGAGGACAGGGACAATGTGGGGGAAGGGGAGGAGGAAGAGCTGGGGAGTGGCGGGCTTGCTGGGAGTGCAGGTGAGGGCCCTGGCCTCCTGCCCCCTCCCCAGCTCAATGGGGTGCCAGGACCATGGCCTGAGGGGGCCAAGAAGGTTCGTCGGGTGCCTCAGGAGGGAGCTGGGGAACTGCCAGAGGGCACCTCCGAGGGCATGGCAGGACTAGAGGGCTTTGGGCAGGAGCTCCGGGAACTGGAGGTGGCATTGAGCAATGGGGGGGCTGGCTCAGAACCCCCGTTAGAGCCTCCACTACCTCTTGAGGAGGAGGAGGCTTATGAGAGCTTCACCTGTCCCCCTGAGCCCCCTGGCCCCTTCCTCAGCAGCCCTTTGCGGACTCTCAACCAGCTGCCAAGCCAGCCCTTCACTGGTAAGCTACTTAGCCTAGGCCTTCTCCTTTGTGTACTCTTTGCATGTCCTCAACATGTTTGTGCTAATATCTGAGACTTCTTGGCCATGTCATTTCTGTGTACTTGCCTCGCTCATCCATTTTGCTTGGGTCCCTTCCAGATACATACCACATTGTACTTATGTCTCTGTGTCTGTCTGTACGTCTTCCATGCTTGTGCTGGTTTGAGTATTGATTTATGTCTGAGCCTTGTACGTCTGTGTCCTATGTGCACGTTCCTCCTCTTCCCTAGTCTGGCCATTTCCTGGGATTGTGATCAGGGTGTTCTGTGCTCGATGTTTCCTGGTGAGTCACACAATATATCTGAACGATATATATGGAGGACATACGTGCTATCCTGTATGTGATGCTCCCGTAAGCCATGCCGTTCCATGCTGTTCCCATGTTTGTCTGGGTGTCGGGTCTCCTGTCAACTTTTCTGTGGCCCAGGATCAGTTCTTCTGGTATTCTTCCCCTACTCTACCCTGGCCTCCTTTCTTCTCCCAGTGTCCTCAGATAAGGACTCAATTTCAGATTTTTCCTGTTCTCTGTCCTTGTACCTTGTTGGTTGCTATGACTACCCAGTAAGACTTTCTTCAAGTCTTATGGTTAGTAGTAAGGACTGAAGCAGATAGAGTGAAATACCTCTTTGAGGGCAAATGACAAAAGTGTGGCCCTGAGCTCCCCAGCTGAGTTCTTTTGGTCTTTCCAAAGACCTTGGAGCTAGACCTGACCTGAGTGGCTGGGCTAACTCCTCTTTGGTTTTGGTTTTTAAGAGCTAGCTCTACCATCCCAGCTCTTACCTGGTTCTTGTCCTTACTCCCCTTACTCTAGGGGGCAGAAAACCACCTCTGAGAAGCAGTGTAGTGCTTTGGACTAGACATACCTTGAATTAGTTTCCCTTCACGTCACTGATGCATTTAAACCACTTACTGTGATTTTGGTGCATTGGGAGAACTCAGCATATGGTAGCTTTTTACTAGGATTTTCATCTCTTGAGTGCACGGCAGATACAAGTTGACCAAGCTATCCACCCATCTTCTGGTTGTTTGCAGTCAAGGTATCATGCCTTGATCAGTCCATGTCCTAATTGGGCCTGGGGTATGCTGCCATCCTCCTTGCACAGCCCGAGGGTTGACAGCTCCCTGCTCTAGAGTCCTGACAGCTCCCTCTTGCAGACTACAGAAAATGGCTTTCCATTTGGTTAGGCTTTGCTCCTTCCTGCTCAATACCACTAGAAGGTGGTATGCAGGTTTTACCACATTCTTGAAACATTAATTGAAGCTGTGTACCTTTTGTTCTTTGTAAACTCATCTGAGCTTTTTGAATTTTCTCTTGTAAGAGAGTCTCAGGAAATGAGAGAAACGGAAGGACAAAGTTATGGGGTATCTTAGAGACCCTGTTAAGCTGGGGTTGTTTGGAGCTAAGGCTAGTCATGCATCTGGAGTGGAGAATGTTCTAGGATCTTTTTGAGAATTCACTGTCCCTTTCCCTTCATTGTTCTCCTGTCTTAGTTCATAGTTCAGAATTCACTGTCTCTTTCCCTTCATTGTTCTCCTGTCTTAGTTCATAGTGCAGTTCTTAGGTATAATCCCTTTCCCTCACAGATCCCTGGTCAGACAGACTGTGATGGTTCTAGAGCCCTCATGCTTGGTGATCTGGCTCAGTTGAGGCCAGTTCTCCTGGTGATCATTCTAATTCCTTCTGTTATCCTCTCACCTAGCAAAGAGTCTGCCCTGAATCAGTTTTCTCTGGCTTTGAACTAAACTCTTTTTTTCTATAAATTCTCTTCTACCTTCTTTGTTCCTAGTTCCTGAACAGAGCTGATTTCTTCTTTGGGTTTCTAGAGATTTCTCCCCTATCTAGAAGTTGGCCAGTGTAGTCACTTTTGTCTTTGCTACAGTTCATTCTTGCTTTCCTCTGACCCAGGTGTAGTGTGTCTTCTGTGTAATCTGATTCTTCTTTTGGTCCCAATCACTTTTTTGCTTGTTCTTTCTTCTTTTTGCCCCTTGGGTGAAGCTTTTTAAAAAATTGAGAGATGTTACGTAGCTTATAGCTATTACTGAATACTTATAATTTGCTAGACCTTGGGTTAGCTGCTATTAAGAGTATCTTTTTGATCCTTTTAATAATTCTGTGAGGTGGGTATATTTTATTTTGCCAAGTAGGAGACTAATGCTTGGAGAATTTTGATTCATCCAGTAACTTAATTAGTAAAAGATAAAGCTGGAATTTGAAACCAGATCTGTCAGACTCCAGAGCCTATGATCTGGCTCTTCGTCTTAAGTGTGTGTAAAGCTGGCATCTGGACTCCTGTGGGTCCATCTGGTGTCTGCCATTTCATCTCATCCAGAGTAGGTGATCACAGGATGTTTAAACATACTCAGAGACTGACCTACAAATAATTTTCATCTAGTGGTGGTGGGGGGTCTCTTGGTTTTGGGAGGAATGAGTGCGATGTGCATTGTGTTCAGGCCTTGTATCCTTGTACCCACCCCTCCCAGGCCCCTTCATGGCTGTGCTCTTTGCCAAACTCGAGAACATGCTGCAGAACTCCGTCTATGTCAACTTCCTGCTGACGGGGCTGGTGGCCCAGCTGGCCTGTCACCCCCAGCCCCTGCTCCGCTCTTTCCTGCTCAACACCAACATGGTCTTCCAGCCCAGTGTCAAGTCCCTGCTGCAGGTGTGCGATGCATGCATGCATGGGTGCGTCCAGGCTCCGTGGTGGGCCAGGCCCGCAGCTGGAGTGGCCCTGGGGGGGCTGGGAACAGGCCCAGTGGGACTAGAAAGGACTGTCAGTCTAGAGCCACACAAAAATGTCATGAAGTTGTGCTTCATAGGTGCTGGGTTCTGTGAAGAATAAAATTGAGAGCTTTGCGGCCTCCCAGGAGGACTTCCCAGCACTGCTATCCAAAGCCAAGAAGTACCTCATTGCCCGTGGCAAGTTGGACTGGGCCGAGGGCCCTGCAGCAGGACCTGCCCCCCGCCGCTCCGATCCCCTAGGTGAGGCCTACCCCACCACTCCACCCCTCTCCCAACCTTCCCTAGACAGTTAATTAGCCCAAGTTAATTGAGCTCTTATTAAGGGTGAAGTCTTGTGCCATGAACCGAGGAGTTGCGGAAAAGTGAGTCTTGATGATTGTCGTCTGGCTCTAGTCAGGATAAAATACAGTTCTGTCCACTAAGAGCCAAATCAGCAGCACCAGCAAAAACTGCTCTAGGAATTGAGGATAGGCAAGGGGACAGAGAGTAGTCTCCAGGTTGAGGTATTGTTCCAGCTTGGGAAAGGGCATGGTATTTGACATGGTCCTTGAGAGATAGTTAGGACTTGGGTAGGCAAAGGAGTGGGATGGCTTTGTTCTTTTGTCCAGGGGACTGCACGAACTATTTAGTTGGAGCAGGGGATTTAGAAGGTGGTGGAATCATTGGTAGTAAGACTAGAAAGATTTGGTCTGAGCAGTAGGTGCTCAGATTAGAAGTTGGGCTGGGTAGAAGTTTTGATATTTTAGGCAGTGAGAACCCGTTGGAGGTTCTTAGATATGAGAGTAGAGGGGTGACCATGTTAGTTCATGTGCTAGGTGAATGGGAGCCAGGAAAAAGTACCATATAGCTGTGACCAGCAAGGCTTGAATTAGAATAGAAGAAACAGGAAGAATTGGGTAAGGTACAAATGGGAAGGAAGTATTGGCAGAGCTTGATGAATGATTGTGGGGTACAAGGAGGAAGGAAGAGTTAAATATGAGCATGCAGCTTTAAATCTAGATCTTCCATCAGCAAGTGTCTGAGTACTTGCCGTATGTGCTGGCCATTGTCTTTGGTACAGGGGACTCAGGAAGGTGCAAGATGAGACTTCTGCTTTATAAGAGCTGACAATCAGTCTACAGAGTGACTAGAGAAGTGTCATAAGTGAGAAAGCAAGGTCCCAGAGGTGGTGGATGTAGTGGGATCCAGTGCACCAGGACAGGATTAACTTGATGGGAAAAGGTTTTTTTCCCCCCTCTTTGAGGCAAATGAGGATAGATCAAAGGAGGAAGTGGTATGTATCCATGGAGTTGCGAGGTGCAGAGGGTGAGGTCAGGAATTGAAGTCCTTTATTTGCTAATCAAAGTAGGAGGCAAAATAATATACTAAGAGCAAGAGAGCAGGGGTCAGATGGAGGATCTTGAGGGATGTGGGTTGGGAAGACAGTACCAGAATGGTTACTATACAGCTGCAAAAACCCAGCTGATGTTCTTTAGCATGATCTCCTCATGGTACAGCACTGTGAATGTGTCTTATTTCCATAGATCAAAGGAGGAAGTGGTATGTATCCATGGAGTTGCGAGGTGCAGAGGGTGAGGTACTTTGTTCACTGTGGTACTTTGTTCACTGTGGAGGTAAATGAGAGTCCCGAGCCCTTGAGCTCACAGATTACTGTGTGAGATAAAAGATCTATACACAAGTTATTACAATACAGTGTGATAAAGGTGGTGAAATGGGAAGTCAGTGGATGGCAGATCAGAGGAGGTTTCTCAGAGGGATGGGGGTAATGAGATTAGGCCAAGGATGTAAACAGCAGGGAGAGTAAAATCGAGGTAGAGGGGGCTACAGAAGCATGAAAAGATCCTGGAAGGTTTCAGGAAGAACAGATAGGTGTGGGTGCAAAAGCAGGGGAAGGTATAAAGAGTTTGGAGAAAGGGTTGGAGGGGGCATGTGAGCCTGGTTGTGAAGGGTTCTGAATGCGATATTTAGTAGATCTGTGTGGCGTATTTCTGTAGCCAGTGTTTGAGATAGAGAATGGGAACTGTAGCATGGTCTAGAGACTAGATCCCTAGAGTCTAGGCCCTACATATTGGGCAAAGATCCAGAACCAGTAATCTAGGAAGAAAATCAGAGAGAGGGCAATATTTTAAATGGTTCGTTTGAGTCTAAGCTGAGGTGAAGTTGTCTAAGCTGGTGTGAAGTAGGAGGATGGCTTTGGTGGGTATAGGAGAGGGTCTGGTGGTAGGTGAAGTGGTGGCACAGGAGAACAGATTTTGGAAGGGTAGTAGAGTATGAGACAAGTGGTAAAGCCCCTGAACTGTGACTGCATATATGGCCCTGTTGGTATGGAAGGAGCAGAGGGTGTGGGTCATGTGTTTTGGACAGGCAGAGGGAATGTAGAAGTGGTTGGCGTTTAGTGATGGTAGAGTAGCGACTGGAAAGGGAGGAGTAGTAAGAGAGTTCCTCCAGGTGAGAGGGTGTGGAGAAGGGGTCTTGGTTGGGAATGAAGTGGCTGAAGTGTTGACTGACTGAGAAGACTGAGGGTGATGGTTGACTGGGTGGGGAGGCTGGGTAGAGGGAAGAAGGCTGGGCAGGTAGCATTTTGGTTTTCGAGTCCTAGTTGAGGCGCCCATGAACTCAGGGAGGGGGGCATCTCTCTCAGACCGAGAGAGAGTGCCTGACCCCAGCACCTTCACAATCCCCAATATACCCATTTATTCCCAGTGAAGAGCCGGAGGCCGTCCTTGGGGGAGTTGCTCCTGCGGCATGCACACAGTCCAACCAGGGCCCGGCAGGCGGCACAGTTGGTTCTTCAGCCTGGGAGAGACGGCGCAGGACTTGGCCTAGGTGGGGGCTCCCCTGGGGCTTCAACTCCGGTTCTGCCCCCTCGGGGTGGGGCCCCTGAGCGCCAAGGTGAGGCTCTGCGAGTCAAGAATGCGGTCTACTGTGCAGTCATTTTCCCTGAGTTTCTCAAGGAGTTGGCTGCCATCTCCCAGGCCCATGCTGTCACCTCACCTTTCTTGTTGGATACTTCAGAGGAGGGATCTGGCCTTCCTGTCTCAGGCTTCGGGCCCCTCAATCCTTAACTTTCTTCCATGGACAATCAGGGCCTCGAATGGCCTGGGCTGGGGCCGGGGTGTAGGCTCCTTTTTATGTTTGGAGGCAGTGGCAAGAGGACTTTTTAATTTATTTCCAATGAATGTTTTATGGAGAACTTGTTGCAATATGTATAAAAGGGAAATCTCTATTCTGTGCTCATTCTTCTTTCCCACCCTTTTTTCTGGGGCTATGGCCCCAGGAAGGTTGTACATAAATGGGGAGGTCAGGGGTACTTTCTCTCTGGTGAGGACATTGGTGCCGAGGTTTCAGGGTGCTTCTTATGCCCTTAAAAGAGTGAGGGGGTCATGGAGCCTAGGGAAAAAAGTAGGGACTGTCCTCCAGCCCCCAGAAGAAAGAAGCAGCATGGTCCCAGGATGGTTTTGGGGAGCAGCAGCTGATGTTTATTGGGGACCAGTATCCCTATGCCAGATCTTGGGGGCCTCGCCCCCTGCATCTCTCGCTTCAGCTTCATTCGTCGCTGTCGAACTCTGAGGACAGACCCTGCAGCAGGGGCAGGGACATGGAGTGCCGGTCGGGATCCCCGGGGCCCCCACCCTGGACTCCTGGTGGGGGGCTGCGGGGGCTGAAGAGCCAGTTCTCTGCCAGGGTTGGGGATAGTCACAGCTTGACTCATGCCCTGGTCTTTCTGCCTCCCTGGTCCCTCCCTGGCCCTCTGTGCTGTGCCCACCCCCTCACCAGGACCATGCTTCCACCTCATTGCCCCTGGCTCCCTCTCCATCTCCCCCACCGGGATCCAGTGTGGAGTTAGGGGCGCTCCACACATTCCTGGGCACACATTCCTATATTCCCCATGCCCTCTCCCCTCTACCCGATCCCATCCCTCAGCTTCATATCCCTTAGCAATACCTGACAACATCTGGGGCCCCCTGCGGAAGGGGTTTCGGCCTTTATAGGAGAATCTGGTGGGTCTGCCCTCTGGCCCTTCCTGAGGAGGTGGTGTAGGTGGGGCTGGGACAGGTGGAGGCACAGCAGCAGCTTCAGGGGTATCTGCAGCAACTGATGTGGGGGCCAGAGGTGGCATGATGCCAAGGTTGGATCTGACCCAGTTGGCACCATGGGGCAGTGGATCTTTGGTCAGAGGCTTCTGTGGTCCCAGCACTCCTTTGGGCTGCAGTGAAAACTTGAGGCAGGAGAAGGCAACAGGCAGTGACCGTTGTAACCGGAGCAGCTGGGGCTCTCGGGCTGTAGGTAACAGCCCCAGCTGCAGCCAGGAACAGGAGAAGACCTGGTAGATGACATAGATGCTGTGGGTGCTTCGGAGCCAGGGAAGATTTTGCTGTAGGCTCACTTGCCCTGGCGGCAGCAGCAGGAAGGCCACCTTCTTGCGTAGGCCACCCATGTGCAGGCGGATCCGGCAGGGCTGCCCATCCAACAGTCGCATTTCTTCATAGGCTATCTCTGCTCGGCCGTTTGGTGAGTATTCCCGAGTGCAGTGGGCAAAGGCACCCTCAGACCCTGCCTGCTCCAGGAGGTTTGGTAGTGGCCCCACTGGTTGTAGTGCCCGCCGACCCTGCCGACCTGGGAAAGCCAGGCGGGTGTGGGCTGGGCGGGACTGCTTCACTAGCACACCCAGTAGGTCATAGCAGGCTGCATCCGACAGGAAAGGTACTGCCACTACATTGGGACCAAAGCGCTCCTCGATAACCTGCAGATGGCGTTTACAGGTCAGGGACTGAGTTAGGGTCAGGAGTTACCTGGTAGCCTACTCTAGATTGACCCTCCCATTGTTTACTGCGCAATTACATCTCCACAACGTGCTCAGGCTTTTATGCTTCCTGTTTATTTCCTAGTTCTGTCCTGTAGCAAAACCTTGAATATCTACTATGTGCCAGACCCTGCGGGATACTGGGAATTAAAAGCATGAGACTTTGACCTTGTCTTATTATAGCTCAGTCTAATGGAGGAGACAGAGATGTAGACAGTAGTCAGCTAAGTAAAATAATAGAGAGCAAGGTGTGAAGGAGACCAGAAGTGGTTTAACAGCTTTTGTCTTTGATAGAAGAGGATCAGAGGAAGTTTCAAGGTAGTAATACTTGAGTTTTGAAGGAATTAGCTAGATAGGAGGATGGTCAATCCAGGGAGAGGATACAGCCAGATAAAAAACCTGAACTTACAAACTAAGAAGGGCACATTTAGGAACACATAATTTCATAGTACTTAAACACAGGGTCTGAAGAGGGACAGGCACACAGGAACTAGACTATGAAAGATCTTGAGTGTGCTAAGTGACAGGAATTTGATCCTGAGGGCAATAGAAAGCCATTTGAAGGGCTCTGGGTGAGAGGGACAAGATCCAAAAGGTGCTTTAGAAAGTTAATTTTGAATAGCAAGACAAAATAAGGAGAGAGAAAGATCAGTTAAGAGTAGTGTATTACTGCAAACAAAATATGGTGAGGCCTTCAACTAAAATAATGGGGGAAGATCTTTAGGTTATAGAATTAGTAGAACTTGGTCAGTTAAGGACTGTGGGAAAAGGAATTGAGAAAGATTAGTCTTAGGTGATTGGTTAGTTGGGTGATGTCATTCACTACAATGAATACACAGAGATAGGTTTGGAATGAACATTCTTCAACATCTACCCTGGCTACAGGGAGTAGTTCTTTAGGGATTTGAGGCCTCATCTTTGTAATGCTCGTCCCAATATGCTTTTTTGGATTCTGGTACCTCTTGGTTTTGTCCTTGTCTTGGCTCTTTTGGTTTGGTAATCTAGTTCTGGAAAGTTTAACTTCATGACCACCTGGGAAACCTTGTAAGATACTCTCCAGTAATGGTACATAGGTATGATCTCGACTCATCAAAGATACTGCTGGCCGAGACTTCTGGCTCTGTGTTCTCCTAGGGAGTACATAAAATTCCCTCTTTGGGTCCCTTTCCTGTTTGAGACCTATTCTGAAAATGCTCTGTTCTACTCCCCTTCCTCAGCCCTCAGTTCCCAAATGTCTGTTTCCCTACTGCTGGCATTGCCCACTTTGCTGGTCTTCTGGTAGAATTCATCAATGATCCCTTAAGGTCAGTCTGTGTTTTTGCTACATAGAGCTCTTTTGGAAGTGCTGCCCCATAGCATAAGAGGAGGGTAGCTGCCTGATCGAGTTGTGTCTGCACTTAAAACAAGCTGAAGTAGCTTGAAGATTACTATCTTTTGTCACCTAGCCAAGGAAATAAATGCTGCTCTTTCTTAATGTGCATGGAAGAATTTCCCATCATTCCTCTCTTGTGCTTCATTGAGACATGGAATACTTTCTTTCTGGTAGGGGCATCAAGCTGAAGAACAAGGCTCTGAGAAGGTCCATTCCCAGAGGTGACAGCAGAGCACTGGTGGGTTGGCATTTTTGTATAGAATGCTTTGTCCCATGACAAAGAAAGCATAGTCACCAAGTATAACTTCAGAATCCTACCCCAGCTGCTCCTTTGGTCTCTAGAATCCTATAAAAATAAGTCCAATAGGAATGTCCCCAGGAGGTATCTCTCTAATAGGATTTTGACAAATACCTGGTCCTACGGTCCAAGTGTCTGCTAAAAGGTGAATCCCTGATTTAGCTGGAGGCTTTATCCCAGAATATAGACATGAATTTGCCTTGGGGGCGGGGGTGATTATTAGGCCTTCTTTCTTACCCTTGAGGCCCCCAGTAGTTATCCTAAAACAGGGAAAATAAGATTTCTATGCTAGGGTGACTATTCTTGGTAGAGTCACCATTTGAGACCACTGCTTGTTGTTCCCAGTGCAGTTTTATTTCTGGGTGAGAGTTCTGTGGAACATAGAGGCCTGCAAATTTAGATCTCCCAGGGGCAGCCTGGGAGAGCGAGGGTGGAAGGCTATCCTCCTGGATGTACCTTGGCTGGTTTGAGTTCTGAATGAGGAGCTCCTGAGCCACATTCTGGTTATCTGTATGTTCTATGAAGTGCTCAGTAAACTCTTAGCAGTCTGGAGAGAGGAAACCAGGTCACTCAAAGCTGTCCTGCTCCTTGAATTTGCCATACACCACCAGTGATTTACCCCGAAACTCTGCCTCGCCTTTCCTGACAATTTTCCATTTAAATAGGGAATTTTTCTGATGCTGATAGTGTAGCTTTCTGCTAGTTGGTGATCACATTTACTTTCATCCTAATGAAATGCTTGATCTTGTCCAGACCAACCTTTACACTGCTGAAGCCAGGTACTTTGATACTTGGGAGGGCCTCAACTGTCCTGTTTCTATTTCCCTGGGAAGCTGACCTTTGTGGTGAGCCGCTGCTCCATTTCACGTGGGAGCCACATACTATTAAGGCTGCTTTGAGTCTGGCAGGCACTACTTTAAGATGGTTGTTTTAAACTTGGTGGGCTGCCTTCTACGAGTGCTTGAAATTCACTGTCCTTCAGATTACATAACTGGAACCTGATCCCCAAATTCTCCAAATTCAGAAATTGTAGCCATCTAGATTTGGTGGGATTTGTTGGGTACCTGCACCTCAGATACAGCTGACATCTGCCTGCTCCTGGAGATCTACATGTTTTGCTCAAAACCCGACTTTCCCATTCTGTGAAAGTTAAAGGTGGAGGAGGTATTTATGAAGAGGTTGAAGTTCCTTTAGAAAGTTTAAAAGGCCCTTCGTGATCGGCCCCTCTACCTCTTTGACCTCATTTTCACTACTGTTCATTTGAACTCTGCTCTAGAGGACTATTTGCAGTTCACAAATACGCATTTTTCTTTTTCCTCTCCTGGCTTTTGCATATGCTCTACCTTTAATTAGGACACCTTTCACTTACCTGCCCACCCTCCCACCTGCTCATTAACTCATTTAGGTGTTTATTAAGCACCATTTATGAGTCAGGAATTCCTTTTCCCTCTACATGAGAATAATTTCTACTTGCCTAGCTAGAATGTCACTCTCTCCGGGAAGCCTTCCTGACCTCCTGAGTCCTACCCTGACTTAGCACTTGTTTCTGTTCTCATCGATTCCTGTTGCCTTTTAAGGAACCTCTTACTGTTTTTCCAACTGGGGTGAAATTAGACAGTGTATGCAAAGCACTTAGTGCGGTGTCTGGCATGTGAGCAAGCACTAAGTAAATATTATTTGTTAATTGTCTTCAGGCTTCCCACCCCTTCCTACTCATAAGTTGTTCAGACCCATCTCGGTCACACTTTGTTACTTTCTTTTTAGCCCTCTTACTTTATCCTTGATGAGGGTCCAGATGGCATCAGCTTCATCCAGTGTCAGCAGGTGGGGGGTACCAACCAACATGGTGGGGTATGGGAGGGGTTAGGCAGGGCAGTGGCTGCTGCAGGAACCCCAAGCTGCCCAGGGAGGTGAGGCCCCAGGCCTTAGGCTTTGACCTACTATAGTGTGAGGTCATAGAGGTCCTGTAGATAATGGGGCCTTGGGAGGGGAGAGGGCAGTCACTTTACTAGCTTCACTATATCCACAGCCTGAGTCCATACCCTCGAGTCACTTACCCATTCTGCTCCTTAGGGGAGAAGAATGCAGGTGTGTTTGGGTGCATTTGTGTGTCTGTGTGTGCTTGCGTAAGTGCATGTGTGCGTGTGTATGCGTGTATTTCTTGTTCTGAGTTCTTTAAAGAAGCAGAATCAGGCTTGCCCCTTCAGCCTCCTGAAGCAGTTTGCTGTGTTATCAGCTGCAGATGACTTCTTTGTGAGGTTAGATAGGGGTCCTGAAGGACAGGGGAGAAGTATAAATCAGGATTTAGACTGAGAACCAAGGAGTAGTTCTCAACCTTGGTCATACTTTGGAATTACCTAGGAGCTTTAAAAACTATAGATACCTGGATCCTGCCCCTAGGGATTCAGATGTAATTGGTCTGGAGTGTGCCTAGGCATCAGGATTTCTAAAAGCTCCTCAGGCAATCCTGATGTGCAGCCTAGCTTGAAACCCATTATTAATGAGTGGGTTACAGTTGCAGTATAAACCAGGTGTGTGTGTAGGAGGGTGCCATATGAGTGGTGACAATGTGGAGGATAAGAATCTAATTGGGATAATGTTGCCTTAGTAACTGGAGAGGACTTTCAGGAAGCCAGAATTACCCAGGTAAATTTGAGGAAAATTTTTTTCATGTGCCACTCCCTCACCTAGGCTGATCTGTGTCTAGCTGTCACTCTCCTACTTCAGCCCCAATCTATGTGTGATTTCCCCTTGTGTCTCTGTCCAGAGATCTCAACCTGGTGTTTGCTGGAGAAGAGTGGTTTCTCTTGGAGAAGAAACACTCTGGAGAGCCTTTCTAGTAGCTACTGTCCCACTCTGCCTCTTATCTGTCCAGAGTCTTCTCTTGAGTCCCTCTGGAGAGTCTCCTGCATGCCTAGGAAGACCACTTCTGTATGGGGGGCATCCTTTCCTATCCTGGCCCAGCATGTAGGACTGTGCCATGACGTTGGCCATTGTCTGAGCTGGCTGAAGTGGTATGAGTATGAGGCACAGGGAATGGTCCTACATGTTGTAACTGGCCTCAGGGGAGGGTAGGTTTCTCTAGACAGAGCTAACCTGTGTGGGTGCTAGGTGTTTACACAAAGATTTGACAGTGGGCATGGAGGAGAGGAACTGATATCAAATATTTGTTGAAGTATGTTAGTGGCTGTGCCAAATAATTCGAATCCATTATCCTGGTTAATCCTTCAAGCAACCTCTTGAACTATTATTTCGTTATTTTAGAAGTGAATTAACAGGCTTGGAGAGGTTAAGTAGATTAGTGCAAGGGATACAGTGAGTTAATGGAGGATCTGGGATTCAAATCCAAGTCGGCCTGATTCCAGCTTTTAAATTAAAATTTGAATGGTAGTTCTTTTTGGTGAAGGAAGAAATTGCCATATCTCTTCTGTTCTCCTGAGTGTATGGTGGGAGGGCACTTGCTCAGTGGATGTGCAAAGTCGTGTAGTGAAAAGGAAGCGGGCAAGAGAAGAGAAACCCTGCACTAGACCAGACCAGAAACCCCAAGCTTCTTGTCAGGGCAGGCAAAAGATTTCTTCCTCCAGTGCCCTCCTAGCCCTACCCCAGGAGAGGTCATCTGGTGTAGTACAGTTGGCACCTCTGTTCCCTCCAGAAAGGAATCCTGAGGGAGGTAGACAGCAGTGGGGGAGAGACACATACACCAGGACAAGGGACACAGACGTGGGGCAGAAGAGACAGTGCAAGGAGGCAGAAGTGCAGAGGTACAGAGACGAGAGTCACTGATAAACACAGGCAGCGGATGATGTACATCCATATCCTGAGGGGGTTCCAGAATGAGAAGGGGGTGAATAGGGTAGGGACAGGGATGATGGGCTGTTGGTGAAATGTGAAGAGGCTCTCTTTCAGATTTTCACTGAGGGGGCTAAGAGGGGGAAATTGGGTCTAGATGAACTCCTCAGCCAGAAGCCGTATCTTCGTCTCTTTTGCTGATGATCGTGATTCTTCAAGCTCCCTGCATTCCACACTGCCGTAGTCTGACATTACATGAGACACTCTTTCCCTTTGGCTCGTAGAGGCTGAGACTGAAAGTTACTGAAGGAAAACAAATGACAACTGAGTTCTGGATGGGGTTGATGAGCCTAAGGGCTGGGCTGTTTGGGCCATAGCCTGCTCATGGGGTTGCCTCCAGTGTGGCACATTCTGGGGTTTCTCTGGGCACAGATCATCTGCAACATATCTGAGTGGTGACTGGACTGGAGAGCATGAGAGGAACAAACTGGCAGGGGCTGGTAATTTAGGGAACGTGGGGTTCTCTGTAAGAACCTCCAGGATGGTATAGAGTAGTGTTGATAGCAGAGCCTTTGGAGGGATAAAGAGCCCTAACCAGTCTCTTCACTTCTCTCAGGCTACAGGGATAACTGGGCAAGTCTCTAATCCCTTATTTGAAACTTTTAGGGATAGATGTGTTTTAGATGTCAGAAGTTTAGAAAGGGAATATAGTGCCTTTATCATATATAAAGGAGTACCCCAGTGAGGTTTAGGGCAGTGCCCTGTAATCAAACACATCAATATTTCTGAAGCTCTATGTATGATTATTCACACCAAGTGAGGTAAATAAATGCTATAAATACCCTCGTGATGTTTCAGGTCAGGTTTTGGACCAAAGTTATTAAAAACAAACAAACAAACTTGTTTCTTCAGAGATTTTTTTTTTTTTTTAAATTTTGGAATTGTGGATAAGGGATTATGGGATTACTCTCAGGTTGTTGTGAGGAGTAAGGGAGTGCTGGTAGTCTTCTAAACACATCACATGGTAGGTGTGTGATCTCAGTCCAAAACAAAATACTAATGTCCAAGGGGGTGGGTCTTTGGCTTGAAGAAAGAAGGTTCTTGCAATGAACAATGCACAACTTGAATCAGCTGCCTTGGGGAGCTGTGCACAACCAGGGAATGAAGGTGCCTTAGACAAGAGGTTTCCTGTAGTGGGAAGGTGATAGAATTCATTGCTTATGAACATTGACTGCATAGGATTTCCCTTTTCATGTATCGGAGGAGAAAGGCAAAAAATGTGCGTGTGTGTGACACAGGGCGTCACATACACATTTCTTTATAATAATGTTGTAATAAATATCTTACTGCACACATCTTTGTTTACATCTCTAATTATTTTGTCAGAATAGATTTATTGAAGAGGGATACCTAAGAGGATATAGACATCTTAAAGACTCATGACCAATTAGGATCAGAATTTTGTCACAATTATCCACAAAATCATTGCCTGTGGAGTTTTTAAGCTCAGAACCTCATGAAAAAGATTAGCTTGAGAATGAGTGAGTCCACCCTCGAGGACAACAGATCTCCTCAGTGTGACAACACCGCTGAAAATCATGCAGAGCTTCTGCACTATCTCTTCACCTCCTTGTTAATGAGGACCTGGTAAGACCCCATGTGGCCCTGGAGAGGATATCACCTGCTTTTTCAGATCTGCAGCCTCCTCTGCTGTGTGGAGTCCCATGGTGTTCGGTCCGGCTATCTGTGCTGAGTAATCAGCATTGCACTTGCCTTTAGGTCTTCATGGCTGGCTCCAGTACCTGCGGTTGTGATAGTTTTTCCAGAGAGCTTGGGTCTACCTGTGCAGCCTGCAGCTTTCTCTGACCTTATAATGGTGAATCCCTGCCTTTTGCCTGAGATTATGTTTATTCTCGGCTCCATGCTGGGGTGAAAGATCTTTTGCGCAATAGCTGGAAGTCAGTCCCCTGTTGGGCAACACTACGACACTTCCTGTGTAATATCTCTATTCTCTGCTAGCCACAGCAGTGTGAAATATGCCTATTTAATCCTATTGCACCAACGTCACGTGCTTCTGGTGATGCTGACCGGGACAAATGGGGGTGCTGATGTAGATTTTATTTGGGAATTCAACGTTCTTGGCTGAGGATGCAGAAAAGAGCAAATTGGTAAGAGACCAGAGTGACTGGACCTCAGGCAAGCAGGTGAAGTGGTTATGATTTCCTGGGAAATCATTTCTTTCAGTTGGACCTCTGACGCCTACGGCTGTACGCCCAGGAAGAGAAGTTCTAGTAATTCTTGAGATATTGACAGGAGAATGGGGGTAGGGGAAATAGTAATTACACATGGGACCAAGAGGATTCTTTGGCTGGGAATGGCAAAGATCAGTGTGCTGGCCAAATTTGGGACCCCAGTCTGGGCACATTATCCAGATTCTCAGAATGTGGGGAATAAGCCTGTAACTCTTTCCCTAAGGACAGGCTGAAAATAGGATCTGGCTCCAGAAGTGGAGAGGGCTGTGATCCCAGACAAGTACCCAAACACTTGCCTCCTGAGGCAGGGTCACTCTTCTTAGACCTCCTCTAGCATCTGTAGAGGAGCTTTTGTGTGGAAACATGGGGAGACTTAGGTTAATATGATGGAAGGGGGTGGGGAGGAGAGTTTTCTTTAAGTTAAATCTTGTGTATTATGAGCCATGGTAATTCCTGATCTTATTTTCCTGCATGGTAACATGTAGCCCCCTGCCTCCTGCCTCCCGAGCAAGATACGTGGATAGGCCAAAGCCTACAGATGTTAGTGATAATACATAGTTGAGACTTCACAGCAAATATTTGTTGAGTGGTTATCACAATCATGTGTAGACAGTGGGAAAAAGATGACATAATCTACACCTCCAGGCCCTACACTCTTCTGTATGTCCCCTCACCTCCTCCGGCAGGCTCCATTGTTTTCTGCCCATTAGAACTGGCTTTTTCTGAATGTGAAGGTTCCCAGGAGCCGGGCCCTGATTTGCTTGGTGCGGACCCCATAGATGAGTGGGTTGAGGGCAGGTGGCAGCAGCAAATAGATGTTCGAGAGAAGAATGTGCACAGGCTTTGGGACGGTGTGACGACCAAAGCGGTGTGTGAGGTAGGAGAAGAGACCAGGTATATAGAAGGCCAGAATGACACAGATGTGGGAACTACATGTGCCAAAGGCCTTGGCCCGGGCCTCCCGGGTGGGCAGCCGCAGTACAGCGTGGGCAATGAGCCCGTAAGAGGCAGTGATGCCCAGGATATCTATACCTGACACAGCCAGTGAAAGGGCCAGCCCGTACAAATTGTTGGCCCGCGTGTTGCCCACCACCAGCTCTACCACTGCCATGTGTGCACAATAGGCATGGTTGATGGTCTTGGCTCGGAAGTGCTCAAATCGCGCCACAAGCAGAGGGAAAGGCACAACAATAGCCACAGCTTTCAGTGCCAGTGCCAGTGCTGTATAGCCTACACGGGCTTTGGTGACTAGGAGAGGGTAATGCAGCGGACGCCCTACTGCCACAGCACGATCACAGGCCATGGCCAACAGCACACCAGATTCCACAGCAGTCAGTGCATGAACAAAGAACATCTGGGCCAGGCAGGCACCGTATAGCACAGGCCGGGGCCCAAGCCACAGCACAGCAAGCAGCCCCGGGGCTATAGAGGTAGCTAAGCCCAGGTCTGTGGCTGCCAGTGTGGCCAGGAGTAGAAACATGGGCTGCTGCAGTGTGGAATCGATCTGCACCAATGCCAGCAGTGTTCCATTGCCCAGCAGGGCCAGCAGATACATGGGCCCAAAGACCAGTGTCAGCCAGGCCTGGGCACCAGCTAGCCCTGGAATGCCAGTCAGTATGAAGAAGTTTGGGCGTGAGAAGGTGGAGTTGGGATGTAGACCTCCTGCCATCCTGTGGGGGGCAAAGCTTTAGGGGGCATGGGGTATGGCTCCTGATAGGGGAGAGACAGAAGGAGAGATTTTGGAGGGTGTCACAGTGGCACAGACCCATCCATGGGGTATGTGTAGGGGTAGTGCTGGGTTGGGGGATCACAGGGTTGTAACCTTTGGTTGGGGTTTTGGGTGGATAATCAAGGTCACTAGACCAGCTTGGATGGGAGAATCCTTTGTGCCTGACAGCCCATGAGTGTTGTAAGGGAGAGAAGTGGGGAGACACTGGTACTGAGAAAGGAAGGCCTCCCTGTTGCAGTGGCTGCTATAGCTGGAGGTCACCTGAGAGTTGAGGCTGAATTGAATGGTTTTCTTCCTCAGGATCCAAAGTAGAGTCTGTCTCAGTGTCTGTAAGGTGGGGAGAAAGCCAGAGCTGGAGGGGGATCACGCCCCAGGCTGCACCGTCCTTGACTGTATATCCTTAGGCAGAGCTCCTGGGCCTCAGCTTCCTCAGCTCCACACTGGGGGTGGACACAATGATTGTAGCGTTGTCCAGCTTTAACATTCTGGGCATCAACCCTTGGAGAAGACGAGTAGAGAGAAAAGGAGAAACAGGAGGAAGAAGATTGGATCTGCAGTGAAGCTGGAAGCCTGATGTGACAGGAGAAAACCTGCTGGGTGTTTGGGCTGCTTACATTCTTAACTTGATGCTGAAGGAGTGAACTTGAACGCTGGCTGCAGAGTTGAAGTTGGGCCTGGGAAGGAACAGAGAGAGATGGTAGCAAAAAAGGGAACTTCCCCGTCTCCCTTCTTCATGATCCAGAAAGGGGTCCCACTAAAGTCTTATTCCTGGGGTGCCAGAGGGAGTGGAGTTGCCAGAGGGGGAGGAGATGGTAGGCAACCCAGAGTAGCAGCCATACGTGGAAGAAGCATCTCTGATGTTGGAGGAGGCAGGGTGAGTAGAACAGATTCCACCCAGAACTAGCTCACAGCAGAAGATTAATAAACATTAAACGAATAAATGAACAAGGAGGAAAGAACCAGCAGAAGACTTGACTGGAGAAAGATCCCGAGCACTGTGTTGGCAGCTTCTCTTCACCTTGACCAATGCCTGTGGGGCCCTTTATGAGGCTGTTCCACCTGCTTCCCTCAAGGCCCTTGCCCCTCCCACCTGTGCCACATTAACTCTTCCCTGTGCTGCCTCCTTGCCTGGTGTGATAGTATGGTAACTCAGACGTACAGTAAGGAGGCAGAGATGTGGACAAGGAAAGAGACTGATTTATGGGAGTGGAGAGATCTGGGAAAGAGGAACACTTCCTCTGGGAGGTCTTTGCTGACTCCCTGAAGTCTGGAGAGAAGACCCTGCTATACGCTTGAATAGCATTGTCCCCCTCTATTGTAATTCTCTCTCCCTCTCTCCCTCTCTCTCTCCCCCCCCTCCAGCAGTGCTTATTAGCCAGCATCTCCACTGCTCATCACAGTACCTGGCATGTAGTTGTCTATGAATAAATGCTTATTGCTTTTAATTGTGTGACACTACTGCTGGCCCAAACAGCATTTGCTGACTAACAGCGGCTCCTACAGTTTCAGGAGGCTTAGGTATCCATGCAGGTGAGAAAGAAAGTTATTCACCATCAACTGTGAGCCCACCGGGTATGATTCTGCTCTAACGACACATATCCTAAAATTCACCACACTATGCAAGGTAATGTAATAAAAAACGGGGCTTGCGGGAAAGGTGGCATTAGGGTACAACATTCAAAAACTTTGTCAGTGACACATTTAAAAAAAGGATAGGACCCTAATAAAAATGGTGGCACCATTTTACGCATGTTAACTGGTTAGAAAGTGCATAAATACAGCAATAAATACGACACATTACCTTGAAAAAGCCCTGGCGTTTTCCTCGTGGAAGCGCTAGCGGCAGCTGGTGAATAATTGAGAAGCGGTAGAAGGGGAGACTACGGTAGTCCCCCCTGTCTGTGGTTTCGTTTCTGCAGTTTCAATTGCCCGCTGCTCTCAACCACTGTCGGGGAGCAGGTGATCCTCTTTGACGAATCATCAGAAGGTCAATTGTAGCGTAACGCTACGTCACAATGCTGCGTCATTCCCCTCACTTCGCGTCCCTCACGTAGGCATTTTATCCTCTCCCATCATCACAGGAAGAAGGGTGAGTACAAAGCAGTAAGATATTTTGAGAGAGAGAGACCACATTCACATAACTTTTATTACACAATTGTTCTTATTATCAGTTACTGTTAGTCTCTTGCTATGCCTAATTTATAAATTACACCGTACCCGTACCCTGGGCCTGTAGGTATAGGAAGACACAGTACAGGCGTGCCTCCTTTGATGGCGTGTCTCCGGATTGCGCGTCACAGATAAAGTGTTCTTTACAAATTGAAGATTTGTGGCAACCCTGCTTTTAGCGGCCCATCAGTGCCCTTTTCCCAACAGCACGTGTTGGCTTCGTGTCTGCGTCGCACTTGGGTAAATCTCGCGGTATTTCAAACTTTCATTCTGTCTGTTATGGTGCTCTGTGATCAGTGATTACAACTCACCGAAAGCTCAGATGACGGTTAGCATTTTTTAGCAATAAGGTTTTCAAAGATTTATTTATTTGTTTATTTTAGAGAGAGAGAGCTCGAGCTGGGGGAGGGACGGAGGGAGAGGGAGAGAATCTCAAGCAGACTCCCTGCTGGGCACAGAGCCTCACATGCGGGCTCCATCTTGTGACCCCGAGATCATGACCTGAGCCAAAATCAAGAGTCAGATGCTTACCTGACTGAGCCACCCAGGCGCCCCAGCAAAAAAGTTTTTAAATTAAGGTACTCGAATGTTTTTTTTTTAGACATAATGCTATTGCACACTTAATAGGCTACAGTATTGTGTAAACATAACCTTCATATGCACCGGGAAACAAAAATTCATTTGATTTGCTTTATTGCTATAGTTGCTTTATTGCAGTGGTCTGGAACTGAATCGGCAGGATCTCTGCGGTACGCCTGTATATTTAGGGTTCAGTGCTATCCGAGGTTTCAGTCATCCACTGGGGTCTTGGAATGTATAACTTGCAGATAGCAGGGGACTACTGTAACCTGAAGTTGGGTGGAATATTGTAACACCAGATATGATGATGTGGTTCATAACCTAAGTGGTGATAGATGTTTCAGGTGTATGCGTGTTGAATTTTCCTTTGCTGCTGGGTTTAGCAGTTTTGAATGCAGTTTTGTGCATTCGCCTAGTTTTGGGCAGAGGGAATCACACATAAGAGAACATGAAACTCACGTTATACTCAGTTCCCCAATGTGTCAATTGGTTGGAACAAATTTACTTTTCGAAACCAACTTTATAATGATCTGATTGAATCTCTATTGTACCTGGCCCTGTATCATATGGTGTGGATACAAATGGCAATAACAAGACCCTGCTGCCCTCAAGGAGCTCACTGTCTAGTGGACACAGTGATGCAAACAATTACTGGAAGGCTACGTAAGTAATTGCATTAATTCAAGTTAGTACCGATATGGTGGGAGTACAGAGAAAGGAGCCTTTCCCTTTTCCAATTCAGAGTCAGGGAATTCTCTGAATTGTAGTAATGGCTACAGTCCTATGGAGTTTCCTATGTGCAGGTACTGCTCTAAGTCCTATTCCTACTACACACGTTTGCAGTAAGTACAATGATATCTCCCATTTTACAGATAAAGAACTAAGGCACAAACTTGTCCAAGGTCACATAGTTAGTAAATAGCAGTTAGCATTCTTGCTCTTAGCCACTGCTTTAAACATTTCTGCTGAATAGGAGTTTTCTAGGATATTTGGGCCAAAAGTATCTGTACCTGGTAAGAGAAGTTGAGGTTGTCCTGGGATTGCTGAAGAAGGAGAGGAGCACTTGGGAGCTGGGGGCAGTGGGTGGAGAGTCGTGAAGGGGATGATTGGGAAAAAATGCCCTTGAGTGCCATAACATTCAGACAGCCTCAAGAGAACACTAATGGGACTTTTGGCTGACATATGCCTGTTCTGGGCACCAACTGTAGGAAAGATTGTTCATAAGATAAATCAGATCCTTTAAGCCCAGCACAATTAAAGTCATTTAGTTCCCGCAAATCTTCTGTATTCTGTGTTGCTCACTATCTCTTAATTCAGAATGTATTGGGAAATATCATTGACTTTATCTCTAGAAAAGTTCCTTTGTTGGTCTCCTAGGCCCCAGTCCAACATTACAGAAGCTTTCTGAACACATTTGGGGTCACCTGGCTGGTCTTTCCCTGAGTCATTGGCCATTGGAAGAGTGGATCTGACATTACACCTGTGACCTTGTGGGGCTGTATGCCAGCCCTGTAGGGGGGGCGAAGGTAGAGAGGGAGGAGGAGGGAAGCTCATTGGACCTCTCAGTTGCTTCTTGACTGGCATGGGAAATAGGATAAGAGGGCTTTGGGAGTTGACCCTGAATTTCTCACTTCTTTGACTAATGTAGCTACCACCAACATTTGCTATAGAATAGGGTTTCCACAGATCAGCTTGTGTCCATGTAGGCCTATTCTGATTTTCTGCTTATAATGGCCAGTGAGCAACAACATGTAGCAGTAAATTACTCGTTTATACAATAGATTACAGATCAGAAAATCTTGGGTCCTTGTGGTGCCACTCAACACTAGATCCTCTTCGAGAAACCTCTTAAGGCAAACTCTCAGTTGGCCAAGTCTCAATTCCCAGGTGAGTATGAGACCCCTCTCTGACCACTAGTACCACAATAGCCCAGGCTTCACTTTCCCTCAGTTTCTGGAGGGATGGAGAGACTCCATAAGCCCAAGGTAAGATCAGGTGGCACTCCATTATCCTGTGGAGATGTGGACGACATGAAACCACCACACCACTCTGTTTTCTAGGTCTTCTAGCTTCACTTCTCTCCTCCATCCAGTGCTTCCATGAAAACAGCTTTAATAATCCATAAAGCCCTGGAGGTACTGGGAGACCCCAATACCTAGGATATAGTGGATATTTTGGCACTGAGGTTGTAAACTTGTGAGGGGAACTGTTCTCCCTATTATAATAGGATCTGGTAGAAGATAGGTTCTGGTAGGGGTATGGAATAGCTCAGATCTAGTTTTTATCAATTCTCCTATAATATTGTCTGCTGTCCTTATCCATTTTCCCTTCCTCTGCATTGGGTCAGTCCTTCAGATTGACTCTATCTTTGACCACAGATAGTGGTGACTCCAGTGTTCTCTTGCATGCTGAGGTCACAGTTCCTGTGCTTGTCTCCCAGGTGACACTGTAAGACAGAAGAATTGGGTTATGATGCTGAACAACCCCTACCCCATGCTTTAACTTGTCCAGTCATTCTTTTCCTTCAATGTGAGGCATGGAAGAGGCATTTTTCGGCTAAATGTCTTGACCAATATTGGCTGAGGAGACCAGTGGTGGGATAGTCTTCCAAAGTCTTTCCTTGCAGAAGATGAGTAGTTCCCTCTAAAGGTTCTCTAGCATTTAGAAGGGGACTTCGGAACTGACTGTGTTTTTTGGGGCCATCTTTCGAGAAATTAATTCCCTAAAGTTCTGTTCTGAGGTAATAGGTAGTGCCTTTATCTTTTCCCACCTTTACCTCCCTTCCTCTAAGCTCACATTGCATGGTTGAAACTCTTACAACCCGGGAAAGTACTAATGTCATCCACAGAATCCAGCAAACATTATTAAGAACTCATTACATGCCAAACACAGTACTATGAATGGGGAAACAGCCTCTCTTATCATTACATTCACATAGCCACCAAGGCCCACTTCCTTAAGAGCTCGTGTATCTGTTGCCTTTCATCCCCACTGGTGTATGTCCCACTCTGTACCCCACAACCTAATATTGCAGCAGTCTCACAACTGATACCCCTGTTTCCGGTATACTTCATTATGTTTACTTTTTTGGTCATACTTTTATTTGAGAAGTGGGTAATATATATAGAAGTACAAAGAATAACAAATGCACATGTTATCAAGACATCCAGAACTGATCATTATTACCATTTTGTCCCACTTGCTTTCAGTTCCTTTTTAATCAAGGCAATAAAAGTTAAAGATAAAATTAAAGTTGCTTTTATTTCCTATAGTGTTTCATTCTCACCTTAGAGACTGTAATTATCATGAATTTGGTGTATCTTTCTAATTCAGTTTTTAATGATTTTGCTAGTTGGTGCTTTTAAACATTAACATAAATTATCTCTTATTGTATACAGGAAATTCTATTTTGAGTTCTGTTTATGCAGATATACAGATCTTTATCATTCCTTTACATTTCCATATGGTTTTATAGCATCGGATTATGCCAAATCTTATTTATTTATTTAATGGTGGACTTATTGTTTCTGGCTATTTTGCTATGTATACTGATATTTAATATTTTTGTACATGCGTCCTTTTTCACATGTATAAAAATTTCTCTAGACTATACATCTAGAAGTGGAATTTCTGGGTCATGAGATATGCATATTTTCATCTTTAGCAGATATTGTCAAATTGTTCTTCAAAATAGTTGGTCCAACTTGTATTCCCACTAGCAGTTTATGAAAGATCCTGTTTTTTAACATCCTTGACAACACTTTATATTATCAGATTCTTACCTTTTTGTGAATCTGGTTAATTAGAAATATTAGCTCATTATTTTAATTTATATTTTAATATATTTATTGGTCATTTATGTTTCTTCTTCTATAAATTGTCCGATCATTGCTTTTGCCCATTTTTCTGTTCAGTTGTCTTCCCCCCATATATTTTTTTTTGGTACACTTTCTCTGTATATTCTAGATACTAATCCTTTGTTTTACATTGGAAATACAACCTTCTGGTCTGTTAACTATCTTAATTTTGTTTATGGTGTCACTTGTCTTACAGAAACTTTGAATTTTAATAAAAAGCACATATATGCCATATACTTTTGTGTATTATTTAATAAGTTCTTTCCTACCCTGAGATTGTAAAGATATTATTATACACTTTATCGTGTTTAGATATTTTTTGTTTAATCCTTTTAATCCATCTGAAATTTATTTTTGTGTGTATGATATGAGACCAGAATCTAGATTTATTTATTTGTTTTTCTTACAAGGAAACTTGGTTCTTTCAGTACTTTTCTGCAATGATATACAATTATTATATACTAAATTCCTATATATAATAGATTTGATCTAGGCTATGTCTTTATTACATTAATGTTATTTGCTAATTCCTCACCAATATTAATCACTGTAATTATCTTAGTATCTGGCAGACAAGTCACTCTTTCTTATTTTTCTCTGTGTGTGTTTCCAGAAACATCTTGGCTATTTTTGTGCCTTTATTCTTTTACATGATTATTAGAATAACTGCAAAGTTCCATGAAAAATCCTATGGGATCTTAGTTGGGAATGAATTTAGTTTATAGATTAATTTAGGATCATTAATATCTTTCCAATATGGAATCTTTCCATTCATAATATGTTATATCTTATCATTTATTCAAGTCTCCTTGTATTTTATTCAATAAAATGTAAAGATTTCTCCATGATGATAGTGCACATCTTTTGAAAATTTATTCTCGGTTTCTTATAGTTTTAACAATCTATTTATTGGGGTAAATGCACCCTTATTAAGTGTATAATTTGATGAGTTTAGACACATGTTTACACTCATATAAGCACCATCCCAATCAAGAAATATAACATTTTTATCATCCCAAAATGTTCCCTTGCTACTCTTTGCAGTTAATTCCCTATACCCAGCCCCAGCCTAGGCAGCTAATGGTATATTTTCTGGTCTTATAATTTAGTGTTACGTTTTCTAGAATTTTATATAAATGGAATTATGTAGTATGTGCTATTTTTTGGTATGGTTTCTGTAACTAAACATGTTTTTGGGAGTCATCCATTTTGTTGCAGGTATCATTAGCTCATTCCTTTTTTAGATGAATAGTGTTCCATTGTATGAATATTCCACAATTATTTATCCATTATTCCTCTGACGAACATTTCAGTTGTCTTCATTTTTAAACTATTATTAATAAAGCTTTAGTGAACATTCACATACAAATCTTTGTGTAGAAATATTTTCATTTCTCTTGGGTAAATACTTAGGAATGGTATTGGTATATCATGTGGTAAGTGTATGTTTAACTTTATAAGAAACTAACAAACGCTTTTCCAAAATAGTTGTACCATTTTGGACTCCCCAAAACATTGTACGAGACTTCTAGTTATTCTACACCCTTGCCAACTTTTGGTATTATCTCCCAAGTTGTGACTTATTGAACACTTACCGTGAGTCAGGCACTGGACTGGGCACTCTACATGTATCATCTCACTCAATATAATCCCTTTGAGGTAGGTACTATCATTATTTCCATTTTGCAAATAAGCTAACTGAGACACGGATAGTTGACTTCTGATCACAAAACTTCAAATGAGTCTGGATTTGAATCCAGGTCAGTGTGAGTCCAAAACGGATTCTTTTAATGACTACACAGTATCAGCGTTACGTTGGCTTCATAAAACTAAGTCAGGTTGGCTTCCATTTTATTATCATAGGTAATTTCATTTCTTCCTTAGGCTGCATTTCTCCTTCCTTCCCTAGACCAATGCACTAGTTTAGGTCAAAGGATCAGCCACCTTGCTTTGCCTAAAATCTGTAGGTAAATAAGATAGCTTTTCTCCTAACCTCTAAGTTTACTTGAATATTCTTGCATCTACCCAAATCAGTGCCTTCTTTCTCTTCATTACAGCTTCTGTGCATGATGCTATTTCTGCCCCTCCTCTGTAGTTCCATTGTGAATTTAATGTCACATAGTTCTTTCCCCAAAGACCTGCAGCTGTGCCCTCCAGCTTCCCTAAAGACAACACTCAATGTTCCTAAATCCCTGGCCAGCATTGCTTCTTGTCTTCCTTCCCTTGTGCACTGAAAGCGTGTAGAACACCCCGTAGAAGTTGCTACACTCTAAGTGTGTCACTGACCTGGGCTGAGGATTCATTGCAAATGTCAGTTCTATCTCAGTGTTCACACCACTCAAATCTGCCTGCTCTGCAACATGAACCATGCTAGTGCCACTTTCTGTATTTGAGAGTCACTTTGTGTTTGTGTTCTTAGCCCATCCCTCTCCCTTTCTGTGTAGAGGGAGCAACGCCTTACAATCGTCTGGGGGTCTAGGGAGCCTAGGTATGGATTGTCTCTTGAGTCTGGGGAATATGTTGTCACAGAGTTCTCTTCCTCGTTCCCAGTGCTGCTTGTGCTTGGTCTGTCATCACTGACCTCTGGCTTTCTTCTCACCTTGGGGTCTCGCCACCACTTCCTGCAGATAAGAGCTGCATTTGCCTCATTTTGCAAACTGCAAACTGAATATCCGTGTGCTAAAAGCATCCTACAGTCATACATTCATATTCTTTGACTTTCATTGTATTGGGTTGTTTGCCTTTTTCCAAAACTCTAAAAATATTTTTAAAATATCTTTTCAAAATTGTCTCTTTCCTAAATCCTCAAATTTCACAGGTGCTTACTGTAACCAGAATTATAAAGACATATAAAGAAAAGATTTAATAATCTCTCTTCATCTTGTCCTCTTTCCAACCCCTGCTCTACTCCTAAGTAATTTTTGTTAACATCTTGCATACTTTTATACTTTTCTCCATGTTCATACGTACTTATACAAACACTTAGATTTTTAGTTTTTAATTTTTGTAATTTTGAGATCAAGTAGTATATTTTATGAAATTTCCTTTCGTTCATTTTGACAAATATTTATTGGAGCATTTACTTTTATCAAGTACTACCCTTAGGTGCTACTAATAGTAATATACTAATAATATATTAGTATATATAGTATGTAATATATATATATATAAGTATATATATAGTATGTAGTATATATATAAGCATATATATACTACATATGTATATATACTAATATATAGTATTATATAGTATATAGTATATATTAGTATATATAGTATATATATAGTATATTAGTATATACTATATACTATATAGTATACTAATATATTAATATATACTATATATGGTATATATTAATATACTATATACTATATAATACTAGTATATATGAAGTATATAGTATATTAGTATATACTATATACTATATAGTATACTAATATATTAATATACATTATTATTATAGAATATATTATTAATATATTACTATATTACTATTAGTATATTATTATATATCATATATAATATATATTATTATATATATTACTATTAATAGTAATATATTGTATATTTTTCATAGTATATTAGTATACTATATATAGTATACTATATATATAGTATACTATATAAACTATATAGTATACTAATATATTAATATACATTATTATTATAGAATATATTATTAATATATTACTATATTACTATTAGTATATTATATATCATATATAATATATATTATTATATATATTACTATTAATAGTAATATATTGTATATTTTTCAGGTCAATAGATATAGCACTAATGTATTCTTTTTAAATAGCTGTATATGAACATATACACACATTTTTGATTTTGAGATAATTACACATTCGTATGCAGTTGTAAGAAACTATACTGAGAAATCCTGTGTAACATTGATTCAGTTTCACTCAGTAGTAACAAATTGCAAAATTATAATGCAATATCACAACAAGGAAGTTGACATCAATACAGTCAAGATGCATTACAGTTTCATTACCTCTAAGATCCCTTTTTTTGCCCTTTTACAATCACACCTACTTCCTTCCCTCCTTCCTACATCCCTTTCTATAACTCCTAGCAACTGATTACCTCTTCTCTATTTCTATGCTTTGTCATCTAAACAATGTTAGATAAATGGCATCATACAGTATATAACCTTTTGGGATTGCTTTTTTGACTTAGCATAATTCCCTTGAGATTGTTGTATGAATCAGTAGTCCATTCCTGTTTATTGCTTGAATGATATTGCATGGTGTGGATATACCAAAGTTTGTTGAACCAATCAATCGTTGAAGGACATGTGGGATATTTCAGTTTTTGGCTATTACTGATAAAGTTTCTATGAACAATCATGTATGAGTTTTTGTGTAAATATAAATTTTTATTTGTCTGGGATAAATGCACAAGAGTTCAATTTCTGGGTCCTATGGTAGTTGTATTTCTAGTTCTATAAGGAACTGCCAGACTGTTTTCCAGAGAGGATGTTCCATTTATATTCCTACCAACAATGTATGAGTGATTCAGTTTTTCTCGTTTTTGTCAGCATTTGGTGTTGTCACTATTTTGTATTTTTAGCTGTTCTAAGAGGTGGGTATTGAGTATCTCATCATGGTCTTAATTTGTATTTCCTTCATGGCTATTGATGTTAGACATGTTTTTTGTGCTTATGTGCCATCTGTATATCCTTTTTAGTGAAATATCTCTTCCTGTCTTTTGCCAATTTTGAATTGGATTGTTATTTTTACTGTTGAGTTTTGAGAGTTCTTCATACTCTAGATAGCAGTCTTTTGTTAAACATGTGGTTGCAGATATTTTTTCTCCCAGTCTGTAGCTTGTCTTTCCATCTTTTTTCACATGGTCTTTTGCAGAGCAAATTTTAAATTTTGACAAAGTCCAACTTATTTTTTCCTCTTTTATGGACTGAGCTTTGATGTCAACTCTAGGAACTCTGCCTAGACCTAGATCCCTAAGATTTTCTCCCATGTTTTTTCCCTGAAAGTTCTTACAGTTTTATGTTTTTTACTTACCTGTGATCCATTTTGAGTTAAATTTTGTATAAGGTGTGAAATTTAGGTGGAATAATTTTTTTTCTTTGCATACGGATATACAATTGCTCCAGCATCATTTGGTGAAAAGGCTATTCCACTGAACTGCTTTTTCACTTTTGTGAAAACTCAGTTGGGCATATTTGTGTGGGTCTGTTTCTGATTCACTCTTCTGGTCTATTGATCTGTGTGTCTGTTCCTCACCAGTACCACCCTGTTTTGACTACTACTGTACTACAGTAGGCCTTAATAATGACTAGAGTAATTTTTCCTACTTTATTTCTCCTTTTTGTCAAGACTGTTTTAACTATTCTAGATTCTGTGTCTTTCCATATAAAATTTGGAATAAGTTGTTTATGTCTACAAAGAAATCCTGAATAAGATTTTGATAGGAATTTCATTAAAATTTATAGACCAGTTTAGGGAGAATTGTCAGCTTTAATGTATTCTATCTTCCAATCCATGAACACAGTATGTCTTTCCATTTATTTACGTCTTCTTTTTCTTTTAGACAAGCATTTTGTAATATTCTGCATGGATCTTATGCATGCTCTAAGTTTACCTAAGTATTTTTTTTTCTTGGGAATGATTGTAAATTGTATTTTTTTAAACCATTTTTTTGTGGTATGGTTGACATTTAAAAGTGGTGCATATTTAATGTATACAACTTGATGAGTTTGGGTATAAGTATACACCCATGAAACCATCACCACCATCAAGGTCATAGGCATATCAATTTCCTCCCATAGTGTTCTCTTGTCCCCTTTATTATTATTTGTGTGTGTGTGTGTGTGTGTGTGTGTGTGTGTAAAAACACTTAACAGAATATCTACACTCTTAGCAAATTTTAGGTAGATAGGACAGGATTGTTAGCTAAAGGCACTATGCTGAATGGTGGATATATAGAAATTATTTATCTGCATGACTGAAACTTTGTATCCTTTGGCCATCACCTCCCCATTTCCTCTACCCCAGCCATTTGCAATCACCATTTTATATTCTGAATCTATGAGTTTGACTACTCTAGATTCCACATATAAGTGAGAGCACACAGTGTTTGTCTTTCTGTATCTGGTTTATTTCACATAGCATGATGTCCATTCATGTTGTCGCAAATGGTAGGATTTCCTTCCTTTTTAAGGTTGAATAACATTCCATTGTATGTTTATACTACATTTTCTTTATCAATTCCTCCACTTATGAACATTTAGGTTATTCCACATCTTGGCTATTGTGAATAATGTTGTAACAAATATGGGAGTATAGCCATCTCTTCAAGATCCTGGTTTTAATTTCTTTGGGTAAGTATCTAGAAGTGGGATTGCTGGATCACATGGTTCTTTTTTAAATTTTATTTGGAGCCTCAATATAGTTTTCATAATGGCTATACCAATTTATATTCCGACCAACACTGTACCATGGTTCTCTTCACAATGTTGCCTACACTAGTTATCTGTTGCTTTTTAAAATGCTATCCATCTTAACAGGTGTGAAGCAATATCTCATTGTGGTTTTGATTTGCATTTTTCGGTTGATTAGTGATGTTGAAAACCTTTTCACACACCTGTTGGCTGTTTGTGTGTCTTCTTTTGTGCTTTGTGTGTATATGTGTGTCTTCTTTTCTTTTTTAAAGATTTTATTTTCTATTTATTTGAGAGAGAGAGAGAGAGAAAATCAGGAGCGTTGAGGGGGAGGGGCAGTGGGAGAGGGAGAAATAGATGCCCTGCTGAGCAGGGAGCCTGTTTCAGGGCTCCATCCAAGGACCTGGAGATTATGACCTGACCTGAAGGCAGATGCTCAACTGACTGAGTCACCCAGGTGCCTCTGTGTGTGTCTTCTTTAGAGACATGTCTATTCAAGTCCATTGCCCCTTTGTTACTTAAGTTGATTCTTTTCTTGCTATTGACTGTATGAGTTCCTTATATATTTTGATTTTTTTTTTTTAAGATTTTATTTATTTATTCGACAGAGATAGAGACAGCCAGCGAGAGAGGGAACATAAGCAGGGGGAGTGGGAGAGGAAGAAGCAGGCTCACAGTGGAAGAGCCTGATGTGGGGCTCGATCCCACAACGCCGGGATCACGCCCTGAGCCGAAGGCAGACGCTTAACCGCTGTGCCACCCAGGCGCCCCACCTTATATATTTTGAATACTAACCTTTCATCAGCTATATGGTTTGCAAATATTTTCTCCCATTGCATAGACTGCTTTTTCATTGTTTTGATGGTTTCCTTTGCTGTACAGAAGCCCTTTAGTTTGATGTAATCCAATTTATTAATTTTTGCATTTGTTGACTGTGTTTTTGGTATCATATCTAAAAAATCATTGCTAAGACCAATATCAAGGAGATTTTTCCCTATACTTTCTTCTAGGAACTTGTGGTTTCAAGTCTTACATTTAAATCTTTAATCCACATTGAGTTGATTTTGTGTATTATGTAAGATAAAGATCCAAGTTCATTCTTTTGCATCTGGATATCCAGTTTTCCCAATACCAGTCACTGAAGTTCTTTTCTCAATTTGGATTCTTGGCATCTTTGTGGAAAATAGTTGACTGTATATGTATGGGTTTATTTCTAGGGTCTCTATTCTGTTCCATTGGTATATGTGTTTGTTTTTATATCAGTACCATACTGTTTGATTACTATAGCTTTATAATATAATTTGAAACAATTGCAATGCCTCCAGCATTGTTCTTGCTCAAGATTGCTTTGGCTCTTTATAGTTTTTTTATGGTTCCATATGAATTTTAGAATTGCTTTTTCTATTTCTGTGAAAAATGCCATTGGAATTTTGATTGGGATTGCACTGACTCTGTAGATTGCTTTGTGTAGTATGGATATTTTAAAATATTAATTGTTCCAATCCATGAAGATGGGTTATCTTTCCATTTATTTGTGTCTTCTTCTGTTTTTTTTTTTTTTTATCAGTGTTTAATGGGTTTTAGTGTATAGGTCTTTTATCTCCTTAGTTAAATTTATTATTAAGTAGTTAATTCCTTTTGATGCAACTGTAAATAGTACTTTTTTCTTAATTTTCTGGATGTTCACTATTAGCATACAGAAATGCAACTGGATTTCGTATGTTGATTTTGTATCCTGAAACTTTACTGAATCCATTTATTATTTTTATCAGTTTTTTTTTTTTTTTGGTGGAGTCTTTAGAATTTTCTATCTATAATATCATGTCATCTGCAAACAGACCATTTTACCTCTTCCTTTCTGATTTGGAAGCCTTTTATTCTTTTTCCTGCCTGATTGTTCTGGTGAGGATTTCTAGTACTATGTTGATTAGAAGTTGTTAGAGTGTGCACCTTGTCTTTTTCTTGATCTTAGAGGAAAAACTCTCAGCTTTTCACTGTTGAGCGATGATACCTGTGCCTAACATACATGGCACAGAGATACATTCCATCTATATGTAGTTCATTGAGAGTTTTTAAAAAATCATGTTGAATTTTGTCAAACGCTTTTTCTGCATCTGCGTCTATTGAGATGGTCATGATTTTTATCCTTCATTCTGTTCATGTGGTGTGTCACATTTATTGATTTGCATATGTTGGAACATCCTTGCATCCCAGGAATAGATTCCACTTCATCGTAGTGTATCATACTTTTAATGTGCTGTTGAATTCAGTTTGCTAGTATTTTGCTGAGGCGTTTTCGTATCTATCTTCATCAGGGATATCGGCCTGTTCCTCTTTTTTCTTATAATGTCCTTATGTGGTTTTGGTATCAGAATAATGTTGGGCTTGTAAATGAGTTTGGAAGTGTTCCCTTCTCTTCAATTTTTTGGAGGAGTTTGAGGATTGGTATTCTATAAATGTTTGGTAGAATTCACCAGTAAAGCTATCTGATCCTGGGCTTTTCTTTGTTGGGAAGTTTTTGATTACTGATTCAACCTCCTTACTCATCATTGGTCTGTTCACATTTTCTATTTCTTCATGATTCAGTCTTGGTAGGTTGAATGTTTCTAGGAATTTATCTATTTCCTGTAGGTTATCCAATTTGTTGGCATATAACTATTTATTACCCTTTGTATTTCTGTGGCATCAGTTGTAATAGATCCTCTTTTTCCTCTTATTTTGTAGGTTCCTTTTTCATTTCTGATTTCATAATTGAGTTCTCTCTCTCTCTCTTTTTTTTAAAGATTTTATTTATTTATTCGACAGAGATAGAGACAGCCAGCGAGAGAGGGAACACAAGCAGGAAGAGCGGGAGAGGAAGAAGCAGGCTCATAGCAGAGGAGCCTGATGTGGGGCTCGATCCCAGAACGCCGGGATCACGCCCTGAGCTGAAGGCAGACGCTTAACCACTGTGCCACCCAGGCTCCCCCCCTCTCTTTTTTTCTTAATGTACCTGAGGGTTTGTCAGTTTTGTTTATCTTTTCAAAAAAATAAACTCTTAGTTCTGTTGATCTTTTTAAATAGTTTTTCTGGTCTTTATTTTATTAATTTTTGCTCTAATCATTATTATTTCTGCTAATTTCGGACTTAGTTCTTTTTCTAGTTCTTTGACGTATAAATTTAGGTTGAGATTTTTTTTTCTTGATGTAGGGGTTTATTGCTGTAAAATTCCCTCCTAGAACTATTCTTGCTGCATCCCATACATTTTGCTTTGTTGTGTTTTCATTTAATTTGTCCTAAGCCTTGAGTTTCTATCTTCATATTTGAAGAAGCAATCACCTCCTCCAGTCTTTGCTGACTAGCTTCAGGAGAGAAAGATCTTCACCAGTCGGACTGGTCAGAGATTCTAAGGGTCTTTAAGACCTTTCCTAAGGATGTGTCTTCTCTGTTTTTCTTGTTCTCTCTTGAGAAGAAATCCTTAGGATTGTGTGTCTTCTCTTGATCCTGCCAAGCCAGGCTGGGTGCTAAGAGTCTCCCATTTATTTTTCTTAGGGTGGTAGCCTGAAGTATTGTGTAGCTTCTTCCATGCCAGGAGAATCTAGTTGACTGCTGATATCTGTATGCCGTCTGCGGAGGCTCATACATACTCTCTGCAGAAGAGTGCAGGGTCCTCGCTATGGGGGGACTCGTGAAATGCTGGGGCACACACTAGCTAGCTACTTTCGGGGAGTCCACAGGTGAAGTGTCCTTCAGGGTTCATGGATGGGCTGTTGGTGGAGACTGCAAGCCAGTTAGTAGGAATTTTGGCTGAGATTGTTGCATTTGTAGTTAAGAGCCCCTTTCCCTTTCCTGTGCTCATAGCTGTCCCCAGACTATTCATCCACGCTGATCTCCTTATGTTCTGTATGGGGCAAGGCAGAAGTGGGCCTCTTGGGCAATGTCCTTACAAGTCTGGGGAAACTGGGTGTTGACTTCAACTCTCTCTTTTCTTGTGGGAGAGATAGTGAACTGAGGGGGTCTCTCTTGGCACGGAGCTGTACTGTCTTGGGGAAGGAATGATGTAGTTAAAGTGAAACTATTCTTCTTACCCTCTAATGCCTTTATTGTTTTTCTTTTTCTTTTGCTCCAACAGGGTGCTGGAACCTTTCAGGTGGATTCCTGAACTCCCACAAAGGTATTTTTGTCTATGGGTGACTATGAAAGTTGGTGTTTCAATGGCGGTTTGAGGGTGGAAATCTACTATTCTAGCATCTCAATGGTATTGTATCTTTAATTTTGGTTTTCATATGTTTTTTGTTGGCATATAGAAATGTGGTTAGTTTTTGTGTGTTGATTTTGTAGTTTAAAACTTTGTTGAATTCACTTACTCATTCTAGGAGTATACATATTTTTGCAGATTCCTTGGGATTTTGCATCTATACAGTAATGCCATCTGCAAATAGGGACAGTTTTATTTCTTCTTTTCCCATCTGGATTATATTATTGTTATTGTTATTATTATTTTGGTCTTATCACAGTGGCTGGAACTTCAAGTATGATGTGAATAAAATTGGTGAGAATGGCTATCTTTGCCATGTTCCTGACCTACAGGGAAAGCATTCAGTCTTTTAGTATTGATATGATGTTAGTTGTCAGTTTTTGTAGATATTATTTATTTATTGGAGGCTGTTCAGCTCTATTCATTCCTAAGTTGCTGAAAGTTTTATCATGATGGATATTGAGTTTTGCCAAATGCTTTTTCCTGCTTCAGTTGATATGATTATTTGATTTTCTTCTTTAGCCTGTTGATTTGATGAATGATATTGAATGATCATTGAATGTTGAACTAACCGTATATACATGGGAGAAAATGTTACTTGGTTGTGGTGTATGATTTTTAAAATACATTATTGGATTTAATTTGCTGGTATTTTGTTGAGGAATTTTAAGAGATACTGGTCTGTAGTCTTCTTTTCTCCACTGTCTTCATTTGTCTTTGATTCAGGGTAAAACCGGCCTTATAATGAGTTGGGAAGTGTTTTCTCTTTTTTTATTTTCTGGGAAGGATTGCGTAAACATTGGTGTTAATTCTTCTTTAAAGTTGGTATAACTTTGCAGTAAAACCATCTGGGCCTGAAGATTTCTTTTTCAAAATATTTTTAATTAAAAAATAAATTTTCTCTATCGTTAAGACCCATGGTTTACTTTGAAGTGTGTTGTTTAATTTCAACTGCTTGGAGATTTTTCTGTTCTCTCTATTGTTGCCTTTCAGTTTGGTCCCATTATGGTCAGAGAACATAATCTATGTGATTTCAATTCTTTTAATTCGACAGAGGTGTGGCCCCAATTTGTCTAATTTAATCTGGCTTTATTTTCTGCCTCTACTCAAGCTTACAATATTCCTTGGTCATGATGAATATATCCTTATTCAGGGAGTATGTCGTATTCTTTAATGCCTCTCTTGCACAGTTTTCATCCTTTGTCTGATATTTATCTTATGGTTTGTTTCTCTCTCTTCTTTTCTTTTTTTCCCCACCTCCCGGGCTAGGTGGATGATGGATATGAGGAGGGCACTTGTCGTGTTGAGCACTGGGTGTTGTATGTAAGTGATGAATCACTGAATTCTACTCCTGAAACCAATATAGTGTTGCATGTTAGCTAACTAAAATTTAAATAAAAATTAAGAAAATTCAATTTTAAAAAGAGTTATAGAGGAATTGGTCCATTTCTTCTAAATAGTCGAATTTATTTTATTTTATTTTATTTATTTTTTTAAATTTTTTTATTATGTTATGTTAGTCCCCATACAGTACATCATTAGTTTTTTTTAATAATAATTTTTTTTATTATATTATGTTAGTCACCATACAGTACATCCCTGGTTTTTGATGTAATGTTCCATGATTCATTAGTTGCGTATAGCACCCAGCGCACCATGCAATACTTGCCCTCCTTACTACCCATCACCGGCCTAGCCCAATCCCCCACCCCCCTCGCCTCTGTAGCCCTCAGTTTTATGAACATAAAGTTGTTCATAACATTTCCTTATTATCTGTAGTAATAATAGAATTTATAGTGACATATTCTCCATTTCATTCCTGATACTGGTGATTTGTATCTTTTCAATTTTTATCTTTGTCAATTTTGCTAGACATTTATTAATTCTTTTAATTGTTTTTGAAGAAACAGCTTTTAATTTCATTTGTTTTTCTCTATTTTTCTCATTTTCCATTTAATTAATTTATGCTCCAAACTTAGTTATTTTCTTCATTCTGTTTGCTTTGGGTTAATTTTCCTTTTCCTCCTCTACTTTCCTGAGATAGAAACTTAGATTCTTGATTTGAGACCTTTCCTTTTTTTTTTTTTTTTTAAATGTAGGCATTTGATGTTATAGGAGTCCCTCTCATCCCTTGGTGGATGAATGGATTGAAAATGTAATGCACACACACACTGGAATAATATTCAGTGTAAAAAAGAAGGAAATTCTGCCATTTGTGACAACATGGATGGACCTTGAGGGCATTATGCTAAGTGAAATAAGTCAGACAGAGAAAGGCAGATACCTTATGATCTCACTAATACGTAGAATCTGAAAACAAAACAAAACAAAAAACAAAACCATACAATTGAGCTCATAGATACAGAGAATAGATTGGTGGTTGCCAGAGGTGTGAAGCAGGGGATGGGTGAAATGGTTAAAGGTGGTTAAAAGTGACAAGCTTCCGGTTCTAAACTAAACAAGTCTAGGGATGTAATGTACAGCAGGGTGCCTACAGTTTACACTACCGTGTCGCATATTTGAATGTTGCCAAGACAGTATATTGAATGTTGCCAATATTCAGATGCCAATTATATCTGAATAAAAATGCAGAAAATAGCCCCTCAACCCTGCTTTAGTAGTTTTCCACAAATTTTAATATTTTATGTTTTCATTTCCATTCAGTTCTATGTTTTTAAAAAATTTCTTGATGACTTCCTCTTTGACCCATGGTTTACTTTGAAGTGTGTTGTTTAATTTCAACTGCTTGGAGATTTTTCTGTTCTCTCTATTGTTGCCTTTCAGTTTGGTCCCATTATGGTCAGAGAACATAATCTATGTGATTTCAATTCTTTTAATTCGACAGAGGTGTGGCCCCAATTTGTCTAATTTAATCTGGCTTTATTTTCTGCCTCTACTCAAGCTTACAATATTCCTTGGTCATGATGAATATATCCTTATTCAGGGAGTATGTCGTATTCTTTAATGCCTCTCTTGCACAGTTTTCATCCTTTGTCTGATATTTATCTTGAATGTCTTCCAGGTTTACCTTCACAGACAAGCCAGAAATAATGTTTTGTTTTTTAAAAGATTTTATTCATTCATTCATTCATTCATTCATTCATTCATTCATTCGTTTGAGAAAGGGAGAGGAGTAGGGTGGGAGGTTCAAGCAGACTTTGCACTGAGCTTGGAGCCCTACTTGGGACTCCATCTCATGACCCACGAGATCATGACCAAAGCTGAAATCAAGAGGCAGCTGATTAACCTACCGAGCCACCCAGGTGCTCTCAGAAAGAATGTTTTACAAACTATCTGGTCATCTCTTAGCCCAGTCACACTGACATACAAAATTGAACATCACACTTTTTTTTTTTTTAAGATTTATTTATTTATTTGAGACCGAGAGAAAGCACAAGCAGGAGGGGCAGAGAGAGAGGAAAGAGAATCCCAAGCAGACTCCCCACTGAGTATGGAGCCCAACACGGGGACCTGAGAAATGACCTGAGCTAAAGCAGACAGTGGGGTGCTTAACTGACTGAGCCACCCTGGTGCCCCTAAACATCACACTTTTTAATAATTTTTCACATTATTTTAGAAATGTGTATTTTAAGTTTTTTAGGGAATGCCTAGAAATATACTAAGTTTTAATAAGGTGAAAATAGAGCCACCATAACCTCAACAAAAGAAAACACAATCATTACTAATTTATAGTGTTTTCTCTCCCTGGCTTTTTCTTATGTAAACCAGTAAATTCCAATGATTTAAGAATGCTTCTTTTTGGTATTTGAATGTGATAATGTTGCTGTTATGTGGTAGTTAATTAAAAAAATATTAATGGAACTGCAACAAGTTCCATTTTCCTTAAAAAATAAAATTGAGTCCTCCAAAATGTAGTATATTTTATAACCTCTATCCTTAATATTTTTCATGTTTGTGACCCAGGGAACATTTTCTAGTTTCCACAATAAATAATACTGTTAATTGGGTAAAGTACCCGTTTTAATAGCATTGCTTTATTTTATTTTATTTTGAAGATTTTATTTATTTATTTGAGAGAGAGAGACAGCACAAGTGGGAGTGGCAGAGGGAGAGGGAGAAGCAGACTCCCCGCTGAGCAGGGACCTCGATGCCGGACTTGATCCCAGCACTCCGGGATCATGACTTGAGCAGAAGGCAGATGTTTAACCAACTGAGTGATGGAAGCAACTCAAATAATGTGGACAAGTCAGTAGTTAATATTACTATGCTATCACACATTCTTTGACTTAACAAATGGTTCACCACACACATTAAAGAGAACTTCAAAAAAATAGCCTGGATTAACACTAAAGTTCAGTTGATTATGCATATGTTTCTAAAACATAAACTGCAAAATTTTTATAATGCAACTCATGTACTCTTGCAGAAAAATTAGAATGTAGGAATAAGCAAAAAAGAAAAATAAAAAGCACTCCTAATATCATCTTTTAAAGAACTTACTGTTAAAATTTTCGTATACATATTTCCATGCTTATATATATATAAAGACCAAACTATACACTTTGTTTTTTTTCAAGCATTTGTCCTAACTATATATGTATAATTGTATACATCTCTGAAATGATAAATATTGGACATCTGACTCAATATATTAAAAATCTGATTCAAAAAATTTTGCTGAGGTTTGTTTTATGGCTTAGGCTAAGGTCTATCTTGATAAATGTCCAGGGGTGCTTGAGAAAAAAAAAAGTATGTTTTATCGTTGTTGGGTGGAGTGTTCTATACATTTCAATCAGATCCCGTTGGCCGACTGTGTTGGTCAGTTTCCCTTCTCCTTGTTGATATTCCGTCTAGTGGTTCTATCAGTTGCTGAGATAGAACTTTAACACCGAGAGGGCTGTTGAAGTTCTAAATTATATGGTGAGTTGTCTATTTTTTCATTGAGTTCTTTCTGTTTTTGCTTCATGTGTTTTGAGGCTCTGTTGTTTGGTGTGTATGTATTTAGGATCATTGTATCTTCCTGGTGAATTGATCCTTTTATCACTATGTTAATGTGTCTCTGTTACTATTAATTTTCTTTGCTTTGAAGTCCAGTTTATCTGATATCAATATAACTACTCCTACTTTTTTTGATGTTTACATGATATATATTTTTCTATCCTTTTATTTTCAGCATCTAGTTGAGTTGTGTTTTTCTAAAATTCAGTCTCTGTTTTTTAATTGGTGTACTGAAACCATTTATAATTAAGGTAATTGGTAATATGTGACGGGCTTAAGTGTGCCATCTTACTGCTTTCTGTTTGTTTCTTCAGTGACTCTTGTTTCCGTTTCTTTGCCTTTCTGTGGGTTATTTGAACCTTCTTAGGATTCCTTCTTGATTTATTTATAGGGTTTTGAGTGTATGGTTTTGTACAGTTTTCTTTGTGGTTGTTTCATTGAAGCATACATATATGACTCATAGTCCACTGGTATCAACTTTTCACCACTTTTAGTAAAATGTGAAAAACAGTTCCATTTAGATGTCCCTTTGCTCTTCCCACTTTTAAATATCATTATCTTGAGTATCAGCTGGTATTTTTCTTTTTCTTTTACTGTTGTATGTGAAATGAAAACTCATGAGAAGAATTTACCTATATTTCTGCTCTTTTCATTGTTCATTGTTTCTGATGCTTCAAAAAATCCTTCTTCTGACAAATATGGACACACATGAAACTCAGACGTCTCCATATGTAGAGTATTTTCATCAAAGAAACTCCCTCTGCTTCCTCCCAGCCCAGAGGCAGTCATTCTGATTTATGTCGCCACAGATGAGTTGTTGTCTGTTGCAGAAACTCCTATAAATGGAATCATACAGTATGTAGCCTTTGGGTCTGGCTTCTTTCCCTCAACATAATGATCTTGAGTTTAATTTGTATTGATGCATGTTTTAGAAGTTTGTTCATTGTAATTGCTGAACAGGATTCCATCGTGTAAATATATCACAATTTGTTTATCGAGTCTTCTGTTGGTGGGCATTTAGGCTGTTTCTAGTTTTTGGCTACTATGAATAAAGCTGCCATGAACATTTGTGTACGAGGCTTTTGTGAATTTATGATTTATTTCTCTTGGTAAATACCTGAAAGTGGGATTGCTGGGTTGATGTCATTTTCTTTATTCTTTATGGGGTTCCTAGCAACTTTTTGCTCCAAAAGTTATAAGGTGAGTTGGGAAGGATTACTCTCCTCCCAACTTTAATTAAGTGCTCACACAAAATAAATTTTGCTTTTAATGGTATAAACATTTTAATCAGTCTTTAATTTACTCAGTTTCTCTTTTCTTGAACTTACCTTGAGTGATTGATCTTGCAGGGTTGCTTCAAAATGATCTCTCTTAGCTCTCTTAGAGTTTCTGGACTGAGTCTGAACACTCTGACATGCTCACCTGGGGGCTTTTGTTTTCTCTTCTTACCAGCTACTTGGTCTCTCTCAACCTCTGTCTTTTTATTTGCCAAATGGTTATAATAATGGTCCTTATCGTATTAGATTGCTCTGAGAATTAAATGAGATAATTTATGTTTAGCCCTAACACAGTGACAGGGCTGTAGTGAGGGCTCATTTAACTGTTACTATGTTATTGCTGGGATTTCTGTCACTGCTCTTACGCTGTGTCTTCAAATACTTTCTGCGTGTGTTGTCTGGAGTCACTAATTATCCCTAGAGTTTGTGCTCCCTGTTGGCATTAGGGGAAGAGTTTTCTTTTCTCCTTTAGTTCATTGACCCCATGTTTAATGATCCCAGGGGTAACTCTGACACCTGCCTCCAGAAGAAGGAAGCACGTGTCTTCTCAGTCCAAATATAAGCACCCTGAACAGAGGGGAATCGTGACACCCCCTCATGCCAACATGATCAGTCTCCAGCTTTCTCTTTTCTTCTCATTCCTCTTCTCGCAGAATGAGCAGTGCTCTGCTCTACCATTTTCTCAGTCCTTCAGCTGATACTGTGATATAGTAGGTGAGTTTAAGAGCATCGAGGGTAGCGGGGGAGGGATTGGCAGGAGTGTTGAGTGTGAGTGTTTGTGTATTTAGGAGAATCTGTGAAGGACAGAGACTAGAGCTGGGAGACAGGAAGTAGAGATGTGGGAATGAGACAGAGGATAAGAGAGGGATTGCAGCATGGCAGACCACAGGGTGGGGAGGGTGGGCACAGGGGGAGATGTCAGTTGGACTAGGAGGTGGCACTGGTTAGGAATGGGAATGCAGAATGGGGTGCGGGAAAGTATTGGAGAATGTGGGGGAAGAGACTTTTTGATTAAAAAAATTTTTTTTGCTTTTTTTTAAGTAGGCTCTGCACCCAATTTAGGGCTGAAACTCACAACCCTGAGGTCAGGTCATATGTTCTATCCACTGAGCCACTCAGGTGCCCCTGATAAATGTTTGAGGGCAGTTCATAGAGCAGTTAGAATCAGACTGTGCCAAGACAGAGTTTATCAGTGGGGGATAATCATGAAAATGGCTCAGATTTTGATCAGTACGTTGGTGAAACAGGCAAAGCTACGGGTGAAAGATTAACTCGCTAATGCCATGGTTCATTTGTTCAAATATTTCCTAAGTACCTATGATGTGCCAGACTCTGTGCTTAGTGCTGTGAACTCTTAGTCCCAAACTGAGGAGGACTCTTGAGGAAACTATTCTTGGTAATCTGGATAAGCCAGGAAAGTCCTCATTCTGTCTCCCATCCTGTACTTTGCAGAACAGGTATAGAGATTGGGACAAGAGATTGTGCCTTGGAGCTGGGTTCTCTATGATTTTGCCATCACAACATACAAATATGGCGGATGATATTTACACATGGTACACCACCATATGCTTACTCAGATTTTTACAAAATCTTCACAATGCTTATTGGGAGTGAAACAAATGGGTAGGTGGAAATCTTTCTTGAGATGTTTATGTATTAAAAAACATGAGTCATCATGTCAGTGAATTAAGGGTATATCAGTACCTCTGCAGTATAGATAACACTGGCTTTAGGTTATGAAAAGACTTTACATGCTGGCTTTAAGTGCACGTGAGCAAGAGTGAGGTTATTAGATATATAAATCTGCATTTGCTCCAATTTATTAAAAAGATAAACATTCACCTTATGTATTGAAAAGGATTCCTTGTGACACATCTTATAACTAATCTTTCCAATATATTGTGCTGCAAACAGAGGCCACCCTTATAACCTGGGGTGAGGGGCAAGCTGTTTTATCCATTAGGGACGTTGCTTCAGTGTGGAGAGCCTGTACCTTTTAAAGAACCTAAAAGTGGTGAAAAGCACCTGAGATCTGAAGCCTATGTACAAAGAAAATGGCAAAATAAAATTACTACTTGTTTAAATAAATATCTACATAATACAACTAGGCAAAAAAGTAATGGACTCAACTCCTGTGTAGTTATCTAACAGTTGTATCTAACACGATTTGTGATGTGCAACCCTCTGATGTCAGGAGAGTCTTCCAGTGTTAGACTGCACGAAGACATAAAAGGCTTTTACATAACCCCCTAAAGAGAGAAGGGGCATAACCAAAAAATAGAGTTGGCTGGGACTCGCAGGAAGGAAAGAAGACCCTGGAAGGAAAAGGAGACAGCAAAGTCAGCTCAGGAGCTGCAGGGAAGAAATGCATTTCACCTTAGCCTGGACTGGCTCTTCCCCCAATGCTCGCTCCTGTCTCTCCTTGATTCTAGAGCTGAAGCTCTGACTCCCATCACTCTGCCCTGCCCCCAGCATTCCAAAAATGATGGAGACAGTCTCTGTTTCTGCTGAGATAGATGGGTGTTTTTCAAAGCACTCAACGGAAGCCTGCCAGGTAACTGTGACCTGAGCTAAGTCCGTCAGTGGAGGACCTGCTTGTGTACCACCCAGCCCTCGGGTCTTGGTTCTGTGACACCAGGTCCTTCTGAGAGATCTGTTCTCACGCTGTTTTTTTTCTCATTGGCCACTTTCCTCATCCCTTTCACTCTTCTTTTTCTCAGGAAAGGAATTTCCTTTGGTCATATTTGGATGAAGAATAAGACTTTAATGTTGCTGAATATTTGTTAATGTGTTTTGCCTATTGAAAAAAAAACAATGGGATGATAGCCAAAGAGACTTACCAATAGTAATAACAAGACTAATCACCTAGTCTTTGGAGCACTTTATCTGAACTAACTCACTTAATCCTCCTGATTATCTCATGCAGTTCATTGTTACCCACATGTTACAAGTGAAAAAATGGAGGTGTGCCAGAGTAAAGTGACTTGCCCTGAAGCTAGTCAGGGAAGAATTGGGAAATTAACCCAGGAAGTCTGGCTCTAGAACTTGGTGTCCTCACCTACTACACCTGTTCCTTCCCACTCAATATGGCTCCCTGCCCCTTCTCTACCATTCTGAATCTTTTTTCTCTCTCATCTAGATATTCTCTTAGGATTTTGGGAGGTACTTTCTGTGAGACTTTCGATGTGCCTCTTAGTGCCTGTGACTTTCCTCTCTTCTCATCCCTCTTCCTAAATGAGCCTAGAACCCTCCTGCTGAGAACCCTCGGCAGGGCTGAGATGGGGCCCTCAGAAGCCATTGAATAAAATGAAAGTCCTTCTTCACACACAGTAACCTTTCTGGAACCTCAGTAACAGCCATCCAGGTCTCGTTGCCCTTCTCTCTGCCCTGCCTTTGCTGTCTCACTGTTGAGGTTTTAAAGCATCATTAGAATTATAGTAGAGAGCCAGAGTTGTTTTTATGAGGACTTATATCAGGTATCTTTTATTGAGAAGGGATGCATGAATAACTAATGGGGTTGGGAGAAGTGATGAGGAAAATTTTCAGTAACTTTTCTTCTAAGGAAAAAGAATTTGTTTTCTGGTGGGGCTTTTGTTTATATAAATTTAGGTCCAGTGCTTTAGAATAGAGGCAGAGCAATGCTATCAGTGGCCTTTCTCTGTGCTTATCCCAGGAAAGCTCAGCCTCTCCTCTAAATAGAAGTTGAATGAATATTTAAAATCTACTGCCTTGAAAGATGTCATGTTATTAGCTCACTTGGGGACCATGCTTCTCTGAATCTGGCCCTGTTCCGTTTTCTGTACCCACCTGTAGTCCCATTGTTCACTCCACGCAGCCCATCGTGCTCTGAGCAAGTGCATCTGCATAGGGGCAGGGGGATAGACTCATAAGTTGGTGCTTTCATTCCTTTGGATGCCTTCCTCCATGGGGCCCTCTGATTATCAGTAGTAGATCCATTCAGTATTTATTTGGTAACCTTATACTCTTGATTCTCTCCTTATTCTTTCTATTGTCCCTTTTATCCATGTTCCCTTCCAGAGTTTTAATCATACTTTCTCTAGTCCTAATAGCTAACAGGTCATCCAGAGCTTCAGCAGGAAACCAATCTCACCTGAGAGTTGGGAAAAGCTAAGGAGAGAGGACTTTATGCTTAGCCCTTCTTAGCAGAAGGGAGATCTGAATATTTTTGAGGGTAAGAAACAAGCGGGGCAGGAGGAGGGCTATATTAATGGAACCGCAGGGAAGTGTATTCATTCCTTGTACTCAAAATAGTTTTCCTTTCTGTGGGGGGGATGTTTCTTAAGGATAAGGAGATATAGACTAGACACACCATTCTGGAACCATTTGGGGAGGAGCATGAGAAGTCACAAGGAGCAGGCAATGAATATGGTCCCTCTCAATTTCATTGGTTGCTCCATTCCTTGCTGCCTGTAGGGAAGATTTGAATTTGGGCCAGAGTGGAGAAATACATACCTTAGGCTCCTTCTGGATATCTGCTTGGTGCTCCATTTTCATGAACAGGAAGCCACAAGTGCCAAGATATTAGGTTAGTATCATATGAAATGTTCAAAGTAATAGCCAGATAAATTTAACATGATTAAATATAATCAAGGTAGAATATAATTAAGCTAATAGGTCCTCAGGAAGGAGATACGTTGTTATAAACATAGGTCACTACAAATTGGTATATTTTAAGGAGGCATTTTAAGGTTAAAATTTGTGTAAGTAGAAGTGGAAGGGAAGGGAAATTAAAAAAAAATTTTATTATGTTGTATTAGTCACCATACAGTACATCATTAGTTTTTGATGTAATGTTCCATGATTCATTGTTTGCGTATAACACCCAGTGCTCCATGCAATATGTGCCCTCCTTAATACCCATCACTGGCCTAGTCCAATTCCCCACCCACTTCCCCTCTGAAACCCTCAGTTTGTTTCCCAGAATCCATAGCCAGGGGAGGGAAATTTAAGTAAACAGAGAAGGAGTAAAATCTTGGGGGGAGGGATAAGTATAAAACAGGTAAGTGTGCAAATGCCACTTGTGTAGAATGGTAGAATGAGGTCAGAAAAATGTAATGGGGCCAAACTTTGGGAATAGGGTGACTGGAGGCAGGGGAAGCCTCTGCTAGTTCTTAGAGCACGATTGGCACAGAAGCTGTACATCCTAATGGGGCACCATGGGTCAGAATTTCCTACATTCCTACACCCAAAAATGAGCATTCTCTGGGAGAACTTGCCAGAAGAGTCCCACAGTTTAGAACCTGATGCTATCTTTTATGATCTCTGCACACACTCAGGGGTCCTTTCTGTTCCTGTCATCTTCAGCAGACTCTTCAGCTTCTGAGTTGTTGTAGAGAGGACCCTAAAGTGCATCATGACTCACACCAACTTTACCATCTTCCATCCTGCAGTTTTTGTCCTACTGGGCATCCCTGGGTGGGAGCCTTACCACATTTGGCTATCAATACCCCTCTGCCTCATGTATATCACTGCTGTCCTGGGGAACACCATCCTTATAGTGGTCATCATCACAGAACGTAATCTTCATGAGCCCATGTACTTCTTCCTCTCTATGCTGGCCATCACAGACATCCTGTTGTCTACCACTACTGTACCCAAAGCTCTAGCCATCTTTTGGCTCCACGCCCATGACATTGCCTTTGATGCCTGTGTCACCCAAGTTTTCTTTGTCCATGTGATGTTTGTGGGGGAGTCAGCCATCCTGTTAGCCATGGCCTTTGACCGCTTTGTGGCCATCTGTGCCCCCTTGCATTATACAACAGTGCTAACGCGGAGTGTTGTGGGAAGGATTGCTCTGGCCATTGTCACCCGAAGCTTCTGCATCATCTTCCCAGTGATCTTCTTATTGAAGCGGCTGCCCTTCTGCCGGACCAACATCATCCCCCATTCCTACTGTGAGCATATTGGAGTGGCCCGCTTGGCTTGTGCTGACATCACCATTAACATCTGGTATGGGTTCTCAGTGCCCATTGTCATGGTCATCTTGGATGTGATCCTCATTGCTGTGTCTTACTCACTGATCCTCAGAGCAGTGTTTCGTTTGCCCTCCCAGGATGCCCGGCACAAGGCCCTCAGCACTTGTGGCTCCCACCTCTGCGTCATCCTCATGTTTTATGTTCCATCCTTCTTTACATTATTGACCCACCGCTTTGGACGCAACATTCCTCGACATGTCCATATCCTGCTGGCCAATCTTTATGTAGTGGTGCCACCAATGCTCAACCCTATGGTCTATGGTGTGAAGACTAAGCAGATCCGGGAGGGTGTAGCCCACCGGTTCTTTGACATCAAGACTTGGTGCTGTGCTTCCCCTCTGGGCTAATGGCTCTGCATGAATCTGCACTCCAAGCTTTATCAAGGAAACTAGGCATGAAATACAGAGATTTTCTGGACTGAGAGGGCTTTTACTTCTCTTCCTTTCTCTCTTCCTTCTTCGTTGTCGTCATCCCCCTCCAACTTTTCTTTTTTTCCTCTTCTGTCTCTTCATCTTTGCATCCTTCTCCTGTTTCTCTGTTTGTTTTATCTTCTTCTCTTCTTGTATCCCTTCTCCACAACCCAGAGATAATAACTAAGTGTACATGCCTCTGATGTGAACATTTGGTATCTTCAGTAAAACAGACGTACTCAAGAAACAGAGAACACCATGAACTGGGTTATAAACACATGGATGAAAATAATTTTATATTTAACATCTGAAGGGATTCCAGTTTTTTTTTTTAATCTTCAAATGTGCATTGATTCTTTGTACAGATTCAAGTAGATTTCTCCTCACTTTTACAATGGCAGGTATTTTCGAAAAATAGTCATGCATGCCCTTCAGCCATCTGGAAAACTGTTCATTCTTCAAATTTCAGATAAAGAGCTACCTTCCCTGCAAACTCCTCCCTGACTTTTCCAAGCAATCCGAGGCTCCTATCTTTGTATATTGATTGCATCTTGTACAAATCTCAAAATGCTTGTAGTGAATTGTAATGGGTTATTTATTTATTTGTACCCCTAATTGACTGTAAACTCCTTGAAATCAGAAGAGTGTGTGTCATTCATATTTGTACTCCAGTGCATTATAAAATGCCTGGCACATAATAAATGTTTGAAAAATGAATGAGCACACAATTACCTCCTGATGTTAGAACATGCATTTCTATTATGCTCTCAAATGATCAGCTAAATTAGTCCACAAACCAGTGATGAGTAAATCAGCTCCTCACAAAGGCAGTTTGGCATCAGGGAGGCAAATAAGTTGTAGACTGCAGAGCTTCTTACTTCTTACACCTTTGCTGTAACAGACACACCAGGGGATAGACTAGAGTAGGAGGAAACAGGGCGCTCTTGATTTTCCCTTCTAACCTGGCCTCCGACCCTTCTCAGTGTGAAGAATTATAGCACATTGTTCCTGGCTGGATTAGCAACTTTGGAGTAGTCTCTCGGAGTTTAAAGTCTTGCCCCTCATCCTTTCATGCTTTTTCAGAAGAGATCATATACACTCATTTCTTCAACCACCATTGACACAAATGAGTCCAACATCCCTCTCTCCATCGTAGAACTCTTATTTGAGTTTAGATGCATAAATATACCTAGCAACTGGATTTCTCCTCCAGGATATAGAGCTCCCATTCAGGCTAGCTTTTCTTCCTGTTCCATTCCTTTTCTTAGGAACTAGATTATGGTGATTCCATCAGCTTCACGGAGCTAGAAACCCTGGGGAGTTTCTCAACTTCTTCCTCTCTGTTGTGTTCCTCAAGAAATTAATGATTGTTACCAATATTGATTGTTCCACTAAATAATTAGGTGGATAATATTTGTAGTCCTGTCAGGATTAAAGCCCTATCCCTATTATTTTCTAGCTGTGTGAATGTGTGAAACATATTTAATATTTTTAGTCCTCATTTTTTTTTACCTGTAAAATGGGGATAGCAATAATATCTCATAGGGGTGTTGAGAAGATTACATGAAATAAACTGTATATAATAGTTGAGAAGATGAAATGAAATAAACCATATGTATAGTACTTAATATAATCCTTGGCTCATAGTAAGTATCTGAGAAATATTTCATTAATGCTAAGTTCTTAGTATTGTTAATTTTCTTTTCTTTCTTTCTTTTTTTTTTTTTTAAAGATTTTATTTACTTATTTGACAGAGAGAGAGACAGCCAGTGAGAGAGGGAACACAAGCAGGGGGAGTGGGAGAGGAAGAAGCAGGCTCCCAGCAGAGCAGGGAGCCCGATGCGGGGCTCCATCTCAGGACCCTGGGATCACGCCCTGAGCCGAAGGCAGATGCTTAACGACAGAGCCACCCAGGCTCCCCTGTTAATTTTCTTTTTAACATCGCCTGTACCAATTACTTATGTCTGTTATTATCTTTCACCTCAGATTATGCATTAGCTTCTTAATTGATTTCATTGTTTTCAGTCTTTTACACTGTAACCTGAATTATAAATTGACTGGAAGTTAAACATTCTAAAAGGCAGAGCTTCTGTCAAATACTTTCAAGGAATCTTCATTACTTATAGAAGTGTTTTCCATAGAATATTCTGCAGAAACAGCAGATATCATAATAGATGTTTCATTAAAAAGTTCCAGTCAAATAACTGAAAAATGCTGATACTCCGTGGGTCATGCACATGGCTCTCCAAGGGAAGGCTAGAGTTTGCAGAACATCCTCCAGTAATGTGACCATAGATATTTGTCTCCATGTCCATATCATTTTTCTGATAGCACATCAATTTACATCTCTAAAATAACCCAGTGTTCCATTAGCCACAGTTTAGAAATCATAGGACTACAGGGTAATTTCTAAACCAAGCATTAACTTAATAATGTAGTCCTAACTTACTTTTCCATTTCTATCTCAAAACACACGACCATATAGCAATCTATTAGTATATAATAGTGTCAATAATTATAACTTAGAACAGTCGCTAGATTAATCTCTGCTGGGAACCATGGGAAGTGCTCTGCTGCATTGGCTTATTTAATCCTTATACAGCCTTGCGAGATAGCGCCTCTACTATCTGTTTTATACACAGAGGCACCCCCAAGTTTCAGAGAGGATGAATGACGAAGGCCTCTCAGCTGGCAAGTGGTAGAGTACTGACGGCAATTCCTTTTTGAAGTCTTCACCAATCCCCCCAAGTCAGAGGTGATTTCTCTGTCCTCTGGCTCTCCACAGCAATGACATTTATGTTTCAACTGAATGTTAATTACTCCATGAAACCATCAGAGCTTGGGTTCTGTGAGAGCAGAGAATATGTCTGACTCATCGTTATAGTTCCAACATCTAGCATAGGCTTCAGTACGTATATTTATGGATTGATTAATTTGAAATGTTGGTAAAGTGTTTGACCTCTGGACCCTTCACGGTTAAATATTATCTAACTTTATGACTGAAAATCATTTGGACACCACATACACACCACTTATTTCCTTCTGGTCTATTTCTTCTACATCTCCACAGGCTTCTATGTACCTTGAGGTCTAGCAGGTGTAGCAGGGCTTCAGTGTTCTATGTTTTGACCAGCAGCAACTCATATCCGCTCTGTCCATGTCTTAGCCAGAGACATGGAGTCTTTAACAGATGCAGTGTGTACAGACTGCTGTAGGTAGGGCAGAGTTAGATTGCCCACCCTCTCTGGTTCCTGAGTGAGTGATCTCTGGAGATTGGTCCTGCTGGGGTCTGTCTCTTTCTAATTAAACCAGATGCTCCCTAGAGACCTGGTGGAGTAGAAGCTCTCTTCTTGCCCAAGGGATTCCTGTGGATGAGGTTCAAATACTGCCCTGTTTTACTCCTGAGTCTGCATCTGTCAGCTTCTTTCACATGTTGAGGAAGAACTTTCTTTTGAACTGGAGTAAGTTTCTGGGAAGGGGATAAATATTTCTTTCCTAGGAATTTTAGGTTTTCTTGGAATAAACTTAATAAACTATTGATTCAGATGAGATCTTCTCGATTCCTCTGGATAGTGTAGTGTAAGTACATACTATCCAGTGTGTATATCTTGACATCTTGAGCTGCTGCAGACATTTTTTACTATGCAGGGCTGGGAGAATGACTAATATTTTTCCAGAATTGAAGTGGTTTAAAAAAATATTGAACACTGGGGTCGCCTGGATGGCTCAGTCGGTTAAGTGTCTAACTCTAGGTTTTGGCCCAGGTCTTAAGATCAAGCCCCATGTTGGGCTCCGCACTCAGCAGACAGTCTGCTCTAAGATTCTCTTCCTCTGCCCTTCCCCCCACTCATGAGCACACACACACACACACACACTCCCTCTCTCAAATAAATAAATAAATCTTTAAAAAAAGTAAAAAAAAAAACACTGAAAAGTAAGTATATTAAAACTCACAATGCTAAGTTTAAATATACTATTTATATAAAATTAGAATTTATTATAATTCTACTGGCTTTAGTGGGAGAAACTCATAAATGATGCTTTCAAAATAAAATTAGTGAAAAAACTAACCATTAAAAGCATATAAAAACATATATATAGGTGCTCCCATTTTCCCTTTTGCCTTGGGCTCCGATATGGCTCCATACAGCATGGTCAATCCTATCTTTATTTAAAATTTTGATTTCTTGTTCATCATGGATATTTTGCATTCAATTTGACTTGAAAATTGTATTGAAATATTATGTTTATTGAATTTTTGGTTCACGCTTACATTTTGTACTGAGGTAGTTCTCATTTCACCTCAGTCCTGGCCTTAGGAGACTCAACACCTGGAGGGCAGACCAGAGTCTCAAGGAAGTGTGGCCCCTGCTTGAATCTTTCCATAAACCTGATAGTTAGAAACATACCTTTCAGTTCAGGAGCAAAGACATTTCCCTATGTGTTCAAGCCACAGTGAGGTGGGATTTTCTGTTACTTATAACGTAAAGTGTTGTAACTGATACAAGAGAGAAGAAAAGAATTATCTTATTCATTTTCATTTTCAATTTGCTTTTACACTTAACTATATGCCATGACTGATACTTTCTTCTTAAGAGTGGAAACAAAACATTCTATTGTACTGTATATTCCATGATTTATTTTTTTGCCCTATTGATGGATATGGAAGTTGCCATAATTTCTTTTATTATAGCAATAGTATAACAATGAATTTCCTTATAGAAATATCTGTATGTTCTCATGCTGTATCACCAGCACTGGGGGCTAAGTTTTTCTTATGTTTTCCAATTTGATAGGAAAACTATGATACTTCAATATGACAGATTTTCATTTCTTTAAGTTTTGAGCACCTATTCATGTATATATTTGCTATTTATTTTTCTTGTGGTGTAGGGAATTGCCTATTTTGATTCTTTGCATATTTTTTGTTTTTTCCTCATTGATTTATACTAACTTTCAATATTCAAGGATATTAGCCCTTTGTCTATTATATGCTTTATAATTTTTTCTCCTAGAATTTTTATTTATTCTCCTAGAATTTATTCTTGTCTACATTTTGCATAATTACATCATTCAATTATTACTGTCCATGAAATACCATTTTCTTAACTTACTCAGAAAGATCTTCCCAAACTTAAAAATATTTTCCTGTTTTCTCCTAAGACCTTCACTTTAATTTTTAATATTTTCAGTTTTTATTTTTAAAATATACGTCTTTAATTTATCTAGGATTTCTATTTGTTTAGTGAGTGAGGTGGGAACTAATTTTATTCTTTTACAAAAATATCATTGTTCAATATCAAAATGCCATTAACTGAATAGGCCTTCCTTTCCCTGCTAAATTGAAATGGTATGTTATTACTTTTAAATTTCCAAATATATTAGTTTCTGGACTCTCTATTTAGTTGTATTGATCTGCTGACTAATAATAACAGGCATTTATAGTATTTTTATGCTAGGCATTATACTAAGCAGTTTAAAGAAAGCATTCAATTTAATCCTTGCAAGATAAACATGAATAGCTCATTTTCATGGATTAGGCTGAATTTCTGAAATGTGAAAAACTTGCCTTTTGTCAATAATCAGAAAGTTGGAAGCCCAGAATTTGAACCTGGAGAAGGCTTCTCAGATAATAAATATTTGAGCTGTGAATTGGAAGCTCAGTAGGCTTAATAAACATCCAAGGTAGAAAAGTATGTTCCAGATTAAGAGAAAAGCTTGAGAAAAGTCATGAAGATTGGAAAACTCAGGTTTTGTGTGGAGAATAGATCATGGTCTATTTAACGTCCATGTAATTTAATGTCAGAGTGCCTAAAGGGACTAAAGCTAGAGAGGAGAGTAACAGTGGGATTGTGGAAGGCTTTGCATGCTTGAGAAGTTTGAGTTTTATCTTGTAATGAAAAAATCATTATATAAAGGTTATAAGTGAAAATCCAATAAGATTTTTGTTTGTTTTGTGCATACCAGCCAGGCTGCAAATAGCTGACGGAAGTGGAGGGGTTGAGTGTGGGAAGCCCAGTTAGGTAGGATGCCATTGCACCAGACAAGTGAAGGATGCTTAAACCAGAGTAGGAACATGTAAGTGAGAATGAAGGAAGAGAAACGAGAAGGAAGGTTTATATGGCTTCTAGACATCGCTCAGGTGTGACCAGGAACCTTTACTTATATTTGTGTTTATAATGATGTAGGAAATGAAAGCATAACATTATATACTCTAAGTCAAGGAATTAGTGATTGATTTAATTATCTAATGTTCAACTTTTAGTGAAACTTATTGTTGGTTCTGCCCACTGACTCTCTGTTTCTGTAGTCTTCCTAGAGAGACTCCCAAAGCAGGCATGTTCAGTGCTAACTTCTCCACCTTCCACCCCACTGTGTTCATCCTACTTGGCATCTCAGGGCTGGACAACTGACACACCTGGATATCTCTCCCCTTCTGCCTCATGTGCATCACTGCAGTATTGGGAAATGGAGTCCTCATCCTTGTCTTCAGTGTACAAACCCTCTATGAACCCATGTATATCTTCCTATCCATGTTGGCTGGCACTGACATCTTGCTGTCCACCACCACCATTCCCAAGGCCCCGGGTATCTTTTGGTTTCATGTTGGGGAGATGGCCTTTGATGCCTGCATCACTCAGATGTTTTTCATCCATGTTGCCTTTGTGGCTGAGTCAGGTATCCTGTTGGCTATGGCATTTGACCGCTATGTGGCCATTTGTACTCCCTTGAGATCTACACAGCCATCTTAACTCCTATGGCAATTGGAAAAATGACTGGCAATCTGGGGACGAAGCACTGGGACTCTTTCCCTATCATATTCCTGCTGAAGAGGCTGCCATACTGTTGAGCTAATATCATCCCCCACTCATATTGTGAGCACACTGGGGTGGCCAGATTGGCCTGTGGTGACATCACTGTCAATATCTGGTATGGCTTCTCCATGCTGATGGCATCTGTTTTGGTAGGCGTTGCTCTCATTGGTATTTCCTACACTTCGATTCTCCAAGCTGTGTTTAGACTTCCTTCCCAGGATGCCCAGCACAAGGCTCTCAATACATGTGGTTCCCACATTGGAATCATTCTCCTCTTTTTCATCCCATCCTTTTTTACTTTCTTAACCCACCGATTTGGCAAAAATATCCCCCACCATGTCCACATCCTTCTCTCTATGTGTTAATTCCCCCCATGCTTACTCCCATCATCTATGGAGAAAAACCAAGCAAATCAGGGATAGTATGGCTCACATGTTATCTGTTGTGGAGAAGTCTTGAGAAAGTCTATGTTTCTTTCATAGTTTTCTCTTACCAGCAGGAGAAAAAAGAACTTAGCAACCAAGTTCTCAAGTTTAGGCACTTTAGTGTACTGAAGCAGAAAGTACATAGGCTTTGGAATAAAATGTATCTGGATTCAAATCCTAGTTCATTTACTTCCTGATTTTTGACCATGGTTAGGTTCCCACCATTTGGAAATTTAGTCCTAACCTATAACATAGACTCAATTGTACCTATGCTGTAAGAGTTTTGTACGGATTAAAATTTATAAACTACTTTGTACATTGCTCAACACTTAGTGGGCTCTCAATGTTAGCTATAATTTCTAACTTGAAGTTTGTTACCCAAGGAAGACCTTTTAGATTTGATGTATGTGAGATTTCCAGTATTTCCGGAGGCTGCTCTGCCTTTGCTTACCTCCCAAGACTTTATGATAGCCATCAACATCTCCAAATTACTGCCATCATAACCACAAGTTTGCTGTATGAATCAGTTTAGGTAATAGATACAAAAGAATGCTTTAAAAAATTAAAATGTTGAAAAAGACTAAGGTTGGCATTGATTACATTTTATATGTAAAGAACTATCTCCATTATTATGTTAAAGAAATTTCTTAACTCATGCAGGAAATGGGTTGAGTGACACAGACACAGGCATTGCCCTTAGAGAGTTAGTTGTCTGAGTTGGACACATGAACAAAGAACAAGTTATGGGGTCCACACTGATAATAGAGAATATGATACAGCACACAAATATTCACATGTTAAAAAGAGGATGTAAGCCAGTATCTATGATTCTATGTCTTCTATATCCATACTTTCCCCCCGAATTAGAGACAGTTGTATGGCTTTAAGTTTCATTGGTATCTCCAGCCTTGATTTTTTCTTTGAAATCTAGATTCATATATTCAGCTGTTTCTTGACATCTCCGGTTATACGTCTTGTAGGCATCTCAAAATAAACATGTCTGTATTAGGATAATTTAAGCTATGCTTTATTTCAGTTAATTAACAAAACAAAGTTCATTCCTCTCTAATTTAAAGTATAGTGTGTATCGACAGAATCTATTTTCCATCAGGTAGTCAGGAATCCTGGATCCCTCTGTCTTGTGAAGTGTAGTCATATCAATGTGCATTTCTCTAAGTTGCAAAAGCAGGGAAAGAGAGGGAAAGGTGAGGCACTCCAATTATTAATTGCCTTGGTGTTGAAGTGTTTGTCATTTTTGCTCACATTTTCCTTGGTGAGTATGTTGTTTTAACAAGGCCACAACTCAGCTGCAGGGGAAGGTGGGAAATGTAGGGGAGCTCATGGGTTTGCAGTGAATGCGCATCGTCTGTGCACTTGATCCATCCATGCCTTTGATCACTTAATATTTCTGTGTTCTCTTACCCCCATGTTAGACCACATTCAAATCATCTCCACTGGAGAATCCCCAAAGTCCTATCCAGGCACTTCGCCCCCTTAAGAGTAGGGTCTTCAGGTGATACACAAGAACTTCTCCATCTGATTTGTTTGGGGGCTCTTCTTGGCCTAGAGGCCTATGATTTAAAAGGAAATTTACCTGCTTACTCCTCACCCCCTTACTAAATATATGATAGTGTCACAGGGACATTTAACAGCAGTAACTTCTCCCATTTGGAAAGATGATGAATATGAGGCCCACAGTGGTCAGTAACTCCTACCAGTTTTGAAGCTGCCGTTGGGTAGACACTGGGAAGGCTCTGTGCCCTGGGTTTGGGAGAAGTTTCTCTTTTTTGGGAGGTTTGGTGGGTGGGAGAAGTTTCTTGATAGACTCTCTAATGGAAACTCTTGTGTCCATTCCTCACTGTGATCCATGGAAACATCTCTCTGGAAGCTTCTTTCTTTTCTATTATCTTTTTAGGTCGCATCTAAAATGGGAATTGGGGAATATGTCCTTCTTGGGGACAATGAGTTTTCTGAGTCCATTTTCTGGTGCAGAAATGTTGGGTCCCAAGAGTTAGGTTAACTCTTAAATAGTCAAGGGATTTCTCAGCTGTGCTCTTGGTTTTTTGGGCAATATATGTTGATTAAAAACCCATGTTTCTTATCTATTTGGTTCCACTTATGTGCCACTAAACATACCCCAAATCTTATTAAGACGTAATTCTCCAATTTTCTCTATTTTTCCCTTTATCACTTCCATGTATGTCTCTGAACCAAATGGAGGCTAATTTGGGGTTCTGATGCCTTTAGTGGGAAGGTACTACCTTTAATTTGACCTTTGCCCTCAGCTGCCTTATTTATCTGAGATGTTTATTGGAGAGCACACTCATAACACGATCTTTATCTTTAGGCAATTTAGTTTACTGAGAAATTTTGCTTGAAGCTTTAAAAAGCCATTTCTTACTGTTCAGAAGCGATTATATTAGGATATGTGGCAAAGAGGGATTAAGGTTGCTAACCAGCAGATATTTTCTGAAGTATGTGGGTGGGGCCAATGTCATCACAAGGGCCCTCATAAATGAAAGAGGCAGGCAGAAGGGTAAAGCATCACCGAGAGAAGTCAGACAGAGAAAGACAAATACTGTATGACGTCATTTATCTGTGGAATCCAAAAAAGCCAAACTCATAGAAACAGTACAATAGTGATTACGAGGCAGGGAGGCTGGTTAATGGGGAGATGTTGGTCAAAGGACACAAACTTCCAGTTATAAGAAAGTAAGTTCTGGGGATCTAACGCACACCATGGTAATTACAGCTCATAATACTGTATTATATACTTGAAAGTTGCTAATAGAGTAGATCTTAAATGTTCTCACCACTAAAAAGAAATGATAATTATGTGATGGGGTGGAGGTGTCAGTTAACACTACGGTGGCAATCATTCTGTAATATAAAAGTGTATCAAAGCAACACATTATACACCTCACACTTCCACAGTGTTACATGTCAATTATATCTGATAAAGCTGTGGAAAATAACCCTGGGAGGAAAGCCATTAGTTGTCTCATTCAACCTGCAATATCATTGTCTTCTTCTTTTCTGTATGAATAACAAATAATGTTTCGTTGTGTTAAATATGCGAAAATTTGAACTTGTATTATTAATACAGTCACTGAATTAGTCTGATTCTTGGAATTTTTGAATGTCAAGAAACATATCTAACTAACAATTTTATGAAGATTAAATGAGATGGTGTTTGTGGCAATTTTTAAGCTGCCAAATACTCTGTATAGGGCATTGCTATTATTCTTATGCTCCTGCCAGGTGGACCCATGAAAGATTGCGTTAATCTCGAGGCTTCTTCCGTGACTGTCTGTCTCTTCTCCCTACACTCTGGAGTCTGAAATTCCTGATCACTGGTGGAAGAGTCACTCTGACCTGCTGGAAAAGGATGCAGCTTGTCTTCTTACTGCCGCCTCTCATGTTTACCCATCCCAATGTAAAGGCCGATTACTCGTGGCTCTGTTGTGGGTTTCCAGCCTCCATGTCCTGCCCGGCATTGAACCACTCTGGCTGATCCCCTCATGTTCCCACCACTGCTCCCACATCCATCCCAAATCTGTCCTCTAAGGAGCTAATGCCCAAGTATGGATTCATCCATAAACTTCCTGAAGGCTCCCCTCAGTGAATGGTCCAGAACATTTTTTTTTTTTTTTGAGACACAGGGAAAGATTACATTTACTACTGTCCTATGACACACAAATTTTTGTTAGGCAGCTGTGGGGTGCAAAGTCCCGTGCTAGATATACTGTTTTGTTTACAATTTCATTAGAGAGATAAAAACAGAAAACAGTCATCTAGTCTCCACTCAAAGACTATGTGGAAACATTCGTCCAGGTTTTGAGTTTTATTGCAAAATAACTTTATTTTTTTATTTTATTTTTTTTATAATGATTTTTTATTATATTATGTTAGTCACCATACAGTACATCCCCGGTTTCCGATGTAAGGCTCGATGATTCATTAGTTGTGTATTACACCCAGTGCACCATGCAATACGTGCCCTCCTTACTACCCATCACCGGTCTATCCCATTCCCCCACCCCCCTCCCCTCTGAGGCCCTCAGTTTGTTTCTCATAGTCTATAGTCTCTCATGTTTCATTCCCCCTTCTGATTACCCCCCCTTTCTTTATCCCTTTCTTCCCCTACTGATCATCCTAGTTCTTATGTTCCATAGATGAGAGAAATCATATGATAGTTGTCTTTCTCTGCTTATTGCAAAATAACTTTAAATGCCTCTATGTGGATTGCACATTCAAGGCACATTGTCTTCCCTTATCTTTTTATTTTATCAATATCCTGTTCCATAGGGAAACCGGGACTATTCCCAATGTACAAATGAGAAAAAAATAGGGCAGTTAAGTAAGTCACAAAGGACACTGTTCTGTCTTTTGGGTTGAAGTTGACCAAAACAGAACACAGGTTGTAAGCAAAATAGGAACCTCTAGCTTGAAGGAGAGATTTAAAAGCTAGACTGTAGGAAGGGCAAAGACATTAAACCATAGGAAGGGCTGGAACTAGCCCTGTCCAACTATCATCTCTATTTTCTCTGTGTGGTAGTTATGTATCATACTATAGACTGGTTCTCTCTATAGCCTGGAAATACAGTTTCTGAGAATTATATTTAAAAATTTTGTCCACTGGAGAGTGACTGCATAAAAATTTGGGAGAAGGACCTCTTTGGCTCAGTTGGAGTCAGGTGCCTACTCGTAGACCAAAGTGTTGTGAGGAAGGAGGGGCGCCTCCTTGTCAGCTATGTGATTAGGGAGGACATTTTTCAGAAAAGCAGCTCCTGAAAGCTAACTGTCAACTACAGTTATGTGGCAGATCAGAGGCAGAAAGGCAAAGGATCTGTATCTCTTGATTTTTAGAGACTTCTGTATTTACGTGTATTTATGTGTTTACTGTATATTCCCTTTCAGACTGTAAACAGTATGGGGGGCAGGTCACGTCTTGCTTGTTTACTCTTTCATCACCAGCATCTCACCCTCAGTCAAAAAGCCTCTGTCATTCTTTTTTTTTTTTTTAATCCTTTTTTTTTTTTAAGTAAACTCTACACCCAACATGGGGCTCGAACTCACAACCTCAAGATCAAGAGTCACATGCTCTACCAACAGAGCCAAACAGGCACCCCAAAATCTCTATCATTCTTTCACCAAAACGTATAAAATAGTAAATACGGGAGAAAGGGAGAGAGAGAAGAGAGGAGAGAGAGATGTTTTATTGAAGATAGTTTATAGTTTTCTTTTTAAATTAATACTATTCCATGAGAATTTCTCCTTGTAATTATAGTCTTTCTTAAAAAAGATGTATTTATTGATGAGAGAGAGAGAGTCAGGGGAGGGAAAGGCAGAGGGACAGAATATCCAAGCAGACTCCGCTGAGGTTGGAGCCTGACTTGGGGTTTAATCCCATGATCCATGAGATCAGGACCTGAGCAGAAACCGGGTCGGGTGCTCAACCGACTGACCCACCCAGGCACCCCTGTAACTATAAAGTCTTGTAGACAAGCTTTTTATGGAATGCATTTTATTTTTTGAGTAGTGATGCAATGCATATTTTTCTAAATAAAATTCAGATTGTCTTATGGATTTTCTTTATTTAGGACAGATTACTGGTTTTATTTATTTTATTTTAGTCTTCTTAAGTTTTCTATTTCATTGATTTCTGTTCTGTTTTGATTATTTCATCTGCTTGCTTTGGTTTTAATTCCTCTCCTAATTTCTTTCTTTCTTTTTCTTTTTTTAAAGATTTCATTTATTTATGAGAAAGAGAGTGGGAGAGCACTAATGGGGGGGAGGAGGAGGGAGCTGGGGAGGGGATGGGAGGTGCCCTATCTCCTAATTTCTTTTTTTTTTTTTTAAAGATTTTTTATTTATTCATTCGACAGAGATAGAGACAGCCAGCGAGAGGGGGAACACAAGCAGGGGGAGTGGGAGAGGAAGAAGCAGGCTCATAGCGGAGGAGCCTGATGTGGGGCTCGATCCCATCACGCCGGGATCACGCCCTGAGCCGAAGGCAGACGCTTAACTGCTGCGCCACCCAGGCGCCCCACCCTATCTCCTAATTTCTTAAAATAGAAGTTCAGATTACACATTTGAGATTTTTCTTCTTTTTAAATATAGGTATTTAAAGCTACAGTTTTCAAGAAAAAGAATAAAGCTACAGTTTTCCATTTATGCATGCTTCAGATACATTCCATACGTTTTCATATGTTGCATTTTAATTTTCATTTAATTTAAAATATTTTATGATTCCATATATATATATATATATATATATATATCCTATAGTTTACTTAGAAATGTGTAATTTTATTTCTAAAAACCTGGGGATTTTCAGATTTTTTTGTTTTGAATTTCTAATTTATGTTGGGATCAGAAAACATTTTGTGTGGGGGCGCGCCTGGGTGGCTCAGTCAGTCAAGCTCGACATTGGGCTTCTCGTAGGCCAGGGGCCTGCTTCTCTCTTCCTCTGCCTGCCACTCCCCCTGCTGTGCTCTCTCTCTCTGTCAAATAAATAAGTAAAATATTAAAAAAAACCATTTTGTATGGTTTCAGTCTTTTAATATATATATATATAACATTTGTTGAGACTGGTTTTATCATGTAGTGTATGGTCTATCCTGGAGGATATTTAAGCGTACTTGAAAAGATGGGTATTTTGCTGTCATTGGGTGGAGTGTTATATAAATATCAATTATAATCAAGTTGGTCTATAGTGTTGTTCAAGTCTTCTGTATTCTTGCTGATATTCCATGTAGTTATTCTATCAGTTATTGTTGCTGGCATATTAAAATCCCTAACTGTTGTTGAGCTGTTTCTTCTCTCAATTATGTAAGATTTTACTTCATACATTTTGGGGCTGTATTGGTAGGTGCCAAACATTTATAGATGATGTATCTTTCTAAGTTATTGGTCCTTCTAGCATTATTAAATGATTCTAGAAATATTTGTTTTAAAGTCTATTTTATCTGACTTTAATATAGTCACTCCAGCACTTACGATTTCTGTTTTTATAGCTTATATTTTTACTTTGTAAATTTCAAACTGTTTGTACTTTCAGAGGACTTTCGATTGTAGTGTTCGGTCCCTGCACATTTGATGTTATTGTTCCCATGTTTGGATTTATATATGCCATTTTGCTTTTTGTTTTCTGTGTGTCTCAGGTTCCTCTGATTTTTCTTCCTCTATTACTCTTCTACTACCATTTTTACCTATTTTGCATGAAATAAATATTTTTAGTGTACCATTTTAATCCTTTGATTCTTAACCCACGTTTTAGTTATTTTTTTAGATATTGCTTAAAGGATGCACCTCTCTTTTTTATCACAATTTGCATGAATAAAAACTTGATTCTGATAAAACATAAGAACTTTGTTCTAATAAATCTACATTACCTCCTCCTTCTTTGTTCTCACCGTGATATAAATATTATATCTTTGTGTTACAAACCCACCAATACAGTGTTATTATTATTGGTCTATATAGTCTTATGTCTTTTAAAGAACTTTTGAGAGGAAAAAATACATATATTTATACAGTCGTTATATTTACCTACATATTTAACATTTTTATATTTTTCATTTCCTCCTGTGGATTCAGGAGGAATCCTTTCCTCCATGATTTTCTTTAGTATTTCCTAGAAGGCAAGTCTGCTGGCAGTGAATTTTCTCAGCCTTTTTTTTTCTGTCTATGATAGTTTTTATTTTGGCTTTATTTTCGAGGGGTAATTTTGCTGGATATAGGAGTCTTGGTTGACATCAGGAACTTTCAGAACTTGGGATATGTCATTTGATTCTCTTCTGGCCTCCAGGAGTCATCATTAATTGTACATTGTGTTTGTTTGTGATGAGTTATTTTTCTCATGCTGTTTTCAAGATTTTTCTCTTTGTCTTGAGAAGGTTGACTCTTACATGTGTAGATGCAGATCTCTTTGTTTTTATCATAGTTGGGACTCTGATATTGATATGTAGATTATTGTTTTTTCATACAGTTTTTAAAAAGGTTTTATTTATTTATTTGAGAGAGAGAGAGAGAGCATAAGCTGGGGGAGAGGCAGAGAGAGAGGGAGAAGCAGGCTCCCCGCTGAGCACGGCCCGACTCTGGGCTCCATCCCAGGACCCTGGAATCATGACGTGAGCCAGAGGCAGACGCTTAAGCAACTGAGCCACACAGGTGCCCCACATAAATTGTTTTTGACCAATATTTCTTCAGTGCGTTTTTCTGCCCCATTCTTGCTCTCTCTCCTCCTTCTGGGAACTGCATTACGCATATGTTGGTATTTTTGTTGTATCACAGGTCTCTGAGTCTCTGTTCATTTTTTTTAATCATTTTTTTTCCTCTTTGTAGTTCAGATTGTATACTTTCCCTTGATTTATTTTCAAGTTCACTGGTTTTTGTTTTTGTTTTCTTCCTGCCATCTCAGATCTGCTGCTGAGCCTCTCTGGTTAGTTCCCCCCACCCCCACCCCGGCCCAGTTATCATACTTTTCAACTCCAGGAATTCCATGGGTTAATATGTGTACTTTCTATCTCTTTATCAAGATTCTCTGCTTGTAGAGTCACTGTCCTCATATTTTTCTTTAATTCTTTAAGTGTGTTTCCCTTTAATTCTTTGAACATATTTATAATAGCTGCCCTGAAGCCTGTCTTTGAGAAACACAATACTAGGTCTGCTGAGAGTCCGTTTTGATGACTGCTCCCCCTCCCCCCATGGGTCATACTTTCTTCTTTCTCTACATGTCTCCTACTTAAAAAAACAACTTTTTAAAGCTCGGCATTTTAAATAAGGTTTTTGTTTTTGTTTTTTCTGATTCCCCCCCTCCCCCAGTGTTGTTGCTGTTTTGTTTGTTTTGAGGAGCTTTTCCTGGCATCTGTGAAACCCCTCTCTCACAGTGCTCACCTGACTTCTCTGCTCAGATATTTTTAAAACTTAAAATTTTACTATTAAGCCTGGAATTTAATGGGTTTCCCTGTGTCTGCATAGCTTAGTGGGCCACCAGTGATTTATCAGATGTTGTGTCTAAATACCTTGAGCCAGGGGCGCCTGGGTGGCTCAGTCATTAAGCGTTTGCCTTCGGCTCAGGTCATGATCCCAGGGTTCTGAGATCAAGCCCTGCACTGGGCTCCCTGCTTGGCAGGAAGCCTGCTTCTCCCTCTCCCACTCCCCCTGCTTGTTCCCTCTCTCGCTGTCTCTCTCTGTCAAATAAATAAATAGAATCTTAGGGGCGCCTGGGTGGCACAGCGGTTAAGCGTCTGCCTTCGGCTCAGGGCGTGATCCCGGAGTTCTGGGATCGAGCCCCACATCAGGCTCCTCTGCTATGAGCCTGCTTCTTCCTCTCCCACTCCCCTTGCTTGTGTTCCCTCTCTCGCTGGCTGTCTCTATCTCTGTCAAATAAATAAATAAAATCTTTAAAAAAAAAAAAGAATCTTAAAAAAAATACCTTGAGCCAGTAATAGTTGTCTCCTCTGCTGTGGGTCTGTGTTCAGCGTGGGAAGCACGTTCGAAGTTCAGGCAGTTGTCCAGTCTGCCCCTGCTTTAATTTTCCATCCATTTCCACAAGTGTCTTCTGCACGTGTACTCAGCTTCTGGACAGTTCAGGATGTGTGGGGAGTTTAGGCTCTCTTGGTTCTCCCTTGAATGTCTGTACAACCTTCCAGTCAGCTGGGCATGTGTGAAGAGCTTATCAAACCCTCTAAGCTTCTCTCATTGCTAGTATCTCCCTGCCAACCTCTGGCCAGTCTTCCAGTCTGCTGCTAACTCCAACCAGGACGTCATCCTCTGTCTAGAATGACTACAGGGCTTTCCCATTCAGCACTGGATATGGGTTTTCCACTCTTCCTTTCGAATCAAGTCAGCCCCTTCTGGCAGTGAAGCTACTGATTTTATACCCAGTCTTTCCCTGGTGAGACTGTTGTACTGACCAAGCTGGGTTTGGAGGAGGTTAGATGGGAGCCACCCAGGCAAGAGCAACAGTCTTGTTCAATATTCAGCCATTGTTCAATAAGGGCCTCTCAGTTTGTGATTTTTCCACTGGTTGGTGTCCAGAACCATGATATGAGTATTTCTGATAATTCTTTCTAATTTTATAGTTGTTTCCTGGGAAGAAGATTTATGACCTCCCCTCATTGCCATACTATTTTGTATTGCCTAAAAATTCTTTTGTGGTAGGATGACTACATTTCCTCAGTATTATGTTTGGCCAAACACACTCCACAGTCAGACTCCCGAGTTGACAGCCCTTTAGCTAGCACTTACTTGCTTAGTCTGAGGACTAATACTCTTCCCAAGTCTTCCCACAGAGATGGAGAGACTAAGTCAGAGAGTCCCAGCCTCAGCCATGTGGGGACCTGTGAGCAATCTACTACCTATTTTATCTGGAATTCCAGATAAAATAGAGGTCACCAAGTTAAGTTTGAATTTCAGATAAGCAATGAATAATTTTATAACTATGAATAGATACCAAATATTGCATGATACTTACTTTTACTAAAAAATTATTTGCCATTTATCTGAAATTAAAATTTAACTGACATTCTGTATTTTTATTTGCTAAATCTGGCAACTCTCCTTTGTCCATTTTGACACTGGTCCCAGGACATCAGTTCTACGGCCTCCCAGCACTCTCTCTCTCTCACTCTCTTTGCTTATGGTGAGATTTCCCCTTTTGGGATTTTCTATGATTTTTGATGCAGGGAAGGTCTAGAGTCTGTTGGGATCATCATCCACTCTTTGGGAAAAGTCATATTATATTAAAATCCAAAATGAAGTGGTTATGGGGGTAGGTGATCTCATTACTTTTCTTCCAGAAAGCTTTCTTGGTCCCTCCACATACAGTGAGAGAGGTCAGGCTTTGTCAAATCACAAAATAACTTATGTTACATTCTGCCGTATACAATTAATTTTTATTATACTGATCTCTAGAAGAAAGAAAATCTGCTGCCTTCAATGTTAGACAAGCATCTGGCAACATTTAAAAGAATAGAAACTTACTGCACATACTGTCGTTTTACCCTTTTGAAGTATACAATTCAATGGTTTTTAGTATATTCATAGACCTGTGCAGCCATCACCATTATATAATTCCAGAACGCCTTCATCACCACAGAAGAAATGTTATCCATTAGCAATCATTGCCATTTTCCCACACCCAACATCCCCAGCCCCTGACAGACACTAGTCTACTTTCTATCTCTATGGATTTGCCTATTACACACAATTCCTATAAATAAAATTATACAATATATGACCTGTTATGTCTGGCTTCTTTCAATTAACATAATGTTTTAAAGATTCACCCACATTGTAGCATGTGTCAGTACTTCCTTTTTTTTTTTTTTTACTTCTTTTTTACTTTTTATTGTTGGATAATATTCCAAGATATGGATATACCTCATTTTATTTATCCATTCATCAGCTGATGCATGTTTGAGTTATTTCCACTCTTGTAACTTTTAAATGTGAATTGCTCCCATTAAAAACAGTGTATATAGTTCCCCTTAGGCAGGAACTACCTCTCATATTTGTTTGTTTACAACTTTTTATTTCTAGACAGTGTGAATTTTTGTTCATATGTTAGCTAAAAAATTATATTTCATAATGACAGAGGGAAATAGGACTGCAACCTGGGTCTGTTGGTTTTCAAAACCTGTGCTCTTTTGTAATGTGACATATCACATTCTTTAAGTTTGTGTCATTTTTGGGATACATTCTTATCTAACCCAAACACCCTCTGGAAGCCTACTCTGAGCTCCTGGGCCCTAAGAGCATATACCATAGGGTTGAGGGCAGGGGGGATGACAATGTTGAGCACATTTAGAAGAACAGGGAAGATGGGAACTGCTTTTCCTGCCAGATGGGCTATAGACACGACCACAATGGTTGTGTAGAAGAAGAAGATGAGGATGAGATGGGAGCTGCAGGTGCTCAGAGCCTTGACGATTGCCTCAGTAGAATTCAGCCTCAGCACGGAGCGAAAGATCAGAACATAGGAAATAAAGACTAGAACCATGTCACTTCCACCAAGGACCCATGCCAAAGCCAACTGATAAAATCTATTAATGGTAATATCATCACAGGCCAAGCCAGTGACCCCTGGGTTGGAGCACATGCAGTGCTCAATTTCATTCCTGGAGCAATAGTGTCTCTGGGCAGCCAGTATAGGCACTGGGATGGTCAGCAGTACATTCCTAAGCACCATGAACACTGTGGCTTTTACCACAAAAGCCTCAGTAACTATGGAGGAGTATTGAAGTGGGTGGCAGATGGCTACATATCTATCGACAGCCATGCAGAGGAAGATGCCTGACTCCATGCTAATAAAACAGTGAACAGCATAAATTTGAGTAAAGCACTCAGGGAGGCTAATGGCCTTGACATCAAACCAGAAGATGGCCAGAATCTTGGGCATGATGGTAGTAGCCAAGCCAATGTCCACTATGGCCAGGATACTAAGGAATTGATACATGGGCTGATGCAAGTTATGCTCATGGTGAACAGTGATCACAATGAGAATGTTGGCACCAAGAGCTAAGAGGTATATCAGAGCCAGGGGCAGGGAGAGCCAGTGCTGCCATTCGTGAATGCCTGGGAGCCCCATCAGGATGAACTTAGACACTTGAAATCTTGAGCTGTTGGGTGCATTCTGGGAGATATCCATATCTTGGAGCTTCTGAATTGGTAGTGTCTGCCTGTAGATAGAGGGAAAGAAGAAGGAAGCTTGATTAAGTGTTCAGCTGAGATTCAGATTTAATTTAAAGATATAAGATTTACTCATAGTCCCTTTCATCAGGATATTACACCATGTCTCTTGTCTCTGGAAAATGTTCAGAAGAGAGTAACTGAAATGGCCAAAATAAGCCCTAAAAGGAAGACTACAGAAGAAATAGTCATAAGGGAATCAGTTATAGGCTTCTTGTCACTTAGTGGCGTTTTTCTACGTGGAGCAAGAGGATATAGACAAAGCAGGAGACACAGTCATGAATATTCTGATTTCTCAGGAGGTAAACACTAAGGACAGAATAGATATGGCCCTTCTTGGAGGTCTTCCAAGGAAGAACAAGAAATCAAAACAGGAATTATCATAATAGTTTTATTTTGGATAGGGTTTAGATGTTTTCACAAAAACTTCTTTGAAAGACGCCTTTTTCAAATTTTAGGAAATCGAAGTTCACAGAAGTTTAGTGATTTATTTGAGGTTACAGTCTTAAATGATAAATGTGCTGGAGCTACAATCTTAGTATTCTGTATTTAGCTGCTATGCAAATTCCTTAAACTGTGGCTGATGGCTTAATAAAAATGGTTCTTTTCAGGTACAACCTTTTTTTCCCTTTTTGATTATAAAAGTTAAATTGAAAACATATTAAAACCTATAGTTTTTGGTTTATTGATTTTTTAATACTGAGATACGTAAGATGATTAAATCAATAAGAACTTTCCTACCACTTCCAGATTTTAGTAGGACTTTTTCAATAGCATTATTTTAAAAATATATAATACCATGTATTTCCTTAAATGAATTTTAACATGTACTGGATTTAACTGCCATGATTTCTGCAGATATGTTGACATTTGAATATCTAGATAATTATACTTAAGTGAAATCAGTGTTCACCATATTAACTTTTCATAACGGTACCTTCCCATTTGTGAGGTCTTTATTTTTATTCAAATCTTTCATGGCTATAGAACATTTTCAAGTTATTTTAGCAGCAAGGGAAAATAGTCAGTATACCTTGAATGAGTTAGAAAATCATCTTCAATTCAGAATTTTGATTATTATTTTCATTATTTTTTCCCTGTTTTTAATGGTTCATTACAAAAAATGTAACTCATTTATCTTGAATAGCTTTTGATCTACAGTGGGAAGAATATATTTGTATTTTATTTTTCTTCAAATGGTAAAACAATAGTTTTAGTTTCTTTTCCCATTGACTACTGATGCCTCCTTTTGTGTGCAGTAAGTTTTATATGCACTAGGTCTGTTCCATTTTTCTGTCTGTGCATTGTGGTATTATCACAGTGAGCAAAACTTCTCTGGATTTATGAGATTTTGATGTGGAAATGCTACGGTTTGGAGCGAACCATCAAGAAAGAATTTTTGAGATGTCTTTGGTGCAAAAGTGTTGTTTTATTAAAGCACGGGGACAGGACCCATGGGCAGAAAGAGCTGCATTGAAGTTGTGAGGGGTGGCACATTATAGACTTTCAAGTTGGGAGGGGGTTAGGGCTAGCTATTGTTAGGAAAGGGTCATTTATTACTGTCTAACAAAACTTTAGTTATGAGACCCTTCAGATGTATATCAGTGGGCCATATGCTTCGAGGGTGATTGCTAACCTATACTTGGGGAGTACAAATGAAGTTTCCAAAGGAATTTTTTTCTGGTTCTCAAATGATCCTTTATTGAAATACTTCCTTTGTAGTTCTTAACTAGCTGGGCATTCCACTGCACCACTATTGATGCCATCTCTGATGTCATGAGGGTGGTGGCCATCAACATTGCAGCCTACAGACCGGGCAGTCCCCACGATCTCTTTAATGGTTCCAGAGAGTTTTCAGGCTAAAAATCAGTGCTGTATCTCTCAGGCAGTATTGACAATCTCATCAAAAGTGATTTTCCACAGTGCTTAAGTTTTTCTGCTGCATTCTGTCTCTCGGCGATTGCTTGAGGGTTTTGATAATTAGGACAGAGGCAGAAGGTACTGCTTCAATCTGGGCCTATCTGTTCTGAATGGTCAGATTCACTGTCATCCTCAGACCCTTCCAATAGCCAGTTGCCTTGGTGATGTCATCACCAACCTTGTTTGGAGACAGACCCAGATGGCCAATCTTCAGGGCCAGGGCAGACATGGTACTAACTTCGCCACTGGTGCACCTCAGGAATATGACTTTGATCTCATTGGGGTTGAATCTGGGTGGCATGGTAGAGGGGGCTGGTGTCTGATGAACCTGGATTCTGGACGACTGAAGACAGTTGCACCTTTGCTTCCTCTCAGCCCAAAGACCAAAGCCCAAAGGAATTTTTATATGTAATAGTAGTCTTAGAGGATCCGGGAGGTTGGGAGAATGTTAAGCTAAGATTGCCTTTTGCCCTTGGCAAAGTATTAACATCAAGGCAGTTGAGTTCCAAGGTTACTCTGCCCATCTCAAGGACTTTCCAATGGTCTGTAAGTTGTAAGAAAATTTAATTTTTTTCTTTTGCCTTTGTTCTCCATGTCAATTTGACATATAGTAGATCTTCTTTCCACTTAATATTTTACATTTAAAATTTTAAAACTCTTATGTTTAGACTGCCAGCAACACCTTAAACTCTTCTGTTGATTTGAAAAATATCCAAATTTAATTTGGATCCTATGAAATACAAAAACTAATTTATAAAAATTAACACATTCCATATCTTGGCTTTTGTAAATAATGCTGAGATAAATGTGGGTGTATATATATATTTTTGAATTAGCGTTTTTATTTTCTTGGATAAATACCCAAAGTGGAATTGATAGATCATATGGTAGTTCTATTTTTAATTAAAGTTTTTTTCCTTTTTATTCAGCAATTTTATTTGTTTCTTACTTTACTTAAATTTTCATTTACATCTGTGACTAAAAGCTATTATTTATATGTCTCAATATTTCAAACTTAAAAAAAACCCTATATTTGAAGTTTTATTAGTGGAATTTTTTCCTAGAGTTTTTCTTTTTTTTAAATTTTTGCTTATGTATTTATGTATTTATTTATTGATTTGAGAGAGAGGGAGAGTAAGCGAGTGGGGGGAGGAATAGGGGAAGAAGGAGAATCTCAAGCGGACTCCCCACTGTGCGGGTAGCCTGATGTGGTGCTTGATCCCACAACCCATGAGATCATGACCTGAGCTGAAATCAAGAGTCAGACACTCAACGACTGAGCCACCCAGGCGCCCTCTAGAGTCTGTTTTCTAATTAATTGTTGCTCATACATTGGAAACTTGCCGATTTCTGTATTTTGCTTTGCATTAGCTTCACTATTTTATTGTCCATTATAAATAATTTTTAGTTCATTTTTTTCTCTTTGATTTTCTAGTAAGACCTCCTTCGTGTTATCAAAATGATACTTTTGAGCTCTCTTTTCCAAATATAGCTGTCATTTATGTTTTTCTGCTTTGTTTTAACCAGAACAACATAAAATAGTGCTAGCAGTCAATCTCGTTTTCCCCCATTGGTTGATTTAATAAAATATTTTACATTGAGAACGGTGTTGGCTTTTGTGTTCTACAAATAAAACCAATTAAGAATGTATTTTGTATGCTGTAAAAGTTCCAAATCATTGAAGAATTGAGACTCATGATTCAAAATATCCTTTTATTTTGGGAATCTTTGCCTTATAATACATTATTCAAGAATCACTTAGCTTGGTCATTTACTCACCAAAGTTTTACTGAGTGCCTCCTGCGTGCCTGACACTGTGGCAGCCAAGGGGTTTTCTTCGCACATTCAGCTGGCTGGAGACCCCCACTGTCTGCAGTATGGCCATGTCAGAGCTCAGCCACAACTCTTTGCCCTCCTTCCCAGATTAAAGCTCTTAACCACTGCCCAGGTGAAGAGATCAATGGAAGGTTGAGAAATTCAGGGACAGTGCGCCAGATTCATAGGCAGACACAGAATCCTCGGAGGGGGACTGCCTCCATTGATTGCCCTCCCAGTGTCCATGACAGTGGCTGCTTTACTTACTATTGCAGGAGGGGCCATGAAGATGGCCCAGGCTGGTTCTTCCTCCTGGGCTGCTTCCCCTCTCCTGGCTGGTGATGCCTATGCTGGGCCTTTTGTTGCTCGGAGCTGCTGTATCCCTTTCCTACCATTCCCGGAGTTTTGGATGTGAATCACAGCTCTGAAATCACCTAGTCTTGGTCTGACCCCCCACCCCCATCCCCAGGCCCACCCTATGGCACTCCTCAGTGCCACCCAACTGCCCCTGGGGCAGGTTGTCTCACTCCAGCAGAAGGGCCCCCAGTGACTTTGGAGGCCTGTCTTGGTTGCTCTGGGAACAAACCTAGTCCCAGGACAAGGACCCAGCAGGCGGACAGCTCTGCCAGGTTGAATTGTCAGAAGGAAGTGTGTTTGTCCTTCTTGTCTAGGCTTGGTTTCCTCCCTACTCACTCTAGCAAGTAGTCAGTTGTGTTGGAATGGGACGCAGGAGTTCTTCAAAATCACTGTGCTATGTAAAAATCCACATGAGAAACCACAGGATTTATGGAAAAGTGGAGTCAGGAGCATAGTACTCGAAACGTTATCAGTGACACATTAAAAAGATAGAAAACTAGGATAAAACTAGCAGAGTTTGACACATGTGAACTGGTTAAGGAAATACAAATACTGCAATGAAGACAACACTTGGCTTTGAGAAGGACTTGACGTTTGCTTGTGGACGTGGGTGGAAGGGCCGCAGCTTGTGAGCTATGTTGAAGTGATAAAAAGAACTGTGCCTGAACTCAAACGGAAAGTTGTGATTGAGGGTAGGTAGCTGGTGGGTGTTAGGAGCGTGTATGTGTGTGTGTGTGTGTGTGTGTGTGTTGTGTATCCTAGGACGCTCACTCTCAGCTTGATGCAGTTTCTGTGTTTGGATTGCACGAAGGCAAAGGTGAAATCTGGTTACGCTCCAGTTGTTTCGTAATGTGTCACTGGTGTTGGAGCATGTTTGTACATTCAAACCAAGTGATCTAGCAGAAGGGACTGTGTCCCCCTTGTCCTGTGTCAACAGTCTTCCACTCTCCTGAATCTTCCACCTCAATATTTGAAGATTCCAAGGACTGAGAACTTCACCAAATATCTCTACCGCACATACTTGTGTCTGGGTCTTTCCATGGCACTTCCCAGTCACACTCTGTATCCTCAGGATCTTTCACTGACTCAGCCTCTTGTAAGAGTCATCTTTGTGTATTACTCTCACTTCCTCACCTTTTTAATCTGTGACCATCTAAAATCTGTCCTATTGCTATATTGGAACTGGTTTTGCTAATGACTTCCATATTGCCTAATTGAATGAGCATTGCAGTAGATAGAGTACTAATAGGAAACAGATGGCCCATTCAAGTTAGAGTAATTTAAAAAACTTTTTAATTGAGGTATAATTGACATATAACATTATATTAGTTTCAGGTGTACAGCATAATGATTCCACATTTGTATATATTGGGAAATAATCACCAAAATAAATCCAGTTACCATCCATCACTATACATACTTACAATTTTTTGTTCTCGTGATGACTTTCAAGAGTTACTCTCTCTTAGGAACTTTCAGATATGCAGTACACTATTATTAACTAGTCACCAGACCGTCCGTAACATCCTCAGAACTTACTTATTTGTAACTGAAAGTTTGTAACTTTTGACTCCCTTCCCGTACATTTTGCCACCCCGCTCTTGCCTCTGGCAACTATGCTTCTGCCTGTTCTCTGTATCAGTGAGCTTGTTGTGCTTTTTTTTTGTTTTGTTTTGTTTTTTAATCCTACATATAAGTGAGATCATATCGTATTTGTCTTTCTCTGACTTAATTTCACTCAGCATAATGCCTTCAAAGTCCATCACGTCGTAAATTGCAAGATTTCCGTTTTTATGGCTGAATAGTATTTCAGTGTGTGTGTGTGTGTGTGTGTGTGTGTGTGTGTTGCATCTTCTTTATCCATGCATCCTTTGATGGACATTTAAGTTGTGTCCATATCTTTGCTATTGCAAATAATGCTGAAATGAATGTGGCAGTGCATATATGTTTTTGAATTAGTGTTTTCATTTTCTTTGGGTAAATGCCAAGAAATGGAATTGATGAATTATATAGTAGTTCTATTTTTAGTTTTTTGAGGAACCTCCATACTGTTTTTGATAGTGGCTGTACCAATCTACATTCCCACCAACAGTGCACAAGTGTTCCCTTTTCTCCACATTCTTGCCAGCACTAATTATTTCTCAAATTAGAACAATTTGAATAGAATAATTCAAATTAATTGAATTAAAATAACTTGAGAAGACTTTACTTACAAAGGGACTAGTATAAGGATGTCACTAGTAAGATCCTAAGTGAGAGTGCAGTTACCTAGAGTTAGTAACAGCGCTCATCACCACCTCTAGATGTGAAGGCATGGGTCCTTGGAATCCTGAAGTAGAGAGTTGGCTTAGAGAAATTTACCTTGAGAGGAGCGTTTTTGATTGATGATGTTGAATTTATCCTATCTCTTTAGGTGTGAGTTTTGCTTATTGACTTAATGTCACTCTTTTGTGTTGAGATTGCTCAAATATCTGGTTGTATTGGTGTTAAATAAAATTGCACTGGACAGGATGAGCAAGTGGAAGTTGGTTTTACTCTTATACTAATGCCCGCAATGGGGAAGAGAGCACAGATCAAGTCTGGATACCCAGTTCCACTAACACCAAAGGCAGGGTTGAGCTGGGGTAAGGCGTCAGGTGGAATGGGCTTAAGCCCTGGGGTGAGCAAGTGGAAATGTACTGGAGGACTTCAGGGAGGTTGATCAATGGGATGTGTCAAGTACATTGAATTATTCCTGAGATTGCTAATGTTTTTGTCTGTGATTAGGCCATCTGTGTTTCCTAATTGGTGCCCTTAGAAATTAGGCTGCTACCCTTTACGGGGTCTGGGAGATGGGATGCTATCTCTTTCAGTGTTTACATTTTAGGAGATAGTTCCCAGGTTCTTGGAAAAGACATTTCGTAAGTTGCAAAACTGGCAAAAGGCTAAGAGAAGACTTATATACACTGCAAAGGGGCAAAGAAAGAATTTACAATTACAAGTTTTCTGCAGCAAATGCCCAAAGAAAAGGGAGACCAGGGGCTTATAGTCAGGAAGAAACCTTTGTAAAATTTAGACCAAGATATTTTCATCTCTGGTTGGTTGGTTTTCTTTCCAGTAGGCAATCTCGGGATGTTGCTGTATTTGTTTCATGGAACCTGTTTTAAGAGAAATAAGAGGTATGCTAATATCTTGATTTATATTTGAGCTTATGCCTCATGCTTCCTGGGGCATTGTCATTTATAGCCATGTGGGTCACTGTTATGTTTTATCACCCAATCTCCAATGTTCTGGAACCCCCACCACTGTTTCTTGACTTTTGGCCTATTTCTTGGTTCAGGCGTATGTGTGCAGCAGCAGAGACCTGCCTGGCTACTTCTATTGTGCTACTCCTTCATCACTGAGCTGTTTTTCTCATGGTGCCCTGCTTCTCTTAGTCAGCCATTCTCAGTCTGAATCTACCATGCACCTTCTGGACTTTCATTTTTCCATAATTCCATCACAATTGCCTTTCATCTTTGGAGTTTCCCATTTTGTGTGTGTGTGTGTGTGTGTGTGTGTGTGCATGTGCACGTGTATGTCATGAGATAAACTCCCAATTTGGCTAACCACTATACTCTGTTATCCTTTATAAACAGCTAAACAGAATCCTAATTGACAGCTTTTTACTAACAGTAAGGAAGCACGTTCTCCCTTTTTGACGTTTTGTGCCCTTCTGCTGGCCAGTTCATAGTCATGACTCGTGGTTTCTGTTTACTCTTTACTCACTCTCCAGAGTATGGAGTGTTTTAATCTGAGCAGTTAATGTGAAAAAGGAAAAAAAAAGGTCTAGTGAGAAACTGTTAACATTTAGTTAATTGACAGAGCGTACTGAGGAAGAGGATATAAAAATCTATAACCTGGGCATCCAAAATACATGTCTTGGTGGTTAATTCCCCCCCCTCCCTTTTCCTACTTAGAGCCAATGCAGACTTTTGGAAAGAAGTCACTGTGCACTTCAGAAGTGAGGAATTATGCTTCACCTACGTGGGGGTGGTGAGGCTACATAAATTATTTAGAAATTTTCTGCATGAGAGGTTTGTTTATTCTCCCCTATGTGTTTATTTATTAGATCACTTATTTATATGAGTATGAACTCATGGATACTTAATTTGTACTTTAGTTATAATCTAATCTGAGAACTTCTGACGTGTAAAGAGCTTTGAATCATCACCCCGTCCTTAAAATAAAAAAGGCTGAAAAAAAGGAAATTCATTGACTTTTCATGGACCCATCAAAGAAGTGACATTACAGGGCAACCGCCACCCCTAATTTGGAGAGACAGGTGAATACAGAGAATCTGGCTAGTTGGAGCAGAAGGTGCTGAAGGCATAGACTGGTAGGTACTTCAAAGGTAATTTTGACAAATCCTTAGTATAAGTGTGATCTAGCATGAGAATGAGAAATATTTGGGTGTTGTAGTTTTAGGCAGGTCCCACACTTTAAATCCAGCAATCCCAGCAGATTCTCACGGTGAAGATCCAAAAGGGGTCTCCTGGCTCTGGCAGGGGGAAGGGAAAAATTAACATTGTGAAGTAACCCCAGAGCATTCTCTATAATAAAGTAAGAGATGTTACTAGAGTCTTATCCCACCCAGAGGAAGGGTATCCCTCTAACCCCAGGAAGTCAGTTAGCCTTGCGACCTCAGTTCTCCGATGGGTCCAGGAGAAGTGGTTGGTTTTCCAGCTTCTTCTTGATGTAAGACTGGGAGTGACACTTCTAAATTTTCTTTATAAATTGGAACCTAAAGGAAGTCTCATGTAATTTTTACTATTTTGTTAGTTTTCTAATCTCTCTATATCCATTTAAAGATGCTTTGTCTATCATTCTATCATTCCTACTTGTTCTCACCAGGAGTCTTTGTCTGAATTATCCTCTTAGCTATTAGTGGAAGTGGAAATCCAATCTCTTGGATGGCCAGAATAGAAGAAATTCTAGTATTTTTCTCTTGGGACTTATTTTTTTCTCCCTGAAATGTCAAAGGATCTCAGGCACTTAGTCCAAACACTGTGTGGAAAGAATAACAGGTAATTTGACCCATCCAGTAGTGCACTACAGTTATCAGCAGTCAACGCTTCTGTCCTTTGTATATGGGATTGTTGTGGTGTAGTTGAGTGAAGGGTCAAGAAAGAGTTCTTGAGACTTCGGTGCAAATTAGTAGCTTTATATGAGTAGCTCAGGGACAAGACCTTTGGGCAGAAAGAGCTGTACTTTTTGCTGTATGAAGCTGGTGGTTATATGCTTAATGCTCAGGAGGGAGGGGACATGCAGTGTGTATTAGATCACAAATGTTTCTTTGAATTTCTACTTGTAAAACTACTTCCACAGATTTCTCTAGTGCTTATCATTAGCTATTGGTGAATATATGCAGTCAGGAGACCCTTTAAGAATGTAGCAACTAGTGCATATTTAATCCCTATCAGGACTATGTAGGCTCTAGGTCAGCCTTCTAGGCTAAAGGTGAACATTTTTCTGCTTCTATCCCTCATCAAGATTGTGTTGTCTAAATGGGGTGTCTGTGCCTATTGGATCGGGGCCCCCAAATGTTGGGTGATGATTGGGAGGAAGCTAGTGGCAAGGTGGTTAAAGATTCAGCTGAGGCAAGACAAAGGAGATAGAAGTTTATTGAATACACTGTAGGGGAGCAGCGGACAGGACAGCAGAGAAGGGGCTGTCTGCAAGGAGGCAGTGGATGGGGGCTGTTTTTAAAGGGGTTAGATGAGGAGGTATGGAAATGTATGAAATTCTCCCCTTTTTGGTAACTGTGTGCTTGATTGTAAATAGCTCATTGGTCAGTTAAGCTCTATGGATATTTTGAGGTGGGTGGCCTGATGGGCCTGTCTGTATTCAGCCAGGTGGTCACTGTGGCCCTTTCTACATTGCATTGCTCAATCCTATTTGCCTAAAAGCAGCCTCTACTAAGATCACTGTTACAAATAGGTAAAAGCACATGGTCCAACTCTGCCTTGGCTATAGATACAACAAAGGCCTGCTAACTCACTCTGTTAAAAGAAAGATAATTCCTTGAATTTTAATGGCCTAAGTTTTTCAGTCTTGGGCTCTGTGATTTTGTGATTTGTAAGGAATATATATATATATATATATATATATATATATATATTTTTTTTTTTTTTTTTAAAGGAGGGTGGTGGTCACAGCACCTTCTTTTTTTTTTTTTTTTTTTTTAAGATTCTATTTATTTAACAGAGAGAGAACACAAGCAGGGGGAGTGGGAGAGGAAGAAGCAGGCTCCCAGCAGAGGAGCCCGATGTGGGGCTCGATCCCAGACCACTGGGATTACATCCTGAGCCGAAGGCAAATGCTTAATGACTGAGCCACCCAGCTGCCCCTGTAAGGAATATATATTTTAGTCATCTGAATGACCTATGTATTTTCCTGTGTATTTGGTTTTCACCCAGGGTTCCCAGCTCACAGCTCCTAAAACCCTTGAAATTTCCCGTGATAAGGGAGATAAAGGTCTCTTTTGTTATGTTAATGAAGTCACTTTTGGAAAGCCTTTATTTAATTTAAGGATTGGTGCTGTTTGCCTGGAGGACCAACCTTGTCATTAGAGGGTTAGAACTTTCAGCTCCAGAGGGGAGAGGGGCTGGAGGCTGAGTCAGGAAATGACCAATGACTTAGTCATGACTGTGTAATGAAATCCCCCCCCGCCCCCAGAGGTCTGGGTTCATGGGGCACCTGTGTGGCTCAGTCGATTGGGCATCTGCCTTTGGTTCGGGCAGGTTGTGATCTCAGGATCCTGGGATCAAGCCCCATGTCGGGCTCCCTGCTCAGTGGAGAGTCTGCCTCTCCCTCTCTGTCTGACCCTCCTCCCTTCTTGCTCTCTCTTTCTCTCCCCCTTTCTCTCTTTCAAAAAAAAAAAAAAAAAAAAAAGGAGTGGGTTCAGATCTCTTCCCAGGTGGTGAACACATGTTGACCTGGAGAGGGCATGGAAGCTATGTGCCCTAATGATGTGAAATGCTGGGGTTCAGGAGTGAATGGTCAAGAAAAAATTCTTGAAATGTCTTCGGTACAAAAAAGGTGGTTTTATTATAGCATGGGGGCAGGACGTGTGGGCAGAAAGAGCTGCACTGGGTTGTAAGGAGTGGCTGATTATATATTTCCAAGTTGGGAGGGGATTGGGGAATAGCATGTATCTCTAAGGAATTTGGAAGCAAGGTTTTCAGGACCTTGAGGGGCTAGCTGTTGTTAGGAAAAAGTCATTTACTACTGTCTAGTAAAACTTCAGTCATGAGAGCCTTCAGATGTATATCAGTGGGCCATATGCTTGGAAGAAGATTGCTAACATACAGAAGATTGCTAACACACAGAAGTAGAGAGAAAGGAAGTTTCCAAAGGGATTTTTATATGTTAAAGAAGACTTACAGGATCCTGGAGATCTGGGCTAATGTCAAGCTAAAGTTGCCTTTGCCTCTAGCAAAGTATTAACATCAAGGCAGCTAAGTTCCTGGAGGAAGGTCACCCTGCCTGTCCCAAGTACTTGTCAATGGGCTGTAAGTTATAAGGAAGTTTAATTAATTAATTAATTAATTAATTTTCGCCTTTGTTGTCCACATCACTTAACACATACATTGCCACCTTGCCCACTGCATCTCATCCCCTGGCTATTCCTGACATATCTTTTTGTAAAAAACTGGTGATCTAGTAAGTAAAATATTTCTCTGAGCTCTGTGAGCTGCCCTAGCAAATTAATGGAACTCGAGGCAGAGGTCCTGGAAACCTCTGATTTATACAACCTGGACTTGTAACTGGTGTCTGAAACCCAAGGAGGGGTCATTGGAACCTCCAGTCTGTATCTGGTTGGTCAAGAGCACAGGTTGGACAGTCTAGGACTTGCAACTAGGCATCTGAAGCAGGGGGTGAGGGCAGTCTTCTAGGACTGAACCCTTAACCTGTGGAATCTGATGCTTTTTCCCAGTAGATAGTGTCAGAACTGGGTTGAATTCTTAGACATGTGGCCAGGTGTGTGGGGGAACCCTCTCCCCTCCATCTCCATGTTAGAATTGGGTCTGGGAACCCTAGAAGAGGCTTCTAAGTTTATTGATCTATGTTAAGCTTTTCTCCAAAGTCTGCCATAATGCCATGTGAGTAGGTCAGGGGAATTTCCCAAACTTATTCACGTGTCACTTTGGAGCCAAAATTCCACCCTTGCTGGTCTATATTCTGACCTTAAAATAAATAAAAAATAATTTTACCAACTTTCTCTTCTCTCTGTCCACAAACTTGTATCATTTGTCTTATGGGGAAAGATCTACTCTGAGGAGATTGCTGAACTTTATACTGCCAATGAACTGCAGCACCTCACAGGGATTTTCTTAATTTACTTGAGAAGTTCAAGTAACGTTGAATGTTAACAAAAAGCCATTGGGATATTCTTCTTAGTGTTTAATGCAGATTAACTCAAGAGTTGTAAAAGAGTTTGTAAAGTGACAAAATAATTCCTGTCAAATTCTTGACTTATATATAACTAACCCCTGTTAGTTACATGTATAACTAACTGTATTTTCCATTAGACAGGAAAATTGCTGCCAACTTTTAAATGGAATTTTCTTTTATTAATGGACAAGTGATATGCAATTTCATTTAGTTAGATATCATTACTTTTTTTTTTTTTTTTGGTCATCTTAATTTCTGTTTTTAAAAGTTAGTAGCAAGGTTGAATAGAGAGAAAGTGTTAAGAGCAGAGACTCTGGAGCCTGACTGCTTGTGTCCTTTTTTTTTTTTTTAATTTTTTAATGATTTTTTATTATATTATGTTAGTCACTATACAGTACATCCCCGGTTTCCGATGTAAGGCTCGATGATTCATTAGTTGCGTATAACACCCAGTGCACCATGCAATATGTGCCCTCCTTACTACCCATCACCAGCCTATCCCATTCCCCCACCCCTCTCCCCTCTGAGGCCCTCAGTTTGTTTCTCATAGTCCCTAGTCTCTCATGTTTCATTCCCCCTTCTGATTACCCCCCCTTTCTTTATCCCTTTCTTCCCCTACCGATCATCCTAGTTCTTATGTTCCATAGATGAGAGAAATCATATGATTGTTGTCTTTCTCTGCTTGACTTATTTCACTTAGCATTATCTCCTCCAGTGCCGTCCATGTTGTAGCAAATGTTGAGAACTCGTTCTTTCTGATAGCTGAGTAATATTCCATTGTATATATGGACCACAACTTCTTAATCCAGTCATCTGTTGAAGGGCATCTCGGCTCCTTCCACGATTTAGCTATTGTGGACATTGCTGCTATGAACATTGGGGTGCATATGGCCCTTCTCTTCACTACGTCTGTATCTTTGGGGTAAATACCTAGTAGTGCAATGGCTGGGTCATAGGGTAGCTCAATTTTTAACTTTTTAAGGGACCTCCACACTGTTTTCCAGAGTGGCTGTACCAACTTGCATTCCCACCAACAGTGTAGGAGGGATCCCCTTTCTCCGCATCCTCTCCAACAATTGTTGTTTCTTGCCTTGTCAATTTTTGCCATTCTAACTGGCGTAAGGTGGTATCTCAGTGTGGTTTTGATTTGAATTTCCTTGATGGCTAATGATTTTGAACATTTTATCATGTGTCTGTTAGCCATTTGTATGTCTTCATTGGAAAAGTGTCTGTTCATATCTTCTGCCCATTTTTTGATTTGTTTATTTGTTTCTCGTGTATTGAGTTTGAGAAGTTCTTTGTAGGTCTTGGATACCAGTCCTTTATCTGTAGTGTCATTTGCAAATATATTCTCCCATTCCGTGGGCTGCCTCTTAGTTTTTCTCACTGTTTCCTTGGCTGTGCAGAAACTTTTAATCTTGATGAAGTCCCATAAATTCATTTTATCTTTTGTTTCTCTTGCCTTTGGGGATGTATCATGAAAAAGATTGCTTTGGCCAATGTCGTAGAGGTTGCTGCCTATGTTCTCCTCTAGAATTTTGATGGATTCCTGTCTCACATCGAGGTCTTTCATCCATTTGGAGTTTATTTTTGTGTATGGTGTGAGATAGTGGTCAAGTTTCATTCTTTTGCATGTAGCTGTCCAATTTTCCCAGCACCATTTATTGAAGAGACTGTCTTTTTTCCCACCGGATGTTTTTTCCTGCTTTATCAAATATTAGTTGCCCAAAGAGCCGAGGGTCCATTTCTGGGTTCTCTATTCTGTTCCATTGGTCTATGTGTCTGTTTTTGTGCCAGTACCATGCTGTCTTTGTGATCACAGCTTTGTAGTACAGCTCGAAATCCGGCATTGTGATGCCCCCAGCTTTGTTTTTCCTTTTCAACAGTTCCTTGGAGATTTGGGGCCTTTTCTGTTTCCATACAAATTTAAGGACTATTTGTTCCAGTTCTTTGAAAAATGTCCTCGGTATTTTGATCGGGATAGCATTGAAAGTGTAGATTGCTCTGGGTAGCATGGACATTTTAACTATGTTAATTCTTCCGATCCATGAGCATGGAATATCTTTCCATCTTTTTATGTCTTCCTCGATGTCTTTCAAGAGTGATTTATAGTTTCTAGAATATAGTCCTTTACGTCTCTGGTTAAGTTAATTCCAAGGTAACGTATGGTTTTTGGTTCTATTGTAAATGGGATGGATTCCCTAATTTCTCTTTCTTCGGTCTCGTTATTCATGTATAGAAATGCAACTGATTTCTGAGCATTGATTTTGTATCCCGCCATGTTACTGAATTGCTCTATAACTTCTAATAGTTTGGGAGTGGCTTCTTTTGGGTTTTCCATATAGAGTATCATGTCATCTGCGAAGAGAGACATTTTGACTTCTTCTTTGCCGATTTGAATACCTTTGATCCCTTTTTGTTGTCTGATTGCTGTTGCAAGGACTTCTAGTACTATGTTGAATAATAGTGGCGAGAGTGGGCATCCTTGTCGAGTTCCTGATCTTAAGGGAAAGGCTTCCAGCTTTTCCCCATTGAGAATAATATTTGCAGTAGGCTTTTCATAGATGGCTTTTATGAGATTGAGAAATGTACCTTCTATTGCTACACTCTGAAGGGTTTTAATCAGGAAAGGATGCTGTATTTTGTCAAATGCTTTTTCGGCATCGATTGAGAGGATCATATGGTTCCTGAGTCTTTTCTTGTTGATATGATGTATCACGCTGATTGATTTGCGAATATTGAACCACGCTTGCATCCCAGGTATGAATCCCACTTGATCGTGATGGATAATCCTTTTAATGTACTGTTGGATTCTATTAGCAAGGATCTTGTTGAGGATTTTGGTGTCCATATTCATTAGGGATATCGGTCTGTAATTCTCCTTTTTGATGGGGTCTTTGCCTGGTTTGGGGATCAAGGTAATATTGGCCTCATAGAATGAGTTTGGTAGCTTTCCTTCTGTTTCTATTTTTTGAAATAGCTTTAGGAGAATAGGTATTATTTCTTCTTTGAATGTTTGGTAGAATTCCCCAGGAAAACCATCCGGGCCTGGAGTTTTGTTCTTTGGAAGGTTGTTTATCACTGACTCAATTTCTTCATAATTAATTGGCCTGTTTAAGGAATCAATTTCTTCCGGTTTCAATCTTGGTAGTTTATAGGTTTCCAGGAAGGATTCCATCTCTTCCAGATTGCTTAGTTTATTGGCATATAGCTGTTGATAAAAATTTCTAATAATCCTTCCAATTTCAATGGTGCTCGTCGTGACCTCTCCTTTTTCATTCATAATTTTAATAATCTGGGTCCTTTCTCTTTTCTTTTGGATAAGTCTTGCCAGTGGTCTGTCAATTTTATTGATTCTCTCAAAGAACCAGCTTCTAGTCCTGTTGATCTGCTCTACTGTACTTCTGGTTTCTGCTTGATTGATTTCAGCTCTAATTTTGGTCAACTGCTTCCTCGTGCGTGGATTAGGCCTGTCCCTCTGTTGCTGTTCCAGCTTCTTGAGGTGAGAATATAAAAACTGCATTTTAGATTTTTCTATTCTTTTGAGTGAGGCTTGGATGGCTATGTATTTCCCCCTTAGGACTGCCTTTGCAGTATCCCATAGGTTTTGGACTGTTGTATTTTCATTCTCATTGGTCTCCATAAATTGTTTAATTTGATTTTTGATTTCCTGGTTTATCGAGTCATTCCTGAGCAGGATGGTTCTTAGTCTCCAAGTGTTTGAGTTTCTTCCAAATTTTTCCTTGTGGTTGAGTTCCAATTTCAGAGCGTTGTGGTCTGAGAATATGCAGGGGATAATTTCAATCTTTTGGTATCGGTTGAGACCTGTTTTGTGTCCCAGAACATGGTCTATTCTTGAGAATGTTCCATGGGCATTAGAATAGAATGAGTATTCTTTGGTTCTGGGGTGTAGCGTTCTATATATATCTAAGAGGTCCAACTCGTCGAGTATGGCATTCAAAGCCTTTGATTCTTTGCTTAGTTTTTGCCAGGGTGTTCTGTCTATTTCTGATAGTGGAGTGTTGAGGTCCCCTACTATTAATGTATTTTTATTTATATGTCTCTTTATTCTGGTTAAGAGTTGGCTTGTGTATCTTGCTGCTCCCCTGTTGGGGGCATATATATTTATAATTGTCATATCCACTTGTTGAATACTTCCCTTAAGAATAATATAGTGCCCTTCTGCGTCTCTAACTATAGTCTGTAGTTTAAAATCCAATTTATCTGATATGAGAATTGCTACCCCAGCTTTCTTTTGAGGTCCATTTGCGTGAAATATGGTACTCCATCCCCTTACTCTCAGTCTGAATGCATCTTTGGGCTCGAAATGAGTCTCTTGTAGACAGCAAATGGATGGGTCATTTCTTTTTATCCAGTCTGCAACCCTGTGGCGTTTATGGCAGCATTTAAGCCATTAACATTAAGACTGAGTACTGAGAGATATGATTTTAATGATGCCATGTTGCCAGTAAAGTCTTTGTTTGTATTGGCTGTGACTTTCTGTTCTGTATCACTCTTGGGTCCTTTTTACTTTTATAGAACCCCCCGTAATATCTCCTGTAGGGCTGGTTTCATGGTTACGAAATTGGTTAGTGACTGGCAATTCTGAAATGTCTTTATTTCTCCATCAATTCTGAATGACAGCCTTGCTGGATAAAGGATCCTTGGCTGCGTGTTTTTCTCTGAAAGAGCTTTAAATATTCTCCCCCAACCCTTTCTCTCATTCCAGGTCTGTGTAGACAGGTCTGATGTAATTCTGATGCCTTTGCCTTGGTACGTGAGAAATTTCTTTGCCCTGGCCACTTTCAATTTTGTATCCTTGGATCTAATATTTGCGAATTGCACTATGACGTGACGTGGCGTAGGTTTGTCGTGGTTGAGCTTGGGAGGGGTCCTCTCTGCCTCTTGGACACGAATGTTTGTTTCCCTCGCTAGATTAGGGAAGTTTTCAGCTACAATTTGTTCAAATATCTCTTCTAGACCTCGTTTTTTCTCCACTCCATCGGGGATGCCGATGATTCTAACACTGGATCGTTTCATTGAGTCAGTAATCTCCCGTAACCTACATTCGTGGGCGTGGATTTTTTAAGAGCAGCTTCTATTTTGGTTTTTTCCTCTATTAACCCATCCTCCAATTCACTAACCCGTTCCTCTGCTTCTGTGACCCTGGCTGTCAGAGCCTCTAGTTTTGCCTGCATTTGGCTCATAGAATTTTTAATTTCTGTCAGATTCGCTCTCATTTCTGTCCTTAGGGATTCTATATTCTCAGTAACCTTTTCGTTAATACTTTTTTCAATTCTACTCATCATTTTGACCATCGTTACTCTGAATTCCATTTCTGATACTTTGGTTACATCCATATCCATTATTTCTGTGGCAGAGGCCACAGACTCACTGTCTTTTCTTTGCTGGGGGGGGCGGTTCTCCTTCTTGTCATTCTGATGAGGAGAGGTTGCAGGGTTGTCCAGAGCCCAAATTATTGACTGGGTCCCAGGCCATGCCCCTTGTTTTATAGGGATCTTAGAGATGTGGGCTTCTTCTTTAAAGATTTTATTTATTTATTTATCTGAGAGAGAGAGACAGACAGTCAGCAAGAACGGGAACAGAAGCAGGGGAGTGAGAGAGGAAGAAGCAGGCTCCCAGCGGAGGAGCCCGATGAGGGACTCCTTTCCGGAACGCCGGGATCACGCCCTAAGCCGAAGACAGGCGCTCAATGACTGCGCCACCCAGGCGCCTCGGGTTGTGGGCTTCTTGATTTTTCAGCCTGCCTTCTGTGTTCTGGGGGAGGGGCCTGCCGCACCGATACTCAGGCAACCCTGTTTGGGTAGAGTCTCCGTGTCCCCTGCGAGGGAGGATGGGGATGGGCACTTTCTGAGCCAGTATTTCCAGGCTTTTGTTCTCTGGCGGCTTTCTCTGGCGGTTTGCTGTGCCTCTTCTGAGAGTCAGAGCAGCAGAGGCTGCATTGTCACAGAACAGAGGGATTGCGGCCCGTTCTCCACTGATGTTCTGGCCACTTTAACTCTGTTACTGTTGGTGCTGCTCAACCCTGCAGTGTCCTGGGATGTGCGCACCAACCCGGCGTCCCTGCCCTCACTTCCAGGGCCGGCGCGTCTCTGTCCTTTGTGTTTCCAATGCCGCCAGCCGCCAGCCACCCCGCGTGCTCCCGGGTCTCCCGGTCTCAGTCTATGCCCGGTGAGCACACCGTGATTCCAGAGTTTCGGGAGAAGCCTGGTGGCGCGCGCACCTGGTTCAGGGTCTCAGTCTGCTGTTTCACGGGTGCCAACTGCGAGTCCGCCCGCTCCCCCGTGCAGGTGGCCCGCCAGCCGCCAGCCGCCCCGCGCGCGCTCAGGAAGCTCCCGGTCTCAGTCTGGATCCCGTGAGCACACCGGGATTCTGGTGTTCCGGGAGATGCCTGGTGGCGCGCGCTCCCGGCTCACCGGTCTCAGTCCGCTCTCTCGCGGGTGCCATCCATGAGTCCGCCCGCTTCCCCGTGCAGGTGGCTGCCGCTTCCCGGAGCCCGATCACGGCGGCTCCCTCCCCCTTCCGTTTATCTTCCGACATCTGTGCGCAGTTTCACGGCTCCCCTCTTCGTACCTCAATACTCAGCGCTGGAGATGTTCATTTGTAGAGATCCAGATGTATCTTCCTGCGTCTCAGGCTGATTCCGTGGTTATTTAGGCTGGTCTGGTACCTATCCAGCTCGACTCAGGGGACCGGCTGAAAAAGGGGTCCCCTGCTCCTCCGTCATCTTAACCTGCTCTGGAATTTATTTCTTACAGAACTTTGTTAATAACAGCTTTTACTGAGTGCTTACTGTGTGCCGGGCATTAGCTCATTTAATACTTACAGCATCTCCGAGAGACAGAAACTGTTAGTTTCGTACTTTATACATGAAACCGGTGGTGGTGGTGGGGGGGTGCATGGAGCGCCTCTCCTGGGGTCTGGGGCCTGGCTGACTGCTTGTGTTCTAACCTAACTCTGCAACTTCCTTCCCATTTGACCTTGGGCAAGTTTCTCAACTTTCTTGCCTCATCTGCAAAATATGTAAATAACAAGTGTATTTGTATGCAATTATATGAGTTAATATTTGTGAAATGTTTAGAACAGTGCAGTGCCTGGCACATAGTATATGCTGTACAAAACAGGTGAATTAATTTGAATTGATGTTCCTAGCAATTGGGTGATAGGGACTTTTAACCCAGTGTTGTTGCACTCCAAAGCCTGTGCTCTTTCTGTAATACCAGTTATAAAACCCTGCCATTGAAAGTTGGCTCACTTCCTAGACACATTGGCACCCAAACCAAGCACCTTCTGGAAGCCCACTCTCAGCTCCTGGGTCCGGAGGGCATACACCATGGGGTTAAAGGCTGGGGGCATGACACTGTGTAGCACATTGAAGAGAGCGGGGATGACAGGGACCTTTCTTCCTGCCAGCTGGGTGACAGACACCACAATAACAGCTGTGTAGAAAAAGAGAATGAGGATGAGATGGGAGCTGCAGGTACTCAGGGCCTTCGATGTTGCTTCAGCAGAGTTCAGCCTCAGCACGGAGCGAATAATCAAAGCATAGGAAGCAAACACCAGACCCATGTCACTCCCAAACATAATCCATGCCAAGGCCAACTGGTAAAATCTGTTAATAGTGATGTCATCACAGGCCAGACTAGTGACCCCCAAATTAGAGCACAGGCAGTGGTCAATTTCATTCCTGGAGCAGTAGTGTCGCTGGGCAGCCAGTACAGGCACTGGGATGGTCAAGAGGCCATTCCTGAGCACCATGGACAGTGTGGCTTTGATCACAAAAGCCTCAGTGACTATGGCAGGGTACTGAAGGGGGTAGCAGATGGCTACATATCTGTCAACAGCCATGCAGAGGAAGATGCCTGACTCCATGCCCATAAAAGAGTGGATGGCATAGATCTGAGCAAAGCACTCAGGGAGGCTGATGGCCTTGGCATCAAACCAGAGAATGGCCAGGATCTTGGGCATGATGGTGGTAGCCAGGCTAATGTCCACTATAGCCAAGACACCAAGGAGCCGATACATGGGCTGGTGCAGGGAAGGCTCATGTTGGATGGTGATTAAGATGAGGATGTTGGCACCAAGCGCTAAGATGTAGATCAGAGCGAGGGGCAGGGAGAGCCAGTGCTGCCACTCATGAATGCCTGGGAGCCCCGTGAGGATGAACTCAGACACTTGGAACCTGGAGCTATTGGTCATACTCAGGGTGGTATCCATATCATGCGATGTCTTCTTCTCAGCATCTATCTGTGAATTAAGGGGAAATAAGAATAGGCTCTGATAAGCTCAGCTGAGACTCAGAATTTGTGTAGAAGTATGGGATTCATCTATAATAACTCAGTAAGTCCTTTTTAACATAATGTATCCTCAACCCCTTTGACTCTTGAAAAAAGTTTGGATAAGAACAAGAGAAGAGCCAAAACAGATTCTAACATAAAGATTTTAGCAGAATAGCAGTGAAGATTTACTGGCTTTGTTTTCTGGAAATTCCAGGTAGATTTTTGTGTGTGTGTGTGTGGGAGGAATGCAGACACACAGCAGAAGACTTGCACGTTATAAAGAACCCAAAGTTAGAGGGCAGAGGTGTTTTCTCCATTGCTGGGGATCTTCAGGAGGAGACCAAGCAGCCACAGGGAGAATGCTGACCGTGTTTTTCTTTTAAACAGTGCCTGTGGTTGACAAATGATTTCTGACAAAAATCATGTCATTTAATCTTCACCCAACAGGGGTTGGTATTTACATACGAGGATACGGAGGTTGAATGATTTGTCTAGATAAGAATCATATTTTGAAAACACTAGTAAGTGAGAAAACTTCAGCAAAATTTTAGTCTCTGGCATCAAATCATAGCTAAAAGGTCAGTATCTGTAGGAGTATCACTTGTTTCCTCTTCTGATTATGAAAGTAATTTAAAGACACACATTAAGCTATATTTTAAAATCATCAATTTTATTAATCAAGATTTAAGGAGAAAAGATTACCACCAGACTTCCTAACACTTTCAGAGTTTTGTGTGGTTGTAGGTTTAAAGCAGCAGGCATTTATCACGCACATTTAGACCATTTCATTTAAGTAGTTTCACGGCTCATTATTGGTCCTCTAAATACTTGGTCTGCCTCATTCTCACATTGTCAGTTTTGTTCACTATTGAACTATTGCAGACTATTTTCAAAGTTTGTATCAAAAAGCATATAGGCATTATGGTTTTGGAAACCTTCAATACCTGAGAATTCTTTTTTATTTTTTTTTAACCTTTATTTGTGAGTAATACCTTCCCTTGTCAAATATTTAGTATCCATATTGCCTTTCAAATTGCTGCCTCTCTCTTCATTTGATGGCATTAAGTATAAGATCAAGGCTCCATCCCTCACTGCCTTTGTGAAGAATGAATACCCATGCCATTTATAATTATAATAAACCTGTAGTACTCAAGAAATTGAAAAAGAAAAATAAGAAAAACATAGAATAGTAGCACTTTTAGAAAACAAAAAAAAAGTTAAGAAAAATAACCATAAATCGAAATTGCAACAAGCAAAGGTAATGGTTTTTAACATTTTAGAATATTTAATTTTCAGCATTTTTCTTTGCTGAAAGAAAAATTTTTAATGAAGTTTCATATAAGTGGAATTCCTCATCCCGTGCTTTTTCTTAGCATTGTACATATAAATTTTCTGATGCATTGGGAAACTTCATAAACATTTTTTTTTAAGACTTTATTTATTTGACAGAGAGAGAGACAGCCAGCGAGAGAGGGAACACAAGCAGGGGGAGTGGGAGAGGAAGAAGCAGGCTCATAGCGGAGGAGCCTGATGTGGGGCTTGATCCCAGAACGCCAGGATCATGCCCTGAGCTGCAGGCAGACGCTTAACGACTGAGCCACCCAGGCGCCCCTGATATAAATTTTTTTCAATGGCCACTAAATGATGTCATATGGCTTTTATAATCTTTTCCCCAAATTTTGTTTGGTTTTACATACTGCTTACAAATTTTAAAATACGCACACACACACACATATTTGGATATATGTATATTGCACCTTACACAATTTTTAAATGTTTTCTTTCTAGGTCTTATAAACTTAAATAGAACTCTTTAATCAAGAATTTATGAGTTGTCTCCATGGGAATCTGTGAATTTCTTAAATTTATATGGAAAAACTTCATATATATTTACATTATTCTGGGGAGAGGAACTGTTTAGCTTTCATCAAATTCTCAAAATATTCCATTATTCAACCAAAAAACAGTTACAGAAGACCAGTCTTCACTCAAAATTTTGACCAGAATTCACTTCTCTATAACTTTTAATTTTTAATGGTTGACCTTCTGCTTTGTGATGCAACTTATTTACATGGAATTAGTTTTTCTGTTAAAGAGAGGTATGCAAATAAAGTGATTTTACATAATTAAGCAATGGTTTCCACATGTCTTACCAAGTGATTATTATGCCTCTTTCGTAACATAATAAATTTTTATATGTATAAGTTCTATGTGGGCACTCGATTGTTTCTATTTTTTTTTTCTGGTTAATTTTGTGCCAATATCAAACTGCGTTAAACATTTTAGTTTTATAATAAATTTAATTCACAAGAGGACTATATTCCCTTATTACTTACTCTCTTTAATTTTAAAGTCCTTTTTCATGTGTTTATTTTCTGGATTAAACTTGGATTTCCTATATTGAGTTCTAAAATAGCAGTTTTGGTTGGGAGTGTGCAAAATTTGTAGCTTAATTTTGGAAAAAAAAGTTGACATCCTTATACTATCAAGTCTACTCATTCATCAAATGTGGATTTTCCCTGCCTTTGTTTAAATCTTTAAAAATTTTTATTAAAATTTTGTACTTCTGCACTCTTATTATGATTATTAATATTTTGAGATATTTTGAATGAATATGAATTTTTTCATGACGTATTCCAGTGTGTACTTATGACCTATGGAAATCCAGTGAATTTACCTTTTTTAGTGTTATATTGGTTTTTGTTATTTCCTTTTGCATTCATTCATTTTGCTAAACTTGTGCTACTTTTAAACATTTCGTGAGTTTTTTCTGTCTTATCACAACCAATTAATGGTTGCTGGTAAACCAAATATTTTGGGTTTATTATTTTATAAATCACAATTTTATTTGTTTTGCTTTCTGTCTTGTGTATCATCCATTTTGCTAAGCTATCATCAATTTTTAAATTTTTCCCCTTAATGCTCTTTTTCTGATTTTCTAGGTACAGCAAGAAGTTGCTTACAGGGCATCTGGCTGGCTTAGTCCATACAGCATGCAAGTCTTGATCTCAGGGTTGTAAATTAGAGTCCCATGTTGGGTGTAGAGATTACTTAAAAATAAAATCTTAAAAAAAAAAAAAGCACAACAAATCCTTTTTTTAAAAAAGTTGCTTGCAAACAGTGCTATTTTCCCCTCTTTACAAATATTAATATATCTTAATCTTTGTTTCATATCTCACTGAAACAGTTGGAAATTCATGATCAGTGTAAAATAAGTATGATGGCAAACATCTTCAGTTTTTTTTGGTTGATTTAATGAGAACTCAGCTTCAATTTATATTAAATATGAGGTCTTTTAAAAACAATCATATGTCTTTTTTTGAGCGTAATAAAGCAATGTTTTGTTTAAAGTTGCTTTTTGTTCTAGGAATCTTGGGTGTAGAATTTATTATTCTAGGCCTGTCGGTTTATCATTGATTTACTGACAGTCTTGGAACTCAGTCTTATTTCTCTCCTGTTTCTCAGTCACAGGATTTAGTCTCTACCAAAGTCAAGAGGCCGAGAGAAGGGAGGTACTAGAGGTGAAGACTCCAATAAGCAGCACCATAGAAGGCAAAGATAAGGCATATACTGACTAACTTTTTTTTTTTTTTTAAAAGATTTTATTTATTTATTTGGCAGAGATAGAGACAGCCAGCGAGAGAGGGAACACAGCAGGGGGAGTGGGAGAGGAAGAAGCAGGCTCATAGCAAACGAGCCTGATGTGGGGCTCGATCCCATAACGCCGGGATCACGACCTGAGCCGAAGGCAGACGCTTAACCGCTATGCCACCCAGGCGCCCCTATACTGACTAACTTCTGACATGAGGAATGGAGTTTCCTACAGGATGGTGGGGATATCCAGCCCCTCATCTCTGGAGTTTCCTACAGGATGGTGGGATATCCAGTGCCTCATTTCTCAGGGTGCAGGTCTTTGACGGGTTTACTTACTAGTTCAAGAAGGTCTTGGAAGAGACCTGCAATGCCTTCTGTAGCTCTGTCTGCTCTCCTGGCTTCAGCTGCCTGTGTTCAGCCTTGTGTTGTTCAGAACAGATTCCTGTCCTTGCTTGCCACCCCTGGAGTCTGGGGTTACTGTATAAATTAGATCTGTGAGATGCCTGATCCTGGTGTGGTGCTCTCCAGGCCCTCCCTACTTTATAACAAGCATCCTCCAGGGTCTTCTTGGGCATTGCAATGGGAATACAACCCAAGTGCTCTTAGGGGTTAGTCGTAAAATGTTTTTGGGTCCATTCAACTCTAGTCCCAGAGCAGTCCACCAGATGGACAGTTTTTCACTCCAGGTTCCCCAAGGATTAATTCTTGTCTGAAAATAGTGCTCTTCATTCTAGGAAGGTTTTGAAGTCTCCCTGTCTCAAAGTACATCTTTACTCTATATACTTTCCAGAGATTGCCCCTGTCTATTTCCTGTATCACAAACATTATGAGTTACCTCTTTATGTTGCTTCCTCATCCTCACCTCCTATAGATTTCTTGTCTCACTGCAATTTAACTTTTGTTTTAACATTACCTAGAAAGTGCTCTTGCTAATGACCTCAAGTGCCAAAAATAGTGGATCTTACCTGAATGTAATCTTACCTAACCCTCTCTATTTGTCTGTGTTGATCAGTTCCTTTTTTAGGACCACTTGTCTCTTTTGTCTTTCATGACGTTGTAATTTTAGTGTTAATTAAACTGGAATAGAAGAGTGATATAGAATTTGTATTCAGATCAAATGTTCCTTAGAGATGGATTCTTTGATCATTTTATCTAAAATAGCAGTCCTGACCCTATAATTCTCTGCTCTATTTATCTCTATGGCATATATCGCAACATGTCATATTATTAAGTCATTTATTTGTATTTTTCACATTAAAATCTAAGCCCTTGCAAAGTCTGCTTTTAGTAATTTTTGTTCACTGCTCTGTCCCCAGCACTAGACCAGTTCCTGGCACATAGTAGATATTTTATGAACGTTTGTCAAATAGATGAATGAATATTGAGAAGAGTAAATAGAGAAGCAGTCTAGAGGAATTTCAAAGTGTGATGCTTACATTCATATGCAGTCACATTTTACCCTTTTCTGTTTAATAATACATGTATTCTAGCTACATATACTATTATTAAATAAAACCTTAATTTTTATTTTAATTTTATCAAATTAGCTTAAGAAACTCCATTTATTTGTTGCTTAAGGACTGCTGTCAGAGATTCTAATAGTTAAAAATTACACGAAATACAGTAACATTGTGATGGAATGGAACCAATATATATTTAAGTTTTTATTTTAATTCCAGTTAGTTAGCATACAGTGTTATATTAATTTCAGGTGTACAATATAGTGATCCAACACTTCCATATATTCCTCTGTGCTCATCAAGATAAGTGTACCCTTTAATTCCTACCACCTATTTAACCTATCCCCTTCCTCACCTCCCCTCTGGTAACCATCATTTTATTCTCTATAACTAAGAGTCTATTTCTTGATTTCTCTCTCTCTTATTTTCCCCCTTTGCTTGTTTCTTTTGTTTCTTAAATTCCATGTGTTAGTGAAATTATATGGTATTTGTCTTTCTCTGACTGACTTACTTTGCTTACTATATATATATATCTATCTCCCACATCTTCTTTATCTATTCATCAATTGATGGACACTTGGGTTGCTTCCATATCTTGGCTATTGTAAATAATGCTGCTATAAACATAGGGCTGCATGTATCCCTTTGAATTATTGTCCTTGTATTCTTTGGGTAGGTACGCAGTAGTGTGATTGCTGGGTCATAAGATAGCTCTATTTTTACCTTTTTGAGAAACCTCTGTACTCTTTTCCAGAGTGGCTGCACCAGTTTACATTCCCACCAAAAGTGCACTAGTGTTCCTTTTTCTCCACATCCTCGCCAACATTTGTTGTTTCTTGTGTTGTTGATTTTAGCCTTCTTACTGGTGAGAGGTGATACCTCATTGTAGTTTTGATTTGCATATCCCTGATGATGAGTGATGTTGAGCATCTTTTCATGTGTCTGTTGGCCATCTGTATGTCTTCTTTGGAAAAATGTCTGTTCATGTCTTCTGCATGTTTTTAAAATTGGATTATTTGTTTTTCGGATGTTGAATTTTTTAAGTTCTTTATGTATTTTGGATACTAACCCGTTATTGGATATGTCATTTGCAAATATCTTCTTCCATTCTGTAGGTTGCCTTTTAGTTTTATTGATTATTTCCTTTGCTGTGCAGAATCTTTTTCTTTTTATGTAGTCCCGATAGTTTATTTTTGCTTTTGTTTCCCATGTCTCAGGAGATATCTCTAGAAAGAAGTTGCTATGGCCTATGTCAAACAAGTTACTGCCTGTGCTCTCTTCTAGGATTTATATGGTTTCAGGGCTTACATTTAGGTCTTTACTCCACTTTGAATTTATTTTTGTGTATGGTGTAAGAAAGTGGTCCAGATTCATTCTTTTGCGTGTTGCTGCCCAGTTTTGGAATGGAATCAATATTTTGATCCATGTGTGAAAATTCACTTTTTTGCTATAATCAAAGATCCGTAATGTTTTAGCAATTTTGTTTAATAGAATATTACATTGTTTGGATTTTGTAATACATTGCAAGGTGAGGTGTAGCCTGCTAAAATTAAGGTACACCAAGTCGTACATTATTATTGTCAAGCTATAGCCAAAGGAAGTCACAGACTTGCCAGCACATTTGGGCAATTTGCTGCTGGACTGCAAAAAAGCATGGTCAGGGGGGTAAGCAATTCTGGTGGAACAGCAATTATTTATATTCTTAATTTTGGTAACAATAAATTTGTAGTTGATAAAAAATGTGAAGTCGTAACCAGGAAGGACTTGGGAATAGCAATGCGTTGTTCAGGGCACCGTAGAAAATGCTATGGAGATAAATGGTATAGATTTCCAAAAGAAGAACATTGATAAGCATTTCGTAGGCTTATTCTCTACCTGAAACCACAACGTATTTCAGAAAATCTACAAATATCTAAAATTATCTTCTCTAATAGAATGTCAGTTGCTCTGGGAATGACTGCTGTCTGATAGTTTTCACTAATGAACTTGCCCAAAGGAAAGGTAAATATGCTCAGTGGGTTTCTTCACGGCATCGGAGGGACTAAGTGATAATGACAATAGAATAGGATGGAATTATGCATATTTTCAATCACAGACAATGAATTGGCCTAAACTGGACCTTTGATAACAGAATAATAAGATGAATCTCAGTATGGCAAGCAAAGTTATGGAACACTATGAACTTGCAGAAAGGGAATGTAAAAATGGGCATATTGATGCTTATTAGCAAAACCCTTTTGTGAACCCAGACGTGGCCTAGCATCAACAAGTAGATGTTGTAATCCACTTCCTGGAGGAGTCTTCTTGGGTTACCTGAGATGAGTGGTCATGAGATTATTCTAGTGATGCTATCATGGGCAATAAATAAATAAATCAGTCTACTCCACTGATTCTTTCTGAAGCTCAAAATTGCTCTGTTTGTCAACAGGGACAACCAGAAACTCAGGACCACTATGCATCACTACCAGATCGACACGTAGCTAGCAAGTGGAGGGTATTGATGGTTCCTGGCTTCGATAGGGACATATTCTGGATTTCAATGTGCATATCTGGTCATGGAAGCAGATGCTTCAAATATCACCAGAGGATTAGAACAGAAAGTATTTTAATTTGGATCCTCTGTTTATATAGATCCATCTTCCAACAGACTAGTGGAAAGATGCTCAACATCACTCATCACCAGAGAAATAAAAATCAAAACTATAATGAGATATCATCATGCATCAGTCAGAATGGCTAAAATTAACAAGATAGGAAATGACAGGTGTTGGGGAGGATATCGAGAAAGAGGAACCCTCTTGCACTGTTGGTGGGAGTGCAAACTGGTGCAGCCACTGTGGAAAGCAGTATGGAGGTTCCTCAAAAAGTTAAAAATAGAACTACCCTATGATCCAGCAATTGCAATATTAGGTATTACCCGAAGGATACAAAAATACTGATTTGAAGGGGCACATTCACCCTGATGTTTATAGCAACGTCATCAACAGTAGCCAAATTATGGAAAGAGCTCAAATGTCCATTGACTGATGAGTAGATAAAGAAGATGTGGTAAAAAAATACAATATTACTCAGCCAATAAAAGAGAATTTAATCTTGCCATTTGCAAGGATGTGATGGAGCTAGAGAGTAGTGTGCTAGGCGATACGAGTCAGAGAAAGACAAATATCGTGTTATTTCACTCATATGTGGAATTTGAGAAACAAAACAAATGATCATACGGGAAAAAAAGAGAGAGGCAAACCAAGAAACAGACTCTAAACTGTAGAGAACAAACTGATGGTTACCAGAGGGCGGGTGGGTTAAATAGGAGATGGGGATTAAGGAGTGCAGTTGTTGTGCACAGGCCTTGTAGGAAAGTGTTGATTCACCATATTGTACACCTGCAGCTAAAAACTAATATTACACAGTATGTAACTAACTGGAATTTAAATAAAAACTAAAAAAAAAAAAAAGTACCCATCTTACTGCCTTACACCATAAAACCAGAGGAGAAAAGATTAATCTATTATCTGGAGTGATTAAAGCCAATTAACTAAGGGGAAATTAGGTTGCTTCTATGCAACGGAGACAGGCAGACTACGCTGGGAACCCAGGATATCGCCCGAGGTGCCTCATGGTACTTCCATGCCCACTAGTAAGGGTTAATGGAAAAGTATAGTGACTGATAAAGGGGCAGGATGACTGAGAATTCAGACCCTTTAGCAGTGAAGGGTTTGGATACTCTGCCAAGTTTTGACAGAGTTGGGATAAATATGGTAGATATCCATTATGACCTTGTGAACTATGACAGAAATTAGAGCTGTTGTAGCTATGAATATTTTGGATTTGCTTTTCATAAGTGAGCTGCTATTTTTATATATGAACAAGGCTTCTCTTTCCTTTCCATTTTTATTTTATACACAAGTTATTGGAAGTTAACTTTACAGTTTCGTCTGTAGTAGGTAACAGAATATTTGATGGGACTCTGCCAGAATTTGAGGTATAGGGTAATTTTCCCAGCAATGTATGCAATGACTCTTGGGATTGTGCATTTTGTTATTTTGGGGAAAAGGTGAGAACTTCTTTGTATGAAGAGTAGCTGTATCATTTATGTCTTTATTATTATTTATTTATTTATTATTTTTTAGCTCTTTTAAGATAGAAATATTGAGTTGTTTTATTGTTGTGTGGGAGTTCAAATGTGCGTGAAATGGTGCATAGGGAAGCTGAGTCGTCAAAGGTGTGACCGAGGCTGTTAATCAACTTACTGTGCCTCCGAGCAGTTTTTTGGCCTGCTCTGGGAAAGGATTTGGAGGCTTTACGTATATGCCTTTATCCACGGGAATGATGCTAAACTTTGGCAGTAGAGGGCACTGGAGAGACATCATAAGGAGAAAGGTTTTTTTTTTGTCTTTAAGCGAGGTAAAATTCAAATAACATAAAATTCCGCATTTTAACCATTTTAAAGTATATAATTCGGTGGCTTCTAGCACATTCACAATGCCGTACAACTGTTAATTCTAATTATAGAACTTTTACCATCCTCCAAAGAAACCCTTTTGTACACAGTTGTTTCCCATTTTCCCTTTCCTTTAGCCCATGGTAATTACTTAGCTGCTGTCTGTCCTTCCGGATTTGCCTATTTTAGATATTTCATATAAATATCATACAATATGTGTATTTTTCTGTCTGGCTTTCTTTCATTTAGCGTAATATTTTCAAGGATCATCTGTGTTGTAGCATGTATCAGTGCCTTTACTTTTTCTGGCTGGGTAATTTTCTATTGTATGGGTACACCGCATTTGTTTAATGCATTCATCAGTTGATGCACATTTGGGTTGTTTTCATATTTTGGCTATTAGGAATAACGTTGCTATAAATATTCATGTACAAATTTTTGTGTGGACATACATTTTCAATTCTCTTGGGTGGCACCTAAGAGTGGAATTGCTGGGTTGTGTGGTGACTCCTGTTTAATCAAAGAGCGGCCTCACTCAAAGACTCTTTTATTTTCTCCATAACTTCACCAACACTCACTATCTGTATTTTTTTTTAAAGCTGTTTTTTTTTTAAAGCATTTTATTTATTTATTTGACAGAGAGAGAGCACAAGCAGGGGGAGCAGCAGGCAGAGGGAGAGGGAGAAGCAGTAACCCGCTGAGCAAGGACCCTGACGCGGGGCTCGATCCCAGGAAGCTGGGGTCACGTCTCAAGCAGAAGGCAGACACCCAACCGACTGAGCCACACAGGCGCCCCACTATCTGTATTTTTAATCATAACCATCCTCGTGGGTGTGAAGTAGTATCTCATTGTGATTTTGTTCTGTACAGTAATGAAGACACAGCTAATGCTGTTTTGAAAAGACAGGTTCAAATTAAATTGTCAACTGGATATGAAAATACATGTGCTAGAAAAGACAAATAGGCAATTAAAAATAAAATAGTGCGACAGTATTAACATCACATGAGGCAAAACAAATGGGTAAATACAAAGCACATGACGGAGAGGAATAGTTTATAAAGATAAAACAGAGTGCACATCCTTTTTTATAGTCATGGCACATAGAGTGGAGAGAATAATTAACTGCTCTCATCTTTCTGTTGTGTCAGAATTTTTGCTGAAACTCCAGGTTAGATGTTAGATGTTTACATATTTTCAAAAGAACTGAGAGACACATCCCCAGAGAGTTGTTGAAAGTGGTCTACACTTGGGGCTCCTACACATAGACTTATGGTGTGTGTTTCTGAATGAATGAATAAATAAATGAAAAAAAATGTGTGAATGAAAAAGTTTGGAGGCATCTTTGAGGATGGTTCAACATTGCTATTTACCATTTGATGAACTTGTATAATCGTTCAACCTGAGCACCTATTTCTTTGTGAAAAAGGGTTAATAGTAATGTTTCCTAGCAAAGAAGGCTGCTATGAAGACTATATGAAATTAGCTGATCCATTGTGGGAAAGTGGACACTGGAAAGAACCTTCAAGGTTATGTGTTGTTATTACCCTACTCCTTTGGGGTGGAAACAGTGGAGGTTGGCTTAAGCTCAAGCCCTTTTCTGTGACTGTCTCTTGCATACCTTTTCTTATTGGAGGATTGCTTCAATCTGAATCAGTGGCTATTGTCGGTCAAGGGTGAAGTAATAGCTCCTCTTGGAGAAAGTTTATAGTCTCTGTTTTTGGGTAAGTTTCCAAACATTACTCTTAGGATGGCTGGTCCCACATTATGGACTCACTTCCTGCATGTCTGCTGTGCTGCCCAGTGCTCACTTCCCTGGTGGGATGAGCTCTGGTGTTGCTTAAGCCCCGAGCTGTCTTCTAAGAGGTTGTTCTCCAAGATGGACTCATGCAAACTTTCTGAGGTCATTCTTCATATCATGGTCCAGGATATGTGATACATAGGTCTACAGACTATCTTATACTGCTGACCAACCACATCATGTATTAAGCATCTGTCACATGCAGAGCTCCTGTACTAGGCTCAGAGAAGGTACAAAACAAACATGGGTCAGCGCTCTTATATTCAAAAGTGTACCTTTTTGTTAGGTGTGCAAACGACAAAATTTAATTTAGATTTAATTGATTATTTAGAGCTACTTTTCTAGGGCATTTTCTAGGACCATTTTCTTCTTTTCCTAAGAAGAAAACTTTGCTGCATAATTAGATCAGTTTTTCCATGTGTATATCATATCTAAACCTGTTTTCTTTATTATTTTTTTAATGGTTTTTTATTATATTATGTTAGTCACCATACAGTACATCCCCGGTTTCCGATGTAAAGCTCGATGATTCATTAGTTGCATATAACACCCAGTGCACCATGCAATACGTGCCCTCCTTACTACCCATCACCGTAAACCTGTTTTCTTTATTATCTCTTTTGCTTGTCATGGCATGCTGTGACTTTGTGAATCAACAAAATGCTATGATCATTACTACTTTTAACTTGAAGAATTGAAGCAGAGAGAGGTTTCATAGGTTCCTTAAGATAATGTAGCAATTCTGAAACAGAGCAAGAGGAACAGGGAGAATAGTGCAAAGGTTATGCAATCAGTCTTCCAAGGAGTAGAATCCCAGCTCCCCCACTTGAAAACTATGTTGGTGGGGCAAGTTCTGTAACCCCCAGTGCCCTAGATCCCTTAACTGTACATTGGGAATAATATTGTATGTGCCTCACAGGGTTATTGTGAATATTAAATCAGACTCTGTGTGTATGTGTGTGTGTGTGTGTGTATTTCACTTATCTGCCCTATAAGAAGTACTTAGCACTTGTTAACCATTAATTAATTAATTGATTATTATTGAGATTATCTGGTACAAAAATAAAACTTTTTTCTCTGTCTTTTTACAATAGACATTTATTTTCTTTTCCTTATTATGAAAATGACATGAAAAACACATAAATATGTACAAGTTAGAGTCAATTCATGCACAGTTTTAAAGTCTTCATTTTCTATTACTGTTAGTGAATTCTTTTGAATAAATTTTTGTTTACATTTAGACCATTTCTTTTGGATGTCTTTCTAAATATAGGATTACTGGACAAAAGAATATGAACATTTATGAACATTCCAGTAAATTTTATCAAATTACTTTTTGGTCCATTTGGGCCACTTTACATTCCTACCTGCTATGTATAGGAGTACCAGTCTCAGAACAGCATCCGTGGTCAGCAACATTTCACTTTTCAATTCTTACTTATTTTAGTAACAGGAAATTTCATTGTAATTGTCATATGCATATTTTGATCAATGAGACTGACAGTTTTCATGATTTTATTGGTCATTTTTTTTCTGCTAGTGAGAGATAAAGGCAGATTACAACCAAGGTATAATGAGATCTAAAACCTCTGTCCTTTCCTCACACCTTAATGGCCTTGTAAAGCTGAGTTACTTAGTGGATGTATCTTCACTCAGCCCAAGCAGTCTCTGGAAGCCCAATCTGAGCTCTGGCATCCTAAGTGCATAGACCATGGGGTTGAGTGCAGGGGGGATAACATTGTGCAGCACATTAAGGAGTACAGGGATTAGGGGGATCTTTTTCTCTGCAAGGTGTGTGACAGACAGCACAATGATACCTGTGTAGAAGAAGAGGATGAGGATGAGGTGGGAGCTACAGGTAGCCAGAGCCTTCGACATTGCTTCCGGTGAGTTCAACCTCAGCACAGAGCGAAGGATTAACACATAAGAAGAAAAAACCAGAGCCACATCACTCCCAGGCAGGATCCATGCTAAGATCAGTTGGTAAAATTTGTTCACAGTGATGTCATCACAGGCCAGACTGGTGACCCCCAAGTTAGAGCACAGGCAGTGGTCAATTTCATTCTTGGAGCAGTAGTGTCGCTGGGAAGCCAGTACGGGCACTGGGATAGTAAACAGGCCGTTCCTGAGCACCATAAATCCTGTGGCTTTGATCACGAAAGCTTCAGTGACTATGGAGGGGTATTGAAGAGGGTGACAGATGGCTATGTATCTGTCCACTGCCATGCAGAGGAAGACACCAGATTCCATACACAAGAAGCAGTGGATGGCATAGATCTGAGCAAAGCACTCAGGGAGGCTGATAGCCTTGGCATCAAACCAGAAGATAGCCAGGATCTTGGGCATGATGGTGGTGGCCAGGCCCATGTCCACAACTGCCAATATGCCTAGAAAATGGTACATGGGCACGTGCAGTGTGGTCTCATATTGGATGGTGATCATGATGAGGATGTTGGCACCAAGTGCTAAGATGTAGAGCAGAGCCAGGGGCAGGGAGAGCCAGTGCTGCCACTCGTGAATGCCTGGGAGCCCCATGAGGATGAACTGGGATATCTGGAGGCTGGAACTGTTGGTAACACTAGCGGAGGGATCCATGGTACAGGTGCCCCGTTCTCAGTGTATGTCCATAAAACTGAAATAGGAGGAAGACGGCATTTGAAAGTTCAGCTCGGGGTCCTCATAATGCAGACTCCCACCAATGATCCAGTTTCTTTTAAGTGTGAATAACCCTCAACATTCTTTTTTGCTTCTGGAAATATTCCACAGGGGAGTAATAAAACAAGCCAAAATTTGTCCTAAACATAAAGGTTGGAATTAACCATTTATTATTACCACTGTGTATCTAATGAGCATGTTCAAATGTATTGCTCAAGCATAATCTTTTTACTAACAGATAACAAATATTAATATTTAGTTTCCTTCCATTTTTCTATTTTATATTTAAGCAGTTCACATCATTATATGAGGATAATGTCGTATTTTGCCTTTGTATTTAAGTATTGTATTCTAGAATATAAAATAGGCACTCGGTAAAAATTTATGACATGGATGAATAAATAAACCACAACTTTCCAGTATCATTGAAAGCAACGTGGAATCTTAATTTTGATGACTGCTTTATATTTCTATATTTGGGTGCTCCATGATTTAATCACCACTATCTTCTTTTCAGATTATTTCCTTTAAGTAGAATTTTTAAAATGATACAAGAGCGATACGTACGAAGAACATAGCCATTTTAATATTTTATTTTCAGTAATATTTTGATTTTAAGTGTCATACGTGTACATGGTTAAAAGTCAAATAAAATAAAAAAATACAAACAACAGACAGTAAGACTTCGGTCTCCCAAATCTCTTTCTTTTCACCAAAGGCAGCTAGTAGCCCAGTTTCTTAGGAATCCTTCCAGAGATAGTTTTTGCGTGAACAAGAATATATGTATATTTTTCTTATAAAAGACAAAAGCAAATGTTAGCATACTAATCATACTCTTTGTCCTTTGTTTCCTTTCCTTTTCTTTATTACTTAATTATCTTGGACACTGCTCCATATCACAAACTAGATTCGCCTCACTGTTCAGTGATTGAACTGTTCGATCACTGGTCAATGATTTTCTACCACACGGATATCTGATAATTTAATGAGAATTCTGACATTCAATTTGTTTCCAGTATTTTGTTACTGTAAAAATGATGTACTAAATGTCCTGTTCATATATCTTTATGCATATGTATAAGTTTATAGGATAATTTCTAAGAGTGAATTGGGGGGGTAAAATGGAAAAAGAAAGACTTGGCTTGATATTACCAAATTGTTTTTCAAGAAGTTATTCTGCCCCTCTATGAGCATATGGATATTTTAAATGCTCTTGATGTATACTGAAATGTTGCTTCATAGATACACTATAGTACTTTACATACCTAGAGTTTGCCCGGGACTGTGTTTATTTCACCACATCCATCCATTTTATCACATCACAAATTAGGAATTTTAATTCAAAAATCTTTATTAATAAGTAAGTAAAAATTGGTATTTCGATTTTGGTTCTGTTTTCACTTCATTGTTGAATGACCTTTGACATTTTTTCTTTTTTTTTTTTTTTGAACTTTAACATTTTCAAAGATTTATTTTCCATTTATATGCTTCACTAATTTTCTCTTTTGTCTTTATGTGCAACTTAACTCATAGTATTAAATGAAATAATGTTTTCCAAACCTCAGTACAACCTTATTAATTTGTATGGATTTCATTATATCTTTTTTTTTATTTCATTATATCTTAAGTATATTATCTCTGTTGAATTTTCTGGAAATATTTCCTCTAATTCATATTCCATTAAATTCGATCTATCTTTTCTAAAAAATGATTTACACACATATGTATACACAAACTTTTATGTAGTCATAACAATTGTACTTTTTATATTATTTTGTGACTTTTAAGCTTTTAATGATGTAAAATCCAGTATTTTAATAAATATTTACTAGTATATTCTTTATGAAAATTTATTTTAATTTTTAAAAGAATTTGGAATTTCTGGGGTGCCTGGATGGCATAGTCGGTTGAGTGTCAGACTCTTGGTTTTGGCTCAGGTCTGATCTCAGGGTTGTGAGATTGAGTCCTGTGTTGGGCTCCACACTCAATGGGGAGTCTGCTTGAGTTTCTCTCTCCTTCTGTCTCTGCCTCTTCCGCTGCCCCCCACTCCATTCTCTCTCTCTCTCTAAAATAAATAAATTAAAAAAAAAGAATTTGAAATTTCACATGGAGTGAAAAAGTATCTAAATTAATTTCTCCCTACTAATAGTTTAAGCATTGTTTCAGCACCATTCAGTAAATGAGACTTCTTTTTTCTCATTATTCTGAATGCTCTTTTTTGGTCATATATTAAATTCCAACATATTTTAAAGATCACTGACTCCCAGGACAATCTTTTCTGTTTTTAGTGTCACTACCAATTGAATCATGTATTTACCACACAGTAGGGGAGATTCGTAGTAATAACTTCAAAAAATGTTTTAAATTAGTGTTAATTTAAATGCTATTTTTTTGGAATATTATATTTAAAAATACAAATTAATTATGGACGAATTGATGTCTTTACCCATTGATTCTTTCCATTCAGAAATCTATATGTTTTTCCTGTTATAGATATTTTTGGAATTTTTTCTGTTATTATTACTTTTGTCTCTCTTTGAATTTCCTAATTGGCTACTATTACGTAAAAAACCTCCTGTAGACTACTGTTTTTTAAGACACTTTCTAAAATATAGCTCTTTTACACTATTGCTTTCGAAAGCTAATAGTTTGTTAGTAAATTTTCTGTTTTCACATTTTTTTGGTAGGAGAATATATTTCCTACCATTAGATAAGTTTGACTATTGTAAATTTTTATTTTGTATCATATTGAAATGTTTATACATTTCTAAACAATATAAGGAAACTGATAGTCAACATCTGTGTCTAGGTCTGGACTTGAAGTAGAATGTCTTTAGAACTTTCACTTCAGTGTGCCACTAGCTAATGCTTTTCTGATGAATGGTCTCCATTAGTTTTGGTGATTTGATGCCTATTTCTAGTTCTTGATTTTAGAAAAAATCAGAAATGGGTAAACTCAATCACTATCTTTTTTCAGGATCTTGGATCTATAATTTAAATGAGAGGATCTCCTGCTGGCACCATTCTTTCAGCTTTGACAGCATGCCTCCCCAGTGTCAGGCTCTGAGAGGCAGGCTTTGGTTGCTCTTTTGTTAGGCATGGATTTCTACTTCCTCTAACATGTCCCGAGGATTGCTCGGTCTCATTTTTTTCTCGCTTGTTTTCCAGACCTCAGGCTTTTATCTCTGTAGGGAAGGTCTTGAGGAATAAGAGGGCCAAAGTCAGAAGGATCAAAAGAAGGAAGCGAAGTGAGAAAGCCAAGGATGGGGAGAAAGAGAGGCAGAGCAACCAGAACCCAGGGCTAGAAACACAGAGCAAGAAAATGGCCCCCTCCCCACCCCTCCCCTCCCCTTCCTTCCCCTTGGCCCCTGGTTACTCCCTGCTAGAAGGTCCTGTAGAGATCCTTTCCAAATGGAACTGCCTTCTGTAGCCGCTTCTATTCTCTTGGCTACACCTGTCTTTTATGCCTTTGTTGCTGGGAGTACAACTTCTCCTCTCCCCTGAGGCCTGGGCTGTTGCACAGATTGGAGCCCGGAGTTGCCCTAGACCTTCTTGGCTATTCTCTAGGTCCTCTGTGAGACTCTCTGTAATCATTTTTCCTGTGTGAATCAAGGCGTGGTGTCTTTTTGACATAGCCACAAATGGCCCCAATGATCTTAGAGGAATATCAAGCTTGGCTCAGTGCATAGAAATACTCAGCTCCCAGTCCCATGGAAAGCACTATTAGGTGGTCACTCTGTCTTTAAAATTTTTTTAATTTTTAGGTTAGCCATTTACTTTTTCTTTTTAAAATTTTTATTTTAAGTTTTATTTTAATTCCAGGTAGTTAACATACACTGTTATATTAATTTCAGGTGTACAATATACTAATTCAACACTTCCCTGTATCACTCAGCTCTCATCACAACTGTACTCCTTAATCCCCATCACCTAATTAACTCATCCCCTCACCCACCTCCCTTCTGGTTACCATCCATTTGTTCTCTATAATTAAGAGTCTGTTTCTTGATTTCTCTCCCTCTTATTTTTTCTCTTTTGTTTCTTAAATTCCACATATGAGTGAAATCAAATAGTATTTGTCTTTCTCTGACTGGGTTATTTTGCTTAGCATAATACTCTCGTTCCATCCACGTCATTGCAAATGGCAAGATTTCATTCTTTTTTATGGCTGAGTAATATACAATGGGATATTTTCAGCCATAAAAAAGAATATATATATCACATCTTCTTTATCCATTCATCAATTGAAGGACACTTGGGCTTCTTCCATATCTTGGCTATTGTAAATAATGCTGCTATAAACAGGGCTGCATGTATCCCCTTGAATTAGTTCTTGTATTCTTTGGGTAAATACCATGTAGTGTGATTGCTGGATCATAAGGTAGCTCTATTTTTACCTTTTTGAGAAACCTCTGTACTGTTTTCCAGAGTGGCTGCACCAGTTTGCATTCCCACCAAAAGTGCACTAGTGTTCCTTTTTCTCCACATCCTCGCCAACACTTGCTGTTTCTTGTGTTGTTGATTTTAGTCTTCTGACAGGTGAGAAGTGATATCTTACTATAGTTTTGATTTGTATTTCCCTGATGATGAGTGATGTTGAGCATCTTTTCATGTGTCTGTTGGCCATCTTATGTCTTTGGAAAAACGTCTGTTCATATCTTCTGCTCATTTTTTAAATTGGATTATTTGTTTTTTGGATGTTGAATTTTTAAGTTCTTTATGTATTTTGGATACTAACCCTTTACTGAAGATGTCATTTGCAAATCCCTTTCTAATTTATTTTTGTGTTTGGTATAAGAAAGTGGTACAGTTTCATTCTTTTGCATCTTGCTGTCCAGTTTTCCCAGCACTATTTGTTGAAGAGACTCTCTTTTTCCCATTGGATATTCTTTCCTGCTTTGTTGAAGATTAATTGACCATATAATTGTGAGTTTATTTATGGATTTTACATTCTGTTCTATTGATCTATATGTCTATTTTTGTGCTAGTACCATACTGCCTTGATCACTATAGTTGTGTAATAGAACTTGAAGTCTAGAATTGTGATGCCTCCAGCTTTGCTTTTCTTTTTCAAGTTTGCTTTGGGTATTCGGGGTCTTGTGGTTTCATACAAATTTTGGGATTGTTCTAGTTCTGTAAAAAATGCTGTTGTTATTTTGATAGGGATTGCATTAAGTGTATAAACTATTTTGGGTAGTACAGATATTTTAAGAATATTTGTTCTTCCAGAGCATAGAATGTCTTTCCATTTCTTTGTGTCCTCTTCAATTTCTTTCATCAGCATTTTATAGTTTTCAGAGTATAGGCCTTTCACCTCTTTGGTCAGATTTATTCCTAGGTATCTTATTATTTTGGTGCAATTGTAAATGGTATTGTTTTCTTAATTTCTCTTTCTGCTGCTTCATTATTGGTGTATAGAAATGCAACAGATTTCTGTACATTGATTTTGTATCCTGAATTTACTGAATTCGCTTATTAGCTCTAGCTGTTTTTTGGTGGTGGTCTTTCGTTTTTTGTTGTTGATATTCTTTCAAGTTTTCTGAATATGTTTTCTGCAAATAGTGAAAGTTCTACTACTTCCTTACCAATTTGGATGCTTTTTATTTCTTTTTGTTGTTTGATTGCTCTGGCTAGGACTTTCTAGTACTATGTTGAATAAAAATGGTGAGAGTGGACATCCTTGTTTTGTTCCTCAGCTCTCAGTTTTTCCCCAATTAAGGATGGTGTTAGCTGTGGGTTTTTCATAGATGGCCTTTATTATGTTTCGGTAAATTCCTTCTAAACCTACTTTGTTGAGGGTTTTTTATCATGAATGGATGTTGGACTTTGTCAAATGCTTTTTCTGCATCTAGTGAAATGATCATATAGTTCTTATCCTTTATCTTCTTAATGTGATGTGTTACACTGATTGATTTGCAAGGGTTGAACCACACTTGCAACTTAGGAATAAATCCCACTTGATTGTGATGAATGATTTTTTTTTTAATGCATTGCTGAATTTGGTTTGCTAGTATTTTCTTGGGTAGTTTTTGTATCTATGTTCATCAGGGATATTGGCCTATAGCTCTTTTTCTTAGTGGAGTTTTTATCTGGTTTTGGTATCAGGGTAATGCTGACCTCATAGAATGAATTTGGAAGTTTTCCTTCCTTTTCTTTTCTTTTCTTTTTTTTTTTTTTTGGAATAGTTTGAGGATAGGTATTAACTCTTCTTTAAACGTTTGGTAGAATTCCCCTGTGAAGCCGTCTGGACCTGGCCTTTTGTTTGTTGGGAGTTTTTTGATTACTGACTCCATTTCTTTACTGGTTATCAGTCTGCTCAAATTTTCTGTTTCTTCCTGTTTCAGTTTCGGTAGGTTATATATTTCTAGGAATTTATCCATTTCTTCTAGGTTGTCCAATATGCTGGCATATAGTTTTTCATAATATTCTTTTATAATTGTTTGTATTTCTGTGGTGTTGGTTATTATTTCTCCTTTCTCATTTGTGATTTTATATATTTTAGACCTTTAACTTTTTTTCTTGGCAAGTCTGGTTAAAGGTTTATCAATTGTATTGATTTTTTTTCCCCCAGAGAATTATCTCTTGGTTTCATTGATCTGTTATGTTTTATTTATTTATTTATTTATTTATTTATTTATTTATGTTTCTATATCATTTTTTATAAGGATTTTATTTATTTATTTTTCAGAGAGAGAGAGCGCACTATTGGGGGAGTGGCAGGCAGAGGGAGAAGCAGGGTCCTCACTGAGCAAGAAACCCAACGAGGGACTTGATCCCAGAACCCTGGGATCACGACCTGAGGCAAAGGCAGACACTTAACCAACTGAACCACCCATGCATCCCTATAATTTCTTAAAAAAAAAAGATTTACTTGCTTATTTTAGAGAGAGAGTGACAGAGCAAGCAGGGAGAGGGGCAGAGCAAGAACGAGAGGTGGGAGAGAGAGAGAGAGAGAGAGAGAGAAAGAGAGAGAGAGAATCCTGAAGCAGATTCCCCGCTGAGCACAGAGCGCAATGCAGGGCTCTTGATCCCAGGACCCTGAGACCATGACCTGAGCTGAAACCAAGAGCCAACTGCTCAACTGACTGAGCCACTCAGGCACCCCTCTGTATCATTTATTTCTCTTCTAGCCTTTATTATTTCCTTCCTTTAGCTGGTTTAGGCTTTGTTTGTTATTTTTCTAGTTCCTTTTGGTGAAAGGTTAGGTTGTTTGTTTGAGATTTTTCTTTTTTCTTGAAGTAGGCTTGAATTCCCTCTTAGAACCACTGTTGCTGCATCCCAGAGGGTTTTTTTTTTTTTTTTTACTAAAAATTTTTTATTATCCTTGAAACACTCAATTATTTCTCTTTATTACTTAAAGATCTACACAAATAAAATGTATTACTTAGGCTATATACATCTCTACTTGTCCCTTTTTAAAACAGGAATCAATTAGATTTCCTCTGGACAAATTAAAAATATTTGATGACTTCTTTGTTTTTATTATAATATTTTTTTATTATATTATGTTAGTCACCGTACAGTACATCCCTGGTTTTTGATGTAAAGTTCCATGATTCATTAGTTGCGTATAACACCCAGTGCACCATGCAATACGTGCCCTCCTTACTACCCATCACCAGCCTATCCCATTCCCCCACCCCTCTCCCCTCTGAAGCCCTCAGTTTGTTTCTCAGAGTCCATAGTCTCTCATGCTTCATTCCCCCTTCTGATTTACCCCCCCTTTCTTTATCCCTTTCTTCTCCTACCAATCTTCCTAGTTCTTATGTTCCATAGATGAGAGAAACCATATGATAAATGTCTTTCTCTGCTTGACTTATTTCACTTAGCATTATCTCCTCCAGTGCCATCCGTGTTTCAGCAAATGTTGAGAACTCGTTCTTTCTGATAGCTGAGCAATATTCCATTGTATATATGGACCACAACTTCTTAATCCAGTCATCTGTTGAAGGGCATCTTGGCTCCTTCCACAATTTAGCTATTATGGACAATGCTGCTATGAACACTCGGGTGCATATGGCCCTTCTCTTCACTACGTCTGTATCTTTACAGTATTGCAATGGCTGGGTCATAGGGTAGCTCAATTTTTAACTTTTTAAGGGACATCCACACTGTTTTCCAGAGTGGCTGTACCAACTTGCATTCCCACCAACAATGTAAGAGGGATCCCCTTTCTCCACATCCTCCCCAACAATTGTTGTTTCTTGCCTTGTCAATTTTTGCCATTCTAACTGGTGTAAGGTGGTATCTTAGTGTGGTTTTGATTTGAATTTCCCTGATGGCTAGTGATTTTGAACATTTTTTCATGTGTCTGTTAGCCATTTGTATGTCTTCATTGGAAAAGTGTCTATTCATATCTTCTGCCCATTTTATGATTTGTTTATTTTTTTTGTGTGTGTATTGAGTTTGAGAAGTTCTTTGTAGATCTTAGATACCAGTCTTTTATCTGTAGCGTCATTTGCAAATATCTTCTCCCATTCCGTGGGCTGCCTCTTAGTTTTTTTGACTGTTTCCTTGGCTGTGCAGAAGCTTCTTATCTTGATGAAGTCCCACAAGTTCATTTTATCTTTTGTTTCTCTTGCCTTTGGAGATGTGTCATGAAAAAGGTTGCTGTGGCCGATGTCTTAGAGGTTACTGCCTATGCTCTCCTCTAGGATTTTGATGGATTCCTGTCTCACATCGAGGTCTTTCATCCATTTGGAGTTTATCTTTGAGTATGGTGTGAGAGAGTGGTCAAGTTTCATTCTTTTGCATGTAGCTGTCCAATTTTCTCAGCACCATTTATTGAAGAGACTGTCTTTTTTCCACTGAATGTTTTTTCCTGCTTTATCAAAGATTAGTTGCCCAAAGAGCCGAGGGTCCATTTCTGAGTTCTCTATTCTGTTCCATTGGCCTATGTGTCTATTTTTGTGCCAGTACCATGCTGTCTTTGTGATCACAGCTTTGTAGTACAACTTGAAATCCAGCAACGTGATGCCCCCAGCTTTGTTTTTCCTTTTGAACACTTCCTTGGCGATTCATGGCCTTTTCTGGTTCCACACAAATTTAAGGGCTGTTTGTTCCAGTTCTTTGAAAAATGTCATTGGTATTTTGATCGGGATAGCATTGAAAGTGTAGATTGCTCTGGGTAGCATGGACATTTTAACTATGTTTAATTCTTCTGAGCCATGAGCATGGAATATTTTTCCATCTTTTGGTGTCTTCTTCAATGTCTTTCAAGAGTGATTTGTAGTTTCTAGAATGTAGATCCTTTACGTCTCTGGTTAAGTTAGTTACAAGATAACATATGATTTTTGGTGCTATTGTAAATGGAATGGATTCCCTAATTTCTCTTTCTTCAGTCTCATTGTTCATGTATAGAAATGCAACTGATTTCTGAGCACTGATTTTGTATCCCGCCACATTCCTGAATTGCTCTATAAGTTCTAGTAGTTTGGGGGTGGATTCTTTTGGGTTTTCCATGTAGAGTATCATGTCATCTGCAAAGAGAGACAGTTTGACTTCTTTGCCGATTTGGGTACCTTTTATCCCTTTTTGTTGTCTGATTGCTGTTGCAAGGACTTCTAGTACTATGTTGAATAATAATGGCGAGAGTGGGCATCCTTGTCGTGTTCCTGATCTTAAGGGAAAGTCTTTCAGCTTTTCCCCATTGAGAATGATATTTGCTGTAGGCTTTTCATAGATGGTTTTTATGAGATTGAGGAATGTACCCTCTATCCCTACACTCTGAAGGGTTTTAATCAGGAAAGGATGCTGTATTTTGTCAAATGCTTTTTCTGCATCTATTGAGAGGATCATATGATTCTTGGCTTTTTTCTTGTTGGTATAATCTATCACACTGATAGATTTGCGAATGTTGAACCACCCTTGCACCCCAGGGATGAATCCCACTTGGTCATGATGGATAATCCTTTTAATGTAGTGTTGGATCCTATTAGCCAGGATCTTGTTGAGAATTTTGGCGTCCATATTCATTAGGGAGATCGGTCTGTAATTCTCCTTTTTGAGGGGGTCTTTGCCTGGTTTGGGGATCAAGGTAACATTGGCCTCATAGAATGAGTTTGGTAGCTTTCCTTCTGTTTCTATTCTTTGAAATAGCTTTAGGAGAATAGGTATTATTTCTTCTTTGAACGTTTGGTAGAATTTCCTGGGGAATCCATCAGGCCCTGGAGTTTTGTTTTTTGGAAGGTTTTTAATCACTGTTTCAATCTTTTCATAATTAATTGGCCTGTTTAAAAAATCAATTTCTTCCTGTTTCAGTCTTGGTAGTTTATAGGTTTCCAGGAAGGCTGCATCCCAGAGGTTTTGGATCATTGTGTTTTCATTTTCATTTGTTTCTGTGTACTTTTTAATTTCTTCTTTAATTTCCTGGTTGACTCATTCATTGTTTAGTAGCATGTTATTTAACCTTCTTGTATTTGTGGTCTTTCCAGATATTTTCTTGTGGTTAATTTCTAGTTTCATAGCATTGTGGTCAGAAAATATGCATGGTATGATTTCAGTCTTCTTGAATTTGTTGAGGTTTGTTTTGTGGGCTAACATGGGATCTATTTGGAGAATGTTCCATGTACACTTGAGAAGAATGTATTCTGCTGTTTTAGGATGGAATGTTCCTGAATCTATACGTTAAATAAAACTGCAATACATGCATGACAAAGCTGCAGCTAACTACCTCAGGGGAGAGAACAGTGTTCACCACAATTTAATCCACAGAAGACCAAAATGGCCCAGCTGTCATATCCCCACCTCACACTGTCACTGCATGGGCTCATCTTAAGGGTGGGTGTGACCTTGGGCTTTCGATAGCCAAGGGAGTCCCTGAGAGTAACAGCCAGAGGATGTCTGCTCCCCTACTAGCTGACAGAAAGTCCTTTCATGAAGAGGGATCTGTGCAGTCCACCCGTGTACCTACCACACCTCATACTATTTGATCAAATGGGAAGTTTTTAGTATTTCTCTTTCTTGAACCTGGTTTCTCAAATACATTGTTTAACTCTCACCTTTTGCAGTCAGAGATTTTTTTCTTTCTTTGTGAATATTTTTTTATGTTCATGTGTGTGACTTCTCCTAGTTTTTTGCTTCTCACCTAGGTATCACTTCTTCTAAGAAACCTTCCCTAATTTTCCAAGTCTTTTTAATTTATTTTTATTTATTTATTTATTTATTTTAAAGATTTTATTTATTCATTTGACACACAGAGAGAGAGACAGCCAGTGAGAGAGGGAATATAAGCAGGGGGAGTGGGAGAGGAAGAAGCAGGCTCCCAGCAGAGGAGCCTGACGTGGGGCTCGATCCCAGAACACCAGGATCATGCCCTGAGGCGAAGGCAGGTGCTTAATGACTGAGCCACCCAGGCGCCCCCCAAGTCTTTTTTAGATACCATTCCTGTGTACTACTGTAATGCCAAAAACTTCCCCTTTTATCAATCTTTGGATAGCATTATAATTGCCATATGTGTCTCTTCTCTCCATTACTTTACACTCTGTGAGAGCAGGGCCTGTGCCTATTTTATCCATTATTTTATTCCTCATATCTCTCAGGGTAGCTGGCTGATAATAGATATCCAACAAATGTTATATTGAATCTTTTTTCTCTCTGCTACTATAACACCATACTCTCCATACTCCATTGTATATATTAATCTATAGCAAATATATCAATATCAAATCCTACTACTTTAATCACCTCTTATTAATTCAATTTCAGTGCTGCGTATTTTCAATGTCCTGGATTTTCTTTTTGTGTCCTGTGTTTAATGCTTTTACTGCCCCATGTTCTTTCCTCAACTTATCTCTTCTCAGTCTGTATTATTTTCTTGGGTGATATCCGCTACTGAGGTTTTGCCAGTGGATATCAACCAAAAACTTTTGGTTTCAAAACTTTTTTGGAGGTGTATTTATATATTAATTTGCACTCCCTGCTGAGCAAAGAGCCTGATGCAGGACTCAATCCCAGGACCCTGGGATCATGACCTGAGCCAAAGGTAGGTGCTTAACCAACTGAACCATGCAGGCATCCCTGATGACACTTGTCTGAGTGTTGGTCCAGTCAGTCTAGAGGCAGTTTTTTTAAAGAGTTATTATTTTATTTATTTAAGAGAGAGAAAAAGAGCACAAGCAGAGGGAGCTGCAGGCAGAGGGAGAAGCAGGCTCCCCACTGAACAAGAAGCCTGAAGTGGGACTCAATCCCAGGACCCTGGGTTCATGACCTGAGCTGAAGGCAGATGCCTAACCAACTGAGCCACCCAGGCTTCCCCAGAGGCAATTTTTGAAGACCTAAGTCTACATGGATCAAATGGACAATTCTGAACTTTATCTAAAGTCTGTTGTTGTTTGGCTACTTTAGTACGTTCTGTATTAATTGGACTACCTTATGGGGATTGTACCTTCTTCACCATATACTGAACAAAATTTCAGAGGGTCACTGATCTAGATAAAAATATTTTTTCTTTGAATCCACTTAGTGTTATCATGTCTCCTTCAAGCAACATCCAGCTTTGGACACATTTAAATGGCATCAAGGGATTACAAATTTTAAGCCAGACACTGAATCCTTGCTTGGCCAGAGATCACTTAGCTCCTTTCTAACCGATAATTATTTCTATGTCACCTATCCTACAATAATAGGATGGTGCTATTGGTTAGTGATTCCTCTGACATTGAAGAAGAGGTCTACTTAATAAAATGTATTGAAGTCATGTATGCATAGTAATGAGAAAACTCTCTCATGGTAGCCAGCTTCTCCGTTGTTCCTTTTGGACTCTGATGTAGTAGTCAGTTGTTCTTAGTTGCAAGGCAAAAAGATTTGTCAATATAGATTGGTTCCTCTTGGGAGTTACTGTACTTTTGTTTATTGAAATTAATGAATCTAAGAATAACATTTTTTAAAAATAACACAACAATATGAGGGGTTCTTATGATGCTGGTGGATTGATATGTATGACACTGGAAAGCCAGAGACAAGGATTTCCATGGATATTCTGATATGGCACTTAATCTAATCTTACAAACTGGTCCTTCTTCATTTACTTATTAAGGAAAGTATGTGAAGAGGAAGAAGATTGACAAGTTTATGCTACATAAGCAAGATATATTATAAGGCTACAATAATTAACGTGGCATGCTATTGGCAAAAGAATAAACAGAGATTAATGAAAAAGAAGGGAGAGTTAAAAGATAAACCTACACATATGTAAAAAATGTGATTTATGACAAAGGCAAAACTACAGAGCAGTGGGGGAATGGACAGTCTTTTTAGTGAAAGGTGCTAACTCAATAGGCTGTCCATATGGAAAAATGGATCTTGATCCCTGGCGTATACTCGAAAGTCATTTTTGAGGCTGAATGTGAAAGGTGAAAAACAGTAAAGTCTATAGATAACAGTATAGAAGAATATATTCATGACTTTGGGGTTGACAACAATTTCTTAAATAGCGCATAAAGAAGGACTGAACATAAAGGAAGTGATCAATAATGTAGATTATTTTTCAATGAAAAACTTTCATTTCTTTTGGATAAATATTTAGGCATAGAGTTGCTGGGTTCTGTAGTAAGTATACACTTAATTTTATTAAAATACATTTGCCAAATTGCTTTTCAAAGTGATTGTAGCATTCTCCATTCTCAGTGGCAATATGTGAGTTCCAGCTGTTCTGCATCCTCTTCAGCACTTGTTTTTAATTTTAGCCATTCTATTATGTCTATCATTGTAGGTCATTCTGGTTTTAATTAGCATTTCTTTGATAACTAATGGCATCAAACATCATTCTACATGCTTTTGAGTTGTTGGCCATTAATAAATCTTCTTTTGAGAAGTGTCTGTTCAAATATTTGTACTGTTTTTAATTGAGTTTGCCTTACTGCTTTGTAAAAGTTCTTTATATAATCTGGATTCAAGTCCTTTCCCAGATATATGCAATGCAAATACTTTCAGTCTGTGGCTTGCCTTTTCATTTCTTTCTTTTTTTAAAGATTTGTTTATTTAAGAGAGAGAGAGAGAGAGAGAGAGAGAAAGCACAAGTGAGAGGGGCAGAGGGAGAGGGAGAGAGAATCTGAAGCAGACTGGAGCTGCTTGATCTCATGACCCTGAGCCAAAACCAAGAGTGAGCCACCCAACTGACTGCACCTCTAGGCACCCTGCCTTTTCATTTCTTAAGAGTGTCTTCCAGGTAGCAGATTTTAAATTTTGGCAAACTCAAATTTATCAATTTTAATTTTATAGCTCATGCTTTTTGTGTCCTATTGAAGCAATCTTTGCCTAACATAATGTTGCAAAGATTTTATCCTATTTATTTTTTCTAGAAAATTTATAGTTTTAGCTTTTACATTAGGTCTAAGATTGTTGGAGGTCATTGAGAGGACATGACTGCTGGTTGACCTGGAAGCTTGAACCAGGTAATCAGAGGCTCCTCACCCCCGCCTCATTTTTGGAACGTATGTTCTGCCCACTCTTCCCAGAGCCAGAGTAGTTATCAAGGATGCAAATACATGGATATAACATTTCTTTCCTTTAAGTTAGATCTTCTCTCATTTCTCTCAGTAGTGTTTTAGTGTCTCAGAAATATTTTATCAAATTTATCCCTGAGTATTTGATATATTTTGATACCTTCATACATTATAACTTTATGAATTTAATTTTCCAGTTTTTTCATAGCTAGTAAGCAGAAATGCAGAAAATCAATTTTATATTGACTTTGTGTCTTGTGACCCTGCTAAATTTACTTAGTGCAGATCTTAGGCTTTCCTACATAGTCATGTTGTCTGCAAGTGATAACCATTTTATATCTTTCTTTCCAATCCATAAGATTTTAACTTTGGTCTTATTTCAGTGGTTAGGGCCTCCAATACAAGGGTGAAAAGAAGTGGTAAGAGTGGATATCCTTGATAATCCTTATTTTAGGGAGAAAGCCCTCAACATTTTACTATTATGTTTGATGTTAAAAGTTTATACTGATACTTTTTATCATGTTTGGGAAGTTTTCTATTATTTCCAGTATGCTGAGTATTTTTTCTGTTATTATCATGAATGAATGTTGGTTTTTGTCTAATGATTTTACTTTTGTCCCCAATAGGGTGGATATGTATGCTTTTCATTATTTTGTTAACGTGATGAGAATTAATTTATTTTGAATTATAATTTATCTTGCATTCTTGGGAAAGCCCAACCTACTCATGATATAATATTCTTTTTATATGTTGTTGGGTCATATTTGCTAATCATTTGTTAAGGATTTTTATATCTCTGTTCATGAGGGATTTGGGTTTGGATTTTCCTATCTTGTACTGTCTATATGATTTTGTCATCAGGTTAATACTGACGTCATAAAATGGGTTGTGAAGTGTTCCCTCTTCCCTCGTTTTCTAGAAGTTTGCTCTGTTGTTTCTATTGTAAGGATTGTTATTATTTCTTTCTTAAAAGTTTGATAGAATTTGCTAGTAAAGACTTGGTCCAATTTCCTCAATTTTACCCCATTGCCATTGCTTTCTTCCAGATTTTCACCCACTCTAGTATCAGATCATCTTCTTATGCTCAGAACACTGTGAAAGAAATCTATTAAAATATGAATCAATCTGTGCCACTGCCCTCTTATTAACATGTAGGACTGTGGCGCAGAGCAATCAAGACTTGCCACAGTCTGGGTCCAACCTTCCTCTCAAACCTCATCCCTCTGCACTGTTCCCTCAATATTGATCTCTTAGCTGTTTATCCAAAATTCCATACTTTATGAGTTTGGAGTCCCTTTTAAGGCTAGTGAGTCATTCTGGAATATTCTATTCCACTCTTCAACTTTCCTCGTTAATGTTGCCTTATTTGTGAAGCCTTCCCTGATCCCCACAGGTATAATTAGATGCTCTCTCTCCAAGGTGTTTCCATCTCTCCATGGTGTGGCCACAAATCCTTGTGTATGCCTCTGCTTTGCCTTTGGTAGTGCTTGCCTTAGTTTGATGTATATCTTCCACTTGACCGTGTTTAAAATCTCTGAATTTCTTTCCACAACCTTAAGGGAGAATTCAGAAAATAAATTTTTTGATGCAAATTGTTGATCCCAGTCCTCTTGACTGTTTTTGGAGCTTTAGCCAATTCCAGTCTCTCAGTATTTCACACAATTTCTGACTTTAGGTGAAGTTTCAGAGTTTCAGTCAAGCAGTCCATAGTCACACTAATCTAGAGTTCTAGTTCTAGTTCTAACATCATAGAGATGTTATTTTCTGGGCCTGAGTTCCTATGTCTGTTACCAGTGCCTCTTAGGCTGGACTTTGTGTTGCTCTTGCTACTTGTTCTGCCTACTCCTTCCTTCTCCACTGGGGTTCTGGGCTGGTATTTTCTGCTTCATAATACCTCTCTCTGCAGTTTCAGAGACATCATAACATCTTCCACTCTAAGCTTACTGTTATCCAGCTTGATTTTTCTGTCAGGAAACGGAGTGTTTCATATTAGCGTTTCTAATCTTGGCTCTACCTGAAACAACACCTGGTATGTCTTCTTCTTTCCTCTGGAACTGGTTTTGTACTCTTAGAGCATGGCTCTCAGAATGGATGACCTGATTTGGGTACTGACCCTTACCAATAAACTTTGTGCTGTTCCCTTCCCATATAGCCTGTCTTGTCCTTTGTCTTTCTGATAGGAGAGTGTCATTCTGAAGACACAGGTTTATCTGAGTCCTGAACTATAAATTTGCACAAGTTTGTTCTCATTTTTTTTCCTTTGGCTTTATAAAACAAAAAAATTTTCCCCTGTGGGGACTATCCTCCTGGACTTGAAGAATCTATGGAAAACCATGCATGTCATCACAAGTGTTCTCTTGTGTAAGCTGTACACACAATTTTTTGAATCCCTCTTAATCCATTGAATCCTTCTCAATCCAGATCCTTCATAGTCTTGAATGTCCTCCCATAGATTAACCTGGCACCATTTTCAGGGCTGAGATGAGAATCAACTGTAGAGAGATTGGTTAAGATGGGACAGAGTTCTAGGTAATTTCACTTAAGGTGAGATAATTTATGAATGGTAGTACCTACAAGACTTGGCCTACCCTTGTACCTACCATTCTGAGTTCAGGCATTTTACATTATCTTCACTCTTATTCCCTGGGCAGGTTATCTTTACTCATAAAGTCTTCTACTTATTAATCCATTCTTCCTTTCATGGTTCCACCTATGTCATTGGGGGGGGGGAGTCACTTGGGTAATGTTGTATGTTGGTCCTGGTGTTGGCCCTCCCAACATCCCTGCCTTCTTTCTCACTCACCCTAGATCAGATCTTGCTTGGGTCATCAAATCAGGTAGTCCCACTCCCCACAGCAGGAAGCTTTACCTTGTTTCTGGATGCAAGGCCTTGGCCCTCTCTTGACATGGCACCCTGGAGTATGCTATTCAAAATATTCCCTGCTGGGGCTGTTCCCTGGGGTCCCAGTAAGAACAAGAGACCTTGTTAAACCTTTGTCTGTAGAAGAGGCAGAAGTACTAATTGGTGTCTGGGTGGTGGGAGCTTCATTTTGGATCCCTACAGGCAATGCCTGAAAAGGTACCCATTAAACACCCTGTTCTCGGAACTTGAAAGGTAGCTTAACTTCTCATCCTTCTGTAGGTTAAACAGTGCAGCTCTTTGGTGAGTAAAGGCCAAGGGTAGGCCCAAGGAAGAGAGATACATACAGGCTTCATCCACAAATTAACTTTTCACCAACCTTCCCAGATCTGGATAATCCGATAGACTATCTGGGGTGGAAATGCATGGTCTTGATATCACTGGGAAAAACTGGAAATACCACCAATATTGATGATATGTACATCATCAAAAGTCTATTTGGACCTTTTGTGTTATATGGATGCAGGCAAGGGAGGGATCAGGTGTGTGAGAATTACTTCCTCCCAAGCAGGCAAACATCTTTCTAGTCCTGGCTCAATAGTAAGCTATTTGTAAGTCTGCTCCTCTTTGAAGCCCACAGGGTGGGTTGTAGGGAAGCATTTTTGGAGACATCTCAACCTGTGTCCTGGATTCTTCTGGTTCCAGGACCCCTTACCTCCCTTAACCTTCTTCCCTGATGGAAATAAAGAAGCTGAGCTTACTGGGTCAGACTTTTCCTTGAGGCATAAGGTTATAATGAAGGACATTTGCTGGGTCCTGAGGGACATTAGAGGTAATTATTTCTTAAACTGTTCTGAAGATACCATCATGTTCCACAAGGATGGGCAGCTTTGAGGATAATGCAAAGCCAATGCTCAGATGGTCAGAGCCACATTTCTTAACACCATTCAACCCCTCCTCCCCCACCACCAACACACACAGCAGTATTCCCTGGGGGTGCTGAGGGGCACAGCATGTGGTTAGGAAGGAAGAGGGGAGCAATATCGGAGAGGATACGGTATTTTTGACTATGTGCCTTTGGGTTACTACTACTTAAGAGCCACCCATAAGGGATGAATATATTATCCCTTGTCAAATGAAATGCATTGTTTCTGAATCTCTGAAGTTTCTGCTGCTCTTAAGCAGATTCCTCTGAATGCATTTTTTATAATTCAGAAAATAATATTACTATTTTCAGCTCTTGACAAAGGATTTTCACATATATTTCATTGGATTCTCACAATGATCCTGTGAGATGGGTTTTAGTATATTCATTACACATGTGAGGAAACTAAGGCTTGGAAATGGCTAGATGATTTCCTTCAAGTCACAGAGCTGACATATGGCAGAAATAGTACCTCAAATCAGGACCTCGAGTCCTGGTCCAGAGTTTATTCCATGACACCAGAACTATTGGTCTACTCTAATCTCCCATCTTCCCAGCTCTCATGCCTTCTGCTGAGGTTACACAGTCTTAGCGGTTGTGGTGAAGGTATGGGCAACAATCACATAGTTTCTCTTGGAGAGAAAAGCAAAACATTCTTGGTCATTTTAAGCTGTGCTCTTTCTTCTTTCTTGGATTATGCTCCTGGCTGACTTCTGCTCCTTTCCCTCATGCTTAGAGACTACTTATTGCTGTCACTGCAATTGTGAGATCAACCCAGCTGCATCTTTTCTGCCTGGAATATGAATCACTTATCTTATGCTCCAAAGCCCTCTTAGACTCCTAGACCTAGGTCTCTCTGTATCCTTGTGTTTTTCTTTCACATGAGAGAATTGTGGCACTGGAGGTATTGAGGGGTGTTGGGGAGACCTGTACTCCCTAAATTGTTCCTTATCTGCTCTGCTATTTGATCCCTCTACTGGCCACCCTTGGCCCTGGATGTTCTCCCTTGGCCCTGCTGCAGTCACTGCTAACACACAGAGAAGGTAATGACTTCCTAGCTCGGGAATCAGTGATCTGGTTGATGTGAGCTCTTGTCTGATTCTGTCACTAAATGGATCTGTGACCCTCGGCCATTTATTTCTTTTTAGACCTCAGTTTTCTAACCTACAAAACAATGGTATTGGACACAGGATATATTGCAGATCTGAAAAATTTTGTACACTTTTTGTGATTACATGAGAAATGGAATTTTAGGGAATGTCTGCCCATTTTTTCTTCTGTTCTCATTAATTTGGCACGATTTAGAATTCTTTGACTTTCACATGACAGTTATTTCCAAGAGCTTCTGTTTTTTACAGGTCACCACAGCTCCAAACTTTGTGTCTACCTCCGTACACCACTATCTTGAAGGAGAGGGAGATACAGGATTGCGATATGGGGGAGAGAAACAAGATATGCATCTGTGAAATGATTGGAGAATAACCTCAGGAAGAACCATATCAATTTTGGAGTCACCAGGGAGCATTTATTCTGTAACCTGGCAGTCAAGCGAAGTTTGGAGGGGTGTTATGTCTCCAAATTAAGGGAGTTTCCAGATGTTAGGATTTTTGGCAGTTTCAGATGAAGGTTAGTGATATAAGACTAAAGGACCATGTGGGGTCAGTCCTGATTAAATCCAGTGCCAGCATTCAGAACTTGGGAATGTGAGCATGACAGGAAGGATTTTTATTTAGCATTAGTTTCTGGGCATCTACTTAAATCTGGTTATGTCCGTTGCTCCAGGTCATAGATATATTAGGATATTCAATCCTTGAACCTGGTCTCTGAACTTTTTGACCAATGCATTTCCCACTGGACCAAGCTGACTTGCCTCTTCTGTGTTTGAAGATCTTGCAGAAGATCAACTAAACTGAAAATTATTTTCGGCTGTTTACTGAGACCTATGGGGGAAGAGTGATGGTAATGGTGCTTTTAGTGGGACGGTGTATCTTAACTCTCAATCTCCACATCACTGAACCTTTCAGTGAAGAACCCTTCAGTCTTCTAAATAAGATGATCACCATGATTCTTTCCAATAATTCTCATCACTTCCCACATACTTTCTTCTTGGCTGGCGTACCAGGACTGACTGCTGCCCACATTTGGATCTCACTTCCCTTTTGCTTCATGTTCATCCTGGCAGTGACTGGGAATTGTGTCCTGCTTTTTCTTATCCAGACCGAGCGCAGCCTTCATCAGCCCATGTTTTTCTTTCTTGCCATGCTCTCCTTTGTTGACCTGGTTCTCTCCCTCTCCACTCTGCCCAAGATGCTGGCCATCTTCTGGTTTGGTGCTACAGCTATTGGCTCCCACTCCTGTCTTTCCCAAATGTTCTTTATCCATGCATTCTCTGCTATGGAGTCGGGAGTGCTGGTAGCCATGGCTGTGGACCGTTTTGTGGCCATCTGTAACCCATTACATTATGCAACCATTCTAACCCCTGTTGTTGTTGCCAAGATTGGAGGCCTGGTGGCACTGCGAGGTGTGGGGTTGACCATCTCCTTTCCAAGCTTGGCCAGTCGGCTGCCCTACTGTGGCTCTCACACAATTGCCTATACTTACTGTGAGCATATGGCAGTTGTAAAGTTGGCCTGTGGGGCCACCATTGTGGATAATCTCTATGCCTTTGCTGTAGCAATCTTTCTTGGTGTGGGGGATGTGGCCTTTATTGCTTACTCCTATGGGCAGATTGTGAGGACTGTGATTCATTTTCCTTCACCTGAGGCACGTGCTAAAGCAGGCAGCACATGTACGGCTCATGTCTGTGTCATCCTCTTCTTCTATGGACCAGGCTTTCTTTCTGTGGTCATGCAGCGCTTTGGCCCATCCACCTCTGCTGCTACGGTCATCCTTGCCAATCTCTACTTGCTCTTTCCCCCTGCCCTAGACCCCATTGTCTATGGAGTTAAGACCAAGCAGATCTGGGACCGGCTGTTTAAAATGCTAAGGCAAGCAGGTTGATCCCACCTGAGTATAGTTCTCATCAGCTGGATCTCAGGGCAACGGTGGTCCTCTCCTGTGGGATGGGAGCCCCACAGCCCAGGTCATTTACCTAGTAGGGACAGTCAAGAGAAAGCAAATGAAGTTTTCTTGAGTGTTTGGAAGTTGGGAAGTCTCTTCTGAGGTCTATATAGTGTTCAGATATTGGGATGGGAAACAGAAGTGCTGCGGTATCTCAAGCAAGTAGTTTTTTGAATATGTCTTTCTTCTAAGAGTTTATGATTTACTTGTGTTGACAAGATAAATGCATCAGGGAATTAAGAAACAATGTGCACTTCTATGAACCTGAGACAAGTGACTTTGAAGATCAGGGAGAGATGAACTGGGTGCCTGTTTGTACATATGAGAACATGGACCACTTCCCACCATCGTGACACTGACACATAGGCAGTCTGGCAGCCGATAGGCCTTCTCTATCAGTAAAACTTTGGCATCATAGAAATAAGGGTGGCACCCTATGGAAATTCTTTAGAGTTTCAGGTTCATGAGAGAAACTCTTTAAAATATTCATATTCCATCTGATTCTAGAAGTGCTAGTCCATGTGCTTTTCTCCTGCTTTTGAGATGGATGACCTTCTCTGACACCTATAGTATTATGTATTTTTAACCTCTGAGAATAATGATAATTTTTCTTTCATGTCTTCATTTTTAGTCTCAGGTGCAGAGCCTTGAGTTAAAGTTTATTGCATACAATAATCATTGTACTAATTGTTGTTTATTTTATCTTCATCTGTAATTCTTTTGGCCATTCTTTTCTATTTCCTACTGTTGGCACTCACTTTTTAATGTGTTTGTTGTGTGTTCTTAAGTATTTACATATCCTTGCAATGTATGTAGTGTTGACTGAGTGTTATGTATTCCTAATATACGTAAGTATCCTTCTGTAGTTCCTCCAGTCCATGCTTCCTTCCCCCATGGGTAGTCTGTGATCTTCCTAATGGGAATGCACCGCCCTGTCTTTATCCTTCCTATTCTTACTCATCTTGAACTTTAGTTCAAACCTCACCTCTTTGAAGCAGGTTTTTAAAACTAGATCAGTCACTTGCTTTATGAACTCAGAGCTCTATGTATATTTCTTTCATTATATATTATAATTAAAAATTACACACACACACACACACACACACACACACACACACACACTGGGCTGCCTGGGTGGCTCAGTTGGTTGAGCATCCAACTCTTGATTTCAGTTCAGGTCATGATCTCAGGGTTGTGAGATTGAGCCCTACGTTGGGTTCCCCACTCAGCAGGGAGTCTGATTGAGATTCTCTCTCTCCCTCTTCCTCTGTCCCTCCTCCTGCTCATGCTCTCTCTCTAAAATAAATAAGTAAATCTTTAAAAAATTATATATAAAATGATTGGTTGAAAGTTCTCTGACCCCCATATCTACTAAATGATGAATTGCGTTGTATCCTTAGCATAGTACCTGGCGCATGATAGGCACTTAATAAATCTTTACTTAATAAATAAATTTTATTATTTTAATGGACTGTATCATTGCTAGCATATTTCCTCATCAGTCACATTGACATATGTGTATTTTGGATTAAATGAATACATAAATCTCAAATTGTGACATAGGCATTTAATAACTTTTTATTGTAATCAGAAGGGGGAATGAAGCATGAGAGACTCTGGACTCTGAGAAACAAACGGAGGGCTTCAGAGGGGAGAGGGGTGGGGGAATGGGATAGGCTGGTGATGGGTAGTAAGGAGGGCACGTATTGCATGGAGCACTGGGTGTTATGCGCAACTAATGAATCATCGAACTTTACATCAGAAACCAGGGATGTACTGTATGGTGACTAATATAATATAATAAAAAAATATTATAATAAAAAAAACTCAAAAAAAAGAAATGAAATAAGTTGTCACAAAACCAGCACTGCAGTCATAATCACTATTAACACTACTGTCTTTACTGCTATCATTGTGATGAACACTATCTCAACTTTCAAATGTATTTTCATTTTTTAAAAAAATTTCAACTGGTGACATTTTGGACACTGTGTAGATGCACTGAAGAATGTGGTTACTCTTATAAGGCGATCTCACTGCTATGCATAAACATAGAACAAGCAGAAAAATAGCATTTATCTTTCTCCTTATCTTCATTTGCTCTTCTTTTCTTCATTATTTTCTTCCTCATCCTGAGTATTTCCCAGGCTCTTGGTGTAATGATGAAATGAACTTGAAAATCTAGAAACTATGATAAAATGTGGTAGTGCTGTGGTGGATATTGGTTCCAAGTCACTGAAGACTAATTCTCCATGGGAAGTAAGGGGCAGGAAAGGGACATGGGCTGGGTTAGGTTAAAGAGATGCTATGAATGACCAGGGTTTAGAAGAGTATGGGCCTAGGTTGTCAAGTGGGTAGATGGAGGGTTAGGGCTAAACTTATGGTCCCTAAGGGAACTCTGCTTCAGTCTTTCTCCTAAGTGGCCTCTGCTCAATGCCATGTTCAATGATCCCATGTTTTCTCTGTTAAATATTAATCTTCAATATTATTAGTAAGAAGATAGCACAGCAACATTATTCACAGAAGCTAAAAGGTGAAGACAACCCATGTGTCCATCAGCTAATGAAAGTATTAACAAAAAAGTAGTATACACATCTAGTATTCAGCCTTAAAAGGAATGAAATTCGGACACATGGTACAGCATGGATGAACCTTAACCATTATGCTAAGTGAAATAAGGTAGACACAAAATGACAATATTCTATGATTCCACTTACATGAATAGGCAAATTCATAGAGACATAAGTAAAACAGACAGTGCCAGGGGCTTAGAGGAAAGAAGGATGGGAATTATTGTTTAATAGGCACAGAGCTTCCATTTGGGATGATGGGAAAATTCTGGAAATAGATATTGGTGACGGCTGCACAACATTGTGAATGTACCTAATGCCACTGAATTGTAACTTAAAAATGGTTAAAACGATAAATATTATGTTAAATATATTTTACCACAATAAAAAATGACAACAGCAAAAATACCCCCTAGAAGACAGATCTTCAAAGAAAAGGTAAAAAGTGGAGACCTCCCTCTTCTCCTATCTCTGCTTCATCGGTCGGAGTGGAAGAAAGGGCTCCTGGAGATGCACGGTAGCTATAGAATTGCAGAGGATTCCTTAGTGGGAGGATGAGTGACATTTACTACCAGTGGGTGTAGAGTTCTCTATGCGCTTTAGTTAAACTTGTTTTAAACAAGCTTAGTGGTGACTAATATAACATAATAAAATTAAAAAAAAATCTTAGTCTGAATATGCTGTATTAATGTAAAATCTTTTTTTTTTTTTAAAGATTTTATTGATTTATTTGAAAGAGAGAACATGAGCAGGGGAAGAAGCAGACTCCCTGCTGAGCAGGGAGCCTGACATGGAGCTCAATCCCAGGACCCTGGGACCAGGACCTGAGCCAAAGGCAGCTGCTTAACGGACTGAGCCACCCAGGTGCCCCTAGTGTAAAATCTTGATAATCTGAGCAGCTCCCATTGTTCAGCTCTTATTCCATTGTACCTTGAGCCCTTGAGAAAAAAAACTTTGCACATAGGCTCTCTCATTTAATGTCTACAAAATGCATATGGGGCTGGTAATCTCATTATATCCATTTTTTTTCTGACAAAAATGTTATACTTCCTACTAAGTGGGCATCATTCATTTTCTCACACTTCTCATAACTCTGTTTTGGTAGCGAGTTCACTGTTCTTGTTCCCCAAAGCAATTTTCAGGGTTTTTTCCCCCTGGAAAAACAGACTAGCACACAAATAAGCATGGACTGGTGCTTTGCTGTTCATGTCATTCATGGAAATTATTCTCTATTACTCCCAGTTATCGATATCTCTCCTTGTTGCTCTTATTCATTAAATGATGACTGAGTTGATATGTACTCTATTTTTTGCCCCCCCCCCCCATTACCCTGGTGTAAGACTTCAGGATTTATGTGAACGTCCCATTGAACACTCTGTTTTCATAATTCTTGATTTGTTTCTCCCAAGATTCCTACCTCATTTAACCATTCCCATGGCATATCCTTGAACCTCTCTGGAGATCACTGTGTTTGTCTCCAACACATCTCCCAGTGTCTCTGCTTCCCTTCTTATGCATACTCCTATCATATTTGATAATGAGATTCTGCTCATCTCTCAGTCTTCTGCTTAAAATCTTCATGATTTCCACTTCCCACTGTCCTTTAACATGACCTAAAACATCTAGTGTGGTTCCTGCTTATACACCAGGCTCCGTTCCTGAGTACTACATCCCCAGATTTCATGATTCTTTCAGGTCGTTAGCAATGCCAAGTTCCCTTCCCTCTTGCTTCAGGGTTTTTGTATCCTCAGCCTACCCCACAACTCCCTTCACTTTTAACCCATTCTTCTGGTCACTAAGTTGAATTAGGGAGGCTTTCCTGCATTCCCAAGAATGAAAAGTTTCTCTTATTACATGCTCTTATAAAACCTATAGTTTTAATTTATAATACTTATAACTATTATTAGGTTTCTGTGGTTGCATACATAATATATACCAGCCCATGCGCCATGATGACAAGGATCCTTAATCATATTGTTCGTTCTGGTTAACATCTAGTAGAGTGCACGGGTTTGGTGGGTATTTAATACTGACTGACTGAATGCATGAATAAGTGAGGCTTCCCACCAGCTATGAATGAAATACTTGGTTGTCTGGATAAATGAAAAGACGGTGCAATTGAAACATTATTCCAAAGGAGAATGTAGCCACTGGGGTAGACCGTAGCTGCTTTATCAGAGATGTGGCCAAAAGAAGGAACTGTTTGGTAATGGGGAGATATGATAGAGGAGGTCTTAGCCATCTCATTGGGAACTTGCTTCAATGGACTCTCTGAGAATCAATATCTATCCCATACTTGCTATGGTATTGGAGTTGATATCCACGGACCTGTTGCAATTTCTCAGAAGAGAAACAAAGTGCTTAATTCACTTGAGAGAGGTGGCATTTGTCTTAGATTGGATCCTCTAGAAACACACTGAGGCAGAGATTTGCATGCAGGAAACTTATTGTGAAATATACTTGGGACTGACACCTATCAGGGAGTGAGGGAAGCAGGATGGAAAAGAGGAAGAAGTTAAACTATGATCCAGTTACTCCAGATGCCTGAGCTGATTCCATGGGGGTGCTCTTGAGCTGAGATGGTCCTTCAATGTTGTTTCAAAAGAGAGAGGTTCAGGTCTTTTTATTTGTACTTAAATGGGTCATTGGGTGAGGGCTGCACTCAGAAAAGAAAACTAATCTTGGGTGAGTCAGCTCTCTTTGTTGAAGGGAGAGTGACTCAATTATGAGCTTTTAGCAGCCACCACTCTCAGCAGATAGAGGAATGAACACGTTTCACCACAGAGTCCACTAAAGAATTTATTGCTCTGAGTTTGACCTGTGAGAAGGAGAAATCTGAGCTTACAGAGAAATCTGAGCTTTCATATCTCACTGAGCATGCAGCTTCCTATGACAGCCATCAAGGTGGACAGGCTTAGAGGTGATGACCAACACTGGACAGACATGAGCCACCTGGTCAGGTGCAGGTGCCACTCCCTGCTTTGCCTCTCTGCCCAACTAGCAATCCCTGAGGCAATTGACTTAGCTCTCTGGGTCTCCAGCCAATCTGGATACTGAGTTTAGCCCTGTCCAAGGTGTCTGTGTGTCCTCTGGGACCTGCCAATTGGTAATAACATCTTGCCTGCTCAGTGTCTTATTCACAGTCACTGGACCTACCTTGGGGAAGTATCAAGAATGGACTTGTCTTTCATGGTAGGATTACAAAACTAGGTATAAATCTGTACACTATTTATAGAATAACCTATATACTGGAACTTTGGAACTTTATACACATCATTTAATTAATATTTATAATAAATCAGTAAGATTTACATTATTTGCTCTATCATCAGGTGAGGCAATCTATACTCAGAGTTTAAGTATCCCACCATAGTTTCATTTGTTGAATATGAAGCAGCAGAATTTAAGCATAGTTGTCTGCCTACAAAACTTATGTTTATCCCCTGTACTGTGAGGCCTTTACCAGCTAGTTTATAATTATGAAGCTTAATGAGAAATTGTTCTTTACTTGAGACAAACCATTAAGACACTGAAAGGATTTCTATAATTAGATAAAACAGAAAGTTGTGGATGAACAAAAAAATCTCAAAATAAAGTGCTCTTAACATGATTAGTGTGGTCCTAACACAACTAGAGTTCTTCTAAGAGACAGTAACCAGTGGACTCTGAATTTTGAATGACAAGAAAGACCAATTCAGATAAAAGAGATGGAAGAAAGAATACGCAAAAGGTACATGTAAAATAAGTTGTTGCACTCACATACTTCCAAGAACATGGAATAGTTCAAGCAAGATATATAGGTGGAAATTTGCTAAGTGTAAGTCAAAGTAGTACAAAAAATAGCCTTTTAAAGCCTTGTTTGCCAGTCTTGAATGTATAATTTTATTCCATGGATTAAATGGACTAACAGATTTTAATCTTAGAAGTGACATGATGACACGTGAATTTTAGATGTATTTTATAATCTTCTGCCTTAAGAATGCATAGTGGATAGGAAGGGGTTAATGGCAAAGCCAGAAAGATCTATGGAAATAATCCAGGTGATAGAAGTTAGGAGTGTGCCCTACGCAGTGACAATGGGGGGTGAGAAAAATGAGTGGGTCAAAAGGGGTTAAACTGCAGTCAATAGGAACTGGTGACAAGTAAAAGGGAGGAGAGAAATGAATGTGTAAGAATCATTTCAAATTTCTACATTGGGTTGGATAGGTACATATAGTGATTTAACTAAAAAAAACTATGAGCATGAAGGAGATAGAGTGGATTTGGGAAGAACAGGCAACTTAATTCAGTCTTGAATTCTTTGGGCATGTGGTATAGATATTTCAGTATAGATAAAGGCAAAATGCATCTGGGTTGCAGAAAGGCATTTGACTCAGAGACCTGGAGTATTTGACTCAGAAACCTTGGAAGAAATGAAAGTATATAAATGGTTAAAGTATTATAAATGGATGAACTCCATCAGAGATAGCATACAGAACAGGGAAGGGAGGAGAGGATGGGATCCCGGAATCAACAACATATGAGGGAGAGGTAGATGGAGAAAGCGGTGGGATGGGAGACAAAGGAGGAACAACTGTAGGTTGCTGTGTTATGGAAACTGAGGGAGAATACTTGACAAGAGAACAGATTGATTTACAGTGTTTAGTCATGGCAAGAGGGGATACAGAGGATCCTTTCAAGTGGACATTCCCAATGAGAAGTAACTGCATGGTAGAGCTTAACATCTCTCTAAAGCCAGCATGCTTACTCTTATCTGTAAATGAAACCAGACCTGTTGTAATTCAGACACGTGGATGTCTCACCTTAAAGACATTATCTCAAGAAAAGGGGATTCTCTTCTTTGTATCTCACTTTCTTTGCTTGTGTTTCACTTTCAGCGTCTTTCTTCTCATGAAGATGGTAGCCAGATCTAGACACTGGGATAACCCGCCAGGAATGGAGAGATCCGGATTTTGGTTTCTTTTCTCTCTTCTGTGTCCAAGCCATTGACGATGGCCCTTAATAACTCTAGCTGGAGGCCACTCCAGCCTTCTTTTTTCCTGATGGGCATCCCCGGTTTGGAGGAAAGCCAGCACTGGATAGCATTGCCACTGTGTGTCCTTTATCTCGTTGCTGTAATGGGCAATGTCAGCATCCTCTTCATCATCTGGACTGACCCATCCTTGCACCAGCCTATGTACCTCTTTCTGGCCATGCTGTCTGGCATTGACCTGGTGCTGGCCTCCTCCACTGCGCCCAAAACCCTTGCGGTGCTCCTGGTTCATGCCCATGAGATTGGGTACGCTGTCTGCCTGATCCAGATGTTCTTCATCCATGCGTTCTCTTCCATGGAGTCGGGTGTGCTTGTGGCCATGGCTCTGGATCGCTATGTAGCCATTTGTCACCCTCTGCACCATTCTACCATCTTGCATCCGGGGATCATAGGGCGCATTGGGATGGCAGTGCTGGTGCGGGGGTTGGTCCTCCTCCTCCCCTTCCCTATCCTGTTGCAGAGACTCATCTTCTGCCAGGCCACCATCATAGGCCATGCCTACTGTGAACATATGGCTGTGGTAAAACTTGCCTGCTCAGAAACCACAGTGAACCGAGCTTACGGGTTGGCAGTGGCCCTGCTTGTGGTTGGGCTAGATGTCGTGGCCATTGGTATTTCCTATGCCCTCATCCTCCAGACTGTGCTGAAGGTACCTGGGGGTGAGGCCCGACTTAAGGCCTTTAGCACATGTGGGTCTCATATTTGTGTCATCCTGATCTTCTATGTTCCTGGAATATTCTCCTTCCTCACTCATCGCTTTGGCCACCATGTACCCCATCACGTCCATGTTCTTCTGGCCACACTGTACCTCCTTGTGCCACCAGCACTCAACCCTCTTGTCTATGGGGTGAAGACTCGGCAGATCCGCCAGCGAGTACTTAGGGTTTTCTCCATTAAAGGATAGATCTGAACACATCTCAGTTATTTTCTTCTGAGTCTCCTGCTAAAGGTATTGCCAGGAGCCCCTGGCTGATCAAGGCTATGTGGCTAGAGATCATTCCACAGTGAGGAGTCCTTCCAGTCCTGCTAGTCTCGTGGCAAAGAATATGCCTGGGCACTTGGCTCCATCAGTGATTGTTTACTTTAATAGCAGAATTTGTGATTATTTTCCCCATCCTTTTTTTTTTGCTCTTGATCCCAGTATTTCTCTACTCCTTGTGCTGTGGGACTAAGAGATAAGATCAGTAGATGTAGCTTTGGATATGCTGTGTTTTCCTGCCTTCACCCAATGACTGTGGAGCATCATCTAGTAAAGGAGTGGGAAGTCCCAACCTGTGCATGGTTTTAGTTTTAGAGTGTCTTTAAACCCTCAAAATTCTGTGAGCTCTAGGTCACTGGGTTCCCTTGTAGTAAGAGAGTGTCTCTCAAAGCATTTGAGATATCCACTATGTGAGAAAACAACTTTTTTTTTTACAATATGGGTGTTATTTATTTATTTAAAATAGACCTAAGTGGGACAGGTAACGTAATAGGTTCTAGGAATAATATGTTATGATTTATATTTTCAAAATATAAACTTACATGTATATAGTGGATTTCTTTTTAAAAAAGGTCTATTTGGATTTTTGATTTATTATATTTTAATTTCTTTATATGTTTTGCTTAGGATAAAGAGTGAGTAAGACCAAGTATTGAATATACATATGTTTTATAAGTATTAATTTAACAAAGCAAAAGTAACCATGTAATTATCATGATTTAATAACCATAAAACTTGCTGGTCTGTTGTTGGTAAATTTTTATTTAATTTATAAATTATTATTATATTTATTAATAAATATAGAACTAGTTATGCCACTTGAAAAAATTTCTCTTTCTGAAATGTGGGTATGGGCTCGATTAGAGCCTCCCCATTTCTAGTAACATAATCTGGGTAAAGCTTACAAGAGGATTGTCACAATTGGTATATTGTATCCTGTTTGTTGGATATTGCCCTAAAATCCTAAAAAGTAGTACATTTTGTTAAGCCGTAGAAGAAGAAACTTACTGCTGCCTTGCAGGAGGGTGCTCTTGTGTTGAGAAGGTCCTATCCTGGGATTCAATTGTGGTCGAAAGCGGGGAATGGATGGGTTAGTGTTCCATTTCTTCTTTCTTGGTAAATTTTACTCCTAATAAATAGTTTTCAAGTACAGAGATGGAGTATGAAGTCTTCAGTTTGGCACACATGGTTTAATTAGGGAGGAGTCACATGAGTTCTTATTGCAGGAGCAATTACAGGTTCTCATCTCCTTGGTTGTAGGTCTAGGACTTGAACTCTAGGGAGTTGTCCTGGGGAAGCCCAGGCTGTGGTGTATGTTATATCACATCCGTGGGAAAACTGTCTTGGCCCTAGAGGTACTTAGGTTGGGGAGGTTATTCAAAGTAGTGGTTTGTTCTCTTCTCCCAATTACACCACTTGCTGATGCTTGGGATGTGGGTATGACAGTGGGATCTGAAGAGCTTCCTTGGATCACAAGATGGAAATGTGTGCTGAAGCTGGTAGAGCAGCACTGTAGAAGAGCCTGTGTCCCTGATGCCGTCTGGGCCACCAACCCTGACTTAAACCTGGGACAGAAGCTCGTATCTGGGCTAAGCCACTATGTTTGGGGGAAGCTTTTTGCAGCTGACTAACCTATAGCCTAAGCAGTAGATGTTTTTCATCTCAGATCATCCAAGTGGGATATGTCTTCTGCCTGAAGGATGTCTTTTAGAATTTCCTTTTGAAAAGGCTCTCAGTTCTTGTTTGTTTAAAAATCTGTTTATTTTATCCTCAAATTTACTGCCAGAAAATGTTTATATCATTTTCTTACTGTTTTATTTTCTACCGTGGCTATCGTATATCTCCATAAATCCCGTTTCATTCTTAGCAGTGTTTATTTGTGCCTTTCCTGATTTCCTTGCTTGTTCATGTTAAACAGTTATCAATAGTATGAAAATATTTAAATGTTTAAACTTGCAGCCATTTAACTTAATGGTAGCACTGGCTTTTTGGCTTTCACTTTTCTTGCCTTTTTTGCTGATTTGTATTCCTTTACTTTTTACCACCTCAAAGATACATTTAAAAAGACATTTAAAAATATTATTACATATTTTATGAATGTCTTTGTTTTCTCCTTGCACTCTTATCTCGTTATAATGGGTTAGGTTTGCTGCTTGTGAGCATGGTCCTTCCTTTTCATGAGGCCATTGTTCCTCAGCTGTCTGTAGATTCTTTCATCTCTCTGTTCATGAGAATTATTTGTTTGCACAGGTGAAGGGCGGTTTCCTCAGAGGCTGTAAAGGTCACAGTTCTTGTTCCCTGGTTGTAAGTACCCTGTAGGTCTTTGTGCTGCGATGTGCAAACGGGTAGAATTCCCATTTGGTGGTCAAGTGGAAAATGAAAAGGTCTACTGAGTTTCCTCCCCTTCAGCTGAAGCACAAAAGCTTTTACACCTGGAACCAGAGATGGTACAATACACTTCTCTAATGTGTGGAGCTCTCCGTACTTTTGGTCCATATCTAACTTGGACCCTACCTTGGAACTGACTTTGATTCCAACTGGCCTCACTGCAATGACAAGGTTTGGAGGTCAGTGGCACTTCTTTTTAGATAGGGAGCTGATGTCCTAGTCACTTTGTGTCTATAGAAGACCGCACTGACCCAGCTGTCCAGGTAATACAAGGTTAATTACCTCATCAGTTCACTAAAGGATTGCTTTCAATTTCTGTCACCATTTCCACTGATTTTGAACTTGGAGTATTCCCTGGATCCCTTAAAGAGCCCATTGCTCATCTCTGCATCAAGCTTTAACTTGTCTGATTTCTCTTTCCCTAACTCATAATTCACCACACAAATATCTACATTGGTTTGCAGCCTCTTCATTCTGGTTTTTCTATAAAGCCAATCCAATGTGAATTATGAATTCCAGAAATTTCTCAAAGTATTTGAACCAGTCCTTGTACATTTTCTCACATCTAGTACTGGATTGAATTATCTTATTTTCACATTGCTGTAGCCATTAAAGAGAAACTTTGGCAGATAGGGTAGTAAATCATGTTTTCAGTCCAACATCTTGAATCATAATTATTATAATTTTAACTTAATCTTGTGATGTCACTTGTGTTGTATATATCTTCCATGCTAGACTAGACTCCAGAAAGACAAGAGTCTTCGTCTTTTTTTTTTAATTTAAGATTTTATTTATTTATTTGAGAGAGAGAGAGAAAGTGCAAAAGGAGAAGGATAGGGAGAAGGAGGGAGACAATTTCCAGCAGACTCTGCACTGAGACAGAGCCTGACATGGGGCTAGATCCCACCGTCCTAAAATCATGACCTGAGTGGAAACCAAGAGTCTGACGCTCAGCCGACTGAACCACCCAGGTGCCCCAAGACAGGAGTCTTCTGTGTGTCATTTGCTTCTCAATACCAAGTGCCTGACTTACTCCCTAACACAATAAACATCTTAATAATTGTTTGTGATACAGGATGAATGCACACACTTGATACCTCTGCTGTGAGTACCATTTCTTTGTTTCTTTGTTTCTTTCCTTCTCTCTCTCTCTTTCTTCTTCTTTTTTAAATTAAATTAAAGTTTTGAAAAATATTTTATTTATTTATTTGTCAGAGAGAGAGAGCACACAAGCAGGGTGAGCAGCAGGCAGAGGGAGAAGCAGGCTCCCCACTCTGCAAGGAGCCTAACAGGGGACTTGATCCCAGGACCTTGGGATCATGAGCTGAGCCAAAGACAGATGTTTAATCAACTGAACCACCCAGGTGTCCCTCTTTCTTCTTTTTTAGTAATTTTTAGTGTGATTTTTCTGTTGAGGAGGACAGGTCTTCCATCCTAGAATTAGATGGTAATCATCTGATGGAGATAGGGTGCATCTTGATAGAGAAAAGCTTAGGAATGTTGTGGGCAATTGAAAGGGCACATTTCTCTCTTTATCCCCTCTGTGTTCTAAGTAGTTGAGACTGCTAATGAGAAATTAAAGAGTGATCAAAGTAATGATGGTTAGAACCTAGTAACTTCCATTTGCAGTAAGTCATGACTGCAAAACATACGTGGGACCAGAGGACAAAGGGGAGGTCCTCAACATCATTCTTTTAATTCTACATCTTGGGATCCATTTCTACTTCTTCCCCTTACCCCCAACACAGGGAGATTTGATGTGAAAATTTGGCTTCTAGTACAATTACCCAGCAATCTGGAAGGAGGATTGCAGGACCCCCACAAACAGAGCCCTAGCAGAATGTAAAGTGCAAAAAGAGTGATTGGCTTCTGGAGGTTTCTCTCTGGGAAGCAGATCTCAGGGTTCTTGTGCAGGTGTGTATGTGATATTGAAATACAATGTACAAGAGTCCACTGCTATACTTACAGATCCTCCAGGCAGGTAGTGAAACAGAACATATTTCCTATGTTTGAGATACATTAACCCTGGCCACTGCTCCCAATCATCTCTGTCCAATTGTATTAGTGATCCTTCTTCACATATGGGAAACCAAGCAAGGGAGAGGAGGGAAAGATAGAGAAGTTTCACTCCTATTATTTCCCTCTTGTGGTGAGGGGAAGAAAAGCCTTGCTCTGGAAGCAGAGTGGAAGAAATAAACTTCTTCCCCAACAGGCAGCAGATGGCTCCTTTCACATTCTTTTGAGTGAAATTGATAATATTACATGGGGCAGGGCTTGGAAAAATGACTTGGAGAGTAGGGGCAGGAAATTTGTTTTTTTGTGCTGCATCATAAATTATGTCTCAATAGTTTCAAGAGAACAAAGCCTTACAGATTTTAGTATCTTAACAAACACAGAATTAAGTTGGGAAACAATACCAATGAGATGTGATGAAAAACCCCAAACACTTGGAAATTAAATAACACACATCTAAATAATCCATGGCTTAAATAAGAATCACAGCAAGCATTAGAAAATATTTCAGACTGATTGTTAATAACATAGAGCAAAAGTTGTAGGACATACCTACAAAGAAATTAGAGGTAAATTTATATTTTTCACTGCTTACAATAGAAAAGAATAAAGATTTAAAAGCAATTATTTCAAAAACTAATGATGTACTATATGGTGACTAACATAACATAATAAAGAAAAAGAAAAATAAAAAAATAAAAGCAATTATTTAAGTTGACAACTTGTAGAGAAAGAAGAATACATTAAGCCCAGGTAAACAGGAGTAGAGTAAGGAGTTAATAAAGATAAGAATAGAATCAATACAATTGAGAACAGAAGCAATAGAGAAAAATCAACAAATTAACAGAAGAACAAAGTTGGTTCTTTGGGAAGATTAATAAAATTAAGCTCTGATAAGACTTAGAAAAAGAGAACAACACAGAAGATCAATGTGATTATTGAAGAAGTTATACAGTTATCATATACAATATGATTATTGAAGAAGTTTAGTTAAAATACTAAAATGATAATAAAGGAATGTTACAGTTTTAAACCAATAAAACCAACAATTTACCTGTGAGATTTTATGACACATGTTATATGAATTCCAGCCCCCAAATATCCTAAGTACAGATTTATGATCAGAAATTCTCAAGGGATAGTCTTTCCTTTTCAAGGAAAGTATTTTTTCCCTTTTCTTCCATTCCCTTCCTCTCCCTTTCCTCCTCTACCCCCTCTTCCCCCTCCCCTTCATCCTTCTTCTTTCCCTCCCTCTCTCCCCATCTCCCTCCTTTTCCTCCATCTCACCTTCTTTCCTTACATTTTTTTCTTTTCTATGATTTCCCCATTAACTATCAACTAAGGATATCTCCTTCTCAAGTTCTCCAGTGAAGGGAGACTATTTTGTAATAGAGTACTCCAGAGAAACTGAACTTATAGGATATAGATAGATAGATAGATAGATAGATAGATAGATACATACAAGAGGAGATTTATTATAGGAATTGGCTCATGCTGTTATGGAGGCCAGTAAGTCCCACAATCTGTCTGCAAGCAAGAGAACCAGGAAAGCCAGTGGTCTAATTCATTTTGAATCTCAAGGCCTGAGAACCAGGAGATCCCTGGTGTAAATCCAGTCTGAGGCCAAGGGTATGAGAACTTGGGGGGCTGCTAGTGTAAGTCTTGGAGTCTGAAGGCTCAGCAAGCAGCTGCTTTGACGTTTAAAGGCAGGGAAGAAATGGACAGCTCGGCTTAAGAAGAGAGGGAATTCTCCCTTCCTTTGTCTTCTTGTGTTCTAGTAAGGCTTTCAATAGATTGGCTGCTGCCTACCCACATTGGTAAGGGTGGGTCTCTACTCAGTCTACTGAACCAAATGCTAATCACTTCCAGAAACACATTCAGATGCACTCAGATATAATGTTTTGCCAGCTATCTGGGCATTCCTCTGCCCAGTTAAGTTGACACATAAAACTAACCATCAATATATGAACTCCCAGAAGACTCCTTCCTTCTCCTCCCAGGCTTTGAGTTTTTTCTCCAACAATATGCTCCGTAAACCTTGGACTCTCTCTTTATGACAGTATAATGAGAAAAAAATATATATAAATGGAGTAAGTAGGCATTAGCTAGTGGTCAAGGTTTACGTTTTTAGTTGATTCCAACTTGGAGGAAAGTCTGAAGAGTATGCAAGAGCTTCCATCAAAAAGAGAATATGAGAACATGAAGAAATTAATTTATGTCTAATATATGAGTCCAGCACTGTTTTAAGTGGTATTTATATATTGATTCTTCTAATCTTCACAAGAATCCTACGACATGGGTGTTCTATTATTATTTTTATGTTAAATAAGGAAACTGAGACTCAGACGTAAAGTGATTTTTTTTTTAAGTAACACAGCTTATAAGGGACGGTACTTGGATTTTAACTCCAGCAGCCCATCCTACAGTCTGTTTCATCATAGCAGCCCGCTCTCCATTCTACACTACCTTGGTGGTAATTTGCATTATCGAGATGTCACTCCATGCTACATTTCACTGATGTTTCATTTTGTGCTGATAAGCTTTTCCACAGGATCACCACTCAATTCTAGAATCCTATTTTGAGGGTCTGTTCTTGGGTTCCCTTCGAGTACCAATACTGTATCATGCAGGGTTTAAGGAGGAAACAGTACTAGAGAGGGGTTTAACTGAAAGGAGTTTAAAAAGAGAGTATTTGTAGAGGTGTTGACAGGGTCAAGGAACCAACAAGAAGAACCCAAGATCTAGCAACCTCAGGAAGCCACTACCACCCAAGTCTGAAGGAATAAGAGGAGGGAGCAGTATTACTCCAACCTGGGGGGCTCCAGAACTGTGAAAGAGGGGCTTCTTACTAGGATCTCTGGTGAGCAAGAAACACAACCATGGTTAGAACTGTATCAAACCAAAAGGTGGGGATAGGAATAAGTACCCCAGCCTCTCTCTCCTCCCACATTTGATCTCCTGCAGGTGACTCCTGTTGTCTGAACTTGGAAGTCCAAAAGTCAAGTCAGGGAACCTAGCTGAAGCAGGGCATAGAGATCAGCCTCCATGAGCACAGAGCAGGGCAAAGAAAGGAAATGAATTTGTGGCCAAATAGAGAATAAATAGCCAAACTGTTTGCCTTTTCTGTGGTTGGACCCAGGAGGTAAAGGAGAAAAATATCACAAAATTAATTTGGCTAGTTTTACTTTTAACTTATTCATTTTAAATCCCCAAGAGATATTCAACAATGTCTGTGACTGGAATACCCACTCAGAAATGTGGTTCTAAATACACTGAGGAGGTAGGAAATCAGATTATGTATGACCTTATTTCATTAATTAGGTAAACAGGTTTTGAGCCTACTAGATTCTTAACACTGTGTGTAACACCACGTTAATGGGGAAAAAATTGACATGGATCCAATGTTCATGGAGCTATCTGTCCAGTTCAGGTGTAGTGTTGAGTAGTCCATATAAAGAAGGATAGTTTTATTTTATGAACAAAGCGAAGCTACTGATACTATAATGAAATGAAATTACTATAAGGGAATATCAGTGAGGGCAGGGATCTTAACTGCTTTACTCACCTTTATCCCTGTTACTAATCTAGCACTGGACATATAATTGGTAATAAAAAACAGATATGTATGTTATTACCTGAACCTGATGAGACATTGTGTGTCAACTATACTTGAATAAAAAAAAATACTTATCCAATGACTACTTTTACATAGGGTAAATTAGCTAACCAAATTCATGCAGATATCAAACAGCAGAGTTCAATACAGGATCATGTGAAAAGCAGGAAAAAATATAGTTTCATGAAGAAATTCTGGAAAGTTTCAATATAACATTTCAGGATGTTGAAAGTGGTATAATGTTTAGAAGGATGGTCTGTGGAGTTAAACAGAGAGATGTGGATTTGAATTTCAAGTCAGTTTTAAATCCTGTCCTTGACATCACAACTACTGGTACCCTGTAGCAGCATAACATAAGGTGAGATGAAAGTTCCCAAGAGATCCAGCTCATCAGCCCCAGAGTCCTAGACTCCCAAACTAGGACTATTCCCAGATGGCTTGGAGAGGGGCTGGAACATGTGAGGAGTTACCCCAGATAATAAAACTCATAAAACTTTGACTGAGAGACTCCTGTGTGCCTGACACTGTGGCAGCCAAGGGATTTTCTTCGCATATTCATCTGGCTGGAGAGCCCCACTGTCTGCAGTATGGCCATGTCAGAGCTCAGCCACAACTCTTTGCCCTCGTTCCCAGATTAAAGCTCTTAACCACTGCCCAGGTGAAGAGATCAATGGAAGGTTGAGAAATTCAAGGACAGTGAGCCAGATTCATAGGCAGACACAGAATTCTCGGAGGGGGACTGCCTCCATTGATTCCCCTCCCAATGTCCATGACAGTGGCTGCTTTACTTACTATTGCAGGAGGGGCCATGAAGATGGCCCAGGCTGGTTCTTCCTCCTGGGCTGCTTCCCCTCTCCTGGCTGGTGATGCCTATGCTGGGCCTTTTGTTGCTCAGAGCTGCTGTATCCCTTTCCTACCATTCCCGGAGTTTTGGATGTGAATCACAGCTCTGAAATCACCTGGTCTTGGTCTGACCCCCCACCCCCATCCCCGGGCCCACCCTATGGCACTCCTCAGTGCCACCCAACTGCCCCTGGGGCAGGTTGTCTCACTCCAGCAGAAGGGCCCCCAGTGACTTTGGAGGCCTGTCTTGGTCACTCTGGGAACAAACCTAGTCCCAGGACAAGGACCCAGCAGATGGACAGCTCTGCCAGGTTGAATTGTCAGAAGAAAGTGTGTTGGTCCTTCTTGTCTAGGCTTGGTTTCCTCCCTACTCACTCTAGCAAGTAGTCAGTTGTGTTGGAATGGGACGCAGGAGTTCTTCAAAATCACTGTGCTATGTAAAACTCCACATGAGAATCCACAGGATTTATGGAAAAGTGGAGTCAGGAGCATAGTACTCGAAAACGTTATCAGTGACACACTAAAATGATAGAAAACTAGGATAAAACTAGCAGAGTTTGACACATGTGAACTGGTTAAGGAAATACAAATACTGCAATGAAGACAACACTTGGCTTTGAGAAGGACTTGACGTTTGCTTGTGGACGTGGGTGGAAGGGCCGCAGCTTGTGAGCTATGTTGAAGTGATAAAAAGAACTGTGCCTGAACTCAAACGGAAAGTTGTGATTGAGGGTAGGTAGCTGGTGGGTGTTAGGAGCGTGTATGTGTGTGTGTGTGTGTGTGTGTGTTGTGTATCCTAGGACGCTCACTCTCAGTTTGATGCAGTTTCTGTGTTTGGATTGCACGAAGGCAAAGGTGAAATCTGGTTACGCTCCAGTTGTTTCGTAATGTGTCACTGGTGTTGGAGCATGTTTGTACATTCAAACCAAGTGATCTAGCAGAAGGGACTGTATCCCCCTTGTCCTGTGTCAACAGTCTTCCACTCTCCTGAATCTTCCACCTCAATATTTGAAGATTCCAAGGACTGAGAACTTCACGAAATATCTCTACTGCACATATTTGTGCCTGGGTCTTTCCATGGCTCTTCCCAGTCACACTCTGTATCCTCAGGATCTGTCTTTCACTGACTCAGCCTCTTGTAAGAGTCATCTTTGTGTATTGCTCTCACTTCCTCACCTTTTTAATCTGTGACCATCTAAAATCTGTCCTATTGCTATATTGAAACTGGTTTTGCTAATGACTTCCATATTGCCTAATTGAATGAGCATTGAATTAGAAAGAGTCCCAATAGGGAACAGATGGCCCACTCAAATTAGAATAATTAGAGAAGGATTTATGTATAAAGGGACTATTTATAAGGATGTAATCAGTAAAAGATCCTAAATGATGGTGCAGTGACCTTGGATTAGTAACAGCACTTGTCACCAGCTTTAGATATGAAGGAAAGAGTCACTAGATTTTTGAAGTAGCAAGTTGGCATAGAGAAGGTTACCTTGAGATGAAATTTTTGACTGATGTTGAATTTATTCTATCTCTTCAGGCATGAGTTGTTTGTTAACTTTAATGCCACTCTCTCATGTTGATTTTGCTCAGATATCTGGTTGTATTTGGTGTTAAATAAAATTGCACTGGACAGGATGAGCAAGTGGAAGTTGATTTTATTCTTATACTATTGCCAGCAATGGGGAAGAGAGCACAGATCAAGCCTGGATACCCAGTTACACCAACACCAAAGGCAGGGTCGAGCTGGGGTAAGGTGTCAGGTGGAATGAGTTTAAGCCCAGGGGAGTGCAAATGCAAATGTGCTGGAGGACTTCAGAGAGGTTGATCAATGGGATGTGTCAAGTACATTGAATTATTCCTGAGATTGCCAATGTTTTGGTCTGTGATTAGGCCATCTGTGTTTGCTAATTGGTGCCTTTAGAAATTAGGCTGGTACCCTTTATAGGGACTGGGAGGTAGGGTGCTATCTCTTTCAGTGTTTACACTTTAGGAGATAGTTCCCAGGTTCTTGAGAAAGACATTTCCTTGGTTGCAAAACTGGCAAGAGGTTAGGAAAAGATTTATATAACTTGCAAAGGGGCAAAGACATTACAATTACAAATTTGCTCAAGCAAGTGCTCTAAGAGAACAAAGGACAGGGGTCTATAGTCTGGAAGAAACTGTCTGAAGGTTAGCCATCTTGATCATCGATTGTTTTTTTCCTAGTAGGCATCCCAGCATGCTGTTGTAGTTCGTTGATGCAACATGTTGTACAGGAGACGTGGGGTGTGCTATTAGCTTAATTTATGCTTGAGCTTTTTCCCCATGGTTCATGTGGCACGATTATTTATAAGCATGTGGGTCACTCTTCTGTTTTCTGACTCAGTCTTTAATATTCTGAAACACTCACCACTGTTTCTTGACTTTTGGCCTACTTCTTCAGGAATATATGTGCAGGAGGACAGACCTGCCTGACTACTACCCCGTGCTGCTTATTTATCAGCAGCTTGATTTTCTCATGACCTTCTGCTTCTTATAATATCAGACATCTCTGAATCTGAATCAACATTATTTTTGTAGCAGTTTTTTCCTATGCACCTTTTGGGCTTCCATTCTTTTCCATCATTCTATCACAGTATCTTTCATCTTTTAGAGTTGTCTCATGTTTCTGTTTCATAAATGACTCTCCATTTGTTTTGTATCATGTTATGGGTTGATTTATTTTTGAATATCTTGTCAGTATTGATAGGTTTTGGAGCAGGAGGAGGAAGGGACTGCTGAGTTTCTCAAGAACCTGAGTTCATCATGTAGACCCAGAGATCTTTGGAACTTATTTACCCTTTAGAATTTTTGAGACTTCCTTCATAGCTTATTATTTTATTAATGTCTGAGAATAATGCAGGAAAAGAACATGATGTATCTTAGCTGTTTTTACTGAGTGTTAGCTATTAAACATTCATTCAAATCCACCTTTGTATAACTTTCCTTTATTATAGACTAGGAAGCTAAAATATTCAACTTGAGAGTCTTCCTTGCTATTAATCTGATGCTATTGAACATCAGATTACTTTCTGACCAATCACATATAAAGGGCTATGGAGGCTTCCTTTTCCATCTCTTCCTTCCTGTTGGGGGTTGAATGTGGCGGATGGTGGTCATTGCTTTGAATGGCAGAGCAGAAAAATAGAAAAAGTCTGGTCTTTTTGGCATAATAGAAGTGTCATAACAACTCTGAATGGCCTGATTCTCTCTCTCTCTCTCTCTCTGTGATTTACCTCTCTGGAGATAAATGAACTCCCATTTGTTAAGCCGCTATAATCTAGTGTCTCTTAGGCAGCTAAACCCAATCCTAATTGATTGTTGACTAACGTTAGTGCGGCACACCTTTCCCGTTCTTGATGTTTTGCTCTTTGTGTAGGTCAGTACATTGTTAAAACACTACTGGCTTCTGTTCACCGTTCACTCACTTCCCAGAGTAGGAGTATCTCAACATGAGTGACTAATACAAAGAAAAAATGATGGTCATGTAGAGCTCAGTCCCTTTCTCTCTTCTTGTTTCTGCATCATGTGTCTCTATGGCTCTCAGCCATATGGTAACTCCAGTTGTAAAGGTCCCGTGTCTGCAGGGGCCTATGTCTCAGCAGTTTAAGAGAGTCAGTTTGATTCAAGAAATTGTTAGCATTTGGTTAATTGACAGAGTATATGGAAACAGAGGATATAAAAGGCATTTGAAATACAAGTTTAGAATAGCTGAATAGTTTGACAGCCAAGGCAAAAGCACAGTTACCCAAACTTCTGGGAATTGACACCATTTTTTTCAGGAAGCTATGAAAATGTGGCAGACCCAACAGCCAGCTAGAATTCAGAAGAGCAGAAAAAAAAAAAAACAACAACAAACAAATAAAACAAATAAACAAAACCCCCAAAATACATGTTTAGACACAAAAATTTCAAGAAAATACTAGCAAACAGAATTTAGCAATTTATAAAAATGATTATATACTACAATCAGGTATTTTTTTCTCCAAAATGCAAGATTGACTTAACATCTGAAAATCAGTTAATGTAACATGCTGTATCAGTGGAATATAAACCCAAACCACATGATCATCTCAAGATGTATAAAAAGCATTTGACAAAATCTAATACTCATTCAAGATAAAAATACTTACAAACTAGGAATAGAAGGGAATGCCCTCAACGTGATAAAGGGCATCTATGAAACCCCTACAGCTAGCATTATACTTGATGACACAAGATTGAAAGTTTTCCCTCTCAGATTAGGAATGAAATACAGATGTCTGTTCTAACCACTTCTATTCAACATTATACTGAGGTTCTAGCCAGGACAGAGGTAAAAAACTGAAATGAAACACATTCTGATTGTAAAGGAAGGAGTAAAACTATCTTTGTTTGCAGACAACATGATCTCGTATGTAGAGGATCCTAAGGAATCCACTAAAAAACGATTATAATATAAATGAGTTCCACAAGGTTGCTTTCTTTGTATTTTTTACACTAGTAATGAACTATTCAAAACGGAAATAAAACAATTCCATTTAAAACACAAATAAGCAAATATTTAGAGGAGTAAATGTAAGAAAAGGAGTAGAAAGTGTATACTCTGAGAACTACAAAACATTTTGAAGAAATTAAAGATGAACTAAAAATAAAGGGAAAGATGTCTCATGTTCATGGATCAGAAGAGTTAATATCATTGAGTTGGCAATACTCTTCAAATTGATCCATAGATTCAATGAAATCCCTATCAAAATTCCAACTGCCTTTTTGGCAGGAATGGACAAGTTCATCCTAAAATTCATATGGCAATTCAAGGGACCTGGAAGAGCTAAAGAATCATAAAAAAAAGAATAACGTTGGACGACTCACACTTTCAAACTTACTACACAGTTATAGTAATCAAAACAGCATGGTATTGGTATGAGGATATACATATAGTTCAATGGAATAGAATTGAGAATTCAGAAATAAGCTATCACACTTAGCATTAACTGAATTTCAACAAACTTACCAAGTTTATTCAATGGGAGAATAGTCTTTTCAACAAATGGTGCTGGGATAATTGGATATCCACATGCAAAAGGATGAAATTGGACCCTTTCCTCACACATCATATATAAAAATTAACTTAAAATGGATCATAGGCTTAAATGTAAGAACTAAACAATAAAATCTTTAGAAGATACCATAGGAACAAATCTTTAAGACATTGGGTTAGGCAAAACCTACTAGATCAAAAACACAAGCAACAAAGAAAAATATATAAATTAGGCATCATCAAAATTAAAAACGTTCATACTTCAAAGGATACCATCAAGGCATTAAAAAGACAACCTACAAAACAAGAGAATACACACGTGAATCATGTATCTGATAAGGAACTTGTATATAGAATATTCAAGGAACTCTTAAAACCCAATAACAAAAGGAAAAACAACCCAACTAAAAATCCAGTTTAAAAAAATGGACAAAGGATCTGAATGGACATTTCTCTAAAGAAGGTATACATGTGGCCAATAAGCTCAACATCATTAGCCATCAGGAAGTGCAAATCAAAACCACGATGGAACACTGCTTCACACCAGCTAGAATGCCTATCATCAAAAAGATAGAAAATAGCAAATGAAAAATGGAATTTTTAATTTTTTAGAGAGAGAAAGAGTGCACAAGAGCAGGGAGGGTGGGGGAGGTGGGCAGAGGTAGAGGAAGAGAAAGACTCTTAAGCGGACTCCACACCCAGCGTGGTGCCCAATGTGGGGCTTGATCTCATGACCCTGAGATCATGACCTGAGCCCAAATCAAGAGTCAGATGCTTAACAGACTGAGCCACACAGGTCCCCCCAAAATGGACTTTTTATTGTGGTCTTAGATTTTTAGAATAGTGTTAGTTGTGGAGATAGTGTAGAGAGTTCTCATATATTCCCACTCCCAGTTTCTCTATTATTAATAACTTATCTGCTACAGTACATTTTTCACCTTTAATGAACCAATATTGATACAATATTAACTAAAGTACATACTTTATTCAGATATTTTTAGTTTTCACGTAATGTCTTTTTCTGTTCCAGGATTCCACCAGGACATAACATTGCATTTAAGAAGCATTTCAATTGATGGTTTTCTTATGATTAGACCAGGGTTATGTATTTTCAGAGAAAGACCATGGGGTAAAGTGCTGTTATTATCATATCATATCAAAGATACTTATTATGAACATGATTTATCAGTGTTGATGTAAACTTGACCACCTAGCTGATAGCGTTTGTTGTGTTTCTTCATTTGTAAATTTGTTCTTTCTCCCACTTCTCATACTGTGCTCTTTGGAGAGAAGTAAGGGGTTATGTTTCACCTATTTGAGGGTGGTGTATGTACATAAATTATTTGGAAATTTTTAAAATGGAAGATTTGTCTATTATCTTCCATTCATTTATTTATTGTATAATTTACTTATATCAGTGTGGACTTATGGATATTTTGTACATTGGGTATTAACCTTGTACTAGGACTTCTGATGTGTAAAGAACCTAGAAGTCATCATTCCTGTCCTTACAAGAAGAAAAGTCAGAAAAAAGGACTATTAATAACTTTTCTTATATCCATTAGGGAATTGATTGTTGCAGGGCAAAATGCCAGCCTAAAATTTGATGAGATAGAAAAACACTGGTTTTCCTATCTGGTTACTTAGAGTAGAAGCTGCTGGAGTGAAAAACTGGTAGGAAGACTTCAAAGGTAATTTTGAAATATTGCTGGATTACAAATGTGGTCTAGCATGAGAATGAGAAAGAGTTGGGGAGTGCAGTTTTACAGAGGCCCCATTCTTTATATACACTAATCCCAGCAGATTCTCACAGTAAAGATCCAGGAGGAGACCCGTGGCAGGGGGAGGGAAATAGTTAACATTGTGAAATAATCCCAGAGCTTTTTCCATAACGATCTCCTCTCCATAGGAGACTTATTAGAGCCATACCCCATGTAGAGGAAGGGTGTTCCTTGACTCCAGAAAGTCAGTTAGCCCTGTGACCTCCGTTCTCTGGTGTGTCCAAGAAAAGTGATTGGTTTTCAGTTTGTCCAGATTTATCTTGATGTAAGAATGGGAATGACAACTTCTGAACTTCCTTTACAAGTTGGAGTGAAAGGGAGTCTGAAACTCACATAATTTTTACTGATTTGTTAGTTTTCTAAACTCTCTATACCCATTTAAAGACGTTTGTCCATCATTTCTACTTGTTCTCACCAGGAGTCTTTCAATTATCCTATCAGCCATTATTAGAAATGGAACCCAATCTCTTGGATAACCAGAGTAAAAGAGATTCTAGTATCTTTCTCTTGGGACTTATTTTTTCCTCCCTGAAACATAAAAGGATCTCAAGGACTTGGTCCAAACATGTGGAAAGAGTAACAGGCTTTGACCCATCCATTAGCATGCTGCTATTTATCAGCTGTCAGGGCTTTTGTTTTTGGTATATAGGATCACAATTAAAAACAGGTGGAAGCACCTGGTCCAATTCTGTCTTGACATTAGATATAATAAAACTTTATCTAACTTTCTCTGTCAAAGGAGAGATAATTAAATTCCTTAAGGATTAATGGCCTAACATTCTCACATTTGAGCTTCCAAATTTACTGGCACAAGTTAGGTTTCTCTTTGAATAGTCTGCCATAACACCATGTGATTGGGTCAGCAGGAGACCCAATCATATCCACATGTTATATTGAAGCCAAAATTCTACCCTTACTGATCTATACTCTGGCATTGACTAAATTTAAAAAATTGGACCAATTTTCTCTTCTTTTTGTCCCCAAACATATATCATTTCTCTTACGGGAAAAATTTCTCTTTAGATACTTTTGGTGTCCTTTATACTTTCAGTGAACCATTGGACATAATTGGGATTTTCTTAATTCATTAGAGAAGTTCAAGTAATGTTGAATGTTAACAAAAAGCAGTTGGGATATTCCTCTTTGGGCTCTAATGCAAATAAACTCAATAATTGATAAAGACTTTATAAAGTAACAAAATACTGCCAAACTCCTGATTTACATTTATATAACTAACAGGATCCTCCAGGGCGACTCTAGAGGATTTAAAATATGCTGTATTTACTATTGGACAGGAAAATTGCTGCCAACTTTTAAATGGAATATTCTTCTATTAAAAGATAAGTGATTTATAATTTCACTTGGATATCATTCCTTTTTATTGTCATTTTAGTTTATGTTTTTAAGTTAGTAGCAAGGTTGAACAGAGAGAAAAGAGTTAAGAGCAGGGTCTGCTTGGGTTCTAAGATCACTGCCAACTTCTTTCCCATTTGACCTTAGACAAGTTTCTCAATAACAGTTGTGTCATCTAAATAACAAGTGACTTGTTTCATAGGGTTGTTATGCAATTATATGAGTTAATATTTGTGAAATGTTTAGAACAGTGCAGTGCCTGGCACATAGTATATGCTGTACAAAACAGGTGAATTAATTTGAATTGATGTTCCTAGCAATTGGGTGATAGGGACTTTTAACCCAGTGCTGTTGCACTCCAAAGCCTGTGCTCTTTCTGTAATACCAGTTATAAAACCCTGCCATTGAAAGTTGGCTCACTTCCTAGACACATTGGCACCCAAACCAAGCACCTTCTGGAAGCCCACTCTCAGCTCCTGGGTCCGGAGGGCATACACCATGGGGTTAAAGGCTGGGGGCATGACACTGTGTAGCACATTGAAGAGAGCGGGGATGACAGGGACCTTTCTTCCTGCCAGCTGGGTGACAGACACCACAATAACAGCTGTGTAGAAAAAGAGAATGAGGATGAGATGGGAGCTGCAGGTACTCAGGGCCTTCGATGTTGCTTCAGCAGAGTTCAGCCTCAGCACGGAGCGAATAATCAAAGCATAGGAAGCAAACACCAGACCCATGTCACTCCCAACCATAACCCATACCAAGGTCAACTGGTAAAATCTGTTAATAGTGATGTCATCACAGGCCAGACTAGTGACCCCCAAATTAGAGCACAGGCAGTGGTCAATTTCATTCCTGGAGCAGTAGTGTCGCTGGGCAGCCAGTACAGGCACTGGGATGGTCAAGAGGCCATTCCTGAGCACCATGGACAGTGTGGCTTTGATCACAAAAGCCTCAGTGACTATGGCAGGGTACTGAAGGGGGTAGCAGATGGCTACATATCTGTCAACAGCCATGCAGAGGAAGATGCCTGACTCCATGCCCATAAAAGAGTGGATGGCATAGATCTGAGCAAAGCACTCAGGGAGGCTGATGGCCTTGGCATCAAACCAGAGAATGGCCAGGATCTTGGGCATGATGCTGGTAGCCAGGCCAATGTCCACTATAGCCAAGACACCAAGGAGCCAATACATGGGCTGGTGCAGGGAAGGCTCATGTTGGATGGTGATTAAGATGAGGATGTTGGCACCAAGCGCTAAGATGTAGATCAGAGCGAGGGGCAGGGAGAGCCAGTGCTGCCACTCATGAATGCCTGGGAGCCCCATGAGGATGAACTCAGACACTTGGAACCTGGAGCTATTGGTCATGCTCAGGGTGGTATCCATATCATGCGATGTCTTCTTCTCAGCATCTGCCCCTGGATTAAGGGAAGCAAGGATAATCTGTGGTTAGTTTAGGTGAAGGTAAAAATTTGTGTAGAGGTGTAAGATTCACCAACAATAATTCAGTCTTTTAAATATAATCCATCCTTTATCCCCTTGAGACTCTGGGAAAAAGTACCTAAGAATAAAAGAAGGTCCAATATAGATAATAAGATAAAGATTTAATATAATAAAAGTAAAGATTTACTGATTTTATGTGCCTGAAATCCTGCATGGAAATTTGTTTTCCCCCAGTTTTGTAGACTAAAAAAGCCCAAAATCCAGATGTTGGTCGTCCTGGTTTCTTCTAAATCCTCTCTTGTTGGTTTTGGATGACTATCTTCTTCTGGTGTCTTCACATCATCTACTTTTCGTGAATGCACATGTCTGTGCCCAAATTTCCTCTTCTCAAGGACACTAGTCACATTGAATTAGGACCTGTGGTCAAGATTTCATATTAACTTAATTACCTCTTTAAAGACCTTTTTGCCAAGCTGTTAATTCTGAGCTACTAGAGATTAGCATTTCCATACGTGAATTGAGGGATACAATTGAGCCATAACAAGTAAGTAAAGTTAGGGAGTAGAGGTGATGTCTCCATTCCTGGGGTTCTTCAGGAAGAGAATAAATGGCTGCAATTAGAGCTCTAACCAGGCTTTTAAAATGACCTGTTGCAGGAAAATAGTGTCTGACATAAAGCGCTTCATTTAGTCTTCACCAAACAGGTGTTATTCATATGAGGAAACAGACTGAATGATTTGTCTAGATAAGGATCATGTATTGAAATCACTAGTAAGTGTCAAAGCTATAGCGAACTTTTAGTTTTATTAAATCCAGCATTCCTTCCATAAAATCTTAGTGGATAGGTCAGTACCCTATAGAATAGCATTTGTTCCCTCGTCTGATTATTAAATTGATGTTAAAGACATACCTAGCGCTGTATTTTTTAAACCACCAATGTTATTAACAAAAGATAGAAGGTGGGACAAATGGCAATAAACTTTTTATTTTTTTTTAAGATTTTATTTAAATTCAAGTTAGTTCACATATAGTGTAGTATTAATTTCAGGGAAGAATTTACATCAGTTGCATATAATACCCAGTGCTCATTACATCAAATGCCCTCCTTAATGCCCATAACTCAGTTTCCCCATCCCCCGCTACATTTTCCCCCTCCAGCAACCCTCAGTTTGTTGCCTAGAGTTAAGAGTCTCTTATGTTTGTGAGAGACTGTGGACTCTGGGAAACAAACTGAGGGTTTTAGAGGGGAGGGGAGTGGGGGCATGAGCTAGCCCGGTTAAGGGTTTTAAGGAGGGCACGTATTGCATGGAGCCCTGGGTGTTATATGCAAACAATGAATCATGGAACACTACATCAAAAACTAATGATGTACTGTGTGGTGACTAACATATCATAATATTAAAAAAAACGTCTCTTATGGTTTGCCTCCCTCCTGTTTTCATCTTACTTTATTTTTCCTTCCCTTCCCCTATGTTTATCTGTTTTGTTTCTTTGTTTCTTAAATTCCAAGTAGCAAAAAACTTTTAACAGCTTCTGTATTTCTGTATGGTACAAGCCAGATATACAGCATGCATTTTTTGGCACACATTTTAACACTTTTTTCTTTGTTTAAGTAATTTCATGGCTTAACCTTGGCACTTTCACACTCTTCATTTTTACATTCTTGATTTTGTCAATTCTTTAATCTTTGGAGAACTTTTCAAATAATTGTACCAAAAAGTGTACTTGAGAGGCTGATGTTGGCAAAATGGTGGACTAGGAAACTCGAGGTCCTTGTTCTACCACAGAACACTAATTAAGCAACAGATTGACCAAAATAGCTTTGTGGGAGTTCTAGGAACTGAGAAACTAAGTGAGGATCTATAGGAACCAAGTAACTGCCCAACCAGGGAAATGCCACACTCAAAATTGCAGGAATTTTCATGGCATTTTTTCCTCGCTTTTGCCTCACTCTCTCCCTTGTGCAGGGTGGTACATGCAGGAGGAATCCACCCAAGTCTTCGTTCCTCCCTTGAGATGTAAGGTAAAAAGTGTATGGTCTTCCGACTGGAAAATCCCATCCTTTTGAGGTGGTCCCATCATCTTAGAGCTCAGCCTCATTCCTGTCCTGTTTTCTGATCATAGACCTTAGTCTCTACAAAAGTGAAGAACTTGTGAGAGGGAGTTACTAGAGGTGAAGAATCAAAAAAGGAAAGCCAGCCACAGAAGCCAAACATAAGGCATATACTAATCAAATTCAGAGAGCAGGACAGAATTACTGGAATGTGGGACATATCCATCCCCTCACCTCTCAGGATGTAGGTTATTGGTCTATTTCCTTACTACTTCAGGAGGGCTTTGAAGAGGCTCTCAGACTGGCGCTGCTTTTGCTCTCCTGGCTTCAGCTGCCTGTATTCAGCCTTCTGTTGTTCAGAGCAGATCTGTAGCTTTGTTTGACGTCCCTGGAGTGTGGAGTGTGGGGTTCTAGAATAAATTAGGTGCTGAGGATGCCCTGGTTTGGTGTGCTGCTCTATAGGCCCTCCCCACTCTATATTAAGCATCCTCCAGGGTCTAATGTTTTTTTTTTTTTTTTTTTAATATATATATCAAAATGGGAAAAGGGCTCTAGTGCCCTTAGGGGTGAGCCAAGTAATTTCAGGGAGTAGACCCAGGCAACACTAATCTCAGGGCAGCTCACCAGATGGAGAGCTTTCCACTCCAGACTCCCCAGAGCTTAACTCACCCTTCTCTGATGAATAATATCCCTAAATTAAAGGACAGTTCTGAAGTATCCCCCCTTCAAATATATCTTTCCTTCATATTCCTTTCAGGGATTGCCCCTATCTATTTTCCCCTTCACAAACTTTGTGGGTAAACTCTTTAATTTGTTAACTCTTCCTCATCTCCTCAATACTTATTTCACTACAATTTAATTCTTGTTTCAACATTGCAGAAATTACTCTCGCTAATGCTTGATCTCAAATAGCTAAAAATAATGGATTTTTTAGAATGTAATCTTATCTGAACCCTCTCTAGTCTTAGTCTGTGTTGATTAGTTCCTTCTAGGACCACTTCCCTCTCTTGTCTTTCATGACATGGTACTTTTAGTGTTAATTAAACTGAAATAAAAGACTGATATTGCACTTATATTCAGATCAAATGCTCCTTAATGAGAAATATATTTGTCAATAATTCTGTCTAAAATGGCAGTCCCAATTCTATCATTCTCTGCATTATCTCAGGCACTTATACCATGACAAAGTATGGGGATATTTCTTAGTCATTTTGATTTGTAAAATTATTCTCTTATTCTTTGGTAGATTGTCTTACTTTTTTGATGGTATCCTTTGAAGCACAAACATTTTTAATTTTGTTGAAGTCCAATTTGTCTATTTTTCCCCCTTGTTCTGTGCTTTTGGTATCAGAACTAGGACGGCTTTGCCTAAACAAAGTCATAAAGATTTACTTTGTACATTTTTTTAAGAGGTTTGAAGTTTTAGTTTTCATATTTAGGTCTGTGACTCATCTTAATTTTTGTATATGGTACAAGGAAGGGTCCAACTTCTTTCTTTGCACATGGATATTCAGTGCTCTTAGCACAATTCATTGAGAAGACTATTCTGTTCTCATTGAATGATCTTGGCACCCTTGTTGAAAATCATTTGAACACAAATGTATGAGTTAATTTGTGGACTTTTTTTTTTGTTCAGATTTTACTTATTTATTTGAGAGAAAGAGAGAGCACGAGTGGGGAGGAAGGGCAGAGGGAGAGAAAGAAGGCTCAGCAAGGAGCCTGATGTGGGACTCGATCCCAGGACCCTGGGATCATGACCTGAGCTGAAAGCAGACACTTAACTGACTGAGCTACCCAGGTGACCTATTTGTGGACTCTTAATTCTGTTGCATTCAACTATTTGTCTATCTTTATGTCAATACTGCATTGTTTTGATTACTGTGTTTTGTAGTCAGTTTTGAAATTGGGGCATGTGAGTCCTCCAACTTTGATTTTTTCCGTGATTGTTTTGACTCAAGCTCCCTTGAAATTCCACATGAATTGTATGATCAGCTTGTCCATTTCTTCAAGAAAAAGAAAGCAATTAGTATTTTGCTAGGGTTGTATTGAATCTGTGAGTTAATTTGGAGAGTACTGCCATCTGAACCATATTAAGTCTTCCAATCAGGAACACAGATGCCTTTCCATTCATTTAGTTCTGCTTTAATTTCATTTATTTATTTATTTATTTAAAAATTTTTATTTAATTCAATTTAGTTAACATATACTGTATTATTAGTTTCAGGGGTAGAATTTAGTAATTCATTAGTTGCATATAACGCCCAGTGCTCATTGCATCAAGTGTCCTCCTTAATGCCCATCATACAATTACCTCAACCCCCCACCTCCTCCCCACCAGCAACCCTCAGTTTTTTTCCTAGAGTTAAGTATCTCTTATGGTTTGCCTCCCTATTTTCATACTTTAATTTCTTTCAGTAATGATTTGTAGTTTTCATTGTACGAGTCTTGTACCTCCTTGGTTTAATTTATTCTTAAGTATTTTATACTTTTTTTTAGTATTTTATACTTTTTGATGGTATTATAAATTGAATGATATCTTAATTCAATTTTTGAATTGTTCTTTGCAAATGTGTACAAATATAACTGATTTTTTAATGTTAATGTATCCTGCAACATTTCTGAATTTATTAGTGCTATTTTTTTTTCTTTTTTGGTGGGTTCTTTAGGATTTTCTATATATCAGATCATGTCATCTGTGAATATAGTTCTACTAATTCCTTATTTTATCTGGATACTCTTTATTTATTTTTATTGCCCAATTGTCTAGTTAGTCTAGCCAAAAGTTTGTCAATTTTGTTGATCTTTCAAAGAGCTGAATCCTAGTTTTGTTGATTTTCTTTATTCTTTTCTATTCTCCACTGTAATGTTTAGTTTTTCCATCTTTCTTCTTGCTTTGTATTTAGTTTGCTCGTTTTCTAGTTCCTTAGTTACTTTCTGATTTAAGATCTATTTTATTTTTTAATGTAGGTGTTATAGGTCTAAATTTTGAGCAATGCTTTTGACATATCCCATTAATTTTGGTATGGTGTATAATCATTTTTATTCTTATCAAGTATTTTCTAATTTTCTTTTTGATTTCCTCTTTGACCCAAATTTTTAAAGTTTGTACTGTTTAATTTTCACCTCCTTTTAAATTTCCAGTTTTTCTTCTATTATTGAATTCTAATCTCATTCCATTGTGATTAGAGAAGGTACTTTGTATGATTTCATTCTTTTTATATTTATTAACTCTTGTTTTGTGGCCTAACATATGATCTATCCTGGAGAATCCTTAAAAAGAAAGTGCATTTTGCTTTTGTTTGATTGAATGTTCTGTATATACCCATTAGGTCTAGTTGGTTTATAGTCTTGTTCAAGTTTTCTATTTCTTTATCTTATGTATAATTGTTCCATCCATTGTTGAAAGTGGTTGTTGAAATCCCCAAGTATTATTGTTGAATTCTTTACTTTTCCCTTCGATTCTGTCATTTTTTGCTTCTTATATTTTGAGGATTTGTTGTTTGGTGGATATACTTGCATTATTGTCACAGTTCCTTGATGGATTTACCTTTTGTCACTATATAATATCCTTCCAGATCTCATGTAGCAATTTTTTTTAACCTAAAGTCTAATCTGATATTAAGCATACTAATATATATCATAGCTTTCTTTTGGTCACTATTTGCATGGATTATCTTTTTCTTTTCTTTCACTTTCAATTTTTTTTGTGTTTTTTGTTTTAAAGTGAGTCTCCTTGTAGAGAGCATATAGTTAGATAATGTTTTATTTAATCCATTCAGCCAGTTTCTGCCATATAATTAGAGAGCCAACCTAGTTAAATTTAAAATCATTCTTGATAAGGAAGAATTTCTGCCATTTTGCTAATTGTCTTCTACCTGTCTTATATCTTTTGTATTCCTGAATTTCTCAATTCTACGTGTTATACAAATATTTTATAGTATACTATTTTGATTCCCTTCTTTTTTCCCTCATTTATTTTGTGTATTTTCTGATTACTTTTTTTAGTTTTGTCCTGGGTATTATAATTAACACCTTAATTTATAATACTTTTGTTTGAATTAATATCAATTTAGTTTCAATAATATTCAAAATACTTTGCTTTTTATATAGTTCCATCCCCTTTATCTTGTTATTGTCACAAATTACACTTTATGTGAGTCCTTTAACGTAAATTTATAATTTTTGTTTTGTAGTTGTACTTTAAATCATAAAGAAAAAAGGTGTTATTAATATATATTGTCTTTTTTAAAAATTAAAAAAAATTCCACTGTAGTTAACTGCAATGTTATATTAATTTCAAGTATACAGTACAGTGAATTCAACAATTCTATATATTACTCAGTGCTCATCACAATAACTATACTCTTAATTTCCTTCACTTATTTTACCCATTCCCCCACCCACCTCCCGTCTGGTAACAATCAGTTTGTTCTTTATAGGTAAGAGTCTGCTTTTTGGTTTGTCTCTCTCTTTTTTTTTTTCTTCCTTTGTTCATTTGTTTTGTTTCTTAAATTCCACATATGGGGGCACTTCAGTGGCTCAGTTGGTTGAGTATCTGACTCTTGGTTTCAGCTCAGGTCATGGTCTTGAGGTTATGGGATCTAGCCCCATGCCAGGTTCTATGCTCAGCAGGCAGTCTGCTTGAGATTCTTTCGATCCCTCTCCCCTTACCCCTCCCCCTGTTCACACACACTCTCTCTCTTTATCAAATAAACGAATAAATCTTTTTAAAAAATTTCACGTATGAGTGAAACCATGTGGTGTTTGTCTTTCTCTGACTGGCTTATTTCACTTAGCATTATACTCTCTCGATCCATCCATGTTGTTGCAAATGGCAAGATTTCATTGTATGTATATATGGTAATATTCCATTGTATGTATACATACCACATCTTCTTTATTCATTCATTTATCCATGGACACTTGGACTGTGTCCATAGTTTGGCTATTGTAAATAATACTGCAATAAACATGGGGGCGCATATATTTTTTTGAATTAGTGTTTCATATTCTTTGGGTAAATACCCAGTAGTGTAATTACTGGATCACATGGTAATTCTATTTTTAAGTTTTAGAGGAATCTTTATACTGTTTTTCACAGGGGCTGCACTAGTTTGCATTCCCACCAAGAGTGCATGAGTGTTCCTTTTCCTCCACATCTTCACCAACACTTATTTCTTGTGTTTTTGGTTTTAGTCATTCTGACAGGTGTGAGGTGATATCTCATTGTGGTTTTGATCTGCATTTCCTTGACGCTTAGTGATGTTGAGCATTATTAATTGTCTTTTATATTTCCCCGTGTTATAACCTTTACAGTGTTCATTCATTCTTTCGAGAAAGGAAAGCTTTACTCAACCAAAACATCCACTGTTAGCATTAACCACTTTCCCTAAATGATAAATTTCTCCATATATTAAATGATTTATACCATATTTGTTAGTTCAGCATTGTTGAAATTTATTTAAATTCTCCAATTACTGCTTCTCAATTGGAGAATGTTCTCTTTCTTATAAAGTGATCCAAATGACAAAAAAATGTGGTAATCTGTTGAAAAAAGTTCAGGCGAGTATGATGAATGTAGCAGAATTTCTTAGCCCAATTCAGTTAACTTTACTATGGTGGTTTGTGATGTCTGTAGTCAAATGTTGTCATGGAAAACTATAGGTCCATGTCTACTAACCAAAGCAGAGTGGTTTTAAAACAATTTTTGGTACGTAATTTCAATTTCTTGACAATAAGAAGTTAGTTAAACCTGGTTTAAAAAGCAGTAACGAATTGCCCTTTTTGCAGGCCGCCATATAATTACTGGAAAATTTTTTGGTTGCACTGATGGCTTTAACACATATTTTGGAATTTCATCAACATCCAGCTATTGTCCAGATCACTTTCAATTTTATTTTTTGCCAAAGCTCATGATCCTATCCAAAATAAGTCTCTGCTCTTTCAAGTCTAAGAGATGAGCCCATCTCTAAACGTCTGTTTGTGATCATCCATCATGGTGTGATACCTACCCACTTGTCCAATGTTTTTGCCTTTCCTATTGTAACCAGAAGTTGGGTGTTGAGAAATTGTTGTAGCAGAAACTCTGAAATCTGCTGCAAGGCCTTGAATTACTGTTTTGGAGTTAGCTTCCACTATGGTTTTCAACTGATCTTCATTTAAAACAGATTTGTGTCTCCCTCAAGGCTCATCTTTCAGACTCAGCTCCCCAGAACAAAAATTTCAAGCCACCACTGTATAGTCCTTTCACTAACAGAGGTTTCTCTAAAGACAGTCTTGACATGTGTACTTGCTATGGATGCACTATATCCCAGCTTAAGATCATATAAAAAAAGTACTCAGAAATCTTTCAAAGATATGATAATCACATCGGTAAAAGGTGATGATTTCTCTTAGTGGTTTATTTAAAAAATTTCCTATTAATAAATACATAACCACAGAGACAAGATTTACATGCAGCAGGAATCTCTTGGTTGCAGTTGGGCATGATTTGGTGGCCATCTTCATTTTCTTATCTCACCTTGCACACATGCTTCTCTCTGGCAGCAGCTGTGGTGGTGGCAGCGGTGGCTTCGGCTCTTCCCTTTCTATTTCAGTGGCCTGGCCTCTGCCCACTCCATGCCTTCTGGCCAGACCAAGGCTATTCTTTATTTCTTTGTATGGATTTGAGTTACCGTTTAGAGTCCTTTTAGGTCATCCTAAAGGTCTCCTTTTTTTTTTTTTTTTTTTTTTTTTGGTAGGGTAGCTCTACTAGCTGTGAACTCTGTTTTTGTTTTGTTGGGAATTGGCTGGGAATATTTTAATTTCTTCTTTATTTTTGAAGGAGAGGTTTACCAGACACAGAAATCTTGGTTGACATTTTTTTATTTCAGCACTTTTAATTTGCCATCCTAATGACTTCTAGTCCCCATGTTTCATTTTTTTTTAAGATTTTATTTATTTATTTGAGAGAGAGAGGGAGAGGAAGCATAAGCAGGGGAGGGGCAGAGGGAGAGAAAGAGAGAGAATCTCAAGCAAACTCCACCCTGAGCATGGAGCCTGATGTGGGGCTCAACCCCATGACCCTGAGATCATGAACTGAGCTGAAACCAAGAGTCAGATGCCCAACCAACTGAGCCATGAAGGTGCCCATAGTCTCCATGGTTTCTGATGAGAAATCAACTACTAATCTTATTAAGGATCTCTAATGACTATTCTCTTGCTACCATTATGATTCTGTCTTTTTCTTTGTCTTTCTAAAGTTTGATTATAATATGTCTCAATGTGGATCTCACTGAGTTTATCCTACAAGAATTTATTGAGCTCTTGAATGTATAGATTCAAATCTTTCCTCAAATTTGGAAAGCTTTCTGTGACTATTTCACTATTTCTTCAAATATTCTTTTTTTTCCCTCCTTCTGGCATTCCCATTATGTGTGTGTTGATATGATTTATTGGGGTCCTACAGGTCTTTTAGGTTCTGTCCACTTTTCTTTATTCTATTTTTCTGCTTCTCATTTTGGTTAATCTCAATGGACTTGTCTTCAATTTAATAAATTCTTTATTCTGCTTGCTTAAATCTGCTATTGCACCCATCTAGTGAATTTTTAATTTAGTTATTGTAATTTTCAAGTCCAGAATTTTTATTTTGGTCTCTTTTTATGATTTCTCTCTTTTATTGATATTCTTGATTTGGTGAGACAAATGTTATATTGGTTTGCTCTAGTTTTTTGTTCATGGTTTATTTTTTTTCTCATTGAGCATATTTAAGACAGTTTCTCTTCTTTTTCTTATGCCTGTGTATGAGACATACTTCTTATTTCTATGCATACCTCATAATTTTTGGTTAAACGTGGACATTTTGAATATTATAATGAAGAAACTGTGGGATTCAGTTTCTCCCCCTCCCTGAGGTTTGTGGGACCTTTAGGATGAAATGAGTCCGTCGGGATGAAATGAAAGGACACTAAACAGTGACTCCTTGTGGTGGTGCTGTTGCTTTTTAGTGATTCCAGACAAATTTCATAGTCTGAAGTTTTTGTTGCTTGTGGTTACTAAAGTCTCTGTTGATTAGCTTGGTGGTCATCTAGTGATTCAACAGAAATTTCCTTAATTGCCTGGAATGGAAAAACTTCATTCTTTGCAGGTGGAGTCTGTGTGTGTGTTGTAGCATGCCTTCAACAGTCAAGTAGGCACTTTGCAATGCTACTTTAATATTGGTATTCTGCTTGCACAGAGACTGAAGGTCAGCAGAGGTAAGAGTTAAGGGCCTTCTCAGGTCTTTTCTGAGCATGCATTCAGTCTTTGACTTGTTTGAGACTTTCTAGATTCCCAGGCATATGTGAGAACTTTTCAAAGTAAGCTCTTATTCCAGTGAGACATCTCACTACCTAGCCTTCCCTCCAATGCTTTTGGTGTGTCTGTTGATTCCTCAACTATCATTCCTTCTCTCAGGTGGCTGAGGATAATCCATTTGTCTTTAAATGTTTTTGACAAATGCTCATAAGTAGCCACCACCCTGTCCTGGGAAAGTTCTGAGTTATGTGAAATAAAAGCAACTTTGCACCTATCTTTCAGGAAATCACAAGACAGGCTGAAACAAACAACTATAATTCTTTGAGAACAAAGTCTGATCTGCTTCTTCCAGTACCATGGAGCCCCATGGGGAACATGGGCTGCCATTTTCCAGACCACTGCTGAACTAAAGAGGGAGGGATGAGGCTGGGGTGAGTTAAAATGTCACAGAGCTCTCTTACTGAGATTCAGTCACCTTCTTCTTGATTGAGTTGTTCACCTCATTCCTGCAAATCTTTGACTAATTTCTAAGGTTCTGATAAAGTTGATTCTAACAGTTTGGGATAATTTATTTGCTGTTTTTGTGGGGGGACAGGCCCTTATTGTTCCTTAGTCTGCTATTTCACTGAAGTCACCAGAAAGGGTTTTACTTGCTGGTTGTTACATGCTTCTGACAGGCTTTGCTGGAGCATGCACAGCTTCTTTCGTGCCCATGCTACACTCATCTCAAGTACCCAGGTCCTGTAGTGCTTGGCAGCCAGCAGCACCCAGTGGTTGGGTGATTCCTGCACCAACTCTCTGGGGTGGGTTTGTGTCAGAGCATCTGGTGATGTACCTTCTTGTGAACATCTGTCCTCAACACCCTAGAATGTGGATTTCCAGCAATTTCCATTGACATATCATTACAACAACTTCTTTTCTGTTCAGTGTACCATCTTGTTCCCTCTCCAACAGGGCCTGATTCTCAGCTCAGGGTGGGTCTTCCTGGGCAACCTCTCTTATTTCAAGTGGTAGGGGCTGCTCCCTTACATCTGCTATTGTTACATTCTTTGGAGTTCTCTCTACTTACTAGCCAATACCTTGATAATCCAATTCCTTGTTATAGTTGAAAATTATTTATATTAAACTTTCCTTGTTTAAATTATCACATGGCTTGTCTCTTCTGATTATTCCCAGAATGATAATCAGAGGAACAAAACAGACTATTATATGTTGGGGTGTTGATCTATTTTTATCGATTTTGGGAGGAATCCTCTCTGCCTCTTGGGCATGAATGCTTGTTTCCTTCCCCAGATTAGGGAAGTTCTCAGCTATGGTTTCCTCAAAAATACCCTTTGGTCCCCACCCCACCCCCTGGGGGTCCCCAATAATTCTGACATTGGTTTGTTTCAGGGGATCATTAACTTCTCAAAACCTTTCTTCATGGGCTATTAGTTGTTGTTCTCTCTTTTCCTCAACTTCCTTCCTTTCCTCTAGATCACTTATTCTCTCTTCTGCCTCATTTACCCTAGCTGTTAGAGCATCCAATTTAGACTGCATCTCATTCATAGCATTTTTAAGTTTGGCCTGATTAGATCTCATTTCCACCTTTGCAGCATGCCTGTAGAGAGTCCATATTGTCATTATTCTTTTTTCAAGCCTAGCTCTTAATTTTATAATTGCTACCCTGAATTCCATCTCTGACATCTTACTTACATCCATATTGATTAGCTCTGTGGCAGAGAACATTGCCTCTGGTTCTTTCTTTTGTTGTGAATTCCTCCTAGTCATTTTGAGAGTCCATATTGTCATTATTCTTTTTTCAAGCCTAGCTTTTAATTTTATAATTGCTACCCTGAATTCCATCTCTGACATCTTACTTACATCCACATTGATTAGCTCTGTGGCAGAGAACATTGCCTCTGGTTCTTTCTTTTGTTGTGAATTCCTCCTAGTCATTTTGCCAGAGAAGGATGGGTGAATGAGAGAGCAGAGTTCAAAATATCAAGTCAAACTCTCTCTTTTCACAGATGACATGATACTTTATGTGAAAAACCCAAAAGACTCCACCCCAAAAATGCTAGAACTCATACAGCAATTCAGCAATGTGGCAGGATACAAAATCAATGCACAGAAATCAGTTGCATTTCTATACAGTATCAATGTGACTGAAGAAAGAGAAATGAAGGAATTGATCCCATTTACAATTACACCAAAACCCAGAAGATACCTAGGAATAAAGCTAACTGAAGAGGTAAAGAATCTGTACTCTAGAAACTACAGAAGAGTTACAAAAGAAACTGAGAAAGACACAAAGCGATGGAAAAGCATTCCATGGTCATGGATTGGAAGAATAAACATTGTTAAAATGTCTCTGCTGCCCAGAGAAATCTATACATTCATTGCAATCCCTATCAAAATACCATCAACAGGGCACCTGGGTGGCTCAGTCAGTTAAGCATCTGCCTTTGGCTCAGGTCATGATCTCGGAGTTCTGGGATCAAGTCCCACTTTGGGCTCCCTGCTAGGCAGGGAGTCTGCTTCTCCCTCTGCCCTTCATCCTGCTCATGCTTTCTCTCTCTCAATTAAATAAGTAAAAAAAAAAAAAAAATACCAACAACATTTTTTACAGAGCTGGAACAAACAATCCTAGGATTTGTGTGGAACCAGAAAAGACCCCGATTTGCCAGGGGAATGTTGAAAATAAAACCAAGGCTGAGAGCATCACAATGCTTGACTTCAAGCTATATTACAAAGCTGTGATCATCAAGAAAGCATGGTACTGGCACAAAAACGGACACATAGATCAATGGAGTAGAATGGAGACCCCAGAAATGGACCCTCGACTCTACGGTGAACTAATCTTTGACAAGCAGGAAAGAATATCCAATGGAAAAAAGACAGTCTCTTCAAGAAATGGTGCTGGGAAAATTGGACAGCCACAAGTAGAAGAATGAAACTTGACCATTCTCTTACACCGTACACAAAGATAAACTCAAAATGGATGAAAGACCTAAATGTGAGACAGGGATTCATCAAAATTCTAGAGGAGAACACAGGCAGTAACCTCTCTGACCATGGCTGCAGCAACTTCTTGGAAGACATATCTCTAAAGGTAAGGGAAACACAGGCAAAAATGAACTATTGGGACTTCATCAAGATAAAAAGCTTCTGTACAGTAAAGAAAAGTCAACAAAACTAAAAGGCAACCTATGAGATGGGAGAAGATATTTGCAAATGACATAACAGATAAAGGGCTGGTATTCAAGATCTATAAAGAACTTATCCCCAAACTCAACACCCAAAAAACAAATAACCCAGTCAAGAAATGGGCTAAAGACATGAACAGACACTTCTCCAAAGCAGATATACAAATGGCCAACAGACACATGAAAAAATGCTCCACATCACTTGCCATAGGGAAATACAAATCAAAACCACAATGGGATATCACCTTACACCAGCTAGAATGGCTAAAATTAACAAGACAGAGAACAACAAATGTTGGTGAGGATGTGTAGAAAGGGGAACCCTCTGGGGTGCCTGGGTGGCTCAGCCATTAAGTGTCTGCCTTTGGCTGAGGTCATGATCCCAGGGTCCTGGGATTGAGCCCCGCATTGGGCACCCTGCTCAGCTGGAAGACTGCTTCTCCCTCTCACACTCCGCTTGCTTGTGTTCCCTCTCTCACTGTCTCTCTCTGTCAAATAATAAAATATAAAAGAAAAGAAAAGATAAGAAAAGAAGAGAAAGGGGAACCCTCTTACACTGTTGGTGGGAATGCAAGCTGGTACAGCAACTCTGGAAAACAGTTTGGAGGTTCCTCAAGATGTTAAAAATAGAGCTATCCTATGACCCAGCAATTGCACTGCTGGGTATTTACCCCAAAGATACAGATGTAGTGAAGAAAAAGGGGCATGTGTACCCCAATATTCATAGCAGCAATGTCCACAATAGCCAAACTGTGGAGGGAGCTGAGATATCCTTCAACAGATGAATGGATAAAGAAGATGTGATTCCTATATACAATGGGCTATTACTTAGCCATCAGAGAAGATGAATACCTACTATTTATATTGACATGGATGGAACTGGAGGGTATTATGCTAAGTGAAATAAGTCAAGCAGAGAAAGACAATTATCATACGCTTTCACTCATATGTGGAATATAAAGTATAGTGCAGAGGATCATAAGGGAAGGGAGGGAAAACTGAATGGGAAGAAATCAGAGAGGGAGATAAACCATGAGAGACTTTGGACTCCGAGAAACAAACTGAAGGTTGTGGAAAGGGAGGTGGTTGGGGGGATGGGGTAACTGGGTAATGGGCATTAAGGAGGGCATGTGATGTGATGAGCACTGGGTGTTACACACAACTTATGAATCATTGAACACGACATCAAAAACTAATGATGTACTATATGTTAGCTAATTGAATTTAAATTAAAAAAATAAAACTAAATAAGATTTTATTTGAAAAAAGCATACTAGAAATTGGTATGAACAAAGGATTTAGTAAAATTCACAAAATGAATTTTGCTAGTGTTGTGAGCTATATTAAAAATTAAAAAAAATTTAAATAGAAGTGATAATGCTTTAAAAATAATAATGACTCATAAGTAAAATTCCAAATTACTTCAGTAAAATCCAGTGTTCTGGTTATCTACTCTTTTTAACAAACCACCATAAACATAGTGGCATAAAATAATATCTATTTTATCACTCTCATAGGTTCTGTGGGTCAGGAATTCAAGAGCAGTACAGTGGAGTAGAGCGCAGTGGCTTCCTTCTCAAACAGGTGAAAGTAATCATGTGGCTAGGGACTGCAATCAGTGGAAGGAATCTTCACTCATATGTCTGCTCCTGAGCTGTCACGGTTTTAAGACTGGGCCTAGCTGGGAGTGTTGACTAGAGGACCTACCTAAGGCCTCTTCATGTGGTTTTAGACTTCTCACTGCATGGCAGCTGGATTCTTAGAGGGAAGGAAACATTCCAAGACATGCAGGCAGGTGCTGAATGGTCTTTTCTGGCCTAGACTTCTTCTGTTGCATTCTATTGATTGTCAGTGGATCACCAAGGCCACTCAGATTCAGCGGGGGGGGGGGGGGGGGGCAGTTTAATTACATTTAATCCTTGGTGAGGAATTGTCAATGTTACATTACAACAGAGCCTGTGGAATGGAGATGTGTGGTCCTCTTTGTAATGTGTTGTACCCAGTGAGATTTTTGTTTGCCTGAGAAAATCTTTATTTCTGCTTTACTTTTGAAGGATAATTTCACAGGGTCTAGAATTCTGGGTTGTTGTTTTCTGTCTCTTAACTGTTTAAATATTTCACTCCTCTCTTTTCTTTCTTGCATGTTTTCTCAGGTGAAGTCAGATGTAATTCTTGTCTTTGTTCCTCTATAGAGAGGGTGTTTTATCCCCCTCTGATTTCTTTCATTATTTTTTCTTTATCTTTGATTTTTGGTAGTTTGAAAATGATATGCCTAGATGTAGTTTTTGGGGCATTCATTCTTTTTGGTATTTTCTGAGCTTCCTGGATGTGGTTTGGTGTTTGAAGTTCATTTGGGGGAAATTTTGTCATTATTGTTTCAAATATTTCTTCCTTTCTTTCTTCTTGTAATCCCATTATGTGTATGTTATACCTTTTGTAGTGGTCTCACAGACTGGTTATTCTGTTCTTTTTTTTTTTTTTTTTTTTAGTCTTTGTTCCCTTTGCTTTTCAGTTTTTGAGGATTCTATTGATCTATTCTCAAGCTCAGAGATTCTTTCCTCTGCCATACCCGATCCAATAAGTCCATCAGAGTCATCCTTCCTTCTGTTACAGTGCTGTTGCTGTTTTTAATTTCTAGCATCTCTTTTTGTTTTCTTCTTAGTATTTCTGTTTCTCTGCTTACATTGCCTATCTGCTCTTGCATGATGTCTACTTTGTCTATTAGAGCTCTGAGCCTATTATTCATAATTGTTTAAAATTCCGAGTCTGATAATTCCAACTACCCTGCCATGTCTGGGCCTGATGCGTGCTTTGCCTCTTTAAACTGTGTGTTTTGCTTTTTATATGACTTGTAGTTTTTTGTTGATAGCTGGACATGATGGATTAGGCAAAAACCAAAAAACCAAAAAACCAAAAAACAAAAACACAACAACAACAACAAACACCTCCCCAAACTGCTATATATAGACCTTAGTAATGTGGTGGTGGGTTGTGGGGGGAGGAGAAGTGTTCTATAGTACTGTGATTAGATCTCAGTGTTTTAGTGCCATGAGACTGTGAACTTCACAAGTGTCTTTCAGTTTTTTTCTTCCTTCTTACAGGACAGGATGGTTATTTCAGAGAATTAACCAATTCTCCTGCCCAATCGGCTATCCCTGGGGCAGTAGACTTAGCTCTGTGTGCCTCCAGCCAATGTGGAGGCAACTTGGGTTCTGTCCATGTACCTGTGTGTCCTCTGAGACCTGTCAATTGGTAATAACATCTTGCCTGCCCAGTGTCTTGTTCACAGTCACTAGCTTTGCTTTGGAGAAATGTCAAGAATGGATTTGCCTTTCAGAGTGAAGATGACAGAACTAACTAAAAGTCCATGCACAGGATTTCAGGTGTGGGAATTGAGGTCACATTTGGGGCTTACAGTTTTGGGGATGACTATTGACAGCTGACTTCTGCCTTTCTCATAGCCCTTGCGATAGGAACTATTTCTTGGTTGGCTAGTATGGCTCTGAGGCTTCCAATACATCTGGTCTGACACCTTTTAGTTGTGTGAAGTTTATTTCCTTTGCCTCAGAGTAGCTGTTGTCCCCAGGTCTGACTTCTTGAAACGAATCCTCTCTGTTCAGTTTCCCTTAGCTTCTGCCCTTCAGACCACACATTGCAGTAAGGTAACCTTTGAGCTTGCCAATAGTTACCAAAGCCATGGTTGAATCTTCATAGTCATTCACAGAGGACTTTAGCACCCTAACTTGACATCCTAAACATCATATATGATGCATGTAGACATAGCTAATTTACCCACTTTACCCAAGTCTTGCCAGAGCTAGAAGGAACTCATTCTGGACATCTTTATCTTCAGGACCTGAGTGATATGTTTGGTTTCCTCTTTGGTATTCAGAGATTGCTGTGTAGCCCTTCTGAATATAAAATCCCCTTCGTCACTGTTAGTCCCATCCTGGAGCAGATGGTCATCATGGAAGCTAAATGGGGATTCAGAGTATTGCTGCAGCTGAGCAGAGAGGACCAACATAGAACCTTCGAGTCTGGCAATTTTCTCCTTTTTCTCAGTTCTTTCCAAGTTGCTGAGTTTCCCTCAACCCTGAATCAAGACTGTGAAGTATGCATCCTCAAAGATAGCCCAGAGATCAGGAGAATGGTCCCCCTCTACCAGGCATATTTTACTGATTGTTTATGTGTCCTGGATTTGACACCTGAACTCTGCCTCTGAGGGTTTGATTTCTGTTTTTCCCTCTCCTAGTATGTCATCATTGTGAACCCACTGTTTCTGTCCCCTCCCGTAATCTCTGTGTCCCTGCATCTCCCTTTTACCACTATGATCAAGTCCATATAACTGTAGAGAAGATTATGGAAACAGGGAAGAGCCACAGTCCACAATGGCCTGCCTGCCCTCCCTGCCTGCAGTGACAGAGACAGTGACAGAAGTGACCAGCAGAGGTGTCCTTCAATTCTGACACAAGCTGGGATTCTGCTATAGCCTTTTTTGGCATAGAGATTCAACAGGGCTCCTTCTGACATGAAGCACCCAGAATATCACTTCAGGTGAGCAGCATGAGGCCCAATGAGTTCATCCCTCATAGATCCCCACTATCTGCGAATCACTGCTAGCCCTCAAGTGTTTGTCTATCTTGTCAAGTTTCCGCAATTCCTCGTTGTTTTATATGCTCATCTACTTATTTGTAATATAATCATGTAGATATTTATTGTTAAACAAACGTTACTGAGTACCAGTTAGATTCTGCACTTCTGTAACTTGCCCCGGGACTGCTGCCCCAAGCAAGACATAGCCCCTGCTCTCCAAGGACTGACACAGTAATGGGATTTCCAGTGCAAGGGAGTCAGTGCAATGTCACAACTAGTAAAGTGACTCGATAGGAAAGAAAGGAGGACATGCCATGCTGCCTTACAGAATTTAGGGATGGCTTCATAGAAAATAGGTTGCTTGGACTGAATTTATGTGAATAAATAGGAATGTACAGCTTCAGTTCTTTGCTAATTGTCCTCTGCTTCATGGCCAGAGAACTAAATATAGCTTCACTTAGGTTCTTGGGAATAAAGTCTGTTCTGCTTTTCCTCTAAGATTCACTGGGGGACCTCTCGTTGACTTTAGCAATTAATTTTTTAGAAATAGCCCTAGGCTTTTGCTCTGAACTCACAAATCACACAGCATAAAGAGGCAGGTTGTACTCAGGTACTTGTGTGTCTGCTCTCTCTCTTACGCTTTGTATTTAGCTATATCCTCCAGTGCTCTGCTGACACTACTATCAAAGTGGTGGGTGACCTTCCACAAACGGACAGCTGTTCTCTGACTCCTCAGCTGAAAACCAAGACATGGGCTGAAACTTGCAGCAGTAAGACAGAAACTTAACTTTCTCACTGTGTAGAATGTCAAGCACTGAAATGTCATTTGTTGTAATTATGGGATTCTCCTGGAAGTCTGAATAAAAATATGTTACTGTTACTTGCAGTTAAAAGTGGATTTGAATGTGGAAGGAAAACAGACTGGGAGTTATGTTCCTATCTGTCATTTCAGATTTTGTAACTGCCATGTTCAGAGATTTGTAGTCATCACTGATTCATAAAAAAGGCACTAGGAGTGATCTATAGATGCACAATCTGCAGGAGCTGAGTCTTTCCTGACTCTTTTTATGTAGAAATACATGTGAACCTCTCCCTTATGTAGAAAAATACAATTCTTTCAGGCCATGTCTGCCTCTTAAGACAAACATATAGATGCAAACACATCCAGTGTCAGGTTGTTTGTTTTAGTGTTCAAGAAGTGAATCACATGGAGAAGGTTAAACAGAACACCTATTTAATTGTCTTTCTTGTTAATATGGGGGTTTCAGGAACACTGAATCATCATGACTTCATGGTGAGAGATAACCAGCAAAAATTTGAGGTAGAGAAACAGATTCATGTGGGCAAAGTAAAAAGGAGAGGCCATAATCTCATATTCAGCAGTCTTTGTTATAAATGTTACTAATAATGATAACTACAATTGATTTACGATGATGTATATGAGATAACCTTTGAAATTTTGTCCACCATCTTAAATGTATGATTTTATTCCATGGATTAAATGGACTAAGGGTTTTAACCTCAGAAGTGAGAAGATGACATCTATGTTAGGAAAAACCTCTGGCTACAGGGTAGAGACTGGTTTGAAGGGTATGAAATCAAAGCCAGAGAGACTTAAGGAAATAATCTAGATGGTGGAAGTTAGGAGTGTGCACTAGGCAGTGACACTGTAGGGTGAGAAGAATGAGTGGGTAAAAAGAGCCAACAGGGGTTAAACTGTAGTCAACAGGAACTAGTAACAAGTAAAAGGGGGGAGAGATAAGAATGAGTAAGTTTCTACATTGGGTTGAATAGGTACATACAGTGATTTAACTAGAAAAACTATGAGCATGAAGGAGATAGAGTGGATTTGGGATGAACAGGCAAGTTAATTCAGTCTTGAATTCATCGGGCATGTGGTATAGATATTTCAGTATAGATAAATGCAAAATGCATCTGGGTTGCAGAAAGGCATTTGATTCAGAGACCTGGAGTATTTGACTCAGAAACCTTGGAAGAAATGAAAGTATATAAATGGTTAAAGTATTATAAATGGATGAACTCCATCAGAGATAACATACAGAACAGGGAAGGGAGGAGAGGATGGGCTCCCGGAATCAACAACATATGAGGGAGAGGTAGATGGAGAAAGCGGTGGGATGGGAGACAAAGGAGGAACAACTGTAGGTTGCTGTGTTATGGAAACTGAGGGAGAATACTTTACAAGAGAACAGATTGATTTACAGTGTTTAGTCATGGCAAGAGGGGATACAGAGGATCCTTTCAAGTGGACGTTCCCAATGAGAAGTAACTGCATGGTAGAGCTTAACATCTCTCTAAAGCCAGCATGCTTACTCTTATCTGTAAATGAAACCAGACCTGTTGTAATTCAGACATGTGGATGTCTCACCTTAAAGACATTATCTCAAGAAAAGGGGATTCTCTTCTTTGTATCTCACTTTCTTTGCTTGTGTTTCACTTTCAGCGTCTTTCTTCTCATGAAGATGGTAGCCAGATCTAGACACTGGGATAATCTGCCAGGAATGGAGAGATCCGGATTTTGGTTTCTTTTCTTTCTTCTTTGTCCAAGCCATTGACGATGGCCCTTAATAACTCTAGCTGGAGGCCACTCCAGCCTTCTTTTTTCCTGATGGGCATCCCCGGTTTGGAGGAAAGCCAGCACTGGATAGCATTGCCACTGTGTGTCCTTTATCTCGTTGCTGTAATGGGCAATGTCAGCATCCTCTTCATCATCTGGACTGACCCATCCTTGCACCAGCCTATGTACCTCTTTCTGGCCATGCTGTCTGGCATTGACCTGGTGCTGGCCTCCTCCACTGCGCCCAAAACCCTTGCGGTGCTCCTGGTTCATGCCCATGAGATTGGGTACGCTGTCTGCCTGATCCAGATGTTCTTCATCCATGCGTTCTCTTCCATGGAGTCGGGTGTGCTTGTGGCCATGGCTCTGGATCGCTATGTAGCCATTTGTCACCCTCTGCACCATTCTACCATCTTGCATCCGGGGATCATAGGGCGCATTGGGATGGCAGTGCTGGTGCGGGGGTTGGTCCTCCTCCTCCCCTTCCCTATCCTGTTGCAGAGACTCATCTTCTGCCAGGCCACCATCATAGGCCATGCCTACTGTGAACATATGGCTGTGGTAAAACTTGCCTGCTCAGAAACCACAGTGAACCGAGCTTACGGGTTGGCAGTGGCCCTGCTTGTGGTTGGGCTAGATGTTGTGGCCATTGCTATTTCCTATACCCTCATCCTCCAGACTGTGCTGAAGGTACCTGGGGGTGAGGCCCGACTTAAGGCCTTTAGCACATGTGGGTCTCATATTTGTGTCATCCTGATCTTCTATGTTCCTGGAATGTTCTCCTTCTTCACTCATCGCTTTGGCCACCATGTACCCCATCACGTCCATGTTCTTCTGGCCACACTGTACCTCCTTGTGCCAGCAGCACTCAACCCTCTTGTCTATGGGGTGAAGACTCGGCAGATCCGCCAGCGAGTACTTAGGGTTTTCTCCATTAAAGGATAGATCTGAACACATCCCAGTTATTTTCTTCTGAGTCTCCTGCTAAAGGTATTGCCAGGAGCCCCTGGCTGATCAAGGCTATGTGGCTAGAGATCATTCCACAGTGAGGAATCCTTCTAGTCCTATTAGTCTTATGGCAAAGAACACCTCTGGACATTTGGCTCCATCACTAATTTGATGGAGTTGTGATTATTTTGCTATGCTTTCTTTTGCTTATGATAACTGGAGTTGTGATTATTTTGGAGTTGTGATTATTTGGCTGTGCTTTCTTTTGCTTATGATCCCAACATTTCTCTATTCCTGTATTGAGGGGACTTGAGGACTGGAGAAAAGATATAGCATTGCATATGCCATTTTTTTCTGGCTTCGCCTAATGACTGTACAACATCATCTGGTAAGGAAATGGGAAGTCCTAACCTTTGCTTGGTTTGGTTTTGGAGTGTCTTCACACCCTTGAAGTTAGTGCTATGAGTTCTAGGTCACTCAGCTTCTGTGTAGCAACAGAGTCTCTCATAGCATTTCATACTGCCAATATGTCAGAAAACACTTCTTGTTACAATATGACTGTTAGCCATGTATTTAAATTAACTTAATTGGTGAGACACTATAATAGGTTCTTAGAAAAATTAGATACAAAAACTATTTTCAAGGAAGAAATATATATTGCAGAGTGGATTTCTTTTTAAAAAGGTCTGTTTGCATTTTTAATTTATTCATATTTTTTATTAGGATAAAGAAGGAATAAGACCAGTATTGAATATATGTATGTTTTATAAGTCTTAATTTAACAAAGCAAAACACCCAGGTAATTATTATCTAATAACTATAAAATGTGCTGGAGTCTGGTACTGGTAAACACAGCTTTATTCATACGTGTAGAAGTAGTTTTGACACTTGAAAGAATAATTTCTCTTTCTGAAATGCGGATATGGAATTATATCAATTAGATGCCCCCCCCCCCATTTCGAGTACTAGGAACTGGGTAAAGCTTACAAGAGGATTGTCATAATTGGTATACTGCATCCTGTTTGTTGGATGTTGCCCTAAAATCTGGCTTAACTCTTTTGTGTTCCTAAGTAGTAACACATTTTCTTCAGTCCTGGAAGATACCAAGTCATTGCTGCAGTGTGGTAGGGTGCTCTCGTGTTGAGAGAGTCCTATCTTGGGATTCCATAGTGGTTGAAAGCGGGGAATGGATGGGTTAGTGTTCCAGTTTCTTCTTTCTTGGTAAATTTTACTCCTAATAAGTAGTTTTCAGGTACTGAGATGGAGTATGAAGTCTTCAGTTTGGCACACATGGGTTAATTAGGGAGGAGTCACATGAGTTCTTACTGCAGGAGCAATTACAGGTTCTCATCACCTTGGTTGTAGGCCTAGGACTTGAACTCTGGTGAGTTGTCCTGGGGAAGCCCAGGCTGTGGTGTATGTTGTATCACATCCACGGGAAAACTGTCTTGGCTCTAGAGGTAGTTAGGTTAGGGAGGTTATTCAAAGTAGTGGTTTGTTCTCTCCTTCCATTTACACCACTTGCTGATGTGGGTATGATGTGGGTCTGATGGTGGGATCTGAAGAGCTTCCTTGGATCACAAGATGGAAACGTGTGCTGAAGCTGGTAGAGCAACACTGTAGAAGAGCCTGTGTCCCTGATACCGTCTGGGCCACCAACTCCGACTTAAACCTGGGACAGAAGCTCGTATCTGGGCTAAGCCACTATGTTTGGGGGAAGCTTTTTGCAGCTGACTAACCTATAGCCTAAGCAGTAGATGTTTTTCATCTCAGATCATCCAAGTGGGATATGTCTTCTGCCTGAAGGATGTCTTTTAGAATTTCCTTTTGAAAAGGCTCTCAGTTCTTGTTTGTTTAAAAATCTGTTTATTTTATCCTCAAATTTACTGCCAGAAAATGTTTATATCATTTTCTTGCTGTTTTATGTTCTACCGTGGCTATCGTATATCTCCATAAATCCCGTTTCATTCTTAGCAGTGTTTATTTGTGCCTTTCCTGATTTCCTTGCTTGTTCACGTTAAACAGTTATCAATAGTATGAAAATATTTAAATGTTTAAACTTACAGCCATTTAACTTAATGGTAGCACTGGCTTTTTGGCTTTCACTTCTCTTGCCGCGTTTTGCACAGAGAGGACTGTACTGAACCAGCTGCTCTGGCAATACAAGAACAGTTCCCCCATCAGTTCACTAAAGGATTGCTTTCAATTTCTGCTATCAGTTCTAATGATTCTAAATGGGATTATTTCCTGAATCTCTCTTTTTTAAATATTTTATTATGTTATGTTAGTCACCATACAGTACATCCTTAGTTTTTGATGTAGTGTTCCATGGTTCATTGTTTGCGTATAGCACCCAGTGCTCCATGCAATACGTGCCCTCCCTAATACCCATCACTGGCTTATCCCATCCCCCACCCCCTCCCCTCTGAGGCCCTCAGTTTGTTTCCCAGAGTCCATAGTCTCTCATGGTTCATTCCCCCTTCTGTTTACCCCCCTTCATTCTTCCCTTCCTTCTCCTACCGATCTTCCTGCTATTTCTTATGTTCCATAAATGAATGAAACCATATGATAATTGTCTTTCTCTACTTGACTTATTTCACTTAATAAGAACATTTCTCACATCTGCATCAAGCTTTATCTTTTCCCGGTCCTTTCCCTAACTTATAATTCTGCCGTCCACACATACATACCTACATTGGTTTAGAGATTTCTTCATTCTGGTTTTTCTATAAAGTCAGTGAAGTTGATTTATAAACTCCAGAAATATTTGAAAGTATATGACCCAAGCCTAGAACACTTTCCCATATTCTAGAAATTTTACTGTATTATTATTATCTTTGTATCTCTTTAGTCATTAGATTTCAAACTATATTACAAAGCTAATAGTTTTATAATAGTAATAGTAATAGTTCTGATAGTAATCAAAACAATGTGGTATTGGCATAAAAGCTGACCCACAGATCAGTGGATCAGAATAGAAATAAACTCATGCATATATATTCACAATTTATTAGGGCAAAGCAACTACAAATATGCAGTGGGAGAAGGATTATCTCTTCAATATATGGTGTTGGGAAAACTGGATATCCATATGGAAAAGAATGAAATTGGACTTAATCTTACACCATACACAATAATCAACTCAAAATGGATTAAAGACCTGAATGTAAGACCTGAAACCATAAACTCTTCAAAGGAGACATAAGAGGTAAACTTTTTGACACTGGTCTTCTTAATGATTTTTTGGATTTGGTATCATAAGAAAAAGCATCAAAGGCCCAAATAAACAAGTGGCAGAACATCAAACTACAAAGCTTCTGCATAGAAAGGAAACCATCAACAAAGTCAAAGAGCAGTCTATGGAACTGGAGAAAATATTTATAAATCATATATCTGATAAAGGATTAATATCCAAATCATAGGGATATTATACAAGTTAAGAAGATCTTATACAAATTAATAGCAAAAAACCAAACAGTCCAATTAAAAATGGGCAGAGGAACTGAATAGACGTTTTTCCATAAAAGATGTACAATTGGCCAACAGGTGCATGAAAAAATACTCAACATCACTGATCATCAGGGAAATGCAAGCCAAAACCACAATGAGGTATCACCTCTTAACTGTTAGAATGACTATCATCAAGAAGACAAGAGATAACAAGTATTGGTGAGACTGTGGAGAAAAGGAAACTTTTCAAAAAAAGATTTTATTTATTTATTTGTCGGAGAGAAAGAGAGGGAGAGAAAGCAAGCACAAGCAGGGGGAGCAGCAGAAGCAGAGGGAGAAGCAGGTTCCCCACTGAGGAAAGAGCCTGATGGATCCCAGGACCCTGGGATCATGACCTGAGGTGAACGGAGATGCTTAACCAACTAAGCCACCCAGGTGTCCCAGAAAAGGAAACTCTTGTGGACTGTTAATGGGAATATAAATTGATGCTGCTACTATGGAAAGCACCATAGAGGTTCCTCAAAACAGTGAAAGTAGAACTACCATACAATTCAGCAATCCCACTTCTAGGTATATATTCAAAGGAAATGAAATTAGTATCTCAAAGAGATATTTGCATCCCTGGGTTCATTGCAGCATAATTTACAATAGCAAGACATGGAAATAGCCTAAGTGTTTTTCAACAGATGAATGCATAACAAATTAATGAATAACAAAGTGTGAGATTATATATATATTATATATATATATATAGTATATTGTAGAATATATATATGTATATGGTATATATATATATAGTATATTGTAGAATATATATATGGTATATTGTAGAATATATATATTGAATATATATATTGATTATATACATATATATATTCATACACACATGTACAATAGAATATTATTCAACCATGAAAAGGAAATCCAGTCATTTGCAACAACATGGATGGACCTTGAGAGCATTATGCTAAGTGAAATAAGTTAGAGAAAGATAAATACTGTATGTAAAGATAAATACTGTATGTAAAATCTTAAAAAAAACCAAACTCATGGAAACAGAGAACAAATTAGTGGTGTCCACAGGCAGGGTATGGGGGTGGGGGAAATGGGTGAAGGTGGTCAAAGGTACAAACTTCCAGTTATAAGATAACTTCTAAAGATGTGAAAAAAAAGGGAACTTTGAGAGAAGTAAATCATGTTGTCAGTCCAACATCTTGAATCAAAACTATTACAATTGTCGCTAAATTTTGTGATTTTACTTTGTTGTATGTACTCCATGCTAGACCAGACTCCAAGAAGGCAGGAGTCTTATATATTTCATTTACTTTTCAATACCCAGTGTCTGACTTACTCGTCAGCACAACAAACATCCTCAATAATTCTTTGTGATACTAGATTCAGTTAATGCACAAACTTGATATAATGAGTGCTCTCTTTTTCCTTTTATTAAATTTTAATGTGATTTTCTGTTTAGGACTAGTGGAACCAATTTTCCATCCAAGAATTAGCTGCTCCTCATCTGAGAAAGACAGGGTGCCTCCCTAAGAGTTGAAGCTTAGTAGTGCTCTTGGAGATTGAAAGTGCAGATTTCTCACTGTTTCACCCCTCTGCATTCCTAGCAGTAGAGAATGCTCACAAGGAATTAAAGAGGGAGTAGAGTGAAAATAGTTGAACCCAGTAAATTGCATATGCATGGCTCTCTGGTACATCATTATTGGAAAATGAAGGTGGGATCTGAAGACAAAGAGGAGGCCATCAATTTCATTCCCTTAATTTTATGTCTTAAAACCCCAATACACTCCCTTTCTGTACCCAGATATGGTGAGATTTTGTTTGAAAATTTGGTTACAATACAATTACCCAGTAATTTGTAAGGAGAATTTGGAGCTGTAGCAGAATGTACAACAGTATGGAGGTTCCTCAAAAAGTTAAAAATAGAACTACCCTATGACCTGGCAGTTGCACTACTAGGTATTTATGCACAGAATACAAAAATATTGATTTGAAGGGTCATATGGACCCAGATGTTTATAGCAGCATTATCAAAAGTAGCCAAATTATGGAAGGAGCCCAAATGTCCATTGACTGATGAATGGATAAAGAAGATGTGGTATATATGTAATGGAATATTACTCAGCTATATAAAAAAATGAAGTCTTGGCATTTGCAATGACATGGATGGAGCTAGAGTGTATTATGCTAAGTGAAATAAGTCAGAGAATGACAAATACCATATGATTTCACTTATATGTGGAATTTAAGAAACAAAGCAGATGAACATAGGGGGAGGGGGAAAAGGGAGTGAGGCAAACCATAAGAGACTGTTAACTAGAGAGAACAAAATGAAGGTTGATGGAGGGGAGGTGGGTGAGGGATGGGCTAGGTGGGTGATGGGTATTAAGGAGGGCATTTATTGTCATGAGCACTGGGTGTTATATGTAAGTCATGAATCACTAAATTCTACTGAAACCAATATTACACTATGTGTTAACTAACTAGAATTTAGATAAAAATTTGAAAAAAATGCAAAAAGAATGGCTGTTTTTCAGATTTCTTTCTGTGAAAGAGATCATTGGCTCTTATACAGGTGAGTTTATGATACTTGGATACAAAGCAAAACAGAGTCCACTACTATACTTACAGATCCTCCAGACAGGCCGTGAAACGGATAGAACATATTTCCTATGTTTGAGATGCATTAACCCCACCCAGTGCTCCCAACCATCTCTGCCCTATTGTATTAGTGATCCTTCCTTTATGGAAAAACAAACAAGGGAGAGGAGAAGGGGGAAGATAGACCAGAAGTTTCACTCCTATTATTTCCCTCCTGTGGTGAGAAGGGCAAAAGCCTTCCTCCATGGAAGTGGAGTGGAAGAAATAAAGTTCTTCCCTAATAGATTGCAAGTGGCTCCTTTCACATTCTTTGGGTGAGACTGATAATGTTACATGGGAGTTGGAAAATGTGGGGAGATGGAGGACACTCTTTTTGTGTTGGCTCATAAATTATGTCTTAATAAATTTTGAAAGAATGAAAACTTATAGAGTGTATTCTCTAACCAACATAGTTATATTGAAACCAATAACAATAGGATGTCACGAAAAGCTCCAAACACTTGGAAATTAAATAACACACATCTAAATAATTAATGGCTCAAATAAGAAATTATACAGAATGTTAGAAAATATTTCAAATTAATTGATAATAACATATAGTAAAAGTTGTGGAATGCAAATAAAGAGAAATTAGAGGAAAAATTATACTTTTAAACACTTATATAGTATAAATTATTGATCTCTGTATCTAAATTATATATTTAGTATAAATTATCTAAGTTGCCAAGAATTTAGGAAAATAAAAATAAATTAAGCCTAAGGTAAACAAAAGTAAGGAATTAATTAAGATAAAAGTAGGATCAATAAAATAGAGAACAAAGAAAATCAAGATCTTGAAGTCAAATATTAGGAAAGAGCAATAAAATCAACAAAGCCCTAATAACACTTATCAAGAACAAATAGAAAAGGAGATGATATCATCAAGATGGTAACAGAAGTTGCCTGACGTTTGTCCCCTTCACAAGAAGACCAACTAGCAGCTATGTATAGACAAGACACCATTGTGAAAATTCCATAACAAAGGGGTGAGGCTGTAGCATCCTCCTGGACCACAGAGACCCAGAAAGACTGCATTAGAAGAGTAAGAGTGAGGTTTCGCTTTGCCTGCTTTGAACCTCTCCCAGGACAGCACGGCACTGCACTAAGTCCTAACCAGTTTCTCCAGTGATAAAGGAGAGCTCAGTATGGACATCCAGCTCCGTCAACATTGCAGGGTGCTTTCTGGGAGGCCCACTCAGGTCTTGCCTCATAGGGATCATGAGTTAATCTGCATGGCTTGACCACTGGGCATGAAAGAGAGATGGGAATGGGGATAAGGGTTTATCACAATCAGTGCTCAGATGCTGGAGGGCACCCTTCCTGCTGCAGTAGAACCTGAGTAGAGATCTCAGTCAGTGGTTGACCCCATCTGCAGAGCTGAGCTCATGGGTCCATCTGGCCAGTGAGCTCAGTTGGCAGTTCTGCCTGATTTGAGTCCCCAGTCAATAGGCATTACCAGCCTTGGAGTCTATTCTATGACCCCATCCAGGCAGGGAAACAAATTCACAGCCCCACTCACTGTTGAGCATAGGCTCTGGTTGTGCTTGACCAGGAAGCCTTGTCCTGGTCAAATGATAAAAAATGATTTTCAAAGAATGATGAAATGATAAAGTGAGAAAAAAATGATAAAAAACACTCCACCCTAAACAAACCAAAACCAGCAGCCCTGTGCAACTGTTGAACGTAGCCTCTAGCCTAGGCTACAGTCTCACTCAGCCTATGTTCCTGCCTGATTATTGAACACAGCCCATGGCCTTGCCTGTGCAGAGAGCCCAGCTAGTAACCCTGCCCAATCAAAGAGCATAGCTTGTAGACGTACCCAGCCAGGAAGCCTGGACAGTGGCTTCACCTGGTCACAGTAGCAAGCCTTGTGCCATTGCTGCTACCAGCTGACCTGTTCAGTACCCCAAGCTGAGCTGAATAGCAAACCTGTAGAGTATGGAAAGGAGACTGCTTACTCCAGTGCACAGATAGCAATGCAAGGATAAAAGGATCCCAAAGATTCAGGTAAACACAACACCACCAAAAGAATCTAATAAAACTCTAATAAGAAAATGGTGATGTAGGAACTGACAAGGAATTCAGAGTAGTCCTTTTAAAGAAGTTCGGTGAACTACAAGAACACATAGACATACAACCAAATAAAACTAGGTTAACAATGCATGAACAAAAGAAATATTAGCAAAGAAATGATTAAAAAAAAGAAACAGAGTCTTTTCTTCACTTTCTTTTTCTTCTTGTTTGGTAAAGGGGAAAAAAATCACAAAATGAATCTGACTTGTTTTACCTTAATTTCATCATCACAAACCCCCAGAGATATTTAACAATGTCTGTGACTGAAATAATCACTCCCTCAGAAAAGTTGTTCTTTCTTTTTTTACTTTCTTTCTTTACCCCCGTTTTTTTTTTTTGCCTTCCACTTTTTAAAAAATTATTATGTTCAATTAGCCAACGTATAGTACATTTTTAGTTTTTGATGTAGTGTTCAGTGATTCATTAGTTGCATATAGCACCCAGTGCTCATCACAACACATGCCCTACTTAATACCCATCACCCGGTTACCCCATTCCCCCATCCATCTCCCTTCTGCAACCCTCAGTTTGTTTCCTGGAGTCCAGAGTCTCTCATGGTTTGTCTCCCTCTCTGATTTCTTCCCCTTCAGATTTCCCTCCCTTCCCCTATGGTCCTCCATGCTATTGCTTATGTTCCATGTATGAGTGAAACCATATGGCAATTGCCTTTCTCTGCTTGACTTACTTCACTTAGCATAATACCCTCCACTTCCATCTATGTCGATGCAAATAGTGGGTATTCATCCTTTCTGATGGCTGAATAATATTCCATTCTACATATGAACCACATTTTCTTTGTCCACTCATCTGTTGAATGGCATCTCAGCTCCCTCCACAGTTTGGTTATTGTGGACATTGCTGCTATGAACATTGGGGTGCATGTGTCCCTTCTTTTCACTACACCTGTGTCTTTGGGGTTAATACCTAGTAGTGCAATTGCTGGCTCATAGGGTAGCTCTATTTTTAACATCTTGAGGAACCTCTATACTGTTTTCCAGAATGGCTCTACCAGCTTGCATTCCCACCACATCCTTGCCAACATTTGTTGTTCCCTGTCTTCTTAGTTTTTGACTTTCTAACTGGTGTAGGGTGGTATCTCATTGTGGTTTTGATTTGTATTTCCTTGATGGCTTGTCATGTTGAGCCTTTTTTCATGTGTCTGTTGGCCATTTGTATGTCTTCTTTGGAAAAGTAACTGTTCATGTCTTCTGCCCATTTCTTGACTGGATTATTCATTTTTTGAGTGTTGAGTTTGAGAAGTTCTTTGTAGATCTTGGATATCACCCCTTTATCTGTAATGTCATTTGCAAATAACTTCTCCCATTCTGTGGACTGCCTCTTAGTTTTGTTGACTGTTTCCTTTCCTGGGCAAAGCTTTTTATCTTGATGAAATCCCAAAAGTTCATTTTGGCTTTTGTTTCACTTGCCTTTGGAGATGTGTCTTGAAATAGAAGGCAGATGAACAGTAGAACAGATCAATGAAACTAGAAGCTGGTTCTTTGAAACAATTAATAAGATTGATAAACTGCGGGCCAGACTTATTCAAAAGAAAAGAGAGGGGCATCTGGGTAGCTCAGTTGGTTAAGTTTCTGCCTTCAGCTTGCGTCATGATCCCAGGGTCCTGGGATTCATTCCCGCATCAGGTTCTCTGCTTGGCAGGGAGCCTGCTTTTCCCTCTCCCTCTGGTCCTCCCCTCTGCATGTGCTCTCTCTTTCTGCCTCTTTCAAATAAATCCAAAAAGAAAGGACTCAAATTAATAAAACCACGAATGAAACAGGAGAGATCACACTAACACCAAGGAAATAGAATTATTAGAACTTATTACCAGCAGCTATCTGCCAACAAATTAAGCAACTTGGAAGAAATGGATGCATTTGTGGATACTTATAAACTACCAAGACTGAAACAGAAGAAATAGAGAATCTGAACAGACCAATAACCAGCAAGGAAATCGAAACAGTAATCAAAAACCTCCCAAAAAACAAGAGTCCAGGGCCAGATGGCTTCCCAGGGGAATTCTACCAAACATTTAAAGAAGAAATATTCTATTCTACTGAAGCTGTTCCCCAAAAAATAGAAACGGAAGGAAAACTTCCAAACTCTTTCTATAAGACCAGCATTACACTGATCCCAAAACCAGGCGAAGACCCCATCAAAAAAGAGAATTACAGACCAATATCCCTGATGAACATGGATACCAAAATACTCAACAAGATCCTCCTAATAGGATCCAATATTACATTATAAATATTATTCACCAGGACCAGGTGGGATTTATTCCAATATTCCCTAATCAATCGATGTGATAGATCACATTAACAAAAGAAGAGACAAGAACCATGTGATCCTCTCAATTGATGCAGAAAAAGATTTGACAAAATACAACATCCTTTCCTGATTAAAACTCTTTAAAGTAAGGGATAGAGGGAACATACCTCAATATCATAAAAGCCATCTATGAAAAGCCCACAGCGAATATAATTCTTAATGAGGAAAAACTGAGAGCTTTTCCCTTAACATCAGGAACACGACAGGGATGCCTGCTCTCACCACTTTTGTTCAACATAGTACTAGAATTCCTAGCCTCAGCAATCAGACAACAAAAAGAAATAAGACATTCAAATTGGCAAAGAAGAAGTCAAACTCTCTCTCTTCATAGATGACATGATACTTTATGTGGAAAACCCAAAGACTCTACCCCCAAATTATTAGAACTCATATAGCAATTCAGCAATGTGGCAGGATACAAAATCAATGCACAGAAAGCAGTTGCATTTCTATACACTAACAATGTAAATGAAGAAAGAAAAATTAAGGAATTGATTCCATTCACAATAACACCAAAAACCATAAGATACCTAGGAATCAACCTAACCAAAGAGGTAAAGGATCTATACTCTAGAAACTACAGAACACTTATGAAAGAAATTGAGGAAGACACAAAGAGTTGGAAAAACATTCCATGCTCATGGATTGGAAGAAGAAATATTGTTAAAATGTCTATGCTGCCCAGAGCAATCTACATATTCAATGCAATCCCTATCAAAATACCACCGACGTTTTTCACGGAGCTGGAACAAACAATCCTAAAATTTGTATGGAACCAGAAAAGACCCTGAATCACCAAGGGAATGTTGGAAAAGAATGCCTGACTTCAAGCTATATTACAAAGTTGTGATCATCAAGACAGCATGGTGCTGGCACAAAAACAGACACATAGACTGATGGAACAGAATAGAGAGCCCAAAAATGGACCCTCCACTCTTTGGTCAACTGATCTTTGACAAAGCAGGAAAGAATATCCAATGGAAAAAAGACAGTCTCTTCAAGAAATCGTGCTGGGAAAATTGGACAGCCACAAGGAGAAGAATGAAACTGGATCATTCTTTTACACCATACACAAAGTTAAACTCAAAATGGATGAAAGACCTAAAGGTGAGACAGGAATTCATCAAAATCCAAGAGGAGAACATAGGCAGTAACCTCTTCCCCACTGGCCACAGTCTCTGCTTTCAAGAAAAGTTGTTCTAAATACACTGGAGAGGTAGGAAGTGGTCAGATTATGTATGACCTTGATTTCATTAATTAGGTAAAAATGTGTTGATCCTACTATATTCTAAACACTGTGTGAGACCCCACATTAATAGGGAACAAAACTGACAGGGATCTGTCCACCCAATTCATGTGTAGTGTTGAGTAGTACATAATAAGAAAGCAAGTTTTATTTAATGAAGAATGGGAAGCTACTGATATTATAATGTAATATGAAAACTGTAAAGATAACGGCAGTGACCTTAACTATTTTATTCATTGTTTTATGCCTGTGACTATTCTAGTGCTGGTGACATGGTTGGTAATAATAAGTAAATACTTATTGAATGACTGAGATTTACATAGGGTAAATTAGTCACCCACATCCGTGCAGATATCAAATAGCAGAGTTGAATTCAGGATCATATAAAAAACAGGTAATAGGATAGTTTCATTAAGAAATTCTGGAAAGGTTCAATATAACATTTCAGGATGTTGAAAGTGGTATAATGTTTAGAAGGATGGTCTGTGGAGTCAAGCTGATAGAGATAGATTTGAATTTTAAGTTAGTTTCAAATCCTATCCTTTGCATTGCAACTGCTGGCACCCAGTAGCATCATAACATAAGGGGAGATGAAGGTTCCCAAGAGATCGGCTTATTGACCCCAGGGTTTTAGTAACCCAAACTAGGACTGTTCCCAGATGGCGTGGAGAAGGGGGTGGGACAGTGCGAGGAACTGACTGCAGATCATAAAACCCTCTAGGTTTTTTCATCAGAGCCAAGGAAGCAGTTCTGGCTCTGGTTACTGGATGCAGGCAGTTGACTCCTTTAGCAGGACTCAATCTGTTGCATCGTTGGTGAGTTTCAGGGCAAGGGAAGACAATCATGCCGTGCTGGGCCCACAACAGCTAAGTTGCCAGAAGATTCATAACAGGAGGCTTTCTCTGCATTCTTATATTGGCTCCCATGATACGAGCAGTTGGTCATGGGTGGTGGCACTAGATGCAGTAACATTCGAGGAGACTCTCAGGAGTCTCAGCAATTCCATATCATGTTTTGAGTTTAAGTGTGACACTGAGCACCTAGGTCCGTGAGGGTCAGGGAAAAAGCTGGTGAAGAAATTCGGTTGTTGCCTTCCCCCATCACGTTTGAGCAGAATAGTGTTAACAAGAGGATTATTTTACAGGATTCATATTCAACAGAAACAGATCTCTCTGTGATTTTCTCCCAGTGGCCCTAGTTTTTATCTCTTCCTTTTGAAAGTCAGTTATGTATTTGGGGGGCATCGCTTAGGTAAAATATCTTCACCTTCATAAATTGTTCCTCATCATGAGTTCTTAAGGATCTTTTTATCCTGGACATCTTCTAGGTGGTAGTTCCAAAAATATTCCTAAAACCAAGATGCACTGAACTGGACACTATTCTAAGCATGGGTGAAACAAAGCAAAGTAGAATAAAAGAATAATCACCTTCCTTCTGATCACTGTTACTTCCTTTAGTAGAGAGACAGTTTCTAATTTTTATTAACTGAATATGTCAAAACTTCGACTCATATTCATGTCCAAACTTCTACTTGGCAATATATCCAGGCATTTGACCTTTTGCTCTGTACCTATCCCCTCCTCTTTTATCCTTTATATTAAGTACACTTTTCTTAGTGAAATCCAGGCAGCAGAAGGATGAGCTTAATTTAGAACCATTCCTTACAATATGAGGAAAGAATGAAGACAGGGAGCTGGATGGATAAGAGACTGGGATTTCTGAAGTATGTTCATGCACAGGGGCTACACTTAAGGGAAGGAAAAAGAACAAAAAAGAGCCAAGGAAGGGATTTTTCAGGGGTGGCAGAATAGGCAGGAAAAGATAATAAGTACGGGGTGAGAAATAAAAGTAACAGTGGTTTGAACTATATCCTATGTGCTGTGATTTCCAATTCTTCTTCCTTTAACACCAAGCTTTCAAATGAATTCAAACTCTTTTCTGCAGAAGTCAGACTCATGTATATTTTGATAGCTTACAGATTCTACAATTTCAACAGATCAAAACTGGATCCATCATCTCTGCCTCTAAAACATACATCAAATATTTTCACAGCCTGTCTTGTGAAATTCAGTCATTTAATCCAGAAGAATTAAGAATTCTTAACCTCTCTTCTTCTATAGAACCACTCAGTCTAATCCTTTCTTATGCCATTTTATTTATATCTTTAATTATATACCTCTAATTATGATCCTTTTCTACATCTTTAGAGCCATTCTAGAGGCATTTATTTACACAGTGACCACTTCTCAACTGAACTATTGAAGCCAACAGTCACCTCTTTTTAGATGTCCTTTGTCTCTTCTGGTTCCTTATGTTTGGGTGTAAAAGGAAAAGGAATAAGAGAGATTTGGTATCTTTGTTCAAAACTGAAATCATGGTCTTTACAACAAATGGGGATGTGGGATAGATATAGAAATTTATTAAGACACAAGAGAGTTTTAATCAGGAATGGATATTGTATTTTGTTAAATGCTTTTTCTGCATCAATTGAGAGGATCACATGGCCCTTGTCTTTTCTTTTATTGATGTGCTCTAGCACATTGATTTGTGATTGATTTGTGAATGTTGAACCACCCTTGCATCCCAGGAATAAAACCCACTTGGCCCTGATGAATAATCCTTTTAATGTACTGTTGGATCCTATTAGCTAGGATCTTATTGAGTATTTTGGCATCGATGTTCATCAGGGATATTGGTCTGTAATTCTCTTTTTTGATGGGGTCTTTGCCTGGTTTTGGGATCAGTGTAATGCTGGTCTTATAGAAGGAGTTTGGAAGTTTTCCTTCTGTTTCTATTTTTTTGGGAACATCTTCAGTAGAATAGGTATTATTTCTTCTTTAAATGTTTGGTAGAATTCCCCTGGGAAGCCATCTGGCCCCGGACTCTTGTTTTTTGGGAGGTTTTTGATTACTGCTTCAGTTTTGTTACTGGTTATTGGTCTATTCAGATTGTCTATTTCTTCCTGTTTCAGTCTTGATAGTTTGTAAGTTTCCAGGAAGGCATCCATTTCTTACATGTTGCTTAATTTGTTGGCATATAGTTGCTGGTAATAATTTCTAATAATTTTTTCTATTTCCTTGGTGTTGGTCATGATCTCTCCCCTTTCATTCATGATTTTATTAATTTGGGTCCTTTCTCTTTTCTTTTGGATAAGTTTGGTCAGTGGTTTATCGATCTTATTAATTCTTTCAAAGAACAAGTTCCTAGTTTTGTTGATCTGTTTTTCTGGTTTCTATTTCATTGATCTCTGCTCTAATCTTTATTATTTCTCTTCTTCTGCTTGGTTTAGTTTTTATTTGCTGTTCTTTCTCCAGTTCCTTTAGGTATAAGGTTAGCTTGTGCATTTGGGATTTTTCTAATTTTCTGAGAGAGGCTTGGATGGCTATGTATTTCCCTCTTAGGACTGCCTTTGCAGTATCCCATAGGTTTTGGCCTGAAGTGTTTTTTTTTTTTCTCATTAGTTTCCATGAATTGTTTAAGTTCTTCTTTAATTTCCGGGTTGACCCAATCATGCCTTAGCAGGATGCTCTTTAACTTCCAAGTCTTTGAATTCCTTCCAAATTTTTTCTTGTGATTGAGTTCCAGTTTCAAGGCATTGTGGTCTAATGTCATTCAAGGAATAATTTCAATCTTTTGGTATTGGCTGAGACCTGATTGGTGACCCAGCATGTGGTCTATTTTGGAGAAAGTTCCATGTGCATTTGAGAAGAAGGAGTATTCTGTTGTTTTAGGGTGGAATGATCTGTATATATCTACGAAGTCCATCTCATCCAATGTGTCATTCAAAGGTACATATAGAAGAATGAGACTGGACCATTCTCTTATACAATACACAAAGATAAATTCAAAATGAATGTATGACCTCAATGTGAGATAGGAATCCATTAAAATCCTAGAGGAGAACATAGGCAGTAACCTCTTCAACATCAGCCATGTAACTTTTTTCAAGACACGTCTCCAAAGGCAAGTGAAACATAAGCCAAAATGAACTTTTGGGATTTCATCAAGATAAAAAGCTTTGCCCAGGAAAGGAAACAGTCAACAAAACTAAGAGGCAGCCCACGGAATGGGAGAAGCTATTTGCAAATGACACAGATAAAGGGGTGATATCCAAGATCTACAAAGAACTTCTCAAACTCAACACTCAAAAAATGAATAATCCAGTCAAGAAATGGGCAGAAGACATGAACAGTTACTTTTCCAAAGAAGACATACAAATGGCCAACAGACACATGAAAAAATGCTCAACATGACAAGCCATCAAGGAAATACAAATCAAAACCACAATGAGATACCACCCTACACCAGTTAGAAAGTCAAAAATTAAGAAGACAGGGAACAACAAATGTTGGCGAGGATGTGGTGGGAATGCAAGCTGGTAGAGCCACTCTGGAAAACAGTATGGAGGTTCCTCAAGATGTTAAACATAGAGCTACCCTATGAGCCAGCAATTGCACTACTAGGTATTAACCCCAAAGACACAGGTGTAGTGAAAAGAAGGGACACATGCACCCCAATGTTCATAGCAGCAATGTCCACAATAACCAAACTGTGGAGGGAGCTGAGATGCCGTTCAACAGATGAGTGGACAAAGAAGATGTGGTTCATATGTAGAATGGAATATTACTCAGCCATCAGAAAGGATGAATACCCACTATTTGCATCGACATAAATGGAAGTGGAGGGTGTTATGCTAAGTGAAGTAAGTCAAGCAGAGAAAGGCAATTGCCATATGGTTTCACTCATACATGGAACATAAGCAATAGCATGGAGGACCATAGGGGAAGGGAGGGAAATCTGACGGGGAAGAAATCAGAGAGGGAGATGAACCATGAAAGACTGTGGGTCCCAGGAAACATACTGGGGATTTCAGAGGGGAAGGTGGTGGGGGGACAGGGTAAGAGGGTGATGGGTATTAAGGAAGGCGTGTGTTGTGATGAGCACTGGGTGTTACATGTACCTAATGAATCGTTGAACACTACATCAAAAACTAATGATGTACTATATACAGTGGGTAACTGAACATAATAATTAAAAAAAGACATGAGAGACTTCAGCATTTTGAATATCTATGGGAAGGATCTATGGAGAGATTGACTACACAGGAAATGGAATAAATAATTAAAAAGTCAAAGTTCCTAAGAAGATCAGAGGTGGATAGACACTATATCAGAGGTGCGAGAATTGTAATTAGGAGGGATAGATCTTTGAGTTGGCTAGATGTAAAGAGAAGAGCAAGGTATAGTTATTGATGAGTTTATGAGTCTATCATAGATATTGAGGAACTTGCATCTGATAGCCTCTGCTGTCTTTGTGATGCTGTTGGGGAGATGATCTTCTAAGAGAGGAGAGGATGGATTTACCACTTAGGAAATATTTAGGAAATGTAAAAAATTGCTTGCAATGAATGAAGGAGCAAATTAACCAGGGGTTATTTTAATGGACTTGCTCATTAAGCACTCATTTAATGTTGGTGGTCATAAATGTTAATGAAAAGAGCCTACCTTTGAGCATAACTTTCTATAGGAACATTGAGCTGTATTTGCGCAGGCTTGAATTAAGCATGTCCAGGATGAGTTGTGCTTGTGGTACAATAGGTCAGAATGATAGGGGATTTTATGGGACTTTCTTTATATTTAATCAAGGTTTATTTTTTTCTGCTTTGTCATAGGGTTGGAACTATATCATAAATTTTTCCATCTCAAATTGACTTTGATGTGTGATAAAAACTGAGGAAAAACTAATTTACCACTAATAAATCATGTCAGCAGTACTCATTGAAAAGACCCACAGTTAAATATGACTTTATGATATCTTTACTATTCTAAATTACTCTGTAACTAGTGAACATTTCTGACCTGTGGGATCTATAATTAGTAAATTTGCTTTATAAGTATCACATGTCAGTCTTACTTGAAAAAAACTTTGTAGTTTTACAGTATGTTTCAATGAAGTAATTCTCATTTTCCTTCTAAACCTTGTGGGTAGCCTGTCTTATCTGTTTTTTCTGAATTAACGTTAGAAATAATCTGCTTATTCCCCTCCCTATTAATGTATATCTTCACTGAACTTTGCCTTCATTTGGGATTGTTCTTCTATACTCAACAGTTTAATGGATGAGTAAGTGTTAGCATTTTGAAAGTTTTGTTTTCTATTGACCCAATTCCTATGTCTTATCGTACATAAATGCAGGTGAAATCTCCTCAGTTTAGGATTTATCTCATGACATCACCCAGCAACTACTCCACTGCTCCAGTCTCCGAATTCCTCCTCATCTGCTTCCCTAACTACCAGAGTTGGCAGCACTGGCTGTCCCTGCCCCTCAGCCTGCTCTTCCTCCTGGCCATGGGGGCCAACGCCACCCTGCTGATCACCATCAGGCTGGAGGCCTCTCTGCATGAGCCCGTGTACTACCTGCTCAGCCTCCTCTCCCTGTTGGACATGGTGCTCTGCCTGACCGTCATCCCCAAGGTCCTGGCCATCTTCTGGTTTGACCTCAGGTCCATCAGCTTCTCAGCCTGCTTCCTCCAGATGTTCATCATGAACAGTTTCCTCCCCATGGAGTCCTGCACATTCATGGTCATGGCCTATGACCGCTATGTGGCCATCTGTCACCCACTACGATACCCATCCATCATCACTCACCAATTTGTGGCCAAGGCTAGTGTCTTCATTGTTACCCGAAATGCCCTTCTTACTGCACCTATTCCTCTTCTCACTGCCCGGCTCCGTTACTGTGGGAAAAATGTCATTGAGAACTGCATCTGTGCCAACTTGTCCGTGTCCAGGCTCTCCTGTGACAATTTCACCCTTAACAGAATCTACCAATTTGTGGTTGGTTGGACTTTACTGGGCTCAGATTTCATCCTCATCTTCTTCTCTTACACCTTCATCCTAAGAGCTGTGCTTAGGTTCAAGGCTGAGGGGGCTGCTGTCAAAGCCCTGAGCACATGTGGCTCTCACTTCATCCTCATCCTGTTCTTCAGCACCATCCTGCTGGTTGTTGTGTTGACAAATGTGGCCAGAAAGAGGGTCCCCATGGACATCCTCATCTTGCTTAATGTCCTTCATCACCTCATACCTCCTGCCTTGAATCCTATTGTATATGGATTTCGAACCAAAGAGTTAAAGCAGGGGTGTCAGAAGTTATTGCAGAGAGGGCTTAGAATACATAGACGGGCACCTCTATAGAAACATCTATTACTATTTCCTTTGTTTCTATTTTGGGATTTGTTATTCCAAACAGTAAAATAATGGTTGGGTAGCGAATATTTCCTGACCCGTTTCTGTCCCTCTAGTCTCAGGAATTACTGTGAATCTCCTAGTACCTGACCAAAGTTCATTTGCCTATTCAGGTACCTAACCTTAGGTACCTAACTTTGTATGTAGACATTTGTATTTCTAAATCATCTCATCTTCATAACAGTTCTATAGGACAGGGATTACTGTCTCATGTTATACATTAGAAAATAAAAATTTATGGAGAAATATTGACCAAGGCCACACTGGATGAGTGGTGGGGCATCAATTCAAGTTCAGGCTATCAGACTCCAGAGACTTCATGACACAGCACTCCTTTCTCAGGTACAGTTGAAGTTCTAGCTCTGCTGTTCAGGCCATGATATCTGTGTCATTTTTGTTTCTTTTTCTTTTCTTTTCTTTTTTTTTTTTTTTTTGTAGAGAGGGAGAGGGTGAGGAGAGGCAGAGGCAGAGGGAGAGAAAGAATATTAAGCATTCCATGCCCAGCACAGAGCCTGATGTGGGGCTCAATCTCACAAACCTGAGATCATGACCTGAGCCGAGATTAAGAATCGGATGCTTAACTGACAGAAGCACCCAGGTGCTCCTCTGTGTCATTTTTCTGAACCTGCTGTTACCTATAGGCATCTTTCTAGACCATCCCCCTTCAGGGTCAGGAAGAACTAAGCAGAGGCACATAACTCAGAAAAGTTACCATCTTTTTCTGATCATGACTGTTAAAGATTCTGTTATAAAAGCACAATTTTCATAATCATGCCAGTTTATGTCCCACAGAATCCTCACACATCTTCAAACTCTTTGTGGAAAGGTCAGGACACTGAGGACCCAAGTGCAGGTAGAAGTGGGAATGAGAAGACTAGAATGTAAGAAATGGTAAAACTGAGGTAGTAGTGAGGAGGTTGTGGAATATAGGTGAGGTTCAGTGGGGTGGCGTCCGGAGCCGACGACCAAGAAAGAATTCTTGAGATGCCTTTTGTGCAAAATTGGTAGTTTATTAAAGCACGGGGACAGGACCCATGGGCAGAAAGAGCTGCTGCCCCGGGTTGTGAGGGGCTGCTGATTATATACTATGGGTTTGGGGGAGGTAAGGAAAAAAGGGAGGCTGAGAAAGTACTTTCATATGTTAAAGACTTGCAGGAAATTGGAGGCCTTGCTATTGTCAAACCAAGGCTGTCCCTCCCTCTAATGAGGCACTAACATGAAGACAGTTGGGAGTCCCCTGGAGGAATGATCACAAGTCCTTGTCAGTGGGCTTCAGGTTTAAAAGAAATTCCATTTTATTTACATTTCCTTCTGCCTCAGTCTCCCTCAATTTTGTGGAGGGGGTGGTAATGTTAGGGCTCCAGGAAACTGAATTATGGGTCTCTGGAAGTTAGGCTATTGATAAGAAAGCGTCCTCCTTGTAAATCACTAGGACATGTGTAAACTGAGGGAGAATTATGGGTCTTGCAGGACTGTGATCTCTGTCAGTTAACCATTTGTTTTTCTTTTCCTTAGCTTTTGGGCAGCCAGGAGTGCCTGAGGAATGTCACGTACATCCCATGGGGGGGCGGGGAGGGGTGTGTTGCAGGGCATCCGTTTCTGCTTTGTCCTCAGCTTGCCTTCTGTTCACTCATCAGTAGTATAGGGGACATCCTGCTTCCTGAAGACCATGTCCCATGTGGTCTGGAGGTGCACACAAGAAACTTAAATGAGGGGAATATAAGTATAGCATATTGTTAAAATTCTGGAAGTCACAATCTGGTGAAAATGGGTGAGGAAACATACATAATATATTATTGTAGTTCGTAGGGTGCGATGTCATTATTTATGTGGGTGTAGGGATTTTAGCGTTCAGGCTCATCAAATAACATTACTCAATGGTCAGACATAATTTTTATTTGCAAAATCCCATAGAGTGAAAGAAAGAACCACTCTGTTAAGAGATCCTTAAACACTGATTCTGGTGAGTAGATTCCAAATTTTTTAAAAGGCATTTGGAATGTAGAGAGTACTAATTTCTTGTTTTCAACAAATATGCTTTTCTGTGTTTTTGCAATATCTCTTGACTGGTAAATTGCAAATATTGGATATAAAGGTATCTACTATATGGCATTAGAGTATTTAAAAAAAAAAAGTTGATGAAAGGTAGAGCCTGGGACCAAGAAAGAATTCTTGAAATGCCTTTGGTGACATGCTGGTTTTATTAAAGCATGTGGAGAAGACCCATGGGCAGAAAGAGCTCCTGCACTGGGGTCTTGAGGAGTGGCTAATTATATACTTGGGAGTTGGGGGAGATAAGGACAAGGGAGGTTTCAAAAGAACTTTCAAATGCTAAAGAGGACCTAGGAGATCTGAGAGGATTTGCCATTGTCAGGGGAAGGTTGTTTTCCCCTCTAGCAAGGTATTAACATTTAGTTGGGAGATTCCTGGAAGAAGGTCACACATCCCACCCAGAATTGGGCTGGAGGGGGGAAATCGCAGGGTGTCAGCTTATGCTTTATCTTCAGCTAGCCTTCTGCTCCCTCATCAAGTTTGTTGTATGAGAGGGAGAGAAAGATGACTGTTTTCATGCTGATACTTATGTGGACTTTGTTATCTTCAGTCTTTGGTTATTCAAGGAATATTGGCATAAGGTTCTCTTCTTAAGAGTAAAGACAGAGACTGGGTTCCTTAGAGCCAAACATAATTAGCTTCGTGGCCTGGTCATGCAGCTATCTTTGCTTAACCCTGTGAAAAGAATGATTCCTAGTTACATTGTCTTTTCTGAGATGCTCATATTAATTCTGAGTACACATCCTATTGTCTCCACACACAAGGTAGAACATTTTGATAGGCTCTTCCCTTAAAAATAAATCTAAGTGCCATTCTTAATCTTTAAGGTGCTGAATTAGTCACATCTCACGTGATTTTCCATTTCTGTACACCACTGTCCTTTCTCAAGTCCTAAAATCCATTTTCTCCAAATTCCTTAGGCAAATTTTGAAGTCCCCAAATTACTCTGACCTCAGGTTCCCCCAGAAGTGCATTTCCTTTTAGTCCTCCTAAGATACTAAGGCTTCAGCTATAAAACAGATCTCTCCTGATTTATGGGGAGGGTAGGGGCTTATGTAGTCACACATCCTACCGTGAGCCCAGGGAAGAGTCAGAAGTTAGATGGTGCTTTCTCTGCTTGTCCAGCATCATTTTACCTACCGGAGAGGAACTTTAGCTTTCCAGATGAGCAACAAGGACTAGATTTATCCTCTCAACAAAACAACAACAAAACTTTGGACAAAATATACAAAATAATGGTTCAGAAGACACCGGACCTGAGATAATAGAGGACAATGATCCCTAAGAGATAGGAAACAAAAGAGGTGAGTCCTGTTTACTGGATGAAGAAAGATTGTTACAACTTATTGGAGAGAGATTCCAAGCCATGTTGAAGGGAGAGTAAACTTAGGTGTAGCCTGGCAGTCTTCCTGTGTTGAGGAGAAGGACATGGGAATCAGGGAAGGCCAAGGTAGCCAGAGTTCATAGGGTAGAGTATTAGAGGAGAGAGAACTGCTGAGAAAGAGAATTCCAAAGATCTACAGAGGGCCCGCCAAAAGTATCCAGCGGATGGGTGCATGCATTTGTGGAAACTATCCAAAAATATTTGAGGAAACAAAAAACAAAAACAAGACTCACATAATTACATAGGGATCTCTGGATGGCTTTTCAGAATTGTCTAAGTTGAGATGTGTGTGCCAGACAGACCCCTTTTCCCTCTTATCAACTAGTCTCTGAATAGGATTGCCCCAGGGAGAGAGCAAAACCTTGGAGGAGATAGCTCCCTTTTGCCAAAGGTAGTGCCCCTAGAACACAGCTGAATGTCCTGCCCTCAAGATTGTTACTGTTCAATGTGAAAGAGGAAGTCCTGGCCAAAAAAGTAAGTCAAGGAAGAAAGAAGAGTTTGAAGGATCAGAGTAGAAATGGTTAAACTATGATTATTTTTATGTGATATAATTAGTAAACAAAATAAACAGGGTTTTGGGATTATATGTTCAGTAAGATGTTCAGATATAATAAAATTTAAAAAATCAGTTTATACCAACAAAAATCATCTAAAAATAATAGAAATTAACATACCAAGTAATAGAAAACTTCTTAATATGTAGAAATTGGCATCATAATAAATACACAGGACCTTTAAGGGTACTATTTAAAAATTATGCTTAAAAGTATTTAAATGAAGACCTGATTAAATGTAGAGATAAACCATGTACACGGAAAGGACACATGAGCATTTTAAAGATGTCTGTTCTCCTCAAATTACTCTGTAAAGTCAGTGCAATTTCAAGAAACATTCCAGCAAAGATTTTCAGAGGATGTTTGGTGTAGTCATACTGAAATGTAAAGTGGATATGTACGGTAAAAGTTTCACCAAATGCAAGAGAGTTTTTAAAAAGATTTGTCACACCTTACCAGATAATAAAACTCATTGTATATCTAATGGTTGTGCGTAGTGCAGCATAATGGGATAGAATAAAGAGTTTATAACAGGCTTACGTATTTAAGTTAAATTGATATGGGATAATATCATTTACATGTATATAACTTTAATATACACATAGAAAAACAGATGAAAAATACACAACATATTGCTTATACAGTTATTTCTAGTGACATTTTGCTGGACTTTAAATGATACACAATACTACATAATTTGAATGTCAGTGTATTATCAGAGGGAAGATTAAGAACTGCCATTGGTGGGCTGTATTGTTCAGAGTGAGAATTCAAAGGATGAGTATCGGATTGGGGAGAAAAACTGTCAGTTACATAAGTAGAAAACAAAGGTAAGAAGTCAGTTAAAAATTGAGCTACCCTATGATCCAGCCATTGCACTACTGGGTATTTACCCCAAAGATACAGACGTAGTGAAGAGAAGGGCCATATGCACCCCAATGTTCATAGCAGCAATGTCCACAATAGCTAAATCGTGGAAGGAGCCGAGATGCCCTTCAACAGATGACTGGATTAAGAAGTTGTGGTCCATATATACAATGGAATATTACTCAGCTATCAGAAAGAACGAGTTCTCAACATTTGCTACAACATGGATGGCACTGGAGGAGATAATGCTAAGTGAAATAAGTCAAGCAGAGAAAGACAACTATCATATGATTTCTCTCATCTATGGAACATAAGAACTAGGATGATCAGTAGGGGAAGAAAGGGATAAAGAAAGGGGGGGTAATCAGAAGGGGGAATGAAACATGAGAGACTATGGACTATGAGAAACAAACTGAGGACTTCAGAGGGGAGGGGGGTGGGGGAATGGGATAGACTGGTGATGGGTAGTAAGGAGGGCACGTATTGCATGGTGCACTGGGTGTTATACACAACTAATGAATCATCGAGCCTTACATCGGAAACCGGGGATGTACTGTATGGTGACTAACATAATATAATAAAAAAATCAATAAAAAAAAAAAAAAAAAAAGAAGTCAGTGAACTGAGGGATGCATTTTAAAGGTCACTAGTTAGGAACTTGTAGAGAAACAGTAAAAAGTTAAGTGTGGGAGAAGTGGGAACTACAAAGCAGCTCTTTCACTTTTTATTGGCTTGGTCGTAGCATCCTTTTTGAATTTCAGTTTTGGCCATCAGTATGTTTTGTTGCTATCTTTGCGCAGCACTGTTGTGTTCCAGGTGCGTACTTCCCAGCACAAGAGAATAGAGCTGTGTTACTGGATTCCCAGCAGAAACAGCTCATGCCCTGCTTGCCAGCTGAGTGGTTATCTCTTTGTTCTCCTCATTGTATCTATTTCGGATGGGCTCAGTCCTCCTATGCGATATAAAGTAACAGGAAGCTCCAGACTGCTACAATTACACCGATCCCAAACAAATTTATAAAGGGCACCAGGAGATAAGTGTCTGCCCATTTTCTAATGTAGGGTAGCTGCCAGGTGAATTACGTTTACAGGGGGATCAGATGAGACAACAAGAAAATTAAATAAATTATTACGTAACCAAATTGTCTAAAATCAGTGGGAGATACTATGGTCTAAAAATCCACATCACAAATTATTTCTCTCTTGAACATATTCTTTGCTTGATATCTAAGCCTTTCCTAAAGTCCTCTCAGATGTATCCTTAATTCTAGTAACTATACTGTATGTATCTTCTCCTATAGTTGTTAATTACTTTATGTATATGCATTTATTTTTCAGTGGAGTCTTATTGCTGGGAAAATGAAATATGTAAGTACTTAGATCAGCCTGTACTCAAACTTAAAAACTTTTTTGCTTAAACCTCCGGTTTTGACTTATGTCATTTTTGCTGCTCATCTACCTCTAACATATAGACTTGAAACATCTACTTCCTATCACCTTCGACCTTCAGGCTCAAATTTTCAACTATCCTTAGTATAGTCACAGTTGTTGAATATTTAGGGTCACAAGCCATTGGCAGAATCTTCTTCATACTATCGTTCATTCCTTTCTTGTCCTGATTTAATTTTTTTCTAGCCTTAGATTCTATAGCCCATCATTTAATTACATTTTTGGAAATAATCTAACCTCCTTTTGTAGTTGCTTGAAAAACCCCAAACTCTGTTTAAATCTAAATATCTGTCTCCTCTGTGAAAGACTGAAATTTGCTAGGAAAAAAATCCCATAAATAAACTTACAGATTTCATGTTAAATTAATCAATTAATTTAAGATTTTATTTATTTAAGAGAGAGAGAGAGCATGAGCAGGGGGGAGGGGCAGAGGGAGAGGGAGAAGCAGACTCCCCACCGAGGTGGGAACACTATGCAGGGCTCCATCCCAGGACTCCGGGATCATGACCTGAGCTGAAGGCAGACTCTTAACCGACTAAGCCATCCAGGCACCCACATTAAATTTATTATTACAAATTTCAGATGTACCCTCAACAATACCCAGAAATCTTAATGTGTGATGTCATTACAGTAAATGAGCCCATATCCACCAAGTTGTCCAAGATAGAATTCTAAGATTCATATTTGATTTCTACATTGAATACCTCATTTCTTATTTGTAATTCATCATTACATTAACCTGACTATTTTTCCAAAATTTGTTTATTCAAAGTCATTTCCTGTGCCACCAGTCTGGTCCATGCCACCACCATCTCTTGCCTGGACCAGATAATAGTCTTCTGCCTGTCTTTTCTGCTTCTACACTTGTTTTCCTTCCTGTTCATATCTCTCTTTGTTAAGACCTTTCTGATTTGCCTTACCTAAGCTAAAGCTCCCATAGTAATGTTCCATGATGGTACAAGAGGATTTTGTATATTTTCTTTCATATAATTACCAAAACTTTTAGCATTTATTTGTTTTATATTTTTATCTGTATTACCAAAAGAATGCCTTTTAGAAATATTTAATTAAAGAGTACTGAACTGATGAATCATTGGACATTATATCAAAAATCAATGATGTACTATACCTTGGCTAATTGAATTTAAATTTAAAAAAGTAATATATATACATGGTTCAAAATTTTGAAAATTAAAAAAGGTATTCAGTAAAAGTAATTATTTATTTGTTTCAGTTAGTGTATATCTGATTGCATACAGTAGAAACTCCAAATATGGTGACCAACAAATTAGAAAATTCTTTTCCTTTCATGTAGAAGAGTTTCAGAGGTGAACATCCAAGGCTGAAACCAGAGCTTCACCAGTTTCTCTCTATCCTCTTTATCGTACTTAAAAACTGACTTTTGTCCTCAAAGTTGCTGATGGTTTAAGCTAGAAATTCAGGTGTCAGTCCTGTGCCTGTTCCATGAGAAAGGAGTGAGGGCTAATGACCTTCATTTCTCAACTGAGTTAGCTCATATTAGAGTCTTCTTGGAAACCCCACCAAATGACAGCTACTAGCATTCAGAATCTGAGAGGTATAGTATTTCGGCAGTGTAGATGGGTACCCAAATAAAATCATGGTTTTTGCTAACAAGGAAGAATGGGGCCATCAGGTACACAACCAGCAGTCTCTAAGCTATCATTCTGTTCTATCTGCCAAGCACAGAATTTTCTTTCCCAGAAGCAACTGTTCTTACAGGTTTCTTGTATATCCTTCCAGAGGTAATTTGATTATACTTAAGAACATATATGATAACGCATGTATTTATATATGCACTTACTTACATGTATTTTTGTATAGCATTAAAAATAATGTTCTGTAGCATTCTATGCACTGCCTCTTCTTTGCTAAACAATATATCTTAGAATTATGCAAATAAGTACATTTAGAGATGCCTATTTTCTTTTAACAACCACATAATTAGAATGAGCTCTTGGTGAGGATAGGAACCATGTTTGCCTTATTCACCATTGTATACAGTGCCTAATACAATTTGTGGGGCATATGTCGTAGTTGCAATTAGCAAATGCCAGGGCTAGTATTCAAATCTGCTTGTGATTTGAATGGTTTTATTCCCATGATCTTATCCACAACCTTGATGTATTAGGTGACAGATTTCCTTATATTGAACTCTTGTTGCATTCTTTAAAAGGTAAATTTATTTGTCAGTTAAAAAATGTTAGCAGTTTTGGAGCACCTGGGTGGCTTAGTTGTTAAGCGTCTGCTTTCAGCTCAGGTCACGATCCCAGCGTCCTGGGATCGAGCCCCGCATCGGGCTCCCTGCTTCGTGGGGAGCCTGCTTCTCCCTCTCCAACTCCCCCCTGCTTGTGTTCCCTCTCTTATTGTCTCTCTCTGTCAAACAAACAAAGAAACAAACAAACAAAATGTTAGCAGTTTGCTAAACTCAACTTGCTAGGATTTTGTTTAGGATATTAATACCTATGGTCACATTTATCAGTGAAGAGAAGGGTCATTTAGAACACAGACGTTGGAATCTGACATGGCTATGAATGTAGGCTAATTGTGGTGAGTTTGGGCAAGGCTTCGTTTTTCTATTTATCCGCTACACAGTGGGGATGGTTAGTTTCTACTTAAAAGAGTTGCCCATTCATATCTAAGGAAGGTGATTCAATGAGAAACAATGTAAAAGAACTTAAGTAGTTTGGGTCCCTTAGAAAGGTCACTCAAAGCTTTAGAATTACAATTATAGTAAAGGAGGTTGCTCTGTAGTCTCCTTTACTACACATTTGACCATGTTTGCATGTCAGGTTTGTGCACCAGATCATTGGCTTCTGGCTTCTGGACAAGTTCTTACCTTAGCTTTAAACCACTCCATTCTTTACATCCCAACTCCCTACCTGCAGGAGCACCGTAAGACAGTTCCCAAAGGACTCAGCTCTTCATCCCCTAAGTCTGCTTCCCAAGCCACCTTTTCCCATCTGGGTCCAAAAAGGGAGGGTAGGAGAAGAATAGGAGCTCATAAAACTGTTCAGATTTATTCAGTCATAGTCCCAGCTGGTTACCGATACAGCTGATATATCATAAAGGACTCGTCCTTTGACATCTTCTGTAAGTTCCAGGGTCAAGGGAGGGTTGGTAGCACAGACTGAATTGGATCTAGGTGGGAAGAGTGACAAGGTAGGCAGGACTCTTTTCTAATAGGCAACCTCCAATTAGCAGGAAGAAAAGGCAATGAGGAGGTGGGAGATGTGGTGGCTCTGGATGCATTAGCATCCAGAAATCTTAAGCACCTCTGTAAGGAGCATGCTAGGTTTTCTTTCTTCCCTCTGCCTTTCTAAAAGAGGACCCCATTTCCTTGCTTGGTTAGGAGACCTAGTACATGTAGAGAATTGGACTTCCATCTTGCCTGACCAGGAAAAAAAAGGAGATCTATAAATCCTACAATGGGATAGGGGGTGTAGGTATGCTGAGCTTAGTATGTCACAAGATGCCTGGCACAGAGATTCAGGAAAAAAATGTTGATGAAGAAGCTCCCCCTCCCCCACTTTGTCTCAGTAGAGGAGTATGTTTATGAAATACATGTACACACACACACACACACACACAGCACTTAGAAGAATGTCTGGTACATACTAGACACTTGGTATATTTCAGCTAATATTGTCAATCCAGTTTTGGAGTCCTAAATCAGTGTTTATTCTATGTACCACATCACTGACTTATGTTTATATGTGTACTTCTACCTTTTAGGACATCTAGGAATCTGTTCTTTTTCCCTTCTCTCCTATTCCAGATTTTTGACTCCCTTCCCCTGTCCTGTTCTCCAATGTTAAGCAGTGAAGAGATGGAGTTGAATAGACTCTGAGCTGAAGTGGTAATACTGGGTGGCTGGAGGCAAGTATCCTGGGCTTGATGAGTTTTCGGCAATAAAGGTTTTTGCTTTTCCATAAGTTAATGACCAGCCTGCGAAGAACAGAAGCAGGTACATAGGAGAATTGATCAGTGAGTGGCCTTTGAGAAGAAGCATAAACCAGTATGAAGATTGTATCAAACAATGCTAGAAGAGGACAAAGTGCCAAGAAGGTCATTCAACAGGGATGAGAAAATAGGATATAGAGAGGATAAGAGTCAAGGAGGAGAGGAAAGACTGGTGCAGGGAGATAGATTTTGTATGGATAAGTTGGTAGTGACCAGACTGGAGGAAATTCGAGAGAATTCTAACCAACAGGGTAGGAGCAATAGGATTGTTTTGCGTTTGTATTAATTAGGGCCAGGGCAAAAGATTTCTTAAGTCAGAGACCTAACCCAAGGTTTTACCATTAACCAAGGAACAGGCTCTTGAGGAACACCTGTAAACAGTGGCCTGAAGACGCCCCCAAGTTCCAACATGCATTTTGTGCCCTTTCCTCAGTGACCACCGTCTGTCGTATTGATCAGGACTTCTCTCCCTTCCTCAGTGTCCCCTTCAGCACATTGACGCTCTGGCTAACTCTCCTGTCTCACTTTCCCTCCTTGGAATCTTCCATCAGTGTAGAACACCAAAGCTCAATAATTCATAAATCTTTTCAACAGATTTTTATTAAGAATCAGTGGGGTCTTAGAGAATGTTGGTGTGTATAAATGGAAAAGTATACTTTGTCTGTCTTCAGATATTTCATAGGAAGGTGGAGGGAGACAAGTACAAAATCTATGTGTTAAGTGTTACAGAGAAAATAATAATGATAATAATAATAATAATAATAATAATAATAATAACTTCCTCAATGAACTAACTGCATCAGTTATCTTACTTTCCTTCTGAATTTTAACGTTTCCATAAACTAGTAAGCATGCTGCAGTATGTTTCATTCCTGTCTTGCTTTTTTCTTCACTTACGAACTTGAAATGAGGCTCTTTAGCTATGTTTGCATGTCCTCTCTTACTAACTTCATCCCCCTTCGTTCTGGTTCCTGTTGGCGCCAGTCCAGTGAATTACTTTTGTCCAGGTCACTATAAAATTTAATGGCTATTCATATTCTCATGTTATTGAACTTCTGCTTGACTGACAAGTTGACCATCTACTCCTTGAAGTTTTCCCCCTGATTTTTCCTAGGTCACCATATTCTTCTGATTTTTTTCATACTATTCCAGACCCTCCATTTATGTGCTAATGCTTTCTGAATTTATATCTTAAAACAGAATCCTTCTAATTTGTTCAAACTCCTCTTCTCCAACAGTCTAAGATAAGTCTCTACATAGAGTATAAACACCTCAGCCTTGACATACACTCATACACACTAAACCTACTAATTCTCCTGTTTCACATCTTGGTGATTCTATTTATTCAAGCCAGAAAATTCTGGGCTTCTCACCTACCGTCTCTCTCATAACTGTCTACATTACCACCAGAACATGCCATTTCCTTCCGTCCTCAGTGCTCAGACTTTGTTTACACAACACTTTTCATCTGGGCAATTGTGGCTTCCATTCTTTTTGCTTCTGCTCTCTCTCCTTACTCAAATCATCCATTGCGTTGCATCCAAAGTGATCCTCTGATAGCCCATACCTAGTCACCTCTCTCCCCTAATGAAAGTATTTCTGTCTTCTCTTTATATATAAGATTAGTTCTAAAATCCTTAGCATAGAAAAGGTCCTTCATGATCTGGCTTTCTTTTTTTTTTTTTTTTTCCCAACTTCGTTTTCTGCTCTTTCTTTCAACTCCCCACCCTCTAGGTTCCAGTCAAATTAAATATTTCACAGTCTCCCTCTGAAGGTTTTCTCCAACTTATTTCCATGCTTTTACATAACCCACTTCATATATCTGAAATATGCTACCCACGGATTTTGTGCACATATGTCTTCCAACTCCATCAAAATTCAGCTAAGGTGTTAGTAACTTTGGAAAGTCTTCCTTTTTCTTCTCAGGCCGATTTAGGAAATTTTATTCTATGCCCCTCTATCACTCTGCTCATAAAACAATTAATTTATTCTTCAAATATTGTTGGGCATCTCTTCATGCCAAGAACTGTGCCAGCTGGTGAACATGGTTCCTATTCTTATGGCATGAAATGTCTAACTGGACTTGGGGGAGGGAGTGTATAATCAAATTATTTCACACATATAAACTGTGAGGGTGGGACAAGTGCTATGAGAACATAAAGTAGGAGATCTTGATCTTGTCTGGAGAGGGTTAGAGAAAACCACACAGAGAAGGGAATATTTGAACTGAGATGTAAAGGATGAATAGAAAGTAAGTGGATGTGGAAGTGTAAGTAGAAGCATGGGAGGCACAGTCTTCCAAGAGAAGTGGGAGCAGAAAGTGCATATTGCATTTGAAGGTCGGAAAAAAGGACAGTGTGGCTGGAGCAAGAGAGAGGTATCAGATGAAACTGGAAAATGGGGAAGGAGGCAAATGATATATGACCTAGTATTCATTCATTCATTCATTCATTCATTCATTCATTCACTTATTTATTAAATAATTCATTCAAATAACTATGAACACGAATAAAGGAATCTACCTATACACTTACGTATGGTGATGAAAAACCCCAGAAGATATGAACTTCTTCTCTCATCAACTTGTGATCTAATAAAGTTAAATTTTGTTTTTATGCCTATTAACAATGACAAGCCAATGGGATATTTTAAGTAAATGAGTGGCAAGATCATATGTATATTTTAAAATATTTCTCTGACTTCAGTTTGGAGAATGGTTTGATAATGAAACCTAGAACATAGTAAACTTCACTCAAGAAACAGTGGTACTGTAGTCTTGGCTGGTGACAGTGGTGATGGAGAAGTACGTGGACTCAAGAGCTGATTAAAAGGGAAACTTGACAGGTTTTGGTGGTGGGTTTGTAATGGGTGGTACAGGTGAAGGATATGTTCAAGATGGTTTCTAGCCTTTGACTTGTGGGATAGTCCGGATACATGTGCTATTCAATGAGATAAGAGATGCTAGAAAACCAGGCTTGGCAGACAAATGGTAACTTAATTTTAAACTTGGTGAGTTTTGGATATCTTTGACCCAAGTTGATATGTCAAGTAGGCATTTAAGGAGGTTTAGGCAAGAGATATAATTTAGTAATCATCAACATGGAGATGGTAATTGAGCATATGGACAAGGAGTGGAAGACAGAGAGAGCAGATTAGCACAGAGGAGAGAAGAAAATCAAAGAAAACCCAGGACTGAACCTTGAAACTGATGCCAAGGTGGTGGTTGGAAAAAAACCCATAAGAGAAAATGAGAAGGAGACCAGGAGGTGTGAGATAAACCAGGAGACTGTGATGCAAACCAAACCAAATAGAGTGTGTCAGAAAGAGGATCTGATCGATTGTTTCAGAAAATTTTTTTTTTTTTTTTTTTTTAAGAGGCATCTTGTGGAACTATAGAGGGAGGCCATGCCAGGAGTTGTGGGATGGATGTGAGGTGAGCACCGAAGACAGGGAGTGTAGCAGTGCTTGTGAGAAGTTTGTGTGTAAAGGGAGGGAGAGGGAGAAATAGCTGGAAGGAAGAAAGGAAAAAAGAGGCTTTTTTATTTTTATTTTTAAAGATGAAAGATAACTGGAGACTGTTTGAAAGACAAGGCAGATCCAGTGAAGAAGGAACTATGACTCCAAGTTAGGGAACTAGAACAAATAATTGATGGTATAATTGCAAGGCTAGGAGGGCTATGATTCAGTGTAGGAGGTGGAAGGTTTGACATTTTGAGGATGGGCAGATGCTGTTTCAGTGGGAGGAAATAAGGACAGGGTAGGAGAATGTACAAATAGATTGGTAAGTTTTATCTTGGGAAGTTGAAGAAAATATCACTGGACACTTCTTTTCTCTGCAAGGTAGTGTTCGATGCCATCTTCCAAGAGAAGAAATGGAGCTCAAGGTTTGAAAAGAATGAAGAAGGCTTGAAAAAGGCTTTGGAAGTAGGAAAAGTTGATCAGACAAGCTTTGTAGGACAGACAGGCAGCATTGAGGACTCATTTAAAGTTGGTAGCTATAAATTTATAGTAAAAGCAGCCATTTCTGTAGTTTTAGACTTATTCTAAGAACACTTGGTATGACTAGGTGCAGGCCCTGGAAAATGAATGGTTCTATTCAAATAGAACTGGAGTTTTAGCAAAGGACTGATTTCATCAATTTTGTATTCCATTTCCTTCTAGTATACCATGAGTTTGGGGAAAGGATATAACAAAATTATTCATTTAAAATTATATTGGATATGGTAGTAGGTGAGTACCTAATTAAAGGTTTTCCAACCCACATCAATGGCAATACTTATCTAAAAAACACCTGTTAAAGAACCTTCTTCTCATGCCTCCTTCATCTTACTACTGGATGATTGTAAGAAGTAGGTGTGTTTTTGGCTCATCTTTTTATACTATTAACATTTTATTTTCCTTACTGGTACCATGCTGACATAATTTGTTGCACATTTTTAATGTTGTGAGGTTATTCCCTAGCATTATTCACCTTTAAAATCTTAATTTTTTCACTGATTCATTTTTCCTTCATAGACCATAGCATTATTTGTCAAATCTCACCCACCAGTCTGTCTTTATGATATTGACTGGGACTTGCCTTTTGGGGTGAGTCTCCTATATATCGTTAGCTACCTAAAGAGTGAGAAGCACAGGATAGGAGTATCTACCCATACAAATAGTCAAGAGAAGCCTCAAGATTCATTCCATGGCCTTACCCAGCAACTACTCCACTGCTCCAGTCTCCGAATTCCTCCTCATCTGCTTCCCTAACTACCAGAGTTGGCAGCACTGGCTGTCCCTGCCCCTCAGCCTGCTCTTCCTCCTGGCCATGGGGGCCAACGCCACCCTGCTGATCACCATCAGGCTGGAGGCCTCTCTGCATGAGCCCGTGTACTACCTGCTCAGCCTCCTCTCCCTGCTGGACATGGTGCTCTGCCTGACCGTCATCCCCAAGGTCCTGGCCATCTTCTGGTTTGACCTCAGGTCCATCAGCTTCTCAGCCTGCTTTCTCCAGATGTACATCATGAACAGTTTCCTCCCCATGGAGTCCTGCACATTCATGGTCATGGCCTATGACCGCTATGTGGCCATCTGTCACCCACTACGATACCCATCCATCATCACTCACCAATTTGTGGCCAAGGCTAGTGTCTTCATTGTTATCCGAAATGCCCTTCTTTCTGCACCTATTCCTCTTCTCACTGCCCGGCTCCGTTACTGTGGGAAAAATGTCATTGAGAACTGCATCTGTGCCAACTTGTCCGTGTCCAGGCTCTCCTGTGACAATTTCACCCTTAACAGAATCTACCAATTTGTGGTTGGTTGGACTTTACTGGGCTCAGATTTCATCCTCATCTTCCTCTCTTACACCTGCATCCTAAGAGCTGTGCTTAGGTTCAAGGCTGAGGGGGCTGCTGTCAAAGCCCTGAGCACATGTGGCTCTCACTTCATCCTCATCCTGTTCTTCAGCACCATCCTGCTGGTTGTTGTGTTGACAAATGTGGCCAGAAAGAGGGTCCCCATGGACATCCTCATCTTGCTTAATGTCCTTCATCACCTCATACCTCCTGCCTTGAACCCTATTGTATATGGGGTTCGGACAAAAGAGATAAAACAAGGAATTAAGAAATTGCTCTGGAGAGGGGTGTGAATACGTAAAATAGACTTCTAATTCCTTTTCTTCCTTCTCCTCAGTGATTTTGTCTAGGCAGTGAATTGGACAAAAGCTTGGTGAGTATTTATTTTACACTCTGAAGCTCACTTCATAATTGACCCAGATTTCTTCCTTTATTCTACTTGCCTGGTTTGGGTCAAGGTAGAAGAAACTCATATTTCTTGAGTAACTGCTTTGAGCCTAGGCAATTTTATTTAAGTAAATTTAATCTTTCACAACATCTCTGTAGGCGTTATTACTTCCATTTTACATAGTAGAAAAAAAAAGAGGCTTTTCAAGAGTGGAAAATGCCAAAGGCCACCCTCTCTGGGAAGTGGCAGAGATTGAAATCCAGACTCCAGAGCCTGGGCTTCTTCTACAGACATACCCCTTCAAGTGCAATTGATGCTGGGATATCAGGCCTCTGTCTCCTTTGCTTGTGTTTTGTCCTTCTGGATGTCTATTTCCCACCTATACCTACTTCCTTGAGAACCAGCAGATTCTCAGAGAAGGCAGAGACCTGCCTGACAAAGCATCTGCAGGCCTATGGAAGAAGGGTGTTCATAATAATATACAGCAATGCCAGCTTCCTATTCTAACCTACACAGTCTCACTACCTTCAGCGAGTCTTAGAAATGAGGGTAGGTTGAGAGAGAGAGGTGGGGAGAAAAGAAGCCATTTCTCAGAAAATGGGGAAACTGAGCAGTACAATGGGTTGGCCACTTCCCCTAAATGTTTAAGCTACACATCCAGTGAACTGAAAATCAGGTCTTATTTGGTCTGTTGACTCTGCTCAAGAGCTCTAGCTGAAGGTGAGAAGATGCAGCAAAGGGTCAGGTTTCTGGATAATAATGAGTCTAGTCAGGAGACGAGAAAAAAAATTGCACTGGTTATTTTCAGAGATTTAATGTAAGCAAATGGTTGGATGGATGTTGGAAACTTGAAACGAAAACAGGGGATGCTGAAGTAATTGCAGAGGTAGCACCTGTGGGAAGAATCTTACACTTGAGAAGAATTTGGTCATTGGACCATAGAAGTTTGGAGATAGGCCCATGGGACTGGGTCTCACAGCTCTGAGGAGGGTGCTGCCTTCAGCTGGTATTGCTGTCACAGAAGCTCAGAGGACGTGCCTTCAGAGCTGGGACTAAGATCTCTGAGGGTGGGACTCTGTCCTGCTGCTGCTGGTACCCCGTGGAAGTTCAGTGAGGCTGATTGGATCCTGGGAGTTCCAAACCCAAATCAAGCTCAAACCCAACACCCACCCACCCAACCAACAAATCCTGGAGACTAGAATCAACTCCACTGCCAGGTGAAGAGTCATTGCTCAGGGTACTGACAAGACAGGGACAGGAAGAAGCAAGTATCCCCTGCCCTGCTTTAGCCTCCCAGTCTTTTCCTGCTGTTCTCTGTGGGTAGAAACTAAAAGGCAGCCAGCTGACAAAGAAGAGTCCTAGAGTCCAAGTCCCAGCATCCCAAGCAGATCTGGATGGTGGGTCTGGGGCTGAGAGACAAGAGTTCATGACTGTGAGGCTCCTGTCAGTTCTGAGTCTGAGGGCTGTGACCACATGAGGGACAACTGAGGCAGCACCCTGCAGTGCTCCCAGGGAGTGGACACAGACTCAAGTCCTCCCGTGCGGGTATGCAAAGAGACATGGCATCATAACATGATGTCACAGGGGCAGCTTTCATAGCTGTGGAAGAGTCTGGAGTTAGCTCTGAGCAGGATAGAGAGTGACCACATCGCACTGCAGGGATTCCCCAGAGTAACTGCAGCTCAGGGCTGCTGTGGGCTCCAGGGCGGACTCTTCCAAAGCCACACTCAGTAACAGCAGGAAAGGAAAATGACATCCCTTTGCCTACAAGAAGGGGCTCTTATTACCCTCAGGCTTGGCTCTCATTTCCTTAAGCCAGAGCCACAGGTGCGACTCAGCACTTGTCATTTTCCACAACAGAATTCTCTCACAGGGCTCGCCTCCATCTCACGGCTGTTGGAAGAGTTTATCCACCACCACCTTCCTCCTGTCCCTCAGAGGACGGAAGGGCCAACTTCAACACTGACGACCTAAAATGATACTAATAATCTCAACGTCCTTACATACTGATAACAGTGATAGTAATAACAATGACAACGAAAGCTCAAATGTTTTGAGTACTTGCAATATACCAGTATCTGTGCATATCAATTTTCATAAGACCCTTGTGTGGACGATTATAAAAATTAGTTTTAAAAACATCTAACAGAAAGGATGCAATTCATAGGAACAGGATACATATTGTCAGGAGATACTGTCCGGCATTTGGTCCACTCTGTCGGTCTCTCTAGGAGTGCTTTCTCCACCTCTGCTATGCTTCTCCCAGGTGCAAATCCAGAGGGGCGCAAAGAGGAATCTCTGTTAGTTGGTCATATTCAGATCTTAATTCCTGCACTAGGCTTCCCTAGATCAGGGCAAACAGCCACCATAATTACGAGAAGCTTGACTCAAACTGGGAGTGCATGGTTATAGAAACTACAGCTTGTGTTAGGGATTTGTAAGGGATGTAGGGGCCTGCACACCTGTTGTCATCCCTCAGAGTGATGAGCACAGCTTCTGGCACATTAGGGGGCTCAGCAAACATCCACTTGCTTATGATATTGAAGTGACTACGAGAGAGTTAACCAATGGTGTCTACAATGCATCTTTCGTTCTAAGTAGGAGAGCCCTACGTATAAGAACAGACGTGGCATGAACGTGAGGTTGGCTCTCCGCTTTGGTCCTTGGGAGACAGGTTAAGAGGATGGCAGTTTCTCACAGAATTGTCAAGCCAGTGCAGGTGGCTCAAGGAACTGGACACAGTGGTTCTAAGACAGATTTGGGGTGAGTCTTCATACAGATAAAGGGAATGGAGGGACAGGATTACCCAAAGAGCCAGATCTTGAAGGGTAGACACACCTTTGCCTTGAAGCTCCCATTGCAAAAAAATGTCCTCTTAGTACAGTCTTTTAACATGTCTTGAATGTCTAGAATGAAGTAGCAGAAACTAAAGGCATTTTAAATGGACATTTTAAAGGTACAGGCTTCCAGTTTTAAGAGAGAAGTACTGGGGATGTAATCTAGGACATGATGACTGTAGTTAATACTGCTGTACGGTAAATTCGAAAGTTGCTCAGGGACTAGATCCTAAGAGTTCTTATCACATGGAAAAAATTTTTTTCTTCTTTTTCGTATGTATATGAGATACTAGATATTAACTAAACTTGTGGTAATCATTTCACAATAGATATAAGTCAGGCCATTATGCTGTACACCTTGGACTTCCATGCTGATCTATGTCAGTTACATCTCAATAAACTAGAAGAAAAAAATAAGATGTTTTGTCAGTTTAAGTGAAAACCTGTGGAGTCACTTTGCTAACACAAAATGACTGGTCCAATTGTACTGGAAGGGGGTGTATTAAAAATATGAGAAGGGGGAGGGGACAGGCCAGCCAGTAGCCACTCACCTCTCCCTAGTTTGCATGTTAGTCACGTTTGCAAGAGGAACACAGAGACTTTTGGAAAAGAATATCTGAAACCATTGAATACTCCTATTCAGGACCAGAGCAGATTTAAATAAAAAAACCAGTAGCAAGAAAGCGCAACAAATCTCCTGGAATTAAATTATCTGGAGGAAAAAGGGAATTAATGCTGGTGACCAATGCTCAAAGACCTAAATATTGTCGAAGGAACAAAACTACATTTTCCACGTTCATCAAGTAGAGTTTGGGAGCCTTTTAGTACATAGTCATCCTGATGCACTCTTGTTCTTCAGATATATTCTAAGCCTACAGGTGTTAGCAACGAGAGCTGTGACCTCAGAGGCCCCGTGTGGGCCATCAAACTGCGCAGCCAGGGAGTCTATGAAGCCTGGAGTCAATGCCAAGAGTAAATAAAGGCATCATAGCCTGCAAGTCAACACTGCTCTCTTGTGGCTGCTGTTGGAAATAGCAATACTGGGGTGAATTCAGTTCTCAACCTCTGCGCGGTGTTTGAAAGGGGACTGGCAACTCTGTGTTCTGAAAACTCCCGGGATCTCCAACACTTAGGGAAGAGGCAGTGATGCCTTCAGGAAGATATCATACTTCCTGCTTATAAGGCACATGGGAATTGAATGATTAATTAAAAAATAAAATGATATAACAATTATACTCTGATTTTCTTTTCTTCTATGACATCCAAAATCAATAACAAATCAATGATGTGAGTCTGGAATTCATGAGTAGAATGTATCTTGGTATTTAATAAGATGTTACATTAGCAGTATTGGCTAAGGACTCTATATAGTAACATATATTCATTTCTTCACCTCCGCAACCAAAAAAAGGTTGAGCGCTTTATGTGCGGTTAACACAGGAGTGATTAGTATATGTTACCAAGAGATAAACTACTTTTAGAGAAATTATGCTCAAAATAGCCCATGAATTATCATCATTCCCAATTTTGCATATTAGGCAATTGAACAAAAAGGTAAAATACGGATGGTCATTCAGCTAACAGACCAGAATCAAGAGAGAAATCAGGCATCTTTGCTAACTAAATCCGTTTTTCCTATCATGTGGTCTAGGGATTGAGCTGCATTTTTAGATTTCGCCTGGACAGCTTTGTGGTTTTCTGAAGTATTCGTGCTCCGGATTATAGATAGAGAGGCAGTGCACATCAAAACCCAAAATATATTGAATTAGTCAGTGCACGTAAAGTTAGTTACTACAACAAAGATAGCACAGTAACTTAACAGAAACTAGTTTACTTCTGATCCAGACCCAATCCAGTCATGGGGGCTTTGCTTCCTGTCAACACTTAGGGACCCAAGCTGCTCCCATATGTGGATCCTCTATGTATTCAGCCCTTTGGGATCTCCACAGATATTCTGAATCTGGCTGATGTACAACCAAAAGGAGATAATGTTCTGGATCTCTCTCTTTTTTTTTAATTTAAAGATTTTATTTATTTATTTGTCAGAGAGAGAGAGAGAGAGAGCACAAGCAAGGGTTGCTGCAGGCAGAGGGAGAAGCCTACTCCCCGCTGAGCAAGGAGCCCACTGCAAAACTCAATCACAGGACCCTGGGATCATGACCTGAGCCAAAGACAGACGCTTAACTGTCGGAGCCACCTGGGCGTCCCATTGTTTCAACTCTTGTGGGAGATTTTAGGGGCTTAAATTTGGGAGAGATTTACACCACTTTTTCTGTCATTCCATGGGCCACACTGCTCACACAGACCCAGCTGCCTACAGGCGAGGCTGGGTCACTGAATGTTCATTTCTTAAGAGAAATGATACAAGAGAGACACTCGCATGTAAAATAAATTTACCCTCTTCCCCAGGGAGACCACCGGGCTCTCACAAAGTCCAAGATCCTGAGCAGTCAGTGTCTTCTCCATCAGGTCCTGATGTGATTCCTCATGGACCAGTCGTTTTCCACCTCTCACCGCATAGGTAATGGTGGAGCAGACACTGGTATCCGTCATTAAGATTCCCGTTTGGAGGTGAGGCATGGAATTCGTTCAGCAGGAACTTGTACGTAGTAATGCTGGAACACTTTGGGGGTGGGCACTGCCACATTTTTACCCACTGAAGTGGTGGCAGTTCCCTGACTGCACACTGGCTATGTTCTCTGGGAAGAACTTGCCATTGTTTCTATGACCCCTTGTTCTGACTTCGGGGGCGGGGGGTGTCTTCCTCATTGTCCCCCATGGCATTATGTCCCACAGGCACTGGAACATGTGACTTCTTTTGCATTACTGCATGTGGAGCCTGCTTCCAGCTCATAAAATATTAAGATCAATAATTGTTTTAATTCTTAATCAAAAACTTTCTTTAAAAGCCAAGCTCAAAGGGGCGCCTGGGTGGCACAGCGGTTAAGCGTCTGCCTTCGGCTCAGGGCGTGATCCCGGCGATCTGGGATCGAGCCCCACATCAGGCTCTTCTGCTATGAGCCTGCTTCTTCCTCTCCCACTCCCCCTGCTTGTGTTCCCTCTCTCGCTGGCTGTCTCTATCTCTGTCGAATAAATAAATAAAATCTTAAAAAAAAAAAAAAAAGCCAAGCTCAGGTGTCTTTGTCAATAAACACCCTCAAAAACCAAACAGGTTTCTCATCTGTTGTATTTGTATCAGGGCAGTTCCATGCACTAATAATCATACACACATGTTCTCTTAAGCATAATTTAAGTTTTTTCTTTTGTTTCTTTATTGTCTTTTCCAGCTCACCATGCCACTCCTTTTTAGGTAATGGTGTCTGTCTAAGGCCATCAGACTTGAGTAAGACCACTATACACATAATCTACTCTTCTCAGCGCTGGTTTCTATGAGTCTGTGTTTTTCAAAGATGATCTAGAACTTTCTCTTAACCTTTGACCTCCCAAGTAGTAGGACAGTTTTTCAAGACTCCGTATTTATGGACTTTCTCTATTATTCATTTCTGCTTGAAGACCAGCCAACTATCTGTTAAGCTCATATACTTATCATAATAACTTGTCAATGGAATCAGCAATTGCAAACACACACAATTATTTTCAGTTGTAACGAACCATTTCCCCTGGACTTACTGTTTAGTAGACATGTCAGCTTTCATTGTTGAGTGATCTTTCTAACATTGGTTGTCGATTTTCTCAGTGTCTGCAGTGTTAATCAGGATAACTTGCTGGTTGATGAAACAAACAGTTCCATGTATCAGTGGTTTAACACGTACAATTTAATTTTTTGAGGACATCCATCCAATGCATGTGGAAGAGGAGGCTTTCCTCCATGCTTTCTTTTAAAAACTTAGCTTCCTCCATTGTGTGGTTCCATCATTTCTAGGGCTTCATGTCTTCAGTGGACTGAGGCAACTGGCCAGAGGTGGGGAAGAGAGTGTAGAGGACATTAAGGAGGCTATAAAGGTTGTGTCTAGAAGAGGTGTGTGACATCTCCTTGGCCAGACTCAGTCTTATAGCCCCAGCTAACTATAGGTGAGCCTGAAAAATGTAAATTTATCTGTGTGTCTAGGAGGAGGAAGAACTCAGCTTAGTAAACCTAGCCTTGTCTCTGTCATTGATACACACTAATTGTCAGGTGAACTTCAAGTTGGGCAGTGGGAAGGGTGAGAAGTGGTAGGAGACCTCTGGAGATTTTGTGGCTCTCCTGGTCTCTCTGAGACACTGTCAGACCTAGAGCCTGGTTTGCTGTTTGCCTCTTTCAGAGGGCTTATTAAGTAGATCATCAGGTTTTATTTTAGACTTGCAAGAGAGAAGCAAAGGAGACTTTCTGAGTCCCTTCCATGTTTTCCAGTTATCCCCATATCAGTTGTAAGGATGAAGAGAGGGACATTGGTATGCTGCATCTTAGTGAATGGGTACCGGGATTTGAATGCCCTCCCCTCCAGACCCAGTCTGTAGCACAGAACTGTCCAAACACATTCCTGAAAGCTACCTTAAGATATGCTAGGATGACATCAGAAGCCTGACATGGGAATCAAATGAGTAATGCATTTTCTGCTTAGTCCTTGAGTTTGTGCAGAGTTCTTGTGGTCTGTCAAGAGACATTGCTGTTAGGACACAGCGGGTGGGGGACCTGATCAGTTAATATTCCAGGGAAGCACAGACCTTGCTGGATTCGCTCCACAAAGCCGCTGAATTTATTGCCTTCACTTGGGTGTTTATAATAGAATTAAGAACTGTGTCCTGTTTGAGAAAGAGGCTGAGTTTCCTTAGACCTATGCTTGCTCCTGAAAAAGTAAATATTGATTTGTCTGTAGATGGAACCAAAAGAGGTCTGTTTATGGGTCCATGTGCTGTGCTTCCTCAGAGCAGGGTGAGAGCAGTTTCCTTGACTTCCCAGGTATGCTGCTGCCTTTGGAGGAGTCTGAGGACGTCTGTACACTGTGTTTATCCTGCCAACTACTATCCGCTAGAACATATTTCTGAGACTGTAAGATCACACTTCTCTGCATGTCTTTTCTTCCTGCTGTGGGGCAAATACTGCTTTGGTTAGTATCAACACCTTCCCTTTCCTTTTGCACCATCATCTTTTTTCTCAGCCAGATGAATCACATAGTTCACCTATCCCCCTCCTCCTCCTTCAACCACTAGTTTTTTCTCCATATTTATGAGTCTGTTTCTCTTTTGTTGTTGCTTCTTTGTTCATTCATTTGTTCTGTTCTTTTAGATTCCACATGTAAATGAAATCATATGGTATTTATCTTTTCCTGTCTGACTCATTTCACTCAGTGTAATACTCTCTAAGTCCATCCATGTTGTCCCAAATGGCAAGATTTCATTCTTTTTTATGGCCAAGTAATATTCCATTGTATATAGATATACCACATCTTCTGTATCCATTTGTCTATCAGTGGACATTTAGGTTGCTTCCTATCTTGCCCATTGTAAGTAATGCTGCAATAAACATAGGCATGCATATATCTTTTTGAATTAGTGTTTTTGTTTTCCTTGAGTAAATACCCAGAAGTAGAATTATTGGATTATATGGTATTCCTGTTTTAAGTTGAGGACCTTCCCTACTCTTGTACAGTGGCCGTGCCAATTTACATTCCCACCCACAGTGCGTGAGGGTTCCTTTTTCTCCATTTTCTTGCTGACACTTGTTATTTCTTGTCTTTTTGATACTACCCATTGTGGCAGGTGTGAGGTGATACCTCTCTGTGATTCTGATTTGTTTTTTCTTGGTAATTAGTGATGTCGAGCGTCTTTTTATGTGTCTGTTGTTTATCTGTATGTCTTCTTTGGAAAAGTGTCTATGCAGACCCTCTGCCCATTTTTAAATCAGATTGTTTTACTGATGTTCAGTTGTATGAGTTGTTTATGTGGGTATTAACCCCTACCTGACATGTCATTTACAAAACCTTCTCCCATTCAGTAGGTTGCCATTTTGTTTTGTTGGTGGTTTCCTTCATTGTGCAAGAGAGTTTAGTTTGATGTAGTCCCAGTTGTCCATTTTTGCATTTGTTTCCCTGGTGTGGGGAGACACATCCATGAGAAATATTGCTAAGGTTGAGGTACAAGTGATGACTGCCTGTGTTCTCTCACAGTGGCTGTATGCTTTTAGGTCTCACATTTAGGTCTTTAATCTATTTTGACTATATTTTTGTGTGTAACGTAAGAAAGTGGTCCACTTTCATTTTTTGCTAGTTGTCCTTACATCATTTATTGAAGAGACTGTCTTTTCCCATTGTATATTTTTGCTTCTTTTATTGTAGATTAATTGGACATATAAACATGGGTTTATTTCCGGGCTCTCAAATCTATTTGTTTTTAAATCTACACGTATGCTAACATTCCAGAACCCTAAAGATGAGGTGTTCTGAATAGAGCAAAAGAAATGATTCATTACCTACAAAGGAACAGCAATTGACTGGTAGTGTACTTATTAACAGCAACAACAGAGATCAGAAAGCTGTGGAAATGTGTATATATATTTATAATATATAATGTACATATACATATAACATATATAATGTGACATATAACATATAGCATGTTATATACATGTTATATAAATATATATAAATGTATAATATATATAACATTCAGTTTGTGTGTGTGTATATTTATATAAAATACTTGTTAATATTCAAATTTTACCCAGATAAATTGTCAATTAAAAGACCCTGCTAAATAATAAAATAGAAACATATTTTTGAAAGTACTAGAAAGTTAAGGAAAGGTCAAAATCTAGGAGAAGATAAAAAATGAGAGATAAAGCCAAGATTTAAAGCTACTTCTGCTCTGAGGACTTCTGCCAAACCTGAAGAAATCAGTGTGAAATGGAGCAAAATTTGGCAATTTTCTGGTTTGAGGAGACAAAACTCAAAGCGTAGGATTAAGAACAGGGTCAACTATCCTCCCTACCCACTCCACATTCTAACCTGAATCTTTGGATGTGCTCTTAGGGGGTGGTTGGACTGAAGTTCATCAGTCTTTGTGTTAAATGGTAAGATCTTAATCTTAACATCTACAAAGACCCTATTTCTACAAGAGGTCAAACTCACATGCACCTGAGGGTTAGGACTTCAATATATCACTTTAGGGGACACATTTACATCCAAAATATGTATTTTTGGATTTCTCATCAGGAATTGGTAACTATAGTTGTTGCCTTTAATAATATGTATCTCATTAGATTGTTATGAGGATTAAATGAAATATCAGATAATATTCAGAATATTATGATACATATATATAATCTCCAAAGATTTATTATTATTATTACTTGTGTTATCCTCGGTGTGACTTTATATAAAGTTTTGGTCTCCCTCTTTAAGGTGGCAGAAACCATTCTTTGATGTACATATTTCAAATATGTAGTGCTTTGTCAAAGTAGGATAAAAGTATTTGTTCAATGAAAAAGTAAATATAATTTTATCCTTGCAACAGACCTGTGTTGGAAAGTTTGTTATGCCCATATTTCAGATGAGAGAATTGTGGTTCTGAGAGCTGATGAATGTTTTTCAAGGAAAAGCAATGAGAAGGTAGTAGAACAAGGGTTCAAACATAAGCCTCCAATTATCTCTTCCCAATAGCCCTATGATCTGACAGTGAAGAGGGATTATTCATTTACAAGAAACATGGGGACAAGGGTTTTTTGCTCAGAGTAAACTGTATGCTCTAGCAGCATTCTTTCATTGAATGATGATTCAATCATGAAATACTTTTCTTCATTTGGCATATCTATCAACTCTGTTTGATGCTGACAAGGACCTTGGCACTTTGCCCAGGACCTCCAGGTAGCAAGGCAGAGGTGGGGGCAGGACAGCAGTTAGTGCATGCAGGGAACAAGATAATATTCTATGTACATTCCTGCCCTGATATCTCCTCCAGCGGTTGTGGGTAGGAAAGTGTAAGAGCCAGAACCAGACTCCACTTGCTCTCTCTCCTCTTTCCAAATTCCTGTGCCCAAAGCCCCAAAGATCGTACATTTAGCCTGAGAATCCCTATCGTAAGACACATCTGAGAAGGTCTACAGGGGCAGCGATCTTCTAAGTCCTACTGTGCATCATTCAGAGTGGTGGCTGCACTGGTGGCAGTCCCACTGGTTCCCAAGGAAACAATGCCAAGTGTTGCTGTGTGGAAGGTGAAGATTGTTAACAGCTGAACTTTCTGCACCCACACTTAGGTGACAGAGTTTAGACCAAGAACAGCTGTGAAGGTAAAATCTTGGACATGAACCACATGTGTGTAAATAGGGCCCCTTCCAGGGATTTGCTTGGGTCCAGACCACTGATGCTCCCACTGCAGAAGAGGGGCTCACAGGGAAAGTGCTTCCTGGTCTTTTGGTTGCTAAAGGTCCATGCTCCTTTGATGGCTGGTGGTGTCCCTCTGTCACCTCCTCCACAGAGTTACAGGGCTGAGGAGCGTTTAGTCAGTTCTTCCCCACAGGTGCATCCGCATAAATTTTCCTGGAGAAGATTCTCATCACAGTTGCCTTACCCTTCTTTTCCCAGGGTTTCCTTATTTAGACCCCCCAAGAGCCTTTAACCCCTCCTGCCCTTACTTTATTGACAATGCCGAATCAAGCCTTTTGCAGTATATTCTCTTGGGAGATAGACCATGGGGCCTCAGGGCCCTAGGGCTTAACAAGGGCACCAACTCCTGTGAACAATGGGGAGAGGGGCCGTAGTGGAGGCAGAGTTCATAAAACCAGCCTCCAGAGCCCTTGGAGGGACCAGTTTAGTGCTTTCTCCAGCAGCCAGAAAGAGCAGGAGGGCAGCCTTCTGAAGCTGGTGAGTCTCAAGCTGGACCAAGCAGGACGACTGTGAGGAAGGAGATAATGAGGAGAGGAGGGGAGTCCAGGAGCCTAGTATGTAAAGGAAAAGGAGCTCTTTCAGTAGGGCCTGGTGTACGTGCTGACCCTGCCAAGATGCTTAGATCTGGTAGAAGGCTAAGTGGCAGGAACTGACCTAATGCTGTGATTTCATCAGAGATGAGGCTGAGTCATTTTGCATCTGTCCAGGGTTTGCAAACTTCCATAGACTCAAAGACCCCACCCACATCATGGCTGGGAGACCAAGGCCCTGTGCCTGGCTGTGTCAGAATCTTCCTTTCTGTGCTAGTCTAAATTCACCTATGAGCCAAGGTAATCCATCCATTTTCTGATTTGGTCTTGGGTCTTCTGTTGTAATTTTGTTTATTCAAGGCTTGTCTGATCTTTCCAGACTGTCAATATATCATTGCCAGAGACCAGGTTTGTTCAATAGCACTTAGAACAAGGGTCACCCCTCTGTAAATGTCAGTCTGCCAGTACAAACGAATGGAACTGGATATTGAATATCAGAGCCATGCCCCAGATGGCCAACGAGTCCTCATTTCTCACAATAGAAGGCCTCAGTTTCACTGAAAAGAACACAGAGAGTAAGAATGGTCCCAGCTCTTAGGAATTTACTAAAACAGGGAGGACGGTCTCTTACCACCTGGGAGAAAATATGAGTGTTCTAGGAGGTCTGTATCAGTTAACAGGTCCTTGGTGACATTCCGGACTCCAGTCTCTCTGCCCGCTCATCCTCTCTCACACTAAATCCTTTGGGTCTCCTCACCCCTCTGCTACAGCCTGCTTCTCTGCCTGCGTGGCCTTCCTTCAGGTCTTCGTCACTTTTCCCTTGGACTCCTCAGGAGCCTCCAGAAGCCTCCAGCCCTTCTGTGTGATTCCCTGTGTCCCACCTACAGCACGTCACTTCCCTGTCTCGGATCCTCTGTGCTCACTCACAGCGTACACGCTCACGCCTGCTCTCAGGCGGACCTCGCCGGCTGCTCGCGCACACCGTACCCGTGTCTCCTGACACGCTCTCCTGCCTGCTCCCCCGAAGAACTTAGGATCTACCAGCCCCGCGCACCTGTTTACCAATCATGCTGAACATCCACACAGATGTTTCTTCTCTTACCACTGTCTGCAAACAGAGTCCTCCTCTCCCAGTTAAATGTGGCCTCATTTTTGTATCCTTCTCTGATGCTCTCAGCTCATGGTGTCTCTTGGCCTAACAGGACCTCAGGAAATCGTAGCCCTTTTTCTCCCCAAAACAACACCTGAAGTTAAATATCACTTATTGATTTCATAAATGAGGAACATATGTATCATGGAGTTTAAATAGCTCTCAGGGTTATCTAATGGGCGTAAGAGTCAGGCTTCATTTCTGTCTGAAGCCAACTTTTCAACCATATCACATTGCTCCATTCATCTGTGTATTTTCTTTTTCCCACTGTTCATAAGATCATCTTTATTACCACAACTATGCTGTCTTATAAGTGTTTGTGAGTCAACTTTCCTGTATCAATGAAGATACAACGTTTTACTTAATGCACACCATATGTTTGTATACCTAACATTAAGACCAACTGCAGGGAAGGCCTGACTATATTCTTGCTTATTCAAACAGATCAGGTCATGCCGAGGATACAGAACTTGAGGTTTATGGAAAGGACAAGACTTTTCTGAAAAGGTGGTTATGTTTTTTATCCTTTTTATGTTTCTGATTCACATTGAGGGTCATTTCCTAATCCAATATGAAAATACAAGACAGAGCTGATACATATTTGTCTCTACTTTACTTTAGCCCTTGAATCTTTGGTTTGTTTTGAAGCCCTATAATGAGTAGAAAGTGTGTGAAGTGTGTGTGTGTGTGTGTTGTATAATCTATATTTGGGAAGTCTGGGATATTCAGATATTCAAAATGAAAATCTTACCCAATCTATTGGATCTTATCTTCTCTGGCAGCTAGTCTGATACCTTCTTTTATACAATTTACTCTTTTTGAAGAGATTTGTCAGATAGGACAGGTGAGCAGGATCAGTAAGCCCACCTATACCGATTAGTTGCTGCCAGGGCTCCCTCTCTTAGTCTGCCCTGACTCCCTAGCTCTTTTCTGGTTCTTTGGCTGGGACAGCCCTTACTGTCACTCTTCTTCATACTTGGCCACTCTGTTCTTTGTTTAGTAGTGAGGGAAATAAGATGGGACCCAACAAAAGAAATAACTAAATAAAGCAGATGGATTCATACAGCATAGATTTCACATGAATAGAATATTTGGATTTTGACCACAAGGAATCACAGATAATGTTGCTTACCAGATAAATGGATCCTATATAGGTTTATATACCGGAAACATACTTATTAGCTACCTCCTAATCTATCCTTGGTGTACCCCTCTGTACTGACTGTCTCTGTCACCAGAATATGAAATTTATAAGCTCTTCGAAAGAATCCAAACCAAAGAAACACTCTAGAAAGTCACACAGAGAAAACATAGCAAATAACCCAGTAAGAGTGATAAACACTATGCTTTAAAAAGTGAAACCCTGTTTGGGACTAGAAGATATTACTGCTCTTGGGTGGGGTCAAGGGATGCTCTGCCTTTAATCCAATATTCTTAAGAAATGAAAATTAGAAATCCTGAAGTCAGGCCCTGTCTGAGTCAATACTGAGTAGGGGGCTGGCTTTTCTGGGACCTTCATGTATTCTGCTAAACAGAACTCTCCATAAGCTATTCCTTCTAAATTCCAAAGGAAGGTGGGGCTTAGTTAAGTAATTGTGCTTGTCAAGGCTAAATAATGTATAGTGGTTGAAAGCAGAGACTTTAGTCAGACTCTTTTGTCATAGTCCTGGCTTCACCACTTACTGGCTGTCTAATTTTGATCAAACTACTTTCCTCTCTTTGCCTGTTCCTTTTAACTACCTGGAAAATTAGGATAATAATATTATTTACTCTTAAGTGTTTTTCTTTCTAAAGGAAACGTGGTAATATAAACATTCAGCATAATGTGTAGCACATGATAGCTGCTCAGTTAAAGGTCAGCGATGATTGAGATGGGATGATGATGATGATGTGAAAACTTGAAACAGGTTAAAAGCCCTAATGAAAACCTGAGTTTTACTACATCCAGAACACATACGTGATGAGCACTGGGTGTTACACGCAACTAATGAATTGTTGAACACTACCTCGAAAACTAATGGTGTACTATATGTTGGCTAACTGAACATAATGAGAAAAAAAAGAGAAAAAAAATAGAACACATACTTTCTATGTCGATGTATTTTGTTCTGCTTTTTAAGGGACTCTGGATTTTTACCTTGTTCAAGATACTTTATATGGCTTCACCCAGCAACTACTCCACTGCTCCAGTCTCCGAATTCCTCCTTATCTGCTTCCCTAACTACCAGAGTTGGCAGCACTGGCTGTCCCTGCCCCTCAGCCTGCTCTTCCTCCTGGCCATGGGGGCCAACGCCACCCTGCTGATCACCATCAGGCTGGAGGCCTCTCTCCATGAGCCCATGTACTACCTGCTCAGCCTCCTCTCCCTGCTGGACATGGTGCTCTGCCTGACCGTCATCCCCAAGGTCCTGGCCATCTTCTGGTTTGACCTCAGGTCCATCAGCTTCTCAGCCTGCTTCCTCCAGATGTTCATCATGAACTGCTTCCTTGCCATGGAGTCCTGCACATTCATGGTCATGGCCTATGACCGCTATGTGGCCATCTGCCACCCACTACGATACCCATCCATAATCACTGACCAATTTGTGGTTAGGGCTGCCATATTTGTTGTGGCCCGGAATGGCCTCTTTTTTCTTCCTGTTCCAGTACTTTCTTCCCGGCTCAGATACTGTGCAGAGAACATCATCAAGAACTGTATCTGCACTAACCTGTCTGTGTCCAAACTCTCCTGTGATGACATCACCTTCAACCGGCTCTACCAGTTTGTGGCAGGCTGGACCCTACTGGGCTCTGATCTCATCCTAATTGTTCTCTCCTACGCCTTCATCCTGAAAGCTGTGCTCAGGATCAAGGCTGAGGGCGCTGCAGCCAAGGCCCTGAGCACGTGTGGTTCCCACTTCATCCTCATCCTCTTCTTCAGCACAGTCCTGCTGGTTCTGGTCATCACTAACCTGGCCAGGAAGAAGATTCCCCCAGATGTCCCCATCCTGCTCAACATCCTGCACCACCTCATCCCCCCAGCTCTGAACCCCATTGTTTACGGTGTGAGAACCAAGGAGATCAAGCAGGGAATCCAGAAGCTGCTGAGAAGGTTGTAAGAGGTAAAACAGATCAGAGACACCTTGGAATTGTTAGTAAAAGTCAGGGATTATTTTTATGTTGGAAAGGAAATTTTACTTTTTAATCCCAGAATGAGCTCTGATTCTTTTTATCTCAGACAACAATGAAAACATTCTTCTGTGAATCCTTATTTCCTCCTGCTTCAAAGGAAACCTCCATTTCCTGGATTCTGTGGTCACTTGGGAATTTGCCTGACTGACTCCTTATCTGCGGGTCTTGCCAAACCTTAGCCAAGTGGAGCTGGGTTAGAGTGGGAGTGTTTGGACCTAAAGAAACAAACTTGATACTTAGAGAAATCTTCCTGTTCCCTGATTTGCAAAGAACATAGATGACTCTCCTGCCTCCTGTTTCAGACATGGCTTTTGTGTTGTGAGGGATTGACTGGGCTGAAGTAAGGACATTCACCCAGAATTTTGGTTTTTGGGGTCTAGTGCTTTACTGTGAACACCGCTCTCTTTTTTGGCACCTGTGGCAGATGTGTCATCTCCTGGCTCCTCAGATCCTACCAGATGCTATTAAGATTTTCTGTTTGTGAAACTGCTCTGGGAGCATCTTCTCCTACACTCCTTCCCTCCCTCCCTCCCTCCCTGCCTTCTTTCCTCCTTTCCCTTCTTTCTCCTTCCCTCCTTTCTTCCCTCCCCTTCCTTCCTTCCTTCCTTCCTTCCTTCCTTCCTTCCTTCCTTCCTTCCTTCCTTCCTTCCTCTTTCTTTTCTTTCTTCCTTCCTCTTTCTTTCTTTCTTTCTTTCTTTCTTTCTTTCTTTCTTTCTTTCTTTCTTTCTTTCTTTCTTCTAAGATTTTTATTTGTAAAGGAGATAGAAAATCTTTTAGGGTTTTTTTTTGGGGGGGGCAGACTGATATCGTTTGAAGTGTTATATGTTTTTTACCTCATTATGTTCATGACTCTATAATCCTCACTTCATCCCTTATAACCTCCTATAAGGAACTTAGAACGTTACATCACATCTCAGGCACCATCCCTCCCTGACTCTGACCTGCACATCCTAGGCACAACTCAGCTGTCCAGTTCATTCCTTCTATTGCCCTGTTTGCTTCAGCCTTCAGCCTGGGCTGATATAGCTGTTGAGCTTTTCCATGATGTAGAAGCTCTAGGGTTTGATTTTCACAAATAAGTGTGTTCCATTATTTTGCAATCCCTCCCTTAATGATGCCACATGTTAGTCCAATGTTTCCAAGGAATATTTTATAGTAACCACCTGTCTCTTTTGTGGATGAAAATTAAGAGTTTGCAGTCCATTAGTTTTCCAAGCATCATTTAAAGAACATTCCCGTTGGACTGTCCTACTTTCTTCTGTATCAAAACTTTTCTTGGGGCGCCTGGGTGGCTCAGTTGGTTAAGCATCTGCCTTTGGCTCAGGTCATGATCCCAGGGTCCCGGGATCGAGCTCAAGCCCCACGTCGGGCTCCCTGCTCAGAGGGGAGCCTGCTTCTCCCTCTTCCTATGCCTGCCACTCCCCCTGCTTGTGCTCTCTTTTTTTCTCTCTCTGTCAAATAAATAAATAAAATCTTAAAAAACAAAACAAAAACCTTTTCTCTGATGAATGAATTATATTTAAATTTAATGTTTCTGTACTATTTAAAAAAGTTATATATTTTGCAGCAGTGATCCTCTTTTCTTCTCTTAGAGACCTCTGTGGTTTGGCTCTAACAGACTTTCAGACTTATTTCAAGCTTTCTTTGTTTCCCCTACTGTAGCTAAAGCAAACTGCTCACTTTTCCCTGAACATTCCCTCCTTGTGTTTGTTGTCTGTCTTGATCAGTTGACCCTTTCTACACCAACCTTCATTTACTAGTATCATCATTGCTGAACCCCATATTTCCCACCAGACTGAAGTCAAACAGCACTTTGCACAGGGAGACTTCTTTTCATGACTCTTTCCTGGAATCGCTACTCTAGCATCTTGAATATCTGTATGTCTTTCTCTGATGGTGTCATGAGTTTCTTTTAGGTTAAGAGAGTATTTTATTCATCTTTTTATTCTACATGGTTACTTTTGCTCTTCCTTACGTAGAGGAATTTAGAATAAAGATATGTCGAATCAGGTCAAACATTTTATCAGTGCATATCTTGTCCCTCCCGTCCTTTGAAAACTACTTGGGAACAATGATCAGGTCTTATAGTAATATGTGTTTTTATAGTACCTAATACAGAGACTATTTTTAGCCAACACTAAATGAAATTTATATGAATTTATTTAAATGAAATTTATATCCCCCTAAGGTTGGAATAATCAAAGCAATTGGGATTTGATTCTCAGATAGACCAATTTGGCCAAATTTGCTAACTCAGGTTTTATGAACTTTGGCTAAACTTTTTCCTTGCCTTGAAAATGGTGATAATGATCCTTATCTCTTACCATTGTTTGGAAGAGTAAATACACTAAGTATGAAAATTTTTGTTCAGTACCTTGAATGTGCACACCTTAATTACATAGATATTACATGAATTATTATTATTATTATTTTCCTAAGCACACTGCTTTCCCTGCTGCCCTCTGGATATGAGGCAGATTATTGTCTCACACCTCATTTACCTTGAGGAGAAGGTATCCACGTCATGTTGTCCTCCTCTAGCCCTGTAGTCATTTTATTACTATTACATTTCCTTGAGAAATCTTTTACCTATGTGAGGGTTACTTTTTAAACTCCAAACTATTTGGTCCTCCATAAATCTGTCAGTTGGGCATTCTATTGGTATCTATTTCAATCTGGGTATGCCATGAGGCTACCTACAGGCATACCTTCTGGAAAGGCAAAGGACAGCCATGGGTGATATGTGGCTATGATACCATCCAGTGCTCACCTCCTTTGAGGTTCTCTGGCTTCCAATGTCACCTGTCCCCCAAAGTTGACTCCACATTTCCCTCTGGGATAGTGAAGGGAGAAAGACAGGCTCTGACACTCCAGTCATGAAACACAGTCTGCTTTCACCACACCCCGACAGCTGTTGTAGTACATTATCTTACTGACTTGTGGCCACATGGTATGCAGATGATCGATTGTTTTGCAGCCCCTGCCCAGGGCTTTAGAAAGGAATATCACTCCCAGTTTACCTGTAAAATAACCAAGGAAATAAACAGAGCCTAGAATGCTGTACCACCTATTTTCTACAGATCCCATGGAGTCCTTACTTTAGTCCAATTTTCCTTTTTTAGGGTACAAGGCTCCTGCAGTTTCTCTCAGAACCAGCTGTGACTTGACACTTCATCTGAGAAAAGCTGCGAAGCTATGAATCTCTGCTTTAGAATTGTTCTCAGTAGAAAAGAGCGATGATATCATTCTTTGGTGTCATCACCTTTGTCTGCCTTTCTCTTTTCTATCACAATTTCATCTTTATGTATTGTATTTCCTAATTTAGACTCTTCCTGAGTGAGGGCTTCTGGTTCTGGCACATGGATGCTACATGAACCAGATGGTAGCAGGAGCCTCCCTGGGATATTCCCTTCTGTTCAGGAAGAGGTGGCAGCGTTAGAAGAATAAAGTAGAGAAGGATTATCTCAGTCCTAGGCAATACTAAGGGGCAGTGCTAGCATGGCCAGTGAGGTGAGGCTGTTATGTAACCCAAGGTTCCCTTTGGAAGACATAGGGCTAAGTCCAAAGCAAAAGAGGTAGTGTCTTGCCCAGCTATTTCCCAACATCTGAAACATGATGGCAACCCCAGTGCTGGGACTCAGACCTTGTGAGGTGAGAAAGAGAGAACTGTGTCCAGAATCTTCTCCAGCTCCCTCACTCCTATTTCTGGTTCCTAGAAGCTTTCCACAGCATTTCCTCTTTACTGCTGCATATACTCAGATGAAGCCTATACTCATCCAGTGAGTAAGTTAGATTTTCATGTTCTTATCATGCCCTGTCATTAATAATAAATGTCTGAAGTGTCCATTCCTATTTCCAATTAAGCCACTGCACTGTGGGTAATAGAGGAAATGATATGTCCATAACATGCTAACTGCTTGGCCCATTTTTGTACAATGACCGTAATGAGATGACCCTAGTTTAATGGTAATATTAAACTCTCATTTAATAATTTTTCTAAGAGTACACTTAAGACCTGAAATAGATTTCTCTCTCTTCTAAGTCTAGAAATATTTGTTTTTCAAACATATATGTTCCTTATTTAGAAGCACCCTTCTCCCAAAGATTTTCCTCAACTCTCTCCTTGTTACTGCTACTCCCGTATTAGATTTTGTCTTCTGTTTTCTTTGCTTTCTTCTCCACCTCCCCTCCTGAGAATACGTGCCTTAGGCTCTAGGTTCAGATGGCTAAAATAGTCTTAGCCTCTGTGGGCTGTGGGGAGGGAAGAGACAGCATGGACCTTAGGGCCTTAAAAATAGCCTCCGGAGTCTCTGAAGGGCTTGGGTAGGTGGTGCAGCAAATAGTCATAAATAGCAGTAGTAGAGTACAGCCTCCTCAAGCTGGTAGGTCTGGTTTGGAGGCAGGAGAATCATGAAGATGGGAAGGATGAAGCATGTCAGCCTCCAGGTATTCCATATTCAATATAAGCAGGGAGAAGGAATTCTCCTGGTAGGACTGTAGCAGGCCTGGTGCTATAGATTCCACTTCTATCAATTTCTCCAAATCTGGTATATCACTGCTTTGAACCATGGGGCTTGAACTCACGACCCTGAGATCAAGACCTGAGCTGAGATCAAGAGTTGGACCCTTAACCGACTGAGCCACCCAGGTTCCCTGTATCACTGCTTTCATGTAGGAGCAAAGTTTTTCTAGTATAAACTATACCTTTTCCATTTAAAAAAGCAGAGATCAGGGTGAGTGTTCTTGGAATTAAATCTATATCTTCATTATTGCTTATGGCAGCTAGAAACCCAAAGTTGATTTCCTCAACTGCAATTCTGACCCCCTACAGAAGATTGCTGTAGAAGCACCAGATGGGATAGGACCAGTAATCCCAGTTGCCTTGATTACTCCCCCTTGGCCATACCTTTGCATCCTGGCTTGTCTCTCAGTGCTCTTTCCTGCTTCTCTCTCTGGGACGGAATAGTTTTCCTATTATTCATGTTTCCATGCTCTCCAGAAGACTGGATGTAGAGTCAATTCCTTATTTTTGGTTTGTTGATCCAGGAAAAAGAACATAATGACCAGTTGGAAATGAAGTGGATGAGTTTATAGGAATAGATTTATTTCTTTAAGTTAACTGGAATCTGGCCGCAGGTAAGTTTGTATGGTCTGACTAACAGGATAAATTGGTTTGGTCTAGATTTATGTTTGAAGCTGTAGCTGTTACCTAATTCTGATTCTACCCTCTGAACTTCTACTCTTTTATCACCCTTTGTTAAAAAAACCTAGTTCCAGGCCCCAAATATATCTTATGTGGAAGAATGGTGTTCCTATAAACCACATTTGGAGATATCTAGATATTCTGGGGTTCTTTGACGACTTGTGACAACTGACTCCAAAAAAATTAAATCACCGCATTGGTTTAAGTTACAGGTCAGGGCAAGAGTCATAATCTAACCTGAGTCAGGGAGGTAGGTGTTGCTGGAAAGTCCTTGTCTCTGATAGAAGCATCTATGTTAACTAATCTGGGCTCTCTGGACGTGTTGATTATTTCTGTTCTTTTTTTTTTTTTTTTTTTTTTTATTTTTTTTTTTTTTTATTTTTTATTTTTTTTTTTGCATAGTTCTGTGCTGATACCCTTTATTTGAGATTCCATAGTATATGCTTTATTTTTTTTTTTTTAAATGATTTTTTATTATATTATGTTAGTCACCATACAGTACATCCCCGGTTTCCGATGTAAGGCTCGATGATTCATTAGTTGTGTATAACACCCAGTGCACCATGCAATACGTGCCCTCCTTACTACCCATCACCGGTCTATCCCATTCCCCCACCTCCCTCCCCTCTGAAGTCCTCAGTTTGTTTCTCATAGTCCATAGTCTCTCATGTTTCATTCCCCCTTCTGATTACCCCCCCCTTTCTTTATCCCTTTCTTCCCCTACCGATCATCCTAGTTCTTATGTTCCATAGATGAGAGAAATCATATGATAGTTGTCTTTCTCTGCTTGACTTATTTCACTTAGCATTATCTCCTCCAGTGCCGTCCATGTTGTAGCAAATGTTGAGAACTCGTTCTTTCTGATAGCTGAGTAATATTCCATTGTATATATGGACCACAACTTCTTAATCCAGTCATCTGTTGAAGGGCATCTCGGCTCCTTCCACAATTTAGCTATTGTGGACATTGCTGCTATGAACATTGGGGTGCATATGGCCCTTCTCTTCACTACGTCTGTATCTTTGGGGTAAATACCCAGTAGTGCAATGGCTGGATCATAGGGTAGCTCAATTTTTAACTTTTTAAGGGACCTCCACACTGTTTTCCAGAGTGGCTGTACCAACTTGCATTCCCACCAACAATGTAGGAGGGATCCCCTTTCTCCACAGCCTCTCCAACAATTGTTTCTTGCCTTGTCTATTTTTGCCATTCTAACTGGCGTAAGGTGGTATCTCAGTGTGGTTTTGATTTGAATTTCCTTGATGGCTAATGATTTTGAACATTTTTTCATGTGTCTGTTAGCCATTTGTATGTCTTCATTGGAAAAGTGTCTGTTCATATCTTCTGCCCATTTTTTGATTTGTTTATTTGTTTCTCGTGTATTGAGTTTGAGAAGTTCTTTGTAGATCTTGGATACCAGTCCTTTATCTGTAGTGTCATTTGCAAATATATTCTCCCATTCCGTGGGCTGCCTCTTAGTTTTTCTGACTGTTTCCTTGGATGTGCAGAAACTTTTAATCTTGATGAAGTCCCATAAATTCATTTTATCTTTTGTTTCTCTTGCCTTTGGGGATGTGTCATGAAAAAGGTTGCTTTGGCCGATGTCGTAGAGGTTGTTGCCTATGTTCTCCTCTAGAATTTTGATGGATTCCTGTCTCACATCGAGGTCTTTCATCCATTTGGAGTTTATTTTTGTGTATGGTGTGAGATAGTGGTCAAGTTTCATTCTCTTGCATGTAGCTGTCCAATTTTCCCAGCACCATTTATTGAAGAGACTGTCTTTTTCCCACCGGATGTTTTTTCCTGCTTTATCAAATATTAGTTGCCCAAAGAGCCGAGGGTCCATTTCTGGGCTCTCTATTCTGTTCCATTGGTCTATGTGTCTGTTTTTGTGCCAGTACCATGCTGTCTTTGTGATCACAGCTTTGTAGTACAGCTCGAAATCCGGCATTGTGATGCCCCCAGCTTTGTTTTTCCTTTTCAACAGTTCCTTGGAGATTCGGGGCCTTTTCTGTTTCCATACAAATTTAAGGACTGTTTGTTCCAGTTCTTTGAAAAATGTCCTTGGTATTTTGATCGGGATAGCATTGAAAGTGTAGATTGCTCTGGGTAGCATGGACATTTTAACTATGTTAATTCTTCCGATCCATGAGCATGGAATATCTTTCCATCTTTTTATGTCTTCCTCAATGTCTTTTAAGAGTAATTTATAGTTTCTAGAATATAGGTCCTTTACGTCTCTGGTTAAGTTAATTCCAAGGTAACGTATGGTTTTTGGTGCTATTGTAAATGGGATGGATTCCCTAATTTCTCTTTCTTCGGTCTCGTTATTCGTGTATAGAAATGCAACTGATTTCTGAGCATTTATTTTGTATCCTGCCACGTTACTGAATTGCTCTATAACTTCTAATAGTTTGGGAGTGGCTTCTTTTGGGTTTTCCATATAGAGTATCATGTCATCTGCAAAGAGAGACATTTTGACTTCTTCTTTGCCAATTTGAATACCTTTGATCCCTTTTTGTCGTCTGATTGCTGTTGCAAGGACTTCTAGTACTATGTTGAATAATAGTGGCGAGAGTGGGCATCCTTGTCGAGTTCCTGATCTTAAGGGAAAGGCTTCCAGCTTTTCCCCATTGAGAATAATATTTGCAGTAGGCTTTTCATAGATGGCTTTTATGATATTGAGAAATGTACCTTCTATTCCTACACTCTGAAGGGTTTTAATCAGGAAAGGATGCTGTATTTTGTCAAATGCTTTTTCGGCATCGATTGAGAGGATCATATGGTTCCTGAGTCTTTTCTTGTTGATATGATGTATCACGCTGATTGATTTGCGAATATTGAACCACGCTTGCATCCCAGGTATGAATCCCACTTGATCGTGATGGATAATCCTTTTAATGTATTGTTGGATTCTATTAGCAAGTATCTTGTTGAGGATTTTGGCGTCCATATTCATTAGGGAAATCGGTCTGTAATTCTCCTTTTTGAGGGGGTCTTTGCCTGGTTTGGGGATCAAGGTAATATTGGCCTCATAGAATGAGTTTGGTAGCTTTCCTTCTGTTTCTATTTTTTGAAATAGCTTTAGGAGAATAGGTATTATTTCTTCTTTGAATGTTTGGTAGAATTCCCCAGGAAAACCATCCGGGCCTGGAGTTTTGTTATTTGGAAGGTTGTTTATCACTGACTCAATTTCTTCATAATTAATTGGCCTGTTTAAGGAATCAATTTCTTCCGGTTTCAATCTTGGTAGTTTATAGGTTTCCAGGAAGGATTCCATCTCTTCCAGATTGCTTAGTTTATTGGCATATAGGTGTTGATAAAAATTTCTAATAATCCTTCCAATTTCAATGGTGCTCGTCGTGACCTCTCCTTTTTCATTCATAATTTTAATAATCTGGGTCCTTTCTCTTTTCTTTTGGATAAGTCTTGCCAGTGGTCTGTCAATTTTATTGATTCTCTCAAAGAACCAGCTTCTAGTCCTGTTGATCTGCTCTACTGTACTTCTGGTTTCTGCTTGATTGATTTCAGCTCTAATTTTGGTCAACTGCTTCCTCGTGCGTGGATTAGGCCTGTCCCTCTGTTGCTGTTCCAGCTTCTTGAGGTGAGAATATAAAAACTGCATTTTAGATTTTTCTATTCTTTTGAGTGAGGCTTGGATGGCTATGTATTTCCCCCTTAGGACTGCCTTTGCAGTATCCCATAGGTTTTGGACTGTTGTATTTTCATTCTCATTGGTCTCCATAAATTGTTTAATTTGATTTTTGATTTCCTGGTTTATCGAGTCATTCCTGAGCAGGATGGTTCTTAGTCTCCAAGTGTTTGAGTTTCTTCCAAATTTTTCCTTGTGGTTGAGTTCCAATTTCAGAGCGTTGTGGTCTGAGAATATGCAGGGGATAATTTCAATCTTTTGGTATCGGTTGAGACCTGTTTTGTGTCCCAGAACATGGTCTATTCTTGAGAATGTTCCATGGGCATTAGAATAGAATGAGTATTCTTTGGTTCTGGGGTGTAGTGTTCTATATATATCTATGAGGTCCAACTCGTCGAGTATGGCATTCAAAGCCTTTGATTCTTTGCTTAGTTTTTGCCAGGGTGTTCTGTCTATTTCTGATAGTGGAGTGTTGAGGTCCCCTACTACTAATGTATTTTTATTTATATGTCTCTTTATTCTGGTTAAGAGTTGGCTTGTGTATCTTGCTGCTCCCCTGTTGGGGGCATATATATTTATAATTGTCATATCCACTTGTTGAATACTTCCCTTAAGAATAATATAGTGCCCTTCTGCATCTCTAACTATAGTCTGTAGTTTAAAATCCAATTTATCTGATATGAGAATTGCTACCCCAGCTTTCTTTTGAGGTCCATTTGCGTGAAAGATGGTACTCCATCCCCTTACTCTCAGTCTGAATGCATCTTTGGGTTTGAAATGAGTCTCTTGTAGGCAGCAAATGGATGGGTCATTTCTTTTTATCCAATCTGCAACCCTGTGGCGTTTTACGCGATGGTTCAAACCATTTACATTAAGACTGATTACTGAGAGATATGATTTTAATGTTGCCATGTTGCCAGTAAAGTCTTTGTTTGTATTGGCTGTGACTTTCTGTTCTGTATCACTCTTGGGGCCTTTTTACTTTTATAGAACCCCCCGTAATATCTCCTGTAGGGCTGGTTTCGTGGTTACAAAATTGGTTAGTGACTGGCGATTCTGAAATGTCTTTATTTCTCCATCAATTCTGAATGACAGCCTTGCTGGATAAAGGATCCTTGGCTGCAGGTTTTTCTCTGAAAGAGCTTTAAATATACTCCCCCAACCCTTTCTCTCATTCCAGGTCTGTGTAGACAGGTCTGACGTAATTCTGATGCTTTTGCCTTGGTACGTGAGAAATTTCTTTGCCCTGGGTGCTTTCAATACTGTATCCTTGCATCTAATATTTGCGAATTGCACTATGACGTGACGTGGCGTAGGTTTGTCGTGGTTGAGCTTGGGAGGGGTCCTCTCTGCCTCTTGGCCACGAATGTTTGTTTCCCTTGCTAGATTAGGGAAGTTTTCAGCTACAATTTGTTCAAATATCTCTTCTAGACCTCTGTTTTTCTCCACCCCCTCGGGGATGCCGATGATTCTAACATTGGATCGTTTCATTGAATCAGTAATCTCCCGTAACCTACATTCGTGGGCGTGGATTTTTTTAAGACCATCTTCTATTTTCATTTTTTCCTCTATTAACCCATCCTCCAATTCACTAACCCGTTCCTCTGCTTCTGCGACCCTGGCCGTCAGAGCCTCTAGTTTTGCCTGCATTTGGCTCATAGAATTTTTAATTTCTGTCAGATTCGCTCTCATTTCTGTCCTTAGGGATTCTATATTCTCAGTAACCTTTTCGTTAATAGTTTTTTCAATTCTACTCATCATTTTGACCATCGTTACTCTGAATTCCATTTCTGATAATTTGGTTACATCCATATCCATTATTTCTGTGGCAGAGGCCACAGAATCACTGTCTTTTCTTTGCTGGGGGGGGCTTCTCCTTCTTGTCATTCTGATGAGGAGAGGTTGCGGGGTTTCCAGAGCCCAAATTATTGACTGGGTCCCAGGCCGTGCCCCTTGTTTTATAGGGATCTTAGGGATGTGGGCTTCTTCTTTAAAGATTTTATTTATTTATTTATGTGGCAGCCAACCAGCGAGAGAGGGAACAGAAGCAGGGGAGTGGGAGAAGAAGAAGCAGGCTCCCAGCGGAGGAGCCCGATGAAGGACTCCTTTCCCGAATGCCGGGATCACGCCCTAAGCCGAAGGCAGGCGCTCAATGACTGCGCCACCCAGGCGCCCCGGGTTGTGGGCTTCTTGATTTTTCAGCCTGCCTTCTGTGTTCTGGGGGAGGGGCCTGCCGCGCCGATACTCAGGCAACCCTGTTTGGTTAGAGTCTCCGTGTCCCCTGCGAGGGGGGATGGGGATGGGCACTCCCTGAGCCGGTATTTCCAGGCTTTTGTTCTCTGGCGGCTTTCCCTGGCGGTTTGCTGTGCCTCTTCTGAGAGTCAGAGCAGCAGCGGCCGAATTTCAGCCTCTGTCACAGAACAGAGGGATTGCGGCCCGTTCTCTACTAATGTTCCGGCCACTTTAACTCTGTTTCTGTTGGTGCTGCTCAACCCTGCAGCGTCCGGGATGTGCGCCCCACACCCGGCGTCCCAGCCCTCACTTCCAGGGCCGGCGCGTCTCTGTCCTTTGTGTTTCTAATGCCGCCAGCCGCCAGCCGCCCCGCGCCCGCTCCCGGATCTCCCAGTCTCAGTCTGCTTCCAGTGAGCTCAGCGGGATTCCGGAGTTCCTCGAGATGCCTGGTGGCGCGCACACCCTGCTCACGGTCTCAGTCTGCTGTTTTGCGGGTGCCGTCCGCGAGCCCCGCCCGCTCTCCCGTGCAAGTGGCTGCCGCTTCCCGGCGCCCGAACGCGGCGGCTCCCTCCCCCTTCCGTTTATCTTCCGATATCTGTGCACAGTTTCATGGCTCCCCGCTTCATACCTCAATACTCAGCGCTGGAGATGTTCATTTGTAGAGATCCAGATGTGTCTTCCTGCATCTCAGGCTGGTTCCGTGGTTGTTTAGGCTGGTCTGGTACCTATCCTGATTATTTCTGTTCTTAACCATTCCCATCCTGAAGTTTGAAAGATCAATTTACTTAAGAATCTCTAAAGGAAATTTGATGGGGAGTATTGAAAAAGAAAATAAAAACTGTAAATTTGAGCTGACCCAGAGCCAAATGAATGGAATTTCCACAAATAACTCAGGTTATAGATGCCATTTGCCAATGCAAAAAGTGAACTCATTTTAAGCAAAATAGAAAGAGGAGTGTTTAGTTTTCCAGAACTCTAGACCTGAGCTGTCTAATACACTACACATCCAGGCCACGTGTGGCTATGGGTGCTTGAAATGTGGCTAGTCAGAATTAGGATGTGCTTCACATATAAAATGTACCTGATTTTGAAGACTTCATGTGAAAACAAAAACAAAGAATGTAAAATAATAGCTCTATAAAGTTTTTCATATTGATACATGTTGAAATGATAACACTTGGGATATACTGAGAAAAATAACATTATTAAAGTTAATTTCATGTGTTTCCTTTGAGTTATTTAAAGGTAGCTACTAGAAATGCAAAATTATGTATGACTCACAATGTATTTCTCTTGGAATTGCTGCTATAGATTATATAGCAAATATGGAAACTGATAACGTATTAGGCAAAATAGAGGAAAAAATTTATTTCTTTCAATTTCAAAATATGCCTTCAAATATTTACACTTACCTTATCTTCTTACATCTTAGGAAAGACGGGGAAGCTGGCTCTAGGAGGGTCAAACACTCATTAGGACTACTGACATTGTTGATAAAAATTGGTTTATTTTGCCCTCCAATGCATCAAAAACTAAGGATATACTGTATGGTGACTAACAAAACATAATAAAAAATTATTATTAAAAAATTGGCTTATTTTGGGCATCCTCAGAGAGTGGAAAACGAAGTGCCACTGAACATGTCACTCAGTGTTCTGAGATAAACCTTAGCATGGCAGCCATATAAAAGTTATCTCAGAAGTGTCTTAAAAGCTCATAACTGATTCGGGTGTACCAGACCAGGGGTCCATGTGAATCTGCTCAGTCTGGGTTTGTGACTGACAGAGAATCCACATGGAATCAGATGAAGACAGCAATTACTACTGTCCCTCACTGTTGGGTAGTAGTGTTGGACCAAAATTGCTGGCTCCTACAATTTCTTGTTCTTATCCCAACTGCCTGCCCAAGACATTAGGAGACTTTTTCATACCTTTTTGTCTCAAAGTGTATTCTTTTTTAAACTTCTCTAAGATGCTATTTCCTATATAAATGGTAGTAATGACTCTGTTGAAGTCTTTAGGTATTTTATGGTGATGCATGTAGTCCTGATTTCTCCTTTGCCTATGATGTCATCTCTTGGAGGAAGGACAGGGGCATGCATTTGTGTAGGGCCTATGGTTGATCTGCTCTAGCAGCAGAGCCTGTGTGGGTGTCTCGGTGTCGTAGGTAGTAGTAGTATAGTAGCTAGCTGTAGATTCAGACTTCACAATTTCAAGGCATGGCTTCACCTCTGTGATTTTAATAAAATGACCTTACTTACTTACTTTTGCCTTTGTTTCCTCATCTGTAAAAGTGGACTAACAATGGTGTTTTGTTATAAGGAGGATGATCATGTAATTTGTCAACCAAGATGGGAAACTATTAAGAGTGTGTACGGGCTTAAATGGGAATTATCCCAGGCAAACAGGAAATATTGTCATTCTACTATCATCCTACTTACAGGATTTTTAACAGGATGGAAGAGTTTATATTTATAAAGTACCTAGGAGGGGATTATGCTAAATGAAATAAGACAAGCAGAGAAAGACAATTATCATATGGTTTCACTCATATGCGGAACATAAGGAATAGTATGGTGGACCATAGGGGAAGGGAGGGAAAACTGAATGGGAAGACATCAGGGAGGGAGACAAACCATGAGAGACTCTGGACTCCCAGAAACAAACTGAGGGTTACAGAAGGGAGGGGCGTGGGGGATGGGGTAACTGGGTGATGGGTATTAAGGAGGATGTGTATTGTGATGAGCACTGGGTATTCTACGAAACTAATGAATCATTGAACACTACACATCAAAAACTAACGATGTACTATATGCTGGCTAACGGAACATAAAAAGAAAATATAGTACCAGACACTTAACTACTATTATTTTTAAGTAGTTCTATGAAAAATAAGTTACTTCTCCATGGGTGTTCATATTGTTTGGATGGATTTATTCTTTTTTTAAATGATTTTTTATTATATATTTATTATATATAATAAATTATATATATTTATATTATATATTTATATTTATTATATTTTTTATTATAACACCCAGTGCACCATGAAATACGTGCCCTCCTTACTACCCATCACCAGCCTATCCCATTCCCCCACTCCCCTCCCCTCTGAAGCCCTCAGTTTGTTTCTCAGAGTCCATAGTCTTTCATGTTTCATTCCCCCTTCTGATTATCCCCCCTTTCTTTATCCCTTTCTTCCCCTACCGATCATCCTATTTCTTATGTTCCACAGATGAGAGAAATCATATGATATTTGTCTTTCTCTGCTTGACTTATTTCACTTAGCATTATATTCTTGTCTTACCCTTCAAGGTTTTCCAAAGTGTCAGTAGTGATTAGGACACTTTACATGGCAGCACCCAGCAACTACTCCACTGCTCCAGTCTCCGAATTCCTCCTCATCTGCTTCCCTAACTACCAGAGTTGGCAGCACTGGCTGTCCCTGCCCCTCAGCCTGCTCTTCCTCCTGGCCATGGGGGCCAACGCCACCCTGCTGATCACCATCAGGCTGGAGGCCTCTCTTCACGAGCCCATGTACTACCTGCTCAGCCTCCTCTCCCTGCTGGACATGGTGCTCTGCCTGACCGTCATCCCCAAGGTCCTGGCCATCTTCTGGTTTGACCTCAGGTCCATCAGCTTCTCAGCCTGCTTCCTCCAGATGTTCATCATGAACAGTTTCCTCCCCATGGAGTCCTGCACATTCATGGTCATGGCCTATGACCGCTATGTGGCCATCTGTCACCCACTACGATACCCATCCATCATCACTCACCAATTTGTGGTTAGGGCTGCCATATTTGTTGTGGCCCGGAATGGCCTTCTTACTATGCCTATCCCCATACTTTCTTCCCAGCTCAGATACTGTGCAGAGAACATCATCAAGAACTGTATCTGCACTAACCTGTCTGTGTCCAAACTCTCCTGTGATGACATCACCTTCAATCAGCTCTACCAGTTTGTGGCAGGTTGGACTCTACTGGGCTCTGATCTCATCCTAATTGTTCTCTCCTACGCCTTCATCCTGAAAGCTGTGCTAAGGATCAAGGCTGAGGGCGCTATGGCCAAAGCTCTAGGCACGTGTGGTTCCCACTTCATCCTCATCCTCTTCTTCAGCACGGTCCTGCTGGTTCTGGTCATCACTAACCTGGCCAGGAAGAAGATTCCCCCAGATGTCCCCATCCTGCTCAACATCCTGCACCACCTCATCCCCCCAGCTCTGAACCCCATTGTTTACGGTGTGAGAACCAAGGAGATCAAGCAGGGAATCCAGAAGCTGCTGAGAACGTTGTAAGAGGTAAAATGGGTGAGAACTAACCTGGGGAATTGAAATTGATAATAGGGAATATTTTTCATGATGCATAGGAACTTTAAATAGTTATTGCAGGGATAAGTTTGGATTTTGCACTCTCCAAATTTTCAGTTGATTATGGGGATATTCATATCCTGACTCCTGTTTTCTCTGCATTGACTAGGACCTTAGTTTTTTGCATTCTGGAGTTATCTGGAAGTTTCCTTTGGCCTCATCTGTGTGAGAGAGACTTGTCAAGTCATAATTACAGGAACTTAATTAGAGTGAAACTGTTTTTCAAATAAAGAAGAAATGGTATTCTGGTCACTTTCAGTGCCTCTCAGTTTCCTCAGTTGTTTCATACTTAGATATACATTAGAGCACTTGGTTCTACCTGACACAGTTCATACTGGTTTTGTGTCATGAATGGGGCTCCTGTGGAGATCCAGCAGTTGGCTCTAGAACATTGATTCTTACAGTGAGGGAATGACACTGCCTCCTCTAAGCCCTGCCAGATATTGTTAATATATTTATCTAAAGCCACTTCTCTGGAGTATGAATTTCCTGGAGTTCTTTACTTATTTTTAACAAATTAAAAAATATTAAGATGACTCATTTGTGTGTGTGTACACTTCGTTTTAAGTGAAAGTGTGTGTCCTGTTTTCAGATGTGCTTTACTAACTTGTGTCTTCATCCTCTCCTATCTCACCTTTTCCATCAGATTTCAGGTGCTCTCTACAACCCCATTTTTTCCTGCCTATCACTGATATACAGTTAAATTGACTTATTCATTCTACTTTCAGCTCTGTTGTGTCAATCCTCATATCTTGTGCTGGTGCCAGCATAGCATCCTATGGGATCCAGGCATCCATATTAGTGGGTTACTTGAACAAGCCCTGGTGTGTTTAATTCTTTGCAGTTCCCTTCCTGATCATGCCCTGAAAATGGTGGAGACTCAGGTATTGGACAATATTTCCTGGGATTAATTTACATTGGCGACAGAATCCCCTTTTGGATACTGAGAGCCTCACATATAAGAGCCACTTGAGAATGTCTTCTAACATAGCTGATCTATGATGCAGGTGGTCATTCTTGGGGGATTTATAAACTAATTTATCACTCCTACAGTATCGTCTCTCACCAAAATAATAGCTTTGATCCACTCTTTCTTCTCTCTTCCGCAGCTCCAAAGACTGATCCTAACTGAACATTGTCCTATTTACCCATCATTCCAGTTGCTCCTAGGTCATTATTTTCAGATTATACCCATTGATATTTTTTCTTAAAATCTATTCTCAAGAATCTTCTTGCACATAGGAAACCAGTACAGTGTCTTCATTTGACAAACTGCAAGTCTCAATTTAAACTCCATCTATTTTACAGTCCTTCCCTTTTTTCACCCCAGTGAAGGTAATCTATCTGAAGCAACATGTATATCTCCCTCTGGCACTAGTTTATGAATTCCTGAGTCTGTTGAGAGTTTTAGTCATCTTCTTAGCTTTATATACTTAGGACTGGTAGCACAATTATTTACATATTTTAGTTATTTTTGTTGAACTAAAGTGAATAATTCATACATGCAAATCTTGTTTCTTATTTCCTCTGAAAATTAAGGGAAGGATCAAGTTGTTAATATAATGTATTCTCCAAAGCACTTTACAAAAAACGTTACATAACTTACAGTTCAAGGTGATTTTATATAACATAGCACCTAAGACTGCTTCTCTTGGATGAGATAAGAACGAATCTTTATTTATTTGAATCCCAGGTATACCAATTGGCCACTGACTAGATGTGTAATTTTTGACTCACTGATCTGAGCTCTCATTTTCTCATTTAAGAAGGGTGATAATGAGCCTTTTATTATGTAATTTATCTGATTTTTGGGTGTCCTACTCTATGGGAAGTTTTCAACCAGAGACTAAAACATGCTAATAACTTATAGATGGGAACCCATTCCATTATTTTCCTATAAACATTGATTTCTCTCATGTCTTCAAAAGAAGATGCTCTTCATTATCTTATACACAAGATGTATTTCAGCGATGCTCTGCTCTGCCCTGTGTGTCATTTCTATTCCCCAGTGCAATTTCTTGATTATTGTGCATCACTAACTTATAAAATCCTTTCCTTATTCAAAGCTCATGATGTTGCACCATGGTACCCTCTGTCATTCCTTGTTCTAAGTCATCTTTTAAAATCTTGGTCCTGTTGCCTCATTTCAGATGTTGGCAGTTGCCTAAGGGTCTGGTTGGAATGCATCCAGACTAAAACCACCTCTCTTCACAATGAAAGACTGGAGGGATCGCAAATGAGCCAGTGAGGAACATGTGCTCACAGATTGGCTACATGTATTCCTATAATTTTTCATGTTACTATTTCATTTCTTTAATTTATAAATTGTATTTCTACAATTTTTCATGTTATTCATTTAAAAATTTTATTGAATTAAATAAAATTTAATTTTAATTCCATGTTACTATTTCATTTAAAAATTTTAAATTTCATTCAAAAATGACATATACATTAATAGAAAAAATTAAATTTTCTATAATTTACCTCTTGAGGCACACAAAAGTATTTGGTGGATTGTCCACATTGGCCATCTTTTTTTTTTTTTCTCTTAAATCTCTGGATACTTAGAATTTTGTATCTACAGGGATTTTAAAGTCATCGAATCTAGAGTCCCCTTGGAAACAAACTGAGGGTGTCAGAGGGATGTTTAGCAAATGCATATGTGATAGATTAATAAAACGTGGAATGCAGTAAAATGGGAGAATGAAATGATATGTGGAATGAAACGTACAATAAAATAGAATGTGGCAGATAAATTTTATATTTAGGAATGTGGTCCTAAATGTCTGGTATCTCTTACAGACAATAGTCCAATGCATGGGACTTTAAGGTGCTCTGAGTGAAGTGCTATAAACCTCTATTTTCTCTTTCTTTTTGTATTTAAATGCATACATCTTTCCTCCATCTCTGGAAGTATGTAGGTCTGTGTAAGTGTGTCTGTAGGCTTAGGTAGGTAGGTATGTTTGTGTAGGATGTAATACTTCAGGGAATGGTGACCATGAGGACAGGAAACGCAAAGCATCTCTATTATATTTTGACCTACGAGAGAGGCAACATTATGACTTTATCAATTTTATGGAGCCCAGCCAAGAGCATAAGGCAACAAGAAGTTGAAGAGTTACATACTGGCAGCAGACTACTAACTGAATAAGATATCCACTTAACTTTACACAGTACCTATCCGTTTAAAGGCTTAGAACAAGGTAGGTCAGTCAGAGAAAGACAAGCACTGTATGTATCACTTATATGTGGAATCTAAAAAAAAAAAAATCAAACCTGTAAAAAACAAAAAGTAGAATGGTAGCTACCAGGAAATGAAGGGTGGGGGGATAAGATTGATAGCTTTTAAGGGTATAAACTTGTAATGAGTAGTAAATAACTAGAGGTCTAGGGCACAGTATAATGACTATAGATAATAATACTGTACTATAATTATGTGACATGATAAATACTGCTCCAACAGCAATTATATTGCAATATATAAATGTAGCAAAGTAATACCTTTTGTATACCTTAAATTTATGCAATGTTATGTGTCAAATTTATTCAATTAAAAAAAAGTCTTAGGAGAAGAAATACCTTGTGTTAGGGTTTTCATTCCACCCTGTATGTAAGAGAATGAGAATGTACCCCTTACATATTGGTGTTTGAGGATCCAGAGATACAGAGATTATTATCCACCAGACATACATTATTCCGCCAGATACATTATTCTAGACATAGTTTTGATGAAACGTCTGTGAATTAGCACAAAACATGTAAAGTGTAGCTCAGGTCTGGATCTAGAAGGGATGCTGAATGGAGAAGCTGAGAGAGGAAAATTATTGTCCCACCTTTGATATATATAGGTGGCCATATATATCTGGGTCTATTTCTGGGCTCTCTAACTGTTCAATTAGTTGGTTTGTCTATCTTTGTGCCAATAGCATACTGTCTTAATTCCAACAGCTCTGTAATATGTTTGAAACCTGACAGTCAATATAAGTCATCCAGTTCATCTTTAAGACTGCTTTATTCAGTTCCCATACGAAGCTTTACAAATGACTTCTTAAAAAAAAGAGAGGAAGAAACTGCTGGGAATTTGACTAGGATTGCTTTGAATCTAGAGATTAACTTTGGGGGGTGTTGACATCCTTACAGTGTTATATTTTACAATCAATAACTACATTTCTGTATTTTATTTAGTTTCCAATTTTGTATCTTTCAGTGTAAAGATATGTAATCTTTATTTAGACTTATTCCTAGATATTATTCTTTTCTGATGCTATTGTGGATGTGTTCTTTTTATTTTGTTTTCTGTTTGTTGTCATACATAGCTAATTTGTGTATTGACTATGTTTTGGGTGACAATGCTAAATTCATGTATTAATTCTAGCTTTTCACTTTTGGCTTTTCTAAATACTCATTATGCTTTGCAAAATGACAGTCTTATTTCTTCCTTTGCAATTGTTCTGCTTGCTATTTGTTTCTTCCAGATTTACTGTATTGAATCGAGCCTCCTGTGCCGTGTTGAAAAGAAGTGGTGGTAGTAGAAATTTTTGCCTTTTATTTTGTCTTTTGTTAAAGGAAGAGTCTTTATTATTTAACCATTGATTACCATGTCTGCTGTAGGTCTTTTGGAAATATGTTTTATCAGATCAAGGAAATTCCCTCTGTTTTTAATTTGCTAAGATCTTAAAATGGGTATTTACTTTGGTCAAATGCTTTTTCGGCTTATTTTGAGATGATCACATCGTTCCATTTGTTATTCTGCAAATGCAGCAACTCACATTAGTTTTCAAATATTATATTACACTTGTGATCACTTAATATTTTCATATCATTGCATTTGATTTCCTGATGATTTGTTAAGAACTTTTTTTTTTTTTTAAAAAGATTTATTTACTTTAGAGAGACAGAAAGTGAGGGGGGAGGAAAAGAGGGAGAGGGAGAGAGAGAATCCTCAAGCAGACTCCCCACTGAGAAAGGAGCCCAGTGAGGGGCTCAATCACAGGACCCTGCAATCATGACATGAGCCAAAATCAAGAGTTGGCTGCTTAACGGACTGAGCCACCCACGTGCCCTCTGAAGAACTTTTATATCCATGTTCCTGAGAGGGATTGATTTCTTTTCTTTTCTTTTCTTTTCTTTTCTTTTCTTTTCTTTTCTTTTCTTTTCTTTTCTTTTCTTGGAATGGTATTTCTTCCCTCCTTCTTTTATTTTTAATCTATTTGTGCCTGTATATTTGAAGTGGGGCTTTCATCGGTAACATATAATTGACCTTGCTTTTTTATTCACACTCATAATTTTTGCCTTCTAATTGGGTTGTTTAATTTATTTGCATTTAATTTTATCACTGATATGGTTGGTTTAAATCTACCATCTTGCTATTTGTTTTCTATACAATTTATCTGTTCTTTGTTCCATGTTTTCCTGTTTTTATGCTTCATATTCGATTATTTCTTTTCACTGTTTCTTCTCCTCTTTTGGTTAGTAGTTATAACTTTTTGTTTTTTTATTTTAGTTGTTGCTTTAAGGTTTACAATATACATCATTAAGTTATGACAGAGTGCCTTAAAGTGATATACCATTCATACATAGAACAGTCTTATAATAGTTTGCTTATTTATTTACCTACGTAATTATCATTTCTGGAACTGTTTATTTCTTAGTCTGGATCCAGATTTTAATCTGGTATCATTTTCTTTGTGCTGAAAAAAGAATTCCTCTAATACTTTTTGCAGTTCAGGGCTCCTGGTGATGAATAATTTCAGCTTTCGTATGTCCGAAAAAGGATTTTTTTCCCTTTATTTTGGAGAGATATTCTCCCAAAAAATAGAATTCTAAGTTAACAAAATTTTTTTGGTAGTTTAAAGATGTTGCTTCACTGTATTCTCACTCAATGGCTTCTGACAAAAAAATCTGCTGTTATTCTTAAATTTTTTCTTTTGTGTATGATTTGTCTTTTTCCTATGTCTGCTTTTAAGATTTTCTTTTTATCATTGATTCTGAGCAATTTGATCATGATATGCCTTCATATAGTTTTCTTCAGGTTTCTTGTGTTTGGGCAATCCTTCTAATCTTATCTTAATTATTGCTTCTACTTTTTTGATTAGTTCTTTTTTTCAGATGTCATACTTAAACATTGACTTTTATTCTTTCTTCTTTTCATTCATATAAAACATATTCTATTTTTATTACATGTACTACATTAAAATATGCTAATTTAATATATAATATACATATATGTATATATATTTGACTATAGATTTCTTTTTATGTACTTTTACTATTCTGTAGAGTTGCTTATGCTTTATATTATCATCAGTTCAAAATATTTTCCAATTTACATTTTGATTTTTTCTGTTACTTATATTTATTTAGATATATATTATTTAATTTGTGTGAGGTGTGGGATTTTCAGATACATTATTATTATTTCTTCTTGGCTTAATTATACTGTTGTCAGAGAACATATTCTGAATAATTTCAATAGTTTGAAATTCGTTGAGACTTTTTTTTTATGTTTCATCATTTAGTTGGTTTTGATAATGTTTTATATATGAAAGGAATATTCATACTGTTGTGATTGGGTACAATGTTATGTACATGTCAATTGGGCAAGGTTGGTTAATTACATTGTTCTAATGTTTCCTATCTGTATGGGTCTTCTTTTTATCAGCTGTTCTATCATGTTTTAGGAGAGGCATGTTGAAATCTCACTTTGTGGATTTATTTCTCCTTTTGTGCTGATTTTTTTGCATTATTTTAATCGGAGTTACGATATTGTTATATTTTCTAATTCATCATCATAAAAACTTCATCACTGTAAGATATCCTTTATTATCTCTGGTAATGCCTCCAGCCTTTATGTTTGCATTAATCAGATTAGTGTAGCTACTGACATTCTCCTGGTTAGTATGTTCATGATATAGTTTTTCCATTCTTTTGTTTTTAATCATTCTGGGTGTTTATATTTAAAATGTGTCTTTTGTAAGCAACAAGAATATATTCAGTCTGATAGTCTTAGTCTTTTACTTGGAATACTTGGTCTATTTACATAAACGGAATTGCTGGTTGCTTTATAGCTACCATATTATTGTTTGTATATTACCTCACACATTTTAATTTCCTTCTCCTACTTTCTTGTCTTATTTTGGATTAATGAAATTTTTATGCAGTCTTTTTTAGTGTTATTTTAGTGATAATCCCAGAGTAAAAACTGGTATTCTTGACTTACTACAGTCTATTTAAATACACTGTTCGGAGTGTTCAGGATTCCATCTAGTTGCTTTCCTTCAAGTGACATATTTTCCCTGTGTGAAGGTATTTATAAAACTTAATATAAATTAATGATGAAATAAGTCATCATAAAGTACTCATTTTAGAAAGTTTTTCTAGAATACAGCTAATATATAAGATGAAGTCATTTCATAAGTCTGTTAACATTTATCTTCCTAAAGGATCTTTAGTTATATCTTCCAAGTCCCTGAGTGATATTCCTTTCCATCACAAGTAATACATCTCAGCTATGTAACTCAGACACCTCAAAAGAAACTAGGAGCTAATCACTGCTCTTTCGCTTCCTCTGAGTATAAATGCAGAAATTTTTTCTTTCTTTCTTTCTTTCTTTCTTTCTTTCTTTCTTTCTTTCTTTCTTCTTCTTTCTTTCTTTCTTTCTTTCTTTCTTTCTTTCTTTCTTTCTTTTCTTTCTTTCTTTCTTTCTTTTTTCTTTCTTCACATTAGAAATGTGTGCACGTCTACAGGGAGGCAGGAACCCATGGGAGCAGGATGCCCCAACCAACTCTTCATATTTCCAGCCACAGGAGAGTGGTGGCTGTTATAGGGACAACATCTTCATAAAGTTGTCCAGGGGCCAAAGTCACAATACTCTGGTTTCTCTTCAGATCTGGTTTCTCTTTCCCATTCCACCAAAGCCATAAGGAGAGGGCTAGTCAGAGTTGGAGAGGTCACACATTACCTGACAGCAGCTGGATGGTCCAACTGCCATTTGGAGCAGACTTTCTCTGTAAGTATTTTTGAGAACAGTACAGTGGAAAGCCAAGCATAAGTGATAATTTAAGTTTGATCTTCAACTTAATTCACTGTTCCTTGTGCTCTCAGATGTTAGTATGTGAAGACCCTGAAGATCAGCCGTGTCAGAAGAGCATGAGCACAGCAGGGTGTGGGTCAGTTCAGCTCTGTCTCTGATTAGTAGAGACATATTTTAAGCGTCTGGATTTGTGCCAACTGCCACAAAGAAAAATGGTGTATACCTTGTTTTTGACCTTAATGCACGTTGGTCCTCCTAGGAAGGGTGGCTAAGAACTATACATCCAGTCAGAGAGATAAAACCATGAAAAAGGAACCTATAGAATTCCCAGAGTGTCTGTGGGAGGAAGATAACTTTCAAGTTAGGAGACGAGATTAGCCGGAATTGTGCTCAAATAAGTAAAGATAATGGGAAAAGCAGCCAATGTGATGTTGAAGCTGAGCAGAGCTGACACCAGGGCTGGCTGAACTGAGGCGGCAGTCTGTCTAAATCAGTGGTTAGGTCAGTTAGGACAGGTGGGTGTAGCTTTGTAATTTTCCAAGTATCGTCCCTGGAAAAGCAGTATTGGCATTACCTGGGAACTTGTTAGAAAGGTAAATTCTTGGCTTTCTCCCCAAAAAAACTATTAAATTGGTAATTCTGGAGCTTGGTATCAGAAATCTGTGTTTCAACCAGCTCTCCAGGTGATTTTCATTTGAGATCCACTGGTCTAGATAAAGGGAAATCCTGATGAGAAGCCCACACTGTATATTCAAGAAAAAAAAAAAAAAAACAGGTCTAAACCTTGATTGGGAGACTGTGTGTGTGTGTGTGTGTGTGTGTGTGTGTGTCTGTGGAAACCCCAACAACATGCCCCAAAATCCATCTGTGAGAGATGGTTTTTCTCCTGCCTCAGAGGAGAATAAGCAGAACCTGGCCACTTCTTCCTATCAGGATCCGGGATGGTTAGGAAGATACTTGAAGAGAACTGAAGCTCCAGTCTGTGCAGCATTCTGTCCTGGGGGCATATTTCAGTATTCTTTTAGTTTTTCTCTTCTTCTAGATGCCTCATTTCATTATTTTTTTTCTCTGCCCAGGAAATGTAGTGGTTTTATTTTATTATTTTAAGTTACTTACCAAATATAGATGCAAGTTAGATACTGCACAGGTATCTTTTGTGTTTATTATTTTCACCCCTAGGTTTTACCACTAATGTTTTTCCCATTCTGCTTTGTTCAGCTTTTTACTGAGTGCTAAGCAAGGCTGCTGATGGTTCACAGTACAGCAAGATATGGAGATGCTAGGTTAAAAGAGTCAAGGGTATTATGATGCTTTCAACAATCTGTCATTTCATATATCTGACTTGTACTTACTGAGTGCCTGTGATGTCAGCAGATGCATGAGGTGCTGTTCTCTGTGCTATGATAAAAAGACAAGATTCCATTGCTGACAGATGGAGCACTGACTTTTTGGTAGACAAATAGGAAATATCATTTGTATAGGAGAAGTTTATTAATGTTTTAATAGCAGCATGCTCAGGATATTTAAGGATCATAGAGAAACAATGGAAAGGGGAGGTGTCTAACTATGGATGCAGAAAGAGTAACAAGAAAAAAAATTCCTAAGAGCTATAATTCTTGGTCCAGATAGAATGGGACAAGCAGAAGTTAGTTATTTGAGGGCAAGAGAGTTGATTCTAAGAGGATACGACATGTAAAAACACGGCGGTGAGATGAAGTGTAAAGCATGTTCTGTCAGTGGCTGGGTCTATGTGTGGAGTTGGAATAGACTTGTGAAGGGAGTTATTCTTTATTCATAAAGTTATGAATGCTAAGGACATTGTTTTAACAAAAAATAACTTGTACAATTTAAATTGTAGACGTATTTTATGTCACCAGAACCGTGGAGAAACTTGACAGCCTATACCAGAGGCCGGTACATCAGTTACGAGGTTACTAATGAAACAGTCAAAACCTGGATTCATGTCTTTTCTTTCAGCCAGTTTCAGGCCCACCTGCCAGTCATGGTACTACTTCTCAACAACACAGCCACCCAGGTGACTGAATTCCTGATGATCTGCTTCCCAGGAATGCAGGACACACAGCACTGGCTATCTGTCGTCCTGGCGCCCCTCCTGATTTTGGCCCTTGGGGCTAACTTTGTGTTGTTACTCACCATCCAGCAGGAGACATCTCTGCATGAACCCATGTACTACCTGCTTGCCATCCTCTCCATGCTGGATATCATCCTCTGCCTCACTGTCATCCCTAAGGTCAGACCCCACCCCCAGATTCACTTCTAGGCACTGTCCTCGTTCTCTGAATAGTACTGTTTTGCTGCTGTAAATCCTCCTATCCCTGAAGGAAAATCCTCAGCTAGTTGTCCACGCCATCACACTGGGTTATCACAGCTCCCACACATGTCCCCTCTCATTCCCAGTGTCCCCCCTTTTTTTTTTAAGGTTTCATCCTTTCCCAACTGACAGGCCCTCTCTCAATGTCTGAGTCGGTGATATGCCAAGTTTTGACCTTCCTTTTACTTCTAGGGAGAGATTCTTCTTGACTCAGAATGACCCCACCTTTACATCCAAGAATTCTAGAATTTACTTTCCAAAATGTAACTGGATGTATGTTTACATCATATGATGACATAGGAATCATAATTGGAAGAGCTTCCTTATGTCTTTAGAGAGATTGGAGGGTACCCAAATATAAGTATTAGACTTACTGAGTTCTGATGTTCTTGTGATGCATTTAGGTGGGCAGATGTGTTCAGATGGAATTTGGGTAGGAGCTCTGAGGTTGACCAAGAGAAGACAGGCTGAACAGGTTTAAACACAAGGCATGGTCTATAGATGGAGAGAAAAGGGTATAAATCTGGTTCTCTAATTGGGATGCACATAGATGGTACTTGAAATTAGAATACTGTACCAGCTGGGATTATGGGGCTGTGGTTTGGAGATACAGGTGGTTGAACCCATTGGGGGTTTCCCCAAGGTTAGGTAACCGAGGGTGGGAATGGACGCAGTTTTTGAGAATAATGATTCTGGCAGGTCCTGCTCATCTTCTGGTTCAACATGAAGACCATCAGCTTTGCAGGCTGCTTTCTGCAGATGTTCATCATGAATACATTCCTTCCCATGGAGTCTTCCACCTTCCTGGTTATGGCGTATGACCGCTATGTGGCCATTTGCTATCCTCTACGCTACCCATCTATCATCACTGAAAAATTTGTCATTTATGCAGCCATTTTCATTGTCTTCCGCAATTTGTTGGCCACACTGCCTACACCAGTTCTGGCTGCCAGGCTCAACTACTGTGCCAGCAATGTGGTGGAGAACTGTATCTGTGCCAACATTTCTGTAGCAAAGCTCTCCTGTGGTGATATTCACCTAAATAAGCTCTACCAGTTTGTGAGTGTTTGGTGTCTATTGGGTTCTGACTTGGTGCTCATCTTGCTATCCTACTGCTTCATCTTGAGAGCTGTTATGCGTCTGCAGTCAGGAGGTGCGGCCACCAAAGCCTTGAGTACTTGTGGTTCCCATCTCATTCTTATACTTTTCTTCTATACATTGCTGCTAGTTTTCATCTTCACAAACAAGGCAAGAAAGAAGGTGCCCTCAGAGGTACCCATTCTTCTCAATGTCTTACACCACCTCATTCCACCAGCCCTGAACCCCATTGTTTATGGAGTACGAACACAGGAAATCAAGCAAGGGATTATCAAAATACTCAAGTACCAGTTCTGAGAGAGATGAGTCAAAGACCAGGGATTATGGAAGTTTTAGAGTTGGTTCATCTGAATGTCACAAGGAACACATTTGACATCCATGATGCTAAACTCATCTTGAACTTAAACCTTCTCCAGCCACTATCACAATATTTACCCTCACTAACTCCTCAAATCCTCATTGAACACACGTTTGGGCATCCATTGCCTTTTTATTCTAACCCCTTGTCATCATGATCCTTCAATTACTCACTCATTAAATGATTATTTAATGCCTCCCACATACTTTTCAGTCTTTACATTCTGAGTGCCTGTCACATTTAATTCATAGGGCAAGGATGAGACAACACTTTAAATAGAACATAGGAGATATGGGTAGGATCAGGGGAACCAGTGAGGATGTAATTTAAATAATCTAGGTGAAAAGTAGTAATAGCTTGGTTTAAGGTGGTGAGTAAAAATTAAAGTTATGGGTCACAAGATTTGCTAAGAGTCCATACGTAGGGTACAAAAGATGGAAAAGAGTAAAGGATGACGCCAGGGCTTTTTTCAAAAAGTTAAAAAAGTTTTTTTAAATTTAAATTCAATTTAGGTAACTTAGAGTCTGTTAGTTTTAGAGGTAGAATTTATTGATTCATCAATTGCATATAACACCCATGCTCATTACATGAAGTGCCTCCTTAGTGCCCATCACCCAATTACCCCATCCGCCCACCCACCTCCCCTCCAGCAACCCTCAGTTTGTTTCCTATAGTTGAGTCTCTTATGGTTTGCCTCCCTCTCTGTTTTTATCCTATTTTATTTTTCATACCCTTCCCCTATGTTCATCTGTTTTGTTTCTTAAATTCCACATATGAGTGAAATCATATGATAATTGTCTTTCTCTGATTGACTTATGTCACTTAGCATAATACCCTCTAGTTCCATCCACATCACTGCAAATGGCAAGATTTCATTCTTTTTGATGGTTGAGTAATATTCCATTGTATATCTATACCACATCTTGTTTTCAAAAAAGATTTTTATTTATTTGAGAGACACAAAGAGAGAGAGAGAATGGGGGGGGGGCAGAGGCAGAGGGGGAGAAGCAGACTTCCCACTGAGCAGAGAGCCTGACATGAGGCTCAATCCCAGGACCCTGGGATCATGACCTGAACCTAAGGTAGATGCTTAACCAACTGAGCCACCTAGGAACCCCTATACCACATCTTCTTTATCCATTCATCTGCTGATGGACATCTGGGTTCTTTCCATATTTCTTAAAAGTTTTAATTTAAATTCCAGTTAGTTAACATGCAGTGTAATATTAGTTTCAGGTGTACAATATACTGATTCAGCACTTTCACATAACACCTGGTGCTCATGACAACAAATATACTCCTTAATCTCCATTACCTATTTAACCCATCCTCCCACCCACCTCCATTCTGGTAACCATCAGTTTGTTCTCTATAGTTAAGAGTCTATTTCTTCAATGCTTTTTGCAAGAGTAGTTGAAAAGTCAGAATTGCCATTAACTGAGGAGCCAGTTTTATATATGATATTAGAAGTTTGGCTTTGGACACCTAACTCTATTTCCATATCAAACTCCTACAGATGACTATACTTTTAAAATTACTGTTAAATATCCAAATGGAGAAGTAAAAGTAAGCAACTGGACACATGACACTGTTCAGGGACCAGATCTAAGCTAGAGACAGAAATCTGAGTCATCAGAGTATATAGGTGGTATTTAATCCCACTTAGATGTCTTATATGAATTATATCAATGAATTATCCACTTATTTCTATCTTTGTATCTAGCACATAGTAGGCACTTTTTCAATTAATAAATAATTTTGACTCTCAAAACTTTTGGTCTCACTATGTGGATCTGGATTATGGAGGCTTGATGAAATTTCATATGCTGGTTTTAGCAAACATTAAAAGTTATACCATTTTTATAGGAAGAAAGGCATTCATTAACATAATTTAGCAAGGTAATGGGCTTCTTATATTCAAAATAGAGGCTAGAATTTTAAAGTAATATTTAAAGAGCTGCAAAAACATAAGTAGTAAGCTCCTTGACATAAGTCTTGGCAATGATTTTTTGGATGATACCAAAAGCAAAGGTAACAAAAGCAAAAATAAACTTTTGAGACTACATCAAACTAAAAAGCTTCTGCATGACAAAGGAAATCATCAACAAAATGAAAAGGCAAATTATTAAATGGGACAAAATATTTGCAAATCATGTATCTGATAAGGGGCTAATATTCAAAATATATAATGAACTCATACAACTCAAAAGCAAAACGGAGAAGAAGAAGGAGGAGGAGGAGGAGGAGGAAGAGGGGGAGGAGGAGGAGATCATCTGATTAAATAATGGACAGAAGATCTAATAGACATTTTTCCAAAGAAGATGTACAGATGGTCAACAGGTGCATGAAAAGGTGCTCAACATCACTTATCATCAGGGAAATGCAAATCAAAACCACAATGAGATATTACATCACACCTATTAGAATGGATATTATCAAAAAGATAAGAAATAACAAGTCTTGTGATGGGTAGTAAGGAGGGCACGTATTGCATGGTACACTGGTGTTATACGCAACTAATGAATCATCGAACTTTACATCAGAAATCAGGGGTGTACTGTATGGTGACTATAATAAAAAAATAAAAAAAAAGAAATAACAAGTCTTAGCAAGGATGTGGAAAAAAAGGAACACTTGTGCATTGTTGGTGGAAATGTACATTGGTGCAGTTCCTGTGGAAAACAATATGGAGGTATCTCAACAAATTAAAAATAGAACTACCCAATGACCCAGCAGTTCCACGTCTGGGCATTTATTGGAGGAAAATGAAAACACTAACTTGAGAAGATACATGCACTACCATGTTCATTGCACTTTATTTATTTATTTACTTATTTATTTATTATTCAGATAAATAGGTTGGGCTCCACACCCAACATGGCGCTTGAACTCACGACCCTGAGATCAAGAGTTGCATGCTCTATTTATTGAGCCAGCCAAGCACCCCTGCAGCATTGTTTATAATAGCCAAGATATGGAAACAATCTAAATGTCCACTGACGGATGAATAGATAAAGAATATGTGATACACATACACACAATGGAGTATTAGTCAGCCAAAAAAAGGGAATGAAATCTTGCCATCTGTGACAACATGGATGGACTTTGAGAGCATTATGCTAAGTGAAATAAATCAGATAGAGAAAGACAAATACTGTATGATCTTACTAAGGTATAAACTTTCAGTTTTATAACAAATAAGTCATGGGAATCTAGTTAATAAAACTGTACTTTGCACACTTGAAAGTTGCTAAGAGTGTAGATCTTAAAAGTTCTCATAGTAAAAACGTCTTCTACGTATGGTGACATGTTAAGTAGCCTTGCTGTAGTAATCATTTCACAATATATACAAATACCAAATCATTATGTTGTACACCTGAAATTAATATAATGTTATGTCAATTATACCTCAATAAAAATATAAATTAAATTAATACATTCATACAGCAGGATGTTATTGAACATGTAGTCAGTAGAGAGAAAACTTGAAACCTCTCACTGGGCAGGCTGAATGTGCTCCTGTCCCCTGCCACTCCAACTGAGATCCCAGATTCCTGGTAAAGTGTATGGGGAAAGGTGATTGTTTTAGGTCTCCTTTATTTACCCCAGTCAGATTTAATAATCTACTCTTCAGCTCAGATCTGCCTCCAGTGGCATCCAGTCTAGGAGTAATGAGGATGCAATTATGCAATCAATCAGTATTTGAAGAAGATACTAATGTTGAGCACTGTTCCAAGTAAACTTGCCCAAGATATAATGTTCTCTCTGTTGTAGCATCCCATCTGTAGTACTATTGTAATAATAGGGTCTAGTCTTTGAACTCTAGCCTCTTCTCCTATATGTCTCTGGTTTGTAGGATTGGGTCCCTGCTTTGGTTCTGATATGAGTTCCCACTGACCTCTAGTCCTTTGCCAGGTATTAACAGATAGTCACCTTTTAATAGCCATTTGTTCTTTGTCACAGGTCCCGCTACTTGCAGATCTCCCCATCGGCCACTGCCTTGGGCTTCTGCCTTAGCCTCCGCATGGCTGCATCCCACCTACCTGCTAGGATATCCACTACCTCATGCACTTCTACTTGTTCTCAGCTTCAGCCTCTTTGCTTACTGTTCCGTCTGATTGGAACAGTCTTATAGGTTCAGATGATTAATTTATCAACATTCATAATTTCAGTTCAAAACTGACCTACACAGAGGGGCGCCTGGGTGGCTCAGTCGTTAAGTGTCTGCCTTCAGCTCAGGGCGTGATCCTGGAGTCCTGGGATCGAGCCCCGCATCGGGCTCCTCTGCTGGGAGCCTGCTTCTTCCTCTCCCACTCCCCCTGCTTGTGTTCCCTCTCTCACTGGCTGTCTCTCTCTCTCTCTCTCAAAAAAATAATAAAATCTTAAAAAAAAAATAAAACTCGTAAAAAAAAATGACCTACACAGAGAGTACCTCCTTAATAATTACATCCAAAGTGGCCTCCTTATCCTATTTCAGGTCACTCTAAAACATCATACCATCTTTTTTTCTTTATAGCACTTATTGCTTTCTGGAATGATTTATTTGTTTAGAATCCTAGATCCTGGTATGTCTGGCATATATCAGGTGTTGAATACCTATTAGGTAAAGGAATAACTCATCCCCAAATTTGTCATGCAGGGCCACTGTCATAGCCTATGAACATTCTGAAATATATTCTTAGATCAATCTCCAGAATCAGCTAGAATGTCCTCTGAGATATTTGTCTGATGTACCTACCAGTGATGGGGGAAGAGTCTGTGATCCCTAGTAATGTTAAAGTTATCAACAAATCCTTCATTTATCATTATCTAGATAGTTGCTCCATGGTTCAGATGGCTAGATTTCCTGTTTGTGTTTCATTTTGAATGTTAGATTATAAAGCTTTCTGTATCTAATGTCTCCTCTAAAAATCTTAAAAAATTAAAACTTGTCAATTTTATTTAATTTTTTTAAGGTTTTATTTTTTTATTTGACAGAGAGAGAGCACCAGAGAGCAAGAACAAGTTGGGGGCAGAGCCAGAAGGTGGAGCAGTCTCCCCTCTGAGCAGGGAGCCTGATGCAGGGCTCGATCTGAGTACCCTGGGATCATGACCTGAGCCACAGTCAATGCTTAACCGACTGAGCCACCCAGGCGCTCCAAAACTAGTCAATTTTAAATACTGATTGTATAAAATTGTGAAAATCTGTTCAAGGCAAGAGTTAAGCTTAGATAAAGAAATATGATGTAATTATTTCCTTTCTAATGAACTCTTATCATGAGCAACATTGCTTATTCTAAGCCTAATATTCCTTATTATTCACTAATTAAGCTAGTTAGGAATAACATTTTCCTGGATTTGTTTATGGCTCATTTTCAGCCTTAGTCCTGTCGTTGCAGGATTTTGGGGCTGTTTGACATGCATACAGCTAATAAATAAGCCTTCCACCATTTTAATCTTTTACCCTGCATTCTGATATTTTATGTGCTCTCTCATTATTTTACCCAAAGAAGTCATCATTTACCCTAATTCCCTGGCCTCCTTTTCTCTTTGGTAAAGCATAAATGAATGAGAGACATTTCATTTAATACTATGGCCATTTTTTAGAGTAATTTTTTTTGTCCGATTAGGGCTTTTCCTATCAATTTGCCTGAATTTTACATCAGTGGCTAGAGAAAAACCTGGTTCATATCACATACCTTGAAGAGGATACAGCCACTGTTGTTCTCTACATCTGTTTTTCACATACAACTTGGGCAAATTTTTTTTTAAGAAAGCCAGAATTTCTCTTTCCACATTTAAAAAATTATTAAGTAGACAAAAATAGTGTTTTTAATAATACAAGAAATTTCAAAGATATGTTTCAAGTAACAATAGCTTATGATAAGTTCCTCAGTTCTGGGGAACCATTTAATCAGTTTTATTCTGACACTGTATTGAAAATTCTGGGTTTCTGGGGCTCCTGTGTGGCTCAGTCAGTTAAGCGTCTGCCTTTAGATCAGGTCATAATTCCAGGGTCCTGGGATCGAGCCCCATGTCAGGCTGCCTACTCATCAAGGAGTCTGCTTCTCCCTCTCTCTCTGCCCCTCCCCCTCTCTCTGCCCCTCCCCTGCCCACAGCTCGTGCGCTCTCTCTCTCAAATAAATAAATAAAATCTTTTTTTTTAAAAGAAAAATCTGGGTTTACTTTGAAGTAAGTTGATGTTGAGTCACAATTAGAAATGACTTTCAGGGGTGCCTGGGTGGCTCAGTCGTTAAGTGTCTGCCTTCGGCTCAGGTCATGATCTCAGGGTCCTGGGGGTGAGCCCTGCATCAGGCTCCCTGCTCTGCGGGAAGCCTGCTTCTCCCTCTCCCACTCCCCCTGCTTGTGTTCCCTCTCTCGCTGTCTCTCTCTGTCAAATTAAAAACAAGAAAAAGAAGAAAAGAAATGACTTTCAGATGATTGATGGACAGATGTTGGAAAATATATACAGATTGTAAGCATTATCTATTTCATAATAGTAGTTGATTAAATTTGCTTTTAGAAGTAAATCCTATTTTTATTTTGAGAATCCTCATTGGTATTTAGTTGTAAATATGTTTAATTACGGTCTTCCTCTGAAACAGTAATATTTCAACATTGAAATTTTAGTTGAATTTCTGGTCTATATAATAAAGATGTATCGTGTGAATGGAATTTAGATCTAATATTCCCTGCAATTACTGTTTATTATTAGAATGATGTACACGTATTTTCATTTTCAAGCAGATGCTAATAGGAGTCCAACAATAGTGAAACCAGAGACCATTAGAAGAAAGATTATTTTCATTACTGAATGGAAGATTAAAGAAACAGACAATGGGTGGAAGACCAAACCTTAAGTAGGTCAGTGATTTGTCAAATAGTTTATTTCAAGACAAAGGACTTAGTCTGTAGGAACTGATAGTGGACTTTGAGACATTTTCATCTTTGGGTCAGAAGGCAGGAACCCATAATTTTGCGTATAGTAGGACTTCCCTGAGTTTATATTTCCCCCATCAGTAATTCTGGGAACATGTGAATCCGAAAGACAAGATGAAGACTCAATAGTATGACAACTTTTTCAGTATGCTTTGTCTTTGGGGGCCTAATGGCTATTGGACCAAGAAGTAAACATACATGGAGCCCTCCCATTAGGAATGACCATAGACTTCCTTTGGGCAGGGGAATGCAGGCTGGGACCTGTAAATGATATGCACATATAAATGATCTTTCAGGAAGGCTTGAATTGCACCTGTGAATAATATCATAAATTGTACTATTTGGAAGTTATCCTTGATACAGTGTTTAAATTATCCAGTTAGTTTTGACTGTCATGAGGGAATGGGAGAAGTGTTCATGCCCATTCTTAAAGGCAAGAAGTATGGAAACAAGACTCAACAGCATGAGTGATGCCTATCTTAAGGCAGAACATGGTTTCATAGACTTTTAGAATGAGAAATTAAAAAAAAAAACCTAGTTCATTGTTTTCATGTCATAGATGAAGATGCTGAATCTCAGTGAGGCTACTAATTTGTTCCCAGTCAAATCTTTTATGTGGTTGTGCAAGTATTGGAGTGCAGAACTTCTAACTCACCATCTCAGGATTTTTCTCTTTTTCAAGTTGCTTACTGTACTTATTTATACCTCATTTCTTTCTTCTTCTTTTTTTTTTTTTTCTGGTTATTCAGCATACTTTATTTTTTTTATATTTTTTTTATTATATTATGTTAGTCACCATACAGTACATCCCAGGTTTTTGATGTAAAGTTCCATGATTCATTACTTGCGTACAACACCCAATGCACTGTGCAATATGTGCCCTCCTTACTACCCATCACCAGTCTATCCCGATCCCCCACCCTCCTCCCCTCTAAAGCCCTCAATTTGTTTCCCAGAGTCCATAGTTTCTTGTGGTTCATTCCCCCTTCTGTTTACCCCCCCTTTCTTCTTCCCTTTCTTCTCCTACCGATTTTCCCACTTCTTATATTCCAGAAATGAGTGAAACCATATGATAATTGTCTTTCTCTGCTTGACTTATTTCGCTTAGCATTATCTCCTCCAGTCCCATCCATGTTGCTGCAAATGTTGTGAAATTGTTCTTTTTGATGGCTGAGTAATATTCCATTGTATATATCGACCACATCTTCTTAATCCAGTAATCTGTTGAAGGGCATCTCGGCTCCTTCCACAATTTGGCTATTGTGGACAATGCTGCTATGAACACTGGGGTGCATATGGCCCTTCTCTTCACTATGTCTGTATCTTTGGGGTAAATACCCAGTAGTGCAATTGCTGGATCATAGGGTAGCTCAATTTTTAACTTTTTAAGGGACCTCCACACTGTTTTCCAAAGTGGCTGTATCAACTTGCATTCCCACCAACAATGTAAGAGGGATCCCCTTTTTCCACATCCTCTCCAACATTTGTTGTTTCCTGCCTTGTCAAATTTTGCCATTCTAACTGGCGTAAGGTGGTATCTTAGTGTGGTTTTGATTTGAATTTCCCTGATGGCTAATGATTTTGAACATTTTTTCATGTGTCTGTTAGCCATTTGTATGTCTTCATTGGAAAAGTGTCTGTTCATATCTTCTGCCCATTTTTTGATTTGATTATTTCTTTCACATGTATTGAGTTTGAGAAGTTCTTTGTAGATCTTGGATACTAATCTTTTATCTGTAGTGTCATTTGCAAATATCTTCTCCCATTCCGTGGGCTGTGTCTTAGTTTTTTTGACGGTTTCCTTGGCTGTGCAGAAGCTTTTTATCTTGATGAAGTACCACAAGTTCATTTTTTCTTTTCTTTTTTTTTAATTAAAAAAATTAAAAAATTTTATTCTAGTATAGTTAACATACAGTGTTGTATCAATTTCAGATGTACGGTACAGTGATTCAATAATTTCATACAGCATGCAGCACTCATCAAGACAAGTGCACTCCTTAATCCCCATCACCAATCTAACCCATCCCCTCACCCCTCCCCTCTGGTAACCATCAGATTGTTCTCCATAATTAAGAGTGTTTCTTGATTTCTCTTTCTCTTTTTTTCCCTTATGCTTTTTGTTTTATTTCTTAAATTCCACATACTGAAATCATATGGTATTTGTTTTTTTTTGTTTGTTTGTTTTGTGTTTCTTTTTACTCTTTTTTTTTAAACTTTTTCTTTTGTTTCTCTTGCCTTTGGAGATGTGTCATGAAAAAAGTTGCTGTGGCCAATGTCAAAGAGGTTGAAGCCTATGTTCTTCTCTAGGATTTTGATGGATTCCTATCACACATTGAGGTCTTTCATCCATTTGAGTTTATCTTTGTGTATGGTGTGAGAGAGTGGTCAATTTTCATTCTTTTGCATGAAGCTGGCCAATATTCCCAGCACCATTTATTGAAGAGACTGTCTTTTTTCCAGTGGATGTTTTTTCCTGTTTTGTCAAAGATTAGTTGCCCAAAGAGCCGAGGGTCCATTTTTGGGTTCTCTATTCTGTTCCATTGGTCTATGTGTCTGTTTTTGTGCCAGTACCATGCTGTCTTGGTGATCACAGCTTTGTAGTATAGCTTGAAACCCGGCAATGTGATGCCCCCAGCTTTGTTTTTCCTTTTCAACAATTCCTTGGCGATTTGGGGCCTTTTCTGGTTCCACACAAATTTGCTGTATGCTTTCTACAAGAGACTCATCTTGAACCTAAAGATACATCCAGACTGAAAGTGAAGGGATGGAAAACCATTTTTCATGCCAATGGACCTCAAAAGAAAGCTGAGGTAGCAATTCTCATATCAGACAGATTGGATTTTAAACTAAAGACTGTAGTTAGAGATACAGAAGGACACTATATTCTTCTTAAAGGATGTATCCAACAAGTGGATATGACAATTATAAATATCTATGCCCCTAACAGGGGAGCAGCTAGATACACAAGCCAACTCTTAACCAGAATAAAGAGACATATAGATAAAAACACATTATTAGTAGGGGACCTCAACACTCCACCATCAGCAATAGACAGATCACCTAAGCAGAAATTCAACAAAGAAACAAGAGCTTTGAATGATACACTAGATCAGATGGACCTCATAGATATATACAGAACACTCCACCCCAGAACAAGAGAATGCTCATTCTTTTTTTTTTTTTTAAAGATTTTATTTATTTGACAGAGAGAGAGACAGCCAGCGAGAGAGGGAACACAAGCAGGGGGAGTGGGAGAGGAAGAAGCAGGCTCACAGCGGAGGAGCCTGATGTGGGGCTCGATCCCGGAACGCCAGGATCACGCCCTGAGCCGAAGGCAGACGCTTTAACCGCTGTGCCACCCAGGCGCCCCAGAATGCTCATTCTTTTTGAACGCACATGGAACTTTCTCCAGAATAGACCATATACTGGGTCACAAAACAGTTCTCAACCGATACCAAAAGACTGAAATTATTCCCTGCATATTCTCAGACCACAATGCTTTGAAATTGGAACTCAATCAGAAGGAAAAATTTGGAAGAAACTCAAACACTTGGAAACTAAGAACCATCCTGCTCAAGAACGATTGGGTAAACCAGGAAATTAAAAATCAATTTAAACAATTTATGGAGACCAAGGAGAATGAAAACACAATGGTCCAAAACCTATGGGACACTACAAAGGCGGTCCTAAGGGGAAAATACGTAGCCATCCAAGCCTCATTCAAAAAAATAGAAAAATCTGAAATGTAGTTTTATATTCTCACCTCAAGAAGCTGGAGCTGGAACAGAAGAACAGGCCTAACCCATGCACGAGAAAGCAGTTGATCAAAATTAGAGCAGAGATCAATGAATTATACCTCATTTCTTTCCACCCCCTTCTATGTAGAAGAAAATATTCCTTCAATTTTATAGGGTCTAGATTGCTTTATATTCTAAACAGCGTATGTGTTCCTCAATGACTATACATTTGTTCTGTGCATCTTTGTGCCCTCGAACACTAACAAAGTTCCTATACCAGAGCAGTTGCCTAGAAAATCTTTGTTCAATTAATAGTTGTCTTAGTTTTTTCAAGTTTCATTACTGGAACATCTTCTGATGCTGTGACATAATAGTACACCAAAGCAGAGTACCATATACATATCGCAAAGTGAATCTTTGAATCCTGAAGATGAAGCTTCAAGCACAGACAAGAAGATGCCGAAGAAGAGGCTTTGTGTGATAACTTCTCTGAAACCCGGTAAATCCCATTTCTCCACATGTGAGCAATTCTTGCAAGAGCTCTACCCTTTTGAGGGTTGCACCAGAAAGATACAATTTTTGCTTGAACAGGGATAGGAAAAGAAGAAAGTTATTGGCTTGTTTGGAGGTAACTGAAAGAGATTTACATATGAACTCTAGCTGTTTTTCATCATTCAGAGCTGATATTTTTTTTCTTTAAGATTTTATTTATTTATTTGGCAAAGAGAGCAGGAGAGCACAAGCAGAGGGAGCAGTAGAGGAAGTGGGAGAAGCAGGCTCCCTGATGAGCAGGGTACCCAATGTGGGGCTTGATCCCAGGACCCTGGGATCATGACCTGAGCCGAAGGCAGATTTTTAACCATCTGAGCCACCCAGCACCCCAGACCTGTCAGTTAAATACTGTGGTCTTTTTCAACTGCATTATGCAACTAGGTTAAAAACAATAATAAATTAATAATTATGTTATAAGCCAGTACATTAATGTCCACAGTTATATATTTATTTTTTAAAGATTTATTTATTTATTTTGGAGAGAGAGAGAGCACAAGTGCAGGGGAGAGGGGCAGAGGGAGAGGGAGAGAGAGAATCTCAAACAGACCCCTGCTGAGGGCAATTGTTCTTATTACCACCCTTTGTTCAGTAATCTCTGGATTCCTTGCTTGATCTCCTGGGTTCACACTCCATAGACAATGGGGTTGAGGGCTGCAGGGATGACATGGTGGAGGACATTGAGCAAGATTGGCACATCAGGGGAAACCTTCTTCTTAGCCACATGGGTGAGCACAAAGACGAGAAGGATGGTGCTGAAGAAGAGGATAAGGATGAAGTGGGAGCCACACGTGCTCAGGGCCTTGGCCATGGCACCCTCTGCCTTGAGTCTCAGCACAGCCCGAAGGATGAGGCTGTAGGAGAGGAAGATGAGGATGAGATCAGATCCTAGCAGTGTCCAGCCTCCAGCAAATTGGAGGAGGCGATTGATGGTAACATCATCACAGGAGAGCCTAGAGACAGACATATTGGCACAGATGCAGTTCTCAATGACATTTCTCCCACAGTATTGGAGCCGGGCAGAGAGGATGGGAACGGACACAGTAATAAGTGCATTCCTGGCCAAAATAAAAATGGCGGCCTTGGCTACAAATTGGTCAGTGATGATGGATGGGTACCTCAGTGGGTGGCAAATGGCCACATAGCGGTCATAGGCCATGACCATGAATGTGCAGGACTCCATGGCAAGGAAGCAGTTCATGATGTACATCTGGAGGAAGCAGGCATAGAAGCCGATGGACTTGAGGTCAAACCAAAAGATGGCCAGGACCTTGGGAATGACAGTGAGACAGAGCACCATATCCAGTAGAGAGAGCAGGCTGAGCAGGTAGTACATGGGCTGGTGTAGAGAGACCTCCAGCCGGATGGTGATCAGGAGAATAGCGTTGGCCCCCATGGCCAAGACGAAGAGGAGGCTGAGGGGCAGGGACAGCCAGTGCTGCCAGCTGGGGGACCTAACAAAACAATTCAGGAGGAACTCTGAAACCCCAGTGGAGCCATTTCTGAGAGGTGTCATCCTGTGGATTTTGTTTCTACAGATTTTCTTTGATGACCTAAAAAATTAGGATTAGCATTAGCCTCTGAACTGTGGTTAAAATGGAGGAAAAATTCAGCTTCATTTGAATCAACTTAGGGCTCTAGCAGGTTATTTGCTTTAAGTGGAGATTTTGCATGTTACATACAGAAAGAAATTAATTTCAGTCTTCAGCAAATTGTTTCTTCTCATTTCTGGAATATTTCTAATTTCTTAATGAAGCAATCTTAAGAAATAGAATTAGTAATTTCAGTTAGCTGTGAGGCAGTGTCCTTATTTTTGAAAAAATAGGCTCTCTGATTTCAGTAGTGTGAAGGTGGTGAGATTGGTCTTCAGTAGTTCCCCTCTGAACCCGTTTACCCAGTTGCTCAGATAACGTCCCCAGCTTCCACAGCAAGTACTGTTCAGTGTTGTCACTGCTTTCTTCCTATGTGCCTTTTATTGACCCTTTATATACAGGAGACACAGAGATTAAGGATTATCTAGTTCTCAAGGAAGTGACAATCCACCGGGGGTGATAAGGATAGATAAATATAAAGACAATAATAATAATAATAAAGACAGAGCAGTGTGCAGAATATTTTGAGAGTATAGGCGAAGATTAACTTCATTCACATGGAAGTAAAGTGTTCTCAGGACTCCCCTCCTGCTGAATTTTAAAGGCAAGTCCAAAGAAGACTCTGATAAAAAGCTACCTGTTGCAGTGAGATGCCTGCAAAATGTTTGACATCAGCATGTCTGGAGTGTTTAAAATCACGCTGTGTGGAGTCCCTAGATTTGTCCATCTGTACTGATGTTCTGCTCCGGTGTCCTCCCACGACAGGAAATTATCCTGCTTCATCAGTATTTAAACTTCACCGTTCTGCATTTGTTTAGCAGGAAAATAAAAATGTCTGCAGTGTACTGAATGGATTTTCAATACTTACCAGGCACTGTGTTATATATTAAGAACATGATCTCACTTTACTATTAAAACAACTACGTGACGGATGTCTTAATATGATTTTACAAATGAGGAAAATGAGGTGAAGAAAGGTTGAGAAAATTCCAAGATCACAGTAAAACTTTCCATCTAGATGCAAAATTCTATTTCATTTTAAACCCAATTTTTTTTTTAAAAGATTTTATTTATTCGACAGAGATAGAGACAGCCAGCGAGAGAGGGAACACAAGCAGGGGGAGTGGGAGAGGAAGAAGCAGGCTCATAGCGGAGGAGCCTGATGTGGGCCTCGATCCCGGAACGCCGGGATCACGCCCTGAGCCGAAGGCAGGCGCTTAACCGCTGTGCCACCCAGGCGCCCTAAACCCAATTTTTAGTCACCTAAACTGTACTACAACTAATTGCAAAGGAACACCGGCTGCGTAGTCTCTCAGAATTGCTCTGATCCCTGGGGCGCCTGCGTGGCTCAGTTGGTTAAGCATCTGCCTTTGGCCCAGGTCATAATCCCACGGTCCTGGGATTGAATCCTGTATAGGGCTCCTTGCTTGGCAGGGAGCCTGCTTCTCCCTCTGCCTGCTGCTCCCTCTGCCTGCTGCTCCCTCTGCCTGCTGCTCCCTCTGCCTGCTGCTCCCCCTGCTTGTGCTCTCACGTGCTCTCTCTCTCTCTCTCTCAAATAAATAAATAAAACCTTTAAAAAAAATTTTTTTTCTAAGACTTATAATGCCATGATATTGTGTTTGGTTCTCAATCTCTATCTATAAAAGTAAGATATATATACCCCTAGGGTAGCAACAATTTTGATTTTTGAAAATTGATTACAATAGTAGTCAATAGAGAGGTAGTTTTGGAATAGGGGCTGAGAAGTTATGAAAGGATTTTTAACAGAAATATGAACGGATGGGTATTAAGGAGGGCACGTATTGCATGGTGCACTGGGTCTTATATGCAAGTAATGAATCATGGAACTTTACATCAAAACCTTGGGATGTACTGTATGCTAACATAACATAATAAAAAATTTTTATTTTTTATTATATTATGTTAGTCACCAAAAAAAGAAATATGAACGGAGAACTGAAAACAGTTTTCAGTCATCATAATCTATTTGATGTAGCTGTTAAAATGACACACTTATTTCCATCTGTGTATGTCCTTGCTCCTACACTTCCAGTCGTGATCACTTTGTTTTTTCTTAGACCTGGACCTTCTTCCCAATGGCCCCGGCAACTGCTGGGTCAGGGAAAGATAGTGGGAATTACCCTCCTCTTCCCCACCTCCTCTTTTCATTCCTTCTGATGTTCTGCTTTAAATCAAGGGAGTGCTGTCCCATTAGTGTCTGCCAGCAACCGTGTGTCTCTCTCTGGAGGCAAAAGGAATTTCAAGACACATGGAGAGTTTACCTTACCTCCCACTTCTTTTCCTGTTATTAAGGACAGCATATGTTAAGGATGCCTCTGTAAATTTCAGAGTGCTTTTAACGTGGTCTCATTTGTGCCAATGACACACAGCACACAGGCAGATTTGCTGTTACACCAGCTAATTTTATCACAGCACATGCGACAATTTCAGTGTTAAATTCTGACACGATTTCCTGCTATCAGGATTGTCTTTTGCACTTCATTTTTTATTCCAGCTTCTCCTCTGCTCACACCTTATACAGTAACATTAAAGCACTTTCATTCTTAGCACAGCCTCAGATCTCACCTTAGTTATGCTGGATGGAGGATCCCTGCCTGATTTCTAGAGGATCGAGCCACATGGAAGCACCCCTGCTGCAGGAAAAGAGGATCCATAAGGAAACCTAAAAGAAGCAGTTTTTTTTTTTTTTTTTGATTTTCTGAGTAGTCTTGGAAAGATTATTTCCAGCACTAGGATAGAATTTCTGGAGAACATAAAGAAAGAGTTTTCCATCTTATTTTCTATTCTTTCTTGTATGTCTTTCCCCCCTCCTGTCTCTTTTTCTGTAACCAATGATTCAACAAGCAATGAGTATCAACTCAACTCTAGGCTAGAGTACTTGGATATACATATATATTTTTTGTTTTCTTTTTCAATCTTCCTCTGGAATCAGAGACCATCTATGGTGAGTAGGACTGAGGCCCCAAAGCTAATTATTTTTTGCCCCCATGAGGAACAGGCTGAGGAAGCCACCTGAAGTTGGAGACCAACGCAGGAAATTAACTTAAGCCCTTCCCCAAGGCTCCAGGATGGAACTGTGTTACGGCACCCTGGAAACACAGACTTTGAAATTTGGAGGGGATGAAAAGGTCTCCTAGCCTCAAGGTATTTGGATAAACTTGTGAAATATTCCCACCAGTCTATCCTTCAAATCATGGACTGGATCCAGAGACAGAAAGAAAATGATTATTTTTTTTCTGGCAGCTTTTTCTAGTATTAGGATTCTAGCTTTTAGAAATTCCTTATCTTGAACTAAGATAACTTATTCTTTCTCTCCTCGCTCTTATACACATCTTTGTTTTCTGACCTTTGTCATGACATGAGTAAGTTTATTCCTCCCCCTCATGAAACGAGTATATATACACAGTTTCCTCTTGTATGGCTTCTAGATTTACAGACTTCAGACTAAAGCCACCAATTCGTTTTACTGGGTCCTACGTTTCCGCTATCCCAAGACTTTGGTTAATATTCCATGGACAAGCTCCAGCTTAAGTATATCCCCGGGACATGAAGCCCCAGATGTGGTCAAGGCAGTTAAGAAGGGTCCTTTTGTCACTCAGGACACAATCTCTGTTACCTCTGTTGAGACTACTCAGGCACCCTTGACTCAGGAAAGGACAGGGATATGCATCCGGATTGAAGAGATAGGGCCCTGTCCTCTAGCAAATCTTGGTTTCCGTGCAGTGCAGGTGCCCCTCCAGGCTTTCCTTCACAGACTTACTTTCAGAGGATGCTACAGCATGGGTTCTGGCTCCGCTGATGCTGGAGCTCTGACCAGTAAAGCTGAGACTCTAATGACCTCAGTGGCCTTTGGGACCCTGCCCTGGGGGAACCTGTCCATCCCTATTCCCTTTAGAGGGAGATGGAAATCAAGAATAGCAATCTCACAAGGCCCTACTAGGATGGATAGGCATGTAGTTAAGGAAGAACACGGTTGTCTCTACTTGAGAAAAAGAGCCTTTTGGAGCCCAGCCCTCGGGGTGCTATGTTGTCTATATGACCTGCAGCAGATCATTTATCTGGATGTCAAAGACTTACATTTACACCTGTGCATTCATTTGTGTACGTGTATGCTGTCACCTCCCTCCAAGGATGTGCTAAGTTCAGCTACACGTTCTTGTGGAGTTTAGGCACATGGTCAGTGAAGGACCGGTATTGTCTGTCCATGTTGAAAGAATAATCACTTATGGTGACTTTAACCATGACTATATTATAATGATGAAAGGGAAATGAAACAAAAATTTTACCTGTTGAGAAAGGATACCAGAGAGGATACCCACATAAAAGTATTTTTGTTACAATGAAAATGTAATTTGATTTTAACTTAATAATTGTTACGGAACATGAAGTCTTCCATTATTTTCCTTTGGGACCTCTGGTGCCCCAAACTGAGGTGCCCACACTCTTCACATTACTCTACACTGGTATTATGACCTTAATTTAGCTTTATGCTAATGTTTTTATTAATAGTAATAATAAAATCTTATTTAATTTTACTTCATCACAACCTCCATCTGAATCTCTGCCCCCTCCAAAAGGCACAAACCTTATTTATTTAATATATATCCTTTCTAATTCACTTTTAATATGTTTATTTATCGATGGGTTACCCATAAGAAAGTGTTTTTCTCAGTGTTGATGAGTGTTTAATTTTTATATATTGTATTGTATTATAAATCTCATCTTGGTTCTTAATTTTTCACTCAGTAGTCTCTAAAAAAAAACCGATCCAAGGTACAACATTGCAACTATAGTTCATTTCTTTTAACTTTGAGTAGTATTCTATTGTCTGTATATAGCTTTTTATTAATACAGGCAACATCTTATTTATTTAATTACTTATTTTTAAAGATTATTTATTTATTTACTTGACAGAGAGAGACAGCAAGAGAGGGAACACAAGAAAGGGGAGTGTGAGAGGGAGAAGCAGACTCCCCACTAAGCAGGGAGGCTGATGTGGGGCTTGATCCCAGGACCCTGGGATCATGACCTGAGCCAAAGGCAGACGCTTAACTGACTGAGCCACCCAGGTGCCCTGTTATAGGCAACATTTAGGCTGAGACCTTGCTATTAATACATTAGGAAGAATATTGTCATTTACCATTTTCTTAATGGACGTGTGAAAGTTTCCCTATGGTGTATACCTAAGAATAGGATTACTAAGGGCGTTCAAACATGCTTTTCTCTAACTATACCAGATTTCCCTCTAGGATACTTAAGCAATCCAACCAGAATTAGATTAAGTGTCTTGATTTCTTATAGCCACAGCAGTATTAGATATTGTCCAATTTCTTCTTTCCAGATATGATGGTTGAAGGTAGTCTGAATTATTTTTATTTAATTTTTCTGATTGTTTAGCATTTTTTTATTTTTTAATTTAGTATTTTTTCTTAGTGTTTTTAAAATAAACTTTTTCGTTATTCTGATTTTCCTTTCTCTGAATTAGCTATTTATGCTTTTTACTCATTCTTGCTCTTCTTTTTTCTTGATGACTTACAGAAATTTTTATTAAAAAATTTAAGTTTTAGAACATTTAATTCTAGTTTTAGATTTTGCTAATATCCTCTCCTAATCCCTCACAAATTTGCCTATTTTTGAACATGATATCTTTTGTTAAGTAGAAATCTTTTAGTTTTGACATAGGCCACCCTGTCTAGATCTCTTCTGATAGTTTCTAATGTTGGGCTCTTGTTTAGAAACTCTTTCCCCATCTCAAGGCCACAAACTTTTATTTTCATGTCTTCATTTATGGTTCATGTTGCCTATCTTGAGGCTGATATTCAGTTGGTTGCTCTGGTATAGTTATTTTGGTCATTAAAATAATTAGTTGATAAAAGCTACTGTTCTGGTACCTCTGGGCATCTATTCCCAGCACTGCCCTGGTGTCTGTTATTTATTTAGGATCAAGCAATTAAGGGTTAAATATTTGGCAAACTGATGGCCTTTCATGATGTGTCACGATCTGATTCACTCTGATCAGTTAGTGTCCATGTTATACTAGTTATTAAATATTTTGAATATTACCTCTGTGGATATTCTAAAGTATGCAATCAACTTTGCTTTTTGCAAATGGGGAACCCATTTTATCAACACAATTTACTAAATAATGGATATTTAGTACTGATTAGTAATAGATATTTGACAATACTGATTTGTGTGGTCAACTATGACGTTTGCTACATTCTCATATACAAGAATCTATTGTTCATATCATTATTGAAGTTGGTGTATTTGACCATTTTTGAATCAGTTCTACAATGTTTTTGTTACAATAGCTTTGTGAAATGAATAATATCAGGTAGGGTGAATTGGGCTTTATTCTGTTTCCTAAATTGTTTTAGTTAATGTGAAGAATTAGAATAAATGATTTTTTAAAGATTTATTTATTTATATTAGAGAGAGCAGGGGGAGGGGCAGAGGGAGAGAGGAAGAGAGGGAGAGAGAGGCAGACTCCCTGCTGACTGCAGAGCAGGACATGGGATCTCTCTACCCTGAGATCATGACCTGTGCTGAAATCGAGTTGGACGCTCAATGGACTGAGCCACCCAGGTGCCCCTAGACTAAATGATTTTTGAGTGTTAAACCAACCTTGCATTTCTGGGATAAACTTTGCTTGGAATACTGTATTACCCTTTAAATATACATATTTGATTTGCTAAGATTTTGTGTATTTATTCATGAATGAAATTAGTCTGAAAAGTTATTATAATATTTTTTTCTGGTTTTGATATCAGGGTAATTCTGGTCTCATAAAACGACTTAGGAATTTTTTTTAAACTTTATTCTATTTTTCTGAATTTTTGAAAGACGAGTACTATTTTTTCCTTAAATGTTTACTAGAATTCACTATGGAAGTCATATGTGACCAATTTGTGTGTGTGTATGTGTGTGTGTGTGTGTGTGTGCATGTGTGTGTGTGTATATGCACCACATCTTCTTTATCCATTCATCAGTCAATGGACATCTGGGCTCTTTCCATTGTTTGGCAATTGTGGACATTGCTCCTGTAAACATTGGGGTGCAGGTGCCCCTTTGGATCACTTTGTTTGTATCCTTTGGATAAATAACTAGTAGTGCAATTGCTGGGTTGTAGGGTAGTTCTATTTTTAAATTTTTGAGGAACTCCATACTGTTTTCCATAGTGGCTGCACCAGTTTGCATTCCCACCAACATGGTAAGAGGGTTCCCCTTTCTCCGCATCCTTACTAAGATCTGTTGTCAATGGTTTTTAATATACTCAGAGTTGTGCAATCATCATCATTAATTTTGGAACATTTTATCACCCCCCAAAGAAACCCCACACCCATTACCAGTCATTCTCTATTTTTTCCAAGCCCCCCATCCTACCCAGCTCCTAGGCGACTACTAATCTACTCTCTGTTTCTAAAGATTTTCTTATTATGGACATATTATGTAAATGGCATCATGAAATATGTGGTCTTCTGACACTGACTTCTTTCACTTAGCATAATATTTTCAAGGTTCTTCCATGTTGTATTGTATATCAGTACTTCATTTACTTTTATTGCTGAATAATATCCTATTGTATGGATATACCACATTTTATTGATCCATTCATTCATCAATTAATGGGCATTTGGGTCGACTCCATTTTTATCTGTTATGCATAATGTTGCTATGAGCATTTGTGTAGCATTTTTGTGTAAATATATATATGTCTATATACATGTCTATTTATTTATTTGGGGGTGTTTATCTAGGAATAGAATTGCTGGGTCATATGGTAAATCTGTAAAACCTTTCGAGAAATTGCCTGACTGTATTCCAAAGTGACTGCACCATTTTATACTCCCACCAGCACTGTATGAGGATTCACTATTTCCTTATATCCTCATTAATCTGTCTTTGTGATTATAGCAATCCTAGAGAGAATAAAATGGTATGTCATTATGGTTTTGATTTTCATTTTCCTGATGTCTAATGATATTAAGCATCTTTTCATGTTTATTGGCCATTTGTATATCATCTTTGGAAAAATGTGTATTTTCCCTTTATTTATTTATTTATTTATTTATTTATTTATTTATTTATTTTTCCATTTATTTAAACCCATTTATTAATTGGGTTCTCTTTTTGTGTTGAGTTGGAAAAAATCTTTATATTTTCTAGATACAATTCTCTTATCAGATATATAATTTGCAAATATTTTCTTATTCTGTGGATTTTTTTTTTTTTTTTGAGTATGGTTGACAGACAATGTTATATTAATTTCAGGTGTACAACATAGTGATTCAACACCTCTGTATGTTATACTATGCTCACCACAAGTGTAGCTACCATCTTTACCATGCAATGCTATTACAGTATCATTGACTATATTCCCTGGGCTCTACCTTTTATTCCCATGATTTATTCATTCCATAACTGGAAGCCTGTATCTCCCACTCCCCTTCACTCATTTTGCTCACCCCTCCCACCCCTCGCCTTTCTGGCAACCATCAGTTTATTCCCTGTATTTATAGGTGTGATTCTGCTTTTTATTTGATAATTCATTTGTTTTGTTATTTTAGATTTCACATGTAATTGAGATCATATGGTGTTTGTCTATGTCTGTCTGACTTATTTCATTTAGCATAATACCTTCTGGGTCCATTCATGTTCCCACAAATGGCAAGATCTCATTCTTTTCGTGGATGAACAATATTCGGTTATATCTATCTATCTATCTATCTATCTATCTATCTAATCACATCTTCTTTATCCATTCATTTGTCAATAGACATTTGGGCTGCTTCCATAGCTTGGCTGTTGTAAATATTGCTGCAGTAAACATAGGGGTGCATATATCATTTTCAATTAGTGTTTCATTTTTCTTTGAGTAAATACCCAGTAGTGGAATTATTGGATCTATTGGATCATATATTTCTATTTTTAATTTTTTGAGGAATGTCCACCTGTTTTTACTAGTGGCTCTACCAGATTACATTCCCGCCAGCAGAGCATGAGGGTTCCTTTTTCTCCACATCCTTACCAACACTTGTTATTTTTTCTCTTTTTCATTAGAGCCATTCTGATGGGTGCAAGGTGATCTTTCACTAGTTTTGATACGCATTTCCTTATGATGAGTGATATTGAGCATCTTCACGTGTCTGTTGGCCATCTGTATGCCTTCTTTGGAAAAATGTCTGTTCAGGTCCTCTGCTAATTTTTAATCAGATTATTTGCGTTTTTTTGGTATTGAGTTGTGTAAGTTCTTTATATATTTTGGAAATTAACCCCTTATTGAATTATTTGCAAATGTCTTTTCTCATTCAGTTGGTTACTTTTTGGTTTGGTGATGTTTTCTTTCACTGTGAAGAAACTTTATTTTGATGTAGTCTCCATAGTTTATTTTTGCCTTTGTTTCCCTTGCCCAGGTGACATGTCTAGAAAAAGATTGCTACAACCAATGTCTAGAATTTTTATGGTTTCAGGTCTCACATTTAGGTCTTTAATCCCTTTTGAGTTTATTTTTGTGGATGGTGTTAGAAAGTTGTCTGGTTTCATTCTTTTGCATGTAGCTGACCAGTTTTCTCAGCATCATTTATTGAAGAAACTGTCTTTTCCTCATTGTATGTTCTTGCCTCCTTTGTTGTAGATTAATTGACCATATAAGCATGGGTTTATTTCTGGGCTCTATTTTGTCACATTGATTTATATGTCTGTTTTTGTACAAACACCATACTATTTTGATTACTCAGCTCTGTAGTATATCTTGAAATTTGGAATTATGATATCTCTGGGTTTGTTTTTCTTTCTCACGATTGATTTGACTATTTGGGATCTTTTGTGGTTCCATACAAATTTTAGGATTATTTGTTCTAGCTCTGTGAAAAATACTGTGGGTATTTTAATAGGGATTGCATTGAATCTGTAGACTGCTTTGGGTTGTATGTACATTTAAACAATATTAATTCTTCCAATCCCTGAGTATGGAATATCTTCCAATTTGTGTGTGTTGTCTTCAATTTCTTTCATCAGTGTTTCACAGTTTTCAGAATATATGTCTTTCACCTCCTTGGTTAAGTTTATTCCTAGGTATTTAATTCTTTTTGGTGCAATTATAAATGGTGTTGTTTTAAAAATTCCCCCTCTCCTACTTTGTTATTACTGTATAGAAATGCTACCAATTTCTGGGTATTAATTTTGTATTCTGTGACTTTACTGAATTCATTTGTTACTTCTAATAGCTTTATGGTGGAGTCTTTAGGATTTTCTGTGTATAGTATTGTGTCATCTGCAAATAGTGACAGTTTAACTTCTTCCTTACCAATATAGATGCTTTTAATTTTTTTCTTGTCTGACAAGACTTCCAGTACTATGTTGAATAAGAGTGGCAAGATGAACACCCTCCTCTTACTCCTGATCTTAGAGGAAAATCTCTCAGCTTTTTCCCATTGAGTATGTTAGCTGTGGATTTTTCACATATGGCCTTTATTATGTTGAGGTATGTTCCCTCTAAACCCACTTTGTTGAAAGAACAAATGTTGAATTTTGTCAAATGCTTTTTCTGCATCTATTGAGATGGTCATATGATTTTTATCTTTCATTTTGTTAATGTGGTATACCAAATTAATTCGTGAATGTTGAGCTGTTTTTGCATCCTCAGAATAAATCCCACTTTACTGTGGTGAATGATCCTTTTAATATATTGTTGGATTTAGTTTGCTAATATTTTGTAGAGAATTGTTGCATCTGTGTTTATCAGGGATATTGGCCTATAATTTTCTTTGTTTATGGTGTTGTCTAGTTTTGGTATCAGGGTAATCCTGGCCTTGTAGGATATACATAGACACTTCCCTTCCTCTTCTATAATTAGGAATAGTTTGAAGAGAGGATGTATTAACTCTTTTTTAAATGTTTAGTAGGATTCACCTGTGAGTCCATCTGGTCCTGATTTTCATTTTTTTGGTAGTCTTTTGATTACCAATTCAATTTGGTCAATTTGTTCCTAGCAACTTGTCTGTTAAGATTTTCTATATCTTCTTGATTCAGTTTTAGAAGATTGTATGTTTCTGGTAACTTATCCATTTCTTCTAGGTTGTCCAATTTGTTGGCATATAATTTTTTATAGTATTCTCTTATAATCTTTTGTATTTCTGTGGTGTCAGTTGTTACTTCTCTTTCATTTGTGATTTTATTTATTTAGGTCCTTTTTTTTTCTTGATGAGTCTGGCTAAAGATTTATTAATTTTATTTATCTTTTCAAAGACTGAGCTCTTGTTTTCCTATTGTTATTTTAGTTTCAGTGTCATTTTTATTATTTCCTTTTCCCTACTGACCTTGGGATTTCTTGTTCTTTTTCCAGTTACTTTAGGTGTAAGGTTAGATTATTTATTTGAACTTTTTCTTGTTTCTTGAGGTAGGCCTCTATTGCTATATAGTTCACATTTATTTATTTATTTATTTATTTATTTATTTATTTTTCGATTAAAATAAAAACTTTATTTTTTAAAACTTTTATTTTAAATGCCAGTATAGTTAACATACAGTGTTATACTAGTCTCAGGTGTACAAACTCAGAAGTTCCATACGGCACCCAATGTGCATCATGACAAATGCATTTCTTAATCTGCATTGTCTATTTTACTCATCCCCCAACCGCATCCCCTCAGGTAACCATTAGTTTGTTCTCAAGAGTCTATTTCCTGGTTTTCCTCTCTCTGTCTTTTTTTCTTTCCTTTGCTTGTGTTTTGTTTGTTTTGTTTCTTTGTTTCTTAAATTCCACATATGAGTGAAATCAGAAAAGCAAAGCTGGAGGCATCACAATTCCAGACTTCAAGTTATATTTCAAAGCTGTAGTCATCCAAACAGTATGGTCCTGGCACAAAAACAGACACACAGATCAATGGAACAGAATAGAAAACCCAGAAATAAATCCATAACTATATGGTCAATTACTCTTTGACAAAGTAGGAAAGAATATCCAGTGGGCAACAGTCTCTTCAACAAAGAGTTTTGGGAAAAGTGGACAACTACATCCAAAAGAATGAAACTGGATCACTGTCTTTCACCATACACAAAAATAAATTAAAAATGGATTAATGAGCACTGACTGTTATACGCAACTAATGAATCATTGAACACTACATCAAAAACTAATGATGTACTATACAGTGGCTAACTGAACATAATAAATAAATAAATAATAAATAAATAAACAAACAAACCCAAAATGGATTAAAGATCTAAATGTGAGATCTGAAACCATAAAAATCCTAGAAGAGAACATAGGCAGTAATCTCTCTGACATTGGTTGTTGCAACACTTTTCTGGATATATAGATGAAGTGGGCATGGACTGGGGTGGTCCTAAGGCTTTCTGTGCAGAAGGTTCCCTGGCAGGATAGATGAAGCTGACATGGGTAGAGGCTGGGATGTCCCCTAGACTGTGTGCAGAGGATGCCCTGGCAGAATATCTGAAGCTAAAGTGGGTGAAAGCTGGGAGTGGTCCTTGGGCAGAATGTAGAGAGGGCTCCTTGGCAGAATGGCTAAAGCCTAAATGGATGTAAACTGGAATTTTCCAGGACTCTCTGCTCAGAGGGTACCCTGGGCAGGATGGCTGGCGTCAAGGAGGGGTGTGGGCTGGGGTGTCCTTGGGTGTTCTATGCATTGGATGACCTGGCAGGACAGTTGTAGCTGAAGTGGACATAGGCTGGTGTAGTCTGGTTTCTCTGTGCACAGGGTGCCCTGGCAGAACAGCTGAAGGTGCAGTGGGTAAAAACACAGGTGTCCTGGGGCTTTCAACACTGATGTCCCTCTGGTAGGACAGCTGAAGCTGAAGTAGATGCAAGCTGGGATTTCCTAGGGTGCTGAGCACAGTGGTGCCCTGGTGGGGTGGCTGGTCTGAGGCTGGTGTGAATAGAGGTGTCCCTCATGAGAATGCCCTGGCAAGGTGACTGGGGCCAAATCAGGCATCAGCCAGGAGGTTCTGGAGCACTCTGCCAAGGGGATGCCCTAGCAAACCATCTGAGCTGAAGCAGCGTAGGCCTAGAGTGTTCCAGGGTACTTTGTGCACATGTAACCTTGGCATGAAGGCTGGGGCTGTGCCCTGGTATGCACCACGTTGGGGCTACCTAGGTGGAATGGCGGGGGCTTTTGTGGGCTAAGGGCCCTGAGCTCACTGGGCAGGTTGGTTAGGGTGTCTGGACCCTGCTCCCATTCAGGATATCATGGTGGAGGGGGAATGTAAGCTGAGGCTCTTGCCAGCCCCTCCAAACTGGAGAGAGTTCCAGCAGCTCCCCCACCATTTGGTGGAGTTTTAGGGCTGGCTTCTTTATATGCTAGTTGCTCTTCTAAAGTGCAGCTTTTTATGTGTGCCCCGGTGTGTCTGGGGCTGGTGTGGTAGCAGGCTGGCTATGGCTTCCAGACCCTGCCCCAGTCTGCCCTTTCAAGGTGGAGAGGGAGTGTAAACTGTGGCGCTCACCAGTCCCTTCCACTGCGACTTTGTCCCAGCAGCTCTCACAGCATTTGGCAGCTTTCTAGGGCTGGATCTTTCATAAACTCGTTCTGTTTTTAGACCTGAGGTTATTTTCCTGTGCCCCAGGGCAGATGAATCTGCCCCCAGTCCCTCTCTCCCACTGCAGTTCTCAGTATGGGGTGGAGGTTCTCTGCATTACTGTCTCCATCTCTCCTGTAGTCCTCTGTGTCTTTTGCTGTGTAGAAGCTGTTCACTTAGCCCTCAGTTCTTCAGGAGGGTTTGCTCTATAAAGAGCTGTAGATTTGGGGTGTCCATGGAGGAGTTTGGGGTCACCATCTTGTACTGGAACCCTTCCTTTTTTTTCTTGATCAGCTTGTTTAGTCATATATTAATTTCTATTTCTATTAATACTAGTTTCTGGTTTGATTGATTTTTCTCAATTTTTTTTTTGTCTTTTTACTGTCTCATTAATTTTCAGTCTTATCTCTATTATGCTGAGTATGGTGGATATCATCTTAAGAGGCTCTGGAGTCTCTTACAGTCTTTCAAAGAGTGTTGAAGCTTTTGTTTAAGCAGACAGTTAACATGGTTTGACCCCAAAATAGAAACTTCTATGGGAAAACAACTCAAATACTACTTCAGCTGTTTATCTGAACTGCTTTGCATTTGCTGTATGCATGCTTGTTTCAGGAGTTAGCCAGAGACTTGGGAGAGTTCATATGTAGCATTGAGGTTTTCCACACTCTGGCACTCTTCTTTCCTTGATTTTTTTTTTTTTAAGATTTTATGTATTTGACAGAGAGAGAGAGAGAGTGAGCTAGCAGGGGAGAGGAAGATGCAGGCTCCCTGCTGAGCAAGGAGCCTGATGCGGGACTTGATAGCAGGACCCCCAAGACCCCGAGATCAAGACCTGAGCTGAAGGCAGATGCTTAACTGACTGAGCCACCCAGGCACCCCTCCCTTTCCTTGAATCTTGTTTCCTATTCCAGTGGCTGTTGCCCAAAACTTTCCTCTAGTTTTTCAGGACAGATAAGAAGACTGCTGGTTTTAACTACTCCATATTTTGTACTGACTTTGTTATTCGTTCAGGCTAAAGTCAACTGAGATGATAAATTGCCCACACCATTTCCTTCCTTCCGGCTTCAGCTCCCATCCAGTGTCTTCATGTTTTCCTTCACCCTTCAGTGCCTTCACCCCGTCCTCTCTTGAGGTTTATAGAGGTTATCTGTAAGGTTAGCAGGCCTGCTAGGAGTTTACCTGACCATACCGGAGATGGAAATTTGTGTGATATTAGTATTTTTTAATCTTTAGAGAGAGTGCATGTGTATGTGTGAGTGGGGTGGGGTATCAGGAGAAGGAGAGGGAGAGAGAGAATCATAAGCAGGCTCGACCCCGAGTGTGGAGCCTGATGCGGGACTCGATCTCACAACCCTGAGATCATGACCTGAGCTAAAATGAAGGGTCAGATGCTTTTTTTTTTTTTTAAAAGATTTTATTTATTTGTCAGAGAGAGAGAGAAAGAGAGTACAAGCAGGTGAAGCTGCAGGCAGAGGGAGAAGCAGGCTCCTCACTGAGCAAGGAGCCAGATGTGGGGCTCAATCCCAAGACCCTGGGATCATGACCTGAGCTGAAGGCAGCTGCTTAACTGACTGAGCCACCCAGGCATCCCAGAAGTCAGACACTTAACCACTGAGACACCCAGACACTCCGTGTCTGATATTAGTATAATCATTCCAACTTTCTTATGACTATTTGCTTTGTGTATATTTCTCCATTTTTTTTTTTTTAGTTTTTATTACTCTGTGCTTTTTTAAACTTAATTTTTTTAGACCAATTTTAGGTTTACAACAAAATAAAGAGGGAGGTACAGAGATCTCCCATATACGCCCTGCTCTGTGCATATGCAGAGCTTCCCCATTATCAACATCATACATTTTTACCAAGGATGAACCTACAATGACACATTATAATCACCATTGGTTTACCTTAGGGTCCACTTTTGCTGTTATATATTCTATGGATCTGGAGATGATATCCATCAATATAGCCATCAATATAATATTGTACAGAGTATTTTCATTGTTCTAAAACTCTTCTGTTCTCTGCCTACTCTACTCTCCACTACTCCCCCTCCCTCACCCAGCAACCTCTGTTTTTATTATCTCCCTAGTGCTGCCTTCCCCAGAAGGTCATATAGATGGAATCATATAGTATGTAGCCTTTTCACACTGGCTTCTTACACTCAGTAATATGCATTTAAGCTTCCTCCGTGTCTTTTCATGGTTTGATAGCTCATTTCTTTTTAGGCCTGAATAATATTCCATTGGATGTACCTCAGTTTATGTATCAATTCCCCTACTGAAGGACACCTTGGTTGCTTGCACATTTTGGCAATTATGAATAAAGTTGCTGTATACATCCTTGTGTGGGTTTTTGTGTAATCCATTTTCAACTTCTTTGTGTAAAAACTAAGGAGTGCCCTTGCTGGATCAAATGCTAAGAGTATGTTTTGTTTTGTAAAAAACCACCAAATCATCTTCTAAAGTGGCTGTAGCAATTTGCAGTCCTACTAGTAATGAATGAGAGTTCCTGTTGCTCCGTGTGCCGTTGTCAGTGTTCTCAATTTTGGCCATTATAATAAGTGTATAATGGTACTTCATTGTTGTTTTCATTTACATTTCCCTCATGACATAAGATGTGGAACATTGTTTCATATGTTTATTTGCCACCTGTGTATCTTCTTTGGTGAGATGTGTATTCTTTACAAATATTTTCTTCTAGTCTATGAGTTATCTTTTTTCCTATGACTTATCATTCTCTGGACATTGATTTTCTCAGAGCAGAAGTTTTTAATTTTAATGAAGTCCAGCTTATCAATTCTTTCTTATAGATTGTGTCTTTGGTGTTGTATCTAAAAAGGCATTACCATATCCAAGGTCATCCAGGTTTTCTCCTATGTTACCTTCTAGACTTTTATAGTTTGACATTCTAAGTTGAGGACTATAGTCCATTTTGAGTTAATTTTTGCGAAGGGTGCAAGGTGTGTCAATTTATTTATTTATTTGAGGATGGATGTGCAGTTATTCCAGCACCGTTTGTTGAAGACTTGCCTGTGCTTTTATATTGGAGGTGAATTTCATGTTAACAGCATATAGATGAGACTTGCTTTTTTCCTCTCCTTCCAAATCCCATATGTCTATTTGTGCTTTTTATTTGGATTATTTAGACCAGGGTTTCTCAGCTTGTAATGATAGTTAGGTCAGACAGTTTGTGTGTGTGTGTGTGTGTCTGTGTGAGTCTGCCCTGTATATTGTGGGATTTTTTCTTATTATTAACATATAATATATTATTTGTTTCAGGGGTACAGGTCTGTGATTCATCAGTCTTACACAATACACAGTGCTCACCATAACACATATCCTCCCCAATGTCCATCACCCAGCCACCCCATCCCTCCCTATTGTGGGATATTTAATAGCATTCCTCACTAGTTGTCAGTAGCACCATACACCCTAACTCACCTCTATCCCCACAGTTGTAATGAGCAAAAATGTCTCTAGACATTGCCAAATGTGTCCTGGGGGCCAAAATTGCCATCTCTTCCTGAGCCACTGATTTAACCATATGCATTTGCTATGTCGATGTGATTAATGCCCACTCATGGCTACTTTTACTCTATATGTCAGGGCAGTTGTAACAGAGACTATATGTCCTTAAAAATATGGGTATTTTAAAGAAAATTTCTTCTGTCAGTAGTCTAGTGTTTAAAAAATGCATCTTTCTATTGCTACAGTCAACTTTCTATTAATATTATTCTACTTCACATATAAATAAGAGTTCATAAAAGTTTACTTCCATTTCACCCCTTCTTATTATTCTTCTATTTTTATCACACATTTTATTTCTACATCTTTCATAAACGTGTCACTAGTACAATGTCACTGCTTTGCTCCTCTACTTTGTTTCTATCTATGCCTTCAATTACCAAGTACACAAATACTAGGCTGGCTAATATTATCTCATCAGTTGTCAGGTCACTCTACATTGTTTTCAGCATTATTTCCTTCCATTTTTTTAAGTTTAAATAGTTTATATTTCTATACCGTTAAGTTCTTTTTTCCCCTCTACACTGTCAAATCTGCTATAAAAGCCCATGTATAGACAGTACCTCTTTTATAAGAATTAAAACATTTGCTAAAACCATACAGCATTGCAAGTAACCCCCTCTTCATATATATGTAAAAGAGAACTGATAATATTCAATCAAGATTTAAAATTATGCAAAAGGAAAAATAAATAAATACTCTGTTAATGACAAGAAATGTGAAAACGCTCACTGACAAAGGATAGTGTGTCCGAAGTCCTGGAGTTAGATTGCTACTCTTTTCCTGGGTTCTACCAGATGCAGAAAGATTCACAGTTCTGTGAATTGTCTCAGTTTTCCCCCATGTGACACCTAATCTAGGCATGCTAGAGTAATAACGTAATTATTTGATTAATATTTTGGAATGCGAGGGCTTAGTATTGAGCTATCATTTCTATTAGATTACACTGTGATACATTTCCTCTGGATTGTGCCTGTTTTTAATGAAGGGCCTGCTGTTTTTTAGTCCCAATATCTTCAGTTTATACAATCGTGTTACTTCTTTGGCTCAAACTGAAGTTCCTGTTGCAATATTCTGTCTAGGCTTTGAAATCCTATTCTAGCTTTGGGTCCTGACTTTCTGCCAAGTGGTCACCTTCTTAGAGCTCGACCTTGGCTTCTCCTTGGCTATGTTCTTCCTACATATTGATATTTCTCCTTGCTTCTTGGACCCCTGTCTCACCCAGGTACAGACCCTTTGCACTTAGAAACATGGACCTTGCCTATCTTGCTCTCTACTGCAACCCTAGCACCATAGCAAGGATTTGTCTGTATTAGGTGTAAATGCATCTTTTGCAGATAATATGATGTTAATTGTGGGCCTAAAGGGTCATGACCATTCTCTATATGTGCTCTACATTGTTCTCTTGGCCCAGTATCCAGTGTCAGTTGTGTCTCAGATATCTGTTTCACTTTCTCAGGTCATTGAAGGAAGGGTCCAAATATGGGTAATGTGTGAGTAAACTGAAAAGTCTCCCCAATAAAATCTGAGCTTTAAGATTTTCTGGGTATGGCTGTCTAGTTTGAAGAGACCTGTTTCCTACTCTAATATTTTATTGAATAATTACAACACTTTTAATATTAAGCATTTCATATAAAATATATTTTATTAAAATAATAGAGCACAAAATAACTAACTTAAAATATTCATTTGTAAATGTAAATACTGTTGAGAAAAATTTAAAGAATTACAAAATATGATTGTTATCTTCTACCTTTTGAGCAACCGTTGACACTAACATCCAGTGCTTCCCCTAGCACTAATATTCCTGCCTTATCATGAGTAAAGTCTCTATTTACATCTTTCCTTAGGTTCTGTGACTTCCAAGGTTTATACATGGCTCTATTTAAAATCTGTCGCTGTAGGATTTGAGGGCTGTGTGTTGTAAGAAGCCAAAAAATGAGCGTTCTCTTATTTTACTCTTCTCACATTGGTGCTGGGATATAAGCACTCACGTCATGTAGCATTTTAGGACAAAGACGTTATTATCCATTTTCTTTTTATCCATCTTTCTTTTCTCCATGTGGAAAAACATAAGAAAGAGAAAAATCACAGCCATTTAGAAAGAATTTGGCTTTAGCTCTTTTCCAGGAAGGATAAATTTTTCTCAATTCAATTGCTCTCCTACCCATTTTTCATTTGCCTTTGAAGCCATAGACCTAGTGCGGATCCGACCCGTGTAGCACCTACTAGCCACACGTGGCTACTGGGCACCTGCAGTGTGATTGTCCTGACTGAAATATGTTGTAAATATAAAATACACACTGTATTTCGATGGCCTAGTGCAGAAAAAGAATGTAAAATATGTTATTATTAAATTTTCCTATATTGATTATGTGGTGGAATTATAATGTTTTAGATATATTGGATTCAGTAAGGTACATTATTAGGATCAATTTAACTTTTTATATTTTAACGTGACTACTAAAACGTTTAAAATTGTGTGGCTCACATTGAACAGCATTGTTCTGGAGGAGATTCTTATTAGTATCAGTTATTTTTGGGATAAGGCCATCGCTAATCTGTTCCCCTTGTTTACGAAATGAACCTGTCAATACTGCTTTTTTGTGTTAATACTGCTTTGATGGGAGCCATAAATGTGTAAAAGTTGCATATCAACACGTCAGTGCAAAGCTTTCAAAAATATATGTTTTAAATACAAAGATCTTACCAGTCTATTTGGAAGAGAAGACTTGTGTCAGATTTTCTCAGTCTTGGGTGGTACACGCTTTAAATCCCCTGATGTAGCCCTTTTGGGGCATTCCCTGTTCGTTTTCTAACAGTTAACTGGGGAGATTTGGGTTTGTTGTATAATGTGACCATGGTAGAAGTCAGTCCTGAAGGTTTTTGGTCCCTTGATGAGTAGATGTTAATATATGATAGTGTTAAAACTGGTAGACTTTTAATCTTCCCTAAGAGATTATAGCTTAAATTTACCTTAGCATATTATATCTTCCTACTTGTAAGACCTTCCTGTTGGTATTACCTGCATTTAAACCAAGTCATTTAATCTTATGTTGAAATATGTGAGAGAATGAGATATTGGAGAATTCTTTTTGAAGTAACAAAGAAAAGCACATCTATGGTATGAACCTCATTGGATCTGGACATTCTATTTTTATTTTTTAAAAGATTTTATTTAGTTATTTGATAGAGAGAGCACGAGCATGGGGAGGGGTAGTGTGAAAGGGAGAGGGAGAAGCTGACTCCCTGCTAAGGTGGAGCCTGACACAGGGCTTGATCCTGGGACCCTGGGACCATGACCTGAGCTGAAGGCAGATATTTAACTGACTGAGCACACCAGATGCCCCAACGTTCTTTTTTCACTTTTGAGAAATATATTATTCCAAGTAAAATGTTGACTATGTGCTTTTAACTATCACTTCTTAATTATGTGAGTACATGTTTATTCTTTTTTTATAATAATTTTTTATTATGGTATGTTAGTCACCATACAGTATATCCTTAGTTTTTGATGTAGTATTCTTAAAATAGTAGCAGACAGTGATATCTAGGAGCAGAGGAATAAAATATCCATTTATTGTTCTTCACTGTGAGATAGAGAAGACAAAGAAATGGACAGAGTTTGCTGAATGAAAGGTTAAGTAGTACAAGGATGAATCAGTCAAGGCTGAAAAACCCATATTTTGGAGAGAATATTGGTATTAGAGTATTGAGAGATTTTTCTTCCATGGTCAAAACAAGGAAACACATTTCTAAGTTGTTATGAAGCACACGAGCTAACATTTAGAAAGGATCTTCTAGAACAAATTGTTCACTGTTCTCAGGGGTAGCAGATGAGTAACATGAAACACAATCAGACCACCTCATTTGTTCCCAAGAATCCACCCCTTTTTTGGTAGTTGTGCAAGACTTACAATTCAGACCTTTACCCTCTATCTAGTGCTTTCTTATTTTGCCAGGTATCCTACTGCCTACGGGTGCCTTATTCCATTCTTCATTCTCTCCCATCAAGAATAATATATTCCTGGAACGCATATTTATATTCTCCCTAACCAAACTTTGAGCTCTCACAGCAAAATATTCAATCTATTTTTGTGTTTAATAGCTAACAAAGTTCCCAGGATGCAAAGTATGCTTAGAAACTATCCAGTTAATATGAAAAAAATGTTTAGATATTTAGATGGTATGTTTTCAAAACTTTTAATTATTATTACTGGATCACATAGTATAATTTTGCAATCTTTGACTCATTAGCAGAACTATGTGTGCATACCATAAATTATGACAGCTTGGATTCAAAAGATAAATGTCCAAAGCATAAATCCATTGGGGAGGAGAATTTAGGAGTCTCTTAAATATAGTGAAACACATGACTTGTTGCATGAATGAGAAATCCATGCAAAACCCCTCTCTTCCTGCAATGCTCATTTTGAGTGATCACCCAATTGCAGACCCAATTACACACCAATAGTAACATACCATCATTTAGGATTGAAATTTTTTTTTAATGTTTTTTTATTACATTATGTTAGTCACCATACAGTACATCCCTGGTTTCTGATGCAAGGTTCGATGATTCATTAATTGCGTATAATACCCAGTGCACCATGCAATATGTGCCCTCCTTACTACCCATCACCAGTCTATCCCCCCCCCCCCAGAAGCCCTCAGTTTGTTTCTCAGAGTCCATAGTCTCCCATGCTTCACTCCCCCTTCTGATTATCCCCCTTTCTTTATCCCTTTCTTCCCCTACTGATCATCCTAGTTCTTATGTTCCATAGATGAGAGAAATCATGTGATAATTGTCTTTCTCTGCTTGACTTATTTCAGTTAGCATTATCTCCTCCAGTGCCATCCATGTTGCAGCAAATGTTGAGAACTCGTTCTTTCTGATAGCTGAGTAATATTCCATTGTATATATGGACCACAGCTTCTTAATCCAGTCATCTGTTGAAGGGCATCTCGGTTCCTTCCACGATTTAGCTATTGTGGACAATGCTGTTATGAACATTGGGGTGCATATGGCCCTTCTTTTCACTACGTCTGTATCTTTGGGGTAAATACCCAGTAGTGCAATGGCTGGGTCATAGGGTAGCTCAATTTTTAACTTTTTAAGGGACCTCGACACTATTTTCCAGAGTGGCTGTACCAACTTGCATTCCCACCAACAATGTAGGAGGGATCCCCTTTCTCCACATCCTCTCCAGCAATTGCTGTTTTCTGCCTTGTTGATTTTTGCCATTCTAACTGGCATAAGGTGGTATCTTAGTGTGGTTTTGATTTGAATTTCCCTGATGGCTAATGATTTTGGACATTTTTTCATGTGTCTGTTAGCCATTTGTATGTCCTCATTGGAAAAGTGTCTGTTCATATCTTCTGCCCATTTTATGATTTGTTTATTTGTTTCTCGCGTATTGAGTTTGAGAAGTTCTTTGTAGATCTTGGATACCAGTCTTTTATCTGTAGCATCATTTTCAAATATATTCTCCCATTCCGTGGGCTGCCTCTTAGTTTTTTTGATTGTTTCCTTGGCCGTGCAGAAGCTTTTTATCTTGATGTAGTCCCACATGTTCATTTTATCTTTTGTTTCTCTTGCCTTTGGAGATGTGTCATGAAAAAGGTTGCTTTGGCCGATGTCGTAGAGGTTGTTGCCTCTGTTGTCCTCCAGGATTGAAATTTTACTCCCATGTCTTTGGCTTCAATATGCTCCCTTCTGTGAAAATAAGAATAAGAATGCACTACACTTTACACAACTCTACCCAGAAATATCCACAATTGTATATTCATGATTGTAAAGGCATGACATATTAACGCTATATATTCCAAACCATTAATTTCTCACTTTAAAACCTGCCTCGAGGACCCCAGTATTTTGTTAAAATAGGATCGTGTATATGGGAAAAAACAGAAGAGGTCAAGGATATTGTTCAAGGAGAAGTTAGAGTAAAGGGAACTACAATGAAACTTAAGTTTTATTAAAGAAGACACAATATCCAATTTATACAGTTTGAATTATAACTCATAGATATGAATTTCAACCTACTCTGTCATTATTGATTCAAAACTCATCCTATATTAGGAATGCAGAGATCCAGTTGTCCTTACTACCACACTTTCTTTAGTAATCTCTGGATTCCTTGCTTGATCTCCTGGGTTCGCACTCCATAAACAATGGGGTTGAGGGCTGAGAAGATGACATGGTGGAGAACATTGAGCAAGACTGGCACATCAGGGGAGACTTTCTCCTTCACCACAAGAGTGAGCACAAAGACCAGAAGAATGGTGCTGAAGAAGAGGATAAGGATGAAGTGAGAACCACATGTGCTTAGGGCCTTGGCCACAGCACCCTCTGCCTTGAGTCTCAGCACAGCTTGAAGGATGAGGCTGTAGGAGAGGAAGATGAGGATGAGATCGGATCCTAGCAGTGTCCAGCCTACAGCAAACTGGTAGAGGCGATTGATGGTGACATCATCACAGGAGAGCCTGGAGACAGACATATTGGCGCAGATGCAGTTCTCAATAACATTTCTCCCACAATAATTGAGTCGGGATGATAGAATGGGGATAGGCACTGTTAAAATACCATTTCTGGCCAAAATAAAAATGGCGGCCTTGGCCACAAATTGGTCCGTGATGAGGGATGGGTACCTCAGTGGGTGGCAGATAGCCACATAGCGGTCATAGGCCATGACCATGAATGTACAGGACTCCATAGAAAGGAAGCAGTTCATGATGAACATCTGGAGGAAGCAGGCATAGAAGCTGATGGACTTGAGGTTGAACCAAAAGATGGCCAGGACCTTGGGAATGACGGTGAGGCAGACAACAATGTCCAGGAGGGAGAGGAGGCTGAGTAGGTAGTACATGGGCTCATGCAGAGAGGCCTCCAGCCGAATGGTGATAAGGAGAATACTATTGGCTCCCATGGCCAGGAGGAAGAGGAGGCTGAGGGGCAGGGACAACCAGAACTTCCAGCTGGGGGACCTGACAAAACAATTCAAGAGGAAGTCTGAAACCTCAATGGAGATGTTGCCATTTTGGTGTGCTGTCATATTTTGTCATATATCTACAGCTTTCTTTTAGCGATCTGTAAAATTAGGATAAAAATTAGCTCGTGACTGAAGACACATGAATTTAGACAATTTGCTTCATTTAGGTGAAATTTGTGAATACTAGCAGGTCATCCAAAGCATGTGAATCCATCTGTCTATCCTTTGTGCTCTGCTACAGAGACATTCCTATCACTTTAAGGTGTATAGAGGACTTAGGAAATATGGTTTATTTTTACATGTTTGATTCGTTCAAGTTTTATTTTTAATAGAACTGTTATGTTTTTGGAGACTGTAAAGAGAAGAAAAAATTGCTTAAGAACTCCTTTGTGAGAGGTGAGTCTCTAAACTTGTACTTATAAGTTTCTTCCTTTTTGTTTTTTTTTAATGACCACACAGACCACCATGTGATCATTTACCTGTAACAATATGCACAGATAAGTAGTGGAACCTGGCACAAATAGGGACTCAGATAGATACATGTCCCTCGTTCTCCATGCCACCCCCATTCTGAGTTTTCAAATTGAGTTTGGTTTAATTAAACTTTAAAAAATGATACTCTGAAAATAAAGTTATTCAATTTTCATTTTGTCTAAAAAGTTTAATTCAGTAAGTATAGATTCTGGCAAATAATTGCTCCTTCCCTTATGCATCTTCATATTTTTAGTATTCTTGACTTCTGAAAGAAACAATATTAAAAGGAACTTAAGAAATTGCCCATAGGTATGTGAGAGTGATACCTGTCATTGAAGAAGATGAAGTTGATTGTTCTGATTGTAATAGTGTAAGGGTGATGAAGACTACCTTTAAAGTTCTTATCCTCTTTCTATTTTTCTTTGCATCTTCAATATAATGATCCAGTTTCTGTCTAGTAGGTCTTTGCTTTGCCTTGGTGGAGTGGCCCACAAAGTATTGGAGATACTGCAATTGCAGGAAAAAAACCTATAGAAAAATAACATCCAGTCGTTGACCAAAGGAGCTTCTCCTGTCTTAGGCACTATATTCATTTAACTCTGCCTATCTGACAATTTTTTTCATTAGATACATTCACTTTTAAGTTTGAAGCATAAAGTAATACTTCTTGCTCAACCCAGACCTTGCTGCAATGACCCACAACATGTACGACCTCAGGCTGCCAAATTGAAATACTCCCCTAAAAACCAATTTCATTGTTTAGGTTTTGTCCTTTATCTTTGCTCATTGCATCTTCTGATCCTACTCATTGCAAAATTTTGACATTTAGGCCTTACAAGTCAGCTACCCAAACCTTACCATTTCCAAGAAGTTTTTCTACTTCAGGGGTTTCAGAGTATTCTTAGAAAGAATTAGGGATTCATTGAATGGAAGGAGTGAAAATCTGGAGGGTACAGCCACATGGAAGAAATGGGAATTCAGACATTAGTGTCCATGGGGAAGTATAGAGCAAGAAGTATGTTCTCTTTGTCTCCTGAAGAACTTTGGGATAATTATTTCTAGCACCAGGATAACATTTCTGAGTACAACTTCAGGGGATTATTTTATCTGTTCCTTCCACTCACTGACTCTTTCTTTCTCCTCTTTTCTCTGGAATGTTCCTACATGTTCTTTAATCTACAGTTCATCCAATAAGCTTTGAAATACCTATTCAGCCCTAGAAGTAAAGCGTCTGAGACTGTGTATGTCCTTCTTCTCCTCCTCTTTCAATCTTGGATTGCAATCAGAGCTAGGCAATAGCATCACTAGGCTGAGGACCTAGAGCTAATGACTACTGGTTCCAGGTAGGGACAGGATGAAGAAGCCTAGGAAGTTGAAGGGCAATGACAAAAGCAGAGACCCTGCTGGACAAGCTTCTTCCCAGGCTGCAGGACAGGACCCCAGCATAGCAGTATGGAAGCCCTGTTTGAAGAAGTGGAGGGGTCGTTAAGGACTGCCTAACTCTATAAACACACACAGATTTGTGAGTAATCTCTCCCAAATATCGTTTCAGACATCACTGAGCTGACCAACCACGGAGAGATACCTGTATGATCCTATGACCTGTGCATTATTTTGTGTTTTTGGTGGTAGTAGCTTTTAGAAATTCTTTAGATTGAGCTGAAATCTGAGGAACTACTTTCTGACTCTCACTGACCCTCAACTGTGGTCTGTGTCCTCAATTTCTGAAGTTATAGATTAAATTTAATTCCTACACCATGATTCAAGCATTTGTGGACAGATTCTTTGCCCCAGATCTCCTAAATTTTCATTTTCATAGCTGAAAACCCTGTGTTTTCTAGTTGAATGTCCAGATGGTGTACTTCTCCAACCCTGTCTGCCCATTAATCTCCTATGGACAAATCCCTGCTTCTCTGCATTTCTGGCACCACCCAGCAAAAGATCCTAAAAGGCAAAAAGGATTGTTTTTTTTAATGTTTTTTTATTATATTATGTTAGTCACCATACAGTACATCCCCGGTTTCCGACGTAAAGTTCGATGATTCATCAGTTGCATATAACACCCAGTGCACCATGCAATACGTGCCCTCCTTAGTACCCATCACTGGTCTATCCCATTCCCCCAACCCCCTCCCCTCTGAGGCCCTCAGTTTGTTTCTCATAATCCGTAGTCTCTCATGTTTCATTCCCCCTTCTGATTACCCCCCCCTTTCTTTATCCCTTTCTTCCCCTACCGATCTTCCTAGTTCTTATGTTCCATAGATGGGAGAAACCATATGATAAATGTCTTTCTCTGCTTGACTTATTTCACTTAGCATTATCTCCTCCAGTGTAAAAGGCAAAAAGGATTGTAAAAGAGAAGGCCTCAGAGCACAGGTTCTCACATGTGCCTCCTGACCTGAGACCGGATGCAGTCTCTATTACTCCTTTGTGAGACTAATTCATCATTACTGACTCAGGAATGGAAAGGAGCACAGATCTGACTGAAGAGAAAGGTCCCCTTCTCCCTGCCTCCCATGTTCTGGCTGATATTGGTATAGCTGCCTCTCAGCTACCCTCTACCCAGACTCACTTACAGAGGATGTGAAGCACGGGGTCCACTGACGTTGGAGCTCTGGTTAGTTCCTGAAGTATCTGTGGTAGTTATAACTGCAGAGCCTCAGGGACTTTGTCCTCTGGGAACTCTCCATCCCTAATTCTTTGGGCCCGAAAAGTCCTCCTGGAACACAAGGCAGGCAGGTATGAGAAGAAAATGATTTTCTTTCTCTCTAAAAGCAAGGAGCTCTTGTAATTCAGCCCAAGATTGACTGTGTGTTCTGTAGGCAGTTAATCTCCTGGGTGTAGGGGTGTTTACATTCACCCATCCATGTTCACACTCCTTTGTACATGCATAGTCGGTGCCTTCCACAGGTCCCATAAGCTCACTCAGTTCTTACGGGCTTCCTGCACATAATTCTTAGATAAGTAACTCCCAAACCATTCTATTGAAAGGATTGATGTTAACTTATTATGACTTTTATGATGGCATCATAATGATAATAATGCAAGAGAGCCTTAAAAAAATATTCCTGAGTAAATGCAATCTGTTTTTCAGAGAAAAAAATCCCATAGAAAATTTGCTGTAGTGAAAGATGTTTTAAATGGATTGTATATACACCTGTATTTAGGAAACATGACTTGTTCCTCTATTTTTTACTATCATTTTGAATTTTATGTGAATTCCTCACACCCCCTCAAGTAAAGGGACCAAGCACAATTGGTTAGTTAGTTAGTTTATTTATTTATTTTCATTAATTTTTGTGTGTAATTGACACGAAATGTTCCATTAGTTTCCAGTGTGTAACATAGTGGTTCAACAAATCTGTACATTATCCTGTAGTCACCACAAGTATACCTGCCATCGTGTCACCATACAAAGCTATTACAATACCATTCAATATATTTCCTATGGTGTACCATTGTCATCTGTCTCTTGAAAGCACTTCTTTTGCTGTGTTTTTACTTTTCTTTCTTCTGTGTATCTCAGTATTGCTCCTATTTCTGCTTCCTTCAGAAAAGTGAAAACTCTAGAGTTCTTAAATTATGTCTTTCTAGTTAATCTTAAATATGCTTATTTAGTTACATGTGCTTATGGGAGAAGAGCTTGGAAATTAAATTTATACAAATGTCCTTGGGTTGTAAATCTGATTTTTTTTTTTTTTGTGGGAGTGCACACAAGAGAGTGGGTGGTGGTGTGGGGTGGAGTGGAGTGGGGAGGGGAGGGCCAGAGGGAGAGAGAAGACCTTGAGCAGGCTCCACACTGGGTGTCAATAAGAGAAGCATTCAAGGATATTGACAGCAATAAGGCTGGATCTCAGGATCCTGAGATCATGATCTGAGCTGAAATCAAGTCAGACAGCTAACGGACTGAGCCACCCAGCCACCCTGATCTGATATTATTCTTTGTTTTCACTCTAAATCTTAAACATCTTTCCATGTTGTTCTGTGAAAGTCCACTTCATTCTTTTTGGCTGTTGCTCAGTTCCCATTATGTACAATTCTCTCTTTATGTAGGTAGGCAACACTCAAGTGACCTGTAATTAATTGTCACTAAAAATAATGTTGCTGTCAATATCCTTGTGTGCTTCTCTTTGTCGACCTAAAACAGGTAGATATGGAGGATTTTTTTTTTCAGTTAAAACATAAAAATATTTATTTTTACTAGGAATTATCAAATTTCTCTCTAAAATATTTAAAAATATCACTGGAAATTCCTAAAGTTTATTTTTCACATTCCTTATACCATTTGATGTTTTTTTAAAACCTAGATGTATGTAAAGTAGTATTTTATTATTTTAAATTTGATTTTCTCCTGATAAGTGAACATTGTTCATATACTGATTAACCATTTGTGGTTTTCAAGCTGTGACTTATGTGTTGACATCCTTTACCTGCTTTTTCTTAATGTTTGTTTTTTCTTGCATATTTGCAAAATCTCCATGCATATTTTATTTTATTATTATTATGTTTTTTCTTATTAATGTTTTGGTTTAAGTAATCTCTTCATCCAATGTATCCTCAAAATGATGACCCAAAGATCAAGAGTCCTATGCTCTATGGACTGAGCCATCCAGGTGTCCATCCCTACATATTTAAATATTAGAGCCCCATTGTTGGCTAGATATTGCTAGTATCTCCTCTAATCTGTTATATAGCTCTCCATTTTAGTGTCTGCTGTCCAGTATTCAATGGACATCTTTCAATGTGATCAAGTCAAACTCTGTTTTTCTTTCTCTTTTTTTCCCAGTTTTTAATTGAAATTCAATTTAGATAACATGTAGTGTATTATTAGTTTTGGGGGTAGAATTTAGTGATTCATCAGTTGCATATAATGCCCAGTGCTCATTACATCAAGTGCCCTCCTTAATGTCCATCACCCAGTTACCCCATCCTCCTTCCAACCTCCACTCCAGCAATCCTGCTTGTTTCCTATAGTTAAGAGTCTTTTATGGTTAGCTTCCCTCTCGGTTTTTATCTTATTTTCCCTTTCTTTCCCCTATGTTCATCTGTTTTGTTTTTTAAATTCCACATAGGAGTAAAATCACATGGTACTTGTCTTTCTCTGACTTATTTCGCTTAGCATAATACCCTCTAGTTCTATCCATGCCATTGCAAATGGCAAGATTTCATTCTTTTTTTTTTTTTTTAAGATTTTATTTATTTGACAGAGAGAGAGACAGCCAGCAAGAGAGGGAACACAATCAGGGGGAGTGGGAGAGGAAGAAGCAGGCTCCTAGAACCCTAGGATCATGCCCTGGGCAGAAGGCAGACGCTTAATGCTGAGCCACCAGGTGCCCCAAGATTTTATTCTTTTTGATGGCTGAGTAGTATTCCATTTTATTCCAAGTAGTATTCCATTCCATATATATATACCACACTTCTTTCTCCATCCATCTGTTGGTGGACATCTGGGCTCTTTCCATATTTTGGCTATTGTGGACATTGCTGCTATAAACATTGGGGTGTATGTGCCCCTTCCAATCACTATCTTTGTATCCTTTGGATAAATACCTAATACTGCAGTTACTGGGTAATACGTAGCTCTATTTTTAACTATTTGAGGCACCTGCATTCTGTCTTCCAGAGTGGCTGCATCAGTTTGCATTCCCACCTGTAAGAGGATTCCCCTTTCTCCACATCCTCACCAACATCTGTTGTTTCCTGACTTGTTAGTTTTAGCCATTCTGACTGGTGTAGGGTGGTATCGTATTGTGGTTTTGATTTGTATTTCTCTGATGCCAAGTGATATTAAGCATTTGTCATGTGTCTGTTGGTCATTTGCATGGCTTCTTTGGAGAAATGTCTGTTCATGTCTCCTGACCATTTCTTGACTGGATTATTTTTTGGGTGATAAGTTTGATAAGTTCTTTATAGATTTTGGATACTAGCCCTTTATCTTATATGTCATTTGTTAATATCTTATCCTATTTCGTAGGTTGCCTGTTAGTTTTGTTGACTGTTTCCTTTGTTGTTCAAAAGCTTTTTATCCTAATTAAGTCTCAATAGTTCATTTTTGCTTTTGTTTACCTTGCCTTTGGAGACATATCCTGCAAGAAGTTTCTGTGGCCAGGGTCAGAAAGGTTGCTGCCTGTGTTCTCCTGTAGGATTTTGATGGATTCCTGTCTCATATTTAGGTCTTTCATCCATTTTGAGTTATTTTTTGTGTAGAGTCTAAGAAAGTGGTCCAGTTTCATTCTTCTGCATGTGGCTGTCCAATTTTCCCAACACCATTTATTAAAGAGACTGTCTTTTTCCACTGAATACTCTTTCCTGCTTGTCAAAGATTAGTTGACCATCGAGTTGAGGGTCCATTTCTGGGTTCTCTAGTCTGTTCCATTGGTCCACATGTCTGTTTTTGTTCCAGTACCATGCTGTCTTGATGATTATAGCTTTGTAAAACAGCGTGAAGTCCAGAATTGTGATGCCTCCAGCTGTGGTTTTCTTTTTCAATATTCCTTTGGATCTTTAGAGTCTTTTCTGGTGTGATACAAATTTTAGGATTTTTCCAGGTCTGTGAAAAATGCTGATGGTATTTTGATAGGGATTGCATTGAATGTGAGGTTGCCTTGGGTAGCATAGACATTTTAACAATATTTGTTCTTCCAATCCATGAGCATGGAATATTTTTCCATTTCTTTGTGTCTTCCTCAATTTCTTTCATGTGTTCTGTAGTTTCTAGAGTATAGATCCTTTCCCTCTTTGGTTAGGTTTATTCCTAGGTTTCTTATGTTTTTTTTGGTGCAATTGTAAATGGAATTGATTCCTTAATATTTATCCCTGTTGCTTCATTGTTAGTGCATAGAAATGCAACTGACTTCTGTGCATTGATTTTATATCCTGCAACTGTGCTGAATTCGTGTATCATAGGTTCTAGCAATTTTTTGGTGGAGTCTTTGGATTTTCTACATAGAATATCATGTTGTCTGTGTAGAGTGAAAGTTTGACTTCTTCTTTACAGATTTGGAAGCCTTTTATTTCTTTTTATTGTCTGATTGCTGAAGCTAGGACTTCTAGTGTTATGTTAAACAACAGTTGTGAGAGTGGACATCCCTATCCTGTTCCTGACCTTAGGGGAAAAGCTCTGTTTTTCCCCATTGAGGGTGAGATTTACTGTGGGTCTTTCTCTATCCCTACCTGGTGGAGGCTTTTTATCAAGAAAGGATGCTGTGTTTTGTCAAATGCTTTTTCTACATCTATTGAACGGATCATATGGTTCTTTCTTTTTTTTTAAAATCAATGTGGCATATCACATTGATTGATTTGCAGATTTTGAACCACCCCTGCAGCCCAGGAATATGTCCCACTTGGTCATGGTGAATAGTACTTTTAAGGTACTCTTAGCAACATACTATTAGCTAGTATCTGGGTGAGAACTTTTGCATCCATGTTCATCAGTGATATTGGTCTGTAGTTCTCCTTTTTAGTGGGGTCTTTGGTTTTGGGATCAAGGTAATGCTGGCCTCATAGAATGAGTTTGGAAGTTTTCCTTCCATTTCTGTTTTTTTGGAACAGTTTCAGAAGAATAGGTATTAATTCTTCTTTAAATGTTTAGATGAATTCCCCTGGGAAACCCTCTGGCCCTGGACTCTTTTGGGGAGACTTCTGATTACTGATTCAATTTCTTTGCTGGTTATGGGTCCGCTCAGATTTTCTACCTCTTCCTGATTCAGTCTTGGTAGTTTATAAGTTTCCAGGAATGCATCCATTTCTTTCGGCTTGACTAATTTGTTGGCATGTAATTGCTCATAATATGTTCTAACAATTATCTGTATTTCCTTGATATTGGTCATGATCTCTCCCCTTTCGTTCATGATTTTATTAACATGGGTCCTTTGAGTTTCCTTTTGGATATGTCTGGCCAGAGGTTTATCGATCTTGTTAATTCTTTTTTTTTTTTTTTAAAGACTTTATTTATTCGACAGAGATAGAGACAGCCAGCGAGAGAGGGAACACAAGCAGGGGGAGTGGGAGAGGAAGAAGCAGGCTCACAGCGGAAGAGCCTGATGTGGGGCTCGATCCCATAACGCCAGGATCACGCCCTGAGCTGAAGGCAGACGCCCAACCGCTGTGCCACCCAGGCGCCCCGATCTTATTAATTCTTGCAAAGAACCAGCTTCTGGTTTTGTTGATCTATTCTACTCTTCTAGTTTCTATTTCATTGATTTCTGCTCTAATCTTTATTATTTCTCTTCTTCTGCTTGGTTTAGGCTTTATTTGCTGTTCTTTCTCCAGCTCCTTTAAGTATAAGGTTAGCTTGTACATTTGAGATTTTTCTAATTTTTGAGAGAGGCTTGTATTGCTATGTACTTCCCTCTTAGGACCACCTTTGCTGTATCCCAAAGCTTTGAGCAGTTGTATTTTCATTTTCATTAGTTTCTATGAATTTTTAAAATTCTTTAATTTCCTGGTTGACCCTTTCATTCTTTAGTAGGATGCTCTTTAACCTCCATATGTTTGAGTTCCTTCCAAATTTCCTCTTGTGACTGAGTTTCAAAGCATTGTGATCTGAAAATATGCAGGGAATAATCCCAGTCTTTTGGTATTGATTGAGACCTAGTTTGTGACCCATTATGTGATCTATTCTGGAGAATGTTCCATGTGCAATTGAGAAGAATGTGTATTCTGTTGCTTTAGTATGGAATGCTCTGATAAAATCTGTGAAGTCCATCTGGTCCAATGTGTCATTCAAAGCCCTCATTTCTTTGTTGATCTTTGCTTAGTTGATCTGTCTGTTGCTGTGAGTGGGGTGTTGAAGTCCCTTACTATTATTCTATTATCATCAATGCGCTTTTATTTTTTACTTTGGTTATTAATTGGCGGATATAACTGGCTGCTCCCAAGTTAGGAACATAAATATTTATAATTGTTGGATCATCTTGTTGAATAGACCCTTTAAGTATAATATAGTGTCCTTCTTCATTGCTTACTACAGTCTTTGACTTAAAATCTAATTTGTCTGAAATGAGGATTTGCTACCCCAGCTTTCTTTTGATGTCCATTAACATGATCAATTGTTTTCACCCCCTCACTTTCAATCAGAAGGTGTCTGGGTGTAAAATAGGTCTCTTGTAGATAGCATGTGGATGGGTCTTGCTTTTTTATCCAATCTGATACACTGTGTCTTTTGATTGGAGCATTTAGCCCATTTACATTGAGTAGCTATTGCAAAATATTTATTTAGTGCCATTGTATTACCTATAAAGTTGCTGTCCTGTAGATTGTCTCTGTTCCTTTTTGATCCTTGTTACTTTGGGGCTCTCTCGCCACTCAAAGGATTCCCTTTAATATTTTTTGCAGGGCTGGTTTAGTGTTCACAAGTTCCTTTAGTTTTTGTTTGTCCTGGAAACGCTATCTCTCCTTCTATTCTGAATAACAGCCTTGCTGGATAAAGCATTCTTGGCTGCATATTTTCCCCATCTAACTTGTTGAATATATTATGCCTTTCCTTTCTGGTCTGCTAGGTCTCTGTGGACAGGTCTGCTGCCAGCCTTATATGTCTACCCTTGTAGGTTAAGGACCTCTTGTCCTGAGCTTCTTTCAGGATTTTCTCTTTTTCTTTTAATTTGCAAGTTTCACTATAATATGTCGAGGTGTTGACCTGTTTTTGTTTATATTGAGGGGCATTCTCTGTGCTTCCTGGACTTGAATGCCTGTTTTCTTCCCCAGATTAGGGAAGTTCTTAGCCTTAATTTGTTAAAAGAAACCTTCTGCCTCTTTTTCCCACTCTTCATCTTCTTGGACTCCTACAATGTGGATATTATTTCATTTCATGGAATTGCTGAGTTCCCTAAGTTTACCTCATGATCCACTAGTTTTCTTTCCCTTTTCTTCTCAGCTTCATTATTTTCCATCATTTTATCTTTTACACCACTGATTCACTCTTCTGCTTCCTTCACCCTCATTTTTATGGCCTCTGCTTGGGACTGCATATCTGTAAAAGCATCTTAATTTTGGCCTGAGTAGATTTTAGTTCTTTTATTTCTACAGTAACGGATACTCTAGTGTCTCCTATGCTTTTTTGAAGCTGAGCTATTATCTTTATAATCATTATTTTAAATTGTAGTTCACACATCTTACTTATATCCATATTGATTAAATCCCTGGCAGTGTATATTACTTCCTGTTATTTATTTTGAGGTGAACTCTATTTTGTCATTTTGTACAGAAGAGAAATGAAGAAAGAAGTAGACAGAGGCATAGGCCTGGAGTTTTTTTGTTTTTGTTTCTTTGTTTGTTTTTGCAAAGGTTTTTAACTACTAATTTAAGTCTTTAATCGATATAGATCAGTTTAGGTGATCATTTCTTCTCAAGTGAGCTTTGGTAGGTTTTGTGTTTCAAAGAATGTCTTTACTTCATCTCAACTGACATGTTTGTTAGCATAAAGATGTACATAATAATCCATTACTATCTTTTTAATATGTATAGGATCTCTAGTGATGTAACCTATCTATCTCATTCCTAATACTGATAAGTTGTGTCTTCTTTCCCTCTCCCTCCATTCTCCCCCTCTCCTCCTCTCTTTACCCCTCCTCCCTCTCTGTCTTTCCCTAATTTGTTTGGCTTAATCTTAGAATCATAATATTTTCACTCTTCTGAAAGTAAAATATTGTGGTTTTAATGATTTGCTCTATTGTGTTTGTTTCTAATTTCATTGATTTCTGATATTTATTCTTTTCTTTATTTTGGTTTAATTTATTCTTGTGTTTTTCTTTTTTTCCTTTTAATGGTAGAAGTTGGTCATGGATTTGAGACCTTGTTTCTTTCTTTCTCCTTTTTTTCCTTTCTTTTGTTCCTTCATTCTTTTGTTATTTTTTTAGAGAGAGAGGCAGGGAGAGACAGAGAGAGAGGAAGAGAGCGAATCTTAAGCAGGCTCCATGCCTTGCATGGAGCCTTACGTGGGGCTCAATCTCACAACCCTGCGATCATGACCTCAGCCAAAATCATGAATTGGATGCTTAATCAGCTGAGCCACCAGGTGCCCCGAGACCTTGTATTTTTAATAAAGGCTTTAATGGTATATATTTTTCTTTAAGTACAGCTGATCCTTAATAACACAGGCTTGAACTCTGTGGGTTCAATTATACATGGACTATTTTTTTTAAGGATTTTATTTATTTATTTATTTATTTATTTATTTATTTATTCAGAGAGAGCATGGATGGGAGGGAGGGGCAAAGGGAAAGGGACAAGCAGACTCCCTGCTGAGGAGGGAGCACAACATGAGGCTCAATCCCAGGACTCTGGGATCATGACCTGAGCCAAAGGCATCCATTTAACTAACTGAGCAACCCAGGCACTGCTGGACTTTTTTTTTTTTTTTAATCAATACAGTACAGTATTGTGTATATATATATATTTCCCTCCCTTATAATTTTTTAGCATTTTCTTTTCTCAAGCTTATTTTGTTGTAAGAATATAGTATATAGTACATATAAGATACAAAATATGAATTAATCACCTATCTAAATTATTGGTAAGGCTTCCAGAGAATAGTGGTCTGTTAGTTGTTTTTGGAGGGTCGAAAGTTATATGTGGAGTTTTGACGATGTTGTTCAAGCATCAACTATATTGGATTAGCAGCATTTCAAAAATTTTGATGTATTTTAATTTTTTTCTGAGTTCAAAATACTTTCTACTTTTCATTGTGATTTCTTCTTTGTCTCGTGGGTTATTTATACATTTATTTTTTGCATGTGGATACATTTTTTTGAGCATTTGTTACATTTTTTAAATTCTTAGCACCTAAAATTAACAGAGTAAAATTGAATTTTTTGATGTACTGTTAGGAGTATTAAGACTTATACTGATTCACAACCAGCATTGTAATTAGAATACAGAATACTTCTACCACTTTAGGAAAGCCTCCTTATATCTACCCCCTTGTAGCATATTGTTTAGTTTTAAATGTTTGATACTGATATCTAATTTAATTCCACTGTGGTCAGAGAATATACTTTGTATGAGTTCTTTTATGTGCATGGGGATTTATTTTATGACCCAGAATATGATTTTTTTTTATAAAAGTTCAGTGTGCACTTGAAAGAATGTACATTCTATTGTTCATCTTGGCTTAGAAACTCATCTTTTCTGTTAATGTAGCCATTGTAGTTTTCTTTTGATTAGTGTTGATGTGGTATATATTTCTATGCCTTTACTTTTAATCTATTTGTCTTTATATTTCAGGTGTGTGTTGTTGAGACTCCCCCACCCCCAATTTGACAAGCTCTGCTTGTTAATTGAGTAATTAGTTCCTTTATAGTAATGTGATTTATTGATAGAGTTTGGTTTAATTAATTAATTAATATTATGTTCAGTTAGCCACTATATAGTACATCATTAGCTTTTGATGTAGTGTTCAATGATTCATTAGTTGCATATAACACCCAGTGCTCATCCCAGCACGTGCCCTCCTTAACAACCATCACCCGGCAAGCCCAACCCCTCACCCCCCTCACCTCTGAAACCCTCAGATGGTTTCCTGGAGTCCAGAGTCCCTCATGGTTTGTCTCCCTCTCTGATTTCTCCCCCTTCATTTTTCCCTCCCTTCCCCTATGGTCCTCTGTGCTATTTCTTATGTTCCATATATGAGTGAAACCATAATTGTCTTTCTCTGCTTGACTTATTTCACTTAGCATAATACCCTCCAGTTCCAACCAGTTCGATGCAAATGGTGGGTATTCATCCATTCTGATGGCTGAGTAATATTCCATTGTATATATGAACCACATCTTCTTTATCCATTCATCTGCTGAAGGGCATCTTGGCTCCTTCCACAGTTTGGCTATTGTGGACATTGCTGCTATGAATATTGTGGTGCAGGTGCCTCTTCATTTCACTACATCTGTATCTTTGGGGTAAATACCCAGTAGTGCAATTGCTGGGTCATAGGGTAGCTCTATTGTTAACATATTGAGAAGCCTCCATACGGTTTTCCAGAGTGGTTGCACCAGCTTGCATTCCCACCAATAGTGAAAAATGTTCCCCTTTCTCCACATCCTCTGTAGTTCACTTTAAATCAGTCATTTGGGCATTTGTTCTGTTTCTTTTCCCTTCATTTTTTTTTCTTTTAGATTACCTGTGTGTATTTTTAAAATTCCATCTTATCTTTTCTCTTATGAGTATTAACTATTGAATTTTGGGGGCTTACTTTAGAGATTATAGTATGATCTCTAAACAATCCCAGTCTACCTTCAAGTAGTAACACATCATTTCACATGTAATGTAATGGTTTGCCATGGTGCAGTTCCAGTTCTGCCTTTCTGTTTTGTGCTATTATTGTCATACATTTTAGAAGCCACATTCTGCATTGTTATTATTTTTGTTACAGACAATAATTTTTAGATAACTATAAATAATTTTAAAATCTTACAATTGACCCATGTAGCAACAAATTCTGATGGTGTTTAGACCTTTTTCTAGGTCTGTATTTATATCAGATATTATTTTTCTTCTTTCTGTTGAAACTTTTCAAACATTGTTTGTAGTATGAGTATGATGGTGAACATTATTTCTCTTTTTGTATATTAAAAAACACATATCTGCTTTTGAAAAGCATTTGAGGGAGATAGAATTGTACATTAAATTTTTTCTGTTTCAGTACTTTAAAGATAATGCTCTATGTTTTCTCACTTGCATTGTTTTTGTAAGAAATCTGCTGTCATGCTTAATTTAGTCTCTTGTTTTTTTAAAGATTTTATTTATTTGAAAGAGAGAGAGAGAGAGAGGGAGAGAGAGTGCACAGGTGGAGGGGAGAGACAGAGGGAGAGGGAGAAGGAGGATCTCCAGTGATCAGGGAGCCCAGTGCCATGCTTGATCCCACCGTCCTGGGATCATGACCTGAGCTGAAGGCAGACACACAATTGACTGAGCCACTGAGGTGCCCCTTAATTTATTCCCTTGGTTTGTAATGTGTCATTTTTCTCTGGCTTTTACAATTTTTTCTCTGTCATTACTTCTGAACAATTGGGTTATGATGTACCTTAGTATACTTTTCTTCATGTTTCTTATTCTTGGGTTTCATTGAGGTCTTGTAATTCTGGGTTTATAATTTTTGTCAGATTGGAAACTCAAAGCTATTGTTTTTTCAAATATATTTTACATCCCTTCTTTTGTCAAGAGATGGTGTTTTGACACAACAACGACCTTATGTGCACTGAGCGGATAATAAATAAATATGTACAATTTCTTCTCTGTTTATAACATTCATTGATAAACCCATATTTTTATAATGGGCACACATGAGCCCATCTATTTTGCAATGCGTTTTACACATTAAGTTGCTTATACAGATAGGGCCCCTCCACACTCTACAGGGGGCCTTTAATAAGGTGACCGTGGCCTCTTGAGTGAACACAGTTCATGTTGAAGTTTTTTTTATTCTGTGACTCTTTTATTTTTCCTTCCTTTTCCTGACCACTACTACTTTGAGTTCTCTCCAAGCTACACTCTACAAACCAGAAGGTAAGAATGATATGGGGGCTTTTCAGGACTGTTTGCTGGATTTTCTTCTGTTCTTATTTCATATTCTTTCTCTAGGTCCTTCCATCTGTTTTCCCATTGTTTCAATAATGATATGTAGTGAGTTCCCAAGTATATATCTTATTTGAGGGCTGAACTTATCCGTGCAATGGTTTACTATACACTATAACTTGGATGCCTCAGATGTATTCAACCAAAGTCCCTAAAAATGCACTTCTGGTCTTACCTCTAAGCCCCCATTTGTCCCCTGGCAATAGTCCGTACAATCCTCAGACCATGGAATATTGCACGAAGTATGGTCTCCCTCACTCTTGATAAGTAGTATGAAAACCCAGAGGACAAGGACCATGCTTGAATTATATTCCTAGAAAATAGCATACATTCAATCATTGATTCAATGTGTATTCAGTCATTAACTTCTAAACATTTATGGTCTCTACCATACCACTAGCACTGTTTGGGCACTGCAAATACAACAGTGAACACATCAGGCAAAAGTTCTTGCCCTTCTGCTTAAATTTTAGTAAAGGTAGGGCTGACTAAACAAATAAAAGCAAAATGTACAGTCAGTAGATAGGGATTAATGTGCAAAACAGGGAAACAGACAAGGTGTTAGGACATCATCTGTGCTTTGGGGGAATATTGTTGGGTACTATTTTTAAATACTGTGGTCGGGGAGACACAACGGACCTGAGGGAAGGAGCTATGTGGCCAGAGGAACAACAAGCCAAAATTCCCAGAGACGGGAATGTGGTTCATGTTTTTGAGAAGCTGTGAGGGAGGCAGTTCTGACTGAGGGACTGAAGGAGGAGGTCAGATACATAAAGGAATCCCACCTACAGAAACAAATTCCTCTCTCTTCTGGGCTTCTTTATGTGTTTTAATCTAACTCTTCTTACATTGATTTTTACATGTTTTTGGCTTTTCCCCTAGGCTTTAGAGTAATGGGATCAAGATTTATGTATGTTAGAGTCCCATTTTCTAGCTCTGTGCCGGACATAAAATAACTTTCAATAAATATGTTTGAGTGCCTGAGGGAAAGATTAAAGCGCAATGGTCATTTTCAACAGTTTTTAGCAGTTGCTTTTTAATCTCGTTTTACTTCTCCAAAGTCATGCACTGTCTTTAAGTTCTGATACTTCCCATCAGCCACACATCTTAAAGTGAGTATGGATTTTCCATCACACTGACTCTAAATGGTATTTAATCAGGGGCAGACAATGAAGTGTGATGCTCGGCTCATGAACTTTCATAGCCCCTGGTCTGGGTACCATGATGAGAATTTTACGTCTGTATCCTTAGTCGCTTCCTGAAATTGATGGAAGGTAAAAGGTGTGTTATGACTGTGGGTAAGAGGGAAACCATGCAGTTCATATCTTCAGGCATGTCCAGAGAGAGGATTAGGACTGTAATTTTATCCCCATGTCCCTGCCTTTCGACTGTGATTTGGGTGTTCATGGTTGAGAAGAGTCAAGCTAGAACACGATTAGTTGCTGCTCTCTCCCACCCTCCTCAGTAATTTCCTAATCCCCACTTTAATCTCCTGGGTTCGTACCCCATAGACAATGGGGTTGAGAGCTGCAGGAATTACATGGTGTAGGACATTAAGTAAGATGGGGATATCGGGGGAAACTTTCTTCTTGGCAATGTGGGTAAAAACAAAAACCAGCAGGATGGTGCTGAAGAAGAGGATGAGAATGAAGTGAGAGCCACATGTGCTCAGAGCTTTGGCAGCTGCCCCTTTTGCCTTGAGTCTAAGAACGGCTCTTAGGATGAAGGTATAGGAGAGGAAGATGAGGATGAGGTCGGAGCCCAGAAGAGTCCAGGCCACAATTAACTGGTAAATTCTGTTAAGGGCAATGTTATCACAGGAGAGCTTGGACACAGAGAGGTTGGCACAGATACAGTTCTCAATTATATTTTTTCCACAATAATGGAGCCGGGAAGAGAGGATGGGAATGAACATAGTAAGAAGTACATTCCTGGCCAAAATAAAAATGGCGGCCTTGGCTACAAATTGGTCAGTGATGATGGATGAGTACCTCAGTGGGTGGCAGATAGCCACATAGCGGTCATAGGCCATGACCATGAAAGTGCAGGACTCCATGCCAAGGAAGCAATTCATGATGTACATTTGGAGGAAGCAGGCATAGAAGTTGATGGACTTGATGTCAAACCAGAAGATGACCAGGACCTTGGGGATAACGGTGAGGCAGAGCACCATGTCAAGTAGGGAGAGGATGCTGAGTAGGTAGTACATGGGCTCATGCAGAGAGACCTCCAGCCGGATGGTGACCAGGAGAACACCATTGGCTCCCATGGCCAGTAGAAAGAGGAGGCTGAGGGGCAGGGACAACCAGAACTTCCAACTGGGCGACCTGACAAAACAATTCAGGAGGAACTCTGAAACCTCAATGGAGATGGTGCCATTTTGGTGTGCTGTCATCTTTTGTCTTATATTCCTACAGCTTTCTTTTAGTGATCTGTAAAATTAGGGTAAAAATTAGGTATGACTCAAGACACATGAATTCACAATAATTTGCCTCTCCTAGGTGAAACTGGTGAGTCCTAGCAGGTCATCCAGAACCAAATGAATTCATCTGTTTTTTTTCTTTGTGACATGGTTCTAGGACATTCCTATCACTTTAAGCAGTATACAGGACTGGGGAAATATGGTTTGTTTATATATGTTTGTTTTTTTCAAGGTTTATATTTAATAGAATTGTTCCTGCTTCACAGAAACTAAAGAGAAGGAATTACTTAGTAAACTACTTTTTGACAATTTTGTCCCCAAATTTGTATGTGTAAGTTTCTTCCTTTGTTTTGTTTTGTTTTTTAATAACCACATAGACTGCCATATGACAATTTAACTATAGCAATATGCCCAGATAACTAACAGAGCCCAGCACAAAAAGGGACTCAAATTCATCTCCTTGGTTCTGTGTGCCATGCCCATTCTGAGTTTCTGGCTATAGTTTGCTTTAATTATAGACTTAAAAGATGATACCCTGGTAATAAATTTAGTTAGTCTTCATGATCTCTAAACAGTCATTTGATGAGGGAGGTATGGATCCTGCCATATAATCCTATTACGTCCCTCTATACATCTTCATATTTGTAGGATTCTTAACTTTGGGAAGACATAACCTTAAGAGGAGAAGGAACACTTCCACATAGGTATGTGAGAGTCATACCCGCCATTAGACAAAATGAAAATTTGATTGTTCTGCTTGCAATAGCCTGAGGGTGATGAAGACTTATATTTAAAGTTTTTGCATCTCTTTTCTGTTTTATTTTTCCATTTTCAATATAACAATCCAGGTACACATTCTCCTGCTACTATGCACAGTTCAATGTTGCCATGTTTTCTTATCACTTAACCTCCTCCCCTGGCATTCTGTTGGGTAACACTGAAAAAGAAATTGTCCTTACTCTTGGGAGGTAAAAGTAAAACCATTCAGGGGACGAGTAAAATAAGAACAAATGATAGGGTCTTGCACAAACTATGAGGAGAGCGTAGGGTTGGCTGAGTCACTCTGATGTTGGATATAGGCTGGCAAAAAGGAATTGTAAATAAAGTGAACCAGTCTTCTCCTTTACATGAAGGGTGAAGGATTCTAAGGTTCTCACCCCTCTGAATTATGAAAGGTAAGGGTCAGGTCTTTCTGGGGTCCTTCAAACCATGCAGTCCATTGTAGCTAAATCTGTGTACATGCACCAAGGCCTCTGTTAAAGTGTTATTTTGTGGGATTAGAAACATTTTTTCATTAGGAGTTTAAGTACTTCCATATTTATCATTCTTTAGGTTCATTATATAACATAAATTGCATATCAGTTTGGGAACTTTTTTCCATTTCCTCTACCTATACTCAAATACCCTACGGCTTTTTCCCACCAAATTATTTGGCATTCAAGGAGATATGTTATAATATCACATTACCAACAAGGGAATTTATATCTCACAGTCTTGTCCACCAGTACTGCATCACACTGATCTTATTGCTTATGCAGTGGGTTGGGTTGGAGTAATTTCTAGGATACTCTGGATCTCATGAATAATTGTATGATGATGTGTGTGCCCCATCAATCCTATTAAAAGAAAACAAACCTCACCCATGATACAATGAATTATTTTGACCAGAGACTGTGATGGAGGAGAAATAGTATTGGAGTGGGGGTAGGGTACCAAGGAAGGGGGTTTTAATAAAACTGTGACCCCAGATCTGAATGATATTTTCATACTTTTGGAAACACTTTTTTTTTTCCCTTGGAGGGGTTCGAATAGTATTTTTGTATCCAGTTGTGATTTTCTATTACCTAACTGCAGTTCCAGTCCTGCTCAGCTGCCTCCTGTTAGATTTTCCCCATCAGAGAGACCCTGCCTGTGTCTGGGGCTTGCTCTCAGAGGAGGTAGAAATGGCATTCCCTTCCAGGGCTCCTCTCTTCACTCCTGATCCTCTGCTTCCCCAGGCAAGGGTTGTGAAGCTGACGTGTGCCAGGCATGGCTCCCACCTGATATATAGAAGAGATCAAGATGGCCTCCCAATTCTTGTTCTCTTGCTAATAGAATACATTTGTAGTGACTTTGGCAATTTGGGGATGAAGTTTAAACATATTATATCATTTGTGACTCATAGCACTCTGAAGTAGGTAGGATAAGTTGACCATTTTTTTCAGGATTTTACTTATTTATTCATGAGAGAGAGACACACACAGAGAGGCAGAAGCAGAGGGAGATGCAGGGTCCCCGCAGAGCAGGGAGCCCAATGCAGGACTCAACGCCAGGAGCCCGGGATCATGACTTGAGTTGAAGGCAGATGTTTAACAAATTGAGCCACCCAGGTGCCCCTTAAGTTGATCATTTTAACAATATATCTTTTGAAATGGGTAGATTGAGATTCAGTGGTGTTATATTTCCACTGTTTAATTAGTAGGGTTCGAGTGTGGAAGAAATAAAATTTAGATCCAAAGCCAGTGAATATATGAATATACCCATGTCCTGTGTTACCACAGTGATGTAGCAATGCATATCTTTTTTTTTTTTTAAAGATTTTATTTATTTATTTGACAGAGATAGAGACAGCCAGCGAGAGAGGGAACACAAGCAGGGGGAGTGGGAGAGGAAGAAGCAGGCTCATAGTGGAGGAGCCTGATGTGGGGCTCGATCCCAGAACGCCGGGATCACGCCCTGAGCTGAAGGCAGACGCTTAACCGCTGTGCCACCCAGGCGCCCCAGCAATGCATATCTTAAATGTCATTTTATACTATATATTTTTAGGTTTCTCTCTTTTTCCTTCTCCCCTCCTTCCATGCTCATACAGTCCTTGAACAGTTCTCAAAAATCTGGAATTTTTCTTTTTATTACATTTACCACTCTGACTCCTGCTTCCACTTATCAAAATCCAATTTTCTTCTTTCTTTCCCTTTATTTTGTTTATCTTATTATTATTTCCCCCTAGGAAGCAACCCAGTCATGGTTTCAATTAAGATTGTAAAACAATTTCCATGGGCATATTCTCTGATTTATCCTTCTGTCACAAAACTGTATACCCTCCACTCCCCAAGTCAGCATCTCGTCTATTCTTTGCCTTGTTTGTCTTACAAAGACTGGGAGATTCTGGACGTGCAGTAGGTCATGAAGATTAAAACCCAGAGAAAAATGACATCCAGTCATGAGTTGTTGACCAAAGGACCTTCTGTACGTCCTGGGCATCATGTTCATTCAACTCGGTCTTTCCCTCTCTCATTCTATTTGAGTACTTTCACTTGTATGTTTGCGGCGTAAAATAATAGCACCTGGCCGACCCAGACCTTGCCACCATCACCCTCAACATGTTCAAAAGCAGACTGCCAAATTCCAAATATTCCATCTAAAACCCACTTTCATCATTTAGGTTTTGTCATTTGCATTTGCTTATCACATCCTCTGATCCTACTCTGCAAAGTTTTTACGTTTAATTCTTACATGTCATAGCCCCAAATCTCACCATCTCCGAGAAGCTTTCCTTCTCCAGGGTATTCAAAGTATTCTTGGAGAGAATTAGAGAGTCATTCAATGGAAATAGGGGAAATCTTGAAATGACCTTGGGAGGGTACAGCCACATGGAAGAAATGGGAATTCAGACATTAGTGTACATGGAGAAGAATTGAGCAAGAAATATGTTCTCTTTGTCTCCTGAAGAACTTTGGGATAATTATTTCTAGTGCCAGGATAATGTTTCTGAGTACAACTTAAAGGGATTATTTTATCTCTTCTTTCCACTCACCGACTCTTCCTTTCTCCTCTTTTTCCTGGAACGTTCCTACATGTTCTTCAATCTACAATTCTTCCAATAAGCTTTGAAATACCTACTCAGCCCTAGAAGTAAAGCCACTGAGACTGTATATGTCCTTCTTCCCCTCCTCTTTCAATCTTGGATTGCAATCAGAGCTAGGCAACAGCATCACTAGGGCTGAGGACCTAGAGCTAATGACTTCTGGTTCCAGGTAGGGACAGGATGAAGAAGCCTAGGAAGTTGAAGGGCAATGACAAAAGCAGAGACCCTGCTGGACAAGCTTTTTCCCAGGCTGCAGGACAGGACCCCAGCATAGAAGTATGGAAGCCCTGTTTGAAGAAGTGGAGGGGTTGTTAAGGACTGCCTAACACTAGAAATACATGCAGATTTGTGAGATATCTCTCCCAAGTATCATTTTTAACCATCATTGATCTGAACCAATCTATGACAGATAACTCTAGGATCTGTGCATGATTTTCTGTTTTTGGTGGGAGTAGCTTTTAGAAATTCTTTAGATTGAGCTTAATCTGAGGACCTACTCTTGTACTCTCACTGACCCCCACTTGTCTCTGTCCTCAACATCTTAAGTTATTTAGATTAAATTTAATTCCTACACCATGATTCAAACATTTGTGTGCAGAATCTTTGCCCCAAAGTCCCTACATTTCAATATGTACAGTCGAACACCCCAAATCATCTAAACTAAGCTGCAGATGTAGCACTTTCCAGGCTCCCCCCCATTTATCTCCTATGGACAAATTCCTGCTTCTCTGCATCTCTGGTACCACCCAGCAAAAGATCTGAAAAGGCAAGAGGAGGGGGAAAGGAAGGTCCCAGAGCACAGGTTGTCACATGTGCCTCCTTACCTGAGACAGGATGTAGTCTCTACTCCCCTATTTTCAGACTACTTCAGCTGTACTGACTTAGGAATGGAAAGAAGTACAGACCTGGACTGAAAAGAAAGATTCCCCCCATCCCTCCACCTCACCCCGTTCTGGCTAATAGCAGTATAGCTGCCTCTCAGCTACCCTCTACCCAGACTCACCTACAGAGGATTGAAGCATGGGGTCCCCTGGAGTTCTGGTTAGTTCCTGAAGTTATCTGGGGTAGTTATAACTCCAGAGCCTCAGGGACTTTACGCTCTGGGAACTTCTCCTTCTCTAATTCCTTGGGCCCAAGAGGTCCTCTTAGGACAGATAAGTAGTCAGGTGTGAGAAGAAAGTGATTTTTGTTCTCTCTAAAAGCAAGGAGCTCTGGTAATCCAGCCCTATGTTGACTATGTATTCTGTAGGCAGTTAGTGTCCTCATTGTAGGGCTCTTGATTGCCATTAACTTATGACTTTTATAATGGCATTATGATGATAATGCAAGAGAAACTTGAAACAAATATTCCTGAGACAATGCATATTGTTTTTCAGAGAGATAATCCTACAAAAATTTTTGTTGCACTGAAGAGTTTTAAAATGTGAGGCGCATATGACTGTATACTAGGACACATCACTTTAAAAAGTTTTAATTTCCATTTGAACTTTGTGTGAATTAGTCAAATCCCCACATTATGGGAACAAGCGCCATTGGTTTCTTTATTTTTTTATGAATGGTTTTATGAATGGTTTATGAATGAGTATGGTGGACACATGATAGTTTTTTTTTAAAGATTTTATTTATTTACTTGGACACATGATGTTATATTTGTTTCAAGTGTCCAACATAGTGATTTGCCAAGTTTATATATTATGCTGTGTTCACCAGTGTAGCTACCATCTGTCACCATTCAATGCTATTACAATATCATCGCCCATATTCCCTATGCTGTGCCATCATCATCAGTTTCTACAAAGACCTTATTTTGCTTTATTATTTATTTAAAGATTTTATTCATTTATTTGAGAGGGAGGGAGAGAGAGATCATGAGCAGGGGGTGGGGCAAATGAGGGACAAGCAGACTCCTTGCTGAGCAGGGAGCCTGAGGGACTCTCTCCCAGGATCCTGAGATCATGACTTGAGTTGAAGTCAGGCACTTAACCGAGGGTCGCCAGGTGCCCCTTCTTTGGGTTTCTTTTTCTTTTTCTTTTTTCTGCACATGTCAACATTGCTTCTATTTCTCTTCCCTTCAGAAAAGTATAGGCTTCAGTGTTCTTAAAATACGCTGTTCTAATTAATCTCTATTGTTCTTATTAAGCTGCAATGTTCATTTGTAGGAGATAGGTTTGGATATTGAATTTATATAAATGGTATTGGCTTATAAATGTGAGGTTATTCTTTGATTTTACTCAACACTAAATTTTAAGTGTCTGTCCATGTTACTCTGCGTAAGTCACTTCATTTTTAACAGCTGTTCAATTTCGAGTATGTGCATTTTCCCTCTTTATGTGAGTAGTCAACACTTCAGTGATGCATAATTTTTTGTTACCAAAAATAATGTTGCTGTCCATATCCTTGTACATTTCTCTTTAGAGACCTAAAATAGCTGTATGTGCAGGAGTTTCTTCTTTTTAAGTTATGGTATAAAAATATTTAATTTCACTAGTAATTATCAAATTTCTCTCCAAAATATTTAGAAAATATCCCTAGAAATCCCTAAAATTTCTTTATTTTTCACATTTCTTACACCATTTGATGCTTTTTTTTAAAGCTTGGTAGATATAAAATAGTTATCTCATTACTTTAATTAGAATGTCTCCTTATACCTGAGATTTTTTTGTATAGTCATTTGGGATTTCCATGCTGTAAATTTTATGTTGACATTCCCTGCCTTTGGTTTTGGTATTAATTTTTGTTTTTCTTGTGTATTTACAAAATCTTGCATTTTTAAATATGAGAGCCCCTTTCTGGCTAGATATTGCTATTATCTCCCTTAATCTGTCATTTACTGTGAATTTTAGTGTATGCTGTCCAGTATTCAGTAAAAATTCTTCAATTTGATCAAGTGAAACTCTATTTTTCTATGAAAAAATTTTCTCTGGGGTTCTTATTTAAGAAATATTCCACAAGATCACAAAAGGTGCTTTTTTTTTGTTCTCATTTTAACTTTTTAAAAACTTAGTGCTTTATGTTTCATACTGCTGTATTTATATCTGCTTGTGGCTTAGACTGTCAAAAGTAAGGGGTGGTACTAATTTAGTATGCACTCCTATGGTCCCAACAACTGTAAAAATGTGAAATAGTGTCTTCTCACTTTTATAAATATCTTCTACTCTGAACCCCCCAGCATCTGAACACTGCTGTGAGCACTCTTATGGTGTATCCCAGAACTCCCCATGTACCATCAAGTGTGGGTTACTGCCAGCAGAGTGGGGTCCATCAGTGCCAGGCTCCAGTGTATGGTCTGAAACTTTTTTGTTTTGTTGGTGGAGGTGCTGTTCGGGATATTAAGTATTGTTGAATAATTCCTCTGTATTCAGTGTTAAGTAACTTTATTTTTCTCCATATAGAGATAAATGATTGATCCCTTTCCCACTGATTTGAGATGTCAATTTTATTATATACAAAGGTTCATGCACATATGGCTGCGTTTCTGTTCCATTGTTGGCTTCTGTTCCATCACTGACTTGACTTACAGCAATCCCACATTATTTTTATTCCTATTGCTTTGTAATATATACTATAATATGGCAGGGTGAGTTTTCATTTGAATTTGATCCAAACATGTGTAGGGTTTTTTTGTATACAGATTTTTATTTAGAAAGGGAAACTCTCTTACATTGTTGGTAGGAATGCAAACTGGTGCAGCCACTCTGGAAAACGATATGAGGTTCCTCAAAAAGTTAAAAACAGAGCTACCCTATGATCCAGCCATTGCACTACTAGGTATTTCCCCAAAGGATACAAAGGTACTGATTTGAAGGGATACATGCACCCCATGTTTATAGCAGCATTATCTACAATAGCCAAATTATGGAAAGAGTCCAAATGTCCATTTCCTGATGAATGGATAAAGAAGATGTGGTATATATATATAACAGAAATTATTCAGCCATCAATAAGAATTAAATCTTGCTATTTGCAATGACATGGAAGGAGCTAGACAGTATTACGCTAAGTGAAATAAGTCTGTTAGAGAAAGACAAATAGCATATCATTTCCCCCATATGTGGAATTTAAGAAGCACAGCAAATGGACATAGGGTGGACAAGAGAGGAAAACCAAAAAACAGGCTCTTAACTAAAGAGAACAAACTGAGAGGAGGTGGTTAGGGGGATGGGTTAAATAGGTGATGGGGATTAAGGAGGGCACTTGGAATGAGCACCGAGTGTTGTTTGTAAGTGTTGAATCACTAAATTGTACACCTGAAACTAATTCACACTGTATGTTAACTAGCTGGAATTTGAGTAAAAACTTGAAAAAGAAAAATAAAAATTTGAAAATCTGAGCAAAACAAACAAACAGCCCCAGATATATTTGTTACAGGGCACTGTCTTCCAAGTTTCTTGGAGTGAAGCAAACCTGTAACAATCCGTGGCCCTACAGGAAAACTTCACCAACATGTGCACATTTAAAAAACTGGGTTTATGGTGTGTGTGCATTTTTGTATTCAAGTTTGTTTCCTTTAATGTTATATTGTGAACATTTCCCATTTCATGAAAATATCTTTGAAATCTCAAAGATACATAATTTTTTTTATTTTTTTATTATGTTCAGTTAGCCAGCATATCATTAGTTTTTGATGTAGTGTTCAATGATTCATTACTTGCATATGACACCCAGGGCTCATCACAACACGTACCCTCCTCAACTATTTTATTTTTTAAAACAATTAGTTCTTGGATCTCAGTTGGGTGTCTCAGTTGGTTAATCGTCCAACTGTTCATTTCAGCTCAGGTCATGATCTTGAGGTTGTGAGATCGAGCCCCGCAGCAGGCTCCATGCTCAGATGGGAGTCTGCTTGAGATTCTCCCTCTCCCGCTCTCTCTGCCCCTCCTGACTGACACCTTCTCTTTCTAAGTAAATACATAAATAAATAAATAAACAAATAAAATCTTTACAAAAAGAATTACTTCTGTATTATAAGTGAATGTAGCAACTTCATATTTCCAATATCTGTTTTTAAGTCTCTGAAGACATTTATTAATGCTTTTATTTATCTAATAAATACTTGCATTGTGCTTACATGCTAAGCATTATTAATTTATCCTTAATTGTTATTCTTTCTAGCCCATTAATTCTGATTGTTATGATATGGCTGCTCACCGCCTTTTTTCCATATTATTATTATTTTCTTATTTTATATCCTGTATGCATATGTCCCTGGGACAATAAGTAGCTCCTGTAGAAAATATACATGGGGATAGAGGAAGAGAAGAAGATCAAGTTCTAGGTTGCAAGTTCTCCAGGTGGGTTTTGTGATCATCACCTCAGAGAAAGTTTATTACTTTTTGGGCTTTATTATTTCTTGTTTCCTACACCCTACGCAAACAAGCCCCTCAAGGTAACGTTCCATTATCCAAGCTCCAACATTACTCTTGTCCAGGAATTATTCAGTGAAATTGGTGAGATTGCATGGATCCCAGCTGGGACAAAAAGGGCCTTCTCAGTGCTTACAAGTACCTGGCCATGACAAGTGCTCTGCAGTTCTTTTTCCTACTCAGTAGCTTCAAGGTTGGTGAAGATACTCTCAAGGGAAAGCAAAGGAGAAATAAAAGAGCAACTAAAATCTCTCCCTGTCATCTAGTTTTATATATGTGTGTTTGTGTGTGTGTGTGTATCATATCTACTTTATCCACGTATTTTTTATTTCTTATTTTATTTGTTAACTCGTTGATTGTTTAATAGCATGTCAAACCTCTCGGTATTTGTGTATTTTTCCGTGTTTTTACTTGTGATGTTTTTCTAAGTTCATAACATTTTCCTTGGAAATTGATCTCAATCTGCTTAAATTTATTCAGACTTGTTTTGTGGTCTAATGTGTGATCTATCCTGGATAATGATGCACGCACACTTGAGAAGAATGTGTATTCCGTTGTTTTTGGATGGATTATATATCTCTTATGTCCTTCTGATCCAATGTGTCTTTCAAAGACATTGTTTCCTTATTGATTTTCTGCTTGAATGATCTATCCATTGATGTAAGTGGGGTATTAAAGTCGAATTTATACATTTATAATTTATAAATATATAATTTATATTTTTATATTCATAAATATATATTTATATATAAATATATCATAAATTTATAATTTATATATATTATAAAATATAAAATTTATAAATATATAAATATAAATTATACACTTATAATTTATACACATATAAATATGTATAAATTCATACATATATAAATATACATTTATAATTTATAAATACATAATTTATATTTTTATATTTATAAATATATAAATATATAAAAATAAATATATAAATATATATTTATGAATTTATAATTTAAATATATAATTTATAAATATATAAATATATACATATAAATTATACATTTATAATTGTATCACAATCAATATCTCCCTTTGTTCATTAATATTTGCTTTATGTATTTAGGTGCTTCATTGTTGAGTATATAGATATTTACAACTGTTATATCTTCTTCTTGGATTGATCCCTTTATCATTATGTAATCTCTTCTTTGTCTCTTGTTGCAGTCTTTGTTTTAAAGTCCATTTTATCTAAGTATTGCTGCCCTGGCTTTTTCTTGGCTTCCGTTTGTATGGTAAATGTTTTTCAGTCCTTTACTTTCAGTCTGCATGTGTCTTTAGGTCCGAAGTGAGTCTCTTGTAGGCAGCATATAGATGGGTCTTGTTTTTTTAATCCATTCTGCCACTTTATGTCTTTTTATTGTAGCATTTAGATCATTCACATTTAAAGTAACTATTGATAGGTTTGTAGTAATTGCCATTTTGTTTTTTTGTTTTGTTTTGTTTTGTTTTTGTCTCCTCATGCTCTCCTTTGTAATTGATGATTTTCCGTAGTGCTATGTTTGGCTTTCTTTCTCTTTATTTATTTTTTTTCCTATTTCTCAATAAGTTTTGGGTTTGTGGTTACCATAAGGTTCAACTAAAACATCCTAAGTGTATAGCTGTCTGTTTTAAATTGATAACCGTGTCAAATAGAATATGTTTCATTGTTAAGTTTTTTCCTTTGAATATATGAGTACTTTGAATATATATCATAACCCTGTGCTGGTCTGCAACATTTCTCTGAGAAATCATCTGATAGTCTTATGGGATTTCTGTTGTATACAACTTTTTGTTTCTTTTTTGCTGCTTTTAAAATTCTCTTTTTCTTTATCCTTTGGTATTTTAATTACTATGTGCTGTGGTGCGAACCTCTTTGGGTTCGTCTTGTTTGGAGCTCTCCGTGCTTCCCGCGCTGGATCTCTATTACCATCCCGAGCTTAGGGAAGTTTTAGCTACTTCTCCAAATAAGTTTTCTGCCCCCTTTTCTCCCTTCCTATTCTGGGACCCCTATAATGTGATTGTTTGTTTGGCTGATGTTGTTCAAGAGATCCTTTAACCTATCCTCATTTTTTCAAATTTCTTTTTCTTTTCCTCGTCAGCTTGGGTGATTTCTTTCCATTATCCTGTCTTCCAGACTGCTGATCCTTTCTTATACATCCTCTAATCCACTGTTGAATCCCTCAGTGTATTTTTCACATCAGTTACGGTATTCTTCACCTCTGATTGTTTTTTTTTTAAATATGTATTTTCTATTTCTGTGTTGAAGGTCGCACTGAGTTCTCCCGCTCTCCTCTCAAGGCCTGTGTGCAGCTTTATGGCCATCACTTTATACTCTTTATCAGGCACACTGCTTTACTCTCTTTCAATCAGTTGTTTTTCTGAGGTTTTACCCTATTCTTTCTTCTGGAGTGTTTTCCTCTGTGTCCCAGTTTTCTTTGACTTCAGTGTTTGTTTCTACGAATTAGGTGAAACAGCTACTTCTCTTAAACTGGAAGGAATAACCCTAGGTAGGGTCATCTTCTGTGTGGCCCATGTGTGCTTGGTTACTGGCTGATAGGAGCTGTGGCTGTTGTGGGCTGGGAATTGAGGAGGACTCCATGCTGGAGCTTCATGGTGGGATGGCCACAGCTGAAGTGGGCGTGGTTTGGGATGGTCCTAAGGCTGTCTGTTCAGAAAGGAATCAGGCAGGACAGGTGAAGCCAAAGTGGGTGAGGCTGTGGGGTTCCCAGGGCTCTATATGAAGAGGGCACCATGGTAGAACAGCTGCAGCTGAAGTGGGTGCAAGCTGGGGTGGGGTGGGTCCTGGTGTCTATGCAAAGAGGGTACCTTGGCAGAATAGCTGAAGTGGAAGTGGGTATAAACCAGAGCATTGGAAAACTCTATTCAGAGGGGCCCCTGGCAGGGCTGCTGGGTTGCTGGGGTCTGAAGGTGAGCTATGAGTTTTGTCAAGTCCTGGGATGTTCTGTGCAGGGGATGCCCAGGCCAGACCTCTGTAGCTTAAGTGGGCATGAGCTGGGGAGTTTTATGTGCAATGGGTACCCTGGCAGGATAGCTGAAGGTGGAGTGGGTGGAAGCTTGTGTGTCTTGGGGCTTTCCACACTGAAGGCACTCTGGTAGGACAGCTGTATTTAAAGCAGACAGTCCAGGATGTCCTGGGCTACTCAGGACACAGGGATGCCCTGTTGGAGTGGCTGGATCTGAACCTTGTGTGGGTGGGGGTGTCCCAGGGAACTCTGCACAGGGGGTGTCCTGGTGGGGTGTCTGGAACCAAGGCAGGCACAGGATGAATAATGGCACATATCTATCATCATAATATCATACGCAGTATTTTCATTACGCCCCAAATCCTCGGTGCCCTGCCTACTCCTCTCTCCATCACCCCCCTCCCTCATCCAGGATCCTCTGATCTTTTTATTGTCTTGTAGTGTTGCCTTCTCCAGAATGTTATATGGATGGAATCATATATTATGTAGCCTTTTCATACCGCCTACTTTCACTCAATAAGATGCATTTAAAGTTCCTCCATGTCTTTTCATGGTTTGATAGCTCATTTCTTTTTAGGCCTAAGTAGTATTCCATTGGATATATCTCAGTTTATTTACCCATTCACCTACTGAAGGACACCTTGGATGCTTGTACATTTTGGCAATTATGAATAAAGAATCCTTGTGTAGGTTTTTGTATAGAAATGCGTTTTCAACTTCTTTGTGTAAAAACCAAGGAGTGCCTTTGCTGGATCAAATGGTAAGAGCATGTTTTGTTCTGTAAGAAACCACCAAATCATTTCTAATGTGGCTGTAGCATTTTCCAATCCTACCAGTAGTGAATGAGAGTTCCTGTTGCTCCATCTCCTTCCCAGCATGCACCATTGTCAGTGTTCTTGATTTTGGCCATTCTAATAAGTGTATGATGATATCTCATTGTGGTTTTAACCGGCATTTCCCTGATGACCTATGACATAGAGCAGCTTTTCATATGTTTTGTTGTTTGTTGTTTGTTTGTTTTTTTTCATCTGTGCATCTTTGGTGAGGTGTGTGTTCAGTGTGTTCTTGAGGTGTGTGTTCTGTTCTCCTGGTTTATGACTTAACTTCTCATTCTCTGGACATTGATTTTCTGAGTGCGAATTTAATGTAATTAGATTATATTTTAAAGATTTATTTATTTCCTTATTGGAGAGTGAGGGAGAGGAAAAGAGCACATGAGCAGGGGTAGAGGCAGAGGGAGAGGGAGAAGGATGAAGCAGACTCCCCGAGCCTGGAGTCCAGTAGCAGGGCTCCATCTCAGGACCATGAGATCATGACCCGAGCTAAAATCAAGAGTTGGACCCTTAAGTGACTCAGCCACCCAGGTGCCCTGAAGGTTTTAATTTTAATGAAGTCCAGGTTATAAGTTCTTTCTTTCATAGATTGTGTCTTTGGTGTTGTATCTAAAAAGGCATCACCATACCCAAGGTCATCTAGGTTTTCTCCTATGTTACTTTCTAGGATCTTTATAAATTGGCCTTTTGTTTTTTTAAAGATTTTATTTATTTATTTGACAGAGATAGAGACAGCCAGCGAGAGAGGGAACACAAGCAGGGGGAGTGGGAGAGGAAGAAGCAGGCTCATAGCAGAGGAGCCTGATGTGGGGCTCGATCCCAGAACGCCGGGATCACGCCCTGAGCCAAAGGCAGACGCTTAACGACTGCGCCACCCAGGCGCCCCTATAAATTGGCCTTTTATATTGAGATCCATGTTCCATTTTGAGTTAATTTTTTTCTGAAAGGAGCAAAGACTGTGTCTTGATTTTTCTATCCATTCATTTATTTATTTGCAGATGGCTGGCCAGTTATTCCAGCACTTTTTGTTGATGACCCGCTGGTGCTTTTATATTGAAAGTGAATTTCTTGTTAGCATATAGATGAGACTTGCTTTTTTTTTTTCCTCCTTCCAAATCCCATATGTCAATTTGTGCTTTTTATTTGGATTATTTAGACCAGAGTTTCTCAGCTTGTAATGACAGTTCAGACAATTTTCTTTTGTGTGTGAGTCTGTTCTATATATTGTGGCATATTTAATAGCATTCCTCACTAGTTGTCAGTAGCACCATACACTCTAACTCACCTCTATCCGCACAGTTGTAATGAGAAAAACGACTCTAGACATTGCCAAATGTGTCCCAGGGGCCAAAATTGCCACCCCTTCCTGAGCCAGTGATTTAACCATATGCATTTGCTATGTCGATGTGATTAATACCCACTCATGGCTTCTTTTACTCTATATGTCAGAGCAGTTGCAACAGAGACCATATGACCTTAAAAAGCTTGGCTTTTTAATGAAAACTTCTGCTGTTACAAGCAGTAGTGTTTAAAAAATGCGTCTTTCTATTATCACAGTCAAATTTCTAATATTATTCTATTCCATGTATAAAATACAAATTCATACAAACTTGCTTCTATTTCACCCCTTCTTATCAATCTTCCATTTTTACTATGCATTTTATTTCTGTATGTTTTATAAACGTTGGCAGTATGTTTTGCTCCTGTACTTTGTCTCTGTCTCTGCCTTCAATTACCAAGTACACAAATACTAGATTAAGTAACATTATGTCATCACTCATCAGGTCACTTCTTCATTGTTTTCAGCATTATTTCTTTCCGTTTTTTAGTTTAAAGTGTTTCCATGTCTATGCCTTTCATTCTCCTCCCCGCCCCACACAGTGAAATCTGCTATAAAAGCCCATGTGTAGGCCGTACATCTTTTTTAAGAATGAAAGCATTCACTAAAATGATAGAGCATTGCCAGTAACCTTCATATGAGACTTCATATATACAAAATATGTATATGTAAATATATACAAAATAAAGCTTCATGTATCCAAAATGAAACTCAGAACATTAGAGCAAGATTTACAATTACATAGAAAGAAAATGTAAAGAGATGTAAACTGTTACAGAAAATGTAAACAAATATTTCATTCATAACCAGAAAGTTTGGAAAACTCTGAAAAAGGACAGTGTGTCCGAAGTCCTGGAGTTAGATTGCTACTCTTTTCCCGGGTTCTACCAGATGCAGAAAGATTCACAGTTCTGTGAATTGTCTCAGTTTTCCCCCATGTGACACCTAATCTAGGCATGGGGAGTAATAACGTAATTATTTGATTAATATTTTGGAATGCAGAGGTCTTAGTATTGAGCTATCATTTCTATTAGATTACACTGTGATACATTTCCTCTGGATTGTGCCTGTTTTTAATGAAGGGCCTGCTGTTTTTCAGCCCCAATATCTTCAGTTTATACAATTGTGTTACTTCTTTGGCTCAAACTGAAGTTCCTATTGCAATATTCTGTCTAGGCTTTGAAATCCTAATCTAGCTTTGGGTCCTGACTTTCTGCCAAGTGGTCACCTTCTTAGAACTCTACCTTGGCTTCTCCTTGGCTATGTTCTTCCTACATATTGATATTTCTCCTTGCTTCTTGGACCTCTTTCTCACCCAGGCACAGACCCTTTGCACTTATAAACATGGACCTTGCCTATCTTGCTCTCTACTGCAACCCTAGCACCATAGCAGGGATTTGTCTGTATTAGGAGTAAATGCATATTTTGCAGACAAAATGGTGTTAACTGTGGACCTAAAGGGTCATCACCATTCTCATATGTGCTCTGCTTTGTTTTCTGGGCCCAGTATCCAATGTCAGTTGTGTCTCAGATATCTGTTTCACTTTCTCAGGTCATTGAAGGAAAGGTCCAAATATGGGTAATGTGTGAGTAAACTGAAAAGTCTCCCCAATAAAATCTGAGTTTTAACAGTTTCTGGATATTTCTGTCTAGTTTGAAGAGACCTACTTCCTACTGTAATATTTTATTGAATAATTACAACACTTTCACTTTAAGCATTTCATATAAAATATATTTATTAAAATAATAGAGCACAAAATAACTAACTTAAAATATTCATATGTACATGTAGTGTTAAAAACAGTTTAATGAATTACAAACTATGATTATTATCATCTACCTTTTGAGCAACCTTTGACACTAACATCCAGTGCTTCCCCTAGCACTAATATTCCTGCCTTATCATGAGTAAAGTCTCTATTTACATTTTTCCTTAGGTTCTATGACTTCCAAGGTTTATACATGGCTCTATTGCAAATCTGTCGCTGTAGGAGTTGAGGGCTGTGTGTTGTAAGAAGCCAAAAAATGAGCGTTCTCTTATTTTACTCTTCTCACATTGGTGCTGGGACATAAGCACTCACGTCATGTAGCATTTTAGGACAAAGACGTTATTATCCATTTTCTTTTTATCCATCTTTCTTTTCTCCATGTGGAAAAACATAAGAAAGAGAAAAATCACAGCCATTTAGAAAGAATTTGGCTTTAGCTCTTTTCCAGGAAGGATAAATTTTTCTCAATTCAATTGCTCTCCTACCCATTTTTCATTTGCCTTTGAAGCCATAGACCTAGTGCGGATCCGACCCGTGTAGCACCTACTAGCCACACGTGGCTACTGGGCACCTGCAGTGTGATTGTCCTGACTGAAATATGTTGTAAATATAAAATACACACTGTATTTCGATGGCCTAGTGCAGAAAAAGAATGTAAAATATGTTATTATTAAATTTTCCTATATTGATTATGTGGTGGAATTATAATGTTTTAGATATATTGGATTCAGTAAGGTACATTATTAGGATCAATTTAACTTTTTATATTTTAACGTGACTACTAAAACGTTTAAAATTGTGTGGCTCACATTGAACAGCATTGTTCTGGAGGAGATTCTTATTAGTATCAGTTATTTTTGGGATAAGGCCATCGCTAATCTGTTCCCCTTGTTTACGAAATGAACCTGTCAATACTGCTTTTTTGTGTTAATACTGCTTTGATGGGAGCCATAAATGTGTAAAAGTTGCATATCAACACGTCAGTGCAAAGCTTTCAAAAATATATGTTTTAAATACAAAGATCTTACCAGTCTATTTGGAAGAGAAGACTTGTGTCAGATTTTCTCAGTCTTGGGTGGTACACGCTTTAAATCCCCTGATGTAGCCCTTTTGGGGCATTCCCTGTTCGTTTTCTAACAGCTAACTGGGGAGATTTGGGTTTGTTGTACAATGTGACCATGGTAGAGGTCAGTCCTGAAGGTTTTTGGTCCCTTGATGAGTAGATGTTAATATATGATAGTGTTAAAACTGGTAGACTTTTAATCTTCCCTAAGAGATTATAGCTTAAATTTACCTTAGCATATTATATCTTCCTACTTGTAAGACCTTCCTGTTGGTATTACCTGCATTTAAACCAAGTCATTTAATCTTATGTTGAAATATGTGAGAGAATGAGATATTGGAGAATTCTTTTTGAAGTAACAAAGAAAAGCACATCTATGGTATGAACCTCATTGGATCTGGACATTCTATTTTTATTTTTTAAAAGATTTTATTTAGTTATTTGATAGAGAGAGCACGAGCATGGGGAGGGGTAGTGTGAAAGGGAGAGGGAGAAGCTGACTCCCTGCTAAGGTGGAGCCTGACACAGGGCTTGATCCTGGGACCCTGGGACCATGACCTGAGCTGAAGGCAGATATTTAACTGACTGAGCACACCAGATGCCCCAACGTTCTTTTTTCACTTTTGAGAAATATATTATTCCAAGTAAAATGTTGACTATGTGCTTTTAACTATCACTTCTTAATTATGTGAGTACATGTTTATTCTTTTTTTATAATAATTTTTTATTATGGTATGTTAGTCACCATACAGTATATCCTTAGTTTTTGATGTAGTATTCTTAAAATAGTAGCAGACAGTGATATCTAGGAGCAGAGGAATAAAATATCCATTTATTGTTCTTCACTGTGAGATAGAGAAGACAAAGAAATGGACAGAGTTTGCTGAATGAAAGGTTAAGTAGTACAAGGATGAATCAGTCAAGGCTGAAAAACCCATATTTTGAAGAGAATATTGGTATTAGAGTATTGAGAGATTTTTCTTCCATGGTCAAAACAAGGAAACACATTTCTAAGTTGTTATGAAGCACACGAGCTAACATTTAGAAAGGATCTTCTAGAACAAATTGTTCACTGTTCTCAGGGGTAGCAGATGAGTAACATGAAACACAATCAGACCACCTCATTTGTTCCCAAGAATCCACCCCTTTTTTGGTAGTTGTGCAAGACTTACAATTCGGACCTTTACCCTCTATCTAGTGCTTTCTTATTTTGCCAGGTATCCTACTGCCTACGGGTGCCTTATTCCATTCTTCATTCTCTCCCATCAAGAATAATATATTCCTGGAACTCATATTTATATTCTCCCTAACCAAACTTTGAGCTCTCACAGCAAAAATATTCAATCTATTTTTGTGTTTAAGAGCTAACAAAGTTCCCAGGATGCAAAGTATGCTTAGAAACTATCCAGTTAATATGAAAAAAATGTTTAGATATTTAGATGGTATGTTTTCAAAACTTTTAATTATTATTACTGGATCACATAGTACAATTTTGCAATCTTTAACTCATTAGCAGAACTATGGGGGCATACCATAAATTATGACAGCTTGGATTCAAAAGATAAATGTCCAAAGCATAAATCCATTGGGGAGGAGAATTTAGGAGTCTCTTAAATATAGTGAAACACATGACTTGTTGCATGAATGAGAAATCCATGCAAAACCCCTCTCTTCCTGCAATGCTCATTTTGAGTGATCACCCAATTGCAGACCCAATTACACACCAATAGTAACATACCATCATTTAGGATTGAAATTTTTTTTTAATGTTTTTTTATTACATTATGTTAGTCACCATACAGTACATCCCTGGTTTCTGATGCAAGGTTCGATGATTCATTAATTGCGTATAACACCCAGTGCACCATGCAATATGTGCCCTCCTTACTACCCATCACCGGTCTATCCCCCCCCCCCAGAAGCCCTCAGTTTGTTTCTCAGAGTCCATAGTCTCCCATGCTTCACTCCCCCTTCTGATTATCCCCCTTTCTTTATCCCTTTCTTCCCCTACTGATCATTCTAGTTCTTATGTTCCATAGATGAGAGAAATCATATAATTGTCTTTCTCTGCTTGACTTATTCCAGTTAGCATTATCTCCTCCAGTGCCATCCATGTTGCAGCAAATGTTGAGAACTCGTTCTTTCTGATAGCTGAGTAATATTCCATTGTATATATGGACCACAGCTTCTTTTTTTTTTTTTTTAATAATGATTTTTTATTAAATTATGTTAGTCACCATACAGTACATCTCCGGTTTCCGATGTAAGGCTCGATGATTCATTAGTTGTGTATAACACCCAGTGCACCATGCAATATGTGCCCTCCTTACTACCCATCACCGGTCTATCCCATTCCCCCACCCCCCTCCCCTCTGTAGCCCTCAGTTTGTTTCTCATAGTCCATAGTCTCTCATGTTTCATTCCCCCTTCTGATTACCCCCCCTTTCTTTATCCCTTTCTTCCCCTACTGATCATTCTAGTTCTTATGTTCCATAGATGAGAGAAATCATATGATAATTGTCTTTCTCTGCTTGACTTATTTCACTAAGCATTATCTCCTCCAGTGCCGTCCATGTTGTAGCAAATGTTGAGAACTCGTTCTTTCTGATAGCTGAGTAATATTCCATTGTATATATGGACCACAACTTCTTAATCCAGTCATCTGTTGAAGGGCATCTCGGCTCCTTCCACGATTTAGCTATTGTGGACATTGCTGCTATGAACATTGGGGTGCATATGGCCCTTCTCTTCACTACGTCTGTATCTTTGGGGTAAACACCCAGTAGTGCAATGGCTGGATCATAGGGTAGCTCAATTTTTAACTTTTTAAGGGACCTCCACACTGCTTTCCAGAGTGGCTGTACCAACTTGCATTCCCACCAACAATGTAGGAGGGATCCCCTTTCTCCACACCCTCTCCAGCAATTGCTGTTTTCATTTGTATGTCATCATTGGAAAAGTGTCTGTTCATATCTTCTGCCCATTTTTTGATTTGTTTATTTGTTTCTCGTGTATTGAGTTTGAGAAGTTCTTTGTAGATCTTGGATACCAGTCCTTTATCTGTAGCGTCATTTGCAAATATCTTCTCCCATTCCGTGGGCTGCCTCTTAGTTTTTCTGACTGTTTCCTTGGCTGTGCAGAAACTTTTAATCTTGATGAAGTCCCATAAATTCATTTTATCTTTTGTTTCTCTTGCCTTTGGGGATGTATCATGAAAAAGGTTGCTTTGGCCGTTGTCGTAGAGGTTGCTGCCTATGTTGTCCTCCAGGATTGAAATTTTACTCCCATGTCTTTGGCTTCAATATGCTCCCTTCTGTGAAAATAAGAATAAGAATGCACTACACTTTACACAACTCTACCCAGAAATATCCACAATTGTATATTCATGATTGTAAAGGCATGACATATTAACGCTATATATTCCAAACCATTAATTTCTCACTTTAAAACCTGCCTCAAGGACCCCAGTATTTTGTTAAAATAGGATCGTGTATATGGGAAAAAACAGAAGAGGTCAAGGATATTGTTCAAGGAGAAGTTAGAGTAAAGGGAACTACAATGAAACTTAAGTTTTATTAAAGAAGACACAATATCCAATTTATACAGTTTGAATTATAACTCATAGATATGTATTTCAACCTACTCTGTCATATTGATTCAAAACTCATCCTATATTAGGAATGCAGAGATCCAGTTGTCCTTACTACCACACTTTCTTTAGTAATCTCTGGATTCCTTGCTTGATCTCCTGGGTTCGCACTCCATAAACAATGGGGTTGAGGGCTGAGAAGATGACATGGTGGAGAACATTGAGCAAGACTGGCACATCAGGGGAGACTTTCTCCTTCACCACAAGAGTGAGCACAAAGACCAGAAGAATGGTGCTGAAGAAGAGGATAAGGATGAAGTGAGAACCACATGTGCTTAGGGCCTTGGCCACAGCACCCTCTGCCTTGAGTCTCAGCACAGCTTGAAGGATGAGGCTGTAGGAGAGGAAGATGAGGATGAGATCGGATCCTAGCAGTGTCCAGCCTACAGCAAACTGGTAGAGGCGATTGATGGTGACATCATCACAGGAGAGCCTGGAGACAGACATATTGGCGCAGATGCAGTTCTCAATAACATTTCTCCCACAATAATTGAGTCGGGATGATAGAATGGGGATAGGCACTGTTAAAATACCATTTCTGGCCAAAATAAAAATGGCGGCCTTGGCCACAAATTGGTCCGTGATGAGGGATGGGTACCTCAGTGGGTGGCAGATAGCCACATAGCGGTCATAGGCCATGACCATGAATGTACAGGACTCCATAGAAAGGAAGCAGTTCATGATGAACATCTGGAGGAAGCAGGCATAGAAGCTGATGGACTTGAGGTTGAACCAAAAGATGGCCAGGACCTTGGGAATGACGGTGAGGCAGACAACAATGTCCAGGAGGGAGAGGAGGCTGAGTAGGTAGTACATAGGCTCATGCAGAGAGGCCTCCAGCCGAATGGTGATAAGGAGAATACTATTGGCTCCCATGGCCAGGAGGAAGAGGAGGCTGAGGGGCAGGGACAACCAGAACTTCCAGCTGGGGGACCTGACAAAACAATTCAAGAGGAAGTCTGAAACCTCAATGGAGATGTTGCCATTTTGGTGTGCTGTCATATTTTGTCATATATCTACAGCTTTCTTTTAGCGATCTGTAAAATTAGGATAAAAATTAGCTCGTGACTGAAGACACATGAATTTAGACAATTTGCTTCATTTAGGTGAAATTTGTGAATACTAGCAGGTCATCCAAAGCATGTGAATCCATCTGTCTATCCTTTGTGCTCTGCTACAGAGACATTCCTATCACTTTAAGGTGTATAGAGGACTTAGGAAATATGGTTTATTTTTACATGTTTGATTCGTTCAAGTTTTATTTTTAATAGAACTGTTATGTTTTTGGAGACTGTAAAGAGAAGAAAAAATTGCTTAAGAACTCCTTTGTGAGAGGTGAGTCTCTAAACTTGTACTTATAAGTTTCTTCCTTTTTGTTTTTTTTTAATGACCACACAGACCACCATGTGATCATTTACCTGTAACAATATGCACAGATAAGTAGTGGAACCTGGCACAAATAGGGACTCAGATAGATACATGTCCCTCGTTCTCCATGCCACCCCCATTCTGAGTTTTCAAATTGAGTTTGGTTTAATTAAACTTTAAAAAATGATACTCTGAAAATAAAGTTATTCAATTTTCATTTTGTCTAAAAAGTTTAATTCAGTAAGTATAGATTCTGGCAAATAATTGCTCCTTCCCTTATGCATCTTCATATTTTTAGTATTCTTGACTTCTGAAAGAAACAATATTAAAAGGAACTTAAGAAATTGCCCATAGGTATGTGAGAGTGATACCTGTCATTGAAGAAGATGAAGTTGATTGTTCTGATTGTAATAGTGTAAGGGTGATGAAGACTACCTTTAAAGTTCTTATCCTCTTTCTATTTTTCTTTGCATCTTCAATATAATGATCCAGTTTCTGTCTAGTAGGTCTTTGCTTTGCCTTGGTGGAGTGGCCCACAAAGCATTGGAGATACTGCAATTGCAGGAAAAAAACCTATAGAAAAATAACATCCAGTTGTTGACCAAAGGACCTTCTCCTGTCTTAGACACTATATTCATTTAACTCTGCCTATCTGTCAATTTGTTTCATTAGATACATTCACTTTTAAGTTTGAAGCATAAAGTAATACTTCTTGCTCAGCCCAGACCTTGCTGCAATGACCCACAACATGTACGACCTCAGGCTGCCAAACTGAAATACTCCCCTAAAAACTATTTTCATTGTTTAGGTTTTGTCCTTTATCTTTGCTCATTGCATCTTCTGATCCTACTCATTGCAAAATTTTGACATTTAGGCCTTACAAGTCAGCTACCCAAACCTTACCATTTCCAAGAAGCTTTTCTACTTCAGGGGTTTCAGAGTATTCTTAGAAAGAATTAGGGATTCATTGAATGGAAGGAGTGAAAATCTGGAGGGTACAGCCACATGGAAGAAATGGGAATTCAGACATTAGTGTCCGTGGGGAAGTATAGAGCAAGAAGTATGTTCTCTTTGTCTCCTGAAGAACTTTGGGGTAATTATTTCTAGCACCAGGATAACATTTCTGAGTACAACTTCAGGGGATTATTTTATCTGTTCCTTCCACTCACTGGCTCTTTCTTTCTCCTCTTTTCTCTGGAATGTTCCTACATGTTCTTTAATCTACAGTTCATCCAATAAGCTTTGAAATACCTATTCAGCCCTAGAAGTAAAGCGTCTGAGACTGTGTATGTCCTTCTTCTCCTCCTCTTTCAATCTTGGATTGCAATCAGAGCTAGGCAACAGCATCACTAGGCTGAGGACCTAGAGCTAATGACTACTGGTTCCAGGTAGGGACAGGATGAAGAAGCCTAGGAAGTTGAAGGGCAATGACAAAAGCAGAGACCCTGCTGGACAAGCTTCTTCCCAGGCTGCAGGACAGGACCCCAGCATAGCAGTATGGAAGCCCTGTTTGAAGAAGTGGAGGGGTCGTTAAGGACTGCCTAACTCTATAAACACACACAGATTTGTGAGTAATCTCTCCCAAATATCGTTTCAGACATCACTGAGCTGACCAACCACGGAGAGATACCTGTATGATCCTATGACCTGTGCATTATTTTGTGTTTTTGGTGGCAGTAGCTTTTAGAAATTCTTTAGATTGAGCTGAAATCTGAGGAACTACTTTCTGACTCTCACTGACCCTCAACTGTGGTCTGTGTCCTCAATTTCTGAAGTTATAGATTAAATTTAATTCCTACACCATGATTCAAGCATTTGTGGACAGATTCTTTGCCCCAGATCTCCTAAATTTTCATTTTCATAGATGAAAACCCTGTGTTTTGTAGTTGAATGTCCAGATGGTGTACTTCTCCAACCCTGTCTGCCCATTAATCTCCTATGGACAAATCCCTGCTTCTCTGCATTTCTGGCACCACCCAGCAAAAGATCCTAAAAGGCAAAAAGGATTGTTTTTTTTTTTTTTTAATTTTTTTTATTATATTATGTTAGTCACCATACAATACATCCCCGGTTTCCGAAGTAAAGTTCGATGATTCATCAGTTGCGTATAACACCCAGTGCACCATGCAATACGTGCCCTCCTTACTACCCATCACCAGCCTATCCCATTCCCCCACCCCCTCCCCTCTGAGGCCCTCAGTTTGTTTCTCATAATCCGTAGTCTCTCATGTTTCATTCCCCCTTCTGATTACCCCCCCTTTCTTTATCCCTTTCTTCCCCTACCGATCTTCCTAGTTCTTATGTTCCATAGATGGGAGAAACCATATGATAAATGTCTTTCTCTGCTTGACTTATTTCACTTAGCATTATCTCCTCCAGTGTAAAAGGCAAAAAGGATTGTAAAAGAGAAGGCCTCAGAGCACAGGTTCTCACATGTGCCTCCTGACCTGAGACCGGATGCAGTCTCTATTACTCCTTTGTGAGACTAATTCATCATTACTGACTCAGGAATGGAAAGGAGCACAGATCTGACTGAAGAGAAAGGTCCCCTTCTCCCTGCCTCCCATGTTCTGGCTGATATTGGTATAGCTGCCTCTCAGCTACCCTCTACCCAGACTCACTTACAGAGGATGTGAAGCACGGGGTCCACTGACGTTGGAGCTCTGGTTAGTTCCTGAAGTATCTGTGGTAGTTATAACTGCAGAGCCTCAGGGACTTTGTCCTCTGGGAACTCTCCATCCCTAATTCTTTGGGCCCGAAAAGTCCTCCTGGAACACAAGGCAGGCAGGTATGAGAAGAAAATGATTTTCTTTCTCTCTAAAAGCAAGGAGCTCTTGTAATTCAGCCCAAGATTGACTGTGTGTTCTGTAGGCAGTTAATCTCCTGGGTGTAGGGGTGTTTACATTCACCCATCCATGTTCACACTCCCTTGTACATGCATCGTCGGTGCCTTCCACAGGTCCCATAAGCTCACTCAGTTCTTACGGGCTTCCTGCACATAATTCTTAGATAAGTAACTCCCAAACCATTCTATTGAAAGGATTGATGTTAACTTATTATGACTTTTATGATGGCATCATAATGATAATAATGCAAGAGAGCCTTAAAAAAATATTCCTGAGTAAATGCAATCTGTTTTTCAGAGAAAAAAATCCCATAGAAAATTTGCTGTAGTGAAAGATGTTTTAAATGGATTGTATATACACCTGTATTTAGGAAACATGACTTGTTCCTCTATTTTTTACTATCATTTTGAATTTTATGTGAATTCCTCACACCCCCTCAAGTAAAGGGAGCAAGCACAATTGGTTAGTTTGTTTGTTTATTTATTTATTTTCATTAATTTTTGTGTGTAATTGACACGAAATGTTCCATTAGTTTCCGGTGTGTAACATAGTGGTTCAACAAATCTGTACATTATCCTGTAGTCACCACAAGTATACCTGCCATCGTGTCACCATACAAAGCTATTACAATACCATTGAATATATTTCCTATGGTGTACCATTGTCATCTGTCTCTTGAAAGCACTTCTTTTGCTGTGTTTTTACTTTTCTTTCTTCTGTGTATCTCAATATTGCTCCTATTTCTGCTTCCTTCAGAAAAGTGAAAACTCTAGAGTTCTTAAATTATGTCTTTCTAGTTAATCTTAAATATGCTTATTTAGTTACATGTGCTTATGGGAGAAGAGCTTGGAAATTAAATTTATACAAATGTCTTTGGGTTGTAAATCTGATGTTATTCTTTTTTGTGTGTGTGTGGGAGTGCACACAAGAGAGTGGGTGGTGGTGTGGGGTGGAGTGGAGTGGGGAGGGGAGGGCCAGAGGGAGAGAGAAGACCTTGAGCAGGCTCCACACTGGGTGTCAATAAGAGAAGCATTCAAGGATATTGACAGCAATAAGGCTGGATCTTAGGATCCTGAGATCATGATCTGAGCTGAAATCAAGTCAGACAGTTAACGGACTGAGCCACCCAGCCACCCTGATCTGATATTATTCTTTGTTTCCACTCTAAATCTTAAACATCTTTCCATGTTGCTCTGTGAAAGTCCACTTTATTCTTTTTGGCTGTTGCTCAGTTCCCATTATGTACAATTCTCTCTTTATGTAGGTAGGCAACACTCAAGTGACCTGTAATTAATTGTCACTAAAAATAATGTTGCTGTCAATATCCTTGTGTGCTTCTCTTTGTCGACCTAAAACAGGTAGATATGGAGGATTTTTTTTTCAGTTAAAACATAAAAATATTTATTTTCACTAGGAATTCTCAAATTTCTCTCTAAAATATTTAAAAATATCACTGGAAATTCCTAAAGTTTATTTATTTTTCACATTCCTTACACCATTTGATGTTTTTTTTAAAACCTAGATGTATGTAAAGTAGTATTTTATTATTTTTAATTTGATTTTCTCCTGATAAGTGAACATTGTTCATATACTGATTAACCATTTGTGGTTTTCAAGCTGTGACTTATGTGTTGACATCCTTTACCTGCTTTTTCTATTAATTTTTGTTTTTTCTTGCATATTTGCAAAATCTCCATGCATATTTTATTTTATTATGTTTTTTCTTATTAATGTTTTGGTTTAAGTAATCTCTTCATCCAATGTATCCTCAAAATGATGACCTAAAGATCAAGAGTCCTATGCTCTATGGACTGAGCCATCCAGGTGTCCATCCCTACATATTTAAATATTAGAGCCCCATTGTTGGCTAGATATTGCTAGTATCTCCTCTAATCTGTTATATAGCTCTCCATTTTAGTGTCTGCTGTCCAGTATTCAATGGACATCTTTCAATGTGATCAAGTCAAACTCTGTTTTTCTTTCTCTTTTTTTCCCAGTTTTTAATTGAAATTCAATTTAGATAACATGTAGTGTATTATTAGTTTTGGGGGTAGAATTTAGTGATTCATCAGTTGCATATAATGCCCAGTGCTCATTACATCAAGTGCCCTCCTTAATGTCCATCACCCAGTTACCCCATCCTCCTTCCAACCTCCACTCCAGCAATCCTGCTTGTTTCCTATAGTTAAGAGTCTTTTATGGTTAGCTTCCCTCTCGGTTTTTATCTTATTTTCCCTTTCTTTCCCCTATGTTCATCTGTTTTGTTTTTTAAATTCCACATAGGAGTAAAATCACATGGTACTTGTCTTTCTCTGACTTATTTCGCTTAGCATAATACCCTCTAGTTCTATCCATGCCATTGCAAATGGCAAGATTTCATTCTTTTTTTTTTTTTAAGATTTTATTTATTTGACAGAGAGAGAGACAGCCAGCAAGAGAGGGAACACAATCAGGGGGAGTGGGAGAGGAAGAAGCAGGCTCCTAGAACCCTAGGATCATGCCCTGGGCAGAAGGCAGACGCTTAATGCTGAGCCACCAGGTGCCCCAAGATTTTATTCTTTTTGATGGCTGAGTAGTATTCCATTTTATTCCAAGTAGTATTCCATTCCATATATATATACCACACTTCTTTCTCCATCCATCTGTTGGTGGACATCTGGGCTCTTTCCATATTTTGGCTATTGTGGACATTGCTGCTATAAACATTGGGGTGTATGTGCCCCTTCCAATCACTATCTTTGTATCCTTTGGATAAATACCTAATACTGCAGTTACTGGGTAATACGTAGCTCTATTTTTAACTATTTGAGGCACCTGCATTCTGTCTTCCAGAGTGGCTGCATCAGTTTGCATTCCCACCTGTAAGAGGATTCCCCTTTCTCCACATCCTCACCAACATCTGTTGTTTCCTGACTTGTTAGTTTTAGCCATTCTGACTGGTGTAGGGTGGTATCGTATTGTGGTTTTGATTTGTATTTCTCTGATGCCAAGTGATATTAAGCATTTGTCATGTGTCTGTTGGTCATTTGCATGGCTTCTTTGGAGAAATGTCTGTTCATGTCTCCTGACCATTTCTTGACTGGATTATTTTTTGGGTGATAAGTTTGATAAGTTCTTTATAGATTTTGGATACTAGCCCTTTATCTTATATGTCATTTGTTAATATCTTATCCTATTTCGTAGGTTGCCTGTTAGTTTTGTTGACTGTTTCCTTTGTTGTTCAAAAGCTTTTTATCCTAATTAAGTCTCAATAGTTCATTTTTGCTTTTGTTTACCTTGCCTTTGGAGACATATCCTGCAAGAAGTTTCTGTGGCCAGGGTCAGAAAGGTTGCTGCCTGTGTTCTCCTGTAGGATTTTGATGGATTCCTGTCTCATATTTAGGTCTTTCATCCATTTTGAGTTATTTTTTGTGTAGAGTCTAAGAAAGTGGTCCAGTTTCATTCTTCTGCATGTGGCTGTCCAATTTTCCCAACACCATTTATTAAAGAGACTGTCTTTTTCCACTGAATACTCTTTCCTGCTTGTCAAAGATTAGTTGACCATCGAGTTGAGGGTCCATTTCTGGGTTCTCTAGTCTGTTCCATTGGTCCACATGTCTGTTTTTGTTCCAGTACCATGCTGTCTTGATGATTATAGCTTTGTAAAACAGCGTGAAGTCCAGAATTGTGATGCCTCCAGCTGTGGTTTTCTTTTTCAATATTCCTTTGGATCTTTAGAGTCTTTTCTGGTGTGATACAAATTTTAGGATTTTTCCAGGTCTGTGAAAAATGCTGATGGTATTTTGATAGGGATTGCATTGAATGTGAGGTTGCCTTGGGTAGCATAGACATTTTAACAATATTTGTTCTTCCAATCCATGAGCATGGAATATTTTTCCATTTCTTTGTGTCTTCCTCAATTTCTTTCATGTGTTCTGTAGTTTCTAGAGTATAGATCCTTTCCCTCTTTGGTTAGGTTTATTCCTAGGTTTCTTATGTTTTTTTTGGTGCAATTGTAAATGGAATTGATTCCTTAATATTTATCCCTGTTGCTTCATTGTTAGTGCATAGAAATGCAACTGACTTCTGTGCATTGATTTTATATCCTGCAACTGTGCTGAATTCGTGTATCATAGGTTCTAGCAATTTTTTGGTGGAGTCTTTGGATTTTCTACATAGAATATCATGTTGTCTGTGTAGAGTGAAAGTTTGACTTCTTCTTTACAGATTTGGAAGCCTTTTATTTCTTTTTATTGTCTGATTGCTGAAGCTAGGACTTCTAGTGTTATGTTAAACAACAGTTGTGAGAGTGGACATCCCTATCCTGTTCCTGACCTTAGGGGAAAAGCTCTGTTTTTCCCCATTGAGGGTGAGATTTACTGTGGGTCTTTCTCTATCCCTACCTGGTGGAGGCTTTTTATCAAGAAAGGATGCTGTGTTTTGTCAAATGCTTTTTCTACATCTATTGAACGGATCATATGGTTCTTTCTTTTTTTTTAAAATCAATGTGGCATATCACATTGATTGATTTGCAGATTTTGAACCACCCCTGCAGCCCAGGAATATGTCCCACTTGGTCATGGTGAATAGTACTTTTAAGGTACTCTTAGCAACATACTATTAGCTAGTATCTGGGTGAGAACTTTTGCATCCATGTTCATCAGTGATATTGGTCTGTAGTTCTCCTTTTTAGTGGGGTCTTTGGTTTTGGGATCAAGGTAATGCTGGCCTCATAGAATGAGTTTGGAAGTTTTTCTTCCATTTCTGTTTTTTTGGAACAGTTTCAGAAGAATAGGTATTAATTCTTCTTTAAATGTTTAGATGAATTCCCCTGGGAAGCCCTCTGGCCCTGGACTCTTTTGGGGAGATTTCTGATTACTGATTCAATTTCTTTGCTGGTTATGGGTCCGCTCAGATTTTCTACCTCTTCCTGATTCAGTCTTGGTAGTTTATAAGTTTCCAGGAATGCATCCATTTCTTTCGGCTTGACTAATTTGTTGGCATGTAATTGCTCATAATATGTTCTAACAATTATCTGTATTTCCTTGATATTGGTCATGATCTCTCCCCTTTCGTTCATGATTTTATTAACGTGGGTCCTTTGAGTTTCCTTTTGGATATGTCTGGCCAGAGGTTTATCGATCTTGTTAATTCTTTTTTTTTTTTTTTAAAGACTTTATTTATTCGACAGAGATAGAGACAGCCAGCGAGAGAGGGAACACAAGCAGGGGGAGTGGGAGAGGAAGAAGCAGGCTCACAGCGGAAGAGCCTGATGTGGGGCTCGATCCCATAATGCCGGGATCACGCCCTGAGCTGAAGGCAGACGCCCAACCGCTGTGCCACCCAGGCGCCCCGATCTTATTAATTCTTGCAAAGAACCAGCTTCTGGTTTTGTTGATCTATTCTACTCTTCTAGTTTCTATTTCATTGATTTCTGCTCTAATCTTTATTATTTCTCTTCTTCTGCTTGGTTTAGGCTTTATTTGCTGTTCTTTCTCCAGCTCCTTTAAGTATAAGGTTAGCTTGTACATTTGAGATTTTTCTAATTTTTGAGAGAGGCTTGTATTGCTATGTACTTCCCTCTTAGGACCACCTTTGCTGTATCCCAAAGCTTTGAGCAGTTGTATTTTCATTTTCATTAGTTTCTATGAATTTTTAAAATTCTTTAATTTCCTGGTTGACCCTTTCATTCTTTAGTAGGATGCTCTTTAACCTCCATATGTTTGAGTTCCTTCCAAATTTCCTCTTGTGACTGAGTTTCAAAGCATTGTGATCTGAAAATATGCAGGGAATAATCCCAGTCTTTTGGTATTGATTGAGACCTAGTTTGTGACCCATTATGTGATCTATTCTGGAGAATGTTCCATGTGCAATTGAGAAGAATGTGTATTCTGTTGCTTTAGTATGGAATGCTCTGATAAAATCTGTGAAGTCCATCTGGTCCAATGTGTCATTCAAAGCCCTCATTTCTTTGTTGATCTTTGCTTAGTTGATCTGTCTGTTGCTGTGAGTGGGGTGTTGAAGTCCCTTACTATTATTCTACTATCATCAATGCGCTTTTATTTTTTACTTTGGTTATTAATTGGCGGATATAACTGGCTGCTCCCAAGTTAGGAACATAAATATTTATAATTGTTGGATCATCTTGTTGAATAGACCCTTTAAGTATAATATAGTGTCCTTCTTCATTGCTTACTACAGTCTTTGACTTAAAATCTAATTTGTCTGAAATGAGGATTTGCTACCCCAGCTTTCTTTTGATGTCCATTAACATGATCAATTGTTTTCACCCCCTCACTTTCAATCAGAAGGTGTCTGGGTGTAAAATAGGTCTCTTGTAGATAGCATGTGGATGGGTCTTGCTTTTTTATCCAATCTGATACACTGTGTCTTTTGATTGGAGCATTTAGCCCATTTACATTGAGTAGCTATTGCAAAATATTTATTTAGTGCCATTGTATTACCTATAAAGTTGCTGTCCTGTAGATTGTCTCTGTTCCTTTTTGATCCTTGTTACTTTGGGGCTCTCTCGCCACTCAAAGGATTCCCTTTAATATTTTTTGCAGGGCTGGTTTAGTGTTCACAAGTTCCTTTAGTTTTTGTTTGTCCTGGAAACGCTATCTCTCCTTCTATTCTGAATAACAGCCTTGCTGGATAAAGCATTCTTGGCTGCATATTTTCCCCATCTAACTTGTTGAATATATTATGCCTTTCCTTTCTGGTCTGCTAGGTCTCTGTGGACAGGTCTGCTGCCAGCCTTATATGTCTACCCTTGTAGGTTAAGGACCTCTTGTCCTGAGCTTCTTTCAGGATTTTCTCTTTTTCTTTTAATTTGCAAGTTTCACTATAATATGTCGAGGTGTTGACCTGTTTTTGTTTATATTGAGGGGCATTCTCTGTGCTTCCTGGACTTGAATGCCTGTTTTCTTCCCCAGATTAGGGAAGTTCTTAGCCTTAATTTGTTAAAAGAAACCTTCTGCCTCTTTTTCCCACTCTTCATCTTCTTGGACTCCTACAATGTGGATATTATTTCATTTCATGGAATTGCTGAGTTCCCTAAGTTTACCTCATGATCCACTAGTTTTCTTTCCCTTTTCTTCTCAGCTTCATTATTTTCCATCATTTTATCTTTTACACCACTGATTCACTCTTCTGCTTCCTTCACCCTCATTTTTATGGCCTCTGCTTGGGACTGCATATCTGTAAAAGCATCTTAATTTTGGCCTGAGTAGATTTTAGTTCTTTTATTTCTACAGTAACGGATACTCTAGTGTCTCCTATGCTTTTTTGAAGCTGAGCTATTATCTTTATAATCATTATTTTAAATTGTAGTTCACACATCTTACTTATATCCATATTGATTAAATCCCTGGCAGTGTATATTACTTCCTGTTATTTATTTTGAGGTGAACTCTATTTTGTCATTTTGTACAGAAGAGAAATGAAGAAAGAAGTAGACAGAGGCATAGGCCTGGAGTTTTTTTGTTTTTGTTTCTTTGTTTGTTTTTGCAAAGGTTTTTAACTACTAATTTAAGTCTTTAATCGATATAGATCAGTTTAGGTGATCATTTCTTCTCAAGTGAGCTTTGGTAGGTTTTGTGTTTCAAAGAATGTCTTTACTTCATCTCAACTGACATGTTTGTTAGCATAAAGATGTACATAATAATCCATTACTATCTTTTTAATATGTATAGGATCTCTAGTGATGTAACCTATCTATCTCATTCCTAATACTGATAAGTTGTGTCTTCTTTCCCTCTCCCTCCATTCTCCCCCTCTCCTCCTCTCTTTACCCCTCCTCCCTCTCTGTCTTTCCCTAATTTGTTTGGCTTAATCTTAGAATCATAATATTTTCACTCTTCTGAAAGTAAAATATTGTGGTTTTAATGATTTGCTCTATTGTGTTTGTTTCTAATTTCATTGATTTCTGATATTTATTCTTTTCTTTATTTTGGTTTAATTTATTCTTGTGTTTTTCTTTTTTTCCTTTTAATGGTAGAAGTTGGTCATGGATTTGAGACCTTGTTTCTTTCTTTCTCCTTTTTTTCCTTTCTTTTGTTCCTTCATTCTTTTGTTATTTTTTTAGAGAGAGAGGCAGGGAGAGACAGAGAGAGAGGAAGAGAGCGAATCTTAAGCAGGCTCCATGCCTTGCATGGAGCCTTACGTGGGGCTCAATCTCACAACCCTGCGATCATGACCTCAGCCAAAATCATGAATTGGATGCTTAATCAGCTGAGCCACCAGGTGCCCCGAGACCTTGTATTTTTAATAAAGGCTTTAATGGTATATATTTTTCTTTAAGTACAGCTGATCCTTAATAACACAGGCTTGAACTCTGTGGGTTCAATTATACATGGACTATTTTTTTTAAGGATTTTATTTATTTATTTATTTATTTATTTATTTATTTATTCAGAGAGAGCATGGATGGGAGGGAGGGGCAAAGGGAAAGGGACAAGCAGACTCCCTGCTGAGGAGGGAGCACAACATGAGGCTCAATCCCAGGACTCTGGGATCATGACCTGAGCCAAAGGCATCCATTTAACTAACTGAGCAACCCAGGCACTGCTGGACTTTTTTTTTTTTTTTAATCAATACAGTACAGTATTGTGTATATATATATATTTCCCTCCCTTATAATTTTTTAGCATTTTCTTTTCTCAAGCTTATTTTGTTGTAAGAATATAGTATATAGTACATATAAGATACAAAATATGAATTAATCACCTATCTAAATTATTGGTAAGGCTTCCAGAGAATAGTGGTCTGTTAGTTGTTTTTGGAGGGTCGAAAGTTATATGTGGAGTTTTGACGATGTTGTTCAAGCATCAACTATATTGGATTAGCAGCATTTCAAAAATTTTGATGTATTTTAATTTTTTTCTGAGTTCAAAATACTTTCTACTTTTCATTGTGATTTCTTCTTTGTCTCGTGGGTTATTTATACATTTATTTTTTGCATGTGGATACATTTTTTTGAGCATTTGTTACATTTTTTAAATTCTTAGCACCTAAAATTAACAGAGTAAAATTGAATTTTTTGATGTACTGTTAGGAGTATTAAGACTTATACTGATTCACAACCAGCATTGTAATTAGAATACAGAATACTTCTACCACTTTAGGAAAGCCTCCTTATATCTACCCCCTTGTAGCATATTGTTTAGTTTTAAATGTTTGATACTGATATCTAATTTAATTCCACTGTGGTCAGAGAATATACTTTGTATGAGTTCTTTTATGTGCATGGGGATTTATTTTATGACCCAGAATATGATTTTTTTTTATAAAAGTTCAGTGTGCACTTGAAAGAATGTACATTCTATTGTTCATCTTGGCTTAGAAACTCATCTTTTCTGTTAATGTAGCCATTGTAGTTTTCTTTTGATTAGTGTTGATGTGGTATATATTTCTATGCCTTTACTTTTAATCTATTTGTCTTTATATTTCAGGTGTGTGTTGTTGAGACTCCCCCACCCCCAATTTGACAAGCTCTGCTTGTTAATTGAGTAATTAGTTCCTTTATAGTAATGTGATTTATTGATAGAGTTTGGTTTAATTAATTAATTAATATTATGTTCAGTTAGCCACTATATAGTACATCATTAGCTTTTGATGTAGTGTTCAATGATTCATTAGTTGCATATAACACCCAGTGCTCATCCCAGCACGTGCCCTCCTTAACAACCATCACCCGGCAAGCCCAACCCCTCACCCCCCTCACCTCTGAAACCCTCAGATGGTTTCCTGGAGTCCAGAGTCCCTCATGGTTTGTCTCCCTCTCTGATTTCTCCCCCTTCATTTTTCCCTCCCTTCCCCTATGGTCCTCTGTGCTATTTCTTATGTTCCATATATGAGTGAAACCATAATTGTCTTTCTCTGCTTGACTTATTTCACTTAGCATAATACCCTCCAGTTCCAACCAGTTCGATGCAAATGGTGGGTATTCATCCATTCTGATGGCTGAGTAATATTCCATTGTATATACGAACCACATCTTCTTTATCCATTCATCTGCTGAAGGGCATCTTGGCTCCTTCCACAGTTTGGCTATTGTGGACATTGCTGCTATGAATATTGTGGTGCAGGTGCCTCTTCATTTCACTACATCTGTATCTTTGGGGTAAATACCCAGTAGTGCAATTGCTGGGTCATAGGGTAGCTCTATTGTTAGCATATTGAGGAGCCTCCATACGGTTTTCCAGAGTGGTTGCACCAGCTTGCATTCCCACCAATAGTGAAAAATGTTCCCCTTTCTCCACATCCTCTGTAGTTCACTTTAAATCAGTCATTTGGGCATTTGTTCTGTTTCTTTTCCCTTCATTTTTTTTTCTTTTAGATTACCTGTGTGTATTTTTAAAATTCCATCTTATCTTTTCTCTTATGAGTATTAACTATTGAATTTTGGGGGCTTACTTTAGAGATTATAGTATGATCTCTAAACAATCCCAGTCTACCTTCAAGTAGTAACACATCATTTCACATGTAATGTAATGGTTTGCCATGGTGCAGTTCCAGTTCTGCCTTTCTGTTTTGTGCTATTATTGTCATACATTTTAGAAGCCACATTCTGCATTGTTATTATTTTTGTTACAGACAATAATTTTTAGATAACTATAAATAATTTTAAAATCTTACAATTGACCCATGTAGCAACAAATTCTGATGGTGTTTAGACCTTTTTCTAGGTCTGTATTTATATCAGATATTATTTTTCTTCTTTCTGTTGAAACTTTTCAAACATTGTTTGTAGTATGAGTATGATGGTGAACATTATTTCTCTTTTTGTATATTAAAAAACACATATCTGCTTTTGAAAAGCATTTGAGGGAGATAGAATTGTACATTAAATTTTTTCTGTTTCAGTACTTTAAAGATAATGCTCTATGTTTTCTCACTTGCATTGTTTTTGTAAGAAATCTGCTGTCATGCTTAATTTAGTCTCTTGTTTTTTTAAAGATTTTATTTATTTGAAAGAGAGAGAGAGAGAGAGGGAGAGAGAGTGCACAGGTGGAGGGGAGAGACAGAGGAAGAGGGAGAAGGAGGATCTCCAGTGATCAGGGAGCCCAGTGCCATGCTTGATCCCACCGTCCTGGGATCATGACCTGAGCTGAAGGCAGACACACAATTGACTGAGCCACTGAGGTGCCCCTTAATTTATTCCCTTGGTTTGTAATGTGTCATTTTTCTCTGGCTTTTACAATTTTTTCTCTGTCATTACTTCTGAACAATTGGGTTATGATGTACCTTAGTATACTTTTCTTCATGTTTCTTATTCTTGGGTTTCATTGAGGTCTTGTAATTCTGGGTTTATAATTTTTGTCAGATTGGAAACTCAAAGCTATTGTTTTTTCAAATATATTTTACATCCCTTCTTTTGTCAAGAGATGGTGTTTTGACACAACAACGACCTTATGTGCACTGAGCGGATAATAAATAAATATGTACAATTTCTTCTCTGTTTATAACATTCATTGATAAACCCATATTTTTATAATGGGCACACATGAGCCCATCTATTTTGCAATGCGTTTTACACATTAAGTTGCTTATACAGATAGGGCCCCTCCACACTCTACAGGGGGCCTTTAATAAGGTGACCGTGGCCTCTTGAGTGAACACAGTTCATGTTGAAGTTTTTTTTATTCTGTGACTCTTTTATTTTTCCTTCCTTTTCCTGACCACTACTACTTTGAGTTCTCTCCAAGCTACACTCTACAAACCAGAAGGTAAGAATGATATGGGGGCTTTTCAGGACTGTTTGCTGGATTTTCTTCTGTTCTTATTTCATATTCTTTCTCTAGGTCCTTCCATCTGTTTTCCCATTGTTTCAATAATGATATGTAGTGAGTTCCCAAGTATATATCTTATTTGAGGGCTGAACTTATCCGTGCAATGGTTTACTATACACTATAACTTGGATGCCTCAGATGTATTCAACCAAAGTCCCTAAAAATGCACTTCTGGTCTTACCTCTAAGCCCCCATTTGTCCCCTGGCAATAGTCCGTACAATCCTCAGACCATGGAATATTGCACGAAGTATGGTCTCCCTCACTCTTGATAAGTAGTATGAAAACCCAGAGGACAAGGACCATGCTTGAATTATATTCCTAGAAAATAGCATACATTCAATCATTGATTCAATGTGTATTCAGTCATTAACTTCTAAACATTTATGGTCTCTACCATACCACTAGCACTGTTTGGGCACTGCAAATACAACAGTGAACACATCAGGCAAAAGTTCTTGCCCTTCTGCTTAAATTTTAGTAAAGGTAGGGCTGACTAAACAAATAAAAGCAAAATGTACAGTCAGTAGATAGGGATTAATGTGCAAAACAGGGAAACAGACAAGGTGTTAGGACATCATCTGTGCTTTGGGGGAATATTGTTGGGTACTATTTTTAAATACTGTGGTCGGGGAGACACCATGGACCTGAGGGAAGGAGCTATGTGGCCAGAGGAACAACAAGCCAAAATTCCCAGACACAGGAATGTGATTTGTGTTTTTGAGAAGCTGTGAGGGAGGCAGTTCTGACTGAGGGACTGAAGGAGGAGGTCAGATACATAAAGGAATCCCACCTACAGAAACAAATTCCTCTCTCTTCTGGGCTTCTTTATGTGTTTTAATCTAACTCTTCTTACATTGATTTTTACATGTTTTTGGCTTTTCCCCTAGGCTTTAGAGTAATGGGATCAAGATTTATGTATGTTAGAGTCCCATTTTCTCGCTCTGTGCCAGACATAAAATAACTTTCAATAAATATGTTTGAGTGCCTGGGGGAAAGATTAAAGCGCAATGGTCATTTTCAACAGTTTTTAGCAGTTGCTTTTTCATCTCGTTTTACTTCTCCAAAGTCATGCACTGTCTTTAAGTTCTGATACTTCCCATCAGCCACACATCTTAAAGTGAGTATGGATTTTCCATCACACTGACTCTAAATGGTATTTAATCAGGGGCAGACAATGAAGTGTGATGCTCGGCTCATGAACTTTCATAGCCCCTGGTCTGGGTACCATGATGAGAATTTTACGTCTGTATCCTTAGTCGCTTCCTGAAATTGATGGAAGGTAAAAGGTGTGTTATGACTGTGGGTAAGAGGGAAACCATGCAGTTCATATCTTCAGGCATGTCCAGAGAGAGGATTAGGACTGTAATTTTATCCCCATGTCCCTGCCTTTCGACTGTGATTTGGGTGTTCATGGTTGAGAAGAGTCAAGCTAGAACACGATTAGTTGCTGCTCTCTCCCACCCTCCTCAGTAATTTCCTAATCCCCACTTTAATCTCCTGGGTTCGTACCCCATAGACAATGGGGTTGAGAGCTGCAGGAATTACATGGTGTAGGACATTAAGTAAGATGGGGATATCGGGGGAAACTTTCTTCTTGGCAATGTGGGTAAAAACAAAAACCAGCAGGATGGTGCTGAAGAAGAGGATGAGAATGAAGTGAGAGCCACATGTGTTCATAGCTTTGGCAGCTGCCCCTTTTGCCTTGAGTCTAAGAACGGCTCTTAGGATGAAGGTATAGGAGAGGAAGATGAGGATGAGGTCGGAGCCCAGAAGAGTCCAGGCCACAATTAACTGGTAAATTCTGTTAAGGGCAATGTTATCACAGGAGAGCTTGGACACAGAGAGGTTGGCACAGATACAGTTCTCAATTATATTTTTTCCACAATAATGGAGCCGGGAAGAGAGGATGGGAATGAACATAGTAAGAAGTACATTCCTGGCCAAAATAAAAATGGCGGCCTTGGCTACAAATTGGTCAGTGATGATGGATGGGTACCTCAGTGGGTGGCAGATAGCCACATAGCGGTCATAGGCCATGACCATGAAAGTGCAGGACTCCATGCCAAGGAAGCAATTCATGATGTACATTTGGAGGAAGCAGGCATAGAAGTTGATGGACTTGATGTCAAACCAGAAGATGACCAGGACCTTGGGGATAACGGTGAGGCAGAGCACCATGTCAAGTAGGGAGAGGATGCTGAGTAGGTAGTACATGGGCTCATGCAGAGAGACCTCCAGCCGGATGGTGACCAGGAGAACACCATTGGCTCCCATGGCCAGTAGAAAGAGGAGGCTGAGGGGCAGGGACAACCAGAACTTCCAACTGGGCGACCTGACAAAACAATTCAGGAGGAACTCTGAAACCTCAATGGAGATGGTGCCATTTTGGTGTGCTGTCATCTTTTGTCTTATATTCCTACAGCTTTCTTTTAGTGATCTGTAAAATTAGGGTAAAAATTAGGTATGACTCAAGACACATGAATTCACAATAATTTGCCTCTCCTAGGTGAAACTGGTGAGTCCTAGCAGGTCATCCAGAACCAAATGAATTCATCTGTTTTTTTTCTTTGTGACATGGTTCTAGGACATTCCTATCACTTTAAGCAGTATACAGGACTGGGGAAATATGGTTTGTTTATATATGTTTGTTTTTTTCAAGGTTTATATTTAATAGAATTGTTCCTGCTTCACAGAAACTAAAGAGAAGGAATTACTTAGTAAACTACTTTTTGACAATTTTGTCCCCAAATTTGTATGTGTAAGTTTCTTCCTTTGTTTTGTTTTGTTTTGTTTTTTAATAACCACATAGACTGCCATATGACAATTTAACTATAGCAATATGCCCAGATAACTAACAGAGCCCAGCACAAAAAGGGACTCAAATTCATCTCCTTGGTTCTGTGTGCCATGCCCATTCTGAGTTTCTGGCTATAGTTTGCTTTAATTATAGACTTAAAAGATGATACCCTGGTAATAAATTTAGTTAGTCTTCATGATCTCTAAACAGTCATTTGATGAGGGAGGTATGGATCCTGCCATATAATCCTATTACCTCCCTCTATACATCTTCATATTTGTAGGATTCTTAACTTTGGGAAGACATAACCTTAAGAGGAGAAGGAACACTTCCACATAGGTATGTGAGAGTCATACCCGCCATTAGACAAAATGAAAATTTGATTGTTCTGCTTGCAATAGCCTGAGGGTGATGGAGACTTATATTTAAAGTTTTTGCATCTCTTTTCTGTTTTATTTTTCCATTTTCAATATAACAATCCAGGTACACATTCTCCTGCTACTATGCACAGTTCAATGTTGCCATGTTTTCTTATCACTTAACCTCCTCCCCTGGCATTCTGTTGGGTAACACTGAAAAAGAAATTGTCCTTACTCTTGGGAGGTAAAAGTAAAACCATTCAGGGGACGAGTAAAATAAGAACAAATGATAGGGTCTTGCACAAACTATGAGGAGAGCGTAGGGTTGGCTGAGTCACTCTGATGTTGGATATAGGCTGGCAAAAAGGAATTGTAAATAAAGTGAACCAGTCTTCTCCTTTACATGAAGGGTGAAGGATTCTAAGGTTCTCACCCCTCTGAATTATGAAAGGTAAGGGTCAGGTCTTTCTGGGGTCCTTCAAACCATGCAGTCCATTGTAGCTAAATCTGTGTACATGCACCAAGGCCTCTGTTAAAGTGTTATTTTGTGGGATTAGAAACATTTTTTCATTAGGAGTTTAAGTACTTCCATATTTATCATTCTTTAGGTTCATTATATAACATAAATTGCATATCAGTTTGGGAACTTTTTTCCATTTCCTCTACCTATACTCAAATACCCTACGGCTTTTTCCCACCAAATTATTTGGCATTCAAGGAGATATGTTATAATATCACATTACCAACAAGGGAATTTATATCTCACAGTCTTGTCCACCAGTACTGCATCACACTGATCTTATTGCTTATGAGTGGGTTGGGTTGGAGTAATTTCTAGGATACTCTGGATCTCATGAATAATTGTATGATAATGTGTGTGCCCCATCAATCCTATTAAAAGAAAACAAACCTCACCCATGATACAATGAATTTTTTTGACCAGAGACTGTGATGGAGGAGAAATAGTATTGGAGTGGGGGTAGGGTACCAAGGAAGGGGGTTTTAATAAAACTGTGACCCCAGATCTGAATGATATTTTCATACTTTTGGAAACACTTTTTTTTTTTTCCCTTGGAGGGGTTCGAATAGTATTTTTGTATCCAGTTGTGATTTTCTATTACCTAACTGCAGTTCCAGTCCTGCTCAGCTGCCTCCTGTTAGATTTTCCCCATCAGAGAGACCCTGCCTGTGTCTGGGGCTTGCTCTCAGAGGAGGTAGAAATGGCATTCCCTTCCAGGGCTCCTCTCTTCACTCCTGATCCTCTGCTTCCCCAGGCAAGGGTTGTGAAGCTGACGTGTGCCAGGCATGGCTCCCACCTGATATATAGAAGAGATCAAGATGGCCTCCCAATTCTTGTTCTCTTGCTAATAGAATACATTTGTAGTGACTTTGGCAATTTGGGGATGAAGTTTAAACATATTATATCATTTGTGACTCATAGCACTCTGAAGTAGGTAGGATAAGTTGACCATTTTTTTCAGGATTTTACTTATTTATTCATGAGAGAGAGACACACACAGAGAGGCAGAAGCAGAGGGAGATGCAGGGTCCCCGCAGAGCAGGGAGCCCAATGCAGGACTCAACGCCAGGAGCCCGGGATCATGACTTGAGTTGAAGGCAGATGTTTAACAAATTGAGCCACCCAGGTGCCCCTTAAGTTGATCATTTTAACAATATATCTTTTGAAATGGGTAGATTGAGATTCAGTGGTGTTATATTTCCACTGTTTAATTAGTAGGGTTCGAGTGTGGAAGAAATAAAATTTAGATCCAAAGCCAGTGAATATATGAATATACCCATGTCCTGTGTTACCACAGTGATGTAGCAATGCATATCTTTTTTTTTTTTTTAAAGATTTTATTTATTTATTTGACAGAGATAGAGACAGCCAGCGAGAGAGGGAACACAAGCAGGGGGAGTGGGAGAGGAAGAAGCAGGCTCATAGTGGAGGAGCCTGATGTGGGGCTCGATCCCAGAACGCCGGGATCACGCCCTGAGCTGAAGGCAGACGCTTAACCGCTGTGCCACCCAGGCGCCCCAGCAATGCATATCTTAAATGTCATTTTATACTATATATTTTTAGGTTTCTCTCTTTTTCCTTCTCCCCTCCTTCCATGCTCATACAGTCCTTGAACAGTTCTCAAAAATCTGGAATTTTTCTTTTTATTACATTTACCACTCTGACTCCTGCTTCCACTTATCAAAATCCAATTTTCTTCTTTCTTTCCCTTTATTTTGTTTATCTTATTATTATTTCCCCCTAGGAAGCAACCCAGTCATGGTTTCAATTAAGATTGTAAAACAATTTCCATGGGCATATTCTCTGATTTATCCTTCTGTCACAAAACTGTATACCCTCCACTCCCCAAGTCAGCATCTCGTCTATTCTTTGCCTTGTTTGTCTTACAAAGACTGGGAGATTCTGGACGTGCAGTAGGTCATGAAGATTAAAACCCAGAGAAAAATGACATCCAGTCATGAGTTGTTGACCAAAGGACCTTCTGTACGTCCTGGGCATCATGTTCATTCAACTCGGTCTTTCCCTCTCTCATTCTATTTGAGTACTTTCACTTGTATGTTTGCGGCGTAAAATAATAGCACCTGGCCGACCCAGACCTTGCCACCATCACCCTCAACATGTTCAAAAGCAGACTGCCAAATTCCAAATATTCCATCTAAAACCCACTTTCATCATTTAGGTTTTGTCATTTGCATTTGCTTATCACATCCTCTGATCCTACTCTGCAAAGTTTTTACGTTTAATTCTTACATGTCATAGCCCCAAATCTCACCATCTCCGAGAAGCTTTCCTTCTCCAGGGTATTCAAAGTATTCTTGGAGAGAATTAGAGAGTCATTCAATGGAAATAGGGGAAATCTTGAAATGACCTTGGGAGGGTACAGCCACATGGAAGAAATGGGAATTCAGACATTAGTGTACATGGAGAAGAATTGAGCAAGAAATATGTTCTCTTTGTCTCCTGAAGAACTTTGGGATAATTATTTCTAGTGCCAGGATAATGTTTCTGAGTACAACTTAAAGGGATTATTTTATCTCTTCTTTCCACTCACCGACTCTTCCTTTCTCCTCTTTTTCCTGGAACGTTCCTACATGTTCTTCAATCTACAATTCTTCCAATAAGCTTTGAAATACCTACTCAGCCCTAGAAGTAAAGCCACTGAGACTGTATATGTCCTTCTTCCCCTCCTCTTTCAATCTTGGATTGCAATCAGAGCTAGGCAACAGCATCACTAGGGCTGAGGACCTAGAGCTAATGACTTCTGGTTCCAGGTAGGGACAGGATGAAGAAGCCTAGGAAGTTGAAGGGCAATGACAAAAGCAGAGACCCTGCTGGACAAGCTTTTTCCCAGGCTGCAGGACAGGACCCCAGCATAGAAGTATGGAAGCCCTGTTTGAAGAAGTGGAGGGGTTGTTAAGGACTGCCTAACACTAGAAATACATGCAGATTTGTGAGATATCTCTCCCAAGTATCATTTTTAACCATCATTGATCTGAACCAATCTATGACAGATAACTCTAGGATCTGTGCATGATTTTCTGTTTTTGGTGGGAGTAGCTTTTAGAAATTCTTTAGATTGAGCTTAATCTGAGGACCTACTCTTGTACTCTCACTGACCCCCACTTGTCTCTGTCCTCAACATCTTAAGTTATTTAGATTAAATTTAATTCCTACACCATGATTCAAACATTTGTGTGCAGAATCTTTGCCCCAAAGTCCCTACATTTCAATATGTACAGTCGAACACCCCAAATCATCTAAACTAAGCTGCAGATGTAGCACTTTCCAGGCTCCCCCCCCCATTAATCTCCTGTGGACAAATTCCTGCTTCTCTGCATCTCTGGTACCACCCAGCAAAAGATCTGAAAAGGCAAGAGGAGGGAGAAAGGAAGGTCCCAGAGCACAGGTTGTCACATGTGCCTCCTTACCTGAGACAGGATGTAGTCTCTACTCCCCTATTTTCAGACTACTTCAGCTGTACTGACTTAGGAATGGAAAGAAGTACAGACCTGGACTGAAAAGAAAGGATCCCCCCATCCCTCCACCTCACCCCGTTCTGGCTAATAGCAGTATAGCTGCCTCTCAGCTACCCTCTACCCAGACTCACCTACAGAGGATTGAAGCATGGGGTCCCCTGGAGTTCTGGTTAGTTCCTGAAGTATCTGGGGTAGTTATAACTCCAGAGCCTCAGGGACTTTACGCTCTGGGAACTTCTCCTTCCCTAATTCCTTGGGCCCAAGCGGTCCTCTTAGGACAGATAAGTAGTCAGGTGTGAGAAGAAAGTGATTTTTGTTCTCTCTAAAAGCAAGGAGCTCTGGTAATCCAGCCCTATGTTGACTATGTATTCTGTAGGCAGTTAGTGTCCTCATTGTAGGGCTCTTGATTGCCGTTAACTTATGACTTTTATGATGGCATTATGATGTTAATGCAAGAGAAACTTGAAACAAATATTCCTGAGACAATGCATATTGTTTTTCAGAGAGATAATCCTACAAAAATTTTTGTTGCACTAAAGAGTTTTAAAATGTGAGGCGCATACGACTGTATACTAGGACACATCACTTTAAAAAGTTTTAATTTCCATTTGAACTTTGTGTGAATTAGTCACATCCCCACATTATGGGAACAAGCGCCATTGGTTTCTTTATTTTTTTATGAATGGTTTTATGAATGGTTTATGAATGAGTATGGTGGACACATGATAGTTTTTTTTTAAAGAGTTTATTTATTTACTTGGACACATGATGTTATATTCGTTTCAAGTGTCCAACATAGTGATTTGCCAAGTTTATATATTATGCTGTGTTCACCAGTGTAGCTACCATCTGTCACCATTCAATGCTATTACAATATCATTGCCCATATTCCCTATGCTGTGCCATCATCATCAGTTTCTACAAAGACCTTATTTTGCTTTATTATTTATTTAAAGATTTTATTCATTTATTTGAGAGGGAGGGAGAGAGAGATCATGAGCAGGGGGTGGGGCAAATGAGGGACAAGCAGACTCCTTGCTGAGCAGGGAGCCTGAGGGACTCTCTCCCAGGATCCTGAGATCATGACTTGAGTTGAAGTCAGGCACTTAACCGATGGTCGCCAGGTGCCCCTTCTTTGGGTTTCTTTTTCTTTTTCTTTTTTCTGCACATGTCAACATTGCTTCTATTTCTCTTCCCTTCAGAAAAGTATAGGCTTCAGTGTTCTTAAAATACGCTGTTCTAATTAATCTCTATTGTTCTTATTAAGCTGCAATGTTCATTTGTAGGAGATAGGTTTGGATATTGAATTTATATAAATGGTATTGGCTTATAAATGTGAGGTTATTCTTTGATTTTACTCAACACTAAATTTTAAGTGTCTGTGCATGTTACTCTGCGTAAGTCACTTCATTTTTAACAGCTGTTCAATTTCGAGTATGTGCATTTTCCCTCTTTATGTGAGTAGTCAACACTTCAGTGATGCATAATTTTTTGTTACCAAAAATAATGTTGCTGTCCATATCCTTGTACATTTCTCTTTATAGACCTAAAATAGCTGTATGTGCAGGAGTTTCTTCTTTTTAAGTTATGGTATAAAAATATTTAATTTCACTAGTAATTATCAAATTTCTCTCCAAAATATTTAGAAAATATCCCTAGAAATCCCTAAAATTTCTTTATTTTTCACATTTCTTACACCATTTGATGCTTTTTTTTTTAAAGCTTGGTAGATATAAAATAGTTATCTCATTACTTTAATTAGAATGTCTCCTTATACCTGAGATTTTTTTGTATAGTCATTTGGGATTTCCATGCTGTAAATTTTATGTTGACATTCCCTGCCTTTGGTTTTGGTATTAATTTTTGTTTTTCTTGTGTATTTACAAAATCTTGCATTTTTAAATATGAGAGCCCCTTTCTGGCTAGATATTGCTATTATCTCCCTTAATCTGTCATTTACTGTGAATTTTAGTGTATGCTGTCCAGTATTCAGTAAAAATTCTTCAATTTGATCAAGTGAAACTCTATTTTTCTATGAAAAAATTTTCTCTGGGGTTCTTATTTAAGAAATATTCCACAAGATCACAAAAGGTGCTTTTTTTTTGTTCTCATTTTAACTTTTTAAAAACTTAGGGCTTTATGTTTCATACTGCTGTATTTATATCTGTTGGTGGCTTAGACTGTCAAAAGTAAGGGGTGGTACTAATTTAGTATGCAGTCCTATGGTCCCAACAACTGTAAAAATGTGAAATAGTGTCTTGTCATTTTTATAAATATCTTCTACTCTGAACCCCCCAGCATCTGAACACTGCTCTGAGCACTCTTATGGTGTATCCCAGAACTCCCCATGTACCATCAAGTGTGGGTTACTGCCAGCAGAGTGGGGTCCATCAGTGCCAGGCTCCAGTGTATGGTCTGAAACTTTTTTGTTTTGTTGGTGGAGGTGCTGTTCGGGATATTAAGTATTTTTGAATAATTCCTCTGTATGCAGTGTTAAGTAACTTTATTTTTCTCCATATAGAGATAAATGACTGATCCCTTTCCCACTGATTTGAGATGTCAATTTTATTATATACAAAGGTTCATGCACATATGGCTGCGTTTCTGTTCCATTGTTGGCTTCTGTTCCATCACTGACTTTACTTACAGCAATCCCACATTATTTTTATTCCTATTGCTTTGTAATATATACTATAATATGGCAGGGTGAGTTTTCATTTGAATTTGATCCAAACATGTGTAGGGTTTTTTTGTATACAGATTTTTATTTAGAAAGGGAAACTCTCTTACATTGTTGGTAGGAATGCAAACTGGTGCAGCCACTCTGGAAAACGATATGAGGTTCCTCAAAAAGTTAAAAACAGAGCTACCCTATGATCCAGCCATTGCACTACTAGGTATTTCCCCAAAGGATACAAAGGTACTGATTTGAAGGGATACATGCACCCCATGTTTATAGCAGCATTATCTACAATAGCCAAATTATGGAAAGAGTCCAAATGTCCATTTCCTGATGAATGGATAAAGAAGATGTGGTATATATATATAACAGAAATTATTCAGCCATCAATAAGAATGAAATCTTGCTATTTGCAATGACATGGAAGGAGCTAGACAGTATTACGCTAAGTGAAATAAGTCTGTTAGAGAAAGACAAATAGCATATCATTTCCCCCATATGTGGAATTTAAGAAGCACAGCAAATGGACATAGGGTGGACAAGAGAGGAAAACCAAAAAACAGGCTCTTAACTAAAGAGAACAAACTGAGAGGAGGTGGTTAGGGGGATGGGTTAAATAGGTGATGGGGATTAAGGAGGGCACTTGGAATGAGCACTGAGTGTTGTTTGTAAGTGTTGAATCACTAAATTGTACACCTGCAACTAATTCACACTGTATGTTAACTAGCTGGAATTTGAGTAAAATCTTGAAAAAGAAAAATAAAAATTTGAAAATCTGAGCAAAACAAACAAACAGCCCCAGATATATTTGTTACAGGGCACTGTCTTCCAAGTTTCTTGGAGTGAAGCAAACCTGTAACAATCCGTGGCCCTACAGGAAAACTTAACCAACATGTGCACATTTAAAAAACCGGGTTTATGGTGTGTGTGCATTTTTGTATTCAAGTTTGTTTCCCTTAACGTTATATTGTGAACATTTCCCATTTCATGAAAATATCTTTGAAATCTCAAAGATACATAAATATTTTTTTATTTTTTTATTATGTTCAGTTAGCCAGCATATCATTAGTTTTTGATGTAGTGTTCAATGATTCATTAGTTGCATATGACACCCAGGGCTCATCACAACACATACCCTCCTCAACTATTTTATTTTTTAAAACAATTAGTTCTTGGATCTCATTTGGGTGTCTCAGTTGGTTAATCGTCCAACTGTTCATTTCAGCTCAGGTCATGATCTTGAGGTTGTGAGATCGAGCCCCGCAGCAGGCTCCATGCTCAGATGGGAGTCTGCTTGAGATTCTCCCTCTCCCTCTCTCTCTGCCCCTCCTAACTGACACCTTCTCTTTCTCTCTAAGTAAGTAAGTAAGTAAATAAATAAATAAACAAATAAAATCTTTACAAAAAGAATTACTTCTGTATTATAAGTGAATGTAGCAACTTCATATTTCCAATATCTGTTTTTAAGTCTCTGAAGACATTTATTAATGCTTTTATTTATCTAATAAATACTTGCATTGTGCTTACATGCTAAGCATTATTAATTTATCCTTAATTGTTATTCTTTCTAGCCCATTAATTCTGATTGTTATGATATGGCTCTTCACTGCCTTTTTTCCATATTATTATTATTTTCTTATTTTATATCCTGTATGCATATGTCCCTGGGACAATAAGTAGCTCCTGTAGAAAATATACATGGGGATAGAGGAAGAGAAGAAGATCAAGTTCTAGGTTGCAAGTTCTCCAGGTGGGTTTTGTGATCATCACCTCAGAGAAAGTTTATTACTTCCTGGGCTTTATTATTTCTTCTTTCCTACACCCTACGCAAACCAGCCCCTCAAGGTAACGTTCCATTATCCGAGCTCCAACATTACTCTTGTCCAGGAATTATTCAGTGAAATTGGTGACATTGCATGGATCCCAGCTGGGACAAAAAGGGCCTTCTCAGTGCTTACAAGTACCTGGCCATGACAAGTGCTCTGCAGTTCTTTTTCCTACTCAGTAGCTTCAGGGTTGGTAAAGATGCTCTCAAGGGAAAGCATGGGAGAAATAAAGGAGCAACTAAAATCTCTCCCTGTCATCTAGTTTTATATATGTGTGTTTGTGTGTGTGTGTGTATCATATCTACTTTATCCATGTATTTTTTATTTCTTATTTTATTTGTTAACTCGTTGATTGTTTAATAGCATGTCAAACCTCTCGGTATTTGTGTATTTTTCCGTGTTTTTACTTGTGATGGTTTTCTAAGTTCATACCATTTTCCTTGGAAATTGATATGATCTCAATCTGCTTAAATTTATTCAGACTTGTTTTGTGGTCTAATGTGTGATCTATCCTGGATAATGATGCATGCACACTTGAGAAGAATGTGTATTCCGTTGTTTTTGGATAGATTATATATCTCTTATGTCCTTCTGATCCAATGTGTCTTTCAAAGACATTGTTTCCTTATTGATTTTCTGCTTGAATGATCTATCCATTGATGTAAGTGGGGTATTAAAGTCGCATTTATACATTTATAATTTATAAATATATAATTTATATTTTTATATTCATAAGTATATATTTATATATAAATATATCATAAATTTATAATTTATATATTTATAAAATATAAAATTTATAAATATATAAATATAAATTATACACTTATAATTTATACACATATAAATATGTATAAATTTATACATATATAAATATACATTTATAATTTATAAATATATAATTTATATTTTTATATTTATAAATATATAAATATATAAAAATAAATATATAAATATATATTTATGAATTTATAATTTAAATATATAATTTATAAATATATAAATATATACATATAAATTATACATTTGTAATTGTATCACAATATCTCCCTTTGTTCATTAATATTTGCTTTATGTATTTAGGTGCTTCATTGTTGAGTATATAGATATTTACAACTGTTATATCTTCTTCTTGGATTGATCCCTTTATCATTATGTAATGCTCTTCTTTGTCTCTTGTTGCAGTCTTTGTTTTAAAGTCCATTTTATCTAAGTATTGCTGCCCTGGCTTTTTCTTGGCTTCCATTTGTATGGTAAATGTTTTTCAGTCCTTTACTTTCAGTCTGCATGTGTCTTTAGGTCCGAAGTGAGTCTCTTGTAGGCAGCATATAGATGGGTCTTGTCTTTTTAATCCATTCTGCCACTTTATGTCTTTTTATTGTAGCATTTAGATCATTCACATTTAAAGTAACTATTGATAGGTTTGTAGTAATTGCCATTTTGTTTTTTTGTTTTGTTTTGTTTTGTTTTTGTCTCCTCGTGCTCTCCTTTGTAATTGATGATTTTCCGTAGTGCTATGTTTGGCTTTCTTTCTCTTTATTTATTTTTTTTCCTATTTCTTAATAAGTTTTGGGTTTGTGGTTACCATAAGGTTCAACTAAAACATCCTAAGTGTATAGCTGTCTGTATTAAATTGATAACCGTGTCAAATAGAATATGTTTCATTGTTAAGTTTTTTTCCTTTGAATATATGAGTACTTTGAATATATATCATAACCCTGTGCTGACCTGCAACATTTCTCTGAGAAATCATCTGATAGTCTTATGGGATTTCTGTTGTATACAACTTTTTGTTTCTTTTTTGCTGCTTTTAAAATTCTCTTTTTCTTTATCCTTTGGTATTTTAATTACTATGTGCTGTGGTGTGAACCTCTTTGGGTTCGTCTTGTTTGGAGCTCTCCGTGCTTCCCGCGCTGGATCTCTATTACCTTCCCGAGCTTAGGGAAGTTTTAGCTACTTCTCCAAATAAGCTTTCTGCCCCCTTTTCTCCCTTCCTATTCTGGGACCCCTATAATGTGATTGTTTGTTTGGCTGATGTTGTTCAAGAGATCCTTTAACCTATCCTCATTTTTTCAAATTTCTTTTTCTTTTCCTCGTCAGCTTGGGTGATTTCTTTCCATTATCCTGTCTTCCAGACTGCTGATCCTTTCTTATACATCCTCTAATCCACTGTTGAATCCCTCAGTGTATTTTTCACATCAGTTACAGTATTCTTCAGCTCTGATTTTTTTTTTTTAAATATGTATTTTCTATTTCTGTGTTGAAGGTCGCACTGAGTTCTCCCGCTCTCCTCTCAAGGCCTGTGTGCAGCTTTATGGCCATCACTTTATACTCTTTATCAGGCACACTGCTTTACTCCCTTCAATCAGTTGTTTTTCTGAGGTTTTACCTTATTCTTTCTTCTGGAGTGTTTTCCTCTGTGTCCCAGTTTTCTTTGACTTCAGTGTTTGTTTCTATGAATTAGGTGAAACAGCTACTTCTCTTAAACTGGAAGGAATAACCCTAGGTAGGGTCATCTTCTGTGTGGCCCATGTGTGCTTGGTTACTGGCTGATAGGAGCTGTGGCTGTTGTGGGCTGGGAATTGAGGAGGACTCCATGCTGGAGCTTCATGGTGGGATGGCCACAGCTGAAGTGGGCGTGGTTTGGGATGGTCCTAAGGCTGTCTGTTCAGAAAGGAATCAGGCAGGACAGGTGAAGCCAAAGTGGGTGCAGGCTGTGGGGTTCCCAGGGCTCTATATGAAGAGGGCACCATGGTAGAACAGCTGCAGCTGAAGTGGGTGCAAGCTGGGGTGGGGTGGGTCCTGGTGTCTATGCAAAGAGGGTACCTTGGCAGAATAGCTGAAGTGGAAGTGGGTATAAACCAGAGCATTGGAAAACTCTATTCAGAGGGGTCCCTGGCAGGGCTGCTGGGTTGCTGGGGTCTGAAGGTGAGCTATGAGTTTTGTCAAGTCCTGGGATGTTCTGTGCAGGGGATGCCCAGGCCAGACCTCTGTAGCTTAAGTGGGCATGAGCTGGGGAGTTTTATGTGCAATGGGTACCCTGGCAGGATAGCTGAAGGTGGAGTGGGTGGAAGCTTGTGTGTCTTGGGGCTTTCCACACTGAAGGCACTCTGGTAGGACAGCTGTATTTAAAGCAGACAGTCCAGGATGTCCTGGGCTACTCAGGAGACAGGGATGCCCTGTTGGAGTGGCTGGATCTGAACCTTGTGTGGGTGGGGGTGTCCCAGGGAACTCTGCACAGGGGGTGTCCTGGTGGGGTGTCTGGAACCAAGGCAGGCACAGGATGAATAATGGCACATATCTATCATCATAATATCATACGCAGTATTTTCATTACGCCCCAAATCCTCGGTGCCCTGCCTACTCCTCTCTCCATCACCCCCCTCCCTCATCCAGGATCCTCTGATCTTTTTATTGTCTTGTAGTGTTGCCTTCTCCAGAATGTTATATGGATGGAATCATATATTATGTAGCCTTTTCATACTGCCTACTTTCACTCAATAAGATGCATTTAAAGTTCCTCCATGTCTTTTCATGGTTTGATAGCTCATTTCTTTTTAGGCCTAAGTAGTATTCCATTGGATATATCTCAGTTTATTTACCCATTCACCTACTGAAGGACACCTTGGATGCTTGTACATTTTGGCAATTATGAATAAAGAATCCTTGTGTAGGTTTTTGTATAGAAATGCGTTTTCAACTTCTTTGTGTAAAAACCAAGGAGTGCCTTTGCTGGATCAAATGGTAAGAGCATGTTTTGTTCTGTAAGAAACCACCAAATCATTTCTAATGTGGCTGTAGCATTTTCCAATCCTACCAGTAGTGAATGAGAGTTCCTGTTGCTCCATCTCCTTCCCAGCATGCACCATTGTCAGTGTTCTTGATTTTGGCCATTCTAATAAGTGTATGATGATATCTCATTGTGGTTTTAACCGGCATTTCCCTGATGACCTATGACATAGAGCAGCTTTTCATATGTTTTGTTGTTTGTTGTTTGTTTGTTTTTTTTCATCTGTGCATCTTTGGTGAGGTGTGTGTTCAGTGTGTTCTTGAGGTGTGTGTTCTGTTCTCCTGGTTTATGACTTAACTTCTCATTCTCTGGACATTGATTTTCTGAGTGCGAATTTAATGTAATTAGATTATATTTTAAAGATTTATTTATTTCCTTATTGGAGAGTGAGGGAGAGGAAAAGAGCACATGAGCAGGGGTAGAGGCAGAGGGAGAGGGAGAAGGATGAAGCAGACTCCCCGAGCCTGGAGTCCAGTAGCAGGGCTCCATCTCAGGACCATGAGATCATGACCCGAGCTAAAATCAAGAGTTGGACCCTTAAGTGACTCAGCCACCCAGGTGCCCTGAAGGTTTTAATTTTAATGAAGTCCAGGTTATAAGTTCTTTCTTTCATAGATTGTGTCTTTGGTGTTGTATCTAAAAAGGCATCACCATACCCAAGGTCATCTAGGTTTTCTCCTATGTTACTTTCTAGGATCTTTATAAATTGGCCTTTTGTTTTTTTAAAGATTTTATTTATTTATTTGACAGAGATAGAGACAGCCAGCGAGAGAGGGAACACAAGCAGGGGGAGTGGGAGAGGAAGAAGCAGGCTCATAGCAGAGGAGCCTGATGTGGGGCTCGATCCCAGAACGCCGGGATCACGCCCTGAGCCAAAGGCAGACGCTTAACGACTGCGCCACCCAGGCGCCCCTATAAATTGGCCTTTTATATTGAGATCCATGTTCCATTTTGAGTTAATTTTTTTCTGAAAGGAGCAAAGACTGTGTCTTGATTTTTCTATCCATTCATTTATTTATTTGCAGATGGCTGGCCAGTTATTCCAGCACTTTTTGTTGATGACCCGCTGGTGCTTTTATATTGAAAGTGAATTTCTTGTTAGCATATAGATGAGACTTGCTTTTTTTTTTTCCTCCTTCCAAATCCCATATGTCAATTTGTGCTTTTTATTTGGATTATTTAGACCAGAGTTTCTCAGCTTGTAATGACAGTTCAGACAATTTTCTTTTGTGTGTGAGTCTGTTCTATATATTGTGGCATATTTAATAGCATTCCTCACTAGTTGTCAGTAGCACCATACACTCTAACTCACCTCTATCCGCACAGTTGTAATGAGAAAAACGACTCTAGACATTGCCAAATGTGTCCCAGGGGCCAAAATTGCCACCCCTTCCTGAGCCAGTGATTTAACCATATGCATTTGCTATGTCGATGTGATTAATACCCACTCATGGCTTCTTTTACTCTATATGTCAGAGCAGTTGCAACAGAGACCATATGACCTTAAAAAGCTTGGCTTTTTAATGAAAACTTCTGCTGTTACAAGCAGTAGTGTTTAAAAAATGCATCTTTCTATTATCACAGTCAAATTTCTAATATTATTCTATTCCATGTATAAAATACAAATTCATACAAACTTGCTTCTATTTCACCCCTTCTTATCAATCTTCCATTTTTACTATGCATTTTATTTCTGTATGTTTTATAAACGTTGGCAGTATGTTTTGCTCCTGTACTTTGTCTCTGTCTCTGCCTTCAATTACCAAGTACACAAATACTAGATTAAGTAACATTATGTCATCACTCATCAGGTCACTTCTTCATTGTTTTCAGCATTATTTCTTTCCGTTTTTTAGTTTAAAGTGTTTCCATGTCTATGCCTTTCATTCTCCTCCCCGCCCCACACAGTGAAATCTGCTATAAAAGCCCATGTGTAGGCCGTACATCTTTTTTAAGAATGAAAGCATTCACTAAAATGATAGAGCATTGCCAGTAACCTTCATATGAGACTTCATATATACAAAATATGTATATGTAAATATATACAAAATAAAGCTTCATGTATCCAAAATGAAACTCAGAACATTAGAGCAAGATTTACAATTACATAGAAAGAAAATGTAAAGAGATGTAAACTGTTACAGAAAATGTAAACAAATATTTCATTCATAACCAGAAAGTTTGGAAAACTCTGAAAAAGGACAGTGTGTCCGAAGTCCTGGAGTTAGATTGCTACTCTTTTCCCGGGTTCTACCAGATGCAGAAAGATTCACAGTTCTGTGAATTGTCTCAGTTTTCCCCCATGTGACACCTAATCTAGGCATGCTGGAGTAATAACGTAATTATTTGATTAATATTTTGGAATGCAGAGGTCTTAGTATTGAGCTATCATTTCTATTAGATTACACTGTGATACATTTCCTCTGGATTGTGCCTGTTTTTAATGAAGGGCCTGCTGTTTTTCAGCCCCAATATCTTCAGTTTATACAATTGTGTTACTTCTTTGGCTCAAACTGAAGTTCCTATTGCAATATTCTGTCTAGGCTTTGAAATCCTATTCTAGCTTTGGGTCCTGACTTTCTGCCAAGTGGTCACCTTCTTAGAACTCTACCTTGGCTTCTCCTTGGCTATGTTCTTCCTACATATTGATATTTCTCCTTGCTTCTTGGAACTCTTTCTCACCCAGGCACAGACCCTTTGCACTTATAAACATGGACCTTGCCTATCTTGCTCTCTACTGCAACCCTAGCACCATAGCAAGGATTTGTCTGTATTAGGAGTAAATGCATATTTTGCAGACAAAATGGTGTTAACTGTGGACCTAAAGGGTCATCACCATTCTCATATGTGCTCTGCTTTGTTTTCTGGGCCCAGTATCCAATGTCAGTTGTGTCTCAGATATCTGTTTCACTTTCTCAGGTCATTGAAGGAAAGGTCCAAATATGGGTAATGTGTGAGTAAACTGAAAAGTCTCCCCAAGAAAATCTGAGTTTTAACAGTTTCTGGATATTTCTGTCTAGTTTGAAGAGACCTACTTCCTACTGTAATATTTTATTGAATAATTACAACACTTTCACTTTAAGCATTTCATATAAAATATATTTATTAAAATAATAGAGCACAAAATAACTAACTTAAAATATTCATATGTACATGTAGTGTTAAAAACAGTTTAATGAATTACAAACTATGATTATTATCATCTACCTTTTGAGCAACCTTTGACACTAACATCCAGTGCTTCCCCTAGCACTAATATTCCTGCCTTATCATGAGTAAAGTCTCTATTTACATTTTTCCTTAGGTTCTATGACTTCCAAGGTTTATACATGGCTCTATTGCAAATCTGTCGCTGTAGGAGTTGAGGGCTGTGTGTTGTAAGAAGCCAAAAAATGAGCGTTCTCTTATTTTACTCTTCTCACATTGGTGCTGGGACATAAGCACTCACGTCATGTAGCATTTTAGGACAAAGACGTTATTATCCATTTTCTTTTTATCCATCTTTCTTTTCTCCATGTGGAAAAACATAAGAAAGAGAAAAATCACAGCCATTTAGAAAGAATTTGGCTTTAGCTCTTTTCCAGGAAGGATAAATTTTTCTCAATTCAATTGCTCTCCTACCCATTTTTCATTTGCCTTTGAAGCCATAGACCTAGTGCGGATCCGACCCGTGTAGCACCTACTAGCCACACGTGGCTACTGGGCACCTGCAGTGTGATTGTCCTGACTGAAATATGTTGTAAATATAAAATACACACTGTATTTCGATGGCCTAGTGCAGAAAAAGAATGTAAAATATGTTATTATTAAATTTTCCTATATTGATTATGTGGTGGAATTATAATGTTTTAGATATATTGGATTCAGTAAGGTACATTATTAGTTTCAATTTAACTTTTTATATTTTAACGGGACTGCTAAAACGTTTAAAATTGTGTGGCTCACATTGAACACCATTGTTCTGGAGGAGATGCTTATTAGTATCAGTTATTTTTGGGACAAGGCCATCGCTAATCTGTTCCCCTTGTTTACGAAATGAACCTGTCAATACTGCTTTTTTGTGTTAATACTGCTTTGATGGGAGCCATAAATGTGTAAAAGTTGCATATCAACAGGTCACTGCAAAGCTTTCAAAAATATATGTTTTAAATATAAAGATCTTACCAGTCTATTTGGAAGAGAAGACTTGTGTCAGATTTTCTCAGTCTTGGGTGGTACACGCTTTAAATCCCCTGATGTAGCCCTTTTGGGGCATTCCCTGTTCGTTTTCTAACAGCTAACTGGGGAGATTTGGGTTTGTTGTACAATGTGACCATGGTAGAGATCAGTCCTAAAGGTTTTTGGTCCCTTGATGAATAGATGTTAATATATGATAGTGTTAAAACTGGTAGACTTTTAATCTTCCCTAAGAGATTATAGCTTAAATTTACCTTAGCATATTATATCTTCCTACTTGTAAGACCTTCCTGTTGGTATTACCTGCATTTAAACCAAGTCATTTTATCTTATGTTGAAATATGTGAGAGAATGAGATATTGGAGAATTCTTTTTGAAGTAACAAAGAAAAAGGACATCTATAGTATGAACCTCATTGGATCTGGACTTTCTGTTTTTATTTTTGGAACTATATTATTCCCAGTTCAAACGCTGATTATGTGCTTTTAGCTATTGCTTCTTAAATACATGAGCATATGTTTATCACTCAAATGTAGCTCACAGTGATATCCAGGAGCAGAGGAATGAAATATCCATTTATTGTTTTTCACTGTGAGATAGAGAAGACAAGGAAATGGACAGAGTTTGCTGAATGAAAGGTTAAGTAGTACAAGGATGAACCAGTGAAGGGTGTAAGACCCAGATTTTGATGAGACTATTAGTATTGGACCGTTGAGAGGTTTTCCTTCCATGGTCAAACAAGGAAACACACTTATAAGTTGTTATTGAAGCACAAAATATTAGATTCACTGTTCTTTGGTATAGTAGATAAGTAATATGAAACACAATGAAAGTACCTCATTTGTTCCCTAGAACCCACCTATTTTGTGGTAGTTGTCCAAGGCTTACAGTTCAGATCTTTATACATCTAGTGGTTTCCTATATTGCCAGGTACCCTACTGCCTGTAGGTACCTTATTCCATTTCTCACTCTCATATTTCTATTCCCCCTAATCAAACTGTGGGCTCCCAATAGCACAAATATTCTATTTTTTGCTTAATAGCCAACGGAATTCCCAGAACACAACGTATGCTTAGAAATGGTCCAATTAATATGAAAATAGTGTTCAGGGATTACATTTTTCAAAATTTAGTTATTATTAGTGAATCATATATTACAACCCCTAAAAAATCTTTAACTCATCAGCAGAGCTATGTGTGCAAACCCTGAACGATGGCAGCCTGGATCCAAAGATAAGTGTCCTAAGCACAAATCCATTGGGGAGGCTCTTGAATCTAATCAAACTCATTGCTAATTGTTGCACAAATGAGAAATGCACGCAAAAATCCTCTCCTCTTCTCATGCCCATTTCCTAATGTCCACCCAATTGCAGACCCAGTTACAGACCAGCAGCAAACTTCCATCGTTCAGGACTGAAATTTCGCTAATATTCTTTGTCTTCAATATATTCCCTTCAGTGGAAATCAGAATAAGAAAGCATTAAATAATTACACCACTTTAACCCAAAGTATCCACACTTGTATATTCACTGATTTTAAGTCATGACATATTAATAGGTATATATTTAGGAACATAAATTTCTCACTTTAGAACCTGCATGAAGGAACCCCAGTATTTTGTCGAAACAGGAAAATATGTATGGGAAAAGGAAAAGAGGTTAAGTATATTGTTAAAGGAGAAATGGAGGGGAAATTATTATGACATTTAAGTTTTATTTAGGAAAAAACAATATCCAATTTATCCATTTTGAGATTGAAAATCATAGATACGAATTTCCACCCACTCACCCATTGTTGATTCAAAACTCATCCTATCTTAGGAATGCAGAGATCCAGTTGTCCTTACTACCACACTTTGTTCAGTAATGTCTGGATTCCTTGCTTGATCTCCAGGGTTCTTCAGCCCACTCCATCGTTATTGATTCCAAACTCATCCTTTACTAGGAATGCAGAGATCCAGTTGTCCTCACTACCACCGCCTATTCAGTATTCTCTGGATTCCTTGCTTGATCTCCTGAGTTCGCACTCCATAGACAATGGGGTTGAGGGCTGCAGGGATGACATGGTGGAGGACATTGAGCAAGACTGGCACATCAGGGGGGACCTTATTCTTCACCACATGAGTGAGCACAATGACAAGAAGAATGGTGCTGAAGAAGAGGATAAGGATGAAGTGGGAGCCACATGTGCTCAGGGCCTTGGCCATGGCACCCTCTGCCTTGAGTCTCAGCACAGCCCGAAGGATGAGGCTGTAGGAGAGGAAGATGAGGATGAGGTCAGATCCTAGCAGTGTCCAGCCTCCAGCAAACTGGTAGAGGCGATTGATGGTGACATCCTCACAGGAGAGCCTGGAGACAGACATATTGGCACAGATGCAGTTCTCAATGACATTTCTCCCACAGTAATGGAGTCGTAAAGATAGAATGGGGATAGGCAATGTAGAAATAACATTCCTGGCCAAAATAAAAATAGCAGCCTTTGCCACAAATTGGTCCGTGATGATGGATGGGTACCTCAGCGGGTGGCAAATGGCCACATAGCGGTCATAGGCCATGACCATGAATGTGCAGGACTCCATGGCAAGGAAGCAGTTCATGATGAACATCTGGAGGAAGCAGGCATAGAAGCCGATGGACTTGAGGTCAAACCAAAAGATGGCCAGGACCTTGGGGATGACAGTGAGGCAGAGCACGATGTCCAACAGGGAGAGGAGGCTGAGCAGGTAGTACATGGGCTCATGGAGAGAGGCCTCCGTCCAGATGGTGATCAGAAGAATACCATTGGCCCCCATGGCCAGGAGGAAGAGGAGGCTGAGGGGCAGGGAGATAGAAAGCTGCCAGCTGGGGGACCTGGCAAAACAATTCAGGAGGAAGTCTGAAACGTCAGTGGAGAAGTTGCCATTTTGGTTTGTTGTCATCTTTTGTCCTATATTTCTACGGTTTTCTTTTAGTGGTCTGTAAAATTAAGGTAAAAATTAGCTACTGACTCAAGACACATGAATTTAGAAGAATTTGCTTCCCTTGGATGAAACGCATTAGTCCCAACAGGTCCTCTGGAGCCATGTGAATTCATGTGTTTATCCCTTGTGCCATCCTGCTCAGAAAGTCCTATCACTAAGCAGTGTAGAGGAGTGAGGTAACATGGTTCATTTATACATTCTTGATTTATTCAAGTTCTTCTTCTTCTTTTTTTTTTTTTAAGGAGAATTGTTATGTCTTTGCAGCAACTAAAGAGAAGGGGAAAATTACTTGGAAAACTGCTTTGTGACCGATGAGCCTCTATATTCATACATATAAGTTTCTTCCCTTTTGTATGTTGTTCTTTAATGATGGCCACTTAGACTAACACATGATAATTTAACTATAACAACATGCAGAAATGAGTAGCAGAGTGTGGCACAAAGTTGGAACTCAGGTACATGTTCCTAGTTCTCCATGCCCCTCCCCCCCCCCCAGTTCTGAGTTTTCACCTATAATTGGCTTTAATCACAGGTTAAAAATATACTCTGGCTTTAACATTAGTTAATTTTCATTTGTCTAAAAAGTCACTTTAAATTGGTGGTTCGGGATCCTTCCAAATAATTGCCAATACATCTTCATACATGTAGGATTCTCAACTTCAGGAAAGGAAAAACCTGTAAGTAGAATGTGCAAATGCACATAGATATGTGGTAGCCATACATGTCATTGACAAGTTGAAAGTAGATTGCAATAGTGTGAGAGTGTTGAAGTCCAACTCTAAAGTCCTTTCATCCCCTTTCTATTCCCCTTTCTCTCTTCAATATAAAGATCCAGGTCCTCTTGTCTAGTGATTATGCTTTGCTTTTATGGAATAGCTCACAAGGCCTGGGAGATGCTGCATGTGCTGGAAGTCATGAAGATAAAAACCCATAGAAAAATAATATCCAGTCTTGGGTTGGTGACCAAAGGACCTTCTCTCGTCTTGGGCACTATGTTCATTAAACTCTTCCTTTCTTTCAATTTTTCTTGTTGGATACATTCACTTGAATGTCTGAGATATCATCTGCTTGGCCCAGACCTTGCCACAGTGGCCCTCAGCATGTACAACCACATGCTCCTAGATTTGAAATACTCCCTCTAATCTCCACTTTCATCATTTACGTTTTGTCTTTTGATCTTGCTCATTGCACCCTCTGATCCTACTCTCTGCAAAATTCTGACATTTAATTTTTACAAGTCAGAGCCCCAAATCTCACGATGTCTAAGAATCTTCTCTTCTTCAGGCATTTCAGAGTATTCCTGGGAAAAACTATGAATTCGTTGCATGGAATAGGGAAAATCTTGAAATGAACTTTGGGGGGTACAGCCAAATAGAAGAATTGACAATTCAGACTTGATTGTTCATCGAGTATCCATACAGGAAGAAGGATGTTCTCTTTGTCTCCCAAAGATGTTTGGGATCATTATTTCTAGCACTAGGATGAAATTTCTGAGGATATCATAGGAGGATTTTTAATCTGTTCTTTCCACTTACTAACTCTTCCTTTCTCCTCATTTATCTGGATGTTCCTACAAGCTTTTCAATCCATAATTTTCAACAATCACTGAACAACCTACTCAGCCTAGAAGTAGAGCATCTGAAATCATATATGTCCTTCCTCCGCTCTCCTCTCACTCTTGGATTGCAATCAGAGGTAACCAATGACAGTACTAGACCTAAGGACTAGAGCTAATGTCTGCTGGTTCCAGGTGGGGACTGGATGTAGAAGCCAGTGAAATTGAAGGGCAGTGACAAAAGCAGAGACCCTGCTGGACAAGCTTTTTCCCAGGCTGCTGGACAGGCCCCCAGCATAGCACTATGGAATCCCTGTTTGAAGAAGAGGAGGGGTTGTTAAGGACCACCTAACTCCATAGGTACAGACAATTGTGAAACATCTCTCCCAAGTATCGTTTTGGCATCATTGGTCTGAACCAACCAGTGACACATACCTCTATGATCTGTGCATAATTTTCTGTTTTTCACAGCAGTAGCTTTTAGAAATTCTTCATTTGGTTGAAATCTGAGGAACTACCCTCTGAGTTTTGGGGACCCTCCAACTGTGGTCTGTCCTACTGTGAAGTTGTGTAGATAAATAGGAATTTTCCTATGCCATGATGCAAGCATTTGTGGGCAGATTCTTTGCCTTAAAGCTCCTAAATGTTCATATTCACAGATGAAGCCCTCAAATTTTCTGACGTGAGTTCCAGATGATGCACTTCCCCAACCCCCTCTGCTCAGTAATCTGCTGAGGACAAATTTCTGCTTCTCTGTATCTCTGACACCTCCCTATAAAAGATCAGAAAATGCAAGAGGAGGGCAAAAGGCAAGGTATCAGAGCACAGGTTGTTACATGTGCCTGACCTGAGACAGGATGCAGTCTCTACTACCCCACGTTCGGACTACTTTAGCCATACTGACTTGGGAATGGAACAGAGCAAGATCTGGCCCTAAGAGGAATGTCTACCCCATGTTCCGGCTAATCTTGGTATAGCTGCCTCTCAGACACCTTCTAACCAGACTCACCTACAGAGGATGTGAGCGGGCGTCTGGCCCCACTGCTATTGGAGTTCTGGTTAGCTCTTGACGTTTTTGGTATAGTTATAACTCCAGAGCCTCAGGGACTATGCCCTCTGGGAACTTCATCCCTCCTCCTTGGGCCTACAATGCCCTTCTGGGACAGACAGGCAGGCAGGCAGGTGTGAGAAGAAAATGATTTTCTTTCTCTCTAAGGTAAGAAGCTCTGTTAATGCAGTCCTACATTGACTGAGTGTTTTGTACGCAGTCAGTCTCCTGGGTGTGGGCATGTTACATCCATCTATCCATGTTGACACTCCTGTGCACATGCACACTCAGTGCCTTGCATGGGTCCGATATGCTCACTCAGAAGTTCTCATAGACTTCCTGCAAATAATTGTTCGATATGCCCTCCCAAACCATGCTCTTGAATGTTACCTCATCATGGCTCTTATCACTGCATTATAATGATAATAATGCAAGAGAACCTTCAAAAAATAATTCTTGTGAAAATGCAATGTGTTTTTAGAGAGAAATTCTCATAGAAAATTTTTTGGAGTGAAAGATGTTTTAAATGGATTGTATACACAACTACGTAATAGGAATCATAATTTGTTCCTTTTAAAAAAATTTCATTTTGAACTTCATGTGAATTATTCTTACCTCTCCAATAACGAGAGCACGCATGATCAGTTTCTTTATTTTTTATTTATTTGTTTTCATTAATTATATTATTATATGTAGTTGATATACACTGTTAATGTTAGTTTCTGGTGTACAACGTAGTGATTTGACAAGTCTATGATTATACTTGTTCACCACAGATGTACCAACTGTCTGTCACCATACAAATCTATTCCAATGCCGTCAACTATGTTCCCTTTGCTGTGCTATCACCATCAGTCTCTTCCAAGGCCGCCTTTTACGCTCTTTTAACCTGTCTTTCTTCTGTATATCTCAACATCGCTACTATTTCTTCTTTCTTCAGGGAAGTGAAAACCCTGGTGTTCTTAAAATATATCTTTCTAATAAATCTTAAGTATACTCATTTCTTGGGGGGAGCTTAGGACTTGGAGATGAATTTATAATAGGAAACCATTAAGTGTGCTTATTAATTATGTGTTTGTTTATGGTAGAAAAGGTTCGAAATTGAAGTTGTACAAATGTCACTGGTTTACAAATCTGATGTTATTCTTTGTTTACACTTAATACTAATTTTTAATCATCCATCCATGTTGCTCCATGCAAGTCGATGTCATTCTCTTTTGAGTGTTGTTCAGTTCCCATAATGTGCATTTTTCCTCTTTATGTAAGCAATCTTAGCACCAGTGACCCATAATTAATTGTTACCAAAAATACTGTTGCTGTCAATATCCTTGTACACTTCTCCTTGTAGACTTATACTAGGTATACGTGGAGGATTTTTTATTCAATCAAAGCATAAAGATATGTAATTTCACTAGAAATTACCAAACCTCTCTCCAAAATCTTTATAAAATCTCACTAGAAATTCCTATAGTTTCTTTTTTTCACATTCCTTATACCATTTGATGTTATCTCTTTAAAAAATACTGTAAGGAGGTAAAATAGTATGTATTATTATTATATTTTAAATATATTTTTAATTTATTTGAGAGAGAGAGGACATTAGCAGGGGGAAAGGGTAGAGAGAGAGAGGGAGAACCAGACTTCCTTCTGAGCGGGGAGCCCAATGTGGACTGGATCCCAGGACCCTGGGGTCATGACCTGAGCCGAAGGCAGATGCTTAACCAACTGAACCACCCTGTTGCCCATATGTTATTATTTTAAACTTAATTTTCTCACAGTAAGTGAGCAGTGTTCATATACTGTTTTGCCATTTGTGATTTTTATGCTGTGAATTACATGTTGACATCCTTTACCTGCTTTTTCTATTAATTTTTGGTTTTCTTGCATATTCGCAAAATCTCCGTGCATATTTTAAATATTAGAGTCCTTTGTTGGTTAGATTTTGCTAGTATCTCCTCTCCTCTGTTATAAAATTCTCAATTGTAGTGTCTGGTGTCCATTATTCAATGGACATCTTTTAATTTGATAAGTCGAACTGTTTTTCTACGAATAGCTTTTTTCTGTGGATCTTATTTAGGGAACATTCCAAAAGACTGCAAAGGTGCTTTTGTTTATTTGTTTTTGTTGTTTTAATTTTTTGTAAAACTTAGTGCATTATCTTTCATGCTGATGTATTTAGATCTGTTTGTGGTTGATATTTTCAAGAGTAGGGAGTGATATTAAGTGAGTACGTATTGCTTTGTTCACAGCTTGAAAATACAAAATAGTGTGTTGCTATTTTTATAAATACCCTCTATTTTGCGTCCCCTAACTCCTCAGCACTATCTTGGGCACAGTCGTGGTGTCTCCTAGACCTCCCCATGATCCATGCAGTGTGGGTACTGCCAGCAGCATGGGGCCCATCAGTGCCAGGTTCCAGGGCATGGTCTGAATTTTTGTGTTGGTGGTGGAGGTTACTAAATATTTTTATAGTGTTGAATAACTTTTTTTCTGCATATGTAGATATGTTATTGATCTTTTTTCCCACTAATTTGAGATGTCAGCTTTATTATATACCAAGTATCATGCATACATGGAAGCACGTCTGTTCCATCATTGGTGTATTTGGCTTTTCTTAAAGCAATCCCACATTATTGTATTACTATTACTTTGTAATTTGTAACCATTACGTGACAGGATGAGTTTTCATTTGAATTCTATCCAAACATTAATTTTTTTTATTTTTATGTTCAATTAGCCAACACATTGTATGTCATTAGTTTTTGATGTAGTGTTCCAGGATTAATTAGTTGCATATAACACCCAGTGCTCATCACAGCACTTGCCCTCTTAATACCTATCACCCGGTTACAGTTCGAAACATTTAATTTTTTTTTAATATTTGGATTTTTATTTTCTACATATATTTTATTTTTTTTAATAACAGTTTTTTATTATATTATGTTAGTCACCATATAGCACATCCCCTGTTCTTGATGTAAATTTCCATGATTCATTACTTGCGTATAACACCCAGTGCACCATGCAATACGTGCCCTCCTTACTACCCATCACCGGCCTATCCCATTCCCCCACCATATATTTTATAATCAGCATCACTTATGCCATATTCTGTTGGTTAGAGGTGAGTCTCTGTTATCAGCCCAGATTCAGCCGGAGAGACACTGGACTTGGCTTCTTTATAAGAGGAGTTTAAAAGATGTGTGGCCATCATAAGATCTCCAGGAATATTGTTAATTTTTGGCTTCATGATGTTTGGCTTTTATATTAAAATTACTACTGGGATTTACTTTTGTTTTTACTCCAACTTTATATTTTCAACGTCAACTCCTCAAAATACCCAGAGCAAATATCAGAATCTCAGAGTTTGTGTAGGAATCCACCGAAGTCTATAGAATAGACTGTTTTCCTCTGATACTATTATATCTAGGAGCCTTTATTTTCAAGAAATAGTGTGTCTCTCTTGAACTCATTTCAATCCAAAGTCTTAAAATTTTTTAAATTTATGAGTAGTCTTCATTTCACTTTCTTCAAGTATATTCCCATTTTATTTATTTATTTATTTATTTATTTATTTATTTATTTCCCTATGTGACTCTTATTGGACTAACTTTAGATTGTGGCATACTTACGCATGATCTCTTATCCATTTCTTCCTCCTTCTTTCTGTATCTTCTGAAAATTATCTAATAGGACTACGAATCTCCGTGGCCTGATCCAGCTCATTCATATGCTACTTAGCTGCATTTATTCAGCTATTCAGCTCATCCACTGACTGCTTTATAGCAACTGTTTTATTTTAGAACAACTAGTTCCTTTTTGTAACTGAACGTCCAACTTGATATTTGCAATACCCTTTTTGAAGTCTCTGAAGACATTAATGCTTTTGTTTATCTAATGAATACTTACTTTGTGCTTACATGCTAAGCATTATTAATTTACCCTTAGTTGTTATTTTTTCTAGCCCATTAATTCTGATTGTTGTGATATGGTTGTTCAGTTCACTGCCCTTTTTTCCATAGTGTTAGTATTTTCTTATATCCTGTATGCATATGTGCCTAGGACAAGAAGTAGCTGGTATATAAAATATTTGTGGGGGTAGAAAAGGAGAAAGGGTAAGTTCTAGGCTTCAAATCCTCCAGGTAGGTTTTGTGATCATCACCTCAGAGAAAGTTTATTACTATCTGGGCTTTATTATTTCTTGTTTCCTACACCCTACACTCACCAGCCCCTCAAGGCAACCTGCCATTATCCGAGCTCCAGCATTACTCTTGTCCAGGAATTACTCAGTGAAATTAGTGAGATTGCATGGATCCCAGCTGGGACAAAAAGGGCCTTCTCGGTGCTTACAAGTACCTGGCCATGACGAGTGCTCTGCAGTTCTTTTTCCTACTCAGTAGCTTCAGGGTTGGTAAAGATGCTGTCAAGGGAAAGCACGGGAGAAATACAGGAGCAACTAAAGTCTCTCCTCCTCACCCAGTTTTCTATATTGCTTATCCTCTGCTGGTCTAAGTGGTAGGGAGCAAACCAGTTCTGACTTCAAAGGTTCATGTGGGTTTGTGCTATATTCTGAGATCCAGAAAGGTCTCGGACATTGTTAGCACACTCAGCGTTTGGGGGAGGGGCAGGCTGCATTTTGTCAGATTCTTATTCTATGTATACTGAGGTGATCACATGGGCTTTTGATTGTTTGTTTGTTAGTGTGATGAATGAGACTAATTGTTCTTTGGATGTTAAACCAACCTTGCATTAAACTAAACTGGATCTTACCCACTTTGATGTAGCAAACTTTCTGTGTATTGTTCAATTTAATTTGCTGACATTTTGTTTAATTTCTTGGATCTGTCTTTGAAGGGTATCTCTTCATCGAGTTTTCATATAATGTGTTTGTCTGGTGTTGGTATAGGAGAAAGTTGGCCTCATTATATGAGTGGGGAAGTATTTCCTCCCGTTTACTTCTGTGGAAAAATCTGTGTGGAGTAGTATTTCTTTCTTTCTTCCTTAGATACTTCTTTGAATTTACTAGTGAAGTTGGTAGGCCTAGAGTTTTGTTGTTGTTGTTCTTGTTATATTTATTTTTTTGGGTTTTTTTGAAAAGGTTTTTAAGTACTAAGGAATTAATTTTTTTAATTTTTTAAATTAACATAAAATGTATTATTTGTTTCAGGAGTAGAGGTCTGTGATTCATCAGTCTTACACAGCACTCAGTGCTCACCACAGCACATACCCTCCCCAATGTCCATCATCCAACCACCCATACCCCTACCTCCCTCTCTTGTTTCCTCTTGTTTCATTTTTTTCCTCTCTTCCCTATGATCCTCTGCCTTGTTTCTAAAATTCTGCATATCAGTGAGATCATATGATAATTGTCTTTCTCTGATTGACTTATTTCGTGTAGCATAATACCCTCTAGTTGCATCCACGTCATTGCAAATGATAAGATTTCACTTTTTTGATGGCTGTGTAATATTCCATTGTGTGTGTGTGTGTGTGTGTGTGTGTGTGTGTGTGTGTGTATATATATATATATATATATATATACCACATCTTTTTTATCCATTCATCTCTCAATGGATTCTTTAATAGATGTAGGTCTATTCAGGTGGTTATTTCTTCTCTAGTGAGCTTTGGTAGTTGCATTTCAAAGAATGTGTTTATTTCATCTCAATTGAAAAATTCATTGAAATAAAGTTATGCATAAGAAATCCATGGCTATCTTTTTAAAAATTATTTAAATTCAATTAGCCAAGGTAGAGTACATTCTTGGTTTTTGATATAATGTTCAATGATTCATCAGTTCAGTATAACACCCAGTGCTCATCACATCACATGCCCTCCTTAATGCCCCTGGCTAACTTTTTAATATGTATAGGATCTCTTGTGGTTTCTCCTAGCTCATTCCTGTTGCTGATAATTTGTATTTTCTCTCCCTCTTCCCCTCCCTCTCTGTCTTTCCTTAATCTGTCTGGGTAAATCTGAGCATCTTATAAATTTTATCACTTTTCTCAATTTAAAATATTTTAAAGGATCTTTTCTGTTGTAATCTGTTTTCTGATTCATGATTTCTGTTCTGATATTGATTGCTTCCCCTTATTTGGAGTTTAAATTAGTTTTGTTTTTTAGTTCTTTTAATGGTAGAACTTGATCATTGATTTGAAAATTTGTATTTCTAATAAAGGCTTTAATGCTATATATTTCTAAGTACGGTAGATTTTGAATGACATGGTTTTGAACTGGGTGGGTCCATTTATACAGAGATGTAAAAATAAATACAGTAGAGTTGTAGTTTGATTCTTATTTCCCTGATAATCAGAGATGTTGATCATCTTTTACATGTTAGCTGGCCAACTGTATGACTTCTTTAGAAAAATGTCTATTCATGTGTTCTGCCCACTTTTTAATCAAATTATTCTTTTTGGAGCTGTTGAGTATTTTAAGTTCTTTATATGTTTTAGATACTAACCCTTCATCTGATATCTCTTTTGCAAATATTTGCTCCCATTCCTAAGTTGTCTTTGAGTTTTGTTGATTGTTTTCTTCACTGTGTAGAAGCTTTTCATTTTGATGAAGTCTCAATAGTTTATTTTTGTTTTGTTTCCCTTGACTCAGGAAAGATCTCAAGAAAGAGTTGGCACAGCTGATATCAAAGAGGTTACTGCCTATGTTCTCGTCTAGTATTTTTATGGTTTTAGGTCTCACATTTATTTATATTTATATTTTTTAATTTTTAATTTTCATTATTTTTAGGAAAGATTTTATTTATTTGAAGGAGAGAGAGAGAGCACAAGCAAGGGGAGGGGAAGACAGAGAGGGAGAAGCAGACAGGGCATGGAGTAGGGTGCCTGAGGCAAGCTTGATCCCAGGACCCCAGGATCATGACCTGAGCCAAATGCAGCCACTTAACCGACTGAGCCACCCAGGGGCCCCTCAGTCTCACATTTAGGTCTTTCATCCATTTTAAACTTATTCTTGTGTGTGCTGTAAGAAAGTGGTCCAGTTTCATTCTTCTGAATGTTGCTGTCCAGTTTTCCCAACATCATTTGTTGAAGAGACTGTCGTTTTCCCATTGGATTTTCTTTCTTCCTTTGTTGATTAATGACCATATACTTGTAGGTTCATTTCTGAGTTTTCTATTCTGTTCTAGTTCTCTATGTATCCATTTTTTGTGCCAGTACCATACTGTTTTGATCACTAAACCTTTGTACTGTTAACTTGAAATCCAGATTTGTGGGGACTCCAGGTTCGCTTTTCTGTTTCAAGGTTGTTTTGGCTATTCAGGGACTTTTGTTGTTCCATATAAAATTTAGGTTTGTTTGTTCTAGCTCTGTAAAAAATGCTGTTGGTATTTTGATAGAGATTGCATTAAATCTATATATTGCTGTGGAGAGAATGGACATTTTTACAATATTTCTTCTTCCAATCCATGAGCATGGGGTTTGTTACCATTTCTTTGTGTCATCTTGAATTTCTTTCCTCAGTGTTTTATAGTTTTTAGAGTACAGGTCTTTCACCTCTTTGGCTCAGTTTATTGCTAGATATTTTATTGTTTTTGGTGCAATTATAAATGGGATTTTTTTTCTTAATTTCACGTTCTGTTGCTTCATTATTAGTGCATAGGAATGTAACAGGTTTCTGTACATTGATTTTGTATCCTGCCACTTAACTGAATTCACTTATCAGTTCTTGTAGTTTTCTTGGTGGAATATTTCTTGTTATCTGTACATAGTATCATGTCATCTGTAAATAACAAAAATTTACTTCTTTCTTACCAATTTGGGTGCCTTTTATTTCTTTTCTTGTTTCATTGCTGCGGCTAGAATTTCCTCTGCTATGTTGAAAGAAGTCTCAAGGATGGACACCCTAGTCTTGTTCTAGACCTCAGGGGTAAGTCTCTGTTTGTCCCCATTAGGTATGATAATCACTGTGGGTATTCCAGATAAGGCCTTTGTTATTTTGAGTTGCGTTTCCTCCAAACCTACTCTGTGAGGGTTTTTATCATGAATGGATAAAACACTGCATCAAATGCTTTTTCTGCATTACTGAAATGATCAAGTGGTTTTTATCCTTTTTTTAAATTGATGTGGTGTATCGTATTGATTGATTTGTGATTACGTAACTACCTTTGCATCCTGGGAATAAGTCACACTTGATTGTGTTGAGTGATTTTTAAAATGTATTGTTGGATTTGGTTTGCTAGTATTTTGCTGAGGATTCTTATGTCTATGTGCACCAGCGTTATTGGCCTATAGTTCTCTTTTTCTGTAGTGTCTTTATGGGGTTTTGGTATCAGGAGAATGCCTGCTTTGTTAAGTGCACTTTTGAGCTTTCCTTCCTCTTCTAGTTTTTGGAAGAGTTTGAGAAGAATACATATTAACTCTTCTTAAATTTTTTAGTAGAATTCACCCGTGAATTCATCTGGTCCCAGACTTTAATTTTTTGGTTGTTTTTTGACTACCAATTCAAGTTCATTCGTAGTAATCTGTTCAGATTTTGTACTTCTTGATTTTGTTTGGACGATTGGATCTTTGTAGTAGTTCTGCATTTTTCTACATTGTCCAATATGTTGACATGTAATTCTTTGTACAATATCTTGTAATACTTTGTATTTCTGTGTTGTCAATTATCACTTTCATTCATTTCTGATTTACTTATTTGGGTACTTTCTCTTTTTTTCCTGATGAATGTGGCTGAAAGTTTATCAACTTTGGTTATCTTTTCAAGAACGGAGCTCTTGATTTCAGTGACCTTTGATTTTTAAATTCTCTATGTCATTTATTTCTGTTCTGATCTTTATTATTTTCTTTTTTGTACTGATCTTCTGCTCTCTTTGTTCTTTTTCCAGTTCCTTTAGGAGTAAAATTTTATTGTTTGAGCTCTGTTTCTTGAGGTAGGCATGTATTGCTCTGTATTTCCCTATTAAAACTGCTTTCATTGTGTCGCAAAGATTTTTGGCCATTGTAGTTTCATTTTCATTTGACTCCAGGTATTTTTTGATTTCTTACTTGTTAGTTAACTCATTGATTGTTTAGTTGCATAGTAAACCTCTAGTTGTTTGTGTATTTTCCCAGGTTTTTTCTTGTAATGTATTTCTAAGTTCATACCATTTTTGTTGGCGATTATATGATTTCAGTCCTCTTAAATGTATTGACACTTGTTTTGTGGGTTAAAGCATGTTGCTATCCATTGATTTAAGTGGGGTATTAAAGTCGCATACTATAATTGTATCACAATCAATATCTCCCTTTGTTCATTAATATTTGCTTTATGTATTTAGGTGCTTCGTTGTTGAGTATATAGGTATTTACAACTGTTATATCTTCTTCTTGAATTGATCCCTTTATCATTATGTAATCTCTTCTTTGTCTCTTGTTAAGAGTCTTTGTTTTAAAGTCTATTTTATCTGATATGAGTATTGCAACCCTGGCTTTTTCTTGGCTTCCATTTATATGGTAAGTGTTTTTCATTCCTTGACTTTCAGTCTACATGTGTCTTTAGGTCTGAAGTGTGTCTCTTGTAGGCAGCATATAGATGTATGTCTTGTCTTTTAATCCATTCTGCCACCTTATTTCTTTCGATTGTAGTATTTAGACCATTCACTCTAAAAATAAATATTGAAAGGTTTGTACTAAGTGCCATTTTGTTAATTTTTTGTTGTTGCTTATATGGTTCTTCTCTGGTTGGTATTTTTTGTTTGTTTGTTTGTTTTGGTTTGTTTTTGTCTCTGTCTCATGCTCTCTTCCTTTCTAATTGATGATTTTTTTGTAGTGTTATGTTAGGCTCTTTCTTTCTTTCTTTCTTTCTTTCTTTCTTTCTTTCTTTCTTTCTTTTTTTAATTTCTTAATAGCTATTGGGTTTGTGGTTACCATAAGGTTCAAATAAAACGTTCTAAGTATATAGCAGTCTGTATGATGTTGATAACCTTGTCAGATAGAATATGGTTCACTGCACGGTTTTTTTCCTTTGAATATATGAGTACTTTGACTATATCATAACCCTGTGCTGGTCTGCAATGTTTCTGCTGAGAAATCAGCTGATAATCACGGGATTTCTGTTGCACATGACATTTTGTTTCTCTTTTGCTGCTTTTAATATTCTCTCTTCATCTTTAACCGTTGATATTTTAATTATGTGTTGTGGTGTGAACCTCCTTGGGTACATCTTGTTTGGAGCTCTCTGTGCTTCCTTGCACCTGGATCTCTATTACCTTCCCTAGTTTAGGAGTAAATTTCAGGGATTATTTCTCTAAATAAGCTATCTGCCCCTTTTTCTCTCTTCTTATTCTGGGACCCCTATAATGTGAATGTTTATTTGCCTGATGTTGTGCAAGAGATCCCTTAACCTAGCCTCGTTTTTTAAATTTTCTTTTTCTATTCCTCTTCAGCTTGGGTGTTTTCCATTACCCTGTCTTCAAGATTGCCGATCCTTTCTTATACATCCTCTAATCTGCTGTTGATTCCCTCATGTATTTTTCACCTCAGCTATTGTATTCTTCAACTCGGGTTTTTTTTTAAAAATATTTTTAATTTCTGTGTTGAAGGTTGCACTGAGTTCTTCCGCTCTTCTCTCTAGGCCTGTGTGCAACTTTATGGTGATTACTTTATACTCCTTATCAGGCACACTGCTTTACTCTCTTTCAATCAGTTATTTTTCTGAAGTTTTATCTTGTTCTTTCTTCTGTAGCTTTTTCCTCTGTGTCCCAATTTTCTTTGACTTTGGTGTTTGTTTCTATGAATTAGGTGGAACAGAGACTTCTCTTAAACTTGAAGGAATAGTCCTGGGCACAGTCATCTTTTGTGTAGCCCATGTGTGCTTGGTTACTTTCAGTGGCTGGCTGGAACTGTGGCTGGTAGTGAAGACTGGGAATTGAGGAGGGCACCATGCTGGAGCTATACTGTGGAATGGCCACGGCTGATATGGGCATGGTTTGGGATGGTGCTAAGGCATTCTGTTGAGAGGGTTATCAGGCAGGACAGGTGAAGCCGAAGTGGATACAGGCTGCAGATCTCCCAAGGCTTTCTCTCAGGACCCTGAGATCATAACCTGAACTGAAATCAAGAGTTGGATGCTTAACTGACTGAGCCACCAGGCATCCAGGAGGTTTTCATCTCAGTACTTTCTTGTGTGGATTTTGTCTTTGTTGTTGTATTAAAAAGGCACCATCATACCCAAGGACATCTAGGTTTTCTCCTATGTTACTTTCTAGGACATTTATAATTTGGCCTTTTACATTGAGATCCATGATCCATTTTGAGTTAATTTTTTTTTTTTTTGTGAAAGGCACAAGGACTGTGTCTTCATTTATCTGTCTATTCATTTAATCTTTTACTGATGGCTGTTCAGTTATTCCAGCACTCTTTGTTGATGACCTGACTGTGTTTGTATATTGAGAGTGAATTTCTTGTTAACAGCACATAGATGAGAGTTGTTTTTTTTTCTCTTTCCAAATCCCATATGTCTATTGGTGCTTTTTATTTGGATTATTTAGACCAGAGTATCTCAGCTTGTAATGACAGTTTGTTCAGACAATTTTCTTTTGTGTGTGATTCTGTTCTGTGTATTGTGGGATATTTAACTGCATTCCTGGCCCCCCAGTCACTAGTTGTCAGTAGCACCATACACCCTAACTCACCTCTATCCCCACAGTTGTAATGAGCAAAAATGTCTCTAGACATTGCCAAATGTGTCCTGGGGGACAAAATTACCACCCCTTCCTGAGCCACTGATTCAACCATATACATTTACTATGTCGATTTAATTAATACCCACTCATGGCTTCTTTTACTCTATATGTCAGAGCAGTTGCAACAAAGACCATATGACGTTAAAAAGCTTGGCTTTAATGAAAATTTCTGCTGTTACAAGCAGTAGTGTTTAAAAAATGCATCTTTCTATTATCAAGGTCAATCTTCTTTTATTATTTATTCCATGTGTAAAATACAAATTCAGAGAAACATTGCTTCTATTTCACTGCTTCTTAATAATCTTCCATTTTGCCATGCATTTTATTTCTGTATATTTTATAAACATTGGCAGTATGTTTTGCTCCTGTACTTTGTCTCTGTCTCTGCCTTCAATTACCAAGTACACAAATACTAGATTAGGTAACATTATCTCATCAGTCATCAGGTCACTTCTTCATTGTTTTCAGCATTCTTTCTTTCTGTTTTTTAGTCTAAAGAGTTTCCATGTCTATGCCTTTCATTCTCCTCCCCACCTCACACAGTGAAATCTGCTATAAAAGCTCATGTATAGGCCGTACATCTTTTTTAAGAATGAAAGCATTCACTAGAATGACAGGGTATTGCCAGTAACCTTCATATGAGACTTCATAATACAAAATATGTATATGTAAATATATATAAAATAAAGGTTAATATATACAAAATGAAACTCAGAACATTTGAGCAAGATTATGATTACATAGAAAGAAAATGTAAAGAGATGTAAACTGTTACAGAAAATGTAAACAAATATTTCATTCATAACCAGAAAGTGTGAAAACTCTGACAAAGGACAGTGTGTCCCGAGTCCTGAGTTAGATTGCTACTCTTTTCTTTGGTTCTACCAGATGCAGAAAGATTCACAGTTCTGTGAATTGTCTCAGTTTTCCCCATGTGACACCTAATCTAGGCATGGGGAGTAATAAAGTAATTATTTGATTAATATTTTGGAATGCGAGGGCTTAGTATTGAGCTATCATTTCTATTAGATTACACTGTGATACATTTCCTCTGGATTGTGCGTGTTTTTAATGAAGGGCCTGCTGTTTTTCAGCCCCAACATCTTCGGTTTATACAATCGTGTTACTTCTTTGGCTCAAAGTGAAGTTCCTATTGCAATATTCTGTCTAGGCTTTGAAATCCTATTCTAGCTTTGGGTCCTGACTTTCTGCCAAGTGGACACTTTCTTAGAACTCTACCTTGGCTTCTCCTTGGCTATGTTCTTCCTACATATTGAGATTTCCCCTTGCTTCTTGGACCTCTGTCTCACCCAGGCACAGACCCTTTGCACTTATACACATGGACCTTGCCTATCTTGCTCTCTACTGCAACCCTAGCACCATAGCAAGGATTTGTCTGTATTAGATGTAAATGCGTCTTTTGCAGATAATATGATGTTAATTGTGGGCCTAAAGGGTCATGACCATTCTCATATGTGCTCTGCTTTGTTCTCATGGCCCAGTATCCAGTGTCAGTTGTGTCTCAGATATCTGTCTCACTTTCTCAGGTCATTGAAGGAAGGGTCCAAATATGGGTAATGTGTGAATAGACTGAAAAGTCTCCCCGAGAAAATCTGAGCTTTAACATTTTCTGGATATGGCTATTTAGTTTGAAGAGAGTGATTTCCTACTCTTATGTTTTACTAATTATAACACTTTCACTATTAAACATTCCATATAATATATAATTTATTAATATAATAGAGCACAAAATGTAACTTAAAATCTTCATATGTACATGTAGTGTTAATAAAAGTTTAAAGATTTACAAAGTATGATTATTATCATCTTCATGTTGAGAAACTTTTGACACTAACAGCTAGTGCTTCCCCTAGCACTAATATTCCTGCCTTATCATGAGTAAATTTTCTATTTACATCTTTCCTTAGGTTCTGTGACTGCCAAGGTTTATACATGGCTCTATTTCAAATCTGCTCCTGCAAGATTTGGGGGTTATGAGCTGTAAGAAGCCAAACAATGAGCATTCTCTTATTGTACTCTTCACACATTGGTGTCTAGGACATAAGCACTCATAATGTAGCATTTTAGGAGAAAGACATTATGATTCATACTCTAAAACACTGCCTTCCTTTTCTGCATGTGGAAAACATAGAAAAGAGAAAAATTACAGCCACAGTGAAAGAATTTGGCTTCAGCTCTTTTCCAAGAAGAATACCTTTTTGTGGTTGTTGTGCAATTCTCACAATTCAGACCTTTAACTCTCTATACAGTGCTTTCTTATATTGCCAGGGACCTTACTGCCTGTAGGTACCTTGTTCCTTCCTTATTCTCATTTGAACTCGTAACAGCAACTATATTGTACTTTTGTTTCTAAATAGCTAAAAGAATTCCCAGGAGAAAGTGTGCTAAGAGACAGTCTAATCAATATGAAAGCAATGTTTAGATATTACGTTTCAGTGTTTTCAATTATTATTACTGGATCATAGAATATAATCCTTTAACAATCTTAAGCTCATTAGCAGAGCTGTATGTGCATACCATAAAGTGTGACAGCCTGCATCCAAAGATAAATGACCAAACCTCAAACCCATTGGGAAGGAGAATTTAGGAGTCTCTTGAATGTAATCAAACCCATTGCTAAGTTTTGCACAAATGAGAAATACATGCAAAACCCCATTTCTCTTGTTGTGCACATTTCCTAATGACCACCCAATTGCAGACCCAGTTATAAACCAGTAACAACCTTCCATCATTCAGGACTGAAAATTTTCCCTTATTTATCTCCAATATGTTCCCTTTGGGGGAAATAAGAATAAGAATGTGGTACATATGATACAGCTCTACCCCAAAATATCCAATTTTATATTCACTAATGTAAAGACATGACATATAAGCAACTATATATTTAGGAACATAAACTTCTCACTTTAGAACCTGCTTGATGGAATGCCAGTATTTTGTCCAATTGGATATATTAATATGGGAAAAGCAAAAGAGGTTAAGGATATTGTTAAAGGAGAAGTGAGAGAAAGAGACACCTAAAATGACACATTTTATTAAAGAAGAACAATATCCAATTTACTTAGTTTGAGATTGTAACTCATAGAAATGAATTTCAGACGATTCGCCCATTTTTGACACAAAAATCATCCTATATTAGGACTGCAGATACCCACTTGTCCTCAGTACCACGCTCTGTCCAGCAATCTCCCGATTCCTTGCTTGATCTCCTGAGTTCGCACTCCATAGACAATGGGGTTGAGGGCTGCAGGGATGACATGGTGGAGGACATTGAGCAAGACTGGCACATCAGGGGAGACCTTCTTCTTCACCACATGAGTGAGCACAAAAACCAGAAGGATGGTGCTGAAGAAGAGGATTAGGATGAAGTGAGAACCGCATGTGCTCAGGGCCTTGGCCATGGCACCCTCTGCCCTGAGTCTCAGCACAGCTTGAAGGATGAGGCTGTAGGAGAGGAAGATGAGGATGAGGTCAGATCCCAGCAGGGTCCAGCCAACAGCAAACTGGTAGAGGCCATTGATGGTGACATCATCACAGGAGAGCCTGGAGACAGACATATTGGCGCAGATGCAGTTCTCAATGACATTTCTTCCACAGTAATGGAGTCGTGAGGATAGAATGGGGATAGGCACTGTAGAAATAATATTCCTGGCCAAAATAAAAATAGCGGCCTTGGCCACAAATTGGTCCGTGATGATGGATGGGTACCTCAATGGGTGGCAAATGGCCACATAGCGGTCATAGGCCATGACCATGAATGTGCAGGACTCCATGGCATGGAAGCAGTTCATGATGTACATCTGGAGGAAGCAGGCATAGAAGCCGATGGACTTGAGGTCAAACCAAAAGATGGCCAGGACCTTGGGGATAACAGTGAGGCAGAGCACGATGTCCAACAGGGAGAGGATGCTGAGCAGGTAGTACATGGGCTCATGGAGAGAGGCCTCCAGCCTGATGGTGATCAGAAGAATACCATTGGCCCCCATGGCCAGGAGGAAGAGGAGGCTGAGGGGCAGGGAGATAGAAAGCTGCCAGCTGGGGGACCTGGCAAAACAATTCAGGAGGAAGTCTGAAACGTCAGTGGAGATGTTGCCATTTTGGTTTGTTGTCATCTTTTGTCCTATATTTCTACGGTTTTCTTTTAGTGGTCTGTAAAATTAGGGTAAAAATTAGCTACTGACTCAAGACACATGAATTTAGAAGAATTTGCTTCCCTTGGGTGAAACCCATTAGTCCTAGCAGGTCCTCTAGAGCCATGTGAATTCATGTGTTTATCCCTTGTGCCATCCTGCTCAGAAAGTCCTATCACTAAGCAGTATAGAGGAGTGAGATGATATGGTTCATTGATACGTTTTTTTATTCGTTTAAGTTCTATTTTTAGAGAATTGTTATGTCTTTGCAACAACTAAAGAGAAGGGGAAAATTACATGGAAAACTGCTTTGTGACGGGTAAGTCTCTGAATTTGTATGTATAAGTTTCTTCCTTTTTGTATGTTGTTCTTTAATGACTGACTAGACTAACACATGATAATTTAACTATAACAACATGCAGAAATGAGTAGCAGAGTGTGGCACAAAGTAAGAACTCAGGTACTTGTTCTTAGTTCTCCACACTCCCCTGTTCTGAGTTTTCAGCTATAGTTGGCTTTAATCACAGGTTAAATTATTATACCCTGGCTTTAACGTTAGTTCATTTTCATTTTCTAAAATGTCACTTTAATTTGGTGGGTAGGGATCCTGCCAAATGATTGCCAATACATCTTCATACATGTAGGATTCTTAACTTCAGGAAAGGAAAAACCTGGAAGTAGAATGTGCAAATGCACATAGATATATGGGAGCCATACATGTCCTTGACAAATTGACCGTTGTTTATACTCATTGCAATAGTGTGAGAGTGATGAAGTCCACCTCTAAAGTCCTTTCATCCCCTTTCTGTTCCCCTTTCTGTCTTCGATATAATGATCCAGGTCCTCCTGTCTAGTGATCATGCTTTGCTTTTGTGGAGTGGCTCACAAGACCTGGGAGATGCTGCACGTGCTGGAAGCCATGAAGATAAAAACCCATAGAAAAATAGCATCCAGTCTTGGGTTGGTGACCAAAGGACCTTCTCTTGTCTTGGGCACTATGTTCATTAAACTCTTCCTTTCTTTCAATTTTTCTTGTTGGATGCATTCAGTTGAATGTTTGAGATATCATCTGCTTAGCCCAGAGCATGCCACATGTCCGTCAGCATGTACAACCACATGGTCCTAGATTTGAAATACTCGCTCTAAATATCACTTTCATCTTTACATTTTGTCTTTTGATCTTGATCATTGCACCCTCTGATCTTACTCTATGCAAAATTCTTGACATTTAATTTTTACAAGTCAGAGTTCCAAATTTCACCATGTGCAAAAATCTTCTCTTCTTCAGGGATGTCAGAGTATTCCTTGGAGGAACTAGGAATTCATTGCATGGAAGGTGGGAAAATCTTGAAATGAACTTTGGAGGGTACTGCCAAATAGTAGAAATGGTAATTCAGACTTGAGTGTCCATGGAGTATCCATAGAGGAAGGAACATGTTCTCTTTGTCGCCTGAAGATATTTGGGATAATTATTTCTAGCACTAGGATGAAATTTCTGAAGCCAACTTAGGAGGATTTTTTATCTTTTCTTTCCACTCTCTGACTCTTCCTTTCTCTCAATTTATCTGGGTGCTCCTACATGCTTTTCAATCCATAATTTATTGAACAAGCATTGAACAACCTACTCAGCCCTAGAAGTAGAGCATCTGAAATCATGTATGTCCTTCCTCTGCTCTCCTCTCACTCTTGCATTGCAATCAGAGGTAACCAATGACAGTACTAGACCTAAACTAGAGCTAATGTCTACTGGTTCCAGGTGGGGACTGGATGTAGAAGCCAGTGAAATTGAAGGGCAGTGACAAAAGCAGAGACCCTGCTGGACAAGCTTTTTCCCAGGCTGCAGGACAGGCCCCCAGCATAGCACTATGGAAGCCCTGTTTGAAGAAGAGGGGGGTTGTTAAGGACCACCTAACTCCATAAGTACAGACGCAATTCTGAAACATCTCTCCCAAGTATCGTTTCAGACATTATTGGTCTGAACCAACCAGTGACAGATACCTCTATGATCTGTGCATAATTTTCTGTTTTTGGCAGCAGTAGCTTTTAGAAATTCTTCATTTGGTTGAAATCTGAGGAACTACCCTCTGAGTCTTGGGGACCCTCCAACTGTGGTCTGTGTCCTCCATCTCTGAAGTTGTGTAGATAAATAGGAATTTTCCTATGCCATAATGCAAGCATTTGTGGGCAGATTCTTTGCCTTAAAGCTCCTAAATGTTCATATTCACAGATGAAGCCCTCAAATTTTCTGATGTGAGCTCCAGATGATGCACTTCCCCAACCCCCTCTGCTCAGTAATATCCTGAGGACAAATTTCTGCTTCTCTGCATCTCTGACACCACCCAGCAAAACATCAGAAAAGGCAAGAGGAGGGCAAAAGGCAAGGTATCAGAGCACAGGTTGTTACATGTGCCTGACCTGAGACAGGATGCAGTCTCTACTACCCCACGTTCAGACTACTTTAGCCATACTGACTCAAGCATGGAACAGAGCAAGATCTGTCCTGAAGAGGAATGTCTAACCCATGTTCCAGCTAATCTTGGTATAGCTCCCTCTCAGACACCCTCTAACCCGACTCACCTACAGAAGATGTGAGCAGGGCGTCTGGCCCCACTGCTATTGGAGTTCTGGTTAGCTCCTGAAGTATTTGGTATAGTTATAACTCCAGAACCTCAGGGATTATGCCCTCTGGGACCTTCTCCATCCCTCCTCCTTGGGCCTACAATGCCCTCCTGGGACAGACAGGCAGGCAGGCAGGTGTGAGAAGAAATTGATTTTCTTTCTCTCTAAATTTAGGAGCTCTGTTAATCCAGTCCTACATTGACTGAGTTTTTTGTAGGCAGTCAATCTCCTGGGTGTGGGCATGATACATCCATCTATCCATGTTCACACTCATGTGCACATGCACACTCAGTGCCTTGCATGGGTCCAATATGCTCACTCAGATGTTCTCATAGACTTCCTGCACATAATTGTTCGATACGCCCACCCAAACCATGCTCTTGAATGTTACCTCATCATGGCTCTTATCACTGCATTATAATGATAATAATACAAGAGAACCTTAAAAAAGTATTGCTGTGAAAATGCAATGTGTTTTTAGAGAGAAATTCTCATAGAAAATTTTTTGGAGTGAAAGATGTTTTAAATGGGTTGTATATTCAAATACATAATAGGAAACATAATTTGTTTCTTTTAAAAATAATTTCATTTGAACTTCATGTGAATTACTCTTACCTCTCCAATAATGGGAACACACATGATCAGTTTATTTTTTTATTTATTTGTTTTCATTAATTGTATTATTATATGTAGTTGATATACACTGTTAACGTTAGTTTCTGGTGTACAACGTAGTGATTGCACAAGTCTATGCATTATCCTTGCTCACCACAGATGTAGCAACTGTCTGTCACCATAGAAATCTATTCCAATGCCGTCAACTATGTTCCCTGTGCTGTGCCATCATCATCAGTCTCTTCCAAGGCCTTCTTTTACTCTCTTTTTACCTTTCTTCTGTATATCTCAACATCGCTCCTATTTCTTCTTTCTTCAGGGAAGTGAAAATTCTGGTGTTCTTAAAATATGTGTTTCTCATTAATCTTAAGTATACTGATTTTTTGGGGGGCTTAGGATTTGGAGATAAATTTATAATAGAAAACTATTAAGTGTGCTTATTAATTACGTATTTGTTTATTGTAGAAAAGGTTTGAAATTGAAGTTGTACAAATGTCACTGGTTTACAAATCTGATGTTATTCTTTGTTTACACTTAATACTAATTTTTAATCATCCATCCATGTTGCTCCACGCAAGTCGATGTCATTCTTTTTTGAGTGTTGTTCAGTTCCCATAATGTGCGTTTGCTCTTTATGTTAAGCAGTCTAGGCCCCAGTGACCCATAATTAATTGTTACCAAAAATACTGTTGCTGTCAATATCCTTGTACACTTCTCCTTGTAGACTTATACTAGGTATACGTGGAGGATTTTTTATTCAATCAAAGCATATAAAAATATTTAATTTCACTAGAAATTACCAAACCTCTCTCCAAAAGTTTTATAAAATCTCACTAGAAATTCCTATAGTTTCTTTTTTTCACATTCCTTACACCATTTGTTGTTATCTCTTTAAAAAATACTATAAGGAGGTAAAATAGTAGGTATTATTATTATATTTTTAAAGATTTTTTAGTTTATTTGACAGAGAGAGGACATGACGAGGGGGAAAGGGTAGAGAGAGAGGGAGGGAGAACCAGACTTCCTTCTGAGCGGGGAGCCCAATGTGGACTGGATCCCAGGACCCTGGGGTCATGACCTGAGCCGAAGGCAGATGCTTAACCAACTGAACCACCCTGTTGCCCATATGTTATTATTTTAAATTTAATTTTCTCACAGTAAGTGAGCAGTGTTCATATACTGTTTTACCATTTGTGACTTTTATGCCGTGAATTACATGTTGACATCCTTTACCTGCTTTTTCTATTAATTTTTGTTTTTCTTGCATATTCGCAAAATCTCTGTGCATATTTTCAGTATTAGAGTCCTTTGTTGGTTAGATTTTGCTAGTATCTCCTCTCGTCTGTTATAAAACTCTCAATTGTAGTGTCTGGTGTCCATTATTCAATGGACATCTTTTAATTTGATAAGTCGAACTAGTTTTCTATGAATAGCTTTTTTCTGTGGATCTTATTTAGGGAACATTCCAAAAGACTGCAAAGGTGCTTTTGTTTATTTGTTTTTGTTGTTTTAATTTTTTGTAAAACTTAGTGCATTATCTTTCATGCTGATGTATTTAGATCTGTTTGTGGTTGATATTTTCAAGAGTAGGGAGTGATATTAAGTGAGTACGTATTGCTTTGTTCACAGTTTGAAAATACAAAATAGTGTGTTGCGATTTTTATAAATACCCTCTATTTTGCGTCCCCTAACTCCTCAGCACTACCTTGGGCACTGTCATGGTGTCTCCTAGACCTCCCCATGATCCACGCAGTGTGGGTACTGCCAGCAGCATGGGGCCCATCAGTGCCAGGTTCTAGGGCATGGTCTGAATTTTTTTGTTGGTGGTGGAGGTTACTAAGTATTTTTATAGTGTTGAATAACTTTTTTTCTGCATATGGAGATATGTTATTGATCCTTTTTCCCACTAATTTGAGTTGTCAGCTTTATTATGTACCAAGTATCATGCGTACATGGCTGTATTTCTGTTCCATCACTGGTGTATTGGTTTTCCTTAAAGCAATCCCACATTATTTTATTCCTATTGCTTTGTAATTTGTAACCATTACGTGGCAGGATGAGTTTTCATTTGAATTCTATCCAAACATTTATTTTTATTTTTATGTTCAATTAGCCAACACATTGTACATCATTAGTTTTTGATGTAGTGTTCCTGGATTAATTAGTTGCATATAATATCCAGTGCTCATCACAACACGTTCCCTCCTTAATACTTATCACCAGGTTACAGTTCCAAACATTTAAAATTTTTTTTAATATTTGGATTTTTATTTTCTATATATATTTTATAATCAGCATCACTTGTGCCATATTCTGTTGGTAAGAGGTGAGTCTCTGCTATCACCACAGATTCAGCAGGAGAGACACTAGACTTGGATTTTTTATGAGAGGAGTTTAAATGAATGTGTGGCCATCATAAGATCTCCAGACATATTGCTAATTTTTATCCTTCATGGTGTTTGGCTTTTATACTGAAATTGCTACTGGGATTTACTTTTGTTTTTACTCCAACCTTATATTTTCAATGTCAGCTCCTCAAAATACCCAGAGCAAATATCAGAATCTCAGAGTTTGTGTAGGAATCCACCGAAGTCTACAGAATAGACTGTTTTCCTCTGATACTATTATATCTGGGAGCCTTTATTTTCAAGAAATAGTGTGTCTCTCTTGAACACATTTCAATCCAAAGTCTTAAATGATTTTTAAATTTATGAGTAGTCTTCATTTCACTTTCTTCAAGTATATTCCCATTCTATGTAGTTATTTATTTCCCTATGTGACTCTTATTGGACTAACTTTAGATTGTGGCATACTTACACATGATCTCCTATCCATTTCTTCCTCCTTCTTTCTGTATCTTCTGAAAATTATCTAATAGGACTACGAATCTCCGTGGCCTGATCCAGCTCATTCATATGCTACTTAGCTGCATTTATTCAGCTATTCAGCTCATCCACTGATGCTTTATAGAAACCATTTATTTCTTAGAACAACTAGTTCCTTTTTATAACTGAACGTCCAACTTGATATTTCCAATACCCTTTTTGAAGTCTCTGAAGACATTAATGCTTTTGTTTATCTAATAAATACTTAGTTTGGCTTACATACTAAGCATTATTAATTTACCCTTAGTTGTTATTTTTTCTAGCCCATTAATTCTGATTGTTGTGATATGGTTGTTCAGTTCACTGCCCTTTTTTCCATAGTGTTAGTATTTTCTTATTTTATATCCTGTATGCATATGTGCCTAGGACAATTAGTAGCTGCTATATAAAATATTTGTGGGGGAAGGGAAAGGAGAAAGGGTAAGTTCTAGGCTTCAAATCCTCCAGGTAAGTTTTGTGATCATCACCTCAGAGAAAGTTTATTACTATCTGGGCTTTATTATTTCTTGTTTCCTACACCCTACACTCACCAGCCCCTCAAGGCAACCTGCCATTATCCGAGCTCCAGCATTACTCTTGTCCAGGAATTACTCAGTGAAATTAGTGAGATTGCATGGATCCCAGCTGGGACAAAAAGGGGCCTTCTCAGTACTTACAAGTACCTGGCCATGACGAGTGCTCTGCAGTTCTTTTTCCTACTCAGTAGCTTCAGGGTTGGTAAAGATGCTCTCAAGGGAAAGCACGGGAGAAATACAGGAGCAACTAAAGTCTCTCCTCCTCACCCAGTTTTCTATATTGCTTATCCTCTGCTGGTCTAAGTGGTAGGGAGCAAACCAGTTCTGACTTCAAAGGTTCATGTGCCTTTGTGCTATATTCTGAGATCCAGAAAGGTCTCTGACATTGTTAGCACACTCAGCGTTTGGGGGAGGGGCAGGCTGCATTTTGTCAGATTCTTATTCTATGTATACTGAGGTGATCACATGGGCTTTTGATTGTTTGTTTGTTAGTGTGATGAATGAGACTAATTGTTCTTTGGATGTTAAACCAACCTTGCATTAAACTAAACTGGATCTTACCCACTTTGATGTAGCAAACTCTCTGTGTATTGTTCAATTTAATTTGCTGACATTTTGTTTAATTTCTTGGATCTGTCTTTGAAGGGTATCTCTTCATCGAGTTTTCATAAAATGTGTTTGTCTGGTGTTGGTATAGGAGAAAGTTGGCCTCATTATATGAGTGGGGAAGTATTTCCTCCCGTTTACTTCTGTGGAAAACTCTGTGTGGAGTAGTATTTCTTTCTTTCTCCTTAGATACTTCTTTGAATTTACTAGTGAAGTTGGTAGGCCTAGAGTTTTGTTGTTGTTGTTCTTGTTATATTTATTTTTTTGGTTTTTTTTGAAAAGGTTTTTAAGTATTAATGAATTTTTAAAAATTTTGAAATTAACATAAAATGTATTATTTGTTTCAGGAGTAGAGATCTGTGATTCATCAGTCTTACACAACACCCAGTGCTCACCACAGCACATACCCTCCCCAGTGTCCATCACCCAGCCACCCATACCCCCACCTCCCTCTCTTGTTTCGTCTTGTTTCATTTTTTCCTCTCTTCCCCTATGATCCTCTGCCTTGTTTCTAAAATTCTGCATATCAGTTAGATCATATGATAATTGTCTTTCTCTGATTGACTTATTTCGTGTAGCATAATACCCATAGTTGCATCCACGTCATTGCAAATGATAAGATTTCACTTTTTTGATGGCTGTGTAATATTCCATTGTGTGTGTGTGTGTGTATATATATATATATATATATACCACATCTTCTTTATCCATTCATCTCTCAATGGATTCTTTAATAGATGTAGGTCTATTCAGGTGGTTATTTCTTCTCTAGTGAGCTTTGGTAGTTGCATTTCAAAGAATGTGTTTATTTCATCTCAATTGAAAAATTCATTGAAATAGAGTTAGGCATAATAAATCCATGGCTATCTTTTTAAAAATTATTTAAATTCAATTAGCCAAGGTATAGTACATTCTTGGTTTTTGATATAATGTTCAATGATTCATCAGTTCAGTATAACACCCAGTGCTCATCACGTCACATGCCCTCCTTAATACCCATGGCTATCTTTTTAATATGTATAGGATCTCTTGTGGTTTCGCCTAGCTCATTCCTGATGCTGATAATTTGTATTTTCTCTCCCTCTCGTCCACCCTCTCTGTCTTTCCCTAATCTGTCTGGGTAAATCTAAGCATCTTATAAATTTTATCACTTTTCTCAAAGTAAAATATTTTAAAGGATTTTTTCTGTTGTAATCTGTTTTCTGATTCATGATTTCTGTTCTGATATTGATTGCTTCCCCTTATTTGGAGTTTAAATTAGTTTTGTTTTTTAGTTCTTTTAATGGTAGAACTTGATCATTGATTTGAAAATTTGTATTTCTAATAAAGGCTTTAATGCTATATATTTCTAAGTACGGTAGATTTTGAATGACATGGTTTTGAACTGGGTGGGTCCATTTATACAGAGATGTAAAAATAAATACAGTAGAGTTGTAGTTTGATTCTTATTTCCCTGATAATCAGAGATGTTGATCATCTTTTTATTTGTCAGCTGGCCAACTGTATGACTTTTTCAGAAAAATGTCTATTCATGTGTTCTGCCCACTTTTTAATCGAATTATTCTTTTTGGGGGTGTTGAGTATTTTAAATTCTTTATATATTTTAGATACTAACCCTTCATCTGATATCTCTCTTGCAAATATTTGCTCCCATTCCTAAGTTGTCTTTGAGTTTTGTTGATTGTTTTCTTCACTGTGTAGAAGCTTTTCATTTTGATGAAGTCTCAATAGTTTATTTTTGATTCGTTTCCCTTGACTCAGGAAACCTATCAAGAAAGAGTTTGCATAGCTGATATCAAAGATGTTACTGCCTATGTTCTCGTCTAGTATTTTTATGGTTTTAGGTCTCACATTTATTTATATTTATATTATTTAATTTTCATTATTTTTAGGAAAGATTTTATTTATTTGAAGGAGAGAGAGAGAGCACAAGCAAGGGGAGGGGAAGACAGAGAGGGAGAAACAGACACCGCATGGAGTAGGGAGCCTGATGGAGGCTTGATCCCAGGACCCCAGGATCATGACCTGAGCCAAATGCAGCCACTTAACCGACTGAGCCACCCAGGGGCCCCTCAGTCTCACATTTAGGTCTTTCATCCATTTTAAACTTATTCTTGTGTGTGCTGTAAGAAAGTGGTCCAGTTTCATTCTTCTGAATGTTGCTGTCCAGTTTTCCCAACATCATTTGTTGAAGAGACTGTCGTTTTCCCATTGGATTTTCTTTCTTCCTTTGTTGATTAATGACCATATACTTGTAGGTTCATTTCTGAGTTTTCTATTCTGTTCTAGTTCTCTATGTGTCCATTTTTTGTGCCAGTACCATACTGTTTTGATCACTAAACCTTTGTAGTGTTAACTTGAAATCCGGATTTGTGGGGACTCCAGGTTCGCTTTTCTGTTTCAAGGTTGATTTGGCTATTCAGGGACTTTTGTTGTTCCATATAAAATTTAGGTTTGTTTGTTCTAGCTCTGTAAAAAATGCTGTTGGTATTTTGATAGAGATTGCATTAAATCTATATATTGCTGTGGAGAGAATGGACATTTTTACAATATTTGTTCTTCCAATCCATGAGCATGGGGTTTGTTACCATTTCTTTGTGTCATCTTGAATTTCTTTCCTCAGTGTTTTATAGTTTTTAGAGTACAGGTCTTTCACCTCTTTGGCTCAGTTTATTGCTAGATATTTTATTGTTTTTGGTGCAATTATTAATGGGATTGTTTTCTTAATTTCACTTTCTGTTGCTTCATCATTAGTGCATAGGAATGTAACCGATTTCTGTACATTAATTTTATATCCTGACGCTTGACTGAATTCACTTATCAGTTATTGTAGTTTTCTTGGTGGAGTATTTCTGGTTATCTGTACATAGTATCATGTCATCTGTAAATAACAAAAATTTACTTCTTTCTTACCAATTTGGGTGCCTTTTATTTCTTTTTCTTGTTTCATTGCTGAGGCTAGAATTTCCTCTGCTATGTTGAAAGAAGTCTCAAGGATGGACACCCTAGTCTTGTTCTAGACCTCAGGGGTAAGTCTCTGTTTGTCCCCATTAGGTACGATGTTCACTGTGGGTATTTCAGATAAGGCCTTTGTTATTTTGAGTTGTGTTCCCTGCAAACCTGCTCTGTGAGGGTTTTTATCATGAATGGATAAAACACTGCATCAAATGCTTTTTCTGCATTACTGAAATGATCAAGTGTTTTTTATCCTTTTTTCAAATTGTTGTGCTGTATCGTATTGATTGATTTGGGATTACGTAACTACCTTTGCATCCTGGGAATACGTCACACTTGATTGTGTTGAGTGATTTTTAAAATGTATTGTTGGATTTGGTTTGCTAGTATTTTGTTGAGGATTCTTATGTCTATGTGCACCTGTGTTATTGGGCTATAGTTCTCTTTTTCTGTAGTGTCTTTATGGGGTTTTGGTATCAGGATAATGCCTGCTTTGTTAAGTGCACTTTTGAGCTTTCCTTCCTCTTCTAGTTTTTGGAATAGTCTGAGAAGTATACATATTAAGTCTCCTTAAAGTGTTTAGTAGACTTCACCTGTGAATTCATCTGGTCCCAGACTTTAATTTTTTGGTTGTTTTTTGAGTACCAATTCAATTTCATTCGTAGTAATCTGTTCAGATTTTCTACTTCTTGATTTTGTTTTGGAAGATCGGATCTTTGTAGTATTTTCCTTTTTTCTACATCGTCCAATATGTTGACATGTAATTCTTTGTACTAGTATCTTATAATACTTTGTATTTCAGTTTTGTCAGTTATCACTTTCATTCATTTCTGATTTGCTTATTTGGGGACTTTCTCTTTTTTTCCTGATGAGTGTGGCTGAAAGTTTATCAACTTTGGTTATCTTTTCAAGAACGGAGCTCTTGATTTCAGTGATCTTTGATTTTTAAATTCTCTATGTCATTTATTTCTGTTCTGATCTTTATTAATTTCTTTTTTGTACTGATCTTCTGCTCTCTTTGTTCTTTTTCCAGTTCCTTTAGGAGTAAAATTTTATTGTTTGAGCTCTGTTTCTTGAGGTAGGCATGTTTTGCTCTATATTTCCCTATTAGAACTGCTTTCATTGTGTCCCAAAGATTTTTGGCCGTTGTAGTTTCATTTTCATTTGACTCCATGTATTTTTTGATTTCTTACTTGTTAGTTAACTCATTGATTCTTTAGTAGCATAGTAAACCTCTAGGTGTTAGTGTATTTTTTCCAGGTTTTGTCTTGTGATGGATTTCTAAGTTCATACCATTTTTGTTGGCAATTATATTATTTCAGTCCTCTTAAATGTATTGACACTTGTTTTGTGGGTTAAAGCATGTTGCTATCCATTGATTTAGGTGGGGTATTAAAGTCGCATACTATAATTGTATCACAATCAATATCTCCTTTTGTTCATTAATATTTGCTTTATGTATTTAGGTGCTTCGTTGTTGAGTATATAGGTATTTACAACTGTTATATCGTCTTCTTGAATTGATCCCTTTATCATTATGTAATCTCTTCTTTGTCTCTTGTTAACAGTCTTTGTTTTAAAGTCTATTTTATCTGATATGAGTATTGCAACCCTGGCTTTTCCTTGGCTTCCATTTATATGGTAAGTGTTTTTCAGTCCTTTACTTTCAGTCTGCATGTGTCTTTAGGTCTGAAGTGTGTCTCTTGTAGGCAGCATATAGATGTAGGTCTTGTCTTTTAATCCATTCTGTCACCTTATTTCTTTCAATTGTAGTATTTAGACCAATCACACTTAAAATAACTATTGAAAGGTATGTACTAAGTGCCATTTTGTTAATTTTTTTTGTTGTTGCTTATGTGGTTCTTCTCTGGTTTGTATTTTTTGTTTGTTTGTTTGTTTTAGTTTGTTTTTGTCTCTGTCTCATGCTCTCTTCCTTTCTAATTGATGATTTTTTGTAGTGTTATGTTAGGCCCTCTTTCTTTCTTTCTTTCTTTCTTTCTTTCTTTCTTTCTTTCTTCTTTTTTTCTTTCTTTCTTTTTTTAATTTCTTAATAGCTTTTGGGTTTCTGGATACATAAATAAAAAATAAAATTTCTTTTTCTTTTCCTCTTCAGCTTGGGTGTTTTCCATTACCTTGTCTTCAGAATTGCTGATCCTTTCTTATACATCCTCTAATCTGCTGTTGATTCCCTCATGTATTTTTCACCTCAGCTATTGTATTCTTCAACCTGGGGTTTTTTAAAATGTATTTTCTATTTCTGTGTTGAAGGTCGCACTGAGTTCTTACGCTCTTCTCTCAAGGCCTGTGTGCAACTTTATGGTCATTACTTTATACTCCTTATCAGGCACACTGCTTTACTCTCTTTCAATCAGTTATTTTTCTGAGGTTTTATCTTGTTCTTTCTTCTGTAGCTTTTTCCTCTGTGTCCCAGTTTTCTTTGACTCCGGTGTTTGTTTCTATGAATTAGGTGGAACAGTGACTTCTCTTAAACTTGAAGGAATAGTCCTATGCACGGTCATCTTTTGTGTAGCCCATGTGTGCTTGGTTACTTTCAGTGGCTGGCTGAAACTGTGGCTGGTAGTGAAGACTGGGAATTGAGGAGGACACCATGCTGGAGCTACACTGTGGGATGGCCATGGCTGAAATGGATATGGTTTTGGATGGTGCTAAGGCATTCTGTTGAGAAGGTTATTAGGCAGGACAGGTGAAGCCAAAGTGGATGCAGGTTGCAGATCTCCCAAGCCTTTCTCTCAGGACCCTGAGATCATGACCTGAACTGAAATCAAGAGTTGGATGCTTAACTGTCTGAGCCACCAGGCATCCAGGAGGTTTTCATCTCAGTACTTTCTTGTGTGGATTTTGTCTTTGTTGTTGTATCTAAAAAGGCACCATCATACCCAAGGTTATCTAGGTTTTCTCGTATGTTACTTTCTAGGACATTTATAATTTTGCCTTTTACATTGAGATCCACGATCCATTTTGAGTTAATTTTTTTTTTTTTTTTTTGTGAAAGGCACAAGGACTGTGTCTTCATTTATCTGTCTATTCATTTAATCTTTTACTGATGGCTGTTCAGTTATTCCAGCACTCTTTGTTGATGACCTGCCTGTGCTTGTATATTGGGAGTGAATTTCTTGTTAACAGCATATAGATGAGAGTTGTTTTTTTTTTCTCTTTCCAAATCCCATATGTCTATTGGTGCTTTTTATTTGGATTATTTAGACCAGAGTTTCTCAGCTTGTAATGACAGTTTGTTCAGACAATTTTCTTCTGTGTGTGATTCTGTTCTATATATTGTGGGATATTTAACTACATACCTGGCCCCCGTGTCACTAGTTGTCAGTAACACCATACTCCCTAACTCACCTCTATCCCCACAGTTGTAATGAGTAAAAATGTCTCTAGACATTGCCAAATGTGTCCTGGGGGCCAAAATTGCCACCCCTTCCTGAGCCACTGATTTAACCATATACATTTGCTATGTTGATGTGATTAATACCCACGCATGGCTTCTTTTACTCTATGTGTCAGAAAAGTTGCAACAGAGACCATATGACGTTAAAAAGCTTGGCTTTTTAATGAAATTTTCTCCTGTTGTATGTGGTAGTGTTTAAAAAATGCATCTTTCTATTATCACAATCTATTATTATTTTATTCCATGTGTAAAATACAAATTCATAGAAACATTGCTTCTATTTCACCGCTTCTTAATAATCTTCCCTTTTTACTATGCATTTTATTACTGTATATTTTATAAACGTTGGCAGTATATTTTGCTCCCGTACTTTGTCTCTATCTCTGCCTTCAATTACCAAGTACACAAATACTAGATTAGGTAACATTGTCTCATCAGTCATCAAGTCAGTTCTACATTGTTTTCAGCATTCTTTCTTTCTGTTTTTTATTTAAAGAGATTCCATGTCTATGCCTTTCATTCTCCTCCCCGCCCCACACAGTGAAATCTGCTATAAAAGCCCATGTATAGGCCGTACATCTTTTTTAAGAATGAAAGCATTCACTAGAATGACAGGGCATTGCCAGTAACCTTCAATTGAGACTTCATATATGCAAAATATGTATATGTAAATATATATAAAATAAAGGTTAATATATACAAAATGAAACTCAGAACATTTGAGCAAGATTATGATTACTGAGAAAGAAAATGTAAAGAGATGTATACTGTTACAGAAAATGTAAACAAATATTTCATTCATAACCAGAAAGTTTGGAACATTCTGACAAAGGACAGTGTGTCCCGAGTCCTGGAGTTAGATTGCTACTGTTTTCCCGGGTTCTACCAGATGCAGAAAGATTCACAGTTCTGTGAATTGTCTCAGTTTTCCCCCATGTGACACCTAATCTAGGCATGCTGGAGTAATAACGTAATTATTTGATTAATATTTTGGAATGCGAGGGCTTAGTATTGAGCTATCATTTCTATTAGATTACACTGTGATACATTTCCTCTGGATTGTGCCTGTTTTTAATGAAGGGCCTGCTGTTTTTCAGCCCCAATATCTTCGGTTTATACAATCGTGTTACTTCTTTGGCTCAAAGTGAAGTTCCTATTGCAATATTCTGTCTAGGCTTTGAAATCCTATTCTAGCTTTGGGTCCTGACTTTCTGCCAAGTGGTCACCTTCTTAGAACTCGACCTTGGCTTCTCCTTGGCTATGTTCTTCCTACATATTGATATTTCTCCTTGCTTCTTGGACCTCTTTCTCACCCAGGCACAGACCCTTTGCACTTATAAACATGGACCTTGCCTATCTTGCTCTCTACTGCAACCCTAGCACCACAGCAAGGATTTGTCTGTATTAGGTGTAAATGTATATTTTGCAGATAATATGATGTTAACTGTGGGCCTAAAGGCTCATGACCATTCTCATATGTGCTCTGCTTTGTTCTCTTGGCCCAGTATCCAGTGTCAGTTGTGTCTCAGATATCTGTCTCACTTTCTCAGGTCATTGAAGGAAGGGTCGAAATATGGGTAATGTGTGAATAGACTGAAAAGTCTCCCCAAGAAAATCTGAGCTTTAACATTTTCTGGATATGGCTATTTAGTTTGAAGAGACTGATTTCCTACTCTTATGCTTTACTAATTATAACACTTTCACTATTAAACATTCCACATAAAATATATTTTATTAAAATAATAGAGCACAAAATGTAACTTAAAATATTCATATGTACATGTAGTGTTAATAAAAGTTTAAAGATTTACAAAGTATGATTATTATCATCTTCATGTTGAGAAACTTTTAAAGTTTTTTTTTAAAAGATTTTTTTTATTTGACAGAGATAGAGACAGCCAGTGAGAGAGGGAACACAAGCAGGGCGAGTGGCAGAGGAAGAAGCAGGCTCACAGCAGAATAGCCTGATGTGGGGCTCGATCCCAGATCACCGGGATCACGCCCTGAGCCGAAGGCAGACGCTTAACCTTCGTGCCACCCAGGCGCCCCTGTTGAGAAACTTTTGACACTAACATCTAGTGCTTCCCCTAGCACTAATATTCCTGCCTTATCATGAGTAAATTTTCTATTTACATCTTTCCTTAGGTTCTTTGACTGCCAAGGTTTATACATGGCTCTATTTCAAATCTGCTCCTGCAAGATTTGGGGGTTATGAGCTGTAAGAAGCCAAACAATGAGCATTCTCTTATTGTACTCTTCACACATTGGTGTCTAGGACATAAGCACTCATAATGTAGCATTTTAGGAGAAAGACATTATGATTCATACTCTAAAACACTGCCTTCCTTTTCTGCATGTGGAAAACATAGAAAAGAGAAAAATTACAGCCACAGTGAAAGAATTTGGCTTCAGCTCTTTTCCAAGAAGAATACCTTTTTGTGGTTGTTGTGCAAGTCTCACAATTCAGACCTTTAACTCTCTATACAGTGCTTTCTTATATTGCCAGGGACCTTACTGCCTGTAGGTACCTTGTTCCTTCCTTATTCTCATTTGAACTCCTAACAGCAACTATATTCTACTTTTGTTTCTAAATAGCTAAAAGAATTCCCAGGAGAAAGTGTGCTAAGAGACAGTCTAATCAATATGAAAGCAATGTTTAGATATTACGTTTCAGTGTTTTCAATTATTATTACTGGATCATAGAATATAATCCTTTAACAATCTTAAGCTCATTAGCAGAGCGTATGTGCATACCAGAAAGTGTGACAGCCTGCATCCAAAGATAAATGACCAAACCTCAAACCCATTGGGAAGGAGAATTTAGGAGTCTCTTGAATGTAATCAAACCCATTGCTAAGTTTTGCACAAATGAGAAATACATGCAAAACCCCATTTCTCTTGCTGTGCACATTTCCTAATGACCACCCAATTGCAGACCCAGTTATAAACCAGTAACAACCTTCCATCATTCAGGACTGAAAATTTTCCCTTATTTATCTCCAATATGTTCCCTTTGGGGGAAATAAGAATAAGAATGTGGTACATATGATACAGCTCTACCCCAAAATATCCAATTTTATATTCACTAATGTAAAGACATGACATATAAGCAACTGTATATTTAGGAACATAAACTTCTCACTTTAGATCCTGCTTGATGGAATGCCAGTATTTTGTCCAATTGGATATATTAATATGGGAAAGCAAAAGAGGTTAAGGATATTGTTAAAGGAGAAGTGAGAGAAAGAGACACCTAAAATGACACATTTTATTAAAGAAGAACAATATCCAATTTACTTAGTTTGAGATTGTATCTCATAGAAATGAATTTCAGACCATTCACCCATTTTTGACACAAAAATCATCCTATATTAGGACTGCAGATACCCACTTGTCCTCAGTACCACGCTCTGTCCAGCAATCTCCCGATTCCTTGCTTGATCTCCTGAGTTCGCACTCCATAGACAATGGGGTTGAGGGCTGCAGGGATGACATGGTGGAGGACATTGAGCAAGACTGGCACATCAGGGGAGACCTTCTTCTTCACCACATGAGTGAGCACAAAAACCAGAAGGATGGTGCTGAAGAAGAGGATTAGGATGAAGTGAGAACCACATGTGCTCAGGGCCTTGGCCATGGCACCCTCTGCCTTGAGTCTCAGCACAGCTTGAAGGATGAGGCTGTAGGAGAGGAAGATGAGGATCAGATCGGATCCTAGCAGTGTCCAGCCTCCAGCAAACTGGTAGAGGCGATTGATGGTGACATCCTCACAGGAAAGGCTGGAGACAGACATATTGGCACAGATGCAGTTCTCAATGACATTTCTTCCACAATAATGGAGTCGTGAGGATAGAATGGGGATAGGCACTGTAGAAATAACATTCCTGGCCAAAATAAAAATGGCGGCCTTGGCCACAAATTGGTCCGTGATGATGGATGGGTACCTCAGCGGGTGGCAAATGGCCACATAGCGGTCAAAGGCCATGACCATGAATGTGCAGGACTCCATGGCAAGGAAGCAGTTCATGATGTACATCTGAAGGAAGCAGGCATAGAAGCCGATGGACTTGAGGTCGAACCAAAAGATGGCCAGGACCTTGGGGATAACAGTGAGGCAGAGCACGATGTCCAACAGGGAGAGAATGCTGAGCAGGTAGTACATGGGCTCATGCAGAGAGGCCTCCGTCCAGATGGTGATCAGAAGAATACCATTGGCCCCCATGGCCAGGAGGAAGAGGAGGCTGAGGGGCAGGGAGATAGAAAGCTGCCAGCTGGGGGACCTGGCAAAACAATTCAGGAGGAAGTCTGAAACGTCAGTGGAGAAGTTGCCATTTTGGTTTGTTGTCATCTTTTGTCCTATATTTCTACGGTTTTCTTTTAGTGGTCTGTAAAATTAAGGTAAAACTTAGCTACTGACTCAAGACACATGAATTTAGAAGAATTTGCTTCCCTTGGGTGAAACCCATTAGTCCTAACAGGTCCTCTAGAGCCATGTGAATTCATGTGTTTATCCCTTGTGCCATCCGGCTCAGAAAGTCCTATCACTAAGCAGTATAGAGGAGTGAGATGATGTGGTTCATTGATACGTTTTTTATTTGTTCAAGTTCTATTTTTAAGAGAATTGTTATGTCTTTGTAGCAACTAAAGAGAATGGGAAAATTTTGTGACCGGTGAGTCTCTGTATTTGTACTTACAAGGTTCTTCCCATTTGTATTTTGTTCTTTAATGACCACCTTGACTAACACATGATAATTTAACTATAACAACATGCAGAAATGAGTAGCAGAGTGTGGCACAAAGTAAGAACTCAGGTACATGTTCCTAGTTCTCCATGCTCCCCTGTTCTGAGTTTTCAGCTATAGTTGGCTTTAATCACAGGTTAAAAATATTGTACCCTGGCTTTAACGTTAGTTCATTTTCATTTGTCTAAAATGTCACTTTAATTTGGTGGGTAGGGATCCTGCCAAATAATTGTCAATACATCTTCATACATGTAGGATTCTTAACTTCAGGAAAGGAAAAACCTGTAAGTAGAATGTGCAAATGCACATAGATATATGGGAGCCATACATGTCCTTGACAAATTGACCGTTGATTATACTCATTTCAATAGTGTGAGAGAGTGATAAAGTCCACCTCTATGTCCTTTCATCCCCTTTTTATTTCCCTTTCTGTCTTCGATATAATGATCCAGGTCCTCTTGTCTAGCGATTATGCTTTGCTTTTGTGGAGTGGCTCACAAGGCCTGGGAGATGCTGAATGTGCTGGAAGCCATGAAGATAAAAACCCATAGAAAAATAACATCCAGTCTTGGGTTGGTGACCAGAGGACCTTCTCTTGTCTTGGGCACTATGTTCATTAAACTCTTCCTTTCTTTCAATTTTTCTTGTTGGATACATTCACTTGAATGTCTGAGATATCATCTGCTTAGCCCAGACCTTGCCACAGTGGCCCTCAGCATGTACAACCACATGCTCCTAGATTTGAAATACTCCCTCTAATCTCCACTTTCATCATTTACGTTTTGTCTTTTGATCTTGCTCATTGCACCCTCTGATCCTACTCTCTGCAAAATTCTGACATTTAATTTTTACAAGTCAGAGCCCCAAATCTCACGATGTCTAAGAATCTTCTCTTCTTCAGGCATTTCAGAGTATTCCTGGGAAAAACTATGAATTCGTTGCATGGAATAGGGAAAATCTTGAAATGAACTTTGGGGGGTACAGCCAAATAGAAGAATTGACAATTCAGACTTGATTGTTCATCGAGTATCCATACAGGAAGAAGGATGTTCTCTTTGTCTCCCAAAGATGTTTGGGATAATTATTTCTAGCACTAGGATGAAATTTCTGAAGACAACATAGGAGAATTTTTTATGTCTTCTTTCCACTCACTGACTCCTCCTTCCTACCAATTTATCTGGGTGTTCCTACATTCTTTTCAATCCATAATTTATTCAACAAGCATTGAACAACCTACTCAGCCCTAGAAGTAGAGTATCTGAAATCACATATGTCCTTCCTCCACTCTCCTCTCACTCTTGGATTGCAGTCAGAGGTAACCAATGACAGTACTAGACCTAAGGACTAGAGCTAATGTCTACTGGTTCCAGGTGGGTACTGGATGTAGAAGCCAGTGAAATTGAAGGGCAGTGACAAAAGCAGAGACCGTGCTGGACAAGCTTTCTCCCAGGCTGTGGGACAGGCCCCCAGCATAGCACTGTGGAATCCCTGTTTGAAGAAGAGGAGGGGTTGTTAAGGACCACCTAACTCCATAAGTACAGACAATTGTGAAACATCTCTCCCAAGTATCGTTTCAGCATCATTGGTCTGAACCAACCAGTGACACATACCTCTATGATCTGTGCATAATTTTCTGCTTTTGGCAGCAGTAGCTTTTAGAAATTCTTCATTTGGTTGAAATCTGAGGAACTACCCTCTGAGTCTTGGGGACCCTCCAACTGTGGTCTGTCCTACTGTGAAGTTGTATAGATAAATAGGAATTTTCCTATGCCATGATGCAAGCATTTGTGGGCAGATTCTTTGCCTTAAAGCTCCTAAATGTTCATATTCACAGATGAAGCCCTCAAATTTTCTGACGTGAGCTCCAGATGATGCACTTCCCCAACCCCCTCTGCTCAGTAATCTGTGGACAAGTTTCTGCTCCTCTGTATCTCTGACACCTCCCTATAAAAGATCAGAAAAGGCAAGAGGAGGGCAAAAGGCAAGGTATCAGAGCACAGGTTGTTACATGTGCCTGACCTGAGACAGGATGCAGTCTCTACTACCCCACGTTCGGACTACTTTAGCCATACTGACTCGGGAATGGAACAGAGCAAGATCTGGCCCTAAGAGGAATGTCTACCCCGTGTTCCGACTAATCTTGGTATAGCTGCCTCTCAGGCACCCTCTAACCAGACTCACCTACAGATGATGTGAGCAGGGCGTCTGGCCCCACTGCTATTGGAGTTCTGGTTAGCTCTTGAAGTATTTGGTATAGTTATAACTCCAGAACCTCAGGGACTATGCCCTCTGGGAACTTCATCCCTCCTCCTTGAGCCTAATGCCCTCCTGGGACAGACAGGCAGGCAGTTGTGAGAAGAAAATGACTTTCTTTCTAAGGTAAGAAGCTCTGTTAATGCAGTCCTACATTGACTGAGTGTTTTGTACGCAGTCAGTCTCCTGGGTGTGGGCATGTTACATCCATCTATCCATGTTCACACTCCTGTGCACATGCACACTCAGTGCCTTGCATGGGTCCAATATGCTCACTCAGAAGTTCTCATAGACTTCCTGCACATAATTGTTCGATAAGCCCTCCCAAACCATGCTCTTGAATGTTACCTCATCATGGCTCTTATCACTGCATTATAATGATAATAATGCAAGAGAACCTTCAAAAAGTATTCCTGTGAAAATGCAATGTGTTTGTAGAGAGAAATTCTCATAGAAAATTTTTTGGAGTGAAAGATGTTTTAAATGGATTGTATATACAACTATGTAATAGGAATCATAATTTGTTCCTTTTAAAAAATTTCATTTTGAACTTCATGTGAATTATTCTTACCTCTCCAATAATGAGAGCACGCATGATCAGTTTCTTTTTTATTTATTTGTTTTCATTCATGGTATTATTATATGTAGTTGATATACACTGTTAATGTTAGTTTCTGGTGTACAACGTAGTGATTTGACAGGTCTATGATTATACTTGCTCACCACAGATGTAGCAACTGTCTGTCAGCATACAAATCTATTCCAATGCCGTCAACTATGTTCCCTGTGCTGTGCCATCACCATCAGTCTCTTCCAAGGCCGCCTTTTACTCACTTTCTACCTTTCTTCTGTATATCTCAACATCGCTCCTATTTCTTCTTTCTTCAGGGAAGTGAAAATTCTGGTGTTCTTAAAATACATCTTTCTAATTAATCTTAACTACTCATTTCTTGGGGGGGGCTTAGGATTTGGAGATGAATTTATAATAGGAAACCATTAAGTGTGCTTATTAATTATGTGTTTGTTTATGGTAGAAAAGGTTCGAAATTGAAGTTGTACAGATGTCACTGGTTTATAAATCTGATGTTATTCTTTGTTTACACTTAATACTAATTTTTAAATATCCATCCATGTTGCTCCATGCAAGTCGATGTCATTCTTTTTTGAGTGTTGTTCAGTTCCCATAATGTGCATTTTTCCTCTTTCTGTAAGTAGTCTTAGCACCAGTGACCCATAATTAATTGTTACCAAAAATACTGTTGCTGTCAATATCCTTGTACACTTCTCCTTGTAGACTTAATAGGTATATGTGGAGGACTTTTTATTCAATCAAAGCATATAAAAATATTTAATTTCACTAGAAATTACCAAACCTCTCCAAAATTTTTATAAAATCTCACTAGAAATTCCTAGTTTCTTTTTTTCACATTTCTTACACCATTTGATGTTATCTCTTTAAAAAATACTGTAAGGAGGTAAAATAGTAGGTATTATTATTATTATATTTTAAAAGATTTTTTAAATTTATTTGACAGAGAGAGGACATGACGAGGGGGAAAGGGGAGAGAGAGAGAGGGAGAAGCAGACTTCCCTCTGAGCAGGGAGCCCAATGTGGACTGGATCCCAGGACCCTGGGGTCATGACCTGAGCCGAAGGCAGATGCTTAACCAACTGAACCACCGTGGTGCGCATATGTTATTATTTTAAATTTAATTTTCTCACAGTAAGTGAGCAGTGTTCATATACTGTTTTGCCATTTGTGATTTTTATGACGTGAATTACATGTTGACATCCTTTACCTGCTTTTTCTATTAATTTTTGTTTTTCTTGCATATTCGCAAAATCTCCGTGCATATTTTCAGTATTAGAGTCCTTTGTTGGTTAGATTTTTCTAGTATCTCCTCTCGTCTGTTATAAAACTCTCAATTATAGTGTCTGGTGTCCATTATTCAATGGACATCTTTTAATTTGATAAGTCGAACTAGTTTTCTATGAATAGCTTTTTTCTGTGGATCTTATTTAGGGAACATTCCAAAAGACTGCAAAGGTGCTTTTGTTTATTTGTTTTTGTTGTTTTAATTTTTTGTAAAACTTAGTGCATTATCTTTCATGCTGATGTATTTAGATCTGTTTGTGGTTGATATTTTCAAGAGTAGGGAGTGATATTAAGTGAGTACGTATTGCTTTGTTCACAGTTTGAAAATACAAAATAGTGTGTTGCTATTTTTATAAATACCCTCTATTTTGCGTCCCCTAACTCCTCAGCACTACCTTGGGCACTGTCATGGTGTCTCCTAGACCTCCCCATGATCCATGCAGTGTGGGTACTGCCAGCAGCATGGGGCCCATCAGTGCCAGGTTCCAGGGCATGGTCTGAATTTTTTTGTTGGTGGTGGAGGTTACTAAGTATTTATATAGTGTTGAATAACTTTTTTTCTGCATATGGAGATATGTTATTGATCTTTTTTCCCACTAATTTGAGTTGTCAGTTTTAGTATATACCAAGTATCATGCATACATGGCTGCATTTCTTTTCCATCATTGGTGTATTTGGCTTTTCTTGAAGGAATCCCACATTATTTTATTACTATTGCTTTGTAATTTGTAACCATTACGTGGCAGGATGAGTTTTCATTTGAATTCTATCCAATCATTTATTTTTATTTTTATGTTCAATTAGCCAACACATTGTACATCATTAGTTTTTGATGTAGTGTTCCAGTATTAATTAGTTGCATATAACACCCAGTGCTCATCACGGCACGTGACCTCCTTAATACCTATCACCAGATTACAGTTCCAAAAATTTTTTTTTTATATTTGGATTTTTATTTTCTACATATATTTTATTTTTTTAAATAACAGGTTTTTATTATATTATGTTAGTCACCATACAGTACATCCCCAGTTCTTGATGTAAATTTCCATGATTCATTACTTGCGTATAACACCCAGTGCACCATGCAATACGTGCCCTCCTTACTACCCATCACCCGCCTATCGCATTCCCCCACCATATATTTTATAATCAGCATCACTTATGCCATATTCTGTTGGTAAGAGGTGAGTCTCTGTTATCAGCCCAGATTCAGCCGGAGAGACACTGGACTTGGCTTCTTTAAGAGAGGAGTTTAAATGAATGTGTGGCCATCATAAGATCTCCAGACATATTGTTAATTTTTATCCTTCATGATGTTTGGCTTTTATACTGAAATTGCTACTGGGATTTACTTTTGTTTTTACTCCAACCTTATATTTTCAATGTCAGCTCCTCAAAATACCCAGAGCAAATATCAGAATCTCAGAGTTTGTGTAGGAATCCACCGAAGTCTATAGAATAGACTGTTTTTCTCTGATACTATTATATCTGGGAGCCTTTATTTTCAAGAAATAGTGTGTCTCTCTTGAACACATTTCAATCCAAAGTCTTAAATGATTTTTAAATTTATGAGTAGTCTTCATTTCACTTTCTTCAAGTATATTCCCATTCTATGTAGTTATTTATTTCCCTATGTGACTCTTATTGGACTAACTTTAGATTGTGGCATACTTACACATGATCTCCTATCCATTTCCTCCTCCTTCTTTCTGTATCTTCTGAAAATTATCTAATAGGACTACGAATCTCCGTGGCCTGATCCAGCTCATTCATATACTACTTAGCTGCATTTATTCAGCTATTCAGCTCATCCACTGATGCTTTATAGAAACCATTTATTTCTTGGAAAAACTAGTTCCTTTTTATAATTGAATGTGCAACTTGATATTTCCAATACCCTTTATGAAGTCTCTGAAGATATTAATGCTTTTGTTTATCTAATAAATACTTACTTTGTGCTTACATGCTAAGCATTATTAATTTATCGTTAGTTGTTATTCTTTCTAGCCCATTAATTCTGATTCTTGTGATATGGTTGTTCAGTTCACCTCCCTTTTTTCCATAGTGTTAGTATTTTCTTATTTTATATCCTGTATGCATATGTGCCTAGAACAAGAAGTAGCTGGTATATAAAATATTTGTGGGGGTAGGGAAAGGGGAAAGGGTAAGTTCTAGGCTGCAAATCCTCCAGGTAGGTTTCGTGATCGTCACCTCAGAGAAAGTTTATTACTATCTGGGCTTTATTATTTCTTGTTTCCTACACCCTACACTCACCAGCCCCTCAAGGCAACCTCCCATTATCCCAGCTCCAGCATTACTCTTGTCCAGGAATTACTCAGTGAAATTAGTGAGATTGCATGGATCCCAGCTGGGACAAAAAGGGGCCTTCTCAGTGCTTACAAGTACCTGGCCATGACAAGTGCTCTGCAGTTCTTTTTCCTACTCAGTACCTTCAGGGTTGGTAAAGATATTCTCAAGGGAAAGCATTGGGGAATAAAGGAGCAACTAAAATCTCTCCTCTTCACCCAGTTTTCTATATTGCTTATCCTCTCCTGGTCTAAGTGGTAGGGAGCAAACCAATTCTGACTTCAAAGATTCATGTGGGTTTGTGTTATATTCTGAGATCCAGAAAGGTCTCTGACATTGTTAGCACACTCAGGGTTTGGGGGAGGGGGCAGGCTGCATTTTGTCAGATTCTTATTCTATGTATATTGAGGTGATCACATGGGCTTTTGATTGATTGTTTGTTTGTTAGTGTGATGAATGAGACTAATTGTTCTTTGGATGTTAAACCAACCTTGCATTAAACTAAACTGGATCTTCCCCACTTTGATGTAGCAAACTTTCTGTGTATTGTTCAATTTAATTTGCCGACATTTTGTTTAATTTCTTGGATCTGTCTTTGAAGGGTATCTCTTCACCGAGTTTTCATATAATGTGTTTGTCTGGTGTTGGTATAGGAGAAAGTTGGCCTCATTATATGAGTGGGGATGTATTTCCTCCCGTTACTTCTGTGGAAAACTCTGTGTGGAGTAGTATTTCTTTCTTTCTTCCTTAGATACTTCTTTGAATTTACTAGTGAAGTTGGTAGGCCTAGATTTTTGTTGTTGTTGTTCTTGTTATATTTATTTTTTTGTTTTTTTTCGAAATGGTTTTTAATACTAATGAATTAATTTTTAAAAATTTTTTAAATAAACAAAAAATGTATTATTTGTTTCAGGAGTAGAGGTCTGTGATTCATCAGTCTTACACAACACCCAGTGCTCACCACAGCACATAACCTCCCCAGTGTCCATCACTCAGCCACCCCATACGCCCACCTCCCTCTCTTGTTTCGTCTTGTTTCATTTTTTCCTCTCTTCCCCTATGATCCTCTGCCTTGTTTCTAAAGTTCTGCATATCAGTGAGATCATATGATAATTGTCTTTCTCTGATTGACTTATTTCGTGTAGCATAATACCCTCTAGTTGCATCCACGTCATTGCAAATGATAAGATTTCACTTTTTTGATGGCTCTGTAATATTCCATTATATATATATCACATTTTCTTTATCCATTCATCTCTCAATGGATTCTTTAATAGACGTAGGTCTATTCAGGTGGTTATTTCTTCTCTAGTGAGCTTTGGTAGTTGCATTTCAAAGAATGTGTTTATTTCATCTCAATTGAAAAATTCATTGAAATAGAGTTAGGCATAATAAATCCATGGCTATCTTTTTAAAAATTATTTAAATTCAATTAGCCAAGGTATAGTACATTCTTGGTTTTTGATATAATGTTCAATGATTCATCAGTTCAGTATAACACCCAGTGCTCATCACGTCACATGCCCTCCTTAATACCCATGGCTATCTTTTTAATATGTATAGGATCTCTTGTGGTTTCGCCTAGCTCATTCCTGATGCTGATAATTTGAATTTTCTCTCCCTCTCGCCCTCCCTCTCTGTCTTTCCCTAATCTGTCTGGGTAAATCTGAGCATCTTATAAATTTTATCACTTTTCTCAAAGTAAAATATTTTAAAGGATGTTTTCTGTTGTAATCTGTTTTCTGATTCATGATTTCTGTTCTGATATTGATTGCTTCCCCTATTTGGAGTTTAAATTAGTTTTGTTTTTTAGTTCTTTTAATGGTAGAACTTGATCATTGATTTGAAAATTTGTATTTCTAATAAAGGCTTTAATGCTATATATTTCTAAGTACGGTAGATTTTGAATGACATGGTTTTGAACTGGGTGGGTCCATTTATACAGAGATGTAAAAATAAATACAGTAGAGTTGTAGTTTGATTCTTATTTCCCTGATAATCAGAGATGTTGATCATCTTTTATATGTCAGCTGGCCAACTGTATGACTTCTTCAGAAAAATGTCTATTCATGTGTTCTGCCCACTTTTTAATCGAATTATTCTTTTTGGGGCTGTTGAGTATTTTACGTTCTTTATATATTTTAGATAGTAACCCTTCATCTGATATCTCTTTTGCAAATATTTGCTCCCATTCCTAAGTTGTCTTTGAGTTTTGTTGATTGTTTTCTTCACTGTGTAGAAGCATTTCATTTTGATGAAGTCTCAATAGTTTATTTTTGTTTTGTTTCCCTTGACTCAGGAAAGATCTCAAGAAAGAGTTGGCACAGCTGATATCAAAGAGGTTACTGCCTATATTCTCGTCTAGTATTTTTATGGTTTTAGGTCTCACATTTATTTATATTTATATTTTTTAATTTTTAGTTTTCATTATTTTTAGGAAAGATTTTATTTATTTGAAGGAGAGAGAGAGAGCACAAGCAAGGGGAGGGGAAGACAGAGAGGGAGAAGCAGACAGGGCATGGAGTAGGGTGCCTGAGGCAAGCTTGATCCCAGGACCCCAGGATCATGACCTGAGCCAAATGCAGCCACTTAACCGACTGAGCCACCCAGGGGCCCCTCAGTCTCACATTTAGGTCTTTCATCCATTTTAAACTTATTCTTGTGTGTGCTGTAAGAAAGTGGTCCAGTTTCATTCTTCTGAATGTTGCTGTCCAGTTTTCCCAACATCATTTGTTGAAGAGACTGTCGTTTTCCCATTGGATTTTCTTTCTTCCTTTGTTGATTAATGACCATATACTTGTAGGTTCATTTCTGAGTTTTCTATTCTGTTCTAGTTCTCTATGTGTCCATTTTTTGTGCCAGTACCATACTGTTTTGATCACTAAACCTTTGTTGTAACTTGAAATCCAGATTTGTGAGGACTCCAGGTTCGCTTTTCTGTTTCAAGGTTGTTTTGGCTATTCAGGGACTTTTGTTGTTCCATATAAAATTTAGGTTTGTTTGTTCTAGCTCTGTAAAAAATGCTGTTGGTATTTTGATAGAGATTGCATTAAATCTATATATTGCTTTGGAGAGAATGGACATTTTTACAATATTTTTTCTTCCAATCCATGAGCATGGGGTTTGTTACCATTTCTTTGTGTCATCTTGAATTTCTTTCCTCAAAGTTTTATAGTTTTTAGAGTACAGGTCTTTCACCTCTTTGGCTCAGTTTATTGCTAGATATTTTATTGTTTTTGGTGCAATTATAAATGGGATTGTTTTCTTAATTTCACTTTCTGTTGCTTCATTATTAGTGCATAGGAATGTAACCGATTTCTGTACATTGATTTTGTATCCTGCCACTTGACTGAATTCACTTATCAGTTCTTGTAGTTTTCTTGGTGGAGTATTTCTGGTTATCTGTACATAGTATCATGTCATCTGTAAATAACAAAAATTTACTTCTTTCTTACCAATTTGGGTGCCTTTTATTTCTTTTCTTGTTTCATTGCTGCGGCTAGAATTTCCTCTGCTATGTTGAAAGAAGTCTCAAGGATGGACACCCTAGTCTTGTTCTAGACCTCAGGGGTAAGTCTCTCAGTTTGTCCCCATTAGGTATGATATTCACTGTGGGTATTTCAGATAAGGCCTTTGTTATTTTGAGTTGCGTTCCCTGCAAACCTACTCTGTGAGGGTTTTTATCATGAATGGATAAAACACTGCATCAAATGCTTTTTCTGCATTACTGAAATGATCAAGTGGTTTTTATCCTTTTTTTAAACTGATGTGGTGTATCGTATTGATTGATTTGGGATTACGTAACTACCTTTGCATCCTGGGAATAAGTCACACTTGATTGTGTTGAGTGATTTTTAAAATGTATTGTTGGATTTGGTTTGCTAGTATTTTGCTGAGGATTCTTATGTCTATGTTCATCAGCATTATTGGCCTATAGTTCTCTTTTTCTGTAGTGTCTTTATGGGGTTTTGGTATCAGGATAATGCCTGCTTTGTTAAGTGCACTTTTGAGCTTTCCTTCCTCTTCTAGTTTTTGGAAGAGTTTGAGAAGAATACATAATAACTCTTCTTAAAAGTGTTTAGTAGAATTCACCCGTGAATTCATCTGGTCCCAGACTTTAATTTTTTGGTTGTTTTTTGACTACCAATTCAAGTTCATTCATAGTAATCTGTTCAGATTTTGTACTTCTTGATTTTGTTTGGACGATTGGATCTTTGTAGTAGTTCTGCATTTTTCTACATTGTCCAATATGTTGACATATAATTCTTTGTACAATATCTTGTAATACTTTGTATTTCTGTGTTGTCAATTATCACTTTCATTCATTTCTGATTTACTTATTTGGGTACTTTCTCTTTTTTTCCTGATGAATGTGGCTGAAGGTTTATCAACTTTGCTTATCTTTTCAAGAACGGAGCTCTTGATTTCAGTGATCTTTGATTTATAAATTCTCTATCATTTATTTCTGTTCTGATCTTTATTATTTTCTTTTTAGTACTGATCTTCTGCTCTCTTTGTTCTTTTTCCAGTTCCTTTAGGAGTAAAATTTTATTGTTTGAGCTCTGTTTCTTGAGGTAGGCATGTATTGCTCTGTATTTCCCTATTAAAACTGCTTTCATTGTGTCCCAAAGATTTTTGGCCATTGTAGTTTCATTTTCATTTGACTCCATGTATTTTTTGATTTCTTACTTGTTAGTTAACTCATTGATTGTTTAGTTGCATAGTAAACCTCTAGTAGTTTGTGTATTTTCCCAGGTTTTTTCTTGTAATGTATTTCTAAGTTCATACCATTTTTGTTGGCGATTATATGATTTCAGTCCTCTTAAATGTATTGACACTTGTTTTGTGGGTTAAAGCATGTTGCTATCCATTGATTTAAGTGGGGTATTAAAGTCGCATACTATAATTGTATCACAATCAATATCTCCCTTTGTTCATTAATATTTGCTTTATGTATTTAGGTGCTTCGTTGTTGAGTATATAGGTATTTACAACTGTTATATCTTCTTCTTGAATTGATCCCTTTATCATTATGTAATCTCTTCTTTGTCTCTTGTTAAGAGTCTTTGTTTTAAAGTCTATTTTATCTGATATGAGTATTGCAACCCTGGCTTTTTCTTGGCTTCCATTTATATGGTAAGTGTTTTTCAGTCCTTGACTTTCAGTCTACATGTGTCTTTAGGTCTGAAGTGTGTCTCTTGTAGGCAGCATATAGATATAGGTCTTGTTTTTTAATCCATTCTGCCACCTTGTTTCTTTCGATTGTAGTATTTAGACCATTCACTCTAAAAATAAATATTGAAAGGTTTGTACTAAGTGCCATTTTGTTAATTTTTTTGTTGTTGCTTATGTGGTTCTTCTCTGGTTTGCATTTTTTTTTAAGATTTTATTTATTTATTCGACAGAGATAGAGACAGCCAGTGAGAGAGGGAACACAAGCAGGGGGAGTGGGAGAGGAAGAAGCAGGCTCATAGCAGAGGAGCCGGATGCGGGGCTCGACCCCATAACGCCGGGATCACGCCCTGAGCCGAAGGCAGACGCTTAACCGCTGTGCCACCCAGGCGCCCCCTGGTTTGCATTTTTTGTTTGTTTGTTTGTTTTGGTTTGTTTTTGTCTCTGTCTCATGGTCTGTTCCTTTCTAATTGATGATTTTTTGTAGTGTTATGTTAGGCTCTTTTCTTTCTTTCTTTCTTTCTTTCTTTCTTTCTTTCTTTCTCTCTTTTTTAAATTTTTAATAGCTTTTGGGTTTGTGGTTAACATAAGGTTCAAATAAAACATCCTAAGTATATAGCCGTTTGTATTAAGTTGATAACCTTGTCAGATAGAATATGGTTCACTGCACGGTTTTTTTCCTTTGAATATATGAGTACTTTGACTATATCATAACCCTGTGCTGGTCTTCAATGTTTCTGCAGAGTAATCAGCTGATAATCACAGGATTTCTGCTGCACATGACATTTTGTTTCTCTTTTGCTGCTTTTAATATTCTCTCTTCATCTTTAACCATTGATATTTTAATTATGTGTTGTGGTGTGAACCTCCTTGGGTACATCTTGTTTGGAGCTCTCTGTGCTTCCTTCCACCTGGATCTCTATTACCTTCCCTAGTTTAGGAGTAAATTTCAGGGATTATTTCTCTAAATAAGCTATCTGCCCCTTTTTCTCTCTTCTTATTCTGGGACCCCTATAATGTGAATGTTTATTTGCCTGATGTTGTGCAAGAGATCCCTTAACCTAACCTTGTTTTTCAAAATTTCTTTTTCTTTTCCTCTTCAGCTTGGGTGTTTTCCATTACCCTGTCTTCAAGATTGCTGATCCTTTCTTATACATCCTCTAATCTGCTGTTGATTCCCTCATGTATTTTTCACCTCAGCTATTGTATTCTTCAACTCGGGTTTTTTTTAAATGTATTTTCTATTTCTGTGTTGAAGGTCGCACTGAGTTCTTCCGCTCTTCTCTCAAGGCCTGTGTGCAGCTTTATGGTCATTACTTTATACTCCTTATCAGGCACACTGCTTACTCTCTTTCAATCAGTTATTTTTCTGAAGTTTTATCTTGTTCTTTCTTCTGTAGCTTTTTCCTCTGTGTCCCAGTTTTCTTTGACTTTGGTGTTTGTTTCTATGAATTAGGTGGAACAGAGACTTCTCTTAAACTTGAAGGAATAGTCCTGGGCACGGTCATCTTTTGTGTAGCCCGTGTGTGCTTGGTTACTTTCAGTGGCTGGCTGGAACTGTGGCTGGTAGTGAAGACTGGGAATTGAGGAGGACACCATGCTGGAGCTATACTGTGGAATGGCCACGGCTGATATGGGCATGGTTTGGGATGGTGCTAAGGCATTCTGTTGAGAGGGTTATCAGGCAGGACAGGTGAAGCCAAAGTGGATACAGGCTGCAGATCTCCCAAGCCTTTCTCTCAGGACCCTGAGATCATGACCTGAACTGAAATCAAGAGTTGGATGCTTAACTGACTGAGCCACCAGGCATCCAGGAGGTTTTCATCTCAGTACTTTCTTGTGTGAATATTGTCTTTGTTGTTGTATTAAAAAGGCACCATCATACCCAAGGACATCTAGGTTTTCTCCTATGTTACTTTCTAGGACATTTATAATTTGGCCTTTTACATTGAGATCCACGATCCATTTTGAGTTAATTTTTTTTTTTTTTGTGAAAGGCACAAGGACTGTGTCTTCATTTATCTGTCTATTCATTTAATCTTTTACTGATGGCTGTTCAGTTATTCCAGCACTCTTTGTTGATGACCTGACTGTGTTTGTATATTGAGAGTGAATTTCTTGTTAACAGCACATAGATGAGAGTTGTTTTTTTTTCTCTTTCCAAATCCCATATGTCTATTGGTGCTTTTTATTTGGATTATTTAGACCAGAGTATCTCAGCTTGTAATGACAGTTTGTTCAGACAATTTTCTTTTGTGTGTGATTCTGTTCTGTGTATTGTGGGATATTTAACTGCATTCCTGGCCCCCCAGTCACTAGTTGTCAGTAATACCATACACCCTAACTCACCTCTATCCCCACAGTTGTAATGAGCAAAAATGTCTCTAGACATTGCCAAATGTGTCCTGGGGGCCAAAATTGCCACCCCTTCCTGAGCCACTGATTCAACCATATACATTTACTATGTCGATTTAATTAATACCCACTCATGGCTTCTTTTACTCTATATGTCAGAGCAGTTGCAACAAAGACCATATGACGTTAAAAAGCTTGGCTTTAATGAAAATTTCTGCTGTTACAAGCAGTAGTGTTTAAAAAATGCATCTTTCTATTATCAAGGTCAATCTTCTTTTATTATTTTATTCCATGTGTAAAATACAAATTCATAGAAACATTGCTTCTATTTCACCGCTTCTTAATAATCTTCCATTTTTACCATGCATTTTATTTCTGTATATTTTATAAACATTGGCAGTATGTTTTGCTCCTGTACTTTGTCTCTGTCTCTGCCTTCAATTACCAAGAACACAAATACTAGATTAGGTAACATTATGTCATCACTCATCAGGTCACTTCTTCATTGTTTTCAGCATTATTTCTTTCTGTTTTTTAGTTTAAAGAGTTTCCATGTCTATGCCTTTCATTCTCCTCCCCGCCCCACACAGTGAAATCTGCTATAAAAGCTCATGTATAGGCCGTACATCTTTTTTAAGAATGAAAGCATTCACTAGAATGACAGGGTATTGCCAGTAACCTTCATATGAGACTTCATAATACAAAATATGTATATGTAAATATATATAAAATAAAGTTTAATATATACAAAATGAAACTCAGAATATTTGAGCAAGATTATGATTACATAGAAAGAAAATGTAAAGAGATGTAAACTGTTACAGAAAATGTAAACAAATATTTCATTCATAACCAGAAAGTGTGAAAACTCTGACAAAGGACATTGTGTCCCGAGTCCTGAGTTAGATTGCTACTCTTTTCTTTGGTTCTACCAGATGCAGAAAGATTCACAGTTCTGTGAATTGTCTCAGTTTTCCCCCATGTGACACCTAATCTAGGCATGCTGGAGTAATAACGTAATTATTTGATTAATATTTTGGAATGCGAGGGCTTCGTATTGAGCTATCATCTATTAGATTACACTGTGATACATTTCCTCTGGATTGTGCCTGTTTTTAATGAAGGGCCTGCTGTTTTTCAGCCCCAATATCTTTGGTTTATACAATCGTGTTACTTCTTTGGCTCAAACTGAAGTTCCTATTGCAATATTCTGTCTAGGCTTTGAAATCCTATTCTAGCTTTGGGTCCTGAATTTCTGCCAAGTGGACACTTTCTTAGAACTCGACCTTGGCTTCTCCTTCGCTGTGTTTTTCCTACATATTGAGATTTCCCCTTGCTTCTTGGACCCCTGTCTCATCCAGGCACAGACCCTTTGCACTTATAAACATGAACCTCGCCTATCTTGCTCTACTGCAACCCTAGCACCATAGCAAGGATTTGTCTGTATTAGGAGTAAATGCGTCGAGCAGGGGGAGTTAAGATGGCGGAGGAGTAGGGGACCCCTTTTTCAGCCGGTCCCCTGAGTCGAGCTGGATAGGTACCAGACCAGCCTAAATAACCACGGAATCAGCCTGAGACGCAGGATGATGCATCTGGATCTCTACAAATGAACATCTCCAGCGCTGAGTATTGAGGTACCAAGAGGGGAGCTGTAAACCGTGCACAGATATCGGAAGATAAACGGAAGGGGGAGGGAGCCGCCGTGTTTGGGCGCCGGGAAGCGGCAGCCACCTGCACGGGGGAGCGGGAAGACACACAGAGGGTACCCGCGAGAGAGCGGACTGAGACCGGTGAGCCGTGAACGCGCGCGCCACCAGGCATCTCCCGGAACACCGGAATCCCGGTGTGCTCACGGGATCCAGACTGAGACCGGGAACTCCCGGAGCGCGCGCGGGGCGGCTGGCGGCTGGCGAGCCACCTGCACGGGGGAGCGGGCGGACTCGCGGTCGGCACCCGCGAAACAGCAGACTGAGACCCTGAACCGGGTGCGCGCGCCACCAGGCTTCTCACGAAACTCCGGTGTGCTCACCGGGCATAGACTGAGACCGGGAGACCCGGGAGCGCGCGGGGCGGCCGGTGGCTGGCGGCATTAGAAACACAAAGGACAGAGACGCGCAGGCCGGTGGCTGGCGGCATTAGAAACACAAAGGACAGAGACGCGCCGGCCCTGGAAGTGAGGGCAGGGACGCCGGGTGTGGGGCGCACATCCCGGGACGCTGCAGGGTTGAGCAGCACCAACAGTAACAGAGTTAAAGTGGCCAGAACATCAGTGGAGAACGGGCCGCAATCCCTCTGTTCTGCGACAATGCAGCCTCTGCTGCTCTGACCCTCAGAAGAGGCATAGCCGGCCGCCAGGGAAAGCCGCCAGAGAACAAAAGCCTGGAAATACCGGCTCAGAGAGTGCCCATCCCCATCCTCCCTCGCAGGGGCACGGAGACTCTACCCAAACAGGGCTGCCTGAGTATCGGCGCGGCAGGCCCCTCCCCCAGAACACAGAAGGCAGGCTGAAAAATCAAGAAGCCCACAACCCAGGCGCCTGGGTGGCGCAGTCATTGAGCGCCTGCCTTCAGCTTAGGGCGTGATCCCAGCGTTCCGGAAAGGAGTCCCTCATCGGGCTCCTCCGCTGGGAGCCTGCTTCTTCCTCTCTCACTCCCCTGCTTCTGTTTCGTTCTTGCTGTCTGTCTCCCTCTCTCAGATAAGTAAATAAATAAAATCTTTAAAGAAGAAGCCCACATCTCTAAGATCCCTATAAAACAAGGGGCACGGCCTGGGACCCAGTCAATAATTTTGGGCTCTGGAAACCCCGCAACCTCTCTTCATCAGAATGACAAGAAGGAGAAGCCCCCCCCAGCAAAGAAAGGACAGTGAGTCAGGGGCCTCTGCCACAGAAGTAACGGATATGGATGTAACCAAATTATCAGAAATGGAATTCAGAGTAACAATGGTCAAGATAATGAGTAGACTTGAAAAAAGTATTCAAGAAAATATTACTGAGAATATACAATCCCTAAGGGAGGAAATGAGAGCGAATTTGACAGAAATTAAAAATTCTATGAGCCAAATGCAGGCAAAACTAGAGGCTCTGACGGCCAGGGTCACGGAAGCGGAGGAAAGGGTTAGTGAATTGGAGGATGGGTTAATAGAGGAAAAATTAAAAATAGAAGATGGTCTTAAAAAAATCCACGCCCACGAATGTTGGCTACGGGAGATTACTGACTCAACGAAACGATCCAATGTTAGAATCATCGGCATCCCCGAGGGGGTGGAGAAAAACAGAGGTCTAGAAGAGATATTTGAACAAATTGTAGCTGAAAACTTCCCTAATCTAGCAAGGGAAACAAAAATTCGTGTCCAAGAGGCAGAGAGGACCCCTCCCAAGCTCAACCATGACAGACCTACACCACGTCACGTCATAGTGCAACTCGCAAATATGAGATCCAAGGATACAGTATTGAAAGCGGCCAGGGCAAAGAAATTTCTCACGTACCAAGGCAAAGGCATCAGAATTACATCAGACCTGTCTACACAGACCTGGAATGAGAGAAAGGGTTGGGGGAGCATTTTTAAAGCTCTTTCAGAGAAAAACATGCAGCCAAGGATCCTTTATCCAGCAAGGCTGTCATTCAGAATTGATGGAGAAATAAAGACATTTCAGAATCGACAGTCACTAGCCAATTTCGTAACCACGAAACCAGCCCTACAGGAGGTATTACGGGGGGTTCTATAAAAGTAAAAAGGCCCCAAGAGTGATACAAAACAGAAAGTCACAGCCAATACAAACAAAGACTTTACTGACAACATGGCAGAATTAAAAGCATATCTCTCAGTACTCAGCCTGAACATTAATGGTTTAAATTCTGGTTTCAAACGCCACAGGGTTGCAGATTGGATAAAAAGAAATGACCCATCCATTTGCTGTCTACAAGAGACTCATTTCGAACCCAAAGATGCATTCAGACTGAGAGTAAGGGGATGGAGTACCATCTTTCACGCAAATGGACCTCAAAAGAAAGCTGGGGTAGCAATTCTCATATCAGATAAATTGGATTTTAAACTACAGACTATAGTTAGAGATGCAGAAGGGCACTATATTATTCTTAAAGGAAGTATTCAACAAGTGGATATGACAATTATAAATATATATGCCCCCAACAGGGGAGCAGCAAGATACACAAGGCAACTCTTAACCAGAATAAAGAGACATATAGATAAAAATACATTAATAGTAGGGGACCTCAACACTCCACTCTCAGAAATAGACAGAACACCCTGGCAAAAACTAAGCAAAGAATCAAAGGCTTTGAATGCCATACTCGACGAGTTGGACCTCTTAGATATATATAGAACACTACACCCCAGAACCAAAGAATACTCATTCTATTCTAATGCCCATGGAACATTTTCAAGAATAGACCATGTTCTGGGACACAAAACAGGTCTCAGCCGATACCAAAAGATTGAAATTATCCCCTGCATATTCTCAGACCACAACGCTCTGAAATTGGAACTCAACCACAAGGAAAAATTTGGAAGAAACTCAAACACTTGGAGACTAAGAACCATCCTGCTCAGGAATGACTCGATAAACCAGGAAATCAAAAATCAAATTAAACAATTTATGGAGACCAATGAGAATGAAAATACAACAGTCCAAAACCTATGGGATACTGCAAAGGCAGTCCTAAGGGGGAAATACATAGCCATCCAAGCCTCACTCAAAAGAATAGAAAAATCTAAAATGCAGTTTTTATATTCTCACCTCAAGAAGCTGGAACAGCAACAGAGGGACAGGCCTAATCCACGCACAAGGAAGCAGTTGACCAAAATTAAAGCTGAAATCAATCAAGCAGAAACCAGAAGTACAGTAGAGCAGATCAACAGGACTAGAAGCTGGTTCTTGGAGAGAATCAATAAAATTGACAGACCACTGGCAAGACTTATCCAAAAGAAAAGAGAAAGGACCCAGATTATTAAAATTATGAATGAAAAAGGAGAGGTCACGACGAACACCATTGAAATTGGAAGGATTATTAGAAATTTTTATCAACAGCTATATGCCAATAAACTAAGCAATCTGGAAGAGATGGAATCCTTCCTGGAAACCTATAAACTACCAAGATTGAAACCGGAAGAAATTGATTTCTTAAACAGGCCAATTAATTATGAAGAAATTGAGTCAGTGATAAACAACCTTCCAAATAACAAAACTCCAGGCCCGGACGGTTTTCCTGGGGAATTCTACCAAACATTCAAAGAAGAAATAATACCTATTCTCCTAAAGCTTTTTCAAAAAGTAGAAACAGAAGGAAAGCTACCAAACTCATTCTATGAGGCCAATATTACATTGATCCCCAAACCAGGCAAAGACTCCCTCAAAAAGGAGAATTACAGACCGATTTCCCTAATGAATATGGACGCCAAAATCCTCAACAAGATACTTGCTAATAGAATCCAACAGTTCATTAAAAGGATTATCCACCACGATCAAGTGGGATTCATACCTGGGATGCAAGCGTGGTTCAATATTCGCAAATCAATCAGCGTGATACATCATATCAACAAGAAAAGACTCAAGAACCATATGATCCTCTCAATCGATGCCGAAAAAGCATTTGACAAAATACAGCATCCTTTCCTGATTAAAACCCTTCAGAGTGTAGGAATAGAAGGTACATTTCTCAATCTCATAAAAGCCATCTATGAAAAGCCTACTGCAAATATTATTCTCAATGGGGAAAAGCTGGAAGCCTTTCCCTTAAGATCAGGAACACGACAAGGATGCCCACTCTCGCCACTATTATTCAACATAGTACTAGAAGTCCTTGCAACAGCAATCAGACAACAAAAAGGGATCAAAGGTATTCAAATCGGCAAAGAAGAAGTCAAAATGTCTCTCTTCGCAGACGACATGATACTCTATATGGAAAACCCAAAAGAAGCCACTCCCAAACTATTAGAAGTTATAGAGCAATTCAGTAACGTGGCGGGATACAAAATCAATGCTCAGAAATCAGTTGCATTTCTGTACACGAATAACGAGAACGAAGAAAGAGAAATCAGGGAATCCATCCCATTTACAATAGCACCAAAAACCATACGTTACCTTGGAATTAACTTAACCAGAGATGTAAAGGACCTTTATTCTAGAAACTATAAATCACTCTTAAAAGACATTGAGGAAGACATAAAAAGATGGAAAGATATTCCATGCTCATGGATCGGAAGAATTAACATAGTTAAAATGTCCATGCTACCCAGAGCAATCTACACTTTCAATGCTATCCCGATCAAAATACCGAGAACGTTTTTCAAAGAACTGGAACAAATAGTCCTTAAATTTGTATGGAACCAGAAAAGACCCCGAATCTCCAAGGAACTGTTGAAAAGGAAAAACAAAGCTGGGGGCATCACAATGCCGGATTTCGAGCTGTACTACAAAGCTGTGATCACAAAGACAGCATGGTACTGGCACAAAAACAGACACATAGACCAATGGAACAGAATAGAGAGCCCAGAAATGGACCCTCAGCTCTTTGGGCAACTAATATTTGATAAAGCAGGAAAAAACATCCGGTGGGAAAAAGACAGTCTCTTCAATAAATGGTGCTGGGAAAATTGGACAGCTACGTGCAAAAGAATGAAACTTGACCACTATCTCACACCATACACAAAAATAAACTCCAAATGGATGAAAGACCTCGATGTGAGACAGGAATCCATCAAAATTCTAGAGGAGAACATAGGCAGCAACCTCTACGACATCAGCCTAAGCAACCTTTTTCATGACACATCCCCAAAGGCAAAAGAAACAAAAGATAAAATGAATTTATGGGACTTCATCAAGATTAAAAGTTTCTGCACATCCAAGGAAACAGTCAGAAAAACTAAGAGGCAGCCCACGGAATGGGAGAATATATTTGCAAATGACACTACAGATAAAGGACTGGTATCCAAGATCTACAAAGAACTTCTCAAACTCAATACATGAGAAACAAATAAACAAATCAAAAAATGGGCAGAAGATATGAACAGACACTTTTCCAATGAAGACATACAAATGGCTAACAGACACATGAAAAAATGTTCAAAATCATTAGCCATCAAGGAAATTCAAATCAAAACCACACTGAGATACCACCTTACGCCAGTTAGAATGGCAAAAATAGACAAGGCAAGAAACAACAATTGTTGGAGAGGATGTGGAGAAAGGGGATCCCTCCTACATTGTTGGTGGGAATGCAAGTTGGTACAGCCACTCTGGAAAACCGTGTGGAGGTCCCTTAAAAAGTTAAAAATTGAGCTACCCTATGATCCAGCCATTGCACTACTGGGTGTTTACCCCAAAGATACAGACGTAGTGAAGAGAAGGGCCATATGCACCCCAATGTTCATAGCAGCAATGTCCACAATAGCTAAATCGTGGAAGGAGCCGAGATGCCCTTCAACAGATGACTGGATTAAGAAGTTGTGGTCCATATATACAATGGAATATTACTCAGCAATCAGAAAGAATGAGTTCTCAACATTTGCTACAACATGGACGGCACTGGAGGAGATAATGCTTAGTGAAATAAGTCAAGCAGAGAAAGACAACTATCATATGATTTCTCTCATCTATGGAACATAAGAACTAGAATGATCAGTAGGGGAAGAAAGGGATAAAGAAAGGGGGGGTAATCAGAAGGGGGAATGAAACATGAGAGACTATGGACTATGAGAAACAAACTGAGGGCTACAGAGGGGAGGGGGGTGGGGGAATGGGATAGACCGGTGATGGGTAGTAAGGAGGGCACATATTGCATGGTGCACTGGGTGTTATACACAACTAATGAATCATCGAGCCTTACATCGAAAACCGGGGATGTACTGTATGGTGACTAACATAATATAATAAAAAATCATTATTAATAAAAAAAAAAAAAAAAAAAAAAAAAAAAGGAGTAAATGCGTCTTTTGCGGATAATATGATGTTAATTGTGGGCCTAAAGGGTCATGACCATTCTCATATGTGCTCTGCTTTGTTCTCTTGGCCCAGTATCCAGTGTCAGTTGTGTCTCAGATATCTGTCTCACTTTCTCAGGTCATTGAAGGAAGGGTCCAAATATGGGTAATGTGTGAATAGACTGAAAAGTCTCCCCGAGAAAATCTGAGCTTTAACATTTTCTGGATATGGCTATTTAGTTTGAAGAGAGTGATTTCCTACTCTTATGTTTTACTAATTATAACACTTTCACTATTAAACATTCCATATAATATATAATTTATTAATATAATAGAGCACAAAATGTAACTTAAAATCTTCATATGTACATGTAGTGTTAATAAAAGTTTAAAGATTTACAAAGTATGATTATTATCATCTTCATGTTGAGAAACTTTTGACACTAACAGCTAGTGCTTCCCCTAGCACTAATATTCCTGCCTTATCATGAGTAAATTTTCTATTTACATCTTTCCTTAGGTTCTGTGACTGCCAAGGTTTATACATGGCTCTATTTCAAATCTGCTCCTGCAAGATTTGGGGGTTATGAGCTGTAAGAAGCCAAACAATGAGCATTCTCTTATTGTACTCTTCACACATTGGTGTCTAGGACATAAGCACTCATAATGTAGCATTTTAGGAGAAAGACATTATGATTCATACTCTAAAACACTGCCTTCCTTTTCTGCATGTGGAAAACATAGAAAAGAGAAAAATTACAGCCACAGTGAAAGAATTTGGCTTCAGCTCTTTTCCAAGAAGAATACCTTTTTGTGGTTGTTGTGCAATTCTCACAATTCAGACCTTTAACTCTCTATACAGTGCTTTCTTATATTGCCAGGGACCTTACTGCCTGTAGGTACCTTGTTCCTTCCTTATTCTCATTTGAAATCCTCACAGCAACAATATTCTATTTTTGTTTCTAAATAGCTAACAGAATTTCCAGGAGAAAGTGTGCTAAGAGACAGTCTAATCAATATGAAAGCAATGTTTAGATATTACGTTTCAATGTTTTCAATTATTATTACTGGATCATAGAATATAATCCTTTAACAATCTTAAACTCATTAGCAGAGCGTATGTGCATACCAGAAAGTGTGACAGCCTGCATCCAAAGATAAATGACCAAACCTCAAACCCATTGGGAAGGAGAATTTAGGAGTCTCTTGAATGTAATCAAACCCATTGCTAAGTTTTGCACAAATGAGAAATACATGCAAAACCCCATTTCTCTTGCTGTGCACATTTCCTAATGACCACCCAATTGCAGACCCAGTTATAAACCAGTAACAACCTTCCATCATTCAGGACTGAAATTTTGCCCTTATTTATCTCCAATATGTTCCCTTCGGGGGAAATAAGAATAAGAATGTGGTACATATGATACAGCTCTACCCCAAAATATCCAATTTTATATTCACTAATGTAAAGACATGACATATAAGCAACTATATACTTAGGAACATAAATTTCTCACTTTAGAACCTGCTTGATGGAATGCCAGTATTTTGTCCAATTGGATATATTAATATGGGAAAAGCAAAAGAGGTTAAGGATATTGTTAAAGGAGAAGTGAGAGAAAGAGAAACGTAAAATGACACATTTAATTAAAGAAGAACAATATCCAATTTACATAGTTTGAGATTGTAACTCATAGAAATGAATTTCAGACCATTCACCCATTTTTGACACAAAAATCATCCTATATTAGCACTGCAGATACCCACTTGTCCTCAGTACCACGCTCTGTCCAGCAATCTCCCGATTCCTTGCTTGATCTCCTGAGTTCGCACTCCATAGACAATGGGATTGAGGGCTGCAGGGATGACATGGTGGAGGACATTGAGCAAGACTGGCACATCAGGGGAGACCTTCTTCTTCACCACATGAGTGAGCACAAAAACCAGAAGGATGGTGCTGAAGAAGAGGATTAGGATGAAGTGAGAACCACATGTGCTCAGGGCCTTGGCCATGGCACCCTCTGCCTTGAGTCTCAGCACAGCTTGCAATATAACGAAATAGGAGAGGAAGATGAGGATGAGGTCAGATCCTAGCAGGGTCCAGCCAACAGCAAACTGGTAGAGGCGATTGATGGTGACATCATCACAGGAGAGCCTGGAGACAGACATATTGGCACAGATGCAGTTCTCAATAACATTTCTTCCACAATAATGGAGTCGTGAGGATAGAATGGGGATAGGCACTGTAGAAATAACATTCCTGGCCAAAATAAAAATGGCGGCCTTGGCCACAAATTGGTCCGTGATGATGGATGGGTACCTCAGCGGGTGGCAAATGGCCACATAGCGGTCAAAGGCCATGACCATGAATGTGCAGGACTCCATGGCAAGGAAGCAGTTCATGATGTACATCTGAAGGAAGCAGGCATAGAAGCCGATGGACTTGAGGTCGAACCAAAAGATGGCCAGGACCTTGGGGATGACAGTGAGGCAGAGCACGATGTCCAACAGGGAGAGGATGCTGAGCAGGTAGTACATGGGCTCATGCAGAGAGGCCTCCGTCCAGATGGTGATCAGAAGAATACCATTGGCCCCCATGGCCAGGAGGAAGAGGAGGCTGAGGGGCAGTGAGATAGAAAGTTGCCAGCTGGGGGACCTGGCAAAACAATTCAGGAGGAAGTCTGAAACGTCAGTGGAGAAGTTGCCATTTTGGTTTGTTGTCATCTTTTGTCCTATATTTCTACAGTTTTCTTTTAGTGGTCTGTAAAATTAAGGTAAAACTTAGCTACTGACTCAAGACACATGAATTTAGAAGAATTTGCTTCCCTTGGGTGAAACCCATTAGTCCTAGCAGGTCCTCTAGAGCCATGTGAATTCATGTGTTTATCCCTTGTGTCATCCTGCTCAGAAAGTCCTATCACTAAGCAGTATAGAGGAGTGAGATGATGTGGTTCATTGATACGTTTTTTATTTGTTCAAGTTCTATTTTTTAAGAGAATTGTGATGTCTTTGCAGCAACTAAAGAGAAGGGGAAAATTACTTGGAAAACTGCTTTGTGACCGGTGAGTCTGTGAATTTGTTCTTATAAGTTTCTTCCTTTTTGTATGTTGTTCTTTAATGACCACCTAGACTATAACATGATAATTTAACTATAACAACATGCAGAAATGAGTAGCAGAGTGTGGCACAAAGTAAGAACTCAGGTACATGTTCCTAGCTCTCCATGCTCCCCTGTTCTGAGTTTTCACCTATAGTTGGCTTTAATCACAGGTTAAATTATTATACTCTGGCTTTAACGTTAGTTCATTTTCATTTTCTAAAATGTCACTTTAATTTGGTGGGTAGGGATCCTGCCAAATATTTGCCAATACATATTCATACATGTAGGATTCTTAACTTCAGGAATTAAAAAACCTGGAAGTAGAATGTGAGAATGCACATAGATATGTGGGAGCCATACATGTCATTGACAATTTGAACGTTGATTATACTCATTGCAATAGTGTGAGAGTGATGAAGTCCACCTCTAAAGTCCTTTCATCCCCTTTCTATTCCCCTTTCTGTCTTCGATATAATTATCCAGGTCCTCTTGTCTAGTGATCATGCTTTGCTTTTGTGGAGTGGCTCACAAGGCCTGGGAGATGCTGCATGTGCTGGAAGCCATGAAGATAAAAACCCATAGAAAAATAACATCCAGTCTTGGGTTGGTGACCAAAGGACCTTCTCTTGTCTTGGGCACTATGTTCATTAAACTCTTCCTTTCTTTCAGTTTTTCTTGTTGGATACATTCACTTGAATGTCTGAGATATCATCTGCTTAGCCCAGACCTTGCCACAGTGGCCCTCAGCATGTACAACCACATGCTCCTAGATTTGAAATACTCCCTCTAATCCCCACTTTCATCATTTACATTTTGTCTTTTGATCTTGCTCATTGCACCCTCTGATCCTACTCTCTGCAAAATTCTGTCATTTAATTTTTACAAGTCAGAGCCCCAAATCTCACCATGTCCAAGAATCTTCTCTTCTTCAGGCAATTCAGAGTATTCCTGGGAAAAACTAGGAATTCATTGCATGGAAGGAGGGAAAATCTTGAAATGAACTTTGGAGGGTACAGCCAAATGGAAGAATTGGCATTTCAGACTTGATTGTTCGAGTATCCATAGAGGAAGAAGGATGTTCTCCTTGTCTCCCAAAGATGTTTGTGATAATTATTTCTAGCACTAGGATGAAATTTCTGAAGACAACATAAGAGGATTTTTTTTATGTCTTCTTTCCACTCACTGACTCTTCCTTTCTCCCAATTTATCTGGGTGTTCCTACATTCTTTTCAATCCATAATTTTCAACAATCACTGAACAACCTACTCAGCCTTAGAAGTAGAGCATCTGAAATCACATATGTCCTTCCTCCGCTCTCCTCTCACTCTTGCATTACAATCAGAGGTAACCAATGACAGTACTAGACCTAAGGACTAGTGCTAATGTCTGCTGGTTCCAGGTGGGGACTGGATGTAGAAGCCAGTGAAATTGAAGGGCAGTGACAAAAGCAGAGACCCTGCTGGACAAGCTTTCTCCCAGGCTGCGGGACAGGCCCCCAGCATCGTACTGTGGAAATCCTGATTGGAGAAGAGGAGGGGTTGTTAAGAACCACCTAACTCCATAAGTACGGACAATTGTGAAACATCTCTTCCAAGTATCGTTTCAGGCATTATTGGTTGAACCAACCAGTGACACATACCTCTATGATCTGTGCATAATTTTCTGCTTTTGGCAGCAGTAGCTTTTAGAAATTCTTCATTTGGTTGAAATCTGAGGAACTACCCTCTGAGTCTTGGGGACCCTCCAACTGTGGTCTGTGTCTTCCGTCTCTGAAATTGTGTAGATAAATAGGAATTTTCCTATGCCATGATGCAAGCATTTGTGGGCAGATTCTTTGCCTTAAAGCTCCTAAATGTTCATATTCACAGATGAAGCCCTCAAATTTTCTGATGTGAGCTCCAGATGATGCACTTCCCCAACCCCCTCTGCTCAGTAATCTCCTGAGGACAAATTTCTGCTTCTCCGCATCTCTGACACCACCCAGCAAAACATCAGAAAAGGCAAGAGGAGGGCAAAAGGCAAGGTATCAGAGCACAGGTTGTTACATGTGCCTGACCTGAGACAGGATGCAGTCTCTACTACCCCATGTTCAGACTACTTTAGCCATACTGACTCGGGAATGGAACAGAGCAAGATCTGTCCTGAAGAGGAATGTCTACCCCATGTTTCGGCTAATCTTGGTATAGCTGCCTCTCAGGCACCCTCTAACCAGACTCACCTACAGAGGATGTGAGCAGGGCGTCTGGCCCCACTGCTATTGGAGTTCTGGTTAGCTCCTGAAGTAGTTGCTATAGTTATAACTCCAGAACCTCAGGGACTATGCCCTCTGGGAACTTCTCCATCCCTCTTCCTTGGGCCTACAATGCCCTCCTGGGACAGACAGGCAGGGAGGTGTGAGAAGAAATTGATTTTCTTTCTCTCTAAACTAAGGAGCTTTGTTATTCCAGTCCTACATTGACTGAGTGTTTTGTACGCAGTCAGTCTCCTGGGTGTGGGCATGTTACATCCATCTATCCATGTTCACACTCCTGTGCACATGCACACTCAGTGCCTTGCATGGGTCCAATATGCTCACTCAGAAGTTCTCATAGACTTCCTGCACATAATTGTTCGATAAGCCCTCCCAAACCATGCTCTTGAATGTTACCTCATCATGGCTCTTATCACTGCATTATAATGATAATAATGCAAGAGAACCTTCAAAAAATAATTCCTGTGAAAATGCAATGCATTTTTAGAGAGAAATTCTCATAGAAAATTTTTTGGAGTGAAAGATGTTTTAAATGGGTTGTATATACAACTACATAATAGGAAACATAATTTGTTTCTTTTAAAAAATTTTTATTTTGATCTTCATGTGAATTATTCTTACCTCTTGATTAATGGGAACACACATAATCAGTTTATTTTTTTATTTATTTGTTTTCATTAATGGTATTATTATATGTAGTTGATATACACTGTTAACGTTAGTTTCTGGTGTACAACGTAATGATTGCACAAGTCTGTGCATTATCCTTGCTCACCACAGATGTACCAACTGTCTGTCACCGTACAAATCTACTCCAATGCCGTCAACTATGTTCCCTGTGCTGTGCCATCACCATCAGTCTCTTCCAAGGCCGCCTTTTACTCACTTTCTACCTTTCTGCTGTATATCTCAACATCGCTCCTATTTCTTCTTTCTTCAGGGAAGTGAAAATTCTGGTGTTCTTAAAATACGTCTTTCTAATAAATCTTAAGTATACTCATTTTGGGGGGGGTTTAGGATTTGGAGATGAATTATTAATAGAAAATCATGAAGTGTGCTTATTAATTATGTGTTTGTTTATGGTAGAAAAGGTTCGAAATTGAAGTTGTACAGATGTCACTGGTTTATAAATCTGATGTTATTCTTTGTTTACACTTAATACTAATTTTTAAATATCCATCCATGTTGCTCCATGCAAGTCGACGTCATTCATTTTTGTGTGTTGTTCAGTTCCCATAATGTGCATTTTTCCTCTTTCTGTAAGCAATCTTGGTGCCAGTGACTCATAATTAATTGTTACCAAAAATACTGTTGCTGTCAATATCCTTGTACACTTCTCCTTGTAGACTTATACTAGGTATACGTGGAGGATTTTTTATTCAATCAAAGCATAAAGATATGTAATTTCACTAGAAATTACCAAACCTCTCCCCAAAATTTTTATAAAATCTCACTAGAAATTCCTATAGTTCCTTTTTTTCACATTCCTTACACCATTTGTTGTTATTTCTTTAAAGAATACTGTAAGGAGGTAAAATAGTATGTATTATTATTATATGTTACAAGATTTTTTAGTTTATTTGAGAGAGAGAGAGGACATGACAAGGGGGAAAGGGGAGAGAGAGAGAGGGAGAAGCAGACTTCCCTCTGAGCAGGGAGCCCAATGTGGACTGGATCCCAGGACCCTGGGGTCATGACCTGAGCCGAAGGCAGATGCTTAACCAACTGAACCACCGTGGTGCCCATATGTTATTATTTTAAATTTAATTTTCTCACAGTAAGTGAGCAGTGTTCATATACTGTTTTACCATTTGTGATTTTTATGCCGTGAATTACATGTTGACATCCTTTACCTGCTTTTTCTATTAATTTTTGTTTTTCTTGCATATTCACAAAATCTCCGTGCATATTTTAAATATTAGATAGAGTCCTTTGTTGGTTAGATTTTTCTAGTATCTCCTCTCGTCTGTTATAAAACTCTCAATTATAGTGTCTGGTGTCCATTATTCAATGGACATCTTTTAATTTGATAAGTCGAACTAGTTTTCTATGAATAGCTTTTTTCTGTGGATCTTATTTAGGGAACATTCCAAAAGACTGCAAAGGTGCTTTTGTTTATTTGTTTTTGTTGTTTTAATTTTTTGTAAAACTTAGTGCATTATCTTTCATGCTGATGTATTTAGATCTGTTTGTGGTTGATATTTTCAAGAGTAGGGAGTGATATTAAGTGAGTACGTATTGCTTTGTTCACAGTTTGAAAATACAAAATAGTGTGTTGCTATTTTTATAAATACCCTCTATTTTGCGTCCCCTAACTCCTCAGCACTACCTTGGGCACTGTCATGGTGTCTCCTAGACCTCCCCATGATCCATGCAGTGTGGGTACTGCCAGCAGCATGGGGCCCATCAGTGCCAGGTTCCAGGGCATGGTCTGAATTTTTTTGTTGGTGGTGGAGGTTACTAAGTATTTATATAGTGTTGAATAACTTTTTTTCTGCATATGGAGATATGTTATTGATCCTTTTTCCCACTAATTTGAGATGTCAGCTTTAGTATATACCAAGTATCATGCGTACATGGCTGTATTTCTGTTCCATCATTGGTGTATTTGGCTTTCCTTAAAGCAATCCCACATTATTTTATTACTATTGCTTTGTAATTTGTAACCATTACGTGGCAGGATGAGTTTTCATTTGAATTCTATCCAAACATTTATTTTTATTTTTATGTACAATTAGCCAGCACATTGTACATCATTAGTTTTTGATGTAGTGTTCCAGGATTAATTAGTTGCATATAACACCCAGTGCTCATCACAACACGTGCCCTCTTAATACCTATCACCCGGTTACATTTCAAACATTTTAAATTTCTTTTCATATTTGGATTTTTATTTTCTACATATATTTTATTTTATTTTTTAATAACAGTTTTTTATTATATTATGTTAGTCACCATACAGTACATCCCCAGTTCTTGATGTAAAGTTCCATGATTCATTACTTGTGTATAAAATCCAGTGCACCATGCAATACATGCCCTCCTTACTACCCATCACCAGTCTATCCCATCCCCCCACCATATATTTTATAATCAGCATCACTTGTGCCATATTCTGTTGGTAAGAGGTGAGTCTTTGTTATCAGCCCTGATTCAGCCGGAGAGACCCTGGACTTGGCTTCTTTATAAGAGGAGTTTAAATGAATGTGTGGCCATCATAAGATCTCCAGGAATATTGTTAATTTTTATCCTTCATGATGTTTGGCTTTTATATTGAAATTGCTACTGGGATTTACTTTTGTTTTTACTCCAACCTTATATTTTCAACGTCAGCTCCTCAAAATACCCAGAGCAAATATCAGAATCTCAGAGTTTGTGTAGGAATCCACCGAAGTGTATAGAATAGACTGTTTTCCTCTGATACTATTATATCTGGGAGCCTTTATTTTCAAGAAATAGTGTGTCTCTCTTGAACACATTTCAATCCAAAGTCTTAAATGATTTTTAAATTTATGAGTAGTCTTCATTTCACTTTCTTCAAGTATATTCCCATTCTATGTAGTTATTTATTTCCCTATGTGACTCTTATTGGACTAACTTTAGATTGTGGCATACTTACACATGATCTCCTATCCATTTCTTCCTCCTTCTTTCTGTATCTTCTGAAAATTATCTAATAGGACTACGAATCTCCGTGGCCTGATCCAGCTCATTCATATGCTACTTAGCTGCATTTATTCAGCTATTCAGCTCATCCGCTGACTGCTTTATAGCAACTGTTTTATTTTAGAACAACTAGTTCCTTTTTATAACTGAACGTCCAACTTGATATTTGCAATACCCTTTTTGAAGTCTCTGAAGATATTAATGCTTTTGTTTATCTAATGAATACTTACTTTGTGCTTACATGCTAAGCATTATTAATTTATCCTTAGTTGTTATTCTTTCTAGCCCATTAATTCTGATTGTTGTGATATGGTTGTTCAGTTCACTGCCCTGTTTTCCATAGTGTTAGTATTTTCTTATTTTATATCCTGTATGCATATGTGCCTAGGACAATTAGTAGCTGCTATATAAAATATTTGTGGGGGTAGGAAAAGGGGAAAGAGTAAGTTCTAGGCTGCAAATCCTCCAGGTAGGTTTTGTGATCATCACTTCAGAGAAAGTTTGTTACTATCTGGGCTTTATTATTTCTTATTTTCTACACCCTACACACACCAGCCCCTCAAGGTAACCTCCCATTATCCCAGCTCCAGCATTACTCTTGTCCAGGAATTACTCAGTGAAATTAGTGAGATTGCATGGATCCCAGCTGGGACAAAAAGGGGCCTTCTCAGTGCTTACAAGTACCTGGCCATGACAAGTGCTCTGCAGTTCTTTTTCCTACTCAGTACCTTCAGGGTTGGTAAAGATACTCTCAAGGGAAAGCATTGGAGAAATAAAGGAGCAACTAAAATCTCTCCTCTTCACCCAGTTTTCTATATTGCTTATCCTCTCCTGGTCTAAGTGGTAGGGAGCAAACCAATTCTGACTTCAAAGGTTCATGTGGGTTTGTGCTATATTCTGAGATCCAGAAAGGTCTCTGACATTGTTAGCACACTCAGGGTTTGGGGGAGTGGGCAGGCTGCATTTTGTCAGATTCTTATTCTATGTATATTGAGGTGATCACATGGGCTTTTGATTGATTGTTTGTTTGTTAGTGTGATGAATGAGACTAATTGTTCTTTGGATGTTAAACCAACCTTGCATTAAACTAAACTGGATCTTCCCCACTTTGATGTAGCAAACTTTCTGTGTATTGTTCAATTTAATTTGCCGACATTTTGTTTAATTTCTTGGATCTGCCTTTGAAGGGTATCTCATCGAGTTTTCATATAATGTGTTTTTCTGGCGTTGGTATAGGAGAAAGTTGGCCTCATTATATGAGTGGGGAAGTATTTCCTCCCGTTTACTTCTTAGGAAAACTGCGTGGAGTAGTATTTCTTTCTTTCTTCCTTAGATACTTCTTTGAATTTACTAGTGAAGTTGGTAGGCCTAGAGTTTTGTTGTTGTTATTGTTGTTATGTTTTAGTTTTGGGGTTTTTTTGAAAAGGTTTTTAAATACTAATGAATTATTTTTTTTAAGTTTTTAAATTAACATATAATGTATTATTTGTTTCAGGAGTAGAGGTCTGTGATTCATCAGTCTTACACAACACCCAGTGCTTAACACAGCACATACCCTCCCCAATGTCCATCACCTAGCCACCCCATACCTGGGGTAAATCTGAGCATCATATAATTTTTATCACTTTTCTCAAAGTAAAATATTTTAAAGGATTTTTTGTATTATAATCTGTTTTCTGTTTCATGATTTCTGTTCTAATATTGATTTTTTCCCCCTATTTGGAGTTTAAATTAGTTTTGTTTTTTAGTTCTTTTAATGGTAGAACTTGATCATTGATTTGAAAATTTGAATTTCTAATAAAGGCTTTAATGCTATATATTTCTAAGTACGGTAGATTTTGAATGACATGGTTTTGAACTGGGTGGGTCCATTTATACAGAGATGTTAAAATAAATACAGTAGAGTTGTAGTTTGATTCTTATTTCCCTGATAATCAGAGATGTTGATCATCTTTTATATGTCAGCTGGCCAACTGTATGACTTCTTCAGAAAAATGTCTATTCATGTGTTCTGCCCACTTTTTAATCGAATTATTCATTTTTGGGGTATTGAGTATTATAAGTTCTTTATATATTTTAGATACTAACCCTTCATCTGATATCTCTTTTGCAAATATTTGCTCCCATTCCTAAGTTGTCTTTGAGTTTTGTTGATTGTTTTCTTCACTGTGTAGAAGCTTTTCATTTTGATGAAATCTCAATAGTGTATTTTTGTTTCGTTTCCCTTGTCTCAGGAAAGATCTCAAGAAAGAGTTGGTACAGCTGATATCAAAGAGGTTACTGCCTGTGTTCTCATCTAGGATTTTTATGGTTTTAGGTCTTACATTTATTTATTATTATATATTATTATTTATATTTTTTATTTTTCTTATTTTAAAAAAAAGATTTTATTTGTTTATTCTAAGGAGAGAAAGAGAGCACGAGCAAGCGGAGGGGAAGACAGAGAGGGAGAAACAGACACCGTATGGAGTAGGGAGCCTGATGCAGGCTTGATCCCAGGACCCCAGGATCATGACCTGAGCCAAATGCAGCAGCTTAACTGACTGAGCCACCCAGGGGCCCCTCAGTCTCACATTTAGGTCTTTCATCCATTTTGAACTTATTCTTGTATGTGCTGTAAGAAAGTGGTCCAGTTTCTTTCTTCTGAATGTTGCTGTCCAGTTTTCCCAACATCATTTGTTGAAGAGACTGTCGTTTTCCCGTTGGATTTTCTTTCTTCCTTTGTTGATTAATGACCATATACTTGTAGGTTCATTTCTGAGTTTTCTATTCTGTTCTAGTTCTCTATGTGTCCATTTTTTGTGCCAGTACCATACTGTTTTGATCACTAAACCCTTGTAGTGTTAACTTGAAATCCAGATTTGTGAGGACTCCAGGTTCGCTTTTCTGTTTCAAGGTTGATTTGGCTATTCAGGGACTTTTGTTGTTCCATATAAAATTTAGGTTTGTTTGTTCTAGCTCTGTAAAAAATGCTGTTGGTATTTTGATAGGGATTGTATTAAATATATATATTGCTTGGAGAGAATGGACAATTTAACAATATTTGTTCTTCCAATCCGTGAGCATGGGATTTGTTACCATTTCTTTGTGTCATCTTGAATTTCTTTCCTCAATGTTTTATAGTTTTTAGAGTACAGGTCTTCCACTTCTTTGGCTAAGTGTATTGGTAGATATTTTATTGTTTTTGGTGCAGTTATAAATGGGATTGTTTTCTTAATTTCACTTTCTGTTGCTTCATTATTAGTGCATAGGAATGTAACAGATTTCTGTACATTGATTTTGTATCCTGCCACTTGACTGAATTCACTTATCAGTTCTTGTAGTTTTCTTGGTGGAGAATTTCTGGTTATCTGTACATAGTATCATGTCCTCTGTAAATAGTGAAAACTTACTTCTCTTACCAATTTGGGTGCCTTTTATTTCTTTTTCTTGTTTCATTGCTGAGGCTAGAATTTCCTCTGCTACGTTGAAAGAAGTCTCAAGGATGGACACCCTAGTCTTGTTCTAGACCTCAGGGGTAAGTCTCTCAGTTTGTCCCCATTAGGTATGATGTTCACTGTGGGTTTTTCAGATAAGGCCTTTGTTATTTTGAGTTGTGTTCCCTCCAAACCTACTCTGTGAGGGTTTTTATCATGAATGGATAAAGCACTTCGTCAAGTGCTTTTTCTGCATTACTGAAATGATCAAGTGGTTTTTATCCTTTTTTTAAATTGATGTGGTGTATCGTATTGATTGATTTGGGATTACCTAAGTACCTTTGCATCCTGGGAATAAGTCACACTTGATTGTGTTGAGTGATTTTTAAAATGTATTGTTGGATTTGGTTTGCTAGTATTTTGCTGAGGATTCTTATGTCTATGTGCACCTGTGTTATTGGGCTATAGTTCTCTTTTTCTGTAGTGTCTTTATGGGGTTTTGGTAACAGGAGAATGCCTGCTTTGTTAGGTGCACTTTTGAGCTTTCTTTCCTCTTCTAGTTTTTGGAAGAGTTTGAGAACAATGCATATTAACTCTTCTTAAAGTGTTTAGTAGAATTCACCCGTGAACTCATCTGGTCCCAGACTTTAATTTTTTGGTTGTTTTTTGACTACCAATTCAATTTCATTCGTAGTAATCTGTTCAGATTTTCTACTTCTTGATTTTGTTTTGGAAGTTTGGATCTTTGTAGTATTTCTCCCTTTTTCTACATCGTCCAATATGTTGACATATAATTCTTTGTACTAGTATCTTATAATACTTTGTATTTCTGTGTTGTCAGTTATCACTTTCATTCATTTCTGATTTACTTATTTGGGGACTTTCTCTTTTTTTTTCCCGATGAATGTGGCTGAAAGTTTATCAACTTTGGTTATCTTTTCAAGAACGGAGCCCTTGATTTCAGTGACCTTTGATTTATAAATTCTCTATGTCATTTATTTCTGTTCTGATCTTTATAATTTTCTTTTTAGTACGATCTTCTGCTCTCTTTGTTCTTTTTGCAGTTACTTTAGGAGTAAAATTTTATTGTTTGAGCTCTGTTTCTTGAGGTAGGCATGTATTGCTCTATATTTCCCTATTAGAACTGCTTTCATTATGTCCCTAAGATTTTTGGCCATTGTAGTTTCATTTTCATTTGACCCATGTATTTTCTGATTTCTTACTTGTTAGTTAACTCATTGATTGTTTAGTAGCATAGTAAACCTCTAAGTGTTTGTGTATTTTTCCAGGTTTTTTCTTGTAATGGATTTCTAAGTTCATACCATTTTTGTTGGGAATTATATGATTTCAGTCCTCTTAAATGTATTGACACTTGTTTTGTGGGTTAAAGCACGTTGCATGTACACCAGAAAATAACGTGTATTCTGTTGTTATTGGATTTAATGTTCTGTATATATCTCTTATGTCCCTCTGATCCAAAGTGTCATTCAAAGACATTGTTTCCTTATTGATTTTCTGCTTGAATGATCTATCCATTGATTTAAGTGGGGTACTAAAGTCTCATACTATAATTATATCACAGTCAATATCTCCCTTTGTTCATTAATATTTGTTTTATTTAGGTGCTTTGTTGTTGAGTTTTTAGATATTTACAACTGTTATATCTTCTTTTTGAATTGATCCCTTTATCATTATGTAATCTCTTTTTTGTCTCTTGTTAGCAGTCTTTGTTTTAAAGTCTATTTTATCTGATATGAGTATTGCAACCCTGGCTTTTTCTTGGCTTCCATTTATATGGTAAGTGTTTTTCAGTCCTTGACTTTCAGTCTGCATGTGTCTTTAGGTCTGAAGTGTGTCTCTTGTAGGCAGCATATAGATATAGGTCTTGTCTTTTAATCCATTCTGCCACTTTATTTCTTTCGATTGTCGTATTTAGACCATTCACACTTAAAATAACTATTGAAAGGTATGTACTAAGTGCCATTTTTTAAAATTTTTTTGTTGTTGCTTATGTGGTTCTTCTCTGGTTTGTATTTTTTGTTTGTTTGTTTGTTTTGGTTTGTTTTTGTCTCTGTCTCATGCTCTGTTCCTTTCTAATTGATGATTTTTTGTAGTGTTATGTTTGGCTTTCTCTTTTCCTTTTTCTTTTCTTTTCTTTTCTTTTCTTTTCTTTTCTTTTCTTTTCTTTCTTTTATCTTTCTTCAATTTATTAATAGGTTTTGGTTTGTGGTTACCGTAAGGTTCAAATAAAATATCCTAAGTATATAGCCATCTGTCTTAAGTTGATAACCTTGTCAGATAGAATATGGTTCACTGCACAGTTTTTTTCCTTTGAATATATGAGTACTTTGACTATATCATAACCCTGTGCTGGTCTGCAATGTTTCTGCAGAGTAATCAGCTGATAATCACGGGATTTCTGTTGCACATGACATTTTGTTTCTCTTTTGCTGCTTTTAATATTCTCTCTTCATCATTAACCGTTGATATTTTAATTATGTGTTGTGGTGTGAACCTCCTTGGGTACATCTTGTTTGGAGCTCTCTGTGCTTCCTTGCACCTGGATCTCTATTACCTTCCCTAGCTTAGGAGTAAATTTCAGGGATCATTTCTCTAAATAAGCTATCGGCCCCTTTTTCTCTCTTCTTATTCTGGGACCCCTATAATGTGAATGTTTATTTGCCTGATGTTGTGCAAGAGATCCCTTAACCTAACCTTGTTTTTTAAAATTTCTTTTTCTGGGGCGCCTGGGTGGCACAGCGGTTAAGCGTTTGCCTTTGGCTCAGGGCGTGATCTCAGTGTTCTGGGATCGAGCCCCACATTAGGCTCCTTTCTTGGGAGACTGCTTCTTCCTCTCCCACTCCCCCTGCTTGTGTTCCCTCTCTCGCTGGCTGTCTCTCTCCCTCAAATAAAGAAATTAAAGAAATATATAAAAAATAAAATTTCTTTTTCTATTCCTCTTCAGCTTGGGTGTTTTCCATTACCCTGTCTTCAAGATTGCTGATCCTTTCTTATACATCCTCTAATCTGCTGTTGATTCCCTCATGTATTTTTCACCTCAGCTATTGTATTCTTCAACTCGGGTTTTTTTAAATGGATTTTCTATTTCTGTGTTGAAGGTCGCACTGAGTTCTTCCGCTCTTCTCTCTAGGCCTGTGTGCAACTTTATGGTCATTACTTTATACTCCTTATCAGGCACACTGCTTTACTCTCTTTCAATCAGTTATTTTTCTGAGGTTTTGTCTTGTTCTTTCTTCTGTAGCTCTTTCCTCTGTGTCCCAGTTTTCTTTGACTTTGGTGTTTGTTTCTATGAATTAGGTGGAACAGTGACTTCTCTTAAACTTGAAGGAATAGTCCTGGGCACGGTCATCTTTGGTGTAGCCCATGTGTGCTTGGTTACTTTCAGTGGCTGGCTGGAACTGTGGCTGGTAGTGAAGACTGGGAATTGAGGAGGACACCATGCTGGAGCTACACTGTGGAATGGCCACAGCTGAAATGGATATGGTTTTGGATGGTGCTAAGGCATTCCGTTGAGAGGGTTATCAGGCAGGACAGGTGAAGCCAAAGTGGGTGCAGGTTGCCGATCTCCCAAGGCTTTCCCTCAGGACCCTGAGACCATGACCTGAACTGAAATCAAGAGTTGGATGCTTAACTGACTGAGCCACCAGGCATCCAGGAGGTTTTCATCTCACTTCTTTCTTTTGTGGTTTTTGTCTTTGTTGTTGTATCTAAAAAGGCACCATCATACCCAAGGTCACCTAGGTTTTCTCGTATGTTACTTTCTAGGACATTTATAATTTGGCCTTTTACATTGAGATCCACGATCCATTTTGAGTTAATTTTTTTTTTTTTTTTGTGAAAGGCACAAGGACTGTGTCTTCATTTATCTGTCTATTCATTTAATCTTTTACTGATGGCTGTTCAGTTATTCCAGCACTCTTTGTTGATGACCTGCCTGTGCTTGTATATTGAGAGTGAATTTCTTGTTAACAGCATATAGATGAGAGTTGTTTTTTTTTTCTCTTTCCAAATCCCATATGTCTATTGGTGCTTTTTATTTGGATTATTTAGACCAGAGTTTCTCAGCTTGTAATGACAGTTTGATTCAGACAATTTTTCTTTTGTGTGTGATTCTGTTCTATATATTGTGGGATATTTAACTGCATTCCTGGCTCCCCCGTCACTAGTTGTCAGTAACACCATACACCCTAACTTACCTCTATCCCCACAGTTGTAATGAGCAAAAATGTCTCTAGACATTGCCAAATGTGTCCTGGGAGCCAAAATTGCCACCCCTTCCTGAGCCACTGATTTAACCATATGCATTTGCTAAGTTGATGTGATTAATACCCACTTATGGCTTCTTTTACTCTATATGTCAGAGCAGTTGCAACAGAGACCATATGACATTAAAAAGCTTGGCTTTTTAATGAAAATTTCTGCTGTTACAAGCAGTAGTGTTTAAAAAATGCATCTTTCTATTATCACAATCAATCTTCTAATAATATTCTATTCCATGTATAAAATACAAATTCATACAAATTTGCTTCTATTTCACCCCTTCTTATCAATCTTCCATTTTTACCATGCATTTTATTTCTGTATATTTTATAAACATTGGCAGTATGTTTTGCTCCTGTACTTTGTCTCTGTCTCTGCCTTCAATTACCAAGTACACAAATACTAGATTAGGTAACATTATCTCATCAGTCATCAGGTCACTTCTTCATTGTTTTCAGCATTCTTTATTTCCGTTTCTTAGTTTAAAGAGATTCCATGTCTATGCCTTTCATTCCCCTCCCCGCCCCACACAGTGAAATCTGCTATAAAAGCCCATGCATAGGCCGTACATCTTTTTTAAGAATGAAAGCATTCACTAAAATGATAGAGCATTGCCAGTAACCTTCATATGAGACTTCATATATACAAAATATGTATATGTAAATATATATAAAATAAAGATTCATGTATCCAAAATGAAACTCAGAACATTAGAGCAAGATTTACAATTACATAGAACGAAAATGTAAAGAGATGTAAAATGCTACAAAAATGTAAACAAATATTTCATTAATATCCAGAAAGTTTGAAAACTCTGACAAAGGACAGTGTGTCCCGAGTCCTGGAGTTAGATTGCTACTCTTGTCCTGGGTTCTACCAGATGCAGAAAGATTCACAGTTCTGTGAATTGTCTCAGTTTTCCCCATTTGACACCTAATCTAGGCATGCTGGAGTAATAAAGTAATTATTTGATTAATATTTTGGAATGCGAGGGCTTCGTATTGAGCTATCCTTTCTATTAGATTACACTGTGATACATTTCCTCTGGATTGTGCCTGTTTTTAATGAAGGGCCTGCTGTTTTTCAGCCCCAATATCTTCGGTTTATACAATCGTGTTACTTCTTTGGCTCAGACTGAAGTTCCTATTGCAATATTCTGTCTAGGCTTTGAAATCCTATTCTAGCTTTGGGTCCTGACTTTCTGCCAAGTGGACACTTTCTTAGAACTCGACCTTGGCTTCTCCTTCGCTATGTTCTTCCTACATATTGAGATTTCCCCTTGCTTCTTGGACCCCTGTCTCACCCAGGCACAGACCCTTTGCACTTATACACATGGACCTTGCCTATCTTGCTCTACTGCAACCCTAGCACCATAGCAAGGATTTGTCTGTATCAGGTATAAATGCATATTTTGCAGATAATATGATGTTAATTGTGGGCCTAAAGGGTCATGACCATTCTCATATGTGCTCTGCTTTGTTTTCTGGGCCCAGTATCCAGTGTCAGTTGTGTCTCAGATATCTGTCTCACTTTCTCAGGTCATTGAAGGAAGGATCCAAATATGGGTAATGTGTGAATAAACTGAAGAGTCTCCCCGAGAAAATCTGAGCTTTAACATTTTCTGGAAATGGCTATTTAGTTTGAAGAGACTGATTTCCTACTCTTGTGTTTTACTAATTATAACACTTTCACTATTAAACATTCCACATAATATATAATTTATTAAAATAATAGAGCACAAATCTAACTTAAAATATTTATATGTACATGTAGTGTTAATAAAAGTTTAAAGATTTACAAAGTATGATTATTATCATCTTCATGTTGAGAAGCTTTTGACACTAACAGCTAGTGCTTCCCCTAGCACTAATATTCCTGCCTTATCATGAGTAAATTTTCTATTTACATCTTCCCTTAGGTTCTGTGACTGCCAAGGTTTATACATGGCTGTATTTCAAATCTGCTCCTGCAAGATTTGGGGTTTATGAGCTGTAAGAAGACAGAAAATGAGTTTACTCTTATTGTACTCTTCACACGTTGGTGTCTAGAACATAAGCACTCATAATGTAGCATTTTAGGAGAAAGACATTATGATTCATACTCTAAAACACTGCCTTCCTTTACTGCATGTGGAAATGATAAAAAAGATAAAAATTACAGCCATAATGAAAGAATTTTTCTTTAGCTCTTTTCCAAGAAGAATACCTTTTTGTGGTTGTTGTGCAATTCTCACAATTCAGACCTTTAACTCTCTATACAGTGCTTTCTTATATTGCCAGGGACCTTACTGCCTGTAGGTACCTTGTTCCTTCCTTATTCTCATTTGAACTCCTAACAGCAACTATATTCTACTTTTGTTTCTAAATAGCTAAAAGAATTCCCAGGAGAAAGTGTGCTAAGAAACAGTCTAATCAATATGAAAGCAATGTTTAGATATTACGTTTCAATGTTTTCAATTATTATTACTGGATCATAGAATATAACCTTAAACAATCTTAAGCTCATTAGCAGAGCGTATGTGCATACCAGAAAGTGTGACAGCCTGCATCCAAAGATAAATGACCAAACCTCAAACCCACTGGGAAGGAGAATTTAGGAGTCTCTTGAATCTAATCAAACCCATTGCTAAGTTTTGCACAAATGAGAAATACATGCAAAACCCCATTTCTCTTGTTGTGCACATTTCCTAATGACCACCCAATTGCAGACCCAGTTATAAACCAGTAACAACCTTCCATCATTCAGGACTGAAATTTTTCCCTTATTTGTTTCCAATATGTTCCCTTCTGGGGAAATAAAAATAAGAATGTGGTACATATGATACAGCTCTACCCAAAAATATCCAATTTTATATTCACTAATGTAAAGACATGACATATAAGCAACTATATACTTAGGAACATAAATTTCTTACTTTAGAACCTGCTTATAGAATGCCAGTATTTTGTCCAATTGGATATATATATATATATATATATATATAGGAAAAGCAAAAGAGGTTAAGGATATTGTTAAAGGAGAAGTGAGAGAAAGGGACACCTAAAATGACACATTTTATTAAAGAAGAACAATATCCAGTTTACATAGTTTGAGATTGTAACTCATAGAAATGAATTTCAGACGATTCACCCATTTTTGACACAAAAATCATCCTATATTAGGACTGCAGATACCTCCTTGTCCTCAGTACCACGCTCTGTCCAGCAATCTCCCGATTCCTTGCTTGATCTCCTGAGTTCGCACTCCATAGACAATGGGGTTGAGGGCTGCAGGGATGACATGGTGGAGGACATTGAGCAAGACTGGCACATCAGGGGAGACCTTCTTCTTCACCACATGAGTGAGCACAAAAACCAGAAGGATGGTGCTGAAGAAGAGGATTAGGATGAAGTGAGAACCACATGTGCTCAGGGCCTTGGCCATGGCACCCTCTGCCTTGAGTCTCAGCACAGCTTGAAGGATGAGGCTGTAGGAGAGGAAGATGAGGATGAGATCGGATCCTAGCAGTGTCCAGCCTCCAGCAAACTGGTAGAGGCCATTGATGGTGACATCATCACAGGAAAGGCTGGAGACAGACATATTGGCGCAGATGCAGTTCTCAATGACATTTCTCCCACAATAATGGAGTCGTGAGGATAGAATGGGGATAGGCACTGTAGAAATAACATTCCTGGCCAAAATAAAAATAGCAGCCTTTACCACAAATTGGTCTGTGATGATGGATGGGTACCTCAGCGGGTGGCAAATGGCCACATAGCGGTCAAAGGCCATGACCATGAATGTGCAGGACTCCATGGCATGGAAGCAGTTCATGATGAACATCTGAAGGAAGCAGGCATAGAAGCCGATGGACTTGAGGTCGAACCAAAAGATGGCCAGGACCTTGGGAATGACAGTGAGGCAGAGCACCATGTCCAACAGGGAGAGGATGCTGAGCAGGTAGTACATGGGCTCATGCAGAGAGGCTTCCAGCCTGATGGTGATCAGAAGAATACCATTGGCCCCCATGGCCAGGAGGAAGAGGAGGCTGAGGGGCAGGGAGATAGAAAGCTGCCAGCTGGGGGACCTGGCAAAACAATTCAGGAGGAAGTCTGAAACGTCAGTGGAGATGTTGCCATTTTGGTTTGTTGTCATCTTTTGTCCTATATTTCTACAGTTTTCTTTTAGTGGTCTGTAAAATTAAGGTAAAACTTAGCTACTGACTCAAGACACATGAATTTAGAAGAATTTGCTTCCCTTGGGTGAAACCCATTAGTCCTAGCAGGTCCTCTAGAGCCATGTGAATTCATGTGTTTATCCCTTGTGCCATCCTGCTCAGAAAGTCCTATCACTAAGCAGTATAGAGGAGTGAGATGATATGGTTCATTGATACGTTTTTTATTTGTTCAAGTTCTATTTTTAAGAGAATTGTGATGTCTTTGCAGCAACTAAAGAGAAGGGGAAAATTACTTGGAAAACTGCTTTGTGACCGATGAGTCTCTGAATTTGTACTTATAAGTTTCTTTTTTTTTTTGTATTTTGTTCTTTAATGACCACCTTGACTAACACATGATAATTTAACTATAACAACATGCAGAAATGAGTAGCAGAGTGTGGCACAAAGTAAGAACTCAGGTACATGTTCCTAGTTCTCCATGCTCCCCTGTTCTGAGTTTTCAGCTATAGTTGGTTTTAATCACAGGTTAAAAATTATGTACCCAGGCTTTAACATTAATTAATTTTCATTTGTCTAAAAAGTCACTTTAATTTGGTAGGTAGGGATCCTGCCAAATGATTGCCAATACATCTTCATACATGTAGGATTCTTAACTTCAGGAAAGGAAAAACCTGGAAGTAGAATGTGAAAATGCACATAGATATGTGGGAGCCATACATGTCATTGACAAATTGAAAGTAGATTATACTCATTGCAATAGTGTGAGAGTGATGAAGTCCACCTCTAAAGTCCTTTCATCCCGTTTCTATTTCCCTTTCTGTCTTCGATATAATGATCCAGGTCCTCTTGTCTAGTGATTATGCTTTGCTTTTGTGGAGTGGCTCACAAGACCTGGGAGTTGCTGCATGTGCTGTAAGCCATGAAGATAAAAACCCATAGAAAAATAACATCCAGTCTTGGGTTGGTGACCAAAGGACCTTCTCTTGTCTTGGGTACTATGTTCATTAAACTCTTCCTTTCTTTCAATTTTTCTTGTTGGATACATTCATTTGAATGTCTGAGATATCATCTGCTTAGCCCAGACCTTGCCACAGTGGCCTGCAGCATGTAAAACCATGTGGTCCTAGATTTGAAATACTCCCTCTAATCCCCACTTTCATCATTTACATTTTGTCTTTTGATCTTGGACATTGCACCTTCTAATCCTATTCTCTGCAAAATTCTGACATTTAATTCTTAAAAGTCAGAGCCCCAATCTCACCAAGTCCAAGCATCTCCTCTTCATCAGGCATTTCATAGTTTTCCTGGGAGGAAGAAGAGTTCATCGCATAGAAGGTGAGAAAATCTTGAAATGAACTTTGGAGGGTACAGCCAAATGGAAGAAATGGCAATTCAGACTTGATTGTTCATTGAGTATCCATAGAGGAAGGAGGATGTTCTCTTTGTCTCCCAAAGATGTTTGGGATCATTATTTCTAGCACTAGGATGAACTTTCTGAGGGTATCATAGGAGGATTTTTAATCTGTTCTTTCCACTCACTAACTCTTCCTTTCTCCTCATTTATCTGGATGTTCCTACATGCTTTTCAATCCATAATTTATTCAACAAGCATTGAAGAATCTACTCAGCCCTAGAAGTAGAGCATCTGAAATCACATATGTCCTTCCTCCGCTCTCCTCTCACTCTTGGATTGCAATCAGAGGTAACCAATGACAGTAGTGGACCTAAGGACTAGAGCTAATGTCTGCTGGTTCCAGGTGGGGACTGGATGTAGAAGCCAGTGAAATTGAAGGGCAGTGACAAAAGCAGAGACCCTGCTGGACAAGCTTTCTCCCAGGCTGCAGGACACCAGTATAGCACTATGGAAACCCTGTTTGAAGAAGAGGAGGGGTTGTTAAGGACCACCTAACTCCATAGGTACAGACAATTGTGAAACATCTCTCCCAAGTATCGTTTCAGGCATTATTGGTTGAACCAACCAGTGACACATACCTCTATGATCTGTGCATAATTTTCTGCTTTTGGCAGCAGTAGCTTTCAGAAATTCTTCATTTGGTTGAAATCTGAGGAACTACCCTCTGAGTCTTGGGGACCCTCCAACTGTGGTCTGTGTCTTCCATCTCTGAAATTGTGTAGATAAATAGGAATTTTCGTATGCCATGATTCAAGCATTTGTGGGCAGATTCTCTGCCTTAAAGCTCCTAAATGTTCATATTCACAGATGAAGCCCTCAAATTTTCTGATGTGAGCTCCAGATGATGCACTTCCCCAACCCCCTCTGCTCAGTAATCTCCTGAGGACAAATTTCTGCTTCTCCGCATCTCTGACACCACCCAGCAAAACATCAGAAAAGGCAAGAGGAGGGCAAAAGGCAAGGTATCAGAGCACAGGTTGTTACATGTGCCTGACCTGAGACAGGATGCAGTCTCTACTACCCCACGTTCAGACTACTTTATCCATTCTGACTCGGGAATGGAACAGAGCAAGATCTGTCCTGAAGAGGAATGTCTACCCCATGTTCCAGCTAATCTTGGTATAGCTGCCTCTCAGACACCCTCTAACCAGACTCACCTACAGAAGATGTGAGTAGGGCATCTGGCCCCACTGCTATTGGGGTTCTGGTTACCTCCTGAAGGATCTGGTGTAGTTATAACTCCAGAGCTTGAGGGACTATGCCCTCTGGGACCGTCTCCATCCCTACTCCTTGGGCCTACAATGCCCTCCTGGGACAGACAGACAGGCAGGCAGCTGTGAGAAGAAAATGATTTTCTTTCTCTCTAAAGTAAGGAGCTCTGTTATTCCAGTCCTACATGACTGAGTGTTTTGTACGCAGTCAGTCTCCTGGGTGTGGGCATGTTACATCCATGTATCCATGTTCACACTCCTGTGCACATGCACACTCAGTGCCTTGCATGGGTCCAATATGCTCACTCAGAAGTTCTCATAGACTTCCTGCACATAATTGTTCGATAAGCCCTCCCAAACCATGCTCTTGAATGTTACCTCATCATGGCTCTTATCACTGCATTATAATGATAATAATGCAAGAGAACCTTCAAAAAGTATTCCTGTGAAAATGCAATGTGTTTTTAGAGAGAAATTCTCATAGAAAATTTTTTGGAGTGAAAGGTGTTTTAAATGGGTTGTATATACAACTACATAATAGGAAACGTAATTTGTTTCTTTTTTTAAAAAATTTCATTTTGAACTTCATGTGAATTATTCTTACTTCTCCAATAATGGGAGCACACATGATCAGTTTCTTTATTTTTTATTTATTTGTTTTTATTAATTGCTTTATTATATGTAGTTGATATACACTGTTAATGTTAGTTTCTGGTGTACAACACAGTGATTGCACAAGTCTATGCATTATCCTTGCTCCCCACCGATGTACGAACTGTCTGTCACCGTACAAATCTACTCCAATGCCGTCAACTATGTTCCCTGTGCTGTGCCATCACCATCAGTCTCTTCCCAGGCCGCCTTTTACTCACTTTCTACCTTTCTTCTGTATATCTCAACATCGCTCCTATTTCTTCTTTCTTCAGGGAAGTGAAAACTCTGGTGTTCTTAAAATATGTGTTTCTAATTAATCTTAAGTATGCTTTTTTTTTTTTGGCTTAGGATTTGGAGATGAATTTATAATAGAAAATCATTAAGTGTGCTTATTAATTATGTGTTTGTTTATGGTAGAAAAGGTTCGAAATTGAAGTTGTACAAATGTCACTGGTTTACAAATCTGATGTTATTCTTTGTTTACACTTAACACTAATTTTTAATCATCCATCCATGTTGCTCCATGCAAGTCCACTTCATTCTTTTTTGAGTGTTGTTCAGTTCCTGTAATGTGCATTTTTCCTCTTTCTGTAAGCAATCTTGGCGCCAGTGACTCATAATTAATTGTTACCAAAAATACTGTTGCTGTCAATATCCTTGTACACTTCTCCTTGTAGACTTATACTAGGTATACGTGGAGGATTTTTTATTCAATCAAAGCATATAAAACTATTTAATTTCACTAGAAATTGCGAAACCTCTCTCCAAAATTTTTATAAAATCTCAGTAGAAATTCTGACAGTTTCTTTTTTTCACATTCCTTACACCATTTTTTGCTATCCCTTTTAAAAAAAAACAGCATAAGGATATAAAATAGTATGTTACTATTACATTTTTTAATTTTTTAATGTATTTTATTTATTTGTCTCAGAGAGAGAGAGAGAGTAAGTGAGAGAGAGAGTAAGTGAGAGAGAGCATGCACCAGCAGGGAGAAGGGCAAGCAGAGGGGTAAGGAGTCTCCCCATTGAGCAAGGAGACTGATGTAGGATTTGATCCCTGGACCCTGGGATCATGACCTGAGCAGAAGGGAGACACTTAACCAACTGAGCCACCGAGGGATCTTTGTATGTTACTATTTTTAATTTGATTTCCCCCCAGTAAGTGAGCATTGTACATATACTGTTTAGCCATTTGAGGTTTTCATACTGTGAATTACATGTTGACATCCTTTACCTACTTTTACTATTGATTTTTATTTTCTTGTATATTGACAAAATCTCCATGCATATTTTAAATATTAGAGTACCCTGTTGGCTAGATATTGCTAGATCTCCTTTAGTCTGTTATAAAGCTCTCAATTTTAGTGTCTGCTGTCCATTATTCAATAGACATCTTTCAATTTGATCAAGTCAAATTCTGTTTTTCTATGAATAGCTTTTCTCTGTGGATCTTATTTAGGGAACATTCCAAAAGATTGTGAAGGTGCTTTTGTTTGTTTTTGTTTGTTCTAATTTTTTGTAAAGCTTAATGCATTATATTTTATACTGATATATTTAAATATGTTTGTGGTTTATATTGTCAAGAGTAGGGAGTAGTATTATGTTAGTATGCAGTGCTATATTCACAACATCTGTGACTATACAAAATAGTGTGTTGCTAGTTTTATATAAATTTCCTCTACTTTGAGTCCCCTAACTCCTCAGCACTACTTTGGGCACTCTCACGGTGTCTCCTAGACCTCCCCATGAGCCATGATTGTGGGTCACTGCCAGCAGCACAGGGCCCATCAGTGGCAGCTACACTGCCCAGTCTGAATAGCTTCCATTTTCGTGATAGAGGTGGTGTTGCAGTTACTAAATCGTTTTTTCTAAGATTAAACACAATTGCCTAAATTGTTTTAATTATGCTTTTGTCTTTGAAGGTATCCACCCACCTTGTTGACCTATGTGCTCTATGTAAACTGTCCTGGATGTGTTTTTGTTTGTTTGTTTTTACCTTATTGTAAATTAAATTCCAGTTAGTTAACATACACGGTAATCTTAGTTTCAGATGTACAACATAGTGATTCAACAATTCCATACATTACCCAGTGCTCATCACAATAAGTGTGCTCTTTAATCTGCATAAACTTTTTAACCCATCCACCACTTCCACCCCTCCGGTAGCCATCGGTTGCTCTATATAGTTCACAGTCTGTTTCTTGGTCCCTCCGCCTTTGTTCCCCTTTTGCTCGTATCTTTTGTTTCTTAAATTCCATATATGAGTTCTCTGACTGACTTATTTCACTTAGCATAATACTCTCTAGCTCCATCCGGGTTATTGCAAATGGCAAGATTCCATTCTTTTGTATGGCTGAGTAATATCCCATTATATCTATCTATTATCTATCGACCATCCTTATCTATCATCTATCATCTATCTATCTATCTATCTATCTATCTATCTATCTATCTATCATCTGTCATCTATCTCTCATCTATCATCTATTTATCTATCATCTATCATCTATCTATCTACTACCTATTACTGTCTATCTATCATCTATATATCTCACATCTTCTTTATCCATTCATCAGTCATTGGACACCTGGGCCGTTTCCATAATCTGGCTATTGTAGATAATGCTGCTATAAATATCAGGATACATGTATCCCTTTGAATTAATATTTTTGTAATATTTGGGTAAATACCCAGTAGTGCAATTCCTGGATCATAGGGTAGCTCTATTTTTAACTTTTTGAGGAATCTCCATACTGTTTTCCACAGTGGCTACACAGTTTGCATTCCTACGGACAATGCAAGTGTGTTCCCCTTTTCCCACATCCTCACCGGCTACTGTTGCTTCTTGTGTTGTTGATTTTAGCCATTCTGACTGGTGTGAGGTGATATCTCACTGTAGTTTTGATTTGTATTTCCCTGAGGATGAGTGATGATGAGCATCTTTTCATGTGTCTGTTGGCATTTGCATGTCTTCTTTGAAAAAAATGTCTATGTTTTATGCACATTTTTAAATTGGAGTTTTGTTTTTTGGGGTGTTGAGTTATAAGTTCTTTATATATTTTAGTTACTAACTCTTTATCAGGTATGTCATTTGCAAATATTTACTCCCTTTCTGTAGGTTGCTTTTTAGTTTTATTGATTATTTCCTTTGCTGTGCAGAAGCTTTTTATTTTGATGAAGTCCCACCAGGTCATTTTTGCTTTAGTTTCCCTTGTCTCAGGAGACATATCTAGTAAGAAGTTGGTACAGCTGATGTCAGTGAGGTTACTGCCTGTGTTCTCCTCTAGGATTCTTATGCTTTCAGGTCTCACATTTAGCTCTTTCATCCATTTTAAATTTATTTTTGTGTGTAGTGTAAGAAAGTGGTCCAGTTTCATTCCTCTGCATGTTGCTGTCCAGTTTTCCCAACATCATTTGTTGAAGAGACTCTCTGTTTTCCATTGGATATTCTTTCCTGCTTTGTTGAAGATTAGTTGATCATAGAGTTGACGGTCCATTTCTGGGGTCGCTATTCTGTTCCTTTGATCTGTGTCTGTTTTTGACACTTCTTGACACTGATCTAGATACTGTTTTGGTCACTACAGCTTTGTAATACAACTTGAAGTTCAGGATTGTGATGTCTCTGGCTTTGCTTTTCTTTTTTCAAATTTGCTTTGGCTATTTGGGGTCTTTTGTGGTTCCAAAAAAATTTTAGAATTGTTTGTTCTAGCTCTGTGAAAAATGCTGTTGGTATTTTCATAAGGATTACATTAAACGTGTAGATTGCCTTGGGAGGTATAGACATTTTAACAATATTTTTTCTTCTAATTCATGAGCAGAGAATTTTTTTTTCCATTTCTTTGTGTCCTCTTCAATTTCTTTTTTCAGTGTTTTATAGTTTTCAGGGTATAAATCTTTCACTTCCTTGGTTAGGTTCATTCGTAGGTATCTTATGGTTTTTTGTGCAATTGTGAATAGGATTGATTCCTTGATTTCTCTTTCTGCTGCTTCATTATTGATGTGTAGAAGTGCAAGAGATCTCTGTACATTGATTTTGTATCCTGTAACTTTACCGAATTCGTTTATCAGTTCTAGCCATTTTTGGTGGAGTCTTTCAGGTTTTCCATGTATAGTATCATGTAATCTGTAAATAGTGAAAGTTTGACCTCTTCCTTGCTGATCTGGATGCCTTTTATTTCTTTGTTTTGCGATTGTCAGTGGCTATGACTTCCAGCACTATGTTAAATAACAATGGTGGAAGTGGATATCCCCGTCTTATTCCTGACCTTAGAGGAAAAACTCTCGGTCCCCATCCCCCCCCCTTAAGGATGATAATTAGCTGTGGATTTTTCATAGGTGGACTTTGTTATGTTGAGGTATGTTCCTTCTAACCCTACTTTGTTGAGGGTATTTCTTTAAATCTTTTTAAATCATAAATGGATATTGTACTTTGTCAAATGCTTTTTCTGCATCTGTTGAAATGATCTTTTCTTTTTTTGTTCAAATGTGAATTTTATTCAAATTCAAGTTAGTTAACATACAGTGTAGTATTGGTTTCAGGACTAGAATGTAGTGATTCATCACTTAGGTATAACACCCATTGCTCATCCCAACAAGTGCTCTCCTTAATGCCCATCACCCTTTTAGCCCCTCTCCCATTCAGCAACCTTCAGTTTGTTCTCTATATTTAAGAGTCTCTTATGGTTTGCCTCCCTTGAAACAAAACAGATGAACATAGAGGGAGGGAAGGAAAAATGTCTTTGCTTTTATTAATATGGTGTATCACATTGATTGGTTTGCCGGTATTGAAACAGCCATTCAGCCCATGAATAAATCCTACTTGATAGTTGTGAATGTTTTTTCAAGACGCATTGTTAGATTCGATTTGCTAGTACTTTATTGAGGATTTTTGCATCTATGTTAATGAGATATACCAGCCTGTATTTCTCTTTTTTAGTGGTGACTTTATCTGGTTTTGGTGTTAGGATAATGCTGGCTCATAGAATGAATTTGGATGTTTTCCTTTTCTTTATATTTTTTTGAATACTTTGAGAAGAATAGATATCAACTCTTCTTTAAAGAGTTTGGTAGTATTCACCTGTGAAGCCATTTGGCCCTGGACTTTTGTTTGTTGGAAGTTTTTTGATTATTGTTTCTATTCTTTGATTATTTATTTCAATTTCTTTTTTTTTTTTAAAGATTTTATTTATTTATTCGACAGAGATAGAGACAGCCAGCGAGAGAGGGAACACAAGCAGGGGGAGTGGGAGAGGAAGAAGCAGGCTCATATCAGAGGAGCCTGATGTGGGACTCGATCCCAGAACGCCGGGATCACGCCCTGAGCCGAAGGCAGACGCTTAACTGCTGTGCCACCCAGGCGCCCCTATTTATTTCAGTTTCTTTGCTGGTTATCAGTCTGTTCAAGTTTTCTCTTTCTCCTTTTTTGTTAGTTTATATGTTACTTGAATTTATCTATTTCTTTCAGTTTGTTGGCATATAGTTTTTCATAATATTCTCTCATAATGTTTTGTATTTCTGTGGTATTGGTTGTTATTTCTCTTCTCTCATTTGTGATTTTGTTTATTTGGGTTCTTTCTCTTTTCTTTTTGATAAGTCTGGCTAGAGGATTATCAATTTTATTGATTTTTTTCAAAGAACTCCTGGTTTTACTGATCTGTTCTTTTTTTTTTTTTTTTTTTTTTTAGTTTCTGTATCATTTATTTCTGCTCTAATCTTTATTATTTCCTTCCTTTTGCTGGCTTTAAGTTTCTTTGTTGGTTCTTTTTCTAGCTCATTTAGGTGTGAGGTTAGGTTGTTAATTTGAGGGTTTTCTTGCTACTTGAGGGAGGCCTTTATTGCTATCCACATCCTTAGGATTGCTTTTGTTGCATCCCAAATGTTTTGGAATGTTGTGTTTTCATTTTCATTTGTTTCCATGTATTTTTTTATTTCTTTTGATTTCCTGGTTAACCCATTTATTCTTTAGTAAGGTGTTCTTTAACCTCTATGTATTTGTGGTCTTTCTAAATTTTTTCTTGTGGTTGACTTCTAGTTTCATAGTGTTGTGTCCTAAAAGGTGCATGGTATGATTTCAATATTTTTATTTTTGTTGAGGCCTTTTTTGTGACCTACTATGTATTCTCTTCTGGAGAATGTTCCATTTGGAAATGAAAGGGGTGGGTATTGTGCTGTTTTAGGATGCAATGTTCTGAATGTATTTGTTAAATCTATCTGGTTTAGTGGGTTAATCAAAGCCATTGTTCATTAATTTTCTGCTTAGATGATTGTCCATTGATGTAAGTGTGGTGTTAGAGCCCCTACTATTGTTGCATTGTTATCACTTAGATCCTGTATGTTGTTATTAATTAATTGTTTTATATATTGGGTGTTCCCATTTTGGCTGCATAAATATTTATAATTATTATATCTTGGTGTTGGATTGTCTCCTTTATGATTATATAATGTCCTCTTTGTCTCTTTTTAGTCTTTGTTTTAAAGTCTAGTTTGTCAGATATAATTATTGCTTCTCCAGCTTTCTTTTGACATCCATTTGCGTGATAGAAGTTTCTCCAATTCCTCACTTTCTATCCACAGATGTGTTTAGGTCTAGAATGTGGAGAATTTTAACAAGGTGTTCTGTGGTCTGCTTGTTAAATGAGACCTGACCCCAAGTCCACCAGAACTTTGTCCCTGCAGAACTCTCTGGTCAGAAAAAGTGGTGTGGGCAGGGGTATGTGCTGGTCTTCTGGGGGAGGGGCCTGATGTGTTAGGACTGAGGCAAGCTTGACCGAGAAGGGCAGTCCGCCAGAGCACAGGGAGGGCAGGGCTTGGTGTATGGGAGTTAAGCAGTCAGTGTAGGGTCTGAGGGGCTTCTCTCGGGTGTTTCTGTGTTTATTTTTAGAGGCGAGGGAGGGAAATGGTGCCAGCCAGCTCCTTGGTTCCCAGAGAGGAGTCTGTGAATTCCTCCCCCTAGTGATGCATTCTGAGAAGAGCAAATAATCTCCCCTCAGTGTGCCCCAAACATTTTTCAGATTGCTGTTTCCAAGCTGCCTTCCCCTGGGTTGTTTGCCTGCCTTCTTTCCAGGAGCAATGTAGTGCCCTCCTGGCTCTATCCCAGCCAAGCCTGCAGACCTTTAAAACTCCAGGCTTTAAGCCCCACTGGTTGGAAGAACTCATGAAATTCAGACTCTTTCATTTTCCAAGCCAATGGCTTTGGGGGAATGATCTCTCTGTGTAATTCCTGTGAGCTTTTCGCTTTCTCACCCTTCTCTGTGACCACAGCTCCCTCCCCTCCACAGCACCTCTGACCCATTTCTCCCTTGAACCATCTCTCTGCACTTCCTACCTTCCTTGATGTGCCTTCTACTCTCCCTTTAGTTACGGAGTTGTTCTGTCAGTCTTCAGGTTGATTTCAGGGGTATTTAGGATGATTTGATAGTTACCTAGTTGTGTTTGTGGGACTGGATGAACCTAGGGTCGTCCTATTCTTACTACCCTTCTCCTTTCCTCCCCCTGGGTGTACTAAGTATTTTTGAATACCACTCCTGCTTATAGTGTTAAGTAATTTTATTTTTATCTATCTTATCTTTATCTCTATCTTATTTGTAGCTTTCTATCTCTATACAAAGATAAATATTTGAACTTTTCCCCACTGACTTGAGATGTCAGCTGTATTGTATACCAAGTTTCGTGCACACACGGCTGTGTTTCTGTTCCATCATTCATGTGTTTGACCTTACTACAGCAATGCCACATTATTTGTGTTAGTATTGCTTTGTAATACATACTATTATATGGCAGGGTGAGTTCCCATTTGAATCTATCCAAACATTTTTAGGGTTTTTTTACAAAAATTTTGTGGATTATTATTTTCTACATGGAGTTTGTAATCAGCATACTTGTGCCACATTCTGTTGGTGATAAGAGAGTCCTTGCAAGCAGCCCAGATTCACTGGACTTGGCTTCTTTATGCGAGGAGTGTTAAAGACTCTGTGGCTATATTAAAACCTTCACTGTCAACTGCTAATTTTCATTTTTTTAAGCATTTTTTGTTTATTACTAAAATTACTTTATTTCTGATTTACTTTTGTTTCTACTCCATCGTTTTATTTTCTACTTTAACTCCTCAAAATACCACCTGTATACATCAGAATCTCAGAGTCTGTTTAGGAACCCACCAAGAGTAGGAGGTGACCTGCACTCAGCCTTTAGAATGGACTGTTTTTCTATGATACCGTAATATACCTGGAAAGTTTTACTTTTAACATCTAATGTGTCTCTTTACAATACCTTCAAACTTTAGTCTGACATTTTAAAAATTTGTGAGCAGTCCTTCATTTCACTTTCTTCAAGTATGTTCCCAGTCTATTTATTTATTTCATCATGTAGCACTTATTAGACCAAATTCACATTGTGACATCCTTGCACATGATTTCTTATCCATTTCTTCCTCCTTCTTTCTGTATCTTCTGACCATTAGCTAATAGGACTATGAATCTCCTTGGCCTGATCCAGCTCATTAATAGGCTACTCAGATGAATTTATTCAGCTATTCAGCTCATCCACTGATGGCTTTATAGCAACTGTTTTATTTATTTATTTTTTTTGGTATTTTATTTTTTTAACTTAAATTTTGGTTAGTTAACATACAGCGCAGTATTGGTTTCTGGAGTAGAATTCAGTGATTCATCACTTACAATACCCAGGGCTCACCACAGCAAGTGCCCTCTTTAATATGCATCAACCATCTAGCCCATCCCCCAGCCACCTCCCTCCATCAACCCTCAGTTTGTTCTCTATCATTAAAAGTCTTTAATGGTTTGTTTTCCTCTCTCCTTTTTTTTCTTTTTTCATTTCTCCTTTCCCGTATGTTCATCTATTTTCTTTCTTAAATTCCACATATGAGTGGGATAATATGGTATTTGTCTTTCTTTGACTGACTAGTTTTGCTTAGCATAACACCATCTAGTTCCATCCACGTTGTTGCAAATGGCAAGATTTCATACTTTTTGATGGCTGAGTAACAATCCAGTGTATACATATACACCACATCTTCTTTATCCATTCATCAGTTGATGGCCATTTGGGTTCTTTCCATAATTTGGCTATTGTTGATAATGCTGCTATAAACATTGAGGTGCATGTACCCCTTCAAATCAGTATTTTTGTGTCCTTTGGTAAATACCTAGTAGTGCAATTGCAGGGTTGTAGGGTAGTTCTATTTTTAACCTTTTCAGGAACCTCCATTTTGTTTTCCAGAGTGGCTGCACCAGTTTGCATTCCCAACAGTGCAAGAGGATTCTTTTTTCTCTGCATCCTAGCCAACACCTGTTGTTTCTTGTATTGTTAATTTTAGCCATTCTGACTGGTGTCAGGTGGAATTTCATCATGGTTTTAATTTGTATTCCCCTGATGACGAGTGATGAAAAGACACATCTTTTCATGTGTCTGTTAGCCATCTGGGTATCTTTTTTGAAAGGTGTCTATTCATATCTTCTGCCCATTTCTTGACTGGATTATTTGTTTTTTGAATGTTGAGTTTGATAAATTCTTTATGGATTTTGGTTACTAACCCTTTATCAGGTATGTCATTTGCAAATATAGTTTGTTGATTGTTTCCTTTGCTGTGCAGAAGCTTTTATCATGATGCAGTCCCAATAGTTCATTTTTGCTTTTGTTTCCCTTCCCTTTGGAGACATGTCTAGTAAGAACTTTCTACTACTGAGGTCAAAGAGGTTTCTGCCTGTGTTCTCCTTAGGATTTTGATGATTTCCTTTCTCACATTTAGGTCTTTCATCCATTTTGAATTTATTTTTGTGTATGGTGTAAGAAAATGGTCCAGTTTCATTCTTCTGCATGTTGCTGTTCAGTTTTACAGCACCATTTGTTGAAGAGACTGTCTTTTTTCCACTGGATATTCATTCCTGCTTTGCTGAAGATTAATTGACCATAGAGTTGTGTCTCCATCTCTGGGTTCTCTATTTTGTTCCATTGATCTATTTGTCTGTTTTTGTGCCAGTACCATAGTATCTCGATGTCTACAGCTTTCTTTAATATGGCTTGAAGTGCAGAATCATGATGCCTCCCACATTGCTTTTCTTTTTTCAGGATTGCTTTGGCTATTCGGGATCTTTTGTGGTTCCACATAAATTTTGTTTGTTCTAGCTCTGTGAAAAATGCTGGTGGTATTTTGATAAGGATTGCATTAAATGTGTAGATTGCTCTAGGTAGTATGGACATTTTAATGATGTTTGTTCTTCCAATCTATGATCATGGAATGCTTTTCCATTTCTTTGTGTCCTCTTCAATTTCTTTCATAAGTATTCCATAATTTTAAGAGTACAGATCTTTTACCTTTTTGGTTAAGTTTTTTTCTTAGCTATCTTATGGTTTTTGAGGGGGGTCTTAGTCTGGTTTTGGGATTAAGGCAATTCCAGTGTCATAGAACAAGTTTGGAAGTTTTCCTTCCATTTCTGTTTTTGAAATAGCTTCAGAAGAATAGGTATTATTTCTTCTTTAAGTGTTTGATAAAATTCCCCTGGGAAGCCTTCTGGCTCTGGACTCTAGTTTTTGGGAGGTTTTTGATGACTGCTTCAGTTTCCTTGCTGGTTATGGGTCTGTTCAGATTTTCTACCTCTTCCTGATTCAGTCTTGGTAATTTATAAGTTTCCAGGAATGCATCCATTTCTTCCAGATTGCCTAATTTTGTTGGCATATAGTTGCTCATAATATGTTCTTACAGTTGTCTGTATTTCCTTAGTGTTGGTCATGATCACTTCCTTTTATTCATGATTTCATTAATGTGGGTCCTTTCTCTTTTCTTTTTGAGAAGTCTGGCTAGGGGTTTATCGATCTTATTTCAAAGAACCAGCTTCTAGTTTCGTTGATTTATTCTACTGTTCTAGTTTCTATTTCATTGATTTCTGCTCTAATCTTTATTAGTTCTCTTCTGCTTAGTTTAGGTTTTATTTGCTGTTCTTTCTCCAACTCCTTTAGGTGGAAGATTAGCTCGTGTATTTGAGATTTTTCTCATTTTTGAGAAAGGCTTGTATTGCAATGTACTTCCCTCTTAGGACCACCTTTGCTATATCCCAAAACTTTGAACAGTTGTATTTTCATTTTCATTAGTTTCTATCAATTTTTAAAATTCTTCTTTAATTTCCTGGTTGACCCATTCATTCTTTAGTAGGATGTTTTTTAACCTCCATGTATTTGAGGTCTTCCCAATTCTTTTCTTGTAGTTGCCTTCAAGCTTCATAGCATTATGGTCGAAAATATGCATGGTATGATCTTGATCTTTTTATGCTTGTTGAGGGCTGATTTGTGACCCAGTATGTGATCTATTCTGGAGAATGTTTCATGTGCACTTAAAAAGAATGTGTATTTTGCTGCCTAAGGATGAAATGTTCTGAATATATCTTTTAAGTCCATCGCATCCATTGTATCATTCAAATCTAATGTTTCCTTGTTGATTTTCTGTTTAGATTATTTGCCCATAGATGTAAAGGGGTATTAAAGTTCCCTACTATTATTGTATTATTATCCCTGAGCTTTGTTATGTTTACTATTAATTTTTTAATGTATTTGGATGTTCCCATGTTGGATGCATAAGCATTTACAATTGTTAGATCTTCTTGATGGATAGGCCCCTTAATTATGAGATAATGTACTTCTTCATCTCTTGCTACAGTCTTTGTTTTGAAATCTAGTTTGTCTAAGTATGGCTACTTTGGCTTTTTTTTTTTTTTTACATCAATTTGCATAATAGATGGTTCTCCATCCCCTCACTTTCAATCTGCAGTGTCTTTAGGTCTAAAATGAGTCTCTTCTAGGTAGCATATAGATGAATATTGGTTTTTTATTCCTGATTCTGAAACCCTATGTCTTTTGGTTGGAGCATTTAGTCCATTTGCATTTAGAGTGATTATTGAAAGATATGAATTTAGTTCCATTATATTCCTGTAGCATTGGTATTTCTGGTGATGTTCTCTGGTCCTTTTTATTTATTTTACTTTTTTAAAGATTTTATTTATTTGAGAGTGAGAGTGAAAGAGATCACAGAGGGAGAGGGAGAAGCAGACTCCCTGCTGAGCAGGTAATCTGATGCAGGGCTCTATCGCAGGATTCTGAGATCATGACCTGAGCCGAAGGCAGATGCTTACCTGACTGAGCCACCCAGGTGCCCATCTCTGGTCCTTTTTTTAGTCTTTCATGCTTTTTGTCTTTTTTTCTCCACTCAAAGTGTCCCTCTTAAAATTTCTTGCAGGGCTGGTTTAGTGGTCATGAACTCCTTTAGTTTTTACTTGTCTGGAAAACTCTTTATCTCTTCTATTCTGAATAATAGCCTTGGTGGATAAAGAATCCTTGGCTGCGTATTTTTCCCAGTCGGTATGTTGTATATTTCCCTCCCTTCCCTTTTGGCCTGCCATGTGTCTGTGGACAGATCTGCTGGAAGCCTAATCTGTCTTCCCCTGTAGGTTAAGAATTTTTTTTTTCCCTTACTGCTTTCAGGATTCATTCCCTTTTCTGTGTAGTTTGTGAATTTGACTATGAGATGGTCAGGTTTTTGTTGAATTTAATGGGAGTTCTCTGTGCTTCTTGGATTTTGATGTCTGTGTCCTTCCCCAGACTAGAGAAGTTTTCAGCTATAGTTTGTTTGAAGAAACCTGCCCCCTTTTCTCTCTCTTCATCTTCTGGGATTCCCATGATACAAATGTTATTTTATCTTTATAAGTCGCTGAGTTCCCTAAATCTACCTTTATGATCCATTACTTTTCTTTCCCTCTTCTTTTCAGCTTCATTATTTTCTATAATTTTATCTTCTATACTACTGATTCACTCCTCCGCTCCATCTATCCTTGTTTTTATGGCTTCCATTTGGGTTTGCATCTTGGTTGTAGCATTTTAAATTTTGGCCTGACTAGATTTTTGTTCTTTTATCTCTGCAGTAAGGGATTCTCTTGTGTCTTGTATGCTGTTTTCAAGTCCAGCTTGTATCCTTATAATTGTTTTAAATTCTAGTTGAGACATGTCACTTATATCTGTATTAATTAATTCCTTGGCCTTGAGTTCTACTTCCCATTCTTTCTTTTGGGGTGAATTTCTCTGTCTTGCCATTTTGTCCAGAAAAGAAAACAAGAAATTAAAAAACAAACAACAAAAAAAGCAAAACAAAAAAAACACCCAAAAACAACAACAAAAAAAGTAGGTCTTGGGTATGTTTTCATCTGCTTGTTAAAATAATCTAGATCCCAAAATACCAATATATATAATGAAATGATATATGTATATAATGAAAATAAACCAAAAAATATATAAAAATGTATAAACATAAAAATTTAAAAAATTAATAATATGTTGTTACCTGCTGTATAGTACATAATTAGTTTTTGATGTAGTGTTCAATGATTCATTAGAACATAATAAAAAAAGAAAAAGAAAGAACTATTACTGAGTGGTAGTCATTCTGTCCCAAGGGAATCAGAAGAATAAGATTAAAATTTCCATAGGGGAAAATGAAAGATCATGTGAAAAAATAATAATAATAAAAGTAAAACAGGAATTGAAAATAAGAAAATAAATGAAAAAATAATAATAAAAAATGAATAAATGTAAAAAGGAAGCTGTATCCTATTTCCCCTAGAGCTGAAGCTTTGCTGTACTGTGTTCAGTAGACTTGTTATGAGTGAGTTGTTTGTGCTGGTCTTTGGGTGGAGGGGCCTGGTGTGTTGATTTTCAGGTTGACTTGTTTCAGTGTAAATAGGCCTCCAGGGTACAGGGGGATGAGGCTTGGTGTACGTGGCTTGGCCTCCACTGCGTGGAGCTGTTTTGCTCCCTGTGGGCTTTCATCTCTGATTGGCAGGATGAATATGGCAGCACCCTGCTCTCTAGCCCTGGAGCTGAAAGTTTTCACCACCCCCCCAACTCTTCAGTAAGCACTCACAGAAGAGCAATCAGTCACCCCTCTTGTGTCCACAGTTTCAGTCTGAACACTGCATGTTCACCCTGCCTGTGACTCAGCTTTTTTATCTCAGGTGTGTGACTGAGGTTCAAAACTCCAAATTTTAGGGACTCCCATGGCTTGGACCCATGCTGTTCCTCTGGGGAAGGGTCTCCCTGTGATTTTGCAATTTGCTGGCTGGTCCCAGGAAAGTGGTTGCACAACTGAACAGTGGTTCACAGTTTACGGCAACACGGAACAGAAAACTGGCACCAAGCCCCCCTGCTACTAGCCAGCTTTCCTGCTCCTATGCCTGGAAACAGTGCAACAAGTTGGTGCCCCTGATCTTCTTGTGATCCAGGGGATCCTCAGACCATGCTTTCGTTCCTGGGATACTGTCCTGCTTCACCACCTGAGCACCTTTAAGCCAAGCACATCCCTCATGGTACTGGACTTTTAAATGATCAGACTTTGTGCCCCACTGCTTGTAATACTTTGTGGGAAGCTCTGTAGGCAGGCCCCCTCCCTGCTGCCATATCCACAGCTGTATCTCCCCTAATTCAACTCTGTGCACCTCCTACCTTCCAAAAGGTGTTTTTCTACTGTAGACTTTCAGTTATTGTTCTCTCTGACCTCTGGTTGATTTCTTGGGTGTTCTGAGTGATTTGGTAACTATTTAGCTGTGTTTGAAGGAGGAGATAAGGTTAGGGTCCCTCTACTCCTCCAACATATTAACTCCTCTCCCCACAACTGTTTTATTTTTTAAACCATTTGTTTCTTTTTTTTTTTTTTATTAACTGAATGCCCAACTTCATATTTCCAATATTCTTATTAAGTCTTTGAGCACATTAATACTTTTATTTATCTAATAAATACTTTGTGCTTATATGCTAAGCATTGTTAATTTATCCTTAACTGTTATTCTTTCTAGCCCATTAATTCTGCTTGTTATGATATGGTTGTTCAGTTCGTGGTCTTTTTTCCATAGTATTACTATTTTTTAAATATTATATCCTGTATGCATGTGTTCCGGGACAATTTAGTCCTATGGAGAACATACATGGGGGTAAGGGAAGAAGGAAGAGCAAGGTCTAGGCTGCAAATCCTCTAGGTGAGTTTTGTGATCGTCACCCTAGGGCAAGTTTATTGAGGTCTGGGCTTTAATATTTCATGTTTCTCACACCCTAGGCAAACCAGCCCCTTAAAGTAACCTTCCATTACCCCAGCTCCAGCACTACTCCAGCAGGGGAAGGGAGGGGAATCTGAAGGGGGAGAAATCAGAGAGGGAGATGAACCATGAGAGACTATGGATACTGGAAAACAGACTGGGGGTTTCAGAAGGGAAGGGAGTGGGGGATGGGGTAACTAGGTGATGGGTGTTAAGGAGGGCATGTGTTGTGATGAGCAGTGGGTGTTATATGCAACTAATAATATGCTGGCTAATGGAACATTAAAAAAAAAAAGACTGTAAGAACCTTCTTTAAAATATAAACCCTGAAGCCTACAGGAAAGAATGGGCTTGCTCATTAGAGCAGAGAGGACTAGGCAAAGAAACTACTATAAAAACCAACTGCCTATATTCACTTTCATATCCAGTGTTTGCTACATTAAAAAAACAAAAAAAAAAAACCTCTTTCTAATTGTTCTTTTCAAAATGTGAATTCAACACAACAGAATAGCATAGTGAAACTTGAAACTGGAGTAAATAATTTTAGTACACTCCCCTATTGACTCACCCCCTCCCTCATCTGCCTTCCAGGAGATGGTAAAATTACAGTGTAGGCAATTATTTTTCAAGAATTTATAAACTATGGCTTTGAAATTTTACCAATTGTATTTAATCCTAAGAAGTTAATTTTTAAACATACTATAAATGGATTTCCCATTATTTTGCATCATCTTTATTCTCGTTTAAATTTTGTTCTTTCAGCACTATTTCTCTATGCTTATTTACTCATTAGTAAAAAAGAGTTTTCCGTCCATAAGAAAAAGAATACATTCAAACAATGAAAAAGTTACATATTTACCATGTTGTAACATATTCTGATGCTCTTTAATCCTTTGTGTAGATCATAGTTACATCTGATAATTTCCCTCTCTCTAAAGAATCTTTGTAAACACTGAGTGTAAGCCTACTGGTGACAAGTTATTTCAGTTTTTGTATACATTTTTCCCAGTTTATTGCAAATATTCCCCTACTGTCTTTTCACTTGCATTGTTTCTGAAATCTGATTTTGTGATTAATTTAATCCCTTTGTATGTAATATATCTTTTTTTCTGGCTTTTACAATTTTTTTCTTTAGCATTACGTCTGAACAATTGGATTATGATGGACCTTAGTGTATTCTTCATGTTTCTTACTCTTGGGTTTCATTGAGCTTCTTGGAACTCTGGGTTTATAAGTTTTATCAGATTTGGAAACTTGCAACCATTAGTTTTTCAAATATATTCCATGTTCTCTCTTTTATCAAGAGATGATGCTTTGACACAACAAAGAATCCTTATGTGCACGGAGAGGACAATAAATATATATGTAAGAATTTCTTTTCACCTGTTTATAATATTCATTTATATGAGTATATGTTTTATAATGGGCCACATGGGCCCATCTATTTTTTCAATGCCTTTAAACATTAAGTTACTTATGTAGACAGGGCCCCACAGAATCTACAGGAGGCCTTGAATGAAGGTGACCAGAGCCTCTTACGTGATCACAGTCCATATTGAGGTGATTTTTAAAAAAAAAATATTTATTTATTAGAGAGTGAGAGAAGCAACAAGGGCAGAGGGAGGGGCAGAGGGAAGGGGAGAGGGAGAAGTAGGCTCCCCGCTGAGCAGGAAACCCAGTGCAGGGCTTGATCCCAGGATCCTAAGATCATGACCTGAGCTGAAGGCAGATGGTTAACCGAGTCACCCAGGTGCCCCTTGAGGTGCTTTCTTCCTGTGACTCTCCTATTTTTGCTTCCTTTCCCCTGACCACTACATCTTTTTGTAATCTCCATGCTAATCTCCCCACACTAGCAAAAAGGATGATATAGAGGCTCCTCAGGGCTTTCTGGTGGGCTTCCTGCTCTTTCTATTCTTCGTTATTTCATTAGGCCATTCTGTCTACTCCCATTGCTTAAAGATGACCTGTAGTCAATTCCCAAGCATACATCTTATTTGAGTGCTAGACCTCTAAGTAAGGCAAAGGGCTTACTATGCACTTCTACTTGTGTTTCTCATGCGTATTCAAACTCAGTAACTAAAAATGTACTTTTGGTCTTACCTCAAAGCCTCCATTTGTCCCCTGGCAATATTCCATACAATCCTCAGACCATGGAATATTGTATGAAATATGGTCTCCCTCACTCTTGATAAGTAGTATGAAAACCCAGGGGACAAGGACCATGCCTGAATTATATGCCTAGAAAATACCATACATTCAATCATTTATTCAACGTGTATTCAGTCATTAATTTCTAAACATTTGTGGTCTCTACCATACCACTAGCACTGTTTGGGCACTGCAAATACAACAGTGAACACATCAGGCAAAAGTTCTTGCCCTTCTACTGCTTAAATTTTAGTAAAGGTAGGGCTGACTAAACAAATAAAAGCAAAATGTACAGTCAGTAGATAGGGATTAATGTGCACAACAGGGAAACAGACAAGGTGTTAGGACATCATCTGTGCTTTGGGGGAATATTGTTGGGTACTATTTGTAAATACTGTGGTCAGGGAGACACCATGGACCTGAGGGAAGGAGCTATGTGGCCAGAGGAACAACAAGCCAAAATTCCCAGACACAGGAATGTGATTTGTGTTTTTGAGAAGCTGTGAGGGAGGCAGTTCTGACTGAGGGACTGAAGGAGGAGGTCAGATACGTTAAGGAGTCCCACCGACAGAAACAAATTCCTCTCTCTTCTGGGCTTCTTTATGTGTTTTAATCTAACTCTTCTTACGTTGATTTTTACATGTTTTTGGCTTTTCCCCTAGGCTTTAGAGTAATGGGATCAAGATTTATGTATGTTAGAGTCCCATTTTCTAGCTCTGTGCCGGACATAAAATAACTTTCAATAAATATGTTTGAGTGCCTGAGGGAAAGATTAAAGCGCAATGGTCATTTTCAACAGTTTTTAGCAGTTGCTTTTTCATCTCGTTTTACTTCTCCAAAGTCATGCACTGTCTTTAAGTTCTGATACTTCCCATCAGCCACACATCTTTAAGTGAGTATGGATTTTCCATCACACTGACTCTAAAAGGGATTTAATCAGGGGCAGACAATGAAGTGTGATGCTCGGCTCATGAACTTTCATAGCCCCTGGTCTGGTTACCATGACGAGAATTTTACGTCTGTATCCTTAGTCGCTTCCTGAAATTGATGGAAGGTAAAAGGTGTGTTATGACTGTGGGTAAGAGGGAAACCATGCAGTTCATATCTTCAGGCATGTCCAGAGAGAGGATTAGGACTATAATTTTATCCCCATGTCCCTGCCTTTCGACTGTGATTTGTGTTCATGGTTGAGAAAAGTCAAGCTAGAACACGATTAGTTGCTGCTCTCTCCCACCCTCCTCAGTAATTTCCTAATCCCCACTTTAATCTCCTGGGTTCGTACCCCATAGACAATGGGGTTGAGAGCTGCAGGAATTACATGGTGTAGGACATTAAGTAAGATGGGGATATCGGGGGAAACTTTCTTCTTGGCAATGTGGGTAAAAACAAAAACCAGCAGGATGGTGCTGAAGAAGAGGATGAGAATGAAGTGAGAGCCACATGTGCTCAGAGCTTTGGCAGCTGCCCCTTTTGCCTTGAGTCTAAGAACGGCTCTTAGGATGAAGGTATAGGAGAGGAAGATGAGGATGAGGTCGGAGCCCAGAAGAGTCCAGGCCACAATTAACTGGTAAATTCTGTTAAGGGCAATGTTATCACAGGAGAGCTTGGACACAGAGAGGTTGGCACAGATGCAGTTCTCAATTATATTTTTTCCACAATAATGGAGCCAGGCAGAGAGGATGGGAATAGGTGCAGTAAGAAAAGTGTTCCGGGCCAAGATGAAGAGAATAGCCTTTGCCACAAACTGGTCAGTGATGATAGATGGGTAGTACAGAGGCTTGCAGATGGCCACATAGCGGTCATAGGCCATGGCCAGGAAGGTGCATGATTCCGTGGGCAGGAAGTTATTCATGATGAACATCTGGAGGAAGCAGGCTGAGAAGCTGATGGACCTGAGGTCAAACCAGAAGATGGCCAGGACCTTGGGGATGACGGTCAGGCAGAGCACCATGTCCAGCAGGGAGAGGAGGCTGAGCAGGTAGTACACGGGCTCATGCAGAGAGGCCTCCAGCCTGATGGTGATCAGCAGGGTGGCGTTGGCCCCCATGGCCAGGAGGAAAAGCAGGCTGAGGGGCAGGGACAGCCAGTGCTGCCAGCTGGGGGACCTGACAAAGCAATTCAGGATGAAGTCTGAGACTTCAGTAGAGAGGGAGCTGCTGTTATAAGGTAGCATTGGCGGTGATTTTAGTGAGGCAGATGTCTTTGAGTAGCTGAAGAAGAGAGAAGGAGTTAATCTATCATGGACTCTGATGACTATGTCTGTAGATTGTAAAATCCATGAGGGTAACATCTACCCCACCACCCTTGAGCCTAGCACGTTGTTTTGACACATAAGAGGTGGCTAATAGACATTTGTTAAATATATAATATAATGTTTCCTCATCTTTGTTGTTTCATCTGTATTTCATCTTACATTTTCTCTTGCATGAATGTATCTTTTCAATTTGTTTGGTTAATATTTAATGAATCAAAAATTATTTAAGTATCCATTGTTATTTAAATGAAATGCATAAAATCAAAGGCTCAGAAAACATTTCAGTTTAAATTTTAAAATGTACAGAAATGCATTCCAAAGCTAGACGGGATCCACTATCAAGAGTCTAAGGAAGTAAATGATGATAGTATCCTGTGGCATGATGAACTGGGGTACTCAGAGCAAATCTCCCATTGAAAATATATAGAATTCATTTCTATGATTATGTCTACATCTAATCTCTCTTTATTAATATCTAGCTCCATATTCATATCTAAATCCATACCTAACTTATACCTGTTCCTATGCCTATATTTATACTCAAATGTCTTGAAGACACCCATGAGCAGGTCAAAAAGAAAGAATAATCAGGCTAAGGATTTAATGAAATCGAAACATTAAAATCAAATATTGGTGTTGGCTGTCAACCTGAGGGCACTTGTAGCACTCCATGAACTTAAGCACCCATCTCCATCACCTAGGAGAGCTCGAAATCTAAAATGCAGGGACAGAAGATAAATCTAGGCTCAAGCAGGTGGAGAGTGTAGTAGGGGATCTCCCATTTAGATAGGGCTTTACGAAACATCATTCTGAATAAAATGTGTGCACTAGAAATAAACCCATTTGTTCATCTTTATCCCTTACTCCCACCTGGGACTACCTATAAAACTGATTACCTCAAAGCTTGTTATATGGGAAAAATCTTCCCCATAAATACTGAACAACGGGCTAGTCCTCATGTGACTTTGCAGCCTGAGTTCACACCAACTGTTTGTCTCAGAAAGGAATTTGAAGTTATCCTGGATTGGTAGTGGTTTCAGAAAATAACAGAAACAAACCCAAGTCCTTTCTTGAGGAAGAAACATTCATCTCAGACCTCAAAGAATTTCAACGCAGAAACTTCTGAAGAAATTGAGTTGCTTGTGGTAAAAAGACAATTTTTTAAAGTAAGAAAATTGTGAGTAAACACCCACATGAATGACAGCCAAATATAAGCTACAAAAACTTAAAATAGTGGAGTTATTTGATAAAAGATATTGAAAAACATTACCTTTCCTAGGTTTTAAGTTAAAAAAGCTTGAAAAGATACACAACAAAATAACACACACAAAAGAAGAATCAGTCACATCTCCTGGAAATGAAAAAAATATGGTAACGAAGATTAACATTGCAAGAAGTAGATTTAAGGGTAGATTAGCCGCACTTGGAAATATAATTAGTGAGCTGGAAGATAGAACTTGAGAAATTTTTTAGAATGAAGCGCCAATGGATACATAGAAAATGCAAATGTGTAGTTAGGAGCAAGGACATGGGACTCTGATTAGATAGAGTTGCTCCATCTTTTTATTTTCCTGGAATTAAGAAGATGAAGTACAGAATTAATATTTTGTTCAGGGCACTGGAGTCTCTATAGAGTAACAAAGCAGATTTGAGAAAGAACGAGGTATATTTAAAAAATAGAATATCAACAAGAAGAATGCAGTGGCGAGTTATTTTTTTTATAATAATATTTTTTATTATATTATGTTAGTCACCATACAGTAGATCCCTGGTTTTCGATGTAAAGTTCGATGATTCATTACTTGCGTATAACACCAAGTGCACCATGCAATACGTGCCCTCCTTACTACCCATCACCGGTCTATCCCATTCCCCCACCCCCCTCCCCTCTGAAGCCCTCAGTTTGTTTCCCAGAGTCCATGAGAGACGATGGACTCAGCGGCGAATTAAACAATAGATTAGGGCCAGCTAGTGGGAGAGTCAGTAACTGTCAGAAGGTGGTCAGAAGAATCTACTGAGAATGAAGATGGGAGGAAAATAAAAACAGATGGAAAATACTGAAGAATATGTAAGAGAAATAGTAGGTGGAATGGGACTGTCTAACGCAGAATCAGAGCTCCAGGTTGAAGAAGAAAGAGAATGAGGCAGAGACATCTGAACTTTTCAGTAGAGATGAAATCCATCAATAACCAGATTCAAGCATTTCAATAAATCCAAAGTGGAATAAATAAAAATAAATGTATACCTAGATATATACACCTAGGTATCATGGTCTAACTTCAGGTACCAAGACAAAGACACAATCTTAAAGATCACTATGACTATTACAATCAGAAGAATGGGTGTGGGGAGGTCCCTGGGTGGCTCAGTTGGTTAAGTGTGACTCTCGATCTCAACTCAGGTCTTGATTTCAGGGTTGTGAGTTTGAGTGTGGCACTGGGCTCCACACTGGGCATGGAGTTTACTTAAAAAAAAGAAGAAGGAGAAGGAGAAGGAGAAGGAGAAGGAGAAGGAGAAGAAGAAGAAGAAGAAGAAGAAGAAGAAGAATGGGTGTGGGCAGAGCCACTGGTGCTAGAATTCCAGGTTAAGTGTTGCAAAGTCGCCACAGGATTCTTGGCCTCTTTTATGAAGAGTGCTCTTGCTCTCACAGCACCATCATGATTTTCCACCATCATATATCATTCTGCACTCGTTTCTGCAATTGTTAGGTTTCCTTACCCAGGTTAATAAGATCTCTATGCCACTTTGTGCACTGCTCCAGGTAGTTTTCAGACAGCCTTCTTGGGGCAGCAATTATGACCTCTAAGGGAACATTGCACAAGGGACCCTTCTCAGTGACTCAATCTGTAAGATTGTTGTTCTTGGTGTCTAGAGGAGACACACCTGTGCAGAGACTTTTCTAAATAATCTTTTTGGTTACTAAATTGGAGTATATAGAAGGTGGATAAAAAATCTGTGTTAATCTTGAAAATTATTGGGTCTGATGCCAAAGTTGTTTTTAGGGCCTGGAAGCAAGAGGAGAGAGGGGTAAGGAGTGATAAATAATGATGAGGAGAGCAGAGAAAGCCATTGAGTAGAAAATGGTGCTCTAACGTTGCTTCCTTTGGGGAGTCTGTTGATCCGGAGGAAGCTACGTACAGTGAGATACAGGTGGAGGATAGACTGAGAGAAAGTGTAGGGGGTCTGGGGAACAGAAGCATACATGCCCAGAAAATAGATGGTGGAGAGAAGATGGAAACAGAAAAAAAGTGAAATTAAAACAGAAGAGATTGGATGGGGATTGGATGGAGAACACAAAGGAAGCAAAAGAAATAAAGGACAGAGCAGAAAGAGGAGCAGTACTTTAGGAAATGAGAAAGGCAGTACAAGGCAGATCAGAGATTTCTAAGTAATGGCAATCCAGGAAGTGTGATCGGAAACTTTCTTTCCCTTTCAAACCTGCGTTCTGCCTTGTGTTTCCATAGAGTTCAATGAAGGATGTTCAAGATTTCTGATCCCCCATGATACTCTGCTGCAGATCCTTGAACCACTGTCTGGTCCAAACCTCTCCCCAGAGCACACAGAAAAGTCTGGCTCAGCATTGGCACAGTCATCTCCATCTGGCCCTGTGCCATTCCTCGCTTCCACTTCCCTTCAAGCTCCTATCCTCACATTTTAACCCTGTAGCTTGAAGATTGCAGGCCCAGCTTTAGTCCCACCACAACCCCTGCTCTGGCCAGGGGTCTAATATCACAGTGCTGGCTCGGTGCCTTCAGTTTCTGGTGGAGCCAAACTTACTTGATGGAGACAGTGAGCTCCTCTTTGGAAGGATGTTTCTGGCTCTGTCCGAATCTCTAATACTCTGGCTTTCAAAAAGGAGAGTTTATGCCTGGGCTTCAGCTTCCTCTGCTTCCCCAGGGAAAGACTGCCTTGCTGGCCTTGCAGGAGCCGGAGAATCAGGAGCCCAGCCTTTTCTTATCCTTTAGGGAAAAAAAGCTTTTCTCTCAGCTCTTCACAGGCTGTGATCCCTATCCTCCGGAGGCAAGACTGCCCCTGAAGACAGAAGCAGAGGCTCGGAGTTAATTACCCTGCACCAGTTGAATGGGTAGAATGTGATCCTTAGGAATAAAAAGTGTGATTAATTACACAAAAGCAAAACCTTAGGGCAAAAAAGGTCAAGGCCAAATGTCAGTGCACCAAGTTCTGATTTTCACCAGTCAGTGCACCAAGTTCGGAAACGTATTGTTAGAAAATATACAAAATGGACATGAAACCAATCATGTGTATTTCTATACTGATACTTTGTAGTAACTATGAAACACTCAGATCCCCTCCCTAATTTGTCCTCTGTGACCAGTAGTTCTGAGAAACGTTTTCAAGAGCCCTTTTCTAGTGATGCTTTTAATACAAAAATCCAAGAGGGTTGCTTATATCTAACTGCTTCCTTCATGATACACCCCATTCGTGCCTGGCAGGTCAAAGGTATGGTTGATGTTGTGGTAATGATTTTTTCTAACTGTTCTCTATCCCTGTGGCCAATGAGCCAAGGCTGGAGATTAGACAGCACGGAATTCAACCCTCAGCTGTGCCACTGACAAGCTGCTTAAATTCTCTGTCTCATATTCCCAATTTGTTATTTGTCATGAGGAGTAAATGAGATCGTGTTAGCAAAACAGGTGGTGGTTATTAAATTGTTATGATTGTTACTATTACTATAAAATTTGGTTTCCCAGCATTTTTTTTGGTGCCTCTGTGTAGAAAATCATTAGTCAACAATGAACGATTCCATACCTGTTGCTATTTCGCTTGGAGCCTTTTACATAGAATTGCTCCTGTCAGAAGTTGTTTGATCTCAAACATTTGGAGCACCTTTATTTACGATTGTTGGTTTTGTGCTTATTTTCTTTCTATAACTTTCTTTGCTCACAGCGTCTTACTAGACGTGGTTTTTCCGGGGCCAGCGGTCACATGCCCCTCAGAGGTAGCTCACCTCACGTTCATTCCTTCTGTATTACTACCCACCTCTTGGAGGCGACCCTCCCACGCACCACCCTCCAAAGTCAATTCTGTACATGCCGGATAGCGCCTTCTTTAAGTCAGACGTCCCAAAGCCTGTACAGCTGTTTTCATTTGGTCAGTAACCAAGATAAACTTAATTTAATAAAATTTAAGTTACATAGTCTTTCTTTTTATCTTGTTGAATTGGTTCATGTTGGGTGGTTGAGAGATGGAGCACTTTTCATGCCCGTAACTTTCTAACAAGGTCAGTCTCAGGACAACAAATGAATACCTGGGGCCCTAGAACCTCTGCATAATCACCATTTTTTCTTCCGTGCTCTTTCTAATACGAATTCAGTCACAGATTTTCTGTAATCTTTTTTTTTAAAGATTTTATTTATTTATGTGACAGAGAGACAGCCAGCGAGAGAGGGAACACAGCAGGGGAGTGAGAGAGGAAGAAGCAGGCTCATAGCGGAGGAGCCTGATGTGGGGCTCGATCCCATAACGCCGGGATCACGCCCTGAGCCGAAGGCAGACGCTTAATGACTGCGCTACCCAGGCGCCCCAAATTTTCTGTAATCCAAACAGTTATCATACCATATTTTTTAATCAAGTATCATATTATGATACTTTCTTATAAAAACAAGCTCCATTGAATGCCTTCTGAGAGTTTATTCTCAGCATAAAAACTATACATTAACCTTGCCATACCCCACAGGAGATCTTAATGTTGGAAAGTGAGGCTCAAGGGGCTGCTAAGTGATCCCTTCCATATTCTGCTTTTTGCAGAACTCATTTCAGCACCAGAGTTCTGTCTTCCACATGTGGCCAACAACCCATCCAACACAGACTTGTCATTGGGGACACAGTATTGAATCAAACTCGAATAGTGAGCTGGTGACTTCCCTTCAACAATAGAGGGGGCCTGGCCTTCACACAACTAACAAATTCCTCTAGATTTTTTTTTAATTTAAATATAATGAGCCAACATATAGTGCATCATTAGTTTCAGATGTAGTGTTCAATAATTTATCATTTGTGTATAACATCACATCCCCTCCTTAATGCCTATCACTCAATTACCCCATCCCCCCACCCACCTCCCTTCTAGCAACCCTCAGTTTGTTTCCTATAGTTAGGAGTCTCTCACAGTTTTTCTCGCTCTCTTATGACTTCCCCTTCAGTTTTCCCTCCCTAACCCTATGATCCTCTACACTGTTTCTTATATTCCACATATGAGTGAGATCATATGATAATTGTCTTTCTCTCTTTGACTTATTTCGCTCAGCATAATACCTGCCAGTTCCATCCATGTCAATGTGAATGGTAGGTATTCATCCTTTCTGATGGCTGAGTAATGTTCCTCTGTGTGTGTGTGTGTGTGTGTGTGTGTGTGTGTGTGTGTGTGTGTGTACCACATCTTCTTTATCTTCTAGAATTCTGATGTGCAAATTCTTCAGTTTGGTGAGCCACCCAGGAACCCCAAGGCTTTTTTTTTAAATTAAATTTACTTTAATAAAATGTGTACATGTGGACATTCTCTAAAATACATTTTAAAGATAAATGTTATGAAACTAAACCCATAAATTTAAAGTTACAGACCCCACACTAGTTAAGAATCACCAATCTAAGGTCCAAATAGCAGAATTCAAAAACAGTAAGTCTTGCTTGTTCTTGAAATATATGTACACCACATATTGGACTAACCTTACCTTTTGCTGTATGGCAGTCCTAATAGTTTTAATGTCTATTCCAATTTTCAAACAATGCACTGGGCTATATTTTACTATTTCTGGTTATACATTCATTCATTTAATAAAAAAATATTTGAGTATGTAATATGTATCAGACATAGTGGTGGGTGCTGGTGATACAGAAATGAATGGAGGGGCGCCTGGGTAGCGCAGTTGTTAAGCATCTGCCTTCGGCTCAGGGCGTGATCCCGGTGTTCTGGGATCAAGTCCCACATCGGGCTACTCCACTGGGAGCCTGCTTCTTCCTCTCCCACTCCCCCTGCTTGTGTTCCCTCTCTCGCTGGCTGTCTCTCTGTCACATAAATAAATAAAATCTTAAAAAAAAAAAAAAAGAAATGAATGGAAATTGGTGTTGTGTCAAAAAGTAAAGCTATAACTCCAATTGATGTGGTGAGTTCAATGATAATGTATACGTGCGAACTCTAGACAGATTCGGTGCCCCTGAGTCAGCCTCAGAGTGGTGGAAGTGTTACTCCAGGGAAGGCTTTCTGGAGGTTGCTGGACCACAGCTAAAAATGAGTAGAAGCCAAAGAGACTGGAGGCTAAAAAGAAACTTTCAGAATTATGAGCAGTAAAGCAAAACCCTGGGTCAAGGAAGCACAGTAGTTATGCTGGGATCTATAAGCAGCCTACCACTGCAGCAGAAAATAGAGTGTAAGAAAGTGGCTGAGTTAGAGTTTTATGCGATCTCAGCAGGTACTGGACAAAGTACCCATAGCAAGAATGAGAGATCGAGATGACAGCCCATCTTGCAAAGGAAAACTGTCAGATAGGCTGAGTTTAAATATGGATTCTGTCACTCATTTTCTTGTGTAATATTGAGCAAGATACCTATTCTTTCTTAATATTAAATCCATCAGCTATGAAATGGGATAATATATATAATGTCATACTCCAAGCATCTTGGGAGAGTCAACGAGAGAATGTAGGTATAGACTCAATTTCACTTCATGTATCAGATCCTCAAACACTGCTAGTGGGAGCAAGACCTATGCATTCAAACATTTTGCTACTATTAATACAAACCCATAAATATTTGTTTGAAAAATGTGCAAAAACTTATGAAGGACAATGTTATGAGTATAAATAAATGTCAGAATTCGTGTCCAGTTGCTCGCAGAGTACACACACATTAGTAGAAAAATTATGTGTTGTTTGTGTTTACTGCCTGCTATGGCTTCCCAGTGAATTCCATCCAGTGTGAAAAAAGAGTTCTCAAATAAAAATACATTGAGTATATTGGTTTTTAGAAAAACACTTTTTAGGGCACCTGGGTGGCTCCGTTGGTTAAGCGTCCAACCCTTGATTTCAGCTCAGGTCATGATCTCATGGTCATGGGTTCAAGTCCCATGTCAGGCTCTGCACTCAGCAGGGAGTCTGCTTGAGATTCTTTCTCTCTTCTCCCTTCCCCATCCCTCCCCCAACTCTGTCTCCTGTGCTCTTTCTCTAAAATAAGTAAGTAAATCTTTAAAAAAAAAAAAAAACACTTTTTAGTAAGTACTTTATTAAGATATACTGCAATATACATTTTCTTAAAGCATAGAATGAAGAGAGTAGTGAAGATGGCTTTCATAATCCTTTAAATTGGAATTGATAGAGATTTTGAAGATGGCAAACTTTGAAAAACTACTAAAATTACTACTGGGTTATTTATATTAACTGCTAAAATTGTATTTCTTTTTTCTAATTTTTTATTGTGGTAGAATACACATGACACAGAATTTATTACCAAAACCATTTTCATATACAATTCATTGGTATGAAGTGCATTCATACTGCTGTGCAACCGTCAACAGCATTCGCCTTCAGAATTCTCTTCCTTTTGCAAAACTAAAACTCTTTACCCATTAAACAATAACTCCCCATGCCCTCCTGCCCTCTGTCCCTGGAAAACACCATTCTACTTCTTTTGAAGTCTGCTGAGATGTTAAATCATTATTATTGTTCACAGTGGTCACTATTTCATTACATGCAATTATATGATGAATGTTTCAAAATCATCTGAAATAAGCACAAAAGAGGGCTGTATGCAAACCATGTCACTGAGTTTAGCAGTGGTTGCTGTGATAGTGTGGCATAGAACTAGTTCTCTGGACCGATTTTACAGAGGTTTTGGCTTCTGCTTTGTTTTTTTTTTTAGTCTTCCCAGTGATTCATTGAGCCATTATTCATCTTTTTAGTATTTTTTCCTGCTCGAAACATCTAGAATTGTTTTTCACCGCTTGAAACTAAGAATCCTGATCAAAATGGCAATGAAAGAGGTGTGATGGATACTTCATGTAATAGATATCTCATGAGCATCTCCTATGTGCTGAATATGTTTGACAAAGAGGAAAGACATGGTCTTGTGCTGTCATAAATGAGTGTAGAGTGGTAGTTAATATACTGATACTCAGGTTAAACTAACTGGACTAAAACTTTGGCTTCATTCTTGCCATACATGAGGCATTCATCAGTTGTTTTATCTTTTTGTGCAACCATTTCCTCCCCTGGAAAACAGTTATAATTCTAGTATCTATGTCAATTTATTTGTATATGTTAAGTGAGGCAACATATAAGGACTAAGTGTGGTGCCTGGTATATAGTTCTTTGTAAATATTATCTGTCACCATTAGTAGGGAGTGTAACTGTGTAGAGGGAATGGTACATTGAACCATTAAAGACAGGTGTGGTCAGTTTCAAAGAAGGGGACTTTCAGGGTGCTATAGAAGGCTACAAAAGTGGAGTCAACCATAGTTTTGAAGATCATGTAAAGGCATCCTGTGTATGAATGAGAAAGAGAAGTAGGCATCAGAGCAGGGTAGAAAGAGTATCTCAGAAAGCGATACCTACACATAAGGAGGTTCTGTACTAAAAGAGAACGTGTATTGTGTTTTAGAAGCACAGAGAAGGACAATATAGTTTTAAGTTAAGAATTCCTAAGACTTGTTCCCGGATCTGCTTTGTCCTGACCCCATAGATAACAGGGTTGAGTGCAGGTGGAACGACCAAATATAGATTGGCCAGAAATATATGAATATAGCCAGGGATGCTATGACCAAAGCGGTGGGTCAGAAAAGAGAAGAATGCTGGGATGTAGAAGATGAGCATGACACAGACATGGGAGCCACAGGTGTTGAGAGCCTTGAATCGGGCATTCCATGATGGTAAGTGAAAGACTGTGTAGAGTATCTGCACATAGGAGAAACCAATTACAATAAGGTCAATGAATCCCACAGAAAAGGCAACCATCCCAAATAAATTATTGGTCCTGATACTGGTACAGGAAAGACGGGCAATGCCCATGTGCTCACAGTAGGTGTGGGGGATGATATGGGCACCGCAGAATGACAACAGCAAGATGAGGAACACAAAAGGAATAACAAAGATTAAAGATCTTACGATCATGACTGTACCTAGAATGGTCACCACGTTGTTTGTGAGGATCATGGTATATCTCAAGGGATTGCAGATGGCAACGTAGCGGTCTATGGCCATGACTGTCAATATCCCAGACTCCAGGCCAGTGCATAGATGAATCATAAACATCTGTGCAAGGCAGGCACCAAAAAGTATTTCCCTGAAATTGAACCAGAAGATGCCCAGCATCTTGGGGATAGTGGCAGTGGACAGGCTTAGGTCAGTGAAGGCCAACATTGCCAGGAAGTAAAACATGGGCTGATGGAGACTAGGCTCAGTCTGAATTATAAAGAGGATTATAATGTTCCCCAGAAGTGCAATCAGATATACAGTACAAAAGGGGAAACCAATATAGATGTGAAAATTTTCCAGGCCTGGAATCCCCAGAAGGACAAAGAAGGAAGGATGGGATTGAGTGGTGTTGTGATAGGCCATCTTCATGGTTGCTGGTCAGTTTTTTCACACTGTAGGACTCCAATCTCATTCATGTCATTCTTTCAGGTCATGGAAAAACATGGAAATAATTCTCTGCCTTAATATTTAGCAGAAGACCCTGGAGTGGAAAGTGATAAATGATTTAAAAAGCTCCCAAATATAGAACTCACCAGGTTCTGGACATCTTGTTTTTCTGCCCAAGATACCTCCCAAATTTGATACTCTGCCAACAGTGCTAGGAATGATGTAAAATGTAGTTATATTTTAGGGAGACTTCCGTAATATCACCATGGAGAATGGGTGGGAGGGCAAATTAGAGTTTGAAGTAAGCAAAGTGAGAGATGATACTAGCCTGATCTAAATAAATGGTAGTAGAGGTGGGGGGGTGACGGCACATACCATAAACAGGGAACAGTGTTTGATGTGATTGGGGGGATGAAAGAGAGCAATAGGTCATGTTTAACTTCCAGGATTCTGTGTTGGGCAAATGGGCAAATATTGGTACTATTCAATGAGATAGAAAACATAATGGGAGTGAGATTTATTTCTGTATTTTAGTTGATGAGAGTTGGTGTTGACATCAGTCCTGAAATATGTAGATAGGAAGTAGCAATTCTCTGCAGGCAGAATATCAGTTAAGCTCCCGTTGCTGTTGAAACCCACTTTTGGTGCATCCGTGAGTTTATAAAGCACCAAAAATTCCATGCATGTGACTGTAGGAACCACAGGATTCATGTTGTGATTAAGACAATGTCATATTTTGTTTCCTGCCATGTTCATAATATTTAATCTTTGGAGAGCTATATTGTATCCTCAAAGCTCTCTCCAGTAACTAAAGAAGCAAGAGGTAGAGACAAGAGCCATTCTCAGACATGACAAATTAAGTGTCTTCAGAAAAAAAGTCTCATAAATGTGGTATATAGGGATTTGTGAATTTTCTCTAATTATGCGCCTGCCTGTGTTAAAATGTACTGTAAAATATTGAGTAAGTCAAACAAAATAATTAAGGAGGGTGAATGTTGTTTATGGGACATCTCTATTTGGATTACTCATTTTCCACCTAGTGACATTTAGCAAAGCCTCAGGAATGAAAATCTACAGTGCGGCAGGAAAGCTCTCATAGTAGAAATTGTTAATGGGTGATACCAAAATTGAGTGTTCTGAGGGGGAGGGTGGGTAAACATATTTGAAAAGTGTAGAGTGAACAAAATTGAGAATATTTTTTCTATGGGTTTATTATAGCCTTTAAATATGCATATGTAACTATTTAGACTCTAAGAAATAAGAACTATATAATTAAAATATTAAATAAGAAATTAAATTATAATTCAGTATTAAAAGAATTAAAAGAATTTGCAGCATAACCCTAAATTACAATAATAAGAAATCCGTGTAATTAGGCAGCTAAGATTTAATTCTTAGCAGAACACAAGGTTATTATAATGGAAAGACTTGGGTCCTCGAAGCCCTTTTGAGACGTAAATATTTTAAGTATTTATTTACTTAGTACTTACTGACTTTGTAGGTGTTGTTATTACATGTAGGAATTGCTATGGTACATGCCAGTGATAAAGAAACAGTCCTATTTTTGTGATGCTTGCATTCTAAGTTAGCAAGGAAGACAATAAGCATGCAAAAATAATTAAATCATTCTAGATAATAACAAGTGTTATGGAAATAAAATTAAATAGAATTAAAAATCAACAATAAGAATAGAAACAAACCAATTAAAAAAGAGAAAATCCTAAACAGATAAGCAAATGTTCAATAACAAATAAAGACGTATTCACCATCATTAGTTACCACAGAAATGAAAATTAATATCCCAAAGTGGTTCTATTTTATACTTCTGGAATGGCTAAAGTTAAAATGATTCACATTATCTTATGCTGAAGAGGAGGTGGAATAATGGAAACTTATACATTGCCAGTAGGTATGTGAAATGTGCAACTACTTCAGAAAACTCTTTGGCATGTTTCTTAAGAAGTTAAGAATGTATCTTTACTATAATTCAGCACCTCCATTCTTAGATATATACCAAAGGAAAATAAATATCCAGCAGACATGTCAAATAGACAGTCAGATATATATGCCTGACACTCAGAAAAAGGACATGGTTGATTATATATACACACTTGAGGGTCATTGCATGATGGGTTTGATGCATGTCATCTGCATTGAATATATGGATGGAAGAATGAAGAGGAAAAACTCTAAAAACAAGAATTAGCAATACATATTATAATTTATTGTTTTTCTGCAGGTGGCATACCAATATTTTATAGCTCATCATGTAATAATGAAAAACATAGAATATGGCTGGCAATTCAACTCTATTTGGAGTCTGTGAGAGGAAGATAAAGAGAATAAAGAAAATAAGAATTATACTGTCACTGGTCATTGGGTATAGGGTATAACAGATGGACACATCCTAGGTCTTCATAACAACTAGGTATGATCTATACACTCTTTCTCCTATTTTAAACATCCACTGAGAATAATTCCCTTTATCCCATCCCCTTCTTTCAAGGATTTTGTAAAAAATATCTCTAAGTCATCTTATTCTTTCCACAATCTCTTCTTCTGCCCTTAATTTCTACCATTATGGAAACTCCATTATGCCAGCTTACCAATAGTTTTAGCAGCTCTTCCATCTTCCAGAAGGGTCACTGTTTGGATGCTACAACCTCCCGGGTTTGTGGAGTGATCATTTATAGTGAGTAAGAATTTTAGTGCTCCTTTATACTTCCCACATGCATTTGCTCCTTGGGGCTCCCAAGGGGCTGGAGGATGGGAAAAAGGACTTCCTGAGTAGTCAAGCTAAGGTGATTCTTTCCTGGGTGTCAGTGTAGCTCAGTAGTCCAGTCATGGTTTTGTGTTGTTAAGCAGGCTTTGTACTGTCCACGGTGGCACTGGGAGAGGTCACTTTACAGGAGCAACACATAGTGGTCAGAATGGAATAAGGAGAGACAAGTTCTCACTTTTATAAATCATTTCATAATTTTTACAAGTCCTCTGGGATATCAGGAATAGAGGCTATTTACTAGTTTATTTAACAGGAAATCAAACTCAGAAGACTCAAGAGGCAGGATTAGGTCATACCCAATCAGGGCCAGAGAAAAAAAGCTAAAATCAAAGTCTACTAAATTCCTAACTCAGTACTCTTTCTAATGAATGCTTCAGAGTATTCTCCTTTATTCACAGGTTATTTGTGCAGATTTGGCCTCAACATTTGTGCTACAAACTATGATAATAACAATGAGGCAGGGCTGCTAATTAGTTTCCCACGATGTAATGTCTTAAATATATTTGATGAGTTCTAGCCCAAAGATAATATTAATGGTATTCAGAAAACTGGTGGTAAAGTTCAGGTCCAACTCCGAAGGCCAGAGAATCAAAAGCTCTGATGGTGTAAGTCTTCTCCTAGGGAGAAGGAGAAGACTAATGTCCAGCTCAAGCAGACAGGCAGAGAGTGAGAGTGAGTAAGAGGGTGGGGGGGGGGAGAGGGAGGGAGAATTCCTCTTCCTTTACCTTTTTATTCTATTCAAATCCTCACTGGATTGAATGGGGAGACCAGTCTTACTCAATCTACCAAATCACATGCTAATGTCTTTCAGAAACACACTCAGACACATACAGAAATAAAGTTTAACTGAATGCCTGAAGGCCCTTGAGCTGACATGTAAAATTAACCATCACACTGCATGGAATGCAAAAACTAGAGACAAGGCCTTCAGAATCGAAATCAGTAGCATCCGGATATCTAATTGCTCCAGCACTGTATATTGAAAAAGAAACTCCTTGCAATATCATACTTGTCATGAATCAGATTGAAATATAACCACGTGTTTTTTTCTTTACTCTCCATTCCGGTCAGTTGGTCTATTTGCCAATACCACACTATCTTAATTGGGCAGTTTCTTAATACTTCTGGAAGCGTGTAATTGTTACGTCGTCTTCATTAGGTTCTTTGCAGTACCTTGTGCATTTGAAAACCAGTTTGTCAACGTCAACAAAAATATCTGTTGACATTTTTATTGGAATTGTATTGAATCTACATATCGATTTGGAAGAATTAATGCCACTACATTACCAAAACTTCTAGTCTGCAAACATGATATGTCTCTTGATTTCTTTAAGTCTTATTTAATTTTTCTCACCAACATGTTCTAGTTTCAATGCAGGTAACTGGGGCAGCTTTATTCCTAAGTCGTTGATATTTTTGATGCAATTGTAAATGGTATTGACTTATAAATTTCATTTTCCATTTTTTTTGTTTGTTTCTAGAGTTTGGAAATATAATTGATTTTTATGTCTTGAATTTCCATGTAGCAATCTTACTAAATTTACCCATAAGTTCAAATATTCTATTTATTGGTGCTTTTTGATGTTTCTATCCACAGAATGAAGTTATTTGCAAATGGCAAATTTACTTCTTCCTTTCCAATCTTTATACATTTTTTTCCTTTTTTTTCCTCAGCATTTTCTGTTTTACCACTGAGTATGATATTGGCTGTAGCTTTTGGGAAGATCACCTTTAACAGGTAAGACAATTCCCTTCTATTTGTACATTCCTGAGGTTATTTTTACTACCAATGCATGGTGAATTTTGTTATATGATTTTCCTCACTGTATTGAAAAATTTGTATTTTCCCCTCCGTTATTAAGGTTAATTAGGTGAATTAAATGTAGATCAATTTCAATGATTAAAGTGACTTTTCATTCCATAATAGACCTCACTTTTTCATAATATATTAATTTTCGTTGTTTTCAAATATTTTGTTCAGAATTTGCATATCTTTGTTCATGAGAGATGTTGACTTAAAATTTTCTTGTAATTCCTGGCAGTGTTTGATGCTGGGTAACCTCAAAAAATATATTGGAAGGTGTTCCCTCTTTTCCTATATTCTGAAAGTATTTATGTTATTTCTTTCTTCCACTCTTTAGAGGATTTCACCACAAAGGCATCTAGGCCCAGAGTTTTCTCTATGGAAAAATTTTCAATTATGCTTTAATCATCTTTAACAGATATGGAATAATATAGTTTTTTTTATTATTTGTCCTTTGCCATCTTTGGAAAGTTGTATTTATCAAGGGATTTTTATGTCATTGTCAAATTAATTTCATAGCAGTTCATAGGGTAGTGTTACTACATTAAAAATATCTCTAATTTCAAATGTGTTTCATAAAAGATTCTAGATAATTTAAATTTGTGTTTTATTTTTCTAAAAGTTTATCTCTTTTATTATTATTTTTCAAAACATAACTTCTGGCTTTGTTGATATTTTCTATTATATATATTCTTTGTTTTATTGTTTTTTGCTTTATTTGTATTTTTTGTCTTCTGCTTTTTGGGGTTTAATTTTTCTGATTTTTTTTTTTTAATTTTTTGAATTGGAACCTTAGCTCTGTAGATCAGAAGTCCAGGCATGGCTTAGTTTGGTTTTCCTCTTCAAGGTCTCCCCAGATTGCAAATTGTTGACCAGGACTCTAGTCCCATCTGAGACCACATCTATCTGTCTATATATCTAGATCAGAGAAAGATAAATACTGTATGATCTCACTTATATGCAGAATAGAAAATAAAAGAACTCATAAATACAGAAAACAGACTGGTTGTTGCCAGAAGTAGAAGGTGGAAGGGTTGTAAAAATAGGTAAAGGTGCTCAAATTTTAAGTTAAAAATTTTTAAATGAAACAAATACATAAAATTAGTAAAGTGATTTTTTAAAAAATGTGGTAATACATGAAACAAGGGTATGTCTCTTCTCAGCAACCATATTGAAGCTTAACTTCTGCCATAAACTTCTGGGCATCAAATTAATATTTATAATGTATCTACTGAGTGCCAGACACTAAGATTGGGCTGGGGATATGAGAAACCGGGAATGTAATTCAAGAGTTTTATTGTAACTCATTAGGTTATACTATTGCCAAGGTTGGGACCAGTAGTGTGGAAAGAGTCCAGGCTTCAGGAATCCAAGTGACAAGGATTTATCTTGGCTCAATTGCTGTAATATTGGGAATCATTTGACTTCTTTTAGTTTCTTCATCTAGGGACAACAGAAAAACTTCTAGGGCAAATGCGTAGGTAAAAAAAGAATGCATAAAAAGTGTCTGGCACATAGTAGGTATTTAATTAAAAGTAACCCTGTGGAAAGGAGAGATGGGAAGGGATAAAAGAAAAAGACAGAGAGCTCAGCCAAATTGATATTTTGATGAACCAATGTTATGAAATGTGATGAACCAATGTTATGAAATGTGATATAATGACCCGAAAGAAGAGTATTTCAGAACCCAACACTTCAAAAATGCATGCAGAAATTCAGCACCTTCCAAATACAAAGTACCAGGTGTCTAGTGCCAAAGAAAGACAACCCCCTCCAAAAAAAGTTCTCATTACAAGAAAAAAGTCGTACCATCTGACTTGATGGGTATTAACTAAACATATCTTGGTACAAACATCAAATCATCACGTTGTATGCCATAAACTAAACAATGTCGTACGTCAATTACATCTCAACAAAACTGGAAAAATAAAAGATAAAATGTTACATAGGAAAAAATACTGTAGAAATACTAAATTTCAATACAAGTCATTCATCAAAGACAAATTTCAAGTAAGAATAGTAGGATAATCCAATTGGGAATGTTATTCAAATGATGTTTGGAAAAATGATGGACTTCAAAGTCTCAGGTTGCTACTGTAAAAATGATCCTTGGAAACATCGAACTAATGTGTGACATCATCAAGGAGGGGATTGCAGAACAGCTCAATGCACTTACTTGTGAAAATCAAACCCTAAAAGTTTCTATGTCTGAAAAACTGTTGAAAGCTACACCAGCCACAGCCCAGAATGGAGGCTTAATGGTCACGTTAGAGTTGGGGAGGGATGCCACCTGAGATGTGCTGGAAGGTTCTAAGTTCCTTATAGAAAGTATATGGGATAAAGTGAGGATTACAGAGTCATGAGAATGAAGATAATGAAGAAAAGGACACATAGCACATCAACTTGTGCAACTCCTCCCTCCCCCGCAAAAGCCCTAAAAAAGTGTCAATCTGCTTTATAAACAATACCACCACCAACAAAAACAAAACTGGAGAAAGAATCTTAGTTGGAAGGAAGGAAGGAAGAAGGAAGGAAGGAAGGAAGGAAGGAAGGAAGGAAGGAAGGAAGGAAGGAAGGAAAGAAAAGGAAAGAAAGAAAGAAAGAAAAGAAAGAAAGAAAGAAAGAAAGAAGGAAGGAAGGAAGGAAGGAAGGAAGGAAGGAAGGAAGGAAGGAAAGAAAAGGAAAGAAAGAAAGAAAGAAAGAAAGAAAGAAAGAAAGAAAGAAAGAAAGAAAGAAAGAAAAGAAAGAAGAGAAAACAAGAAAAGCCATCAGAGGGGTTTCACAGATGGAAAATCTTAAGAGGTTCTGGGAGGATCTGAGGAGACAGAAGATGACACATCTGCCGCCAAAGAATAGTGTCAGGAATGTTCAGAGTAAAGCACTAGACCCCAAAAACCAAAATTCTGGGTGAATGTCCTTACTTCAGCCCAGTCAATCCCTCACAACACAAAAGCCATGTCTGAAACAGGAGGCAGGAGAGTCATCTATGTTCTTTGCAAATCAGGAAACAGGAAGATTTCTCTAAGTATCAAGTTTGTTTCTTTAGGTCCAAACACTCCCACTCTAATCCAGCTCCATTTGACTAAGGTTTGGCAAGACCCTCAGATAAGGAGTCAGTCAGGCAAATTCCCAAGTGACCACAGATTCCAGGAAATGGAGGTTTCCTTTGAAGCAGGAGGAAATAAGGATTCACAGAAGAATGTTTTCATTGTTGTCTGAGATAAAAAGAATCAGAGCTCATTCTGGGATTAAAAAGTAAAATTTCCTTTCTAATGTAAAAATAATCCCTGACTTTTACTAACAATTCCAAGGTGTCTCTGATCCGTTTTACCTCTTACAGCCTTCTCAGCAGCTTCTGGATTCCCTGCTTGATCTCCTTGGTTCTCACACCGTAAACAATGGGGTTCAGAGCTGGGGGGATGAGGTGGTGCAGGATGTTGAGCAGGATGGGGACATCTGGGGGAATCTTCTTCCTGGCCAGGTTAGTGATGACCAGAACCAGCAGGACTGTGCTGAAGAAGAGGATGAGGATGAAGTGGGAACCACACGTGCTCAGGGCCTTGGCTGCAGCGCCCTCAGCCTTGATCCTGAGCACAGCTTTCAGGATGAAAGAGTAGGAGAGAACAATTAGGAGGAGATCAGAGCCCAGTAGGGTCCAGCCTGCCACAAACTGGTAGAGCCGGTTGAAGGTGATGTCATCACAGGAGAGTTTGGACACAGACAGGTTAGTGCAGATACAGTTCTTGATGATGTTCTCTGCACAGTATCTGAGCCGGGAAGAAAGTACTGGAACAGGAAGAGAAAAGAGGCCGTTCCGGGCCACAACAAATATGGTAGCTCTAACCACAAATTGGTCAGTGATGATGGATGGGTACCTCAGTGGGTGGCAGATGGCCACATAGCGGTCATAGGCCATGACCATGAATGTGCAGGACTCCATGGTCAAGAAACTGTTCATGATGAACATCTGGAGGAAGCAGGCTGAGAAGCTGATGGACCTGAGGTCAAACCAGAAGATGGCCAGGACCTTGGGGATGACGGTCAGGCAGAGCACCATGTCCAGCAGGGAGAGGAGGCTGAGCAGGTAGTACACGGGCTCACGCAGAGAGGCCTCCAGCCTGATGGTGATCAGCAGGGTGGCGTTGGCCCCCATGGCCAGGAGGAAGAGCAGGCTGAGGGGCAGGGACAGCCAGTGCTGCCAACTCTGGTAGTTAGGGAAGCAGATGAGGAGGAATTCGGAGACTGGAGCAGTGGAGTAGTTGCTGGGTGAAGCCATGTAAAGTGTCCTGACCACGCTGGAAATCCAGAGTTCCTAAAAATGTAGGACAAAATATATTTTAAAAAGTACGTGTTCTAGAGTAGCACAAGTCAGGTCTCCACTGAGGCCCTTAGCCTGTCTCAAAGAAGTTTCCAAATCATTATTATTGCCATCGTCATCATCATCACCATCAATCATTGCTGACATTTAGCCGAGCACTTACTATGGGCCAGCTCTAAGCAGAGTGCTATATAATTATTGGCTTATTTCATCCTTTAAAAAAGAAAACAACTTAGGAGTATTTAATACTGTTATCCTAATTTCACAGATAATGAAAGGGTACAGGCAAAAGGGGGCAGAATAGTTTAATCAAAATTAGAGAACCAGTAAGTGGTGAGACCAGGACTGTGACAGGAGTCTGACCCTAGACTTTCTGCTTTCAGCCTCTACGCGTTATTTATTCTCGCCAAGCACAATTATTAACTAAGCCCTACGTTCCCTCAGAGTTTAGAAGGAAGAGCTATGTTTAGCTGACTGTGTGGAAGTCCGAGAAAAGCCTAGCCCCCTACTCCATAGATATGGGCAGGGTCTGGCTTCACGGTTTCTTATTTTTATTCAGAAAATAATTGCATTAGAGGTAGAATATCCTTGACTGCACCCAACAGCTATTATTTCTTCCAGTCCCAAGGGGGATTTCGCTTTAGGGCATAATGTTTATTACCCTCTTACTGGATTATTTGCTGTTGTTTCTCTTTAAAGTTTCAGGAGTGTTTTCTTTGGTTTGGACCCTTTAGATGCATTTTATATTCTGGTGACAGAGACAGTTAGTACTGAGGGGTACCCTAGGAGAATATAAAAAATTGTAAGTGCTGGATTAAATAGGTGATAGGGATTAAGGAGTATACTTGTTGTGATGAGCACTGTGCGATGTATGGAATCCTTGAATCACTGTATTGTTCACTCGAAACTAATATAACACTATATGTTAACTCTCTGGAATTTAAATAAAAACTTAAAAATTTGTTAAGTGCTATGACTGTTTTTTAAATTAAAAAAAACAAGTCTTTTATGGGATCCAAGAGAGGAACACATTCTGAAACTTAGAAGGAAGGAGAAATATCCTGTTAGCGTAGCCAGGGAGGAGAGAGGCCATCAAGGGTTTAGGCCTAAGAGTAGCTACCATTCTGTGCCTGGAGGATTGAGTAGTGTGGTGTTATCTTCCGCTCCCCCACGTGGGTTCCTTGACTTGCACTACTCTAGAAGGACTTGGGCATCCCTTGCTGTAGTCAGGCAGTAAACTAACCTGTCGCAGGAATTCCGTCCAAAGATGAGCTACTCTAATCATGGCCTTGACTGAAGCACTGATAACCCTTTCCTTTCCCACTCTGAGGGAGTCCAGCTTAGACAGTTTACTCTGCCAAAGACTGTAGGCCAAGAGCATCTTGGATCTTTTCGGAGGCCACTTCCTGCTCTATTCTCTGGTTGAGTCAGTAGAGTCCTCTGAATTGTCCTGTGTTGCTGAAACTGCACCAAATACCTACCTGCTCCTTAGACAGTGATCTTTCCTTTATACCTAGAGCCATTCGTTGCCTCAGGATAGACGGAAGCAATGGATTGGACAGACGTTTCAAAATCAGAATCAGTAAGAATTACATGTAGGGGAAGAGTAAAGAAGAGCATTCAAGGATTCATTATTCAAAAATTGCCCAAACATGTACTTACTGTTCACTATTGCGCAAGGTGATGGGTAACAAACTAAAGAAAATTGAATAAAACAGGGTCTTGAATCTCAAGTTACAGTGTTAGAGATGACTTGATGTTTTTTGAACTTGAGTGACAGAAAGAATGAAATCTTTACTGAAAAATTAGAAAAGGGGAATGGAAAAAAAGTAGGGGGTCTTCAGAGTAAGAATATGAATTTATATTAGAAGTGTTATGCAGGATATATTTGTAAAATATACAAGTAGAATTTTCAAGCAATCATCCAAAATATAATAGCCTGGAATAGTAGGAAATTCAAGTCTGAAAATGAGGATTAAAAAGAAATAAGGTAGGGGCACCTGGGTGGCACAGCGGTTAAGCGTCTGCCTTCGGCTCAGGGTGTGATCCCGGTGTTGTGGGATCGAGCCCCACATCAGGCTCATCGCTATGAGCCTGCTTCTTCCTCTCCCACTCCCCCTGCTTGTGTTCCCTCTCTCGCTGGCTGTCTCTGTCTCTGTCGAATAAATAAATAAAATCTTTAAAAAAAAAAAAAAAACGTAAAGAGGCAGTGAATATAACCTAATGTTTAAACTAGTGGAATCACTATGTTGTACACCTGAAACTAATGTAACATTGTGTGTCAAGTATACTCAAATAAAAAATTAATTTTAAAAAAGATGCTGATGAGACCGTAACTCTCACATAAGAGACATCTTTGAGAAATAGAACCAGGTGCCTTTAGGAAAAGTATTCAAGATAGTTGAGGTTCACCAAAGGTAGAACAGAAGCCAATAAGTCAGTTTTAGGCATATAAACACATGTAGGAATTTTTCAGCTGGTAAGCAGAATTGTCCGTGATACCTTGTGGCTCAGATCCAATTATCCTAGCGTGTGGAATCTATGTTCTGTAAACTTCTCTGCTTTGATGAGTGTCCAGGTTTTTGTTTGTTTGTTTTGTTTTGATACTATCTCTTCCCCCTCGCTGCTAAACAAAGGGCTAAGTGGTCAAGGACTAAGAAGGATGACAGTAAGGGCTGTCATAGCCAAAGAAGCAGAAGAGAGCTGGGGAGTCAGGGCAGACGAAGAGAGGGAGCCCAGGAGGCAAATAATTAGTATAGTTGGGATTACTGATGGTGCTCACGTGTCCCACTGGCAAGTCTCCTCCAGGAGAGTGAACTGTGCATGAAAGGGTATGAGACTGCTGCCAGAGAAGATAATAAAGGTATTGATTTGATCCGATCTCTTTCATTTTGAATATCCCAGATTTTAAAAATAAGATTATTAACACACACACACACACACACACACACACACACACACCCCTTTCAACCTTTGTAGGTTTTTCAAGACAACCAAAGACTCAGGGGTTAAAAGTGGGGTAGGGACAGTTATTTCATGCATTCTTACATATATGATCAGGAAAATGACCCTCAGTATGAAATAGAGAAATAAGATAGAAAACATGCCCATTCTTTTGGAAAAGTCTTGTCCTTTCCATAAACTGTAAGTTCTGTATGTTTGGCATGACCTGATTTACTTGAATTAGTCAGTGCCTTCCCTACACCCGATCTTAATGTTAAAATGTATAGCATGCATTAGGCAAAAACTTGTATCCTCATTGATACAGGAAAGTTGACTCACAAACACTTATAAGACAGCATAGTTGTGGTAATAAAGATGATCTTTATTTCCCACAAACAATGGGAAAGAGACAAATACACAGATGAATGGAGCAATGTGATATGGTTGAAAAGTTGGCTTCAGACAGAAAAGAAGCCTGACTCTTACGCCCATTAGATAACCCTGAGAGCTATTTAAACTCCATGATACATATGTTCCTCATTTATGAAATCAATAAGTGATATTTAACTTCAGATGTTGTTTTGGGGAGAAAAAGGGCTACGATTTCCTGAGGTCCTGTTAGGCCAAGAGACACCATGAGCTGAGAGCATCAGAGAAGGATACAAAAATGAGGCCACATTTAACTGGGAGAGGAGGACTCTCTTTGCAGACAGTGGTAAGAGAAGAAACATCTGTGTGGATGTTCAGCATGATTGGTAAACAGGTGCGCGGGGCTGGTAGATCCTAAGTTCTTCGGGGGAGCAGGCAGGAGAGCGTGTCAGGAGACACGGGTACGGTGTGCGCGAGCAGCCGGCGAGGTCCGCCTGAGAGCAGGCGTGAGCGTGTACGCTGTGAGTGAGCACAGAGGATCCGAGACAGGGAAGTGACGCGCTGTAGGTGGGACACAGGGAATCACACAGAAGGGCTGGAGGCTTCTGGAGGCTCCTGAGGAGTCCAAGGGAAAAGTGACGAAGACCTGAAGGAAGGCCACGCAGGCAGAGAAGCAGGCTGTAGCAGAGGGGTGAGGAGACCCAAAGGATTTAGTGTGAGAGAGGATGAGCGGGCAGAGAGACTGGAGTCCAGACTGTCACCAAGGACCTGTTAACTGATACAGACCTCCTAGAACACTCATATTTTCTCCCAGGTGGTAAGAGACCGTCCTCCCTGTTTTAGTAAATTCCTAAGAGCTGGGACCATTCTTACTCTCTGTGTTCTCTTCAGTGAAACTGAGGCCTTCTATTGTGAGAAATGAGGACTCGTTGGCCATCTGGGGCATGGCTCTGATATTCAATATCCAGTTCCATTCGTTTGTACTGGCAGACTGACATTTACAGAGGGGTGACCCTTGTTCTAAGTGCTATTGAACAAACCTGGTCTCTGGCAATGATATATTGACAGTCTGGAAAGATCAGACAAGCCTTGAATAAACAAAATTACAACAGAAGACCCAAGACCAAATCAGAAAATGGATGGATTACCTTGGCTCACAGGTGAATTTAGACTAGCACAGAAAGGAAGATTCTGACACAGCCAGGCACAGGGCCTTGGTCTCCCAGCCATGATATGGGTGGGGTCTTTGAGTCTATGGAGGTTTGCAAACCCTGGACGGACACAAAATGACTCAGCCTCATCTCTGATGAAATCACAGCTTTAGGTCAGTTCCTGCCACTCAGCCTTCTACCAGATCTAAGCATCTTGGCAGGGTCAGCACGTACACCAGGCCCTACTGAAAGAGCTCCTTTTCCTTTACATACTAGGATCCTGGACTCCCCTCCTCTCCTCATTATCTCCTTCCTCACAGTCGTCCTGCTTGGTCCAGCTTGAGACTCACCAGCTTCAGAAGGCTGCCCTCCTGCTCTTTCTGGCTGCTGGAGAAACACTAAACTGGTCCCTCCAAGGGCTCTGGAGGCTGGTTTTATGAACTCTGCCTCCACTACGGCCCCTCTCCCCATTGTTCACAGGAGTTGGTGCCCTTGTTAAGCCCTAGGGCCCTGAAGGCCCCATGGTCTACCTCCCAAGAGAATATACTGCAAAAGGCTTGATTCGGCATTGTCAATAAAGTAAGGGCAGGAGGGGTTAAAGGCTCTTGGGGGATCTAAATAAGGAAACCCTGGGAAAAGAAGGGTAAGGCAACTGTGATGAGAATCTTCTCCAGGAAAATTTATGCGGATGCACCTGTGGGGAAGAACTGACTAAACGCTCCTCAGCCCTGTAACTCTGTGGAGGAGGTGACAGAGGGACACCACCAGCCATTAGAGGAGCATGGACCTCAGAAGAGCATGGACCATGGGCAACCAGGGGGCCAGGGAGCACTTTCCCTGTGAGTCCCTCTCCTGCAGTGGGAGCATCAGTGGTCTGGACCCAAGCAAATCCCTGGGCGCAGCCCTTTTTATGCACATGTGGTCTCCTGTCTGAGATTCTACTTTCATGGCTGCTCTTGCTCTAAACTCTGTCACCTAAGTGTGGTTGCAGAAAGTTCAGCTGTTAACAATCTTCACCTTCCACACAGCAACACTTGGCATTGTTTCCTTGGGAACCAGTGGGACTGCCACCAGTGCAGCCACCACTCTGAATGATGCACAGTAGGACTTAGAAGATCGCTGCCCCTGTAGACCTTCTCAGATGTGTCTTATGATAGGGATTCTCAGGCTAAATGTACGATCTTTTGGGCTTTGTGCACAGGAATTTGGAAAGAGGAGAGCAAGTGGAGTCTGGTTCTAGGTCTTACACTTTCCTACCCACAAGTGCTGGAGGAGATATCAGGGTAGGAATGTAGATAGACTATTATCTTGTTCCCTGCATGCACTAACTGCTGTCCTGCCCCCACCTCTGCCTTGCTACCTGGAGGTCCTGGGCAAAGTGCTCTTGCATAATATAAGTTTGACAGACACACTAATTGAAGGAAACTATTTCATGAGTGAATTATTGTTCAATGAAGGAATGTTGCTAGAGCATACAGTTTACTCTAAGCATAACGTCCTCATTCTCAGAGTTTCTTGTAAATGAATAATCCCTCTTCACTGTCAGGTCATAAGGATGTTGGGAAGAGATGATTGGAAGCTTAAGTTTGAACTCTTGTTCTACCACTGCCTGGGTGCTTCTCCTTGTATAATTTTCCCAAGTCCGCAGTTTTCTCATCTGAAATATGGGGATCATGAACTTTCTGACAGAGGGTCATTGCAAGGATAAAATTACTTTTACTTTTTCATTTAACAAACATTTTGATCCTGCGTTGTAGAAAACACCCCACATTTGAAGTATGTACATCAAAGCATGGTTTCTTCCACCTTAGAGAGAGAGACCAAAACTTTACTAAAGTCACATCAAGGATAACACTAGTAATAATAATAAATCTTCAGAGTTCTTAGTGTTTCATATTATTCTTATTATCTGATATTTCATTTAACTCTCATAACAACCTAATGAGCTACATATTATTATAGTCAACAACCATAGTTAACAATTCCTGGTGAGGAATAAAAAAATACACATTATGGGTTGAAACGTGTTCCCAGAGATATGCTGAAGTTCTAGCCCCTCAGGTACCTGTGAATGTGACCTTATTTAGAAATAAGATCTCTGGCTCAGGGTGTGATCCCGGAGTTGTAGGATCGAGCCCCGCATCGGGCTCCTCTGCTGTGAGCCTGCTTCTTCCTCTCCCACTCCCCCTGCTTGTGTTCCCTCTCTCTCGCTGGCTGTCTCTATCTCTGTCAAATAAATAAAATCTTAAAAAAAAAAAAAAAAGAAAAGAAAAAAGAAATAAGATCTCTGCAGATATAAGAGTTACCACTGAACACATACCCACCAATGCACTTCAGTTCAACCACACCTTGAGAGTATAGCCCAAGGCTCCACTTTATAATGTGTATATGGGAGGAGGATTATTAGACTCTGTTTTTGGTGGGTCCCAGGCTTTAATTTTTATCTTCTTATGTCAGGAAATTGCCAAATTTTTGCCCCATTTCATACTAATTTTTTTTCAGGATTGGCAAAGTCCTCAGAGCAGAAGTAGCTTTAAATCCTGGGTTTACCTCTGTTTTTTACCTTCTCTTAGATTTTGACTTTTCCTCCTTAACTCTTTAGTGTTCTTAAATATATGTATTTATTAGTTCAAATAGGTTTTTATTAGTGACAATTCAGCCGGGTAAAATTTGAATATCAACAAGTATTTTTTACATGTTTTAATTGAATAATAAATATTACATATGTTATATATAATATGTATTATATGTAATATATATGTTATATATATTCCCACAATTTTCTGATATCTATTGTTGCTGTCGAGAAGTATGTAGTTATTCTTTTTGTTTGGGATGTTGGAGCATTAACAAATGTGTATAGATTTTTTTTTGAAAAGTTATTATCCTTATAACTGACATGTGATACTGATAAAGCAAATTTACTAATTATAGATCCCACAGGTCAGAAGAGACATGTCTCGAAAGAAGTTGTTGTGGCCAATGTCAAAGAGGTTACTGCCTATGTTCTCATCTAGGATTTTGATGGATTCCTGTCTCACATTGAGGTCTTTCATCCATTTTGAGTTTACCTTTGTGTAGGTGTAAGAAAATGGTCTAGTTTCATTCTTCTGTATGTGGTTGTCCAGTTTTCCCAGCACCATTTATTGAAGAGACTGTGTTTTTTCCACTGGATGTTCTTTCCTGCTTTGTCAAAGATTAGTTGACCATAGAATTGAGGGTCCATTTCTGGGTTCTCTATTCTGTTCCATTGATATATGTGTCTGTTTTTGTGCCAGTACCATACTGTCTTGATGACTACAGCTTTGTAATATAGCTTGAAGTCGGGCATTGTGATGTCCCCCAGCTTTGGTTTTCTTTTTGAACATTCCACTGGCAATTTGAGGTCTTTTCTGGTTCCATACAAATTTTAGGATTGTTTGTTCCAGCTCTGTGAAAAGTGTGCATGGTATTTTGATAGGGATTGCATTGAAAGTGTAAAGTACTAGCATAGACATTTTAACGATGTTTATTCTTCCAATTCGTGAGACTGGGGTGTTTTTCCATCTTTTTGTGTCTTCCTCAATTTCTTCCATAAGTGTTCTGTAGTTTCTAGAGTATAAACCCTTTACCTCTTTGGTTAGGTTTATTCCTAGGTATCTTATGAATTACCCTACAACCCAGCAATTGCACTACTAGGTATTTACCCCAAAGATACAGACGTAGTAAAAAGAAGGGGCATTTGCACCCCAATGTTCATAGCAGCAATGTCCACAATAGCCAAACTGTGGAAGGAACCAAGATGCCCTTCAACAGACAAATGGATAAAGAAGATATGGCACATATATCCAATGGAATATTACTCAGCCATCAGAAGGATGAATACCCACCATTTGCATCGACATGGATGGAACTGGAGGGGATTATGCTAAGTGAAATAAGTCAAGCAGAGAAAGACAATTATTGTATGGTTTCACTCATGTGTGGAACATAAGGAATAGCTCCGAGGACCACAGGGGAAGGGAGGGGAAAATAAATGGGAAGAAATCAGAGAGGGAGACAAACCATGAGAGACTCTGGACTCTAATCTTTGTGAGGCAATGAAACTGAAAATTATATACCCAGTGCAAATGGCTGAGTAGCCTAGCGAGGACATTAAACCTGACTTTCACACTTGAAATCCAAGATGCTTTATGCTAAAAGTGAGTGTCAGAATTTCTTTCTCATGAGCCTTTGGACACATGGATTATTCCCTCACTGTGTGGGGACCGAGAAGAGTGAGGCACGGTGATCATTACAACATGGTGCAAAAGGAAAGGGAAGGTGTTGATACTAACCAAAGCAGTATTTGCCCCACAGCAGGAAAAAGACATGCAGAGAAGTGTGATCTTACAGTCTCAGAAATATGTTCTAGCGGATAGTAGTTGGCAGGATAAACACAGTGTACAGACGTCCTCAGACTCCTCCAAAGGCAGCAGCATACCTGGGAAGTCAAGGAAACTGCTCTCACCCTGCTCTGAGGAAGCACAGCACATGGACCCATAAACAGACCTCTTTTGGCTCCATCTACAGACAAATCAATATTTACTTTTTCAGGAGCAAGCATAGGTTTAAGGAAACTCAGCCTCTTTCTCAAACAGGACACAGTTCTTAATTCTATTATAAACATCAAAGGCAATAAGTTCAGTGGCTTTGTGGAGTGAATCCAGCAAGGTCTGTCCTTCCCTGAAATATTAACTGATCAGGTCCCCACCCGCTGTGTCCTAACAGCAGTGTCTCTTGACAGACCACAAGAACTCTGCACAAACTCAAGGACTAAGCAGAGAATGCATTACTCATTTGATTCCCATGTCAGGCTCCTGATGTCATCCTAGCAAATGTCAAGGAGGGTTCCAGGAATATGTGTGGATAGTCCTGGGCTAGGGATGGGATCTGGGTTCAGATTCCTACATCCATCCACTGAGATTCTAGTCCTGAGATGCAGCATACCAATGTCCCTCTCTTCATTCTCACCACTGATATGGGGATGACTGCAAAACATGGAAGGGACTCAAAAGGGCCCCTTTGCTTCTCTCTTATGAGTCTAAAATAAAACCTGATGATCTACTTACTAATCACCTGGAGGAGGAAAACAAGCAGCAGGTCAGGCTCCAGGGCTGACTGTCTCAGAGAGACCAGGAGAGCCACAAAATCTCCAGAGGTCTCCCACCCTTCCCACTGCACAGCTTGGAGTTCAGCTGACAATCAGTGTGTATCAATGACAGACACAGGCTAAGTGTACCAAACTGAGCTCTTCCTCCTCCTTGACACACAGATAAATTACATTTTCCAGGTTTACCTGCAGTTAGCTGGGGCTATAAGACTGAGTCTGGCCAAGGAATGGCACACACCTCTTCTAGACACAACCTTTATAGCCTCCTTAATGTCCTCTACACTCTCTCCCCACCTCTGGCCAGTTGCACTCAGTGCACTGAAGACATGAAGGCCTAGAAGTGATGGAAACCCACAATGGGGGAAGCTAGGTCCCCGAAGGACAGTATGGAGGAGAGCCTCCTCTTCTGCATGCACTGGATGGGACATGCAAGTTGTGTGTGTTAAACCCCTAACACGTTGGAATTGTTTGTTTCAACAGCCAGCAAGTTATCCTGACTAACTCTGCAGACACTGAGAAAACTGACAACCAACGTTAAAAAGATCACTCAACAAAGAAAGCTGACGTGTCTACTAAACAGTAAGTCTAGGGGAAATGGTTGGTTACAGCTGAAAATAATTGTATGTGTTTGCAATTGCTGATTCCACTGACAAGTTGTTATGATAAGTAGACGAGCTTAACAGATAGTTGGCTGGTCTTCAAGCAGAAATTAATGATAATAGAGAAAGTCCATAAATAAGAAGTCTTGAAAAATTGTCCTATTGCTTGGGAGGTCAAAGGTTAAGAGAAAGCTTTAGATCATCTTTGAAAAACACAGACTCATAGAAACCAGCACTGAGAAGAGTAGATTATGAGTATCGTTATCTTACTCAAGTCTGATGACCTTAGACAGACACCATTACCTAAAAAGGAGTGGCATGGTGAGCTGGAAAAGACAATAAAGAAACAAAAGAAAAAACTTAAATTATGCTTAAGAAAATATGTGTGTGTGATTATTAGTGCATGGAACTGCCCTGATACAAATACAACAGATGAGAAACCTGTTTGGTTTTTGAGGGTGTTTATTGACAAAGACACCTGAGCTTGGCTTTTAAAGAAAGTTTTTGATTAAGAATTAAAACAATTATTGATCTTAATATTTTATGAGCTGGAAGCAGGCTCCACATGCAGTAATGCAAAAGAAGTCACATGTTCCAGTGCATGTGTGACATAATGCCATGGGGGACAATGAGGAAGACACACCCCCCGCCCCCAAAGTCAGAACAAGGGGTCATAGAAACAATGGCAAGTTCTTCCCAGAGAACATAGCCAGTGTGCAGTCAGGGAACTGCCACCACTTCAGTGGGTAAAAATGTAGCAGTGCCGCCCCCAGAGTGTTCCAGCATTACCAAGGACAAGTTCCCGCTGAACGAATTCCATGCCTCACCTCCAAACGGGAATCTTAATGACGGGTACCAGTGTCTGCTCCACCATTACCTATGCGGTGAGAGGTGGAAAACGACCGGTCCATGAGGAATCACATCAGGACCTGATGGAGAAGACACTGACTGCTCAGGATCTTGGACTTTGTGAGAGCCCGGGTGGTCTCCCTGGGGAGGAGGGTAAGTTATTTTACATGCGAGTGTCTCCCTTGTATCATTTCTCTTAAGAAATGAACATTCAGTGACCCAGCCTCGCCTGTAGGCAGCTGGGTCTGTGTGAGCAGTGTGGCCCATGGAATGACAGAAAAAGTGGTGTAAATCTCTCCCCGATTTGAGCCTCTAAAATCTCCTACAAGATCCTGAACTCTGTCCCCCTTCTCTCGCATGACAGCCAGCAGAAATATCTGTGGAGATCCCTAAGGGCTTAATACATAGAAGATCCACATATGGAAGAAGCTTGTGTCCCGAAATGTTGGCCTGAAGCAAAGCCCCCATGCGGTGGAATAGGATATGAATGAGTAGTAAACTTTTACTGTGCGAAGTTACTGTGGTATCTTCGTGGTAGTAACTAAGTTTACTTGCATTGACGAATTCAATATACGATGGGTTTTGATGTGCACTGCCTCTCTATTATCTGGAGCATGAAAAACTTCAGAAAACCACAAAGCTGTCCAGGTGAAGTCTAAAAATGCAGCTCAATCCCTAGACAATATGATAGGAAAAATGGATTTAGTTAGCAAGTATGCCTGATTTCTCTGTCCTGTTTCTGGTCCCTGGTAGCTGAATGACCACTAGTCTTTTTGCTCCATTGCCCAATTTGCAAAAAATGAGAATAATAATAATTTGTGGGCTGTTCTGACTATCATCACTCTGAAAGTAGTCTACCCCTTGATAATTATTTATGCTAATCAGTTCTGTGCTCATCACATATAAAGCACTCAATAACTAATTTTGGTTGAGTAGATGAAGATATTAATACATGTTATTATTACAAATAGTCCTTGGCCAGTAGTGCTAATGTAACATCTTATTAAATATGGAGATACAGCTAAGTATGAATACCTGGGCCATGTCATTGATTTGATATTGATTTTAGGTATTACTGAGGAAGAGAAAATCACAGAATAATTGTTATATCCCTTCTATTTTTTAAGTTAATCATTCAAATCCTCACGTGGCTAATGAGCAGGAAGTACCGTATCTTCTTCTTGAAGCCACTCACTAACCCTCCCGTAAGTGTTGGAGATTCCGAAGTCTTCATAACAGAGTTGCCAGTCCCTTTCAAACACCACGCAGAGGTTGAGGACGGAATTCATCCCATATTGCTATTCCCGTGAGCAGCCACAAGAGGGCAGTGTTGACTTGTAGGTGAGACGTATTTAGTTACTCCTGGCAGTAATTCCAGGCTTTATAGACTCCCTGGCTGCACAGTTTGATGGCCCACACGGGGCCTGTCGTATGTGGAAAGCATAGTTTGTGTTTTCAGCAATGGCTTTGTTTTGGGCATTGGTCACCAGCATAGACTCACTTTTTTTCCCAGATACTTAATTTTTGCTCTCTCTTGCTACTGGGTCTTGATTTAATCTTCATTGGTCCTGAATGGCAGTGTTCAATAGAAATTTTTGGCTCAAAATGTACAGATCTCTTTCTCAAAAGGCTGTGTTCCCTATGAAGCTTCCTCATTCTAATGTGACTAACATGCAAACCAGGGAGTGAGGTTGAGTGGCTAGTGGCTGGCCTCTCCCTTCCTCCTTCTCATGTTTTTGATACACCTCTTTCCAGTACAACTGGACCATTGTCAGTCTGCGGTAGCAAAGTGACTCCACAGATTTTCTCAGTTAAACTGACAAAACATCTGTTCTCTACCAATTTGCTATGGCTTTAGTTGACACTACTTGATGCTATCAACAAGACATGTTCAAAGACTGTACTAAGAGGACATTTTTTCTTTCTTTCTAAGAACTTCTTGGCAAAGTTGTGTCTGCCCCTCAAGATCTGGCTCTTTGGGTAACTGTTCATCCATCCCCTTTATCTGTATGAAGACTCACCCCAAATCTGTCTTAGAACCACTGTGTCCAGTTCCTTCAGCCACCTGCACTGGGCTTGACAATTCTGTGAGAAACTGTCATCCTCTTAACCTGTTTCCCAAGGACCAAAGTGGAAAGCCAACCTCAAGGACATGTCACCTCTGTTCTTATACTTAAGGCTCTACTACTTGGGATGAAAGATGCATTGTAGACACTGTTGGTTAACTCTCTCTTAGTCATTTCAATATCATAAGCAAGTGGATGTTTGCTGAGCCCCCTAATGTGCCAGAAGCTGTGCTCATCACTCTGAGGGATGACAACAGGTGTGCTGGCCCCTACATCCCTAACAAATCCCTAACTCAAGCTGTAGTTTCTATAACCGTGCACACGCGGTTTGAGTCAAGCTTCTCATAATTATGGTGGCTGTTTGCCCTGATCTAGAGAAGCCTAGTGCAGGAATTAAGATCTGAATATGACCAACTAACAGGGATTCCTCTTTGGGCCCCTCTGGATTTGCACCTGGGAGAAGCATAGCAGAGGTGGAGAAAGCACTCCTAGAGAGACCGACAGAGTGGACCAAATGCTGGACAGTATCTCCCGACAATATGTATCCTGTTCCTATGAATTGCATCCTTTCTGTTAGATGTTTTTAAAACTGATTTTTATAATCGTCCACACAAGGGTCTTATGAAAATTAATGTTATTCAGCAGGAAGACGTTACAGAAGATGAGACCTTCCACCTTCAACAACCTTAAAGATTTAAGGGTCAAAATTGTTCAGGGCGGGGGGGGGGGGGGAGGATGAGGGACCAGAAGCCTGGCTGCAGACAAAGCACAAGCTGACACCCTGCAGCCACCGCCCCCCCCCCCATTCCTGAGTGAGACTAGTGTGATGTTCTTCCAGGAATCTCCCAACTGTCTTCATGTTAAGACCTTGCTAGAGGGGTAAACGACCTTAACTTGACAATGGCAAGGTCTCCATTATCTTGTAGGTTCTCTTTAGCATATGAAAGTTCTTTTGAAACCTCCCTTTTCTTACTTCCCCCAATTCCAAGAGTATATAATCAGCCACTCCTGCCCGAGGGTCTTGTCCCGGTGCTTTAATAAATGACCATTTTGCACCCAAAAAAAGAGAAAAAGAAAATTGTTATCATGCACAGACACTGGTATATTGGAAGTGCTCCATTCGTTGTCATTGTCATTACTATCACTGTTATCAGTATGTAATGACATTGAGATTATTAGTATCATTTTGGGTCGTCAGTGTTGAAGTTGGCCCTTCTGTCCTCTGAGGGACAGGATATGGTGCCCTGTCTCTTTGCATACCCGCACGGGAGGACTTGAGTCTGTGTCCACTCCCTGGGAGCACTGCAGGGTGCTGCCTCAGTTGTCCCTCGTGTGGTCACAGCCCTCAGACTCAGAACTGACAGGAGCCTCACAGTCATGAACTCTTGTCTCTCAGCCCCAGACCCACCATCCAGATCTGCTTGGGATGCTGGGACTTGGACTCTGGGACTCTTCTTTGTCAGCTGGCTGCCTTTTAGTTTCTACCCACAGAGAACAGCAGGAAAAGACTGGGAGGCTAAAGCAGGGCAGGGGATACTTGCTTCTTCCCGTCCCTGTCTTGTCAGTACCCTGAGCAATGACTGTTCACCTGGAGTGGAGTTGATTCTAGTCTCCAGGATTTGTTGGTTGGGTGGGTGGGTGTTGGGTTTGAGTTTGATTTGGGTTTGGAACTCCCAGGATCCAATCAGCCTCACTGAACTTCCCCGGGGTGCCAGCAGCAGCAGGACAGAGTCCCACCCTCAGAGATCTTAGTCCCAGCTCTGAAAGCACCTTCTCTGAGCTCCTGTGACAGCAATACCAGCTGAAGGCAGCACCCTCCTCAGAGCTGTGAGACCCAGTCCCATGAGCCTATCTCCAACCTGTCAAGTTAATGACCCAAGTGTAGGTTCCCCAATCTGCTCCAGTCCCTGGTAATTACTACATTACATTCCATCTGTGTAGATTTGCCCATTATGGACATTTAAAATTAATTGGAATCGTACAGTATATGGCCATTATGCTTTTCCCATAGCATAATGTTTCAAGGTTCATCCATTTGTAGCCTGTATCAGTATTTCATTGTGGCTGAACACTATTTCATTTGTTAAACCACAATATGCTTGCCCATCTTTAACTGGGTTACTTGGTCTTTACTCTTGATCTGTACGAGACTTTAAATGCTCTAGGTACTAGAACCTTATCATGTACACGATTTGCAGTATTTTCTCATTCTGGGGGTTATCTTTGCACTTTCTCGAGGCTGTCCTTCGAGGGATAAAGTTTTAAATTTTCATGAAGTCCAGTTTATTTGTTTTTTCTTTCATCACTTGTTCTTTTCGTGCTGTAACTGGAAACCATTGCCTAACTCAAGGTTATGAAGATTTACCCCTATGTTTTCTCCTAAGAGATTTACAGTTTTAGCTCTTACATTTAGTTTTTGGAATCATCTCGAATTAGGTTTTGTCTGCAGTGCCATTCTATGTACTTCTTACTGTAGCATTTTATAGGTTTGGACTGATTTTTCCTATTTCTCATTTCGTTGCTGATAGAGCGTCCTCTTGTCAGTATCACGATCAGTGTATCTGAAGACTAAAACATCGCCAGGGGACCAGGGCAAGGTTGCCATGTCTTGTGGTTTTCCTTGGTTTGTAGACCGCCTTTTTATGTCTATTCTGCACATTCTTAAAAAAATTCAGTATTTTGAATTTTTTGACTAGCCTCAAAACTTACGGAATTTATAATAGTGATGCATTAACTTATTGATATAGTGGATTTAATTTATATATTTTCTAATACTGAACCATTGTTCTCATCTGTAATTATTCCATATAGGCAGTTTATGATATGGGTGTAGAACTTGGACTGTGAAATTACAGAGACAATTATTAGCTGTGTGATATTAGTGACAAAATTGATCATTTGAACTCTTAATTTTCATTTACCTGAACTGACATTAATACTAGTGTCTGTTTTTTAGGAGTATTTTGAAAATTGAATGAGGTAATGAAAATAAAGCACTCAGCACTCAGTGTGTACTCTTCTAATATGTATTATTTTATTTTTAAAATATATAACCAAATTTATTTTTCAAGTTTATTTATACTTTTTTATCTGCATTTGTACGTGCGGTTGGCCTGTATTTGTCTTTGTCCTGAATTTTTCTGTATCTTCTTTCTTCTCTATTTGCCTTTCGATAATGTTATTTTCTAAAATGATTTTGAAAGGTTTGCAATTTTTTTAGTGTTGCCGAACAGTTAACACAGCATAAGACACATGAAAACCTGTCATGGTCCGGCATCGTGCTTGGAAGAAAATCTGCGGTGACTTTTTGGTCATCTTCATCACCATTTTGATCCGTTTAGTTTTTTTAAATCTTGTTTGTGTCAATTTCATGATTTCTATTTAGAAAAGGATCATTCGATCACTTTTTCATTTATTTGTTTATTCAAGTACATTTGACACAAAATATCATTTCCTCCACTCACTTCCTCCCTCAGTTACGTTACTATCACCGTGGCCCCTTCTCTGCATTTTTCTTGCTCCCCCTGCCTTGAGTTTCAGCCAGGGTCCCACTTCCAAACAGAAGCCAACGTCATGTGTTCGTGGCTCCCGGAATACCCAAGGAAATCAGTGGTCTTATCTAGCTCACAGACTCTGCTAAGAGTGCCTTTATATTACGTCGGCAGCCACTCTATTACGTCTTGCCCTAAAGCTCACTCTAATAAGAGCTGCGGGTGCTGGGGTTTCCCTGAGGCTGAAGTCCAGATAGGGCCCTCTTTTTTTTTTTTTTTTTCAATTTATCAAAATGGTTTTATTTACTCATTTTTTGGATTTTTATTTAAATTCTAATTAGTTAATATATAGTGTAATATTGGTTTCTGGAGTAGAATTTAGTGATTCATCACTTACATATAACACCCAGTGCTCATCACAAGTGCCCTCCTTGATGCCCATTACCCGTTAAGCGCGTCCCCCACCCACCTCCTTCCATCAGACTTCACTATGTTCTCTATAGTTAAGAGTCTTATGGGTTACTTCCCTCTCTCTTTTTTTTTTTTCCTTCCCCTATATTCATCTGTTTTGTTTCTTAAATTCCACATAGGACTGAAATCATATGGTATTTGTCTTTCTCTGACTTATTTTGCTTAGCATAATACACTTTAGCTCCATCCATGTCATTGCAAATGGCAAGATTTCATTCTTTTTGATGGCTGAGTAATATTCCATTATATATAGGGGATATACACACACACACACCCCACATCTTCTTTATCCATTCATCAGTCAATGAGCTCAGATATTTGGGTTCTTTCCATAATTTGCCTGTTGTTGATAATGCTGCCATAAATATCAGAATGCATGTGCCCCTTCAAATCAGTGTTTTTGTGTTCTTTGGATAAGTGCCTAGTAGTGCAATTGGTGGGTAGGGTAGTTCTGTTTTTAACTTTTTGAGGAAACAGACACTGTTTTCAGAGTGGCTGCACCAGTTTGCATTCCCACCAATAGTGTCAGAAGGTTCTAGATTGGGGCCTCTTAATTCTTTGGGCTTTCCAGTCTCCTGACAGATAGACCCTCTGACCAGGTAAGGGCTGAGGGTCCTAAAGGGCCCCAAGCATTGGGGTAATCTGGAGTTGGAGCCCTTACTTCATGATAGTGACTGTGTATTAGAATTGGGTTTAGTAAGCTAAACCTACGTATGCTAGAAGTAACAACCGTGCTAGAAATACATTATTTATTTCCAAATCTTTTCATGTTTTACAAACTGCGAAGATTTTTTTCAACAGTTTGTTTGTTTATTTATTTATTTATTTATTTATTTATTTATTTATTTATTTATTTTGAGTTCACAGTGCCAGATTAATATTGCTTTATAGCATTTTATTGGCAAGGATACTTCAAAGAGCTCTAAGTGAAATTCTCAGGTAAATCTTCCAATCAAGGCCAGAGCCTGAATTTAACGTAGATCTTATGACTCCAAGTTAATTTCTCTTGCCACCGTATCCTGCTCGATACTGATGAGATCCCACCTCATTTTAAGATATGAACTTCTTCTTCTGACATGTGAATGAAGAGAAACTCCATGTGGAAGGAAATTATTCAAGGCAGTTACTGGGGCCACACCTTTTTGCAAACCTTTTTCTCCCTGTAGGAATTTTGTAATATCAGTGTGGTTTGAATGTGAGTGTTATGTTTTGCTTTGCTTTGTATTCTTCTTGTGGCAAAGTAGAGATAGTTTTGGAAGCTTTGGACTATGCCTTCCAGTGGGTGTACAAATAGGACGGATGGGGAAATGTAGTGTGACTGGCCTGTGTGGGAGTGCCGCAGTTTTACAAAAATATTTCCAATGTTTACTTCTGCTTTGATCTTATTATTATTTCCCTTAACTGTCATGGAAAATCCTCTTGGGGCTAAATATCAATAGCCTTTAGGGTTAAGCATCCTTAGTACACGATCTCTTATCTGTTTTGTCCTGACCCCATAGATAACAGGGTTAAGAGCAGGGGGAACAACCACGTACAGATTGGCTAGAAGAATGTGGATGTAATGAGGGATGTTGTGGCCAAAGCGATGTGTCATGAAGGAGAAGAGGGCTGGCAGGTAGAAAGCTATCATGACACAAACATGGGAGCCACATGTGCTGAGTGCCTTGAGCCGGGCATCCCAGGAGGGGAGGTGGAAGACTGCTCGGAGGATTTGGACATAGGAGAACCCAATCACAGAAAGATCAATGTATCCCACTGAGAAAGCAATCAAGCCATAGACAACATTGACCCTAATACTGGCACAAGCCAACTTTGCCAAGCCCATGTGTTCACAGTAGGTGTGAAGGATAACCCGGACACCACAGAAAGGCAATCTCAGGATGAGAAATATGAACGGAGTCACAAACACCAAGGTCCTGACGATGATGGCTATGCTCAGGATAGCTATCACCTTGTTGGTGAGGATCATGCCGTATCTCAGGGGGTTGCAGATGGCAATATAGCGATCTATGGCCATGACCGTCAGCACCACAGACTCGAGGCCAGTACATATATGGATAGTGTACATCTGTGTGATGCAAGCTCCAAACCCAATCTCCCTGAGATTGAACCAGAAAATGCCCAGCATCTTGGGGATGGTGGCTGTGGACAGGCCAAGGTCAGTGCAGGCCAACATGGCCAAGAAGTAAAACATGGGTTGGTGGAGGCTGTGCTCAGTCTGGATCACAAACAGGAGAGTGATGTTCCCCAGGAGGGCTGTCAGATACACTGCAAAGAAGGGGAAGCCAATCCAGATGTGCACCTCTTCTAGCCCTGGAATCCCCACCAGAAGGAAGGAGGGAGGGTGGAACTGTGTGTTGTTGAAATGCAGCATATCGCTGGTCGTTGGTTATAGACACATTTCTTGCAGGACTTTTCTTGCTTCCAGGGAGGGACCCTGACCTCTTTCATAGCATGTTGCCTATTTTCTGGAGAAACAGAAAATCCATTCTTTAATCCCATAATATAGCAGAGGAAACCTAGAGAGGCAACATGAGGCACAGTTAAAAAAACACTCTCACTTCAAAGTACTTGTCTGACCCACATAGAGAATCATGCAGAACGTTTCCAAATACAGCAAATTCCTGCATGTCTCCCATCTTTCTTCCCTCAGTCTCTAAGGAAGAACCTGCATATGGCAAATATTTATTATTAGTTGTGTCTCTTAATCAGGATGTAAAGCATAAACAAGATGGTGTGTGTGTGTGTGTATGTGTGTGTGTGTGTGTGTGTGTGTGTGCATGTGTGTGCTGGACAGGATTGGGAGTGTGTGTGTGTGCTCACAGTCCTGGGAGTGAAGTGGACGGTTCAGGGGAATGATACTTGCAAAGCAGACCTGAAATATTAAGGAGATGCTATGTGGGAGGGAACCCCATAAAGGTGGAAGACTGGATGACTGGTGTTTGGATCTGAGCTACGGGATAGAATTAAGAAATATACACACATTGGGAGACCATTATGTGATGGAGCGAAGTAATACCCCTCCTAGAACTACCAAGTCTTATCACTCTCTGGGTTATATTACAATCCCATTCCTGAACAGTTTAACACTGGTTGTTCCCAGATATTTTGAAGGGCCTTTTGTGATTTTTAATCTTCTTTTCTGCCTTCTTCAGGCTGCATTGTATTAATGGATAATCCTTCATGCTGCCGGGATAGTGACGATATGTCTATCTTTCTTAAAATTAGAGGAATACCAAGGCCAGACACTTGCCTCCATTTGGGAACAGTGCAGGTTATATTAGTGCCACAGCTGGTTTCCCCGATATAGTGACAGAAGCTAATGTGTTGAACTTGGCACCAGCCGCGTTCACCGTGACAGTCAAATCTGTCTGCTGTGCCTTGTGGTTGAGTCTGGGCTGTAAGTGGCGCGGTGCCATGGATGTGATCCACTACATGGTAGATCCTGGGTGCAATCCTTCAAAACTGTGCTGTTACAGGTGCATTCTCTGGGGCCGCTGGGCCCTGGGTGGAGCACCTACAGGCACCGGGCTTGTGGAGTGTAGGCAATGGTACATCTAAGGCAGTGCTGTGTGTTTTGCCTTGATGTTCCTGTGAGTGCAATGAGTTCCAATCTGGTGGTACCAATTTTAAAGAAATAAAGTTCTCATGACACGGCTTTAACAGAGGCCTCAGGAACCGCTGCGGATGTGTCAGTTGGACGGCCATTTCCTCACACTGTGTCTAATTTTTAAAAATAATGAACTGTGGAGTTGCTTCCAAAGATGTGCTATGATCCTGCTGAAGGAGGGAAAACATGTTATGAGGTGTTCACCCCAGGTTGTGTCGGTCCAGCCATTTCCTTCTAATGGGGTCTGATCCCATGGAGGTCAGTATCCACACCATCCACCCCCCGACGACACTTAACTAGATTCACCTTCCTATGCACCTCTACTCCCTGCGTGACATTTCGTCTGTCAGAGAATTCTTTTCATTTTGCTTTCTAATAAGAAGAAAAATAATGCAGGTTGTTACTAAGAAAAATGTCTGGCCAACATTATTATACACCAAGTACTCGCTCAGTGCTCTGTGAGTATTATTTTCTATAGAGGTTAAAACAGGTCTGAGATTGGTACCACCATTGTCCTCATTTAGAGAGGAGGCAATGAGGCCCCGGCCAAGGGATTAAAAACTACATCCAAATCAATAATTGCTGCGATTAACCATCAACTTTTAAAATATGTACACTGGGGATGGCAACACTGATCACGTGGGCTGGTCTGAGAATTCAAAGTTGTAGACATGTGTTACCCCTTCTCTGCCCTGCACAGACATTCTCCATAAATGTCAACACTGAGGAGGAAGTGGTGGAGAAGGAGAAATATTTCCTGAGACCACCTCTTTCTATGCCACTTGCCACTTCCTGCCATTAATTTCCTGTTATTTCTCATGCAATGTATTTCTTATTTCTATTAACATGAAACATCTTTCCGGTTACAAATATTTGACAATTTTGAATAGATTTTTACTCACTCTAATTACTTTTCTAATTAATTATTAAGCCTTGTTGGTTCTGTTTTTGAAATTTATACATATTTATATTTCTTTTTTTATAATAATATTTTTGTATTATATTATGTTAGTCACCATACAGTACATCGCTGGTTTTTGATGTAAAGTTCGATGATTCATTATTTGTGTATAACACCCAGTGCACCATGCAATACGTGCCCTCCTTACTACCCATCACCAGCCTATCCCATTGCCCCACCCCCCTCCCCTCTGAAGCCCTCAGTTTGTTTCTCAGAGTCCATAGTCTCTCATGCTTCATTCCCCCTTCTGATTACATGTTTATATTTCTATCTACATTTTTATTCCTATGTTTCTCCCTATTTTCATTTTTGTCGATATGCCTTGACTGACCAACATTGTGAAACTGACCTATTACCACATCGTCTTACTTGGTTTTTCGGTTTTTGTGTTTCCTCTCATCTGACGCTTCTAGAGGGACCAACCATAAATACCAATATGATAATCATACCCCTAAATGTGGAATGCAATTATTATTAGTTAAAAAATATTTAATTCCTCCATGGTTATTTTGAAAGATTAAAGGAAAGTAGACGTTATATATCACAATAGTATTAATTAGGAAACTATAGAGAAAATTTTGTTGGTACAAAACTTAAACTACTGGGCTAAATGATTTTGTCTATCAGTGAAATAGGACGGAATAAGGAATACCTTCATTTGGTGGAAATAAGAATGCAATGGGAAAGAATTAGCAAAAGGAGCAAAACTCGTGCTCAAGTTTAATTTTATATATGCACTGGTTCCTGTGACGATAAACACAGGTCTTTTGTGACATGCAGCTTCCAACCCAATGGTTGCATCTGGAGCTGGAATAGCCCTTCTAAGTTAACCCACAGTGAGGCAAGGGAGCCAGGTACTTGTATTGCTGTGGTATCTAGTCATCGGCCATGGGCCACCCTGTGTGATGGGAAACAACTTTGGATGAGATATGTCCTTCCAGGGTGGGGTGCAGATGTGAACTCTCAGCATCTGGTATCTCCAGCAGTTGAGGGAAAGGTGGACAGGTCTTAAAAAGCAGATCTGGGAGGGATACCATAGTATATACTACAGATGGCATTGTGCCTTTGCTCTCCCTCGGCCTTATCTTATCCTTTAGCCTTGGGAAACAGTGTTCCTTACTTATTTTCTGCATTTGAACTTCACATTTCATTTTGTCTTCTTTCTCCACTTGCAAATTATTCTCTGTATTTCTGTGATTGGAACAAAACTTTAATTTGCAACTGGCGTGGCTTGGAATAAAATTTATATTTATTCCTAGTTTAACAACAACAAAAAAAATCATTCGGTAATGCACCAGACATAATCCCCACTCCCAATTCAGGCATGTGCACACACACACACACACACACACACACACACACACACACACACACATATTTTAGTATACTGCAGAAAGGCTTACAAATCTAAGCTCACTGCAAGTAACTGTTGCTTGAGAATGCATGCTTTGATTCTGTTTTTTTCTGGACTGGAGACTGAATCTCATGCAGACCTTATAAGTCCAGCTGTCCCATTGTCTGGAGACTAGAAATAACGAAGGATAATAACTGGTTGTGGCATGGCTACAACCAGGGAGTGATAAATTCTTCATCTATTAACATCCTTCTCATCTTCGTGAAATGTTCTTCTCTCTCGGCTTTTTAAACACTCCTTCCTTCTAACTCTCAGAATACTCTTTGAAATGTGCTTACTCCTGTCTTCCTTCATCTTTCCTTTAAGTAGTATTCTGTCCTTGTCTGTAGTCTCTACTCACACAGGTGCCTCCTAAGGATGATTCCATTCACTTTCCTAACTGCAAGTGCCCCATTTTCTCCTGGTGATTCTCAAAAATAGGTTTCTTAGAAAATTTCTTCCCCAATTCTCCAGATACCTCCAAGTCCTTCACAGGAGGTGTCCCCCACATATAGCTGAAGCCCTCCTTTGCAACAAGCTCTATAGTAAGTTGGTCATCTCTACTCTGAAACTTTTTTCCTCCTTTTCCTCAATTTTAGGCAATGGTGCTATATACACAGTATCCCAGGCAAAAGACCTTGGAGATATCCTAAGCACTTTTCTCTTCTCTCTATTCCCTCATGCTTCAGATCCCGTCATCGACTCCTGACAACTCTCCATTTAAACACGGTTGACTATAACTGGGCCACCACTAGGTGCCTAGTATCAGTGCTTAAAGTACTGGGTGGCCAAAATCAAATCCAGGCCCTGCTCTCATGGATCATGTAGTCTGACGAGAGACTAATCAAATGCATTTAAATAAGTGCAAAGGAACAGTTGGGCTCAAAGAAGAGTCACTGCACTACGAGCCTAGTTAACCCGGCCGGGGTCACGGGGAGTGCTCTCCTGAGGAAGTGTTAACTACATTGATAGCTGAAGGCTAAGAGTCCAGTCATCGTGAGTGGAAGAGGGGGAGGAGTGAAGAAAAATATTTCTAGTTAATGGGAACAGGTGGTACAAAAAACTGAGTGATGGGATCGTGTAAGCCCTTGTGGTTAATGTTAAAGAGTTTTTCTCGTCATCCTAGAAACAATGAGAAGAAACTGTAGGATTATAACGTGCAGTGTGACATGATCTGATTTGCATTTCAAAAAACCACTCTGGTTTACTGTCAAAAATGTATTATTAAGGGCAGCAAGTGCATTTGTAGTCAGATCAGCCAGAAGTTTATCAGAGACATCCAGGTTAGGGATGATGTCATCCTGTACCATGCTGCTAGTGATGGAGCTAGATTCCAGTAGGTCAACTTTATAACTGTTTAATAGGGTTCGTCTTCAGAAACAGCTGTCAAATTTATATTTCTTCCCCTTTACAACTGAGTAGATTAAAACTTCCATAATCTTCTATCTTAACTTTTTTTTTTTTGGTAATTCTTCCCTCTTCCCCAATGGCTCTCAATATTTTTCCTGTTGAAAAACTTGTATCTAATTAATATAATCATGTTAATAAAATGTAACTGAGAAGCAGTGATTCACATCCTAAGAGAAGGCAGCAAGGGGATCTGTGCAGGACTAGGGGAAAGGGATTGAGGGCTCATATACAGTTTGAGAAGTCCTCCATTCGCTCCCCAGGGTGGCACCAAGGACGGGCAGGGGAACGGAGGTTATTCCACCTAGCTGGGTTCGTTGTATTATTCGTGTAATAAGAGATCAAGCTTATTATCAAGGTTCTAAAATCTTATAGATTGTTACATGTTCTAATAACTTCTCCCAATTTTTAACCTTCTATATTTAATATCATCTGCAAACTTACCGTACTACCACTCTCTGGCTCATCTATTATAGAAGTTCCCTCCCAGTTCTGGATCCTTTAATTCATTTGACAAATATTTAGAGAGTGTTTACTATCCACCAAGCATTGCTCCAAATGTGGGCATGCAACAGGGATTGAGGTGAAGTGCCCAGTTTCATGGAGCTTAAATTCTAGTAATGCCAGTATTTTGCTTCTTGATTTACACAAGGTTTCTACTGTCATAGTTTTCCTTCCATTTTTTTTTTAAACTGATCTTTATAGGGAAACTCCAAAATGTGCTTCGGTATTCTAAATATACTATGGATTCAGAATGTTCCTGGTCATTAAGTTTATTGTCATTGGCAAAAATTATTTTCTGTTTAGGTCATTGCCTCTACTATAACCATTATCATTATTTATGCAGTCACTCTCCCCTTTTGTGTGCTTAATCATTTTTCCTGTTTAATGAGCACTTCCATGTAAATTTTCTAAGTTTATCTTCACAGTATCTCTCTGGGGCTCTCTCTTCCTCTCGCTGTCTGAACTTCTCTTTCCTTTCAGAGACTCAACTTTCTGGTAAACTGTTGGGCTTCTACCAGGGACTGGCTTTTATTCTTTGCTGCAGAATTAAATAACTTCTGTATCAGGTTCCCAGGCTTCCCATCTTTCCACCTGTCTCTTCCCCTTTCTCAGATATGCTGTAACCTCCTCCCACTAGGATGCCTGTTCCCAGTGTAAGAGTTTCCCCTCTGAGATGACAAAATAGAAAGACGTAGGGTAGGAAAACTTCATTTGGGCCAGCTAATGAGACTTACCATTGGTATTTTCCTTCATGTTTGCATTTGACATTCTTTGTTAAATGTTTGTACCTACATACAGCTTCTTGGGTTCATTGATGTCCGTTAGTTATTTAGCACTGTGTTTTGCTGTGTATTTTTGTGTGAGTGACTGATGTGCAGCTATGAATCCAGGTTGTTCTCAACACAAGTCCTCTCTCTTGCTGTACCGCTTGGAGGTGGCCCCAGCTACAGAGACTCTGGCTGAGCCACCAGAGTTCCCTTGTCCCAAGGACCACTTCTGTTCCTGCCACTGTGAACCCTCTTCCAGCATAAACAGGGACTGACTCACCTACCTCTGGCCAGCATCTGAAAAATCGTTTGCCAAGAACTGGATGCCATAGGCTGCAAGCTGCTTGTGACTGAGTTTCCAATAGTCAGGGCCAAAGAGTTATACAAGAACCTAGTCCCCTGGGAAGGGCTGGATCTGGAGTATGAGACAGAAAATGACCATACCCCTGAGGGTAGAGCTCTCTGTTTTCTGGTCAGAGATACCTTCTGGTTACGGATGATCTGTAATCTGTGTCCTCCAGCAAGTACCATCCTCAAATAGGTCCCAGATTACTAGCCACTCAGAGGCTTAATGGCCTCCAACCTCACTTTAAATCTTGCTGTGGTACTCAAATTATGTGAGAATACCTAGGAACACAAACATAGAACATGGGTAACAATTACATGATTATTTCATTCCTTTAAAAAAAAATTAACCCTCAAGGGAAACATACTAGATTTGATTTCAAAGTGTATCTGTCCACACGATTTTTAAAAAAATCAACGTTATTTTGGATAACTCTTCATTTTGCTAAAAGGATAAAAGGAAATTCAAATCTCTTCTAAAGGAGACCCTGGGGAACAAAAAGAGACAGTATCTAATATCACAGATATAATCCGGAAAAAAGAATATAGAGTAGTAATTGAAAGGAGAATATTTAAGAATGCAGGTTCTCAAGATTTTGTCCAGAATTTTCCTCCAGCTCTTCATTTATGTGGGCCAATGTGCTGGATGTCTTCTCTGCCTCTCCAGGACCACTCCAAACGCTATCCTGGAGGACTCACAAGTAGGCACTACATCAATATCCTCCCTTGCCCTTTGGCATCTCGTTGGGTTAAAAAAAATAGAGAAAGCACTATCAGAGAGTAGGACAGGAGTAAAGTCAGGGTATTCTGGCTTCCACCTGCTCTCTCCTTACAGGTGACCTGCCATTCATCATGGGCTGGGTGAGTCCTTCAAAATAAATCGCAGCTCCTGACAGGTAGCTTTCTTCATAACGCTCTCTGAGTCTCTAGATTCCAGAAACCACTTCTTGTCTTCAGACCAAGAAGTTGTAAATACCCCTCACCTGTGCTATCCCTATTACCCCTCGTGGTTTCCCTACACTGTGCCTAAGTTTGTTGTAATGTAAGGAGCTCAGCCTGAGTTTGCCAACTATTTTTTCCAAAACTGTAACTAATAGAGCCAATAAGCAGCCCTATCTTTTCCTGAAGATTCGTCTGTTTAAACTTAGTTTTACTTTATATAATAATATACCATACATAATACATAACATATGATATTTAACATATATATGTATAGATGTCATATATATCCATAATTTTACAGGTCTTACTGTTTTACTTTTGACGTGAGCAGTTTTTCCTTTGAGCCCCAGTGTCTCAAAGACGTTTGAATTATACCCAAATATGTCTCAAAGTAGCTAATTTTGTAGTTGTTGGAAAAAACTAAGACATACTTCACAAAAGATTCAAAAATGGTCAATAAGTGCTGAGCGTAGGAACAACATTATTAGTCACGGAAAAAAGGGAAACTGAGACCCTGAGGAGATGCTGATTCTCACTCACTAGAGTAGCCAAAACTCAAAAGACCAAAAAGATCAAAAGCTGAGAACGTGGAGCATTTGGGACTCTCGTATTTGTTGGTAGAAGTATAAAGATCACAAAACCACTTAGGAAAACTGTTGAGAATTTTCTTAAAATTTGGCATGTGAAATATGGAAGGTGTCCAGGCATTTGGAATTTTTCTAAGGTTTTTGTTTTGTTTTGTTTTTTGGATTTTTTTTTTTTTTGGACCAGGATAATATCAAAGCTCTGACTAAATATCATGCGTTTTGGACTGATGAAACACTTAGTAGGTCAATATTGGAACAGATATGAGAAGACAGTGTATCTGGATTAAATTTCATGAAAGTTTACTTCTTTATGTGAAACAGTTATGTCTGCTCCCAAGGTGCAGACAGGCAACCGCGTTAGAGATAAAAGCACTAATATTCAATGCGCTAGACCGGTTTCTGCATTCTGTAAAGTACCCAGGATGCATAGAGGCTTCCTGAGGAGAAAGAGTATCTGGGACAGCAGAGAAGGTTTATAGAAAATAGCATCGTCTTGGAACTTTTACTCTAATAAAATATAATTAAAGGTAGAGTTGTATTTTTCTCATCATTTCCTCCATTATTTTTATCTTTTGTATATTTTTTCTTCTCACGTCATAAATATTTGCCATTAAGCCTGTGTGTAAATGCGTGTAATACTCGCAGACACTAGTAAATGTGTACCATATTTAACACAAACATAAGCATGTGTGTATACATACACATACACACAGCTTCATACACAAACCCATACTCAGACTGCCTACAGATTATTCCCAGGACACTGCGGCCATGCTCCAGGTCAGCACAATATTACTTTGACACAGATCACAAGACTGAGAAAGGAAGTTAGAAACTGGGCCCACTGAGGCTGGATGTAAAAATGTACGCAGGGCCTGCCCTACACTGTATGCGGGGCCTGGACAAATATTTTTGTGGGGTTCCTGAATATATTAACAATTTGACTACAGATGTATTATAAAATTCATGGACCTATGTGATATGTAATAATTTATCAGTGAAGATTTAGGGTAATGGGTAGAGAATTAATTATACACTTGCAGTTGTCCAATCACTGCACATGAAGATTCTTTGTCGTTTCCAGGTAATTTCTTCTTTCTCTTCAGTTTCATGAACTATCCATGTTTTTTTATACTTGTCAAATTGGCCATTTCTGGCCACTTCATTTCTCCTGCTACGGAGAGAAGGTTCTAACACTGTTATTACTTACAATGCCGTGGCCCTTCAGAACAATGTAGATTGTCTAGCCTCTAGCAATTCCAAAATCCATTTCCTTAATGCTGACGGCACCTTTACTTAGGATGCTGCATCACCCAGCTTCCAATGACTCTCTTGAAGGTTCTTTTTGTCCCTCATTGGTCCTGACCATAAATGTCAGACTTAACCAGATTATTCAGGAAAATGTGAATGATAACTTTTTTCTGTTCATGTTAAATTTATTTTTTTTCAGTTTTGTAACATTAATGTAGAAAAACACATCCTTCAGCCACCAGAAGTATTTAGGAACTATCACTGCCTGTCTAGAAGGTGATCTTTTCTGATTGCATTGCTCCCTTTCATACAGTGTCGCCAGCTTGGAGTATAGGTGAGGCACATGGGCAGAGTGAGAAGAACATTCCCCTTCATACAAGGAATGCACCTACCTCATCCGACATTACTTAACATTGACTCAGGAAAGCATGTCATCCTATCAGTTGGAGAGAAAATAAGACATAGACTGAAAGTACCTGGTGGCTTTGCAGAACAGTGGTCTCAAAAGCCACTGGAGTAGATAGATGCAACCACCTCTGAAGGAATGAATACCTGATGGGTGGTGTGGAGCTTGTGGAGGGGGTGGGATGACCAGTCTGTACCAATGCCAAGGTAGGGGAGGCAGCGAGGTAGAGGATATCTGCTGCTCCCACTGCCACCCTTGGGTGCTGTAGCTGTGAGGCAGCATGAAATGTTGAACACAGAGGGGTGGGACTCAGTGAGCAGCTTTAACACGTAGCGCAAGCCTAAGGTTCAGGGGAGGACCATTGGTTAAACCATAGCCCTGAACTCCTCCCATGTCTGGCATAAGTGATGAGTGAGAGTCCTCTCGAGTCAGCGTGGCAGCACTGTTGTGGTGGCTCCATCTCAGGTAATTCCATGAAAGAAAAAACTTTGCTGTCTAGAAAAATCTTACCTGCTCACCAAGCCACTCTACTGAAACCAGGTCTGAGCCATGAGATCTCAGGACAACTCCACAGAGGTGGGTCACAGAGCTCCTTAGGGCAAATGACTAATTTCACAAGCTGGTGAGTATAGGAAAAAGATTAATAGAGTTCTCTAAAAAGGAGAGTTGAGGACTGGCTCCATATGTGTTTTGTCTAGGCTCAGGGCACCCTTCCCAAACAGCATTGCTGTTCCTAGCCAGCCCCATGTACCAGAGCAGACTTAGAAAATTTTGAGGAAGCTACTCCAAAGCACAGAGGTCCCCTGGGAAGGGAGTCTAGGACAGGGACTCTGCTGAGTGAGGTCTAAGTAGTTTGCTTATGACCCATCTCAGGACCAGCATTATTGTGAACCCCAATCCACGTTGTGTGCACTATTACTTTTACATTGAATTTTCCCAATATCATATATAGATTTAACGAGAAAGTTACTTTACACATGTCCTTCATAGCATTAACAGAAGAAAAAACTCTCCCTTATATGTGGAACAGGTATGGACGACCAGGCAGCTGGCCAGTCCTTGCCACTCCCCACTGATGGCCCACACCAGCGAGGACTATACCAATTTCAGTCACTCTGTTAGCTTTTCTACTTGCTCCTGCACTTAGAGTTTCTGTAGTCTCCTTTTTCTCATCACCAACACCAATCCTAGGCTACTTGCTCTCTCTCCCTCTTTCGTAGATATCTCCACCTGGGACCAACAGCGGAACCTCACATACAAATATAAAATGTTTTCAACTTAAATATCTTACAAGAGCTAAGCGTTCATGGTCAAAGACATTTATACCAGTGACCTACTCTTGTTACATCAAAATGATGCTGAAAGTGCATTTATTGTATGTGCACAGGTTCCTGCTTTGCATTGGACTTTTCTTATTTGTAAAATAAAAGGGAAAGATTAGGAGAATTTTAGTGTCTTTCCAACTTCAAAATACTTTGTTCCCATAAAATTTTAGGTCCATGAGATAGGCTAAAAAAAAAACCCCACTAAACGAACAAACCACTTATTCATGCTCACAGGACTAAGGAAATTTCATAGGGTGCTATAAGATGCAAGAATTTTGCTTTTCCAGTGTCAAATATCAGGCCAAGAGCTGCCCAAAATCAGAGAAATTGCCCAGCTTACAGAAACTGCAATAGGTATTAATGCTTTCCTTGTATTCCTGGCTATATCTGCACTGATTTTCTGCTATTCCACCCTGGTATGCTTTTGAGCACTAGAGAGTGGTTCTAAAACAGAGGATATGATGGAAACTTCTGATTTCTTAGAAAGAGTGCCATGGTCAGTCACAAAGTAAAGTTCAGTGCTCCTTTGATCTAGTTTGAAGCAAACCGCATTCTCCAGCTAAAGCTGGAGTTTGGAAATGGGACTATGTATAAGAAATATACAGGATTAATAAATTATACTGAGATTAGTCTGAATTTGATATCGAAACTGCTGTTGTGCTTAAACCAAGGAATGATGCTGATTTCCATTTCCAAATTTTCTGAAATCTTGTATATCTGAAGGTAAATGGTACAGCATACGAGGGAAATTTTAGGTAGAATTCAATTGGAACAAGACACAGAACACATACAATTATTCACATCAATGACTTTGCTTCAAGTGAGAAAATAATACCATGTAACCTTAATGCCTAAGCTGTAGTCTCTCACATTCTTCAATTCACAGATACTTAGTTTATTGGGGAAACAGTGGAGATGAGATAGAGAGAGAAAGAGATAAAGAGAGAAGGAGAGAAAGAAGGAGGAAGAGGGAGGGAGAAAGGGAGAGAGAGGGGGAGGAAGGGACAGATATGGGAGGAATCAGATTAGAAAAAAGAAAGGGAGACAATGACAAGAGAACAAGATAGGAAACATTAAAATGAAAATGAATAACGACTGGAGAAGGAAGACAGACCTTGAAGATTAACATGCGGAATATAAATCTGTTTTTAGATTTATGTCTAAAATAGATATAAATTTACTAATTTATATTTTTCTAATTTAAACATTGTTACTAAGCCATGGTTTGACTTTATTTTCTTCATCTACAAAATGACATTATTGGGTCAGTGTCCCTTCGGGGTCTAAGCTTACCTACAGAGAAGACACAGAGAAATGGGGAGAGTTCTCACCTTTTCCCACCAACCATTCTACTCCCACACCACGGCTGCCTCCAGGCCACCTTCATTTTCCATCAGTGCTTTCCCTTTGTCCAGCTACATGGGGTGGGTGAGCAGAGTGGGCAGCAAAGGTAGCTTTGCCTTATCTGCCAACCCTAAATGAATTCCAATAAACAATAAAAATCTGGTACTACTACCTATTCTAACAGGAAACATAAAGCAGAGGTGAGATTATTAAAATGTGGGTGGTATGTGCCTCTGTTTTCCAAGTGTTGACACAGAACTCTTACTTCTGTACAAATATCTTCACAACTCTCTCTCGGATCTGCTTGGTCCTGACTCCGTAGATGACTGGATTCAGGGCAGGGGGGACAACCACGTATAGATTAGCCAAAAGGATGTGGATATAGTGGGGAATGTTTCGACCAAAACGGTGTGTCATAAAAGAAAAAAATGCCGGTGTGTAAAAGCACAGCATGACCCAGACATGAGAACCACAGGTATTGAGGGCCTTTAGTCGGGCATCCCGAGAAGGAAGGCGGAAAACAGCTTGAAGGATAAGCACATAGGAGGAGGCAATCAGGATCACATCCACAATGATGGTGGAAATCACCATGAGCCCATAGATGATGTTGACCTTGATGGGTGCACAGGCCAACCGGTCAAGACCCATGTGCTCACAGTACGTATGAGGGATGATGTGATGCCCACAGAAGGGCAGCCTCAGAATGAGAAACACGAACGGAGTCACCAGAATTAAGTTTCTTCCACAACAACAGAGGCCAGGATGCCGATGGTTTTATGGGTGAGGATCATGGTGTACTGGAGAGGGTTGCAGATGGCAACAAAGCGGTCATAAGCCATGGCCACCAGGAGAACAGTCTCCATGCCTGTGAACATGTGGATGAAGAACATCTGGGCAAGGCAGCCCCCAAAGCTGATCTCTTGGAGCTTGAACCAGAAGATGCCCAGCATTTTGGGGATGGTGGATGTGGACAGACCCAGATCGATCACAGACAACATGGCCAGGAAGTAGAACATGGGCTGGTGCAGACTGTGTTCGGTCCTGATCACAAAGACAATGGTGATGTTCCCCACGAGGGCAATCAGGTACACAATACAGAACGGGAAAGCAATCCAGATGTGGACAGTTCCCAGTCCTGGGATTCCTAGCAGGTGAAAGAAGGCGGGATGGAACTGGGTGTCATTGATGGAAGTCATTCTCCCAGCAAGTGTCATTGAATTCCTGTTATGGTGTAGGGATCTTACTCTCTTTATGGTCTTTTCTTATCGAGGTCCTAGAAAATGAAATGAAGTTTGATCACTATGCTAGAAGTAATGGCACGAGTGGTTGATTACAAACATTAGAGTTTCTTCAGAGGGTAATTGAGTAAAGTAACTCTCTTAATACACATTATTGTTCTGAGATTCTTCATAGGCGATATATCTGTGCCTTTAAGTTTTGTCATAATGTGAGATATTTGCAGGAACAGACAGGTTTCACATTATAGTGTGTACTTACCTGTTTTGGTGTTCTCTTCCATTTCTTTTCCAAATAGTCCATTGTTTACTTTTGGGAAATTGCTATACAAATTGTTAAAGAATCCAAACTCCAAATGAGAATGGCTGACTTATACCATTGTCTGTCTTTTGATCTAATATAAATGTAGGGATTTGCCTCATGGATCTCATACAGTCACACGACATAAGGGAGGTTAATCAGATGGTCTTTGAATTCTCCTCATTCTATCTCTACTCTGAGACCATTGTTGTTTTTGATACTTTCTAATGTTATGGAACAGCTTGCTTTCCCATCCCGCACCTCTAGACTCCAGTTTATTCTGTCCTGATATTATTCTAATAAATTGCCTTTCCTTATCAGCTAAATTATATTCATCTTCCTTACAACGTATAACATGAATAATGAGCATACAGAATTACACCTTGTCTTGAAGTTGTGCCTAGCTTCAAGTGTGAATAGATCAAATAACAGATTTCAATGACACCGAAATGAAGGTATTGTGAATGATTCTTTCTTGATCCCTGAAGTGAATAAAGGAAATTGTTTTCTTTTAACTTTGTGTCGTGAGTATATTGTACAATTCTGTTGCATCCAATATAACATGACAACGTATTTACCTATTCTCTACCAATAGAAATGCTGCTGCTTGGGGCCAGAGAACCTGGGGATATTCATCTTAGTATCCCTAACACTGCCATAGGAGGGTATGGTTCCCAGTTTCTCTGAATTTAGCTGTTGAATAGAATCAGGATTTGTGTGTGTGTTTATGTGTGTGTGTGTGTGTGTGTGAAAGAGAGAGAGAGAGTGTTAGTTATTAAAACTAATTCTTTTTCTGTATGTGGTTGCATATAACTCTGCTGGCTAGTTATTGCAGAGTAGTAACACCCAGGCAAGCAAGTTAATAATCTCCTGTTCTCTGTGAGAAAGAGGAGCATTTCTGGTCCCCAAAGAAGGTGGAGAGAAAATTGTTCATGTATAGGGAGAAAAGTGTTCTCCAGTGTTGAGGGGTAGGTGCAAGGCTGAGAAATCAGAGGGCAATGGTTGCTGGAGCTTAGAAGAGCCTGAGGAAGTAGCTAGGAGGACACATCATAAGATTTACAGTCTGGAGTCAGCCCCATCTTCAGGGTGGCTGTTTTATAAGGACTCTTTGCTAGCTGAGGGGGAGTTTTCCAGGCGAGTGGCAGGGGGACTCTCTTTTGACAGTAGAGTTCAAATTCAACAGGACATCAACCCTCTTATAATTTTGGTCTGAAAGCTTGCCCTCTTTCTGCTGCAGCTGTGTGCCACAAATAATGGCAGATGGTGTGGGGCCAGGAAGCTCAAGGATTATTCCTGGAGGGCAAGACTATAAGTTCATTGTTTCCTAGATGTGCACATTGACAAAAAGCCCAGACCCAGAGTCCACTTTAAAAACTCAGTTGATATAGAGATCTTTCCCTTTTAGTGCCCACCAACTCTCAATTTATTGAAGTTGTGAGTTTTCTTTTAGCCTGTTGGCTCTTTTTCCTTTGCTTCTAATACTAGAATATTATAGATGATTTATATGGACTTTGGATTTTATTCAGACATGTCTTGAAATCTTGCTATGCCATCTAGTAATTGGAGATCCTTGGACAAATTTCTCTACTTTCTAAATCCGTTTTATTTTCTGCGACATTGGGTGAATAAATTCTATCTAATGTGATTTGTTTTAAGCACAAATAAGAACAATGCATGTAAAGGACTAACTCTTAGGATATATTCAATAAATGGTAGTTATTTAAATTATTAGTCTTTCCCCCAATTTTTTCTTTTAACTCTGAACACCTAAAGATGTCACCTGTTAGTGCAAATAACTTACTTGATTGTAAAGAGTTTATTATTTATAAATAACTCATGGTGGCCATAAGGTGAAATGAAGCGAGGTATGGAGGAGGGGATGACACAGAATATCCCAAAGTGAATGAGTAGCACGGTGCTTCACATTTAGACTTATTTCTAGAACTCCATGGGTGCACACATAATCCAATGCAGTTCAGTTTGAAAGCAAACTGTTTTCTCTGTCATTCTTACAGATTTCTCAAGCTGGGTGGGATCAAGCAGTTGATGGGAGTGGGTACCATCTTTCAGGGACTGTCATGAATGGGCCACTTGGCAGAAAACTAGAGGGCTGCACTGGATATGGCTGAGCTAGCAGATATATTGGGCTCCAATAAGAAAGGCTTGGATATGTTACCATAAAGTAGTGGGTCCATGAGGTGGCCAAATTAGAATTGACAATCTCTAAACCAGGATTATGTGGGAGAAAAAATAACATAATAATGCAGACCAAATGTATAATGCCTACATCATTTTATTTGGATATGACATCAGTCACCCCTCCACATCTAACCTCAAACATACGACAGTGGCACACGATAGCTTCTTTCTACTCCAGATGAACCAGAGCAAGCCTAGTTGCCGCGTCTGCTTCCCTACCAACAATTTGCTACTCCGAGCAATCTTCATTTCTTTGGTGATAGCAGATGTGGTTATGCTACTGTAAAACTGTTTGTGGCTTTCTAGCTGTGAGGAGTATATTATGTGAGCTGAATGTATGTGAGTGAGAGAGAGACAGAGATAGGGAGACATAGACAAGAGAGAGAAATTCTGCGTATTACCTATTGGCATATCTTTGTGCTCAACCTCTGATGTCTGTTCGAATCCCATGTGTTCTGTTGTGTTCTTTTGTGAAGAGAATGGACAATGAGGCTTTGGATAACTCCTGAGCAGAGGAGAGGCCACTGTCCCCTTCTATCCTCACTTACCTCTTCTCCTCCTCACTGTAGTGTCTCATCTCCCCTGTCCGTGTATCCTTACCTTTCTAATATTTCCTCTCCCAGCCCTTGCTTGGAGCAAGGTCACAGCATGAGCCCAGGTGCTTACACATGGTGATTGGAGCCCCTTCAAGCCTCCGGGTCCCAAATCTATCCTGGCACATGCAGAAAATCTTTATAATGAGGAGGAACTCCCTAAGTCTAGGCATGTTCCAGAATCCCTGAGCTTTTCCTTCAGAGTGCCCTGGGCATAAACTGGGACTCATGGGTCATTAAGCCCATCTAACTCTTTGTCCAGACCAGATAGAACTCCTAGCTCAGGGGAGATTTGTCTCCTGAGCTGTTAGGAAGGTAAATATCCTGAAGGGGAGTCTCTATGGGGGATGATATTGATTCTGCTCCCTTCAGAAGCCATGAAAATACTAAGTTTGACACAATTAAGTCTTCAAAGTGTGACTTCTTGGGAAACTGCTGTTAGCCACTCTTCTACTTTGTTTAATATAAATATATGAATCCTACTGCAGGCTGGGGTTATGACTGTGGTTTCAAAAGATGGGGACCCCTAAAATAGATACATTAGACTCTGCGGCAGCAACACTTTATTATTACTATTACTATTACTATTATTATTATTAATGTTCAGTTAGCCAACATATAGTACATCATTAGTTTTTGATGTAGTGTTCAATGATTCATTAGTTGCATATAACACCCAGTGCTCATCACATCATGTGCCCTCCTTAATACCCATCACCCAGTTACCCCATTTCCCCACTCCTCTCCCTTCCATAACCCTCAACTTGTTTCCTGGAGTCCAGAGTCTCTCATGGTTTGTCTCACCCTCTGATTTGCCCCCGTTCATTTTTCCCTTCCTTCTCTTGATGTCCTCCATGCTATTCTTTATGTTCCACATATGAGTGAAACCATATGATAATTGTCTTTCTCTGCTTGCCTTATTTCACTTAGCATAATCCCCTCCAGTTCCATCCATGTTGATGCAAATGGTAGATATTCATCCTTTCTGATGGCTGAATAATATTCCATTGTATATATGAACCACATCTTTAACAGTGTTTATACCTGTAGATAATATTCAACTCTCTTCCAACTCACCAAGAGTCTCCTTACAACCTATAACTAATTGTGAAAAGGTAAAGTCTTTGGAGAGGGGCTTTCATGTGTTTTATCTCTTTTGGCAGAAGGTGAAAAAAACTCTACATTCTCCTGAGAAAACAGAATCTAGCTAGAGCTCAAAGTCTAGTTTATCCTTAGAGTCTCCCGCCCTGGATGATGATGGAGTAAACCTGCTAGTTCCAAGGTGTGCCTTAGCTCAGGATTTTCCTGAGTACAGACAGGAAGACTGGGGGACAATTGAAGATGTTAGAAAACCAGTTTTTTTATCTTCTAAGTTCAGATGATTTTGAGTGGTTAAGAAAGTGAAGATAATGTCTGTGGTCCAAAAGAATTCTGGTTAGATTTGATCTGTTCTCCTTGCATTGTTTCTCTTTTTGGTGAATGAAAAGCTTACTTCCTAGCCTCTCTCTGATCATTCCCTCATGGTATCCATCCTCCCCACTGTATCAACATTTATGTTTCCAAATAAAATCTGACTCTCTAATTTCTACTTAATATTTCTTTTTATGCCCTCTGCTTCTCCATTATATACTCTGGGCTTTATATGATAAAGTATATACACCATTGTTGGCAAAATCCTTCAGTGAATGCCCAACCACACTTTAATTCTACTTCATGACTCTCCAAAACATTACACTGTCTTAGATCAAAAGTCCTACTTCGGAAATAACTACTGCTCATTTCTACTTTCCTTCAACTTTCCCCCAATTCCCATGTCCTCAATGATGGCCTTCTTTATAAAGCATCCAGATACCATCTCTATGTGTTTTATTTTTATATCACTGCTATTATAACATACACATTTTTCCCCTTGGGTTATGTGTTTCCTGCCTGTCCCAATATTTTCCCAATTTTTTATTGTCGTAGAATATACATAACATAAAATTTACTGTCTCAACCATTTTTAAGTGTACAGTTCAGTAGAATTATGTACATTTATATTGTTGCACATCCATAACCACCATTAATCTCCAGAATTTTTCATTTTGCAAAGACTAAAACTTTGTATCCATTCAATAATAACTCCCTATAACCCCTTCACCCTATCCCCCGCCAACTACCATTCTAGTTTTAATTTTTTTCTCTCTTCTTTTCTCCCATGCCCCAACCTCTGGTAACCACCATTCTACTTTCTGTTACTGTGAGTTTGGCTTTTTTTTTTTTTTTTTAATTCCATATAAAACGGAAACCACGCAGCATTTATCTTTATATGACTAGCTTATTTCACTTTAGCATGATGTCCTCAGCTTCATCCATGTGCTTGCAATGGCAAGATTGCCTTCTTTTTTTTTTTTTTTTTTTTTTTTAAGATTTTATTTATTTATGTGACAGAGAGACAGCCAGCGAGAGCGGGAACACAGCAGGGGAGTGAGAGAGGAAGAAGCAGGCTCCCAGCAGAGGAGCCCGATGTGGGACTCGATCCCGGAACGCCGGGATCACGCCCAGAGCCGAAGGCAGACGCTTTAACGACTGTGCTACCCAGGCGCCCCTGCCTTCTTTTTTTTTAATTTCTTTTATTTTAATTTACATTTTAGTTAATATACAGTGCCATACTGGTTTCAGGAGTAGAATTAGGATTTCCTTCTTTTAAGGCTGCATAAATTCCATGTATGATTTAGTTTCCTACTAGGAAGTGACCAGAGAGATTCCATGGCTAAGTCAGGGGGTATTTGGTACCTCATTACTTTAAGGGATAAAGAATATGAAATTAAATCATACATGTGAAATTAATTGGATGATTATAAAAACTTGTGGACATGTTAGTTCTTATTGTTTCTCCTCTACTGTTACCTCAATATTAACTCTTCTCACTGAGATTGAATAATCATCATTAATAATATACTTCAAAAACATTTGTTTTGTATATTAAATTAACAAAATCACCAGGAATGTGGTGAATTGGGTGATTAGTATTGTAACTTCTGAAGTTAAATCTGACTGACTTTAATCTTATTTACCATTCTTTCTTTCCTGTTGCCATTTTTGAAAACCAAGAATGCATTTTTTATACTGATTTCATCCACTTCAGAAACCAAATTTTCTAAGGTTCTTTACAATTCAATTTCTTTTTCCATCCCCTTTCTTATATTTGCATTTTTGATGTTCACGAGTAATTTTCTTTTTTCTTCTTACATATTTCAGTGCCCAACAAAAGCTATCTTGTTAAAAACAGATAAATAAGTATTCATCCTTGCTGTCTCTTGCTACTATATAGCTAAAGGATACCCTACGACTCTCTCCTATTTCACACCAGATACCTTGTCTTTATTTGCATTACCACTATCTAAATTCTAGTTCTTCTTGAGTCATAAAGATATCTGAAAATTACCTTTGTGCTTCACTAATTGTCAATATCTTATCCTTTCTAAATCTAGTGTGAGACAAGACTTTTCAAAAATTCCACACAATAATTTTACTCACCACTTCATAGACTCCAGTGCTACTCAATTTTCTTTCTTTCTTTTTTTTGATTTTTTTTATTATATTATGTTAGTCACCATACAGTACATCCCTGGTTTTTGACGTAAAGTTCGATGATTCATTAGTTGCGTATAACACCCAGTGCACCACGCAATACGTGCCCTCCTTACTACCCATCGCCAGCCTATCCCATTCCCCCACCCCCCTCCCCTCTGAAGCCCTCAGTTTGTTTCTCAGAGTCCATAGTCTCTCATGCTTCATTCCCCCTTCTGATTACCCCCCCTTTCTTTATCCCTTTCTTCCCCTACTGATCTTCAATTTTCTATACAATAAGCATCAGACCACTGAATGCAGCTTTTAATCGTTCCAAAATATGACTCCAATTGTTAGGTAAAATTATCTCTTTTTATTGTCTGTGTTTTAAACCAAACTGCTTTATTAGTTGTTGAAAAATATTCCCTTTTAAAATTTTATTTGTTCAGTAAGCATTTTTTAACTCCACGAAGGGCTATCCAGATGACACAGTATTAAATTTGCCAGTTCAAGAATGAGGGTGTATGCTATAGGGATTAGTCTTATAAGGAGCTTCACAGAATCAGGAATTTGAGAGCACAGAAAGGCGGAAAAAAACAAAAGATCTAGTCTAATTTCCACCTTTTTCTTGCAAAGGCTTTAGTAAAAATTATACTACTTATTTTTAGGCAGTATTTTATTACTTATAGAAACATTTTGCATTTCACTCAATTCTGACATTGAGTATGTGATCTCTAGTTGAACACCTCTATTAAAGAAATCTTATTATCACCTGTAAGAGATCTAGAACGCCATACAGTTTTAGCAGAAAGTTATTTCAGTGAATCAAAGTTCTCCCCCTTGAAATTTACTCTTGTATGTAATATTCTATGCCAGGGGTCAATAGAGGATATCATTGCAAGTACACATTCAGACACACAGACACATACAGGCCTCCAACAATTACAGACAATATGTTTTTCTGAATACACACACACACACAATTAATTTTGGTGAAAGAAATTTATATTAATTTTATCATAAATTTTGGTCTTTTCAGACTCTTTACCTTCATAACCTGAATGAATTACCCCTCATTCTATCTTTTTTCAACAAAGAGGCTCTGTACCCGTTCCTGAATCTGCTTGGTTCTGATGCCATAAATGACTGGGTTGAGGGCAGGGGGTATGACCACATAGAGATTAGCCAGGAGGATATGGATATACTGGGGGATGCCATGACCAAAGCGGTGAGTGAGGAAGGAGAAGAGAGCTGGACCAAAGAAGGCAAAGATGACACAAATATGGGAGCTACAGGTATTCAGAGCCTTTAGGCGGGCATCTTGGGAGGGGAGGTGGAAGACAGCATATAAGATCCTAGCATAAGAGATAATGATAAGAATCACATCCAGAAACAAGATAGAAATATTCCCAAGACCATAGTAGACATTGGCATTAATGCTGGCACAAGCTAGACATGCCACTCCCATGTGCTCACAATAGGTATGAGGGATGATTCTATGTCCACAGTAAGGCAGCCTCAGGAGGAGAAAAATGATGGGAGCAATCATGCATAAGCTTCTTAGAACTACCACCACAGCAATCACACCAATGACTCTGTTGGTGAGGATCAGACTGTACCTGAGGGGGTTGCAAATAGCTACATAGCGATCAAAACCCATGGCAAGAAGTACAATGCTCTCCATGACTGTAAAAAAATGTACAAAAAAGACTTGAGCAACGCAGCACCCAAAGCACAGCTCCTGAAGGTTGAACCAGAAGATACCCAGCATCTTGGGGATGGTGGTAGTAGAGAGACTTAGGTCAATCACTGACAGCATGGCCAGAAAGTAGAACATGGGTTGGTGAAGGCTATGTTCAGTCCAGATAACAAACAGAATGATAACATTTCCAACAAGAGCGATCAGATACACAGCACAGAAGGGAAATCCAAGCCAGATTTGTGCAATTTCCAACCCTGGAATCCCCAGCAATAGGAATGAAGAAGGGTGGGATTCAGTGACATTGAGAGAAGACATTCTTCTGTAGGCTGACAATGGCATGATTTTCAAAAGTTGTCGCTGTTTCCCATTGGACAATTCATCCACATTAAACTGAGATCTACAAAAATTAAAAATAAAAATATTTCCTAACAAAGGATTTCCAAACAAAGGAAATACGTTTTTCTAAAGGACTTTGATTCTTTCCCCTTTTTCAGCTCTCCATAAATAATTCCAGTATCATTCCTGACCTGCACCACAAGTCTGAGGGGCTAACGTGCCACGTAGAAGCTAACACTGTGTCTTTCTTGAAATTATGGGTTCAGAGGAATTAAATGCACTATATAAATTCTATTAGAAGATGATAAAATTGAGAATAATAAAAACCACCACAATAATCATCATAGGTACAGCAACAGACATTGTTGCTGTCATTATTTGCAATATTATCTCATTTAGTTCTCCCCCACAGTTCCATAACACAAGTTCTGCTGGTATCTGGTTTATGGAAGAGAGAGGTTTTGATAAGTTCATTAACTTCCCATTGCTTACTATGCTAATAAACAGCAGAATCAAGATGTGAAATTAGGCGAAACTAAGATTTGTGACACTGATGTGAACCTATCTTTGCAAACTTGTTAGTGGAGGTAGTGAAAGGAGGGAGAAAGAAAATAAGGAGTAGGGAAATAAAGGCCCTAGAATAACCAAACTACCTCAAAGAAGAATCTGGAAGATTTGCAATATCAGCTGTTGAGATTTTCTACAAAACTGGGTTGATTATGGCAGTGTTACTGTGAAAAAAAAAAAGAAGAAAGAAAAAGAAACAATGGAACAGAACTGAGAATCTAGCAACAAATCCACATAATTCTTAGGGTCCAGATACCTAAAATTAAGGTATTCCCAAGTAGGAAGTTAAGATAAATTGGCAAGGAGGAATGATAATCTTCTCCAGATATTCTTTCCGAAGACCCTGTTGACTTCTATGGCTTTATATTCTGATCTGTGCTCTGGAGCTGGCTACACAGCAAAGTTTGAGGGCACAGTTCCTCATACTGTCTTCACTTCTGACATCAACTGGAAGTTCAGGAAGTTCCCCAAACTACCCCCAAGTTCAATAATCTACTAGAAGGACTTACAGAACTCAGTGAAAGCTATTATACTCATGGTTACAGTTTATTATAGGGAAAGATTAAAGTCAGACAAAGGAAAAGGTGCTGGGGGCAGAGTGTGAGGTTTGTAAATAGGAAGCATCCATTGTCCTCCCCCATGGAGTCAGGATGAGTTACCTCCAGGCATTAATGTGTGACAATCTGTATAGAGTTAATATTGCCAACCAGGGAAGCTCACCTGAGCTTTGGTGTCCAGAGCTTTTACTGGAGTTCATTATGTATACATGATTGATTAATTGCACAGACGGTTGAACTCAGTCTTCAGACTGATTGATGCCACATGACCCAAAGTCGTCACCCTAAGTTATATTGTTGTTATTTATGGTATGGCCAGTCCCCTTACACTAAGATCTGGTTTGACCAGCCCCCACCCTAAACTCCTATCAGATATGACAGATAACTTCCTAGAAGCCAAGAACAAAGGCCAGACTTCTCTTGGGTTAGGCAAAATTCCTTACTATACACCTACTCATTTGGTTCCAAAGATATTTTTTGTTTTTGCTGTAGCTATACTTTTCACCTCTTGGCTTACCTTGGGTCATGGTATCAGTCATAAAGTCAGGTCTCCCAATAATCAAGTTTGAATTCAGTTTAATCCTTCTGAAATATAAAGCATAGAGAGAGACAACAGCTGATCACCATATTGTATCTTTTTTCATATCAGGAATATGGGTGGAATCAGTCTAACTATAAGCGAGTTCAATTCATTACTCTATCCTTATTTGCCTACTATGGCTAGTTTGTGTGTGTGTGTGTGTGTGTGTGTGTGTGTGTGCGCGCGCGTGTGTGACTATCAAGGCAATATGTATCGGAAAAAGAAGAAAAGTAGACAGCATTTCATATCACTGGCATTGTGGCCTGGAATGGAGTCCTGATTCTATTCTTGCTGGATGAGGTTTTATGCCTGAAACAGTGTAGGTGCCTAGCAGATATTTCCTCCCCAACTTTTTCCCATCTTAGTCTTCTTCCTACACCTCCCCAGACCAGTGATCTCTGCCATTTCATTCCCTACCCCAATACTCTAAGCCTTAACTCAATTTCTGTGAAACCAATTGCAATCTGAAGCATATACTGCAGACTCACTGATCAGAAAAACTTACCAAGTTCTCATCTTCCATCTTAGGGAGTCATTTAGCAAATCTGAATTCAACTGAAATCTACATATGTCTATATACACCCTCAATATGCGCTAAGAGGTATTAACAAAATTTTGTTGTGTGTGTGTTGGGATTTGTAATGAAGTCTACAGTGCCAGGGAATCTGAGGCATTGAAATGAAAATGAATAGGAATCCCCTTTGATCATTACATCAGCTGAAGAGAAGCTCTAGGGAAATTTCAGGAAGCTTGCTGTCTGCTACTCTATCAATTGCCAGTTCTTGTTATTTCACATAATACTTATGATAGGTAATATTTTATCTTTTTCTCTCCTTCCTTCTTCCTTATTCTGTTTTCAGTCTATGAAATGCTTGGACTAATTCTATGGACTTTATTGGGTATATATATAACGAGCAATTTTTTTATTGTAAAATATACATAAAAGTTACCATTTTAGCCATTTTAAAGTTTACAGTTCAGTAGCACTTAGTACATTTACAACACTATACAACTGTTACCACTATGTAGTGCTATAAAATTTCATCATTCCAGAAGGAAATCCTGTGTCCATTAAGCAACCACTTCCCATTCTTCCAGCCCATAGGCACCAGATCAGATTTGCTGTCACATTTCTCATCAGTTACGGAAATTAACAGCTACTGAAAAAGAACTTCATATGGGGAAGAGACTTCACAGATTAATATTCACTTTTGCCAACTTATCTTAAATTCCTACTTGGGGATAGAAATCTTAAAAATGTGATCTATATATATGATGGAATATTATCCAGAAGGCAAGAAGGAAATCTTGCCACTGCAACAACGTGGATGAATCTAAGCACATAATACTAAAATAAAATAAGCCAGTCACATAAAGACAAATATTACATTATCTCAGGTTTATATGGGATCTTAAAAAAAAAAAAAAGCCAGACACACAGTAACTGAAAGTAGAATAGTGGTTACTGGAGTCTGGCACATGGGTGACTAGGGGAGATAAAGAAAAGTGGAATAGTAGTGACAGAGATGGTGAGAGGGGGCCATGGAGAAATTACTGAAAATGAGTTCAGATTTTCAGCTTTTGCAAAATGAAAAAGTTCTGGAGACAGTGGTTATGGTTGTACAACAGTATGAATGTCCTTAATACTACTGAAACTTAAACTTAAAAATGGTTAAGATAGTAAATTTATGTTATGTGTATTCTATCACAATAAAAATTTTTTAAAAATGGGGGAAAATGGAAAAGATAGGAAAGACTAAACCAAAGGAAAAAAATGTATGTTATGACAGCAGTGCACACTAATATGAAAATACAAGAGATGTAGACATCATATCTGAATGTTTCATACAGCAAACTGTCATGGAGGACACGGTATTGAAGGAGAGTAGGCATGTACTACAATGTGAAATATTGTCAGTTCCTTCTGATCTCATATTAGTATAAATTAAAGGCACAGATAATATCGCCTATGAAGAATCTCAGAATAATAATGTGTATTAAGAGAGTTACTTTACTCAATTACCCTCTGGAAAGAAGAGACTAATGTTTGCAATCAACTACTCCTGCCATTACCTCTAACACAGCGATTGAAGTTATTTTCATTTTCTAGGACCTCGATAAGAAAAGACCATAGAGTAACATTCCCTACACCTTAACAGGAATTCAGTGACACTTGCTGAGAGAATGACTTCCATCAATGACACCCAGTTCCATCCCGCCTTCTTTCACCTGCTAGGAATCCCAGGACTGGGAACTGTCCACATCTGGATTGCTTTCCCGTTCTGTATTGTGTACCTGATTGCCCTCGTGGGGAACATCACCATTGTCTTTGTGATCAGGACCGAACACAGTCTCCACCAGCCCATGTTCTACTTCCTGGCCGTGTTGTCTGTGATCGATCTGGGTCTGTCCACATCCACCATCCCCAAAATGCTGGGCATCTTCTGGTTCAAGCTCCAAGAGATCAGCTTTGGGGGCTGCCTTGCCCAGATGTTCTTCATCCACATGTTCACAGGCATGGAGACTGTTCTCCTGGTGGCCATGGCTTATGACCGCTTTGTTGCCATCTGCAACCCTCTCCAGTACACCATGATCCTCACCCATAAAACCATCGGCATCCTGGCCTCTGTTGTTGTGGAAGAAACTTAATTCTGGTGACTCCGTTCGTGTTTCTCATTCTGAGGCTGCCCTTCTGTGGGCATCACATCATCCCTCATACGTACTGTGAGCACATGGGTCTTGCCCGGTTGGCCTGTGCTCCCATCAAGGTCAACATCATCTATGGGCTCATGGTGATTTCCACCATCATTGTGGATGTGATCCTGATTGCCTCCTCCTATGTGCTTATCCTTCAAGCTGTTTTCCGCCTTCCTTCTCGGGATGCCCGACTAAAGGCCCTCAATACCTGTGGTTCTCATGTCTGGGTCATGCTGTGCTTTTACACACCGGCACTTTTCTTTTATGACACACCGTTTTGGTCGAAACATTCCCCGCTATATCCACATCCTTTTGGCTAATCTATACGTGGTTGTCCCCCCTGCCCTGAATCCAGTCATCTACGGAGCCAGGACCAAGCAGATCCGAGAGAGAGTTGTGAAGATATTTGTACAGAAGTAAGAGTTCTGTGTCAACACTTGGAAAACAGAGGCACATACCACCCACATTTTAATAATCTCACCTCTGCTTTATGTTTCCTGTTAGAATAGGTAGTAGTACCAGATTTTTATTGTTTATTGGAATTCATTTAGGGTTGGCAGATAAGGCAAAGCTACCTTTGCTGCCCACTCTGCTCACCCACCCCATGTAGCTGGACAAAGGGAAAGCACTGATGGAAAATGAAGGTGGCCTGGAGGCAGCCGTGGTGTGGGAGTAGAATGGCTGGTGGGAAAAGGTGAGAACTCTCCCCATTTCTCTGTGTCTTCTCTGTAGGTAAGCTTAGACCCCGAAGGGACACTGACCCAATAATGTCATTTTGTAGATGAAGAAAATAAAGTCAAGCCATGGCTTAGTGACAATGTTTAAATTAGAACATCTGTTCCATAGATTTATATTCTGTATGTTAATATGTTAATACAGTTTTGTCTTCCTTTTCTAGTCATTACTCTTTTTTTAAAAATACCATTACTCATGTTTATTTAAATGTTCCCCTGTCCTGTTCTTACTGTCATTCTTTCTCCCTTTCTTTTTTCTAATCTGATTCCTCCAATTTTTCTTCCTCTTTCTGTCTTTCTCTACCTCCCTTTCTGTCTTCCTCTCTTTCTCTTCCTCACTGTTGATCCAATAAATTCAGTGTCTGTGAATTGAGGAATGTGAGAGGCTGCAGCTTAGGATCAAGGATACATGATATTTTCTCACTTGAAGCTAAGTCATATTAGATGTGAATAATTATATGTGTTTTTTAAGAAAGATTTTATTTATTTATTTGACAGAGAGAGAGAGACAGCCAGCGAGAGAGGGAACACAAGCAGGGGGAGTGGGAGAGGAAGAAGCAGGCTCCCAGCAGATCAGGGAGCCCAATGCAGGGCTGGATCCTAGGACGCTGGGATCATGACCTGAGCCGAAGGCAGATGCTTAAGGACTGAGCCACGCAGGCGCCCCGATTGTATGTGTTCTGTGCCTAGTTTCAATTGAATTCTAAGTAAAATTTACCTTGCTTTCTACACTGTTTACATTCAAGATTTTAGAAAATTTGGAGAAGGAAGTTAGGGTCATTCTATGATAAACACAAAGGCAGTCTTGATATCAAGCTCAGAATGATCTCAGTGTAATTTATTAATCCTGTAGATTTCCAATATGTAGTCCCATTTCTAAACTCCAGATACAGCTAGAGAATATAGTTTGCTTTCTTTTAGCAGTATGTCATAGATTTTAATATACAAATATCATACTTCCTTGGTTAAATTTATTCCTAAGTACGTATGTTATTATATTGAGGCTGTCGTAAATGGAATTTTGTTCTCAATCTCTTTTTTAGGTTTTCATTGCTAGTATATGGAAATACATCTGATTTCTGTATGTTGAAATTGCATTGTGTAACTTTGCTGAATTCATTTATTAGCTCTAATAATTTTGTGTATTCTTTACAATTTTCTTTACATAAGGTTACATCATCTACAGATAGAGATAGTTTACTCCTTCCTTTCATATTTGAATGAGTTTTTCTTGCCTCATTTCTCTAGCTAGAACTCCAGGTACAATGTAAGACAGCAGTGTTGAAAGCAGGCATTCTTGTTTTGGGTATGATCTTAGGGAGAAGGTTTTCAGTCTTTCACCATTGAGTATGATACAAACTGTAGTTTGTTGGTTCCCCCCCCCCCCCCCAATGAATGCCCTTTATCATGTCAAGGAAATTTTCTTACATTCTTAGTTTGTCAAGTATTTTTATTATGAAAGCTTTCTAGATTTTGTCAAATGTTCTTTCCGCATCAGTTGAGAGGGTCATGTGTCTTTTTCTTTATTTCATTAATGTTAGGTAATATATTTATTGATTCTCTTGAACCACCTTGCATTTCTGGGATAAACTACAGTAGGTCATGGTATATAATCCTTTTACTCCGCTGTTGCAGTTAGTTTGCTAGTAGTTTTTTTTAAATGTATATTCATAGGGATATTTTTCTATAGTTTTTTTATGAAAAAAATTTACATTCTGCAATGTAACAAAAACCCCACCCACCCTGTGTTTGTGTATGTGTGTGTGTGTGAGAGAGAGAGATGGGGGGGGGATGACTTCTTGAGTGCACCAGATATTTTCTAGTGTAATGAACTGTATTCTGTATTTTAATATTATTTCCTCAAGGTCAGCCAGAGATGACAGATTAGGGATTTCTCATGTCCTGCCATGTACATGTGTGTGGCTTTATAGTTTAGGAATATTTCAGAACTTTGAAAAACTCCGTATGGTCAATTCACTCCCCAGTTTTTCCTTTTAAGTCAATCTCTTTTTAGCTCCAACTAATATTCCTGCTTCAGGGAGCTGCAGTGTTAAATAATTTCTATTACTTGTTTTTAACTAATAGCCCAGGGAAAAGGCTGCTCGTAGTAAATGAGCTTTGAGTCAGGTCAAATAAAGATGCACCCTGTAGGGGGGTACTTCCTGGCAGCTGCCAGATAGGTCGAATAGTTAACAGTTCCCTGGGAATGGATCTCCAGGATACTGTTTATGCCCATCTCAGGGGAAGTGGGGCTGTAAGAAAAATATAAATATCTTCTATTCAGCATAATAAGAGACATGTCCCTAGAAGATACCATGGAATGTTTCTTAGAGATTTAGAGACCAACGTAAGTCATATCATGATTAAATTGTGAAAAACAGCAAAAGGAATGGGGGAAAGCTTATGGCAAGTTAGTATGGAGAGATGGAGGAAAGGTGAAAATGAAAACAAGATAAAGAGAGAGTGCACACTCTTACTCCTAACCTCCTGAGGTTACACTTTTACCTGTGTGTGCTTGTACTTATGACCATGCGAAATCTAACACGCAAAACTAAAAGGTGAGATGTGGAAGGAAATGGACAAATGCATCCTGTATCAATTTACCCATTGTTTCTTTTCTTTTCTTTTTTTTTTTTTAGCTTTTAAGGTGATTATTTTATTTTTTTAATAATATTTTTTATTATATTATGTTAGTCATCATACAGTACATCCCTAGTTTTTGATGTAAAGTTCCATGATTCATTATTTGCGTATAACACCCATTGTTTCTGACTCTTCATAGAGGTGCATAAATGTCAGTATCAGGAGGGCGAGGACTTGCTCTCTCTGTCTCTAGAACTGTGTCAGGTATAGTAAAGGTGACTAATCGGTGTTTTTGAATTCATGGATTTGTGAATAAATGAATCTTGAAGTATGGCCCTGAAGGATAGACTCCCTTTGAAAATGAGACCTAGGGTGGTGAAGCATCTGAGGGAACAAAAAGGCGCATGAAAGCAGGATGGCCATGAGACGGCAAGATTAGGTAAGGATGGGAAAGGAGGTGTCCACCATGTCTTCTCCTTCTGCTGGCGGTTCCAGGAAATGGGAAAGTGGATACTGGGGTGTAGAAGAGGTTGATGGAATGTCAAGTAAGGGGATGGCACCTGGAGGAAATGGCTTCTGGATAGGTGGCTATAATCCCACGTAGCACCTTAGAGTTAAGAGGTTAAATGAGGGGCTGGGACCCAGTCTATTTCTAAACCCAGGAGAGATTGGAAGATATATGAATAGATGTTGAAGTAACTACAGAATGATAAGTGATTGGTTGCTTTGACCAATGTTTAGAGACTGAAAATGAGGTTTTTTTCAGAGGCACCAATTTTCAAGCCTTCCTAAAAATCCATAGAAATACGTAGGATAAGTTGATTTTCTAGGGATGTAGCCCTATTTTATTTTTTTGGTTTCTGTTATATGGAACCCCAAGAGTGACCAAAGACACCAGACAATTAAGAATCTGGTCATCAACATACCGAATTTCTGGATAAGGTCATCAGGATGATAACAGATGCCTTTTTTGTGCCCTGACTGGCTACTCTGCTTGTATTTTCACTCTCTCCTTGCTCTTCACTCCACCTGGAATAAAATTTATTTCCTTCTTTAGCTGAAAATTTGTTCTGTGGGTTCTTAGCATCAGAACTAATCGCTTCATGGAATTCTCCTTGATCCAGCTCCACACCCACAACACTCTGTACACACTTCTAACACAGCACTTGCAATGCAGGTTTTAATTTCTTCTTGGAATTTTCTCTCTCCTACCCTTTAATTGCCTCCTTGAAGGTATGTGACAAGTTTTATCCAAACTTATATTCATATTTCCTAATCAATGCTGGTGCATAGAGGACCTCCTAAGTATTTGATGGAATAAATTGCGAAGAGTACTTCTCCACTGACCTTGTCTATTCTCCACAAATCAAAGGCAGAAAACTGTCTCTGATAGTTTCACATTACAAAATTGAGAACTTCAATTTTCTCCTCCCTGGCCTAGCAGACCAAGTCTACTTACACATGCATACACATACAGAGATCTGTTCTTAGAATTTCCCCAATTATGAAATTATCTCTCATTTTTTGTTACTCTTTGTAGGTTTCAAATGGGCATAGTTAGCAAGCCATTTACCTCGGCATGGGTTTAAAATAGAATGTACTGACTTTAATATGCTTTTGTCCCTGATGGATGCCTGTCAGTTCTGACTTACACCAATACCCAAGTATTCCTAAAGTTAAATTAAAGCTTTCTGCACAATTGCACACATCACATGCAATCAGTTCCACAATTTCTAGAGGACTAGTTTTTCCCAAATAAACCGTGAAGTAATGAGCTTTTTCCTTTTTTGTTTTAAAATTTTAATTTACTATAAATAAGTTCAGAGATCCCACATATTCGGGATGAGTGCTATAAAACAAAATCACTTGATACTTCCTCTTTCAATGTTACCTTAAGGGAGACATCGGTAAAGACATGAGAGCTAGGGTAGACTCTTGGTAGGAACTGTATTTTATGATGTTTAAGATGTTCCTGCCCTCTCCCCATGGATATCAGGCAAAGATATATTTGAAAGTGGTCTAGCCCAGAATATTTAGTCTCCCCTCCCCAAGCTGGCCTACAACTGTACATTTTATGTACTGAATATATTTACTTATACACTCTCCAGATGATAAATTTACCTAGATTAAAATAATCTCTCCATTCATGTTTCATCATAACTATAAAATATTCTTTGTCGAGTTTCTCCCTCTCCTAGTCATTTTTCAAATCTGATAGATAATATTTTTTCAAGAACAAATTATGATGGGAACTGAGTTATTTTCTAAAATATGACACTGAAATTGTTTGCTGTTCTGTCTCTTCTTCTTTTTAAGATTTTATTTATTTATTTGAGAGAGACAGGGAGAGCACACATGCACATGCAAGCACACAAGCAGAGGGGAGGGGCAGCGGGAGAGAGGAAGGGAGAGGGAGAAGCAGAACTCCCAGCTGAGCAGGGAGCCCAATGTGGGGCTTGATCCCAAGACCCTGAACTGAAGACAGCTGCTTAACCGACTCAGCCACCCAGGTGCCTCTTGTCCTGTCTCTTCTTAATTAGTTCTTCTATTTATGAATTTCTTAAATTGACAACTTTTATGTGGCAGAGGTTTTTCATGCATATGAATAAACAAAGGTAAATTGTTTCTTCTGCTCTAAGAACCAGACCACCTAGTATTCACAAGCACCCATAAAAATGTATAAACACAACTATGCACACGTCCACACAGGATTATGTACACTACATTTTGGGGTTTTTCGATTCCCTAATAGGGAAATGATTGGGATTACAAATACCAAAGAAAGCACTAAGCCCATTACGTAAAAATTTGTGGAACACGATCAGATACACAGGCTATGGAATTTAATGTTTCCCATTTATTTCTGGTTACACTCCAGAGTTTGAATTTCAACTGTACGGGGATATTCTTCTGTCCTCTTGTCTTTATGTCAGTTTTCTTATTAATCAGATTAAGTCTGGTTCTGTTTCTGGTACCACATGATGCTCAGGAGAGGACAGGACGAACTGAGGAGTGTCTTTAATCCTCTTTCCTTTTTCAAAAAATTTAAATATAATTAACATAAAACACTCTGTAAATTCAAGGTGTATGGTGTTTTGATTCAATGCATTTATATATTACTGTATGAATACCACCATAGTTTTTTCCTATCACATTACATAATTATCAATTTCTTTTTTGGAGTGAGAACACCTAAGACATAATCTTTTAGCAATTTTGAAGTATATAACATGGTATTGTTGACTGAAATAATTACTTAACTTCTTTTTGAATTAGAACGAGGGAAGATCAAAATTGAACATAATAATAAAAAATTAAAAAATGTTCTTTTGCATTTTACCAGAAATCTGGATGAAGGGAGAAGAGGAAAAAAATTCACTAATGGGAAGTCAATAATTGTCTCTGATGTGTACAAAGAATTGTGCAAAAATTGTGACAGAAGAAATAGCTATGCCTAATGACACCCAGTTCCATCCTTCTTCATTCCTCCTCCTGGGTATCCCAGGGCTGGAAGGTATGCACTTCTGGATTGGATTTCCCTTTTTCTTTGTATATCTTATTGCACTCCTGGGGAATGCTGTTGTCCTGTTGGCGATCCAGACTGAACATAGTCTCCATGAGCCCATGTACTACTTCCTGGCCATGTTGGACTCCATCGACCTGGGCTTGTCCACAGTTGCCATCCCCAAAATGCTGGGCATCTTCTGGTTCAGACTCAGGGATATATCTTTTGAAAGCTGCCTTTTGCAGATGTTCTTCATCCACTTCTTCACTGTCATGGAGAGCATTGTGTTGGTGGCCATGGCCTTTGACCGCTACATTGCCATTTGTAAACCCCTTCGGTACACCATGATCCTCACCAGCAGAATCATCAGCATCATTGGAGGCATTGCTATCCTGCGGAGTCTATGCATGGTGACCCCACTGGTGTTTCTTCTCCTGAGGCTGCCCTTCTGTGGCCACCATGTCATCCCTCATACCTACTGTGAACACATGGGCATTGCCCGTCTGGCCTGTGCCAGCATCAAAGTGAACATTCTGTTTGGCCTTGGCAACATTTCTCTCTTATTATTGGATGTGCTCCTTATAATTCTGTCCTATGTCAGGATCCTCCATGCTGTCTTCTGCCTGCCCTCCAGGGAGGCTCGACTCAAAGCTCTTAACACTTGTGGCTCCCACATTGGTGTCCTCTTAGCTTTTTTCACACCAGCGTTTTTCTCTTTCTTGACACACCGATTTGGCCACAATATTCCTCAATATATCCACATTTTCTTGGCCAATCTCTATGTGGTTGTTCCCCCAGCCCTCAATCCTGTAATCTATGGTGTCAGGACCAAGCAGATTAGGGAACGAGTCCTGAGGGTTTTCCTCAAGACAGATAGCTAACTAGTCAGAGGTCTTGGAAGGTCTGTGTTAGAGTTCATGTTTCCTGCATTTTAAAAAGTAGGGTTATTTTATGTCTAACCCAGCAGGAAGGAGGATGAATTGCAGGGGGGAATATTGAGACCAATATTATTTATCCAGAAGCTGCAACTTTTCTTTAAGAATTAGTAATAATGAGAATGTTGGTGATGATGTTGAAATTTGTATGCAAATCTAATTTTATAAGTACTTCCATTATTTTGCTATACCCTCAAGATAGTACTGTAAAATATATAGCACTTTCTCCATTTTTGAGATGAATATATTGATGTTTAGAAAAGATAAGTGATTTATTCAAATTCCATCATTAGTAGGAAGTAGTCATTTAAGCCAAAGAGGTGTCTTCAGGTTGCAATCCTCCTATACTTCAGAGGGTTATTAATGGAACAGAATGTGGAATAACATTGATAATATCTGAGAGATTATAAACAAGTAATGTGGCAGCTAGAATTATAAAAAATAATAATATCTTACACTAATATAGCAATGTATTCTAAATGTATATATAGAAATAGTATATATAGAGATAGATATTAACACATTATTTTATAGACATATATGCATATAATGTTCACCATAATCTGACCCAGTAGTTATATCATTTCCCCCATGTGTGTAGGGAAGCTGGCACAGTCATGAAATTAGAAATTAAAGGAAAAAGGAAAAAATAGAGCCTTAGACTGGCTTATGCATTCATAAATTAATATATATTTAATTTTTTGGATTATTTCTATAAATGATATTCATATAATATAATCATTATCTATATACCTATATTAAATTCTGGACTGTACACGTATCTATTTTTGAACATTAAACAGGCAAGGACACAATCTATTGTCTTTAAGCACTTACGTTAGGAAATTTCATTCTGAATTAGTTCAGAGAAATAAATGTCAGAGTAATAAATTTTTGAAAGGTGTGGTAATTAGCTGTTCCATTCATAGAAGACTGAAAGATTTTGGAGGAAGACTGTTTTAAGAATATCTTCAGTAAATGCTTTTTATATCTACTTCATGTGCCATTTATATAGTTAAGATAGAGAAATAGAGAAATAGGCAGTAGACTATACTGGTGGCATGTTGAGGAATATATAAAGCAAGATACCTAATTCAGCAGTGATTCAGTGATCTCCTGGAGCAAGCAGTCATGAAGGCAATCACTGGGTGACCAGATAAAAGCAGGATGCACTGTGCAGAAATATCTGTGTCTTCTATTCATAGACACTGTGAAATAGTACAGCATTCTCTGCCCTGGAAGCAGGGAAGCCACAAAGTTTTGATTCACGAATGGGAGGTTGAGCTGACAGCTTCATTTATGTCTTTTTGCTTTTGAGTTTCCTTAATAGGAAAGTGTGCTAAACCAGCTTGGTGCAGTTGTCAAAAATTCCAAATCACAAATTGGTTACCTTAGGAGAAAGTAGGATAAACACTAGTGGAGTTGGCAGAGACCAATGCCGAGGCCAGTGTGATGGAACCCCTAAGAAGACTAGAAGGCATTTTGAGATCATTGCATCCTGTCCTGTGTCCAAATACTTTCAAGTACTAGGGTCTAGGCTCAGTTTCTGTCCTTTTCCTGTGGTAGGTTTCAGGGAGTGATGACATGGAACATCTCACTCCTTTGGCTCTAGCTGCGGAATTTAGGCTGGGAGATTGTGGAAGTACTTGATGGTTCCATTCTTAGATAATATTCTCAGACCATGGTAATGTGCCTGAGTCTACTCCAAAGGAACCTATGTGGACATGGCAGCTGCAGGAGAATTTGGAAAGAGACAGAGCTCAGCCAGGTAGAGGGAAGGTATAGAAAGAAAGGATACCAAGGAATGTGGATAGAGAGAGAAAAATAACCTGATGAAAAGTAAAATGGATAAATAAAAAGGATTGCAAGAGTGAATCGGTAGACACATATTCTTTCACAATCACATACAGAAAAAAGTCGCAGAGACCCCAAATATATTTCCATTACTGTATTTGTCTCTGCGTCTTCCTCTGGTTTTGTTTTTTCTTTCTGTCTCTGAGTTAGTAGTTGTAACAGTTTAAACATATGTGTCCTGTGTATGTGTATGTGAGTGCTTATGTGTGTGTTTAAGTGTGTGTACATGTGTTCATAGGAGGGAAAGAGTAGGTGGTGTTTAAATTGGTGTGGACTGAATGTGTGTTATGTCTCAGCCATTGAATCAGCACTTCTATATAGAGATGGACAAGATTTTTCTCTGACTTTCCTCCTCCAAAATAATTTCTAAATCCATGGGACACAGAGGGACACAACATATATTAATGAGGGTGAGGCATATAACATATAAACAGAACACGTGTCAGGTTAGGGGTGGTATGCAGGGTTTATTAGGGAATTGCTGAGAAGTATTCCTGGACATTATGACCTCTCTGATGAAATTATTAAAAAATGGTCACTAAACATTCTAATGGTGGTAATGAGGAACAGAGAAAGTTTGGCAAGAGAGGGGTGCTCCAGGATAAGGAAATATGAAATAACACTGAAAGTTCAAGGACTTTTCTGAATTGACCAATTGATGTAAAGATAAATTTTCCCAGGTGATTATTTAGATGCCGGCATCGGGCACAGAATAGATACCTTTACGTGACAAGCTGAGAAGTTTGAACTGTACCCTGTAGATGATATAGACCTAATGATCCCTTTAAGCAGAGAATAGAGAGAATCGGACTTAAATATTAGAAAATTATTTTGGCATCTTAATGAATGGGCTAGAGAGGGATTGATACTCTCAGATACTTGAGCCTGAATGGTTGCTGTTAATTGCAGGATTCTGGCAACGTTGTTCTATGAGAGAAGCTCTCGACCCTAAAGAAATCTCTTACCTCTTCCTTGTTTTATCCCTTTTATGTGAGAAGATCAGGTACATTATCCTTTGCATTTTGTGCAAAACAGTCATCTGTCCCCTTGCTACAGTGTCTACAGATGAACATAAAGCTCTTTTCCTCAGAACCTGACAGTAAGCCTCCCACACCCCCAGAGCGCAGGGAAACTGTACTGACACGAGCACTTCCTGCTGGTGTCCCTTTAGCTAAGTAATCTGAGAAACACGAGAATTAACTTCTTTCTAAACAACTAATTTAGTCTTTGAATCTCTTGAAGGATTAACTATCTAAAATGAGGGCTGGTATAGACTGCTGTTGCCTCTAGAGCTTCAAGGAACTTTTCAGAAGAGATACTCAGCAGCAGGCACAGGTCTGGGTCTCAGACAAAAAAATACAAGGAATAGATCTTTTAGATCTTCGAGTGAATTTTAGAGTACAAGAAGAGATTAGTTGTATAGAAACGGGTGGAAGAAATAAGCAAGAAAAGAAATATTTCTGAGATCCTAATTTTTGATAATACTTCACATATTTAATCTCAACCCACAGATTATTTTGTATTTTAGATTTCATTAAGGCAAATTTCATATTTATTATCTGTCACCTATTTTGTTTTAAATTTATTTATTTATTTTTAAGTTTTAATTTAAATTCCAGTTCGCTACCATACTGTATGATACTAGTTTCAGGTGTACAATACGGTGATTCAATACGTCCATACAGCACCCTGTGCTCATCACAAGAGCCCTCATTAGTCCCCATCACCTTCCCCCCACCTCCCCTCTGGGAACCATCATTTTGTTCTTTATAGTTAAGAGTCTGTTTCTTGGTTTGCCTCTCTCTCCGTTTCTTTTTTTCCCCTTTGTTTGTTTTATGTCTTAAATTCCACATATGAGTGAAATCGTATGGTATTTGTCTTTCTGACTGACTTATTTCGTTTAGCATTATAGTCTCTAGCTCCATCCATGTCATTGCAAATGGCAAGATTTCATTCTTTTTTATGGGTGAGTAGTATTCCACTGTATGTATATACCACCTCTTCTTTATCCACTCATTATTTGATGGACACTTGGGCTCTTTCCATAATTTGGCTATGGTTGATAGCACTGCTGTAAACATCAGGGTGTGTGTATCCCCTTGAATTAGTATTTTTATATTCTTCGGGTAAATACCCCATAGTGCAAATGCTAGATTGTAAGGTAGTTCTATTTTTAACTTTTAAAAAAATATTTAATTTATTTTAGAGCGAGAGAGAGAGAGAGAGAGAGTGAACATGAACAGGGGAAAGGGCAGAAGAAGCGGGAAAGAGAGTCTTCAGATACGACCTGGGGCTGGATTTCATGACCCTGCAATCAGGACCTGAGCTGAAGCCAAGAGTCGGATGCTCAATACACTCTGCCACCCATGTGTCCCCTATTTTGAACTTTTTGAGGAACCTCCATACTGTTTTCCAGAGTGGCTGCACCAGTTTGCATTCTAACCAACAGTGCAAGAGGGTTCCCCTTTCACTGCATCCTCACTAACACCTGTTGTTTCTTGTGTTGTTGATTTTAGCCATTCCATCTGTCTATTACTTTTTGCTTTGAATATTTTGAAGTTATATTTTGAAGTGGATAAATATTCTTGATTCTCATGTATCTTATGTCTCTTCCTTTAAATAATTGTTACCTTGAATTCTGTTGTTTCATAACAGGTCTACCTGTACAGCAGAGTTTATCTCATTTCATTTTCTCAATACTTCAAAAAAATTAGAAGTGCTTTGTCATTTAAAAATGTTTTATAAAACATTTGTCATACATACAGAAAATTGAAAAAATAGGGTGTCAAACAACCATATATCCACATTCAAGAATTGTTAGTATTTTCACATGTATGTTTCACATGTGCACATGCAAATACACACACATGTAATTTATGAAACATGCTAAGGTAAATTACAGATATTATGATACTTCACCCATAAATACTGCAGTATACTTGTCTATAAATGGATTTTTGTGATATAACCACTGTTCCACTATATGTGTCTCTGTTATGTGTATGTGTCTTTGTGTGTCTGTGTGAAATCGTTCAAGGCACTAGGTGATTTTCTATGTATTATGTCATATTTTTATATTTTTATTACATATGGAATCAGAAACTTTAATAAGACTACTGTATAAGTGGTGCTCTGAGCTCAACATTGAGTCACATTAGGACATAACAGAACATTTCATTATTCCCTTATTAATGATGCTAGATTTGATTAATGATAAAATGACAGTGTAACGTCTTTGTAAAGCTCATTTTAGCTGCACCTGTTTCTAGACATGGTTATCTGCTTCTTACAAGAGCCAAGTTGGTTTCTTAATGTGACAGCAAATTTATGTAGGGATAAAATAGGGAGAGGAAGGAAGGAGGGCTGAGAATAGAGTTTCTTATAATGCCAAAAAATAACTAAAAGCACAATAAGTAGAGAAAATGTACAAATCACTGGTAAGCAGTTCAATAAATTTTCAGAAAGTGATAGAATCCATGAACCACAACTCATTAGAAACAGAATTTACTAGCAAACAAAAAACCCAGTATGATGTTTAATTTTATATGCCAACTTGACTGGGTCACACAGTGCTCAGATATTTGGTTAAAAATTATTTTTGGGTGTGTCTGTGGGTGCATTTCTGCATGAGATTAGCATTTGAATCAGTAGACTGAGTGAAGCAGATTGCCCTCCCCACTGCCGATCGGTCTCATCCAATCTGGCGAAGGCCTGAATGAAACAAAAGAATGAGTAGGAATTCTTTTTCCTATCTGACTTTGAGTTGGGACATAGTCTTTCCTGCCTTCAGTTTTGGACTCAGATTCAGGCAGGAATTACACCATTGGCTCTCTTGGTTCTCAGGGCCTTAGACTCAGACTGGTACATATACTACTAGTTCTCTTGGTTCTCTGGCCCACGTAATAGGACCAGAACTATATCATTGGTTCTCCTGTGTCTCCATAGCTGACTTCAGATCTTAGTGAGCCCATTCCTTATGGGTGAGCCTATTCCTTACAGTGTTAATCACTATCTCTATGTATGTATATATGTATATATCTATCGATCGATCAATCAATTTATCATCTATCACTTATTGTTTCTGTTTCTCTGGAGAACTCAGACTAATATGCCCCTTTGCAGTTCCTACCTACCAAAAAATAATCATTATCCTAATTTCTATCACTGTCTACAAGTTTTGTCTAGTTTTAACTTTATATAAATGAAATCATCACACTATGGTCACATTTATATGTGGCTTTTAAAAATTCAACTCTTGGGGTACCTGGGGGTGCAGTCAGTTGAGTGTCTTGGTTTCAGCCCAGGTTGTGTTCTCAGTGTCGAGAGATCAAACTCCACATTGGGCTCCGCACTCAGCATGGAGTGTGATTGAGATTCTCTCTCCCTCTCCTGCCACTTTTGCTCTCTCTCTCTTAAATAAATAAATAGATAAATCTTTTTTAAAAAAATTCAACTCTTTAATGAGATCCATTCTGGTCATTGCATGTGGGAGTGATTTGCTCATTTCTATTGTTGTATGTTATTGTGCAGTGTGAATATACCATACTTTATCGATCTATTCTACTGTTAACAATAAGGTTATTTCCATTTTTGGCCTGTAGTAGGCAACCTCAAAAATTGCTTCCACTGATCCTTACCTCTCAGTATTGATGCCCTATGTAATCCTCTCCCCTTGGTTGTGGGTTTTAGTGACTCCCTTCTAGCAAATCAAATGGGGCAAGAGTTGATGGGATGTCACTTCCGAGTTTTGGTTTCAAAAATACTATAGCTTTTATTTTTAGCAACTTATTTTGCTCTCTTTAGCCCACTCACTCTGAGAGGAGCTAACAATGAGCTGCTTCCTAGAGACACCCACAAGGTGAGGAAAGTACATATGGACTGATAGCTCATGAGGACCTGAGGGTTTTTAATGGCCATGTGATTTGTTGGTAGTGCATGCCCCCGATGAACACTGACATGACTGTGGCTCCCACTGCCTATACCTCTTACCTTTTACCCCCCCCATTTTTTTATTTTGGCAAAATGCGCATAACACAAAATTTATCATTAACCATTTTTAAGTGTACAATTTAGTTTTACTAAATACATTTATAATGTTTTGCAGCCAACACCACCATCCATCTCCTTAATGTTTTCCATCTTATAAAATTGAAACTCTATACCCATTAAATAATAACTCCCCACTACTCACTTGAATAGCCCTTGGCAAACACCATTTTATTTTGTTTTTATGATTTGGACTACTTGAAAAATGAGCTATTGGGGCTTCATCAAGATAAAAATCTTCGGCACAATAAAGGAAACAGTAGACAGAACTAAAAGGCAACCTGTGGAATGGGAAAAGATATTTGCAAATGACATAACAGATAAAGGGCTGATACCCAAGACCTATATAGAACCTCTCAAACTCAACACCCAAAAACCAAATAATCTTGTCAAGAAATGGGCAGAAGACATGAACAGACACTTCTCCAAAGAAGACATACACATGAAAAAAATGCTCCACATCACTTGCCATCAGGGAAGTACTAATCAAAACCACAAAGCGATACCACGTTACTCCATTTATAATGGCTAAAATTAACAAGACAGGGAACAATAAACGTTGGCGAGGATGTAGAGAAAGGGGAACCCTCTTACACTGTTGGTGGGAATGCAAGTTGGTACAGCCACTTTGGAAAATAGTATGGAGGTTCCTCAAAAAATTAAAGATAGAGCTACCCTATGACCTGGCAATTGCACTACTGGGTATTTACCCAAGAGATACAGATGTAGTGAAAAGAAGGGGCACCTGCACCTCAATGCTCGTAAGAGCAGTGTCCACAATAACTAAACTGTGGAAGGAGTCAAGATGTCCTTTGACAGATAAATGGATAAAGAAGATGTGGTTCAGGGGCGCCTGGGTGGCACAGTGGTTAAGCATCTGCCTTCGGCTCAGGGCGTGATCCCGGCGTTACGGGATCGAGCCCCACATCAGGCTCCTCCGCTGTGAGCCTGCTTCTTCCTCTCCCACTCCGCCTGCTTGTGTTCCCTCTCTCGCTGTCTCTATCTCTGTCGAATAAATAAATAAAATCTTAAAAAAAAAAAAAGATGTGGTTCATATTTACAATGGAATATTACTCAGCCATCAAAAAGGATGAAAACTACCATTTGCATCAACATGGATGGAACTGGAGTGTATTATGCTAAATGAAATAAGTCAAGCAGAGAAAGACAATTATCATATGGTTTCACTAATACATAGAATATAAGGAATAGAGCAAAGGACAATAGGGGAAGGGAGGGAAACCTGAATGGGAAGAAATCAGAGAAGGAGACAGATTGTGAGAGACTCTGGACTCTGGGAAACAAATTGAGCGTTGCAGGAGGGAGGGGGGTGGGAGGATGGGGTAACTGGGTAATGGGTATTAAGGAAGGCACGTGATCTGATGAGCACTGGGTGTTACAGGCAACTAATGAATCATTGAACAATACATCAAAAACTAATGATGTACTATATGTTAGCTAATTGAACTTAATAATTAAAAAAAATTAAAATCTCATGTAATTGGAATCATATAATATTTGTCTTTGTCTTTTTGTAACTGGCTTATTTCACTTAGCATGATGTCCTCAAGGTTCATCCATGTTGTAGCATGTGTCAAAACTTCCTTCCTTTTTAAGGCTGAATAATATTCCATTGGATGTGTATACCACACTTTGCTTATCCATTCATATATCAACGGACATTTGAGTTGCTTCCATGTTTTAGCTATGGTGAATAATGGCGCTATGAATATAGATGTACAAATATCTCTTCAGGTCCCTTCTTTCAACTCTTTTGTATATCTATCTGGACGTGGAACTGCTGGATCATATGGTAATTCTATTTTTAATTTTTTGAGGAGCCACCATACTGTTTTCTACAGTGATTGTACCCTTTCACTTCCCCACTCTTAGTGATAAGAGTTCAAATTTATTCACACCCTTGCCAATACTTACTGTTTTTTGTGTAGTAGCCATTCTAATGGATATGATATCTCTTAATTTTTGATGTATTACTTTTTGTCTTTTTTATAGGGACTAATCACCAGATACAATTAGGAATAGAAATGGTAATAATTATTGGGACACCTGGGTGGCTCAGTCGTTAAGCCTCTGCCTTCGGCTCAGGGCACAATCCCGGCATTCTGGGATCGAGCCCCACATCAGGCTCCTATGCTGGGAGCCTGCTTCTTCCTCTCCCACTCCCTCTGCTTGTGTTCCCTCTCTCACTGGCTGTCTCTGTCTGTGTCATATAAATAAATAAAATCTTTAAAAAAATGGTAATAATTATTAACTCTATTTTGTTCCTGATCCTTGGGGAAAATATTTCAAATATTTTCGAGCATGATGGTTGTGGGAGTTTTAGGAACACAGGCACTATGAACTACGCACTACGCAGACTTCTATTTGTTCTCATGTCTTTTTGGTGAGGTTGCTTCCCTAGCTTGATATCAAGTAGAAAATTCATACAAATAGAGTTATATATGACAACGTTTTATTATATTTTATAATATATTTTGGGAATTTATTCTGTTTCTCTTTTTATGATTAATAAGTGTTTACAAAATTTTAGTAGTTTTTCTGAAGAATGATGTTGTACCTTGTTGATTGGTTATAGTTTTTCTATTTTATTATTTTAATCATTTATGTTTGTTACTCTTTTCACCCTGTATAATTATTTTGTCATTTCTGATTAGTTAGAATGGATACTTAAACTACTTATTTCAACACGCTTTCTTTCCAAATACATGCATTTAATGCATGCTCTTTTTCGTACAGACAATTGTGGTCTTATCAGACAAGTTTTTTGGAGCATTTTCCAAATAACTCATGTGTACTTGCCTTGTCACCAATGAGATATATGAAGACGTAAAAGACTTTTTTTTTCTTTCTCAGAAATCTCGTGAGGACAAAGTATTATGAAGGGGAGAGTGATCAGTATTGCAAAAGAGATTCCCTAATGGCTACTAATTAAACGATGTCAAAATCTCAAAGATACAATGGTACCCATCTCAGGGGAAGCAGGGCTTTAATAAAAACATATTAAACATGTTAAATAGTGTGCCCCACAAAGCTGCCAAGTGGTGTTACAAAGTGTCCCTTCTTAGAGATTTAAGACTAAGGTAAGCCATATCAAGGTTGAAGTGTGGGATTCAGTGGGAGAGATGGGAAAGGGCTTATGCCAAATCCATGTAGGAGGGCAAGTCAAAGTATGAAGAGGGAAAACACAATCACACTCATGACTTCCCATGGCTACACATGTTTTCCTAAATATGTGTATATCTATGACCAACTGAAGATGCACTGATATATCCTGTATCCATTTAACTATTGTTTCTGAATCCATATATAGGTGTCACATATGATAGCAAGAAGGAAAGGGTGGACTTCATTTCTTCTAAAAAGTACCAAGTATAGTAAAGATAATCAACAAATATATTTTTGAATGCAAAAATTTGTGAAGAAATTATTTATGAAGCATGGACTTAAACGATAGAGTTTTATAAAAATGCAACCCAAGATTAAGGTTGTGAAGCAGCTGATAAAGGGAACGATGGCCATGAGATTGAGGGATTAAGCAGGATAAAATGAGAGCACACATATCATCTCTTCTCACCCTTCTCAGATATGTGGCCCAGAATGAGGCATGTATGTGGGCTGTGGTGGAGGTAATTGGAATAGGGTAGAGTAAGAAGATTTAAGGTTGAGGAAATGACTGCTAGAAAATTCCAGAGAGGACCTTCAAATTCAGAATTCAGAGAGAAAGGACTGGAATGTAGTGTTACTTCTGAACATGATCCAGGCTATAGGATACACAAATAAACGTTGAAATAATACATCTGTACACAATGTAGGGTGATAAGTGACTGGGTGCTTTCAGCAATATTTGTAGACTTAGAAATGATGTTTTCTCAGATAGAAAAGAAGCTCCATTTAAAAGGAATCTTTGGGGGTACCTGGGGGGCTCAGTCAGTTAAGTGTCAATTTTTGGCGTTGGCTCAGGTCATGATCTCAGGGTTGTGAGATTGAGCCCCACGTCAGGCTCTCCACTCAGTGGGAGTCTGCTTAAGGATTCTCTTCCTCTGCCCCTCCCCTGCTATTTCTCTCTTTATCCCTCTCAAATAAATAAATAAATCTTTCAAAAAATCTTTTAGAAAATTCACAATTGTAAGTGGGATAAATTTTCTTGGGACATGGCTTATTTTATTTTTTGTTTGTATTTTATGTAGCTCTAAAAGTGACTGAGATAATGAGCATTGAAGAGTCCATAGACCTTTATAAGCCTACCTTAATCTCTGTAAAAAGTAAAAAACAGGACCAAGATTATAGGGTTATGTTCTGGCAGGCTACTGTGCTTTCTTTCCTCACTTTATCCTGTGCCTTCCATTCTGAACAAAATTTCTTCCTCCTCCTCCTCCACCTCCTCCTCCTCCTCCTCTTGCTTCTGCTTCTTTTTAAATGGTTGTGCAATGGTTTTAAATGACTTTTTAGCATAGTCTAACTTCTCCGTGGAGTTTTTATTGCCCCATCACCACACTTACAGCACTGTGCCCAAATTTCTATCACAGCACTAGCCCTGCAGTTTTCAAATTTCTCCTTTGGAAATTTATCTTCCTCATTTTATATTTATATAATTTGAGAGACAGAGAGAAGAGGAGCAATCAGGGGGAGGAGAAGAGGGAGAGGGACAAGCAGACTTTGTGCTGAGTTCAAAGCCTGGTGCAGGGCTCAATTCTATGACCCTGAGATCATGACCTGGACTGAAATCAAAAGTCAGACGCTTAACGGACTGATCCTTCCAGATGCCCCATGGGTCTTCTTGAGAGTATGTGACAGGGCCTTATTCAAACTGGCATTTTAATCACCTGATCATTGCTGGCACATATATGACCTGTGAGATCTTTGATGGGATAAATTGTGACGTGTACTACTCCACCTCCCTTGTGTATTCTCCAGTGAGAAACAGAAGAATTGTATCTTTAACCTTCACCTTCTCATTAACCAACTGAGAACTTCAAAGATATCCTCTCCAGCCTCAGTAAACCAAATTTACATATATATTCTCTTTTCAGAAAGAATTTCCAGTATTTTATTTTTATTTACTAAACGTTATTAGCTTCAAATGGCTGCAGTTGTTTTCCAGGTACGTGTTTCGTTCTGGGTTTCAAGTAGAGTACTGACCTTCATATGTATTTATTTTTGCTGAGTGCCATTCAGCTCTGAATTCCCCCAAATGTCCACATTTCCTCTGAATTTGAATGAAATTTTTCCGTGCATTACATACATCACACTCAATCACTTAAGTTGTTCAGTAATAGCTGTCTCTCATGTTGATTGCTCTAAATCCTAAATTCCCTGTAAACGGGTTTATAGCCTTCCCATAGTTAAAAAGAGGACTCAAAACAAAGTCCCTTGAAATTCTTCTGTGCAATGAACAGGGAAACATCCATAAAGACACTAACATCCCAGATAGAAAACAGTGCTGGTAGGAGATAAATTATGTTGGTAAAGTGCTTCTGAGTTCTCCCTTTCTATGTAAGTCTGAGATAATATTTGAAAATTGTCTATCACAAACAATTATCCAATCTCCAGGTGGCTCATCCCTTGAGAGTTTCTTTAGTGGGTATTTCACTGTGTGGGCTCTCCAAATGACAGGCTTATCTATATTAATGTAATTTTTGAATTCATTTAATTATAAGTAAAAATACTCTGACAATTATTTCTTTCTCATTTTTCAATCATTTTTCAGAATGATTGTTATAATTTCTTTTATTTCAAAATCAGTTATGATTGGATGGGAAGGTATTTTCTGAGACAATGTATTGAAATTAGTTACTGGTCTGCTTCTTACTTAATTTCTTTATTTAATGAACTTTTATAATTAAGAATTTTTATGTGCCAGACCATTTATAATACATGTGAATAAACAAGCATAAGTCTTTATTTTTGTCCTCAAAATCAGACAGTAGTTTCACTAGCATGAAAATGCTTACACACATAGTTGTACACTTTACCTTTGGTGTTTGCATGTCCCTAATAAGGGAATGGTTGAGATCACAAATACCAAAAAAAATCACTGTGCACTTTAGGTGTGTGTAAAAGTACCAGATATGCAGAGCCTGGAACTTTGTTTTCCAACCTGGTTTTATCTAGGCTTATGATTATGAACTTCTATATGTCACAGAGATGTTTTTCTCTTATCCCTTCTTCATGTCTAACATTGTCTAGTATGGAATATGGCTGCAGAGTCAGCTTGATTCTGGTTTTACACTCAAGTGAGGCTAGCAGAATATGAGAAGAGTAGTTTATGTTCATTCTGAATGGAAACAAAGAAAAGTTACAATGCTGTTTTACGTTTTACCAGGAATCTAGGCAAAGGGAGAAGAGGAAAAAAATTCACTAATGGGAAGTCAATAATTGTATCTGCAATAGAATTGTGCAAACACTGTGGCAGAAAGAATAGCTATGCCTAATGACACCCAGTTCCATCCTTCTTCATTCCTCCTCCTGGGTATCCCAGGGCTGGAAGGTATGCACTTCTGGATTGGATTTCCCTTTTTCTTTGTATATCTTATTGCACTCCTGGGGAATGTTGCTGTCTTGTTTGTGATCCAGACTGAACATAGTCTCCATGAGCCCATGTACTACTTCCTGGCCATGTTGGACTCCATCGACCTGGGCTTGTCCACAGCCGCCATCCCCAAAATGCTGGGCATCTTCTGGTTCAGACTTAGGGATATATCTTTTGAAAGCTGCCTTTCCCAGATGTTCTTCATCCACTTCTTCACTAGCATGGAGAGCGTTGTGTTGGTGGCCATGGCCTTTGACCGCTACATTGCTATTTGTAAACCCCTTCAGTACACCATGATCCTCACCAGCAGAATCATCAGCATCATTGGAGGCATTGCTATCCTGCGGAGTCTATGCATGGTGACCCCACTGGTGTTTCTTCTCCTGAGGCTGCCCTTCTGTGGCCACCATGTCATCCCTCATACCTACTGTGAACACATGGGCATTGCCCGTCTGGCCTGTGCCAGCATCAAAGTGAACATTCTGTTTGGCCTTGGCAACATTTCTCTCTTATTATTGGATGTGCTCCTTATAATTCTGTCCTATGTCAGGATCCTCCATGCTGTCTTCTGCCTGCCCTCCAGGGAGGCTCGACTCAAAGCTCTCAACACCTGTGGCTCCCACATTGGTGTCCTCTTAGCTTTTTTCACACCAGCGTTTTTCTCTTTCTTGACACACCGATTTGGCCACAATATTCCTCAATATATCCACATTTTCTTGGCCAACCTCTATGTGGTTGTTCCCCCAGCCCTCAATCCTGTAATCTACGGTGTCAGGACCAAGCAGATTAGGGAACGAGTCCAGAGGGTTTTCCTCAAGACAGATAGCTAGGAAGGTCTGTGTTAGAGTTCATGTTTCCTGCATTTTAAAAAGTAGGGTTATTTTATGTCTAACCCAGCAGGAAGGAGGATGAATTGCAGGGGAATATTGAGACCAGTAACATTATCTTTGAATGGCAGGTTTTATATTTAAAGTTAATAATATGTACATTGATAATATCGGATTGGGACAATTAGATATCCAAATGCAAAAAGAATAATTTAGATTCTTATTTTACATCATAGAAAAATTAACCTACAATGGACAAGTGCTAAAGTATAAAAACCAACACAAAAATTATTTGTAATATTGCTCACATAAAATTTTATAGATATGAGAACAATAGTAAGAAATATTTTTAAATGATTGGACTTCACTAAAATTAAAATAATATATATATTTTCTTCAAAAGATACTAGTAATAAAATGAAAAAGGAAGACATAATCTGAGAGAAAATATTTATACCTCGTGTACGATAAAGGGCTTGTATAAAAATATATAAAGAACTCTTGTAATTCAATTATAAAGTGTCAAATTACTCAATTAGATTAGAAAAGTATCATACATACATTTGTTAATACACATAAATAACTAGTCAATAAGTACATAAAAATGCACTTTATAATTCGTCACTATGGATATGCATATTAAAACCACAGGGTTGAAAGTCAGCCCCTCTCTCTGTCCAATACAAATTCCCTTAGAGGTGTATTTCCTGAGAGTACTTCTCAGTGTATCTTCTATATGAAACTCTCCATCTCAGAAGCTATTTCTTGGGAACCAAGTTGATGAAAGGTCATTTTTTATGATGTATTTTCAACATTTTGGTGTCATGCTTTATATTTTCACTTTAACTTTTTTTTTAATATCTTTCTGGACTTTTTTTTAATGCCCACTGCAGTTTTAATGAGTTAAGCATAAAGCTACTCTCACATGCTACTACACATAAGTTTACAAGTCCTTATATCTTTTTTTGGTAATTTATTTTATTTTATTTATTTTATTTTATTTTATTTTATTTTAAGTTTTTTAAGTTTTTACTTAATTCCAATTAGTTAATATACCGTGTGATATCTGTTTCAGGTGTATAATATAGTGATTTAACACTTCCATACAATACCTGGTGCCCTCCTAATCCCCATTACATATTTAACCCGTTCCCCCATCTACCTACCTTCTGGTAAACGTTAGTTTGTTTTCTGTAGATAAGAGTCTATTTTCAGTGAAACATGCAGCATTATCTACAATAGCCAAATTATGGAAACCGCTCAAGTGTCCATCAACTGATGAATGGATAAAGATGTGGTGTGTGTGTGTGTGTGTGTGTATTTATAAAGATGTAGTGCATGTGCACACACACACACACACACACACACACACACACACAGTAGAATATTATTCAGCCATAAAGAAGAATGAAGTCTTGACATTGGCAATAACATGGGTGGACCCAGAAAGTATAATGTTAAGTGAAATAAGTCAGTCTGAGAAAGACAAATACCATATGATGTCACTCGTATGTGGGATTTAAGAAACAAGTGAGCAAAGGGGAAAGAAAGAGATAGGCAAATCACTTTGAGGTTTTTCAAAGCTGATGTGTTTTATTTAGCTTGAAGCTTTTAGTTATTTTTGTCTTTAGTTTTCAGCAATGTTACTTTTTTTATTATGTTCAGTTAGCCAGCATATAGTACATCATAAGTTTTTGACGTAGTGTTCAACGATTCATTAGTGCATATAACGCCCAGTGCTCAGACTTGATGTGCTATTCTTTTTTAAAACAAAGTCATTATGATTGAAATTTGTAGATTTGTAAAAAATTGTTTTATCTGAGTATAGTTGATGCACAATGTTACATTAGTTTCAGGTGTACTACTAGTAATTCAACATCTTTATACATTATGCTGTGGTTACCACAGTGTAGCTGCCATCTGTCACCATACAACACTGTTACAATAACATTGACTATATTCCCTGTGCTTTACCTTTTATTTTCAGTGACTTACTCATTCTATAACGGAAGCCTATATCCTCCACTCCCCTTCCTTTTTTGCACATCCCCTCATTCTCCTCCCCTCTGGTAACCATTAGTTTGTTCTCTATATTCATAGGTTTGATTCTGCTTTTTGTTTGTTTATTCACTTGGGTTTTTTTAGATTCCAAATATAAATGGAATAAATGGAAATGGAAAAGACAAATATAGTATTTGCCTTTCTCTGTCTGGCTTGTTTCACCTAACATAATGCCATCTAGGCCCATCCATGTTGTCACAAATGGCAAGATCTCATTCTTTTTAATGGCTGGGTAATATTCCACTGTGTGTGTGTGTGTGTGTGTGTGTGCGCGCGCACGCGCGTGTGTGTGTGCACGCGCACATGCACTACGTCCTTATCCGTTCACATATCAATGGACACTTAGGTAGCTTCATTGGCTATTGTAAATAATGCTCAATAAACATAGGGATACACATATCTTTTCAAAGTAATGTTTTCATCTTGGGGTGTAAATACCCAGTGGTGGAATTATTGCATCATATGGTAATTCTATTTTTAATTTTTTGAGGAACCTCCATACAGTTTTCCAAATGGCTGCACCAATTTACATTCCCACCAACAGTGCATGAGGTTTTCTTTTAACTTACGTCCATGCCAACACTGGTTATTTCTTGTGTTTTTGACTCTAACCATTCTGGCAGGTGTGAGGTGACATCTCAGTATAGTTGATGTGTGTGTGTGTGTGTGTGTATTTATAAAGGTTTTGATTTGCATTTCTCTACTGATTAGTGATAGTGAGCATCTTTTCATGTGGTTGTTGGCCATTTGTATGTCTTCTTCTTTGGAGAAATGTCTGTGTCTTCTGCCCATTTTTTAATTAGATTTGTGTGTGTGTGTGTGTGTGTGTGTGTGTGTGTGTGTGTGTGTTGAGTTTTATAAGTTCTTTATACATTTTGGATATTAACCTCTTATTGGATATGTCATTTGCAAATATATTCTCTCATCCAGTAGGTTGCCTTTTTGTTTTGTTGATAGTTTCTTTTGCTCTTTTAAATAAATGGTGCTGGGAAAACTGAACAGCTAATACAAAAGAATGAAACTGGACTACTTTCTGACACCTTACACAAAAATAAACTCAAAATGGATGAACACCTATATGTGAGACATAAAACCATAAAATTCTTAGAAGAGAACATAGGCAGTAATTTCTTTGACATTGCCTATAGCAACATTTTTCTAGATATGTCTCCTAAGAGAAGGAAACAAAACCAAAAATAAACCATTGAGACTGCATCAAAATAAAAAGCTTTTGCATAGTGGAGGAAATCATGTAGTTTGAATGAAATCATGTCTTTCTGAATGAAATTATGTCTTTGTAGTTTTATAAAAATAAATATATAGCAGAAATCCTTTGAAATATTGCTTCTATGTCATTTTCTCTCTCTTTGTCTCATGTGATTCCGGTTAAACCTAAGTGGCTTGGTTACCTATTACTGTTTAATCCACTTTCTGTTTAGAGGCATGAGGGCATGAAACAATCTAACTCATCTCATACATTTTCTTGACTGGAATTTAGAAAGGTTAAGCAGCTCTGTTCTCTGCTTCATACTGTTTAGGACCTCCAATGTAATCATTCCAATTGCTGAGAGTGACCCATATGACTGGTGGCTGGAACTAGTGGGCTTTCAAATAATTTCTCCTCTCATGTCTGGCTTCTAGGCCAGGATAGTTGAAGGGCTCATCCAGGACTCTTGTCCAGAGAACCTGCATGTGGTTTCTCCAGTATAGTGGTCTCAGGATCAACCTTCTTACAAAGGCCCAAACAAGTAGTCTGCCCAGCAGTATGAGATGGAAGTTGCATGGTCTATTAACATCAATTCTGAGGACTTATATAACACTGCCTTCAAAACACTTATTGTTTTAAACAGCCATCTGCCTCCTCAAATTCAGAGAGAGAAAAATCAGACACTTTTTGATGAGTGAAGTGTCAATGGTTTTTAAAGAACACAGGCCACCCTTTCATAATAAAACACTCAGCAAATTAGGAATTGAGGAGAACTTCTCACCATAAAGGACATTTATGAAAAATCAACAGCTAACATTATATTCAATGATAAAAGACCAAACAGTTTTCCCCTAAGATCAGGAACAGGACAAGAATGTCTGTTCTCATTCTTGGTATTCAAGGTAGTGCTGAAAGTTCTAGCCAGAGCAATTAGCAATACAGACAAAAAAACCTATTAGAGTAAATGGCCACATTGATGTATTCATATTTATCTATAATAAAATATTCAGCAAAATTGCAGGAAGAAAAGGAAACCCACAAAACCAATGTATTTCTATACACTCTCGATTAAAAACACACAAAGTAAAAAACAATTCCCTTTACACTAACATTAAAAGAATAACATACTCAGAAACACATTTAAGCAAAATTTGCACAATGAAAATTACAAAACATTGATGAAAGAAATGATAGAACTAAGTAAATGGAAACACATCCTTTGTCTATAGATTGAAGACTTAATATTATTAAGATAGCAATATTCTCCACAGCAATCCATAGATTCAATGCAATTGTTATTAAAATTTCAGTAACCTTCTTTGCAGAAAGAGAAATTCAGATCTTAAAATTCATATTGAATTGCAAGGAGTGCCAAATAGTCAAAATAGTCTCAAAAAAAAAAAAAAAGTTTGAAAGATTCACACTTCCTACAAAGCTATGGTAATTAATACAATATGATGCTGGCATAAGGATAGACCTACAGATGAATGGAATAGAGATTAAATTTAAGAAACAAACTCAAGGGGCACCTGGGTGGCTCAGTCATTAAGCATCTGCCTTCGGCTCAGCGTGTGATCCCAGGGTCCTGGGATCAAGCTCCACATCAGGCTCCCTGCTCTGCTGGGAGCCTGTTTCTTCCTCTCCCACTCCCCCTGCTTTGTGTTCCTTCTCTCGCTGGCTGTCTCTCTCTGTCAAATAAATAAATAAAATCTTAAAAAAAAAAAAAAGCGAACTCAAGAACATATAGTCAAATATCTATATTCATTACAATTCAAAAGAGGAACAAATAGTTTCTTTAAAAATGGTAATGGAGAGGCTCAGTTGGTTAAGTGTCTGACTTGCACTCAAGTCATGATCTCAGGGTGCTGGGATCGAGCCCCACGTTGGGCTCCCTGCTCAGTGGAGAGTCTGCTTCTTCCTCTGCCTCTTCCCCAACCCTGCTTGTGCTCTTTTTCTCTTTCAAATAAATAAATAAAATCTTAAAAAAGATAAAATAAAAATGGTAATGGAGCAACCAGGTGTCCACATGCGAAAGAATAAAGGTGGACCTTTACCTCACATCACACACACAAAGAGAATGAAAATGAATCAAAGACCTAAATACCAGAACAATAAATATGAAAATATTAGAAGAATACAAAGGAGTAAATCTTTGTGACCTTGAATTTGGCAATAGTTACTTAGATATAATGCCAAAAATAAGAAACAAGAGAGAAATTGATAAATTGGGGTTCATCAAAATTTTAGAAGTTCATTAAATGACACTTCGAGAGAGTAAAAAGAGAAACTGTAAAATGGGAAAAAGTGTTTGCAAACCATATATTTGAAAAAGGTCTAGTACCCAGAATACATAAACAACTCTTGCAAGTCAACAACAAGAACACAAGCAACTCAATCAGAAAATGGGCAAAGAGCTTGAATAGACATTTCTTTAAATAGAATATGTAAATGGCCAACATTAAGGTGGGGCTCAGTAACATTAGTCATTAGTGAAATGCAAATCAAATGCATGAGATTTCACCAGACACACAATGAAAGCTGTAATAATAATTTTTTAAAGAGACAAAATAAGCAAGTATTGACGGGTATGTGGAGAAGTGGGATTACTCACATATTTTCATTTGGAATGTAAAATAGTGCAAGTGCTGTGGAAAATAACTGAGTGGTTCCTCTAAAATGCAAACCTAGACTTGGATAGGACCCAGTGGTTCTATTCCTGGATATATACTTGGAAGAATTGAAAACAGGTATCTGAACAAAAACTTCCATACTAATGTTTTTAATGGTACTACTTACCCTAGCTAAAAGCTGGAAGCCACTCAAGTGTTCATCAGTTAAAGAATGAATAAACAACATGTGGTATAACCATAGAATTGAATAATATTCAGCCATAAATAATAATGAAATCCTGGCACATCCTGCTACATGTATGAACCTTAAGACATTATGGAAAGTAAAAGAAGCTAGATACAAAAGGCCACACATTGTGTGAAACCCAGGATAGGAAAATCCACAGTGACGAAAAGCAAATCGCTGGTTCCCAGGGTCTGGGGAAAGGGGAGAAATGTGCAGTGGCTGCTTCCTTAGTACAGGGTTTCCTCTTGAAGTGATAAAAACGCTGTAGAACTAGATAGTGGTGATGGTAGCAAAACATTGTATATGTTCTAAATGTCACTAATGGGGAAGTTTATGTATATTTACCCACAATTAAAGAAAAAGACAACTAAAAATAATATCACAGTCCACCTTTTGGCCACAATTATTTACCTTCCTCCTTCATGTAAAACAAACAAACATATGGAAGTTTCTATTCCATTATACTATCATGCTTAGTCTCAAGGTACGTTATATCCCTATCTAAATCAGTTTCAAGTGCACCTGAGACTCTGTTTTTGGTTCGTTGAGTATGATTTATCTTTGTACAGAGACCTGTGAACTCATGCAGAAAGTATCCTACCCTACATCCAACATACAATAATAAAACAGGCACAGCACAAGCATACGACACATTCCAATTCAATAAAGGGAAAATGAGAGGGACACGATAATCATTGGCCCATGACCATGCAGAACGTGTTTGCTGATTATTGCTCTGGAAGTGATCCCTTATTACTCTTGGTTTTGCCTCTGGGCTCTTGATTCCACCATCTGAGTCATACTTCCCTTTTTATATAATGTAGCTCTTGTTGCCCCCTTGGTAACTATTTTCCATTTCCTTCTTACCTGTCAAAATTCAGTTGTCCAATGTCTTCTTTTCCTTTAGCACTGTTTCTTTTTCATTCCAAGCTGGTATAAGGTCTTTAAAATTCTTGTGGGTTTCTTGTGTGTCAATTTACAAACCTGGTCCATTAAACAAAAGCCACAATTAGAATTCCCTTCAAGATATATCTTTCTCTACTTTAGACCTTCTGTGAGTCTCCTTTAGGGATACTGCCATTAAGATTCTTAGTAGCTTCACAGATTAATGAAGAAAGTCTGTGAGTCATGCCCTTAACATCCTGTCAGAAATGATGTATGAGAAACTAACCTAAGTCTTTGAGATCTTAAAGATTTTACAGTCACACTATTAGTATGATCTTGGGCTTGGAGCTATTTCTTATTTTGAGAATGTTTTGCAGTGAGGAGAGGGTGAGAATGGAAATAGACTTGATTTTAAAAACCAGCACATCAATAGCCAAACTGTGGAAGGAACAGAGATGCCCTTCAACAGATGAATGGATAAAGAAGATGTGGTATATATATACTATGGAATATTACTCAGCCATCAGAAAAGATGAATGCCCATCATTTGCATCTACATGGATGGAACTGGAGGAGATTATGCTAAGTGAAATAAGCCAAGCAGAGAAAGACAATTACCATATGGTTTCATTCATATGTGGAACACAAATAACAGAGCAGAGGACCACAGGAGAAGGGAGGGAAAACTGAATGGGAAGAAATCAGAGAGGGAGATGAATCATGAGAGACTCTGGACTCCAAGAAACAAACTGAGGGTTACAGAAGGGAGAGGGGTGACCGGGTGATGGGTATTAAGGAAAGCACATGTTGGGATGAGCACTGGGTGTTATAAACAACTAATAAATCATTGAACACTACAACAAAAACTTATGATGTACTATATGTTGGCTAACTGAACATAATGAAAAAATATTAGCTAATTTTATTTAAATAAAACTAAAAAAAATAAAAACCAGTACATTTATATTTTCTCTAAATTTTGTTTGAAAACCAAATAATCCCATCTTTAACTCTTCTCTCTCTATTCAAATTTTATTATATATATAGCTAAAAGAAACCAGCTGGCCCTTCTGTCATTCTGCCTGGAAGTCTCTTTGGCACAATCCACCAGTTCTTTATACATATTTTCTATTTTCCATTTTACCGAATGCAACAGTTTGGCTAAATTTTATATCTCTATATAGAAAAGATCCTTCTTACCAAGCTTTCAATTCTGTCTTCCTCACTTTTCTTCTGCCTTCACTAGAAGTCTTCTTAAGGCCCATCAATCTTCCTCTCTGTGCACAGCCCTCAAACCAATGACACATGTTTTGGGGTGTTAATAAGATGGAACTTGGTTAAAAGTAGCCATTTTTCTCTTGGTTTTTCTATTCTTGTGTATAAATTATCCTGAAACTTAATGGTATGAAGTCAACAGATTATATATTTTATTATGTTCACAGATTTTATAGGTCAGGAATTCAGAAAAAAAAGTACTAGGGAAACTTCTTTATTTTCTCTATAAAACAGAATATCAGATGAGGTAGCTGAAACGGATAAAAGTCCTTTAAAGAACTGCAACAGGTGGAGTAGGTGACCCTAAGCTAGTTTCTTCACTTTAATGTCTGGAGCCCAGGCTAGGAAAGTGGTTGGATGGGCTCAGTTAACACTCTTGTATGAAGCTAAGCTCTGTAAGTTTCCTTGTGTCTGAGTGGCTTTCCTCCGCCCTGGTCATCGGCCCTTTTCCCTGCTCCTGTAATCATTAAACAACTAGTGGGGTAATGATGAGTAAGAAGTCGGGCTCACCTTATTGAGCTTCCTTCTTTCCCAGATCTCGTCTCCTCATATCTTTGTTGCTTTGTCAGGTCTTTCACCAAAATAGGTCATGAAAAGTGGGACAAAGGAACTACGGGCACATCAGATTTAAGCTATAATACAGATGATGTAGAACCAAAAGAGCCAGGGAAGACTGATGGAACATGTCATTGAAGAAGGCAGCTGACATCTTAACAGTTCAGGTATTAATCAGGAGCTTAGACTTTAAATTTGGAAAGCAGAAAAGATACTGAATCTCATTGGAAAGGAAAGAATAGATGACTCTTGCTCCATAGTTTCAGTGAAGGTGGGAAGGTCTCTTAGAACTCTCCAGTGAATATCACAGTTGATGCCAAGAATCCAGGGAGACTACAGCCCGATCCCACTGGAAGGACGGCAGCTGCATCAATATAAATGCCTCTTCCTTGCCTAGAAAAGTGGGGACCCAGAGAAATGCCAGACAATGTTTCCAAAGTCCATCCTCTCAGAGACATTTGGAAAGCAAGGTAAGGCTGTATTGCCCTTGGGGGGCTGTGGGAAATAGCATGAGAAATGGGGAATGAGTTCATGCTCACCCAGAATAGGGAGCGGGAAGGAAAGTAAGCACATAATACAGATAAATACAGGAAATACATAAATACAGGAAAAAGGAGAAAGTGAATACACAGACAAGCTTTGGGTATTACAAATTTTACACCCATAAACTATAATGGCCGCAGACATTCCTACGTGTACATATTTCTCTTTGTGTTTATAGTCCTACACATGCCGCCCCAGGTCACATGCAGAAGAAAACTCTGAATCAGCTCAGCTACTTTTTCTTACCTTATGTACTAGGGACCAAATGCGAACATCAAGAGATCAAGGACCATGTGTTCTCAGTAACTGATACATTGTCAGTCCTAACAAATTAGATAGACGGGTATGTTTTTAACAATGGAATTCATGGATGAAACATCATGAAGCATAACTGAATGCTGGTAGGGTTTGTTCCATTTTGTTTTGCTTTATTTTGAAGAGGGCCCAAGACCAGGATGAGAAAGTAGCTAAGAAAGGCGATAGCACATGGGTTGTTCTTGTTATTTTAGAGTATCATATGCTGTGGGACTTGGAATTAGGCATAAAAAGATAAAAAGGTGTACAGCAGAGTTTCTCAGCCGTGGCACTACTGACGTTTTGGGTCAGATCATACTTTGTTCTGGGAGGGGGGCTGTTCTGTGCAGTGTGGGGTGTTAAACAGCATCTCTGGCACCTACCCATTGAACGCTGGTAGCACTTCCCTCAAGTTCTGACAGTCAGAAATATTTGCAGGCATTGCCAACCATACCCTAGGGAGAAAATGGCTGCTGGTTGCAAAACACTGGAATAAAGAATCATTCCTCCTTTCCTTATCATTTACAGGACATGAAATGGTGTTTATGTGTGTGGGGAAAGGTGAGTGGGTAGGTGGAGGCTGTGGAATATGGTAAAGTAATGAGTAACATGACACAGAACTGAGAAAATGTCTGGTATAATTCATTTCAGGACATTAGAGATCATCGTCCCCAGGGGGAGAGTCTGGGGCCTCATCTCATTGCCGTACCTGGCGTCTCATTGCCATACCTGGCGAAGATTTAGGGATATGTGAATATACATTGATAGAAAAGATCAGCATATAGTGAAGGAATGAATAAGTGACTGTTGGTTAACTGATTTGGAAATGTGGCTGTTGAAACACTCAGGAGGGTACCAACTTGTAGGAAGTTAATGGTCCTGGAAAATCAGAAGTGAGAATGAGATTAGCTTTCTTCTTTGGATGTAAAAACATAATAATCCTACAACCTCATGCTCTACTTTGCTCAAGTGACCCAGATGCTTTTTATTTAAAGATAGAACCATTAATCTCCAGAATGTGGAAAAGGTTGCAAAAAGAGCCACAGAGCCCAAGTCTTAAATGGCAAACCAATGAACTCACCCTATGAGGCAGGGCCAGTAATAATTTCGATTATTATGTTTATTATTATGTTTTGATTATTGTGTTCTCAAAACATATATGTATTTCTCTCTACCTAGAATAAACTTCCTTTGCTTGTCCTGTGCACAAATTTGCCCTTGATCCATTTACCTTCTCCATGGAGTTTCTTTTGTCCTATTCATAACAATAGCATTTGCTGTATTTTTCTACCATAATGCAACATTTTATTCAGTTTTCATCTTTTCATTTATATTTCCCTCACTCCACTGTGAAAGCATCGGTCAGGTCTTATTCAAATTTTCCATCTAAATTTCTATCCTAATTTATCCCTTCTTTCTGCCACTTCTACCAGGCCTCTCACATGGACCACTTTCTTAGCTAGAGGCTGTGATGGTTTTTCTGTATATCTATCTCTGATGAGTACTACTCAAGTATGAACTCCCCCATTTTCCAGCCACCGATCCTCAGCATCTACCATTTTCAAGTTGTTTTCAAAATAGTTTTATCTCAAGAAGTTACCCAATAGAGAACTCTTCCTGTTTTCTTAAAATATTAATTCAGGATAAAAAACTGCAACATTTTGGTACTCAAGCTAGTTACTATATAACAAATCTCTTAATAAATTCCTTTTTATTTAGTCCTTAAAGAAATACCAGAAGACATCAAGATCTGGGATAGAGGACAGTTTGTTGGATTCTAATTTCAAGGGTATCCAAAGTAATACTCTCTTTTCCTCGTATAAAAAAGAATAGATAGGATTTGAATAAGCTAGAGCTCAAAAAATTAAAAACCCTTTAAATATCCCTGATTAGACATCCCAAAACAGCTTCTTAAATTAATTTGAAATTTTATGGATTGACTTTTGGAAGACTTAGTTAAGATAGAGATTATGTTACTAATCATCTGGGGCTTGCTGGTTGTTGTTATGACTAACTTCTGACTTACTCATTTAACAAATTTTTTTCTCCCTGAGAATTTGTATGTGTGAAGTAGTTTCAAGGGCATGAATAAACAAAAGTAAATTTGTTATCTCTGTTTCAGAATCAAACAGAGATATATGCATAGTCAAATACACACACATATATATACACACATGCAAATATGTATATTTACATATACATTCATATGTATGTATATACATATGCATAATATACATATACATGAACATACTCACACACACACACTAAATGGTCCTCAAATTCCCCAAGAAGAGTATGGGTTGAATTACATGTGGTAAAGCATTTTTTAAAAATTTTTATTATTATTTTTTAAAATGTTTTTTTATTACATTATGTTCGTCACCATACAGTACATCCCTGGCTTCTGATGCAAGGTTCGATGATTCATTAGTTGCGTATAACACCCAGTGCACCATGCAATACGTGCCCTCCTTACTACCCATCACCAGTCTATTTTTCATATAAATTAAATGCAGTGTTTGTAACACCATGAGATACAAAGAACAAAAACCTGTATTAGTCCTACTCCTTACCTGATAGATGTATATTCTTCTTCCCTCTCTTGTTCAGTCTTTGATATATGGGAGTGATCTGGGGAATAGAGAGATTGGCTCTATTCCTGGAGCCCTCTGATGTTCAGGTAAGGATGGCAGAAGAGTTTTGATAACATTGGAAGAAATGGGAGAATATGAATATTACAAACTGATTTTACATTTAACCAGGGGTCAGGAAAAAGACAGAAGTGGAACAAGAATCACTACTGGGAAGTTGACATCTAACACTGTTATATGCAGTCACCAACAGTGACAGAGACAATGTCCATTCTTAATGACACCCAGTTCCATCCTTCTTCATTCCTCCTCCTGGGTATCCCAGGGCTGGAAGATGTGCACATCTGGATTGGATTTCCCTTTTTTTTGGTATATCTTATTGCACTCCTGGGGAATGCTGTTGTCCTATTTGTGATCCAGACTGAGCATAGTCTCCATGAGCCCATGTACTACTTCCTGGCCATGTTGGACTCCATCGACCTGGGCTTGTCCACAGCTACCATCCCCAAAATGCTGGGCATTTTCTGGTTTAGCTTTAGGGATATATCTTTTGAAAGCTGCCTTTCGCAGATGTTCTTCATCCACTTCTTCACTGCCATGGAGAGTGTTATGTTGGTGGCCATGGCCTTTGACCGCTACATTGCCATTTGTAAACCCCTTCGGTACACCATGATCCTCACCAGCAGAATCATCAGCATCATTGGAGGCATTGCTATCCTGCGGAGTCTATGCATGGTGACCCCACTGGTGTTTCTTCTCCTGAGGCTGCCCTTCTGTGGCCACCATGTCATCCCTCATACCTACTGTGAACACATGGGCATTGCCCGTCTGGCCTGTGCCAGCATCAAAGTCAATGTAATATTTGGTCTTGGGGATATGTCTATTTTACTATCGGATGTGCTTCTTATTACTCTGTCCTATGTCAGGATCCTCCACGCTGTCTTCTGCCTGCCCTCCTGGGAAGCCCGGTGTAAAGCTCTCAACACCTGTGGCTCCCACATTGGTGTTATCTTAGCTTTTTTCACACCAGCATTTTTCTCTTTCTTGACACACCGTTTTGGCCATAATATACCCCAGTATATCCATATCCTTTTAGCCAATCTATATGTGGTTGTTCCACCAGCCCTGAATCCTGTAATCTATGCGGTCAGGACCAAGCAGATTAGGGAGCGGGTTTTGAGGATTTTTTTTTTAAAGACCGTTAACCATTCCTATTCCTAGAATTACAGTTCATATTTGCTCCATTTGCTCATTAGAAGGAGGTTATTGTCTAAAAAAATAGAAGTAACAAAGATGAATATAAACAGAAATAGCATTTTTCTGTAATCCTTGAGTTTACAGATAATAATAAATTTGTTGGTGATAATATTATAATTTTTAAGGATTGCATCTTTTACAAAATGCTTATATTTATACTATTTGATAATCAAGGTAGTCCTATAAAGTCATTACTATATTCACAAGTTTTCAGATGAGGGTTTGATACTTAGGATCCTAAATGATTCGTCTGAAAATTCAGCTGTTAGTGAGGAGTACATTCTTAAGTCAGGTGGTTTTAGAGTTATACCAGTTTCTGAATCATCAGAAGATATATGAAAGCAACAGAATGAAATTTGTTCAGGGATTGTAGATAATTTTGGTGGCAAAATTCTCAAAATAATAACAATGACATTATTGAACTCATTAGCATTTACTGTTCTAAATAATCTACTTACATTTACACACCTATTTCTTATGTGAATTCTATGATGTGGTCACTCTTAATATATGCATTTTCACATAAGTAAACTGTGGATGAAAAAATTCTCCATAAAAAATTATGATTGAGATTTTGGCTCCAGGTATCTAGAGAAATAGAAGGCATGCATTTAGAAATGAAATAGAGCAGGGAATAATGGTACATAATTGTGAAACACATTCATTAAGTGAATATTCATTAACTTCTGCATGTGCTAAATTATATGTGGCTGTTTGGTGATAGATAGAAAGACAGAATCCTATATTGTAAGAAACCCATGATGGCAGTTAGGGTATTAAGGCAAAGAACATTATGCTATAGGATTACATATTAACTTTTAATTGGAAGGTGCTTTGTAGAATCTTCGTAATAATATTAAATAAATATTTCAAATGTTGGGCTAATATATTAAAAATAGCCACACAAAACTAGAAATGTATTTGACTTTTTTTCAATTTCTAAAATAGTCATATGGAAAATTATTGACCTAGTCGTAAAGGAGATTTTGTTTTTTGTTTGTTTTATTTTGATTTTTTTTTTTTTCGAGAGAGAGAGAGGGAGAGAAAGTGCACGGTGGGAAGGGGCAGAGGGAGAGGGAGAGAGAATCCCTGGTAGACACCCCACTGAGTGTGGAGCCCACAGGTGGGGCTCCATCTCATGACCCTGAGATCATGATCTCAGCCAAAGTCAAGTTGGAGGCTTAACTAACTGAGCCTCCAGGTGCTGCTCTTCTGATTTTTGAGGAGATATTATTTGAAACTACATTCAAGAGAGTCTGCCAGAGTTATGTTCTCTTTTACTTCATTTAAGACTTCTGAGTTTTCATCACTTTATGAGCATGGACATTTCACTGCATGATCAGAAAATGTCAGAGAAAAAAATTAGATATTGCCTTCTAAAATCTTGTAGTTAGTTCTAGCAAAAATATTGTAAATGGGACAGCATAGAATTCATATACAATATTTGTTAGCAAAATTCATATACTACAGTTAAATTTTTGTATTTAGAAACTCTAGTAGATCAAAAGAACACAAAAGGGCAATTGAATAAAGAGACATCAAAGTAATTGTCACGCTAGCCTGTATAGTCAAAGCCTCTAACTCTAGATAAAGTAACAAAGCTTTAATCATCCAGATAGACAACAGAGAGCTTATCTATTGGTGCACTAACAAAAATGATATCATATTTAGACTTAAGTAAATGTAAAAATTAATAACATTATCTATAGCAACTTGGACCTTTGGATGAAATAATCTCAGTACGAAAAACAGTTTGTGGAGATTTTTGAGGAAGAATCTATAGCTTGCAAATATGGTTTTTAGTAATTGGAAAGTTAAAATTAAAAATATTTGCTTGGCACCCCTAGGTTAGACATTACTAGTGTTCGCTGACATTTCCAGCTTTCTTTTTCTTCCACGAATGTGGGAGGATTACATGTGTCCAAACTCTTCAGTTAAACTTGGCCACGGGACTTGGTGTGGCAAATAAAATATTTATAAAAGTGACCGGACATGTATCAATTCTGAAAGGAAACATTTAAGAGTGATTATATGCTTCTCCATTTCTCTCCCCCTACTCTTGTGTACCCTGAAAGGTTTTGTTAATATGCCAGGTCATAAAATTCTGATGCCTTCATCACAATAGATCCTTGAGTGACTACAATAGAGTCTCCACCCCCAAAGCCTCTATTAGTTGTGTAGCATAAACAAGAATTAAATCTTTACGTCTTTAACACACTGAAATTTGGGAGAGGATGGGTGTTACCTCAGCGTAATCATGAGTATCTGGAATGATATCATACTCATGGACCAGAAACAGTCCAAATATATATGTGTTTAGCCAAGATTAGCTAAGTTTTTCCTGAAGAACAAAGTTGGAAGACTTATTCTGTCAGAACACAAGATCTGCTCTTAAGCTATAGAAAAGACCTATAACAAAGCTATAGTAATTGGATGGTGTGCTTTTGTTGCAATTGTAGAAAACCAGTCCAATGAAGCTGCACAGAGTCTAGAAGCAGACCCCCAGATACATATTTGCTTGAATTATGACAGACATAACATGGCACTACAACGACAAAAGATATTATCAATAAAAGGTACTGGATCAATTGGAGAGTCATATGAAAAAGTAATGAATCTTGATGTTTATCCCACATCACACAAAAAATCCTTCCCAAGTGAATTGTAGATATAAACTTGAAAAGAAAAATACAGCTTCTAGGGGAAAAAAAAGGAGAAAATATTTTCAGAACCTTATAATAAGGAAAGATTCTAAAATAAGACACAAGTACAGACATATTGGTATACTAACAATATTGGGAACATATTGACTAGTCAGTGTATATTTAAATTAAGAATATCTTTCATCAAATACACCATTAACAGAGAAAATAGGAAAACCAGATGACTTGTATTATAGAATATATAGAAGACTCCTATAAATAGATAAGAAAAAGGAATACCACCACATAGAAAAATTAACAATGGACTTGTATGAGGACTTCATAAAGGAGGATATCTGTATTTCCAGTGAATATGAAAAGATGGTCTACCTCCTTAGACATAAGGAAAATACATTTGAAATCACCAAGCACTTCCACTATGTATTGACCAGAATGGATAAAATTAAAAATGTTAAGCAGCATCAGGTATGTAGAGCAACTAGAATCCTGAGACATTGCTAGTGAGAAGGTAAATTGGTAAAATCAATTTAGAAAACTGGCAGTATCACAAAAAGCTAGTCATGTGCATATCCCATGACCTCAAAATTTCATTTCTAGGAATATACCCAGCAAAAGCATTACATAAATTCATTTGGAGATACGTACATCAATGATCACAGAAGCACCATATGTAACACTAAATGAGACAGCTCAAATGTACATTAATACTAGAATGCATAAAGAAGGTGTGATATATTTATACAGAGAAATACTATGTACCAATGAGAATGAACAAACTAGGAGTATAAACAACAAATGAGCCAGATAGAAAAAAACATACACACATGTATCTACATCTATACACATGTTGATTTAATTTCAAGAATAAGAGTGCTAACACAAGGACTGACGTGTCAAATCAGATTCACATAAACCAATACCAATGACTTATCCTTACCAGGATGTCTAGTTATTATACTTATAAGGGAAATTAACTAGATCAATTGTTTTTCCTGGGCCACAAGGGTGGAAGAGAAAAAATGGTTCCAGGTGTGCTGCTAATCTTTTGCTTCCTTGTAGGCAAGTGTTAGAAATCAGAATTGTGGTTACTTTTGCTTTCGTTTCCCTTGCTTCAGAAGACAGATCCAGAAAAACGTTGCTATGCCCTATGTCAGAGAAATTACTGCCTATGCTCTTTTCTAGGATTTATGGTTTCAGGTCTCACCTCACATTTAGGTCTTTAATCCATTTTGAATTTATTTTTGTGTATGGTGAAAGACAGTGATCTGGTTCATTCTTTTGCATGTAGCTCTCCAGTTTTCCCAACACCCTTCATTGATGAGACTCTTTTTCCCATTGTATATTCATTCCTCATTTGTTGAAGATTAGTTGACCATATAATTGTGGGTTTATTTCTGGTTTTTCTATTCTGTTTTATTGATCTATGTGTATATTTTTGTGCCAGTACCATACTGTTTTGATTACTACAGCTTTGTAGTATAACTTGAAGTCTGGAATTGTGATGCCTCCAGCTTTGTTTTTCTTTTTCAAGATTGCTTTAGCTATTTGGGGTCTTTTGTGGTTCCATACAAATTTTAAAACTGTTTGTTCCAGTTCTGTGAAAAATGTTGGTGGTATTTTGATAGAAATTGCATTAAATCTGTAGATTACTTTGAGTAGTATGGATCTTTTAACAATATTTGCTCTTCCAATCCATGAGCATGGAATGTCTTTTCATTTCTTTGTGTCATCTTCCATTTCCTTCATTGGTGTTTCATAGTTTTCAGAGTACAGGTCTTTAACCTCTTTGGTTAGGTTTATTCCAATGTACTTTATTATTTTTGGCACAATTGTTAAGTGGGATTGTTTTCTTAATTTCACTTTCTGCCGCTTCATTATTAGTATATAGAAATGCAACAGATTTTCATATACTGATTTTATTTCCTACTACCTTACTGAATTCATTGATCAGTTCTAGTAGGGTTTTGGTGGAGTCTTTAGGGTTCTCTATGTATAGTATTATATCATGTGCAAATAGTGAAAATATTACTTCTTTCTTACCAAGTTGGATGCCTTTTATTTCTTTTTGTTGTGTGATTGCTGTGGCTAGGGCTTCCAGTACCATGTTGAATAAAAGTAATGAAAATGGACATCCTTGTTTTGTTCCTGACTTTAGGGGAAAAGCTTTCAGTTTTTCCCCATTGAGTATGATGTTCACTCTGGGTTTTTCATCTAAGGCCTTTATTATGTTGAGGTATGTTCCCTCTAAACCTACTTGGCAGCCACTGTGGGAAAAGGATGGAGGTTCCTCAAAAAGTTAAACATAGAACTTCCCTATGATCTAGTAATCTCACTATGAGTATTTATGCAAAGAGCACAAAAACACTAACTCTAAGGCATACATGCACCCTAATGTTTATAGCGGTATTAACTACAATAGCCAAATGATGGAAGCAGCCCAAATGTCCACTGAGAGATGAATGGATAAAGAAGATGTGGTAAATATATATACTATGGATTATTATTCAGCCATAAAAAATAATGAAATCTTGCCATGTGCAACAACACAGATGAAGCTAGAGAGTATTATGCTAAGTGAAATTAGTCAGAGAAAAACAAATACCATAAATTTCACTCATATGTGGAATTTAAGAAATAAATTACACATGAGCAAAGGAAAAAGAGAGAGAGAGAGACAAACCAAGAAACAGACTCTAAACTGTAAAGAACAAACTGATGGTTACCAGAGGGGAGGTGGGTGGGGGGACGGGTGAAATAGGTGATGGGGATTAAGGAGGGCACTTGCTGTAATGAGCACTGGGTATTGCATGGAAGTGTTGAATCACTATATTGTACACCTGACACTAATATAACACTGTATGTTAACTATACTGGAATTAAACCAATACCTTAATAAATAATTTTTGTTGTTGTTGTTCTTTAAAAGCCACTGTTTAGGGAAGGAAAAAACAAGTAACAGAGCAGGAGACAACATGTGCAAAACACATATGTCGTGAAAGACTTGTATCCAGAATACATAAAGAACTTCCAAACTCAATAATAAGGAAACGACCCAATTTAAAACGTGGGCAAAGGATTTGAACAGGCACTTCACCAAAGAAAATTATATGGATGGCAAATAAATACATAGAAAGATGCTCAGCATCACTGGACTTCAGGGAAATGTACACTAAAACACAATGAGGCAGCACTAGAACCTCTTCAGATGAAAGAATCCTGAGAATGCCAATTACTGGTGAGCCTGTGGACCAACTGACAGTCTTATACACAGGGAGTATCAACGCTCTCTAGCCAACAACCACCAGGAATACGATTACAGTTTTTAAAAAAGGAGGATTCATCACCTGCTGTAACAGGAGACACCACATGCAGGGGTGAAATGTCAGGGGTTTCAGTAAGAGTGTTCAAGGAAGGGCTGGATATTGGATTTGGACTTGTTAGGGGATGTTTTTCAGGAGCAGATGCTCTCAAGGTGCTCGTGCTTAGTGAAATGGTTTCTATTAAGTGGACATCATCAATCAAGATGTTTGTGCCAGGACAGCTATCAGCTGACAGATACTAGAACTGCTCTTTTCTCTCTCAGAAGAAAACCAGTCTCTCATGATTGTATTCGTATCCAGGCTAAACACAATACGTAATCTTTCTGTGATGTCCTCAAACGATGTATGTTTCTATTTTGCTTTTCAGTTTTTATCGTGCCGCCTTCTAAGCCTCTCCTAAAGGAAACTGAGTTAGGAAGCCTAGAAAACTCACCAGTTTCCTGAATTGCTGTAGTTCTGAAGTTGGCCCCATAAATGTTAAAACTTAGTTATTTGCATGTTCATATGTGGTTAGTATTAACTATGCAACCAGAATATCAGCTTCTTGGGGTAAAGATTTACAGATGCAAAACATTACTGACCACATAGTTTTAAATAAGTGCTCAGTGGCTAACCTAATTTCTAGATCAAGTAAATGATATTTGCTGGAAAAGAGTGTCACAATCATTAGAGTATAGAACAGTCATGGGTAATGAGTTGGAGAAATTATAGTTTGGCTCAGATATTATTCTTGTGGGACCGATGGCAAGAGAATAATTAGAAAGAGTGGGTTGTTAGAGAATGAGAGATTCTTTCAAATTGGGAAGCTAAGGGAAGAAACTTGAAAGTCCCAAGAGATTCTGTTGCCCCTGCGCTTTTTTCTGCCCATAAACCAATGGTGAGAACTTGCGAATTCATTGTTCATGTCCTCGTCCCATGTGACCCCAGAAGAGCAGCTACTCCCCTTCAGGGAGAGGATTTTCAATCTCAGTATAAACTTTTCTCCTTGAACCCCAGTTACAATGCTAAGACATGCTTGGAACAGTTATTGGTCAGGATTGTAGATTCTTTCAATATTGGCACTTTCCGAAGCTGGTGAGTTGGTTACAGGCTTGACTGCTCTATGTGTTCAAACATATAGGCCGGGAAGGTTTGAGCTTGGTCTGTTGATTAAATTCCCTCATTAAATTGATGATACACGTTTATATATGATACAAATATTAATTTGCAAGACATAAACTAAAATATTTTATATTAAATTTCTAATTGGTAGAATTTCAGATAATTTTTCATATTTTAGTGTTTTATCATTTTTTTTCACAACAAGCACACCTCCTTTAATGACAAGGAAAATTTAAAAAACCTAAGCGAACAACTTATTTTATTGAGGTATTACTACATTTCTTTCCCTCCCTTCTGTTTTCTTTTTCCCACTCTGTTCTGTTTTGCCTCATTTCCCTCTCCCTCTCCCCCTCCCGATTCTGTCTTTCCTCTTCTCTCTCTCTTCCTTTCCTTCCCATTTCTAACTCTCTGGTAGCCTAATTCTACTGAACTTTATCATGTGATTCCTTACTTCAGACTTTCTTTTGTATTTTATATCCAAAAATTTGACATTCTCAAATTTTTTCCAAATCAAATTAATACATTTTCTATTTTTATTTCATTGTCACTAAGGGTGACGAAAGCAATTGTTTAATACCTTCAGTTCCAAACCGTATGCAGCCTCTTAAAATTACAAGGGGCTTTTCCATTCTGATGTATGCATTCTATATGGCTACATGTTTATATACATATTCACTCTTGCTTTAGTCTTCCCTATTATCAAGCACTCTTAGCATTACATACATAAGCTATAGATAAAAATGCAAAACAATTGAAAAAAATGATAAATTTATTTAAAGACATCACTTTCCTATCAGCAGAACTCACTCACTCATTACTCTAACTCTTCCAGTCCGTCTTTTACTCTTTTCCTAACACCGGGCCTAGTTTGGTACAACTAAGATGATCTTTCCTTCCCCACATCATGAACATGTATGTGTTTATTTAGCTCTGCACCTGCCTGTTTGGTCTGGATTGGGAGGGTGGGTCTCATTTGGGTTGATACGAATCTGGCAGATGGCCATTGCTCCTGAATGAGTCCTGCTCAGTGGTGTGCAAAGGAACAATTCTGCTCTCAGCGAGGGCTCTCCCTTTACGCAGCACTGCAGAATACCTGATGGAATGTGGTTTTGGTTTTAACACAGTTCTTGAGCTTTTGTTGTTCATTCTCCACATGGATAAAGATCTGGATAGAGGGCATAAGCGTCTTTTGGATAGGTGGGCATGCAGAATGAGGCTGTCTTTAAGCCATTCCTTTTCTATCTCTTGTCCTAGTCTATTTTTCCTACATGAGGCCTCCTAAATTCCCTTGCAAGTCTGAGGCTTTGATTACAGATTTCACAAGTCTCTGCCCTCATCCTTTTGGCCCTTGAAAGATTCTACTTATTTAGGCACTCTAGTATAGAGTAAATAATGATTTTATGTGAAAACAAGTTGGCATTGTAAAAGATCGAATAACTCAGATTTTGGAACATGCACTACTATGGAACTTTTCTATTGATATTTCATTAATACCGTAGAGCAGGACAAGAGTCAAGGGTTTCCATGAGAAAAATAAGATGTACATAAATCTATCAGTTACACATTACTGCCTATTTCTGATTGTTGCACCGCCTGCTTTTGCTAAGCCTTCCCTACAATGCCTTGTATTCTCCCTCTGCTGCACCAGAGGCCCATTAATAGACCCCTTGTCAGGAAGGCCTCTGATCAAGGACTTAATGTGTACGTTCACAGTTTCCTTATAAGGATCATGGGTTTGAGTCTCATTTCTCTATCCTTAACTGCCACATAAACTGTGTGATTTCTGTTCCTGTCCTCCTACCACGAGGACTTTTGATGAGGAGTAGAATTAACAATTACCTACTTGTCCAGTCTTTCATTTACGAATGTTTTGAGTGGCAGCCATCTGCCAGATATTGTGCTAGAGAAATAATGATGAAAAAGTGCTCACTGGCCTCCTCTGCAAGTCTGCCTGAAGCTTACAATTCGGTGGGAACTCCGACATTAAGTAGACACGCAGAGAGCTATGGGTAGAATAAGAGGGTCTTAGGAGAGACTGTTATCAGCCAATACACTGAGTTCAGTGAAGGCCTTTTTGCGAGTGGGTAACTTAGTAAAATGTGGAGGATTAACTGGAGGATGATGTTGGTTCCTCCTCTCTTTTCCTCACACCTGTCTTGAGGATCTCTCCTACAGGTACATTACCACTTTCAGAGATTTCCTCTTCCTCTTTTTTCTCTCACAGGGCATTTCTCTTTTATTCTTAAAATCTACTTTGATTGTCTATGATCTCAAGTGCATAGTATATTGTGTAACATCCTAACTTCCTTGGATTTTAGGAGGAGGTCATGTCTCATATTAATGCTATTTCATACTCTTCAAAGGGCTGTTCTTTATTGATTATAATTAAGAACACATTCATCTTTTGTTCCCAGTTCTTTAGAAATGTAAATTTAGAACAATTACGATAGAAAATATGCAAGAAGTAGTTGAGAATGAAGAAGAGGAAATGGGGAGGAAATTCGGGGTGCTGATGATAAGGGCAAGTAGCTCAAGAAATCGAATAAAGGGCTAAATGCTTGATACTATAGGAAAACTCCATAAATACGTGCATTTGGGTAGAATCCTAGGACTACCAGGAGGTCACAGAGCTGGTGACTGCAACCAAGCAGTCATTTTGAGGATGGAGACGAGCTCCTGTGATCCGGACATAAAAGAAATCAACTGATTCAGGAGCCAGTATCTGTCCTGTTTTTCCCATGTGGTTGATGTGAGTACCAAGTGGTATAATTTGTCTGAAATTTCTTTGTGCAATTGAAATAAATAATATTAAATGCTTATATAACACTATTATTTCTGTAGTTGTCCTCTCCCTCCTAATAGCAATGACAATAATAATGAATTCACATTTAGGGACAAAGTTGGAAATGGTATGGATTGTTTAGAAGTGAAGGGAAGCCAACTTGTCTGCTACGAGGAATAGGGGACATAAATACGGAGCCTGAATGGTTCAGTCAGTGCTTTAAGCCTCAGTCAATCTTTCTAAAAATGGTGGTTTTATATCTGAGATTAATTATGTTACCTTGAATTTTGTGAACTCTGTGGCCTCATAAAGCAAGGTCTTTGTTTCAAAAAATGAAGCAAATGTTTTCATCCCTTGATGCAAAAGTAACACAAATTTAGAAAAAGCAAAAAATATGCTTAGATTTTGATGCAAGCTATTTATAAACAAGTTGAAGAAGAAAGATAGGCCATATTAAGTAGCAGAAATAAAAGTCCATTGGTTGTAAGTGGAAATGCGTAGAGGAAAATATTGGACTCATATTTTCAGTTAAACAGATGATATTTAACTTTATTATTATTATTAATTTTTTGGAAGTATCGTTGATACACATGTTACATTAGTTTCAGGTGTACAACATAGTGATTTGACAAGTTGATACATTATGCCATGCTTACCATCTGTCACCATACAACACAATTATAGTACCATTGACTATATTCCCTCTGCTCTAACTTTTTTATCCCTGTGAGTTAATCATTCTGTAACTAGAAGCCTGTATCTCCTACCGCCCTTCATCCATTTTGTCCATTCTCCCATATCCCTGTCCTCTGGCAACCGTAAGTTTGTTTTCTGTTTTTATGGGTATGTTTCTGCTTTTGGTTTGTTTTTAAACAAATGATTTTAAAAGATGCTTCTGAAATCTATAATATTGTCAGTACTCACAGATTAGTCTGTTATCAGTGGGCTATCAATGTGTATATCTTCTCCCAATCTATAATTAAATATTTTTAAAAGTTAGAGCCTAAAATAGAAACTTATTTCCACTGGCTTAGTCAGTGTTCTCACTAAAATTAATTTAGATGATCTCATCCAATACGTAAATATCCCTTCATTTCTTGCGGAATATTCTTCATTTGTCATATGTACGTATCAACGAAAGTAAAAGAGGGGAAATATGTATGAGGGAAAACATGATCTTCTGTATTCCTAGAGGAAATACAGTAATTACATCCTTTTTTGTTCTAATTCAGTATTAGCAATATTGAGGAGGCATTGGGAAACCTTACAAAGAACTAAGGATTCCTTCAAATGAGGAGAGTGTGACCATTAGAAGCCTTTGCCAGTATGTCTCCAGCCAATACCTCATGCATTCACCCCTCATCCTTCCTGCTTTTGGGAATCCCAGGACTGGAAAATACGCAGTTCTGGCTGGGTGTCCCCTTTGGTACAGTGTATCTGATTGCCCTCCTGGGGAATGTCATCATCCTCTTTGTGATCCAGACTGAGCACAGCCTTCACCAACCCATGTTCTACCTATTGGCCATGTTGGCTTTCACTGACCTGGGCCTCTCCACTGCCACTATTCCCAAGATGCTGAGCATTTTCTGGTTTGGCCTCAGTGAGATTGACTTTGGAGGATGCTTAGCTCAGATGTTTTTCATACACCTGTTTACAGGCTTTGAAACATTCATGCTTGTAGCCATGGCTTTTGATCGTTACGTAGCCATTTGCCACCCTCTACGATACAACACAATCCTCACCAACAGAACTATTTGTATTATTGCTGGAGTAGGAATGTTGAAAAATTTTGCTTTAGTGTTTCCGCTTGTGTTTCTCCTTCTAAGGCTTTCGTTCTGTGGACATAATATTATACCCCATACCTACTGTGAGCACATGGGCATTGCCCGCCTGGCCTGTGTCAGCATAAAGGTCAATATAGTGTTTGGATTAATCCTCATCTCTATGATACTTTTGGATGTTGTTTTGATTGCTATCTCCTATGTGAAGATTCTGCACGCTGTCTTCAGACTCCCCTCCTGGGAGGCCAGGCTTAAAGCTCTTAATACCTGTGGTTCCCATGGATGTGTCATCTTAGCTTTTTTCACTCCAGCATTTTTCTCCTTTATGACACATCGATTTGGACACAATATTCCACGTTATATCCACATCCTCCTGGCTAATTTATATGTGATCATCCCTCCTGCTCTTAACCCCATTATTTATGGAGTGAGAACCAAGCAGATCCGAGAGCGGGTCGTGACAATCTTCCTTTTTAAGGAAGTTTGACTCTGAACCCTTGATTCGGAAAGAGCCTTCAAATCTTTTCCCTTTTCATCCGTAAAAGAGGCAAGTGTTGTTAAGCTTTTATAGAGTAAATGCTTTCCAGTATACGATGTTAAACACGATGTTTCCTCATTTATGTGCAATATCAAATTAGAGATACATTGACATAGTAGATATTGTTCCTAACTAACTGTAAACATTATTGTTAAATAAATACGGGTCACTTATTTCTGGAGCTCATATTAAAATCAGGATCCAAGGATAAAGTCTTAGTGCAACTCAAGTACTATTTTTTTTTTCCCGAGCACTATTAATTAGTCTCTGAACAAAGTTTACTGATTATGGTGGAGGAATGCTGAACTGCCAAGAACTATCATAGCTGTAATGGGACCGACAAGCCAAGCCATAAGGTGTGGTTCCAGGAGCAACAATTAAAGAAATCAAACACCAATTTTATTTCTCCCTTGGCACAGTTGACTTCCTTAATCATGTAACCACAGGGAAGAAAATAGTCAATAAAACACCATAGACATCATTGTATACTCCATTTTTATAAGTTTTGAAATAGCAATTACAGCAACTACAGCCAAAAATATTTGAAAGGATTCATGGGGCTTCATGAAGTATACTCATTTTTGGCTTTAAGTAAGGTTAAGGTAAAATACAGCAGGAACAAGAAATAGAACAGGTAAACATACAAAGATCCAAAAAAATTCAGCCACAATTCATAGGACCTTTTCTCAATTGTGCAGAATGAACTTTATCTTTGTTGTGAACCACTAAAAATGTGGAAAGATACCTTTGTTTCACCTAGGCCAACACACAAAATTAATAAGAGTTGTTGTTGTTGTTGTTTTAAATCTTACCGGTTACATAGCAAAAACTGGGACCTCCATAAAATGTGTGGGCCTTACCCAATCAGTCGAAGGCTTGTATAGAACAAAGACCCACTTTCCTGGAGCAAGAGGGATTCTGCTGGTTGCTGAGTATATTCCAATTATGCATCTGTAACTGGGGAAATAACCACAGGATGATTTTGAAGATCCATTGATCACCTGACTTACAAAGTCCCTACTATGACTGTAAGGACTTCATCAAAATAAGAAATATGTATATTTATTTTTAAAAGGAGTGAATTTGGTGATGAGCACTGGATATTGTATGGAAGTGTTGCATCACTCTATTGTACACCTGAAACTAATATTATGCTGCATGCTAACTGGAATTTAAATAAAAAAATACTGAATAAAAAGAATATTGAAGAATATGAAAGAATATCTTCATGTTAATGAGTTCAACAAAGATTTCTTCAACAGCACACAAAGAGCAATAACTTTAATGTAAAATATTAATAAATTTGATTTTATTGAACATGAAAACTTGTATTCCTCAAAAAATACCACATAAAGAGTGAAAAGTCAATCCATATAGCGGGAGCAGATATTTGCAGGATATATATCTGAGAAAGGATTTATACAAAGACTATAAAAAGAAGATTTACAACTTCCTAAGGAAAAGATAATACAATTTTAAAGAGATGAGCACAGACTTTAAATAAAATCGTGTTCCACTAAAGAGAACAACCAAATGGCCAATAGCTATAGTTTTTACAACATCATTAGTGGTAAGGTGATGTATATTAAAGCCACATCACAATAGCATTACCTGAAGTTAACAAATAATGGCAACAAATAAACATAAACATACATGCCCACCCTTTTTTTTTTTTTTTAAAGATTTTATTTTATGTATTTGACAGAGATAGAGACAGCCAGCGAGAGAGGGAACACAAGCAGGGGGAGTGGGAGAGGAAGAAGCAGGCTCATAGCAGAGAAGCCTGATGTGGGGCTCGATCCCATAACGCCAGGATCACGCCCTGAGCCGAAGGCAGACGCTTAACCGCTGTGCCACCCAGGCGCCGCCATACATGCCCACCCTTACACCAACACACATACCAAACCCCTAGTGCTGATGAGGATATACAGCAATTGGCTTCTTTGTAACTGGTGAACTATTCTCCCAATCACTCAACAGTCATACAAAGGAATTATTACTGATGGCGGATGTCTCCAAACAACATGTAGAGAAATAATAATAACAACTTTATTCAAAATAGTCAAAAATGAGATAAAACTCCAATGTCCATCCACAATTAATAATTACCTTGGGTACATTTATGAAGAGGAATACTATCCAACGACAAAAAGTAACAAGCTACAGTTAAATCCAATCATATGAATTAATCTCACAGACATAATTTTGAGTGAAGTAAGCGATCACAAAAGATATATCACATGATTTAATTAATATTAATGTTAATTAATATTAAAGTCATAAAGTATCCAATCTGTAGTCGTAGATATAAAAAATGATGAACTCTGGAAGTTATTCACTGGTAGGGGCATGAAGTCTTCTTCTGGGTTGTTGGTAGTGCCACATATTTTCATCTGAGCAGCAGTTACATAGGTTCTGGGTGGCCCACAAGGTGTGCAAGTACTCAGCAAATACTTTCTATGGGGCGTCTGACCACATATACAATTTGAACCACTCTAAATCAGCATGCCAGCACTGTTCTTGTAGACTGGCCTTTAGCAGTTCCTGAAATAAATACTGTACACCCAGTGGAGCAATCTGCTCTCCTGGCCATCACACTAGAATAGAGATCATTCAAAAGGCCTTGGGAAACTATAGGCATTACCTCTGGAGTTCTTTGGGCATCTGTACAACACCATTAATGCAGAATATTGGGTTAGGAAGTGTCCCAAAAGGGAGTGTCCTAAAGTGGAGAAACAGGAAGGCTCTTAGAGGGGTACTTTGAGCTTGGGGAAGGGTAGCTAGTCCCAGACCCTGGAAAGGGACTTAGAAACTTTTAAGAATGGTATTCCTTACATAGTTTGTGCATTCATAAAAATCCATAAAGTGGTATGTGTAAGATTCTTTCATTTTACTATGTGTATGTTGTACTTGATAATTTTTGTTAATATCTTTTAAATCTTTTATTGAGATATAATTGACATATACATTTTATTAGTTTCAGGTGAGCAACATAATGCTTCAATATTTGAGTATATTGTGAAGCGATCCCACAATAAGTTTAGTTCATCACATGGTTGTACTTTTTTTTCTTGTGATTTTTTTCTTGTAAGATCTACTCATTTAGCACTTTTCAAATATATAATACAATGTTATTGACTATAGTCCCTGTGTTGTACATCACATCCCCATGACTTATTTATTTTATAACTGGAAGTTTGTACTTTTGGCCCCCTTCTCCCATTTCACTCACTCCCCCACCTCTGGCATCCAACAGTCTGTTCTCTATATCTATGTGTTCTTTTTGTTTTGTTGTTTGTTTTTTTAGAGTCTATATATAAGTGAGATCATACAGTATTTGTTTTTCTTTCTTTCACTTATTTCACTCAGCATGATGCTGTCAAGGTCCATCTGTATTGCCACGAATGACAAGATTTTCTTGTTTTTTTATGGCTAAATAGTATTCCTGTGTGTACCACATTTTCTTTATCTACTCATCCATGGATGAACATATAGTTTGCTACATATCTTAGCTATTGTCAGTAATGTTGCAATAAACATGGGGATGCAGATATCTTTTCCAGTTAGCATTTTCCTTTCCTTCAGATAAATACCAAGAATTGGGATTTCTGGATCACATGGTAGTCTGTTTTTAATTTCTTGAGGAAACTCCATACTGTTCTCATAGGGGCTACACAAAGTTACATGCTCACCAAAAGAGCAAAAGGGTTCCCTTTTCTCCATATATTCACCAACACTTGTTATTTCTTGTCTTTTTGATAATAGTCATTCTAACAAGTGTGGGGTGATATCTCACTGTAATTTTTTTTTTAGATTTTATTTATCTATTTGAGAGAGAGAGAGAGCATGAGCACAAGAAGGGTAGAGGGAGAGAATCCCCAAGCTGAGAATCCCTGCTGAGAATGGAGCCTGATGTGGGGCTTGATCCCACGACCCAGGAGATCATGACCTGAGCTGAAACCAAGAGTCAGACATTCAACCAATTGAGCCACCCAGGCGCCCCTACTTCACTATCGTTTTGATGTGTATTTCCCTGATGATTATTTATGCTAAGCAAATTTTCATGTACCTGTTGGCCATCTGTATGTCTTCTTTGGAAGATAAATTTTCTTAAAATAAAAAATTATTAAGCACCTACTATATGCGTAGCAAGACACCATGAGGTAAACATTGGCCAAATACATATCATTGATCAAAGACTATAAAATGTGGATAGGATACTCAGATTCATCTGATAAGCCACAAGGAGGAAGTGCAAATTAAAAAGTGCTGGGTAAAGTATTTAATAAATAATGCATGAATGAATAACTAAAGTTTGTGAATCCAAGAGTAGTTACTATCTATGGCTTTAGATTTGATCTTCAAGAATGTAATTGACATGTTTAGGAATTCACCCATTTAGAGGTGTTCATTCCTGAGCATCTTAAATTCCTCATTATACTGATGCTTCTATGAAGTCCCCCTTTACCATTAGAGCGAGAAAGAGATATAAATATATTTATATTTCTTTAAGTTTTGCAGTATTGAAGATGCATACATCTAAAGACAGACTGGTTCACTTTGAACAGTAAGACAATTATGGGAGATCGGCATAGATGTGATGAGCCTGGGAAGATTCCACACAGAGTCAGTCAGGGGGAAAATTTCTCCAAATTCTTCTTTCTATAAGACCTTGAAATGTCACATACATTTTTATGTTTATATTTTTATGACTTATCAGTTTCTGGCAGATAATAAAATATCAATAAAATTATGGATAAAAACAATTAAGAAAGGAATGAAAGAATCTGTCACAAGTATTAAGGACCTGTAGTCCTTGATTTAGAGATATATATAAATTTGGTAATGTGGCCACCAGAGTTAACTATTTGCAAATAAAAACCATTTCATTCCACATAGTCCTTTCTGTAAGACCTGCTCTGTAAAGATTATACAGGAAAGTAATAAAATCTTATAACTAAGTTGTCCAAAACTTTATGTATTCCATAAATTTTCACAGTGATTGTTTTGACATTAATCCTACTATATGTTCTAGATGGGATATCTAGGGAAATTATGAATGAAGTAATACTAAGATCCCAGTCCTTTTTCTGTTGCAAGATTCCGTAGTTGAGAAACACAATCTCTTTCCCCGAGATTAGTGAATTATCTCTGAGACAGTTTATGCCAGTCATTTTTCAGAAAGATACTTGAAACCTTTTCCCGAATCTGCTTAGTCCTCACTCCATAGATGACAGGATTGAGGGCAGGTGGAACGACAACATATGGATTGGCCAGGAGAATGTGAATGTATACGGGAACATTCCTACCAAACCGGTGGGTCAAGAAGGAGAAAAAGGCTGGAGTGAAGAAGGCTAGAATAACACAGATATGGGAGCCACACGTATTAAGTGCTTTGAGTCTGGCGTCCTGAGAAGGAAGGCAGAAGACAGCTCGGAGTATTCTCACGTAGGAGATGACAATCAGAACAACATCAACAAACACCATTGATATAAGAATTAATCCAAATATCATGTTTACTTTTATATTGGCACAGGCCAGCCGTGCAATTCCCATGTGCTCGCAGTATGTGTGAGGGATTATATGGTGTCCACAGAAGGGAAGCCTCAAGATGAGAAACACCAGAGGGATAATCAAAATGAAATTGACGCCAAACAGCACAACAAGGATGAGACCAATCATCCTATTTGTGAGAATCAGGCTATATCTCAGAGGATTGCAGATGGCAACATGGCGATCAAAGGCCATCGCCACCAACACAACCGTCTCCATGGCAGTGAATATATGAATGAAGAACATCTGGGTGACACAGCCCTCAAAGCTAATCTCCTTGAAATTAAACCAGAATATGCCCAACATTTTGGGGATAGTGGATGTGGACAGGCCCAGATCAACGGAGGCTAACATAGCCAAGAAGTAAAACATAGGCTGATGAAGACTGTGTTCATTCTTGATTACACACAAGATAGTGATGTTCCCCACAAGGGCAATCAAATACACAGAACAAAAAGGAAACCCAATCCAGAGGTGCATCTCTTCAAGGCCCGGAACTCCCAGCAGGAGAAAATAGGAGGGGTGGAACGTGGTATCATTTGAGGGGGACATCTCTCTCTGTTATTTTGGAACTGCAGAGAAAACAAGTTATTAAATATTTAAAAAGTCAAACCACATCCATTAAAAGAATACAATAAACTTGGAGTGGTGATCAACAGGAAACCGTGAGGGAGATTGTATGCCAGCCTTTAAAGTATGGATTCATTCAGATATTAAGAAATATTAATAATTCTGCTAAGTCTAGCGAACATATCTGAGAAAATCTGATTATATAATATTATGGTTTGGGGGATGAGACAGACAATATCCAAAAAAACAAAAAATAAGTGTGTGGGGGTGTACATTTACATGTATAGATGTCATATATGTACATTCATATGTATAGATGTCATATATGTGCATGTTCATATAGATGCCAGGTACATATAATAGACAAGTGACTTAAAGAAAAACAACGCCTGATGATTGGATGCTAATGAAGTTGGTGTCTATTTAAATTTATCATGAGGGAAGTTCCCTCTAACAAAGTGATATTAAGCAGATAAATGAATACAATACTGGGGTGATTTAGTGTAAAGTTAATAATGAACATTAAATATGTTTTTTATTTGAGTGTTGTTGACACACAATGTTACCTTAGTTTTAAGTGTCTAACGTCTATATTCATCACAAGTGTAGCTACCACTTGTCCCCTTCCACCGCTATTGCAGTATCATTGACTATATTCTCTATTCTGTGCTTTTTCTTCCTGTGACTTATTCATCCCATAACTGGAAGCCTGTATCTCCTACTCCCCTTCACCCATTTTGCTCATCCCCCCCCCATCCCTCTCCCCTCTGGCAACCATCAACATTAAATACGTTTGAGAGATGGGATGATACTTGGCTTTGAATCTGAAAAGGAGGATCCTTCAGCCCTGTGGGCCATGAACTGAAAGTGGTAATTGCTCTTCTCTGATAAGGCTGTGAAATAGGGTTTTAGGAAAGCTGGGGACTCTCTCTCTGGGGCATCAGGTAGTAGGTGTGTGAGGAGTAAAGAAGGAAATTGAACTCTTCCTCCTCAGTTTATTTTCCCCTTTTTCTACGGTCCATGGGTGGTGTGGTAAGTTGGAGTGAGGTGCTTCTGTTTGGAAGGTTCCCGAAGCCCCTCAGCTCAGTTGAGACTCAGGTAAGATGGACAGATAAAGTACTTATTTCTGAGGGCTTTCTCAAGTTTTCTATAGAAATTTCTATCAAAATTTACTCTAAAAAATCTGGATAGTAAGAACAAAAACAAAAGAATGTACTTTATTTTTAAATACCCTGTTTGAGCTATACTTAGAAAATACTGAAATTGAGAAACAAAGTAAGAGACTTTACCCCTACCAAAAATATTTAAACAATACCTACCTTATGCTCTTCTGTTCCTCACAGCTTCCACCCTATTTCAGGAGTTTCTTGTTTCAACTATTTCTCAGACTTCCTATCCCTCATTTCTAGTGCCTGGCACCCAGAACCCAGCCTTGAGCAGCACCGCCTGGCTTAGCCATTACCATGATTCTTTTAGGGTCAGATTACAGCAATATTCAGACTGCATTGTATTTGTCATGCCTACAAAGGAAAGTTTATATTTATGCTGCAACAGATGTCCAAACCCCAATCAATCTCCCACAGAACCCTTAATCCCTAGGGTCTGGAAGTTTCCTCTTCCTGAAAAAAGATAGTTAATTCTCCCGTGGCTTTCTTTCTGAACTACGGGATCTATGGTTGCCACCTTACGTCATTAGTCTCTACTCTGACCATCCCCACAGATTCTATCCCCCAGCTTTACCTTTGGCCCAATAGCATTAAACTTTTAGGAGGTGTTGGTTTTGATTTACAATAATAGAAACAAGGTAAAATAATTGGAAATGTATAACATAGGCTGGAGAAATAATGAGTACAAAAATAATGCTAAAGTCGTGGCACGTAAAAGTGGTACTGAATAGCAGTGAGGAGGAGGGCTCTAACACCTTCTGAGTTATCCTGCTCTAGTTTAAATGAGGGGGAATGGCTAGACAGTGCACATGCCAAATCTTTTAGAATTGTGTAATTAGTGGAATTTCACAGAGATTGGAGCAGTAGTTGGTTTTTAGGTCCTCCATTACATATTGCATTTTGGATTCATACACAGAGATTCAGTATCTCCTCCCCTGAGGATCCAATGTCCTTGTGACCTGGAAGCAGCAGCCCTATTCTACCAAGTCAGAATTGAGAGCTCAAACACTCCTTCTCATGCTGTCTAGGCTTTATGTCCTTTTTGTTCAGATCAACATATATTAGGTTTGCAGGGTCTAGGCTATGCCACAAGTGAGTAGGTTTACCCAAGCAGGACAACAGAATAATTGCTGTAAAGAGGCTAGAAATCCCTCATATATGAGTGGATACAGGTTAGTGAATGCAATATGGAAATCTGAGAAATCCATGAGAAATGGGAGAATTAGACAAGGGGAAGGAATGGCAGAGAACTAAATAATTTACTACCATATGTGATGTGGTGAACTGCTGGCACGATCCACCTCTCAACATTATTCCAGTATTGGTTGTAACTTATCTGTAGCCAGTTTTCATGGTATTCTGCAGGAGACCAACTAACTGCCTATCCAAGTGGCCAACCTGCAGGGAATCTGAAAAACTAACCCTTTCTTATCAGTCTGACCGCTTATTCCAAGGAATGGCTTCTATTCGTCCTGCCCAATGCCATCAGAAACTCAAGACACTTAAATCCATAATGCTCAGAGTGGCCTCACTGACATCACTGAAGATAGCACTGGTGGATGGTGATGAATGTACTCATGAACACCACCAATGGGCAGTTTATAAGGCACTTTATTCAGGGTGTTTATGTCATGGTGCAAGTGGTTCATTTAATTCTTCAGGGGAAGCAGGCACTGGGCACACACAATTTGTCTTTGTATCAACCTTTTCAGAGGTTTCTGCTCCAAGACCTGTGGAAGATATAAGGCGTGACATAACAATTAGATAAGGTTTGGATATCTTAATGGTAGTGAGTTATCTTTGCAGTGCTTAAACTGGTATTCAGTGGAATCTATATTTGGAAGTCAGTATCTCTGATTTGTCATTCAAGTCATCAGATAACTCTGGGGTCCTAGGAGGATCTTTGGCATGTGATTTCCCCAAGGTCATATCTGTGGAATAACTGCTTGACAATTCTAATCTCTCAGGGATGGAGTACAGTTTTATAATCTCATTGCCCTCATCTTCCAGATGGTTCACATTCTTCGTTAATATCCTCTGTGTGCCATGACCTAAGTGATGAGTGAGGGCATGAGCTCCAAACTCTTTGACAATCATAGAGCAATCCCTTTGACAATCATAGAGCAAGCCCTTACAATCCAATGTTTTTGCCATAAAACAGAGTTGGGAACACAATAAATCTCATCACATCTGTCCCCTGAAACAGGGAAGCTCACCTGTTAATTCAGTGAAATTACCTGATTTCCCTTGCAATTATGAACTACATGATGGGAGGAAGAAGATGGGAAATCACAGTACCATAGAGGTACCATACACAGTAAGCCTCTCTCCTTGTTCCCATTTAATGAGGACAAATAGCAGCCCAGCAATGGAGTGCTGAGTGACCCTCTCAGTCTCAGGATGAGACTCAAGGAATTCATTTGTTTGTTTCACCTTGCTATGACATAGAGATACAAGGAGATTTCATGAGAAGTCTCTACGATGCATTTGGATTTTTAAATTGTATTTTCTTCTACACAATGAAGCTTATCTCCTTTTCCCACATCAAGATGCTAGTTTAGCCTGTCCCTCAATAAATCTATGACATCTTGGTTAGGTCCCGTCAGAGCCATTAAAAAATAATAAAACAATTTTGGAATACTGTCTCTGTTTATGAGAGATTCACCCCTGCAAAATTGCACGTATTGGAAAACAAGTCACCATAAATATTTGATGACCATCCTCCCCATTCCATTCCTTAACTTTGACTATTACTGCCACTTTAAGCAGACCGTTCCTACCTCTAAAGGGGCTCTCTAATCTCCATTCACTTGGCTCATTTCCAGAAGGCACACAGTTGACTGACCAGATGCATAGCTCACTGTGTCAGACACTGACCAGGCCTTTAGGGGAAAACAAATTATTTAAGGCACTTAGGGAGAAAGGAGTAGTAGCACAAGCATGGATTTTTTCCTTATTAATGTGTTCTAGAGTAGTATGAGATACTCTGTGGGGTCAGATGTCGGACTCTAGGAAAAGAACCCTGACCCTTGGGCAGTGGGACCCTAAGTTACATTAAATCACCAATCAGAGACTAGGATCCAAGATAATAAGATGGGATAGACAACTGGCTTCTAACTTTATTTTACCAGCTCACACTATTTGGGAGAATAATAACTAGAGCGATTAGGAGGCTGGAGGCCAAATAATGCTGATTCAGCAGTATGTTATGTGAGAGACTTGACCAGTCACCCCTTTCTGCCATTCAGTATCAGGGGATGAGAATCAACACTTCTCTGGCATCACCCAAGGGCTTGCAGCCAAGCCTTGTTGCTGATGACAACATGGCTGACAAGTGCCCTGATCTGCCTCTTGGAATACCACCAATATGAACAAGCTTGAGCACCGAACAGTGACTGTTTTCCATGGCAATGTGTTAGAGGCGAACTGTATTTCTGGAATGCATGCATGGAGAGAATCCTTCAATTAAACCTTACTTTAAACTCTATTTCATGATAGATCTCAAACTTCCTTAATTCCCACTTTATCTGTACTATCTATGATGCAGACAAAGTCTTCTAACACTTCTTCTGGTTTCAGTCTATTTGACTTTCCAGCTGGTGAATGAACTCCCATTTTATAGACAGGCAGTTGTCCATCCAAACATCCATGTATCCATGCATGCACACATCCCCATCCTTCCAACAAATATTTATTGAGCACCTGATATGTTCTACGAATTGTTCTAGTAAACAAAAAATAATGCCATTAGAGTGATTTTCTTTCTCTTTAATGAGTTCTGTACTTGGTGCTAAAGTCTCTGTGTTCAAAAACTTTTTATTTTCTGTTTATTTGATAAGAAATTAACCACTTAAACATTAATGACTTCATATTTTATCATTTTTCCTGTAAAGATGATAATGTACATGATTATCAACTGAGAACTACTTACATTAAATTACTGTGTATCAATATAATGTGATGCTATGTGGCTTTCAAAGGAAATGAAGAGACGTGCATAAATTGTCTCGAAGGAATCACAAGAAACTGGTATTGGACATTTTTTTCTGGCGAGAGATCTGGAGACTAGAAGTCAGTGATAGGAAGTACACTTTATAAACTCCCCTGTGAGAATTTCTTTTTAATTAGTTTATGTTTTCTTTTTTTTAACCTTTTAATTGAAGTACGACTGACTTAAAAAAGACATACGTATTTAATGTATATGACAGTGAGTCTGGGAATAAATATACACCTGTGAAACCATCACCACAATCAATGACATAAACATATTCATCGCTTCTGGGGCCCCTGGGTGGCTCAGTCATTTGAGCACCTGACTCGTGATTTTGGCTCAGGTCAAGATCTCAGGGCTGTGAGATCAAGCCCTGTGTCAGGCTCCACGCTGAGTGTGGAGCCTGCTTAAGATTCTCTCTCTCCTTCTCCCTCTGCCCCTGCCCTCTGTTCATGCTCTTTCTCAAAAAATAAAATAAAATAACAAATAAAATAAAAATCCATCACTTCCAAAAGTTTCCTCCTGCCTTCTTTACTTAGTATTTCTGTTTTCCTCATTTAGAACATTTGATGTGACATTTACTGTCCCCTCCTAGCAAATGTTTAAGTACACAATGCCGTATTGTTAACAATAGCCTCTTCAATTTTTTCAAAAAGAGGAAAAATATAGTTCAATTACCCCAGGATTCAGCAGCTTAAAACAAAAAACATTTCTTATCTCACACATTTTCTGCATATACAGGTGACAAATAAGCAAGGTAAACATGCTCCACATCTTCAGTCATTAGGTAAATGTAACTTAAAGACACAATAAGATACCAATAGACTCTGGCTAAAATGACTAAAATTTAAAAGACTGACCATAATAAATGTTTGTGAGGGTGTGGAACAAGTAGAACTTTTATGCACTGCTTGTGAGAATGTAAAATGCAACTATTATAGAAATAATTTTGTCAGTTTTTTAGGAAGGCTTTATGTATATCTGCTACCACTCCTAGGCTTTTACTCAAGAGAAATGAAAGTATATGCTTGGTCAAAGACTTGCACATGAATGCCCGTAACAGCTTTGTTTGTGATATACAAAAGCTGGAAATAAAGGAAATGCCCAACAACAGATAAATGGATAAACAAATTTTGGTACATCCATAAAATGGAATACTACTCAGCAAGAAAACCGTATGTGTGATTAGCACAACAATGATTTGATGAAACTCAAAATGGTCATGGAAGCAGCCAGACTAAAAAGATGACATTCAGTAATATTTCATTTATATGAAATTCCAGAATTTTATAGAGCTAATCTATAGTGACAGAAAGCATGTCAGTGCAGTCAGGTTTAGGCGATGGTTGGATCACAAAGATGTAAAAGGAAATTTTAAAGGTGATGAATATGCTAATTAATGTCATTGTAATCAAGGTAATGATGGTTTCATGTGTGTATACATATGTAGCAAAGCCCATTTTTATCGGTGTTTGTACTACAATTTCCTAAGAAGGTAGGTGCTCAAAATATGTTTGTGGTATGTATGAATAAACAAATGAATGGGCAGCATTGCATGTTTATTCCTTGATGGAAAATACATTTTCTAGTTTAACAAAAATCTATGGAGTTCTAGGGAAAGTGCTTTTACTACAAATTATCCGTGTTTTTGAATAACTGGTATGGTCCCTTTTTTCAATATTATCTACTAGCTGGAAAGTTCTTCAGAGACAAAACTCTGTCTTACTGTATTACTCTCAAGTGGCATCAAATTCAGTATCATGCAAATAACACAAAGGCATTAGCATTAGTTTTATTGGATTTAATTAAATTGGTTTGTAGGTCCTTTTTAAAGAAAAGTTTTCAAGTTGATATACAAGGTTCAGAAAAGTATAAGAATGATCCATTAAGAAGAAGATTGGTCAGGCGCCTGAGTGGCTCCGTCGGTTAATTGTCTACCTTCAGCGTAGGTCATGATCCCAGAGTCCTGGGATCAAGCCCCACATTGGGCTTCCTGCTCAGTGGGGAACCTGCTTCTCCCCCTCCTTCTTCCCCTCCCCCTCACTGTGCTCTCTCTCTCTCTCTCTCTCTCAAATAAAGAAATAAAATCTCTAAATTAATTTTTTAAAAAAAGAAGATTGGTTAGTCGCTGTCAAATCACATATCCACTATCTGTCTGGTATGGATGCCTTCTTCATCTATGAGAACATCTTCCTCCATAATGATGGGGTTTACTTTTATCTCTTTCTTCAGTGGTCTTTTGCTAAGGAAAAGTTTGAGCATCTCTTCTTGCGTTTAGTCTTTGTCCCATAGACAATAGGATCCAGGATGGGTGGCAGAAGCAGGTGTAGGTTAGCCAGAAAAATGTGAAAGTTGTGGGGGATTGTATGACCCCAAAAATGGTGGGTAAAAAAAGTGAAGAAGACTGGGACGTAGGTGATGACTATAGCACAGATGTGGGCAGTTTAGGTGCTGAAGGCCTTTTACCAAGCCTCTGCTGGGGAGAGGCTGACCACTGCCCAGAGGATCATGGTGTAGGAGATTGCGATGCACAGGACATCGAAGCCCCCAGTCAGGAGGGCAACCGTCAGACTGTAGATGGCATTGACCTTGATATTGCCAAAGGATAACTTGGCCACAGTCATGTGGTCACAGCAGGTTGGGAGATTATATTACCCTTGCAATAGGGCAGATGTTTTGTGAGTAAAAAGAAATGATGAGTATCACACCTGGAAGGAAGGTGAGAAGCCCAGCCTTGGCAATGATAGAATTGGAGAGGACAGTGGCCTAGTGTAGAGGGTAACAGATGGCCACATATCAGTCCAGGGCCGTGAGCATGAGCACCCCGGACTCTATCCCTGTGATAGTGTGGAGAAAGCACATCTGGACCAGGCAAGCATCGAAGCTGATATCTTTGAGATCAAACCAGAACTTACACAGCATTTGAGGTACACACTGAACAATGTCAGTGAAGGAGAATAAGGCCAAGAAATAATACATGAGCTGGTGTAGGGCCTCCTCCAGATGAATGAGATAGCGGAGCCCATAATTCCCCAGTATTACATGAAACAAAATGGGAGAGAGATCCAGATATGAGCACTTGCTAGTCCAGGTGCTCCGTTCAATATGAACGATGACAGAGTCAGTCTAGTATAGTTGTAATCATGCATGATGACAAGTTAGAGGGTATGTTGCCTTCTTCAACTTTGATGTCAGCTTTGATGTCTCTCTGAAAAGAAGTTTAGGCAAATGTATATTGATTGCTTACAGTGCATTAGTTAATATTACAACATTTTTGCATATATCATCTCAATTATCTTAATTACCTCATGAGAGGTTATTTATTGTATTAAATAAGGGTAAGTATTATTATTGTATTATAGATGAGGAACTGATGTTAGTGTGGTTTCATTGATTATAAATCTTGAAGCCAGGATTCTTGCTCTTTGCCATGAAGATATATATATTTACATATAAATATATATTATATATAATATATATTTATATATTTATATTTATATAAATTTTCCATACTAAGTCCCCTAAGCCCTCAAACTCTGTTCCTAACTAAGCATTAGTACATTCTTAGACCAATGAGAAAGCATCAAATAGTGAACATTAGGATGGTTGAAAGTCTTTTTATTAGTGAATTTCCAAGTGAATTACAAGGATTTTTCTATTTCTGAAAATGGGTATGGGTAAGGAGATCTGTTTATCATCATGAGTATCAACTATTCTTCAGGTTATGAGATAGGAGATTTCAAAACCCTGTCAGTTATATCCTTGGTTATTCTCCCTATAATGTACATTGTTTGATCAACAACGAATGAAGAAAATGGACTCATTAATTAAGGAGACTTATTAATGTCTTTACGTGGCTAATAAATGGAACTAACCCATCAGCACAAATCTACTGGTACCACATCAGGTGCGTCAGACCACTGTAGCCACATTGCTCCTCAAGGACGCTGTTCATTTCCTTTCCTTCCTCTCCAGCTTCATGCTGGGCTCCCGGTATTGTCAAAAAAACCTAAATGTGGTTGAGCCCTTTAGGTCTGCCCAAGACTTATTATTGAGTGCAACAATATGTGGCTCACTAAATACTCTGAGTGAGTTGAAAATTTTAACAATCGTTCTATTTTCCGTCCCCAATCCTTCTCTGTCTACATCTATATCAATTTTTTTTTCATGGACAGTGTCCCAATGTATGACATTGAAGAAAGCAAAAATCACATTTTGTGACCCTGAAGAACATGAATGCACGTGACCTAAGTTCGGGAAATACACGTGCTTTAATCATGAGATGGAAGAATTAGCATCCTCACCCTCAGCTGCAGTGGATAGTGACGATCATCGCTGGGTTAGGAAAGAATGATGAGGCATAGCACTTTTTAAGTATGGTCATAATTATTCTACTATGAACAATATGCATCCTTAATATTTAAATTGAGAGATACAAAATGCTGCCTATAATAATCAGTATATATAATAATCAGTAATTTCCCCTTCCACATTTATTTCCTCTTCCCTTACAGAACCCCAAACTCCTCACTTATCCTCCACCTACAAGCAGAAATGAGATGAGGAACAGATGGGACTGTTAAAACAGCAATACTTAAAAAAAATTCCAATATACATAGTGGGCAGGGATTTGCTGGTTTCTGAGAATAGAATAAAGCTTTTCTGAAAATGGGACAAAGAGTTAGGATTAAAGAAATGTAGCGTCTGACCTTCATTTGGAAGTGAATGATCTCTGTAGGGGAGGGAATTTTCCCTTTCCCCTCTAGGTTCTTTGGCTGGTCTAATAATTAAATTAACATGGAACAGATTAAGAGATTAAGACAATTTAATTGCCTATGTATGGGGTCCCAAAGACATGAGACCCACTGAGAAAGCAGTTGAGGCTTATATACAGTCCTGGGATAACGAGAAGGGGGTAGCGGTTTGGACAAAGGGGATGAAGAGAGTTCACAGGAGATGGGAAGAGTCAGTGTTTGGTAAACTAAAGTTTGCCACACCATGCCAAATCTTTCCTATGTAAAAAAAAACAAAAAAAAACAAAAACAAAAACAAAAAAAACAGTTATCTTTGGAAATAGTTCTCTACTTGGTACTGATCCTCTATTTAATTTCTCTTAGGCAGTTAAGGGGAGGTTAAAAGCTCTTTGTAAGTCTCTTGGGCCTTCATTGTCTTCAGGAAATTAACAGCATGCCAAAGAGGCATTTCTGAGGTGGCCTGCCCTGAACCCCATCATCTCCAATATAATAAAATGCAAAAGGCAGGGGCGCCTGGGTGGCTCAGTCAGTTAAGCATCTGCCTTTGGCTCAGGTCATCATTCCAGGGTCCCAGGATCAAGCCCCAGCTTGTTCTCTCTCTCTCTCTCTTTGTCAAATAAATGAATAAATAAAATTTTTAAAAAACCTTTAAAAAATGCAAAAGGCCAAGATGCAAGTCTGATAGGATTCTATAAGTGCCTTCCAAGAGATAAATATGCTCAATTAAAACTGCAAGCTGAAGAATTAATATCAGTATTTGAGAGTTCCTATCTATGTGAAAAGGAATTTTTTTTAAGTTTTACTCAAATTCCGGTTTGTTAATATGCAGTGTAATACTAGTTTCAGCTGTATAATTTAGTGATTCAGCACTTACTTACTCCTTAATCCCCATCACCCAATCAATTCACCCTTCCACCCACTTCTCCTCTGAGGATGACCAGTTTGTTCTCTATAGTTAAGAGTCTGTTTCTTGGTTTGCCTCTTTTTCCCCCTATGACTGTTTTATGGATCAGCGTTAACAGGTGAACATTTGCGATCGGTTTTGATGATAGGAAACAGCATCACACACACACACGAAAGGATTCTCTTCTCTCACTGATATACCCGTGTTGCCAACAAATTGTACTAAATAATTATTACTATGTAAATTATGTAAATTCAATTAGCAAACCTAAAATGGCTCCCGTCATGCCAATTTTCCATACCTCTTACAAGGAAATTTGAAGGGGAGTCGCAGCACAGGGATAAATGATCTTCTAAAGGGACTTCAAATAGACAAACGCAGGGATGCTGGCAGCAGTGTGATCCTGAGAGATGCCACGAGCCACGGCTAAGATAGGTGCTGTTGTTCATGGAAGACCCTGAACTCAGGTAGCCAAGAGCTAAACCTCCAACCTTTAAAATCTCAGTGGAATAAGATGGAGCTTTTGAGGCAGAAATGGAGGGATTCAGCGTCTGCAGCAAAAGCACAGCAAGAGGCATCGTTTGAATGTCCTCCATGGAGTAGGGGTGCCTGCTCTGATACAACTTCTTACTTTACATGAAGGGCATAATTTTTAGGGGATACTCTAGTTACATATGTAGTCTTCTCCCGCCACTAACCAAGAATTAAACTCATGATGAACTTTCTACTTTGTTAAATGAGGCAGATAATATTCAGACTTTAAGTACTCCATTTTTTAAAAACCCTTTCCCCAATGTTTATAACAGAAGCACTGCTAAGCAAGATATTCCATAATTCCTTCCCACTACCACCCGTCCTGTAAGGCACGTTTCACTTCTGTGGCCCAGGACAGTTTCAAAGTATACAATACACTAACCTCACTTTATTACACCCTAAACTTGGGTGGAAGGACAAATTAATAGGAAGAGAAAGAGATCAAAATGATCTTGTCCATTATACCTCCTACTAAAAGCTACCCTTTTTTTAGTCTGATGTCTGTATTCTGCCTTCTATTGTTATGTAAAATAAAATATAAATAAATATATAAATAAAATATAAATAAATATATAAATAAAATATAAATAAAATAATGTAAAGATTTATTTATTCATTTAGTATGTTTTTCCTAAGAAAGTGGTAGAAAATATACTCAACATTACAAACAATTGAAACTGAAGAGTCATTGCTTTAAGAGTGATTGTGTCCAAAGTTTCCTGGCAGGAAAATAGATTGGACTGGCTTACTGTATTCTATGGAATCCAGAGGAAAGCTTACACAATTATACTGAAGTCCTTCACGCATCACAAAGAGAGGAATCTCTGTTATCTTGTTAAGCAGTGCGGAAATTCATACAAAGCAAGTACCCATTCATTTTGTCCCTCAAAGCATGAGGGGCCAATGAATTACTTCCATTTGTGTGATGGCATTTGGAATGTGGGAGGGGACATTAAAAAGTAAAGCTTTAATTCATATTACCCAGTGAAAGTCCAAGGTTATGTGGAAGGTGAAAGAGTGAAATTTTAAGTAAACATCAAGGTAAGCCAAGAGGAAAGATGGGGCTGAATTTTCATTTTGGAAGAAAAAATTGACCAAATAATCTGAAAATAATAGAACTTTATTTCAGATAGGACATACTACACATTCAAATAAGAAAAGAAATCATACTGATTTTAACTTTTAAAAATGTTTCTTTCAACCTGTCTTTTCTTTTTTCCATGTTTTAGGCCCCCAAAGCTCTTTCCTAGACTGCTGGAATATTACACACTTCAAATTGCCTTCATTTCCTGTTTTATTCCCTAAATTTGTAGGGATTATTATTTCAACAATTAGTTACGATTTCAACAATTATTCAACAAAATATTATTATTATTCAACAAAATATTATTCAACAATTATCTGTTGAAATTGAACAAATCCAATCTATATAGCTTGACATATGATCTCCTTAAATATTTAGCTGATTCCTAACTCTTAATGGCTACTGTGTTTGATAATTTATCTTTATCATTGTTCACAACCCTCTGCCCACCTCCCAAATTCCAAAAGAGAAAGCTAAGGTGTCTCTTTTGAATGACACTCCTCTGAATTGGTTTTCCTCTCTGTTCATGGTAGCCACTACTGACTGTTCACTTTTACTATCCCCAGGATGCTGGGAATATTCTAGTTCAATTTGAGGGAAATCAGGTTTTTGTTGTTGTTCTTGTTGTTGCTGTTGTTTAAAAATTATTTATTTATTTTAGAAAGAGAGAGAGAGAGCACATAGGGGAGGGTCAGACGGAGAGGGAGAAAGCTTCTCAAGTAGACTCTGTGCTGGACAGAGCCCAATGCAGGGCTTGATCTCATGACCCTGAGATCACGACCTGAGCCAAAACCAAGATTTGGTCGCTTAACTGACTGTGCCACCCGGGGGCCCCAGAGAGGAGATCAGTTTTGAGGGTTGCCTCACACAGATGATCTTCAACCATACATTCAATGGGATACAAGTTGTATTGGTCTTCATGGCTCTTGATCATTATGTTTCCATCAGCAGTCTACTTTAGTAAAACCAGATCCTCATAGACAGAATTATGAATTCCATTAGGATGAAACCCTGAGGGTAAAATTATTGGGTCGTAGGATATGTATATCTTTAATACTGTCCAAAGTGGAGCATACCAATTTATATTTTGGACTTCACAATATAGACATTTCCATTGCTCTATTTTCTTTTCTTTTCTTTTTTTCTTTTCTTTTTTCTTTTCTCTTCTTTTCTTTTTAAAAATTTTATTTATTTATTTGATAGAGAGAGAGGCAGTGAGAAAGGGAACACAAGCAGGGGGAGTGGGAGAGGGACCAGAGCAGGGAGCACGATGCAGGGCTCAATCCCACTGAGCCTTCCACTGAGCCAAAGGCAGACACTTAAGGACTGAGCCACCCAGGAGCCCCACCCATTGCTCTATTTTCTAACTGTCCATACTGAAAGATGTTTCTATTTAGCGAATTGATATATATGTCAAGATGTGTCATTGTCGTTTTAATTTGCATTTCCCGGGTACTAATAAGGTTGAAAATCTTGTTATTTTTTATTAGTCACTTAAATTTCTACTTTTAAGAAGTGCCTGTTAATCAGTGAAGTTTGTTGCAAACTGACCTTGGGGTTATCAGGGAAAATTCAGACTTTAAATGACACATTATAACCCTACTGCCCTTAGCTTGCCCCTGAATTTAAAAAACTATACACCCGTTATTTGCAGAGATAAATATGCAGTATTTCCAATCCAGCCATAAATTAACCTCATCTTTAAAACCCATGTAAAAGCAACAGAATTTCTTCTTGATAGTCAGGATTAACCATCCTAACTAGGAAAATACTCTTACATATCCATAATGATTGGGGGGAAATCTTAGATTTTAATTAAGTAGAATCATGGCTGTATTTTCTAGTAGATTATCTCTCTTGGAAACTAGTACCTTCAACTTGCCAAATTCATAATAAGCAGATAGGAAAATATACTCTGGGAATACTCAAAAATTTGTTTCCATATAAATTAATGGCAATTGCTTTTTGCTTTATGCCATTTCAGCTTACAAAAGATGTCATAGAAATGCTCTACTTTCGGAAAGCAGTGGAAACCTATATACACCATCTTGAGCTAAGCAGAAAGGGAGAGGGAGATGAGATCTCAAAGGGGAGGAAGACAATTCACAGGAAGCTGAGAACAGATGCTTAGTAAACAAACAAAGGTTTGCTATAACATGCAGATAAGTCTTTCCCATATAAAAAAATATTTTTGATCATAGCTCTCTTGGTACAGGCCCCCCATCTAAATTCTTTTAGGATGTTAAGGGGGAGGTAAAAAGCTCTTCCTGAGTCTGCTGGGCCTTGATTGCCTTTAGCTGTGAATAATCCACCAGCGGAAGAGGCAGATTCTGTGGTAGCCTGCCTGGAACCCCCTCAGTTATGACATGTAATAGTGAGAAAGTTTACTCCTACCCTCATCCCTTGGTTACTGGATTTAGAAATTTGACTGGAGAGAATATGGCAACCTAAGTTGTCCTTATTCAAGCATATACCACATGCTATAGGATAGTACCTCTCATTTGGAGGTTTTTTTCTCAGCTGGCAGCTTTCCTTATCCTGCATAATCTATCCCATTATTTTCTTAGCCCGTCTGCTTGGGGTGATAAAGTATGTAGTAAATTCCATGAATTCCATGGGTGTGATTATAGTGTAACAACTCTTTATTTGAAAAACAAATTATTTGGTGTCACAAGAATGTTGCATGAACCCCTGACCGTAACACAAACCACCGTATTGCAGACAGTAAAGACATATTTGTATCTGACATTCATATCTCCTCACATAAAGAAATGCCACTCCTGCTATTACTCCCATCATCATGGAATCCACCAACAATTGACTGGGCACTTCTCTCAAGGAAATGGTCTCATATCAGAAGTTCAAACACTGGTCTCTGCTTTTGGCTGGTTGGACATTCTTCAGAAACTGTTAACAGATCACCCTGGATCAGGGGAATTACATGCATATGAGCATGGAGAAATGTGTAAAAATATTATTCATAATGGCCCAAACCTGAAAGTAACTTTAGTGTCTGTTAACGGTAGAATGGATTAAAAGAAGTGTAGTATTTTCACATAATGTCTAGCAATAGACATGATTGTATCACAGATGTATGCAACAACATGGATTATTCTTATGTTGAGAAATAGAAGCCAGGCACAAAAGAATATATACCATATGGTCCCATTTATATAAGATAGGTAACTATGTATCAAGCTAAATCATAACGTTTAGGGATGCATGCGGAATGATGAAAGTACACAGAGAAAAGCAAGGATAAATTGGCCAAAAAAAAGTTAAGATAGTGGTTACTCTTTGAGCGTGTGGAGGAAAAGTGGAATTTCCATGACAGTGGCTTTTGGGGGCTGACAGTGTTTTAGTTCTTGACCTGTGTTGTAGTTGCATGAATGTTGATAATTTATTAAGCTTTGGGCACTGTTTTGTACATGTGTTCTGTTTCACTTATTTTAAATAGTGAGGATTAAAGTAAAACAACAATATAGAAGAAAATATAGGAGAATACTTTTAATAATTTCAGATGAGCAAAATAAAAGTACTTTTATTTTAATAGTTCCAAATGAGCAAAAAATAATCCTAAACTCACAATAAAACTCAGTAGTCATTAAAGGAAAGATCAGGACATTTGACTCTTTAAAAAAATTCTTGGGGCACCTGGGTGGCTCAGACAGTTAAGCATCTGACTCTTGATTTTGGCTCAGGTCATGATCTCAGGGTTGTGAAATTGAGCCCTGTGTGGGGCTTCACACTGGGTGTGGAGACTGCTTAAGATTCTCTCTCTCCCTCAACCTCCCACCCCACCCCCCGCCCTGCTCTACTAACTAACTAACTAACTAACTAACTAACTAACTAACTAAATTTCCTTGTGACAAACAGCCATAAACAATGTCCAGAGAGAGACCCAAGGGCACAGAGGGATGTGATCCATGTCAAAGGCGAAAGAACGAATACCTAAATAAGTAAAGAGCTGAAACAAATCACTTTCAAATGCTTAATGAAACAGCAGGTGATGGTATAAATAGGTAGTACACATAAAAATCAATCAGTTATAAGCATTTGGAAGGATGCTTGATTTCATTCAAAATAAGAAAATGTGTAAATTACAAAGATACACTGTTTTACCTCTCCAAATGGCAAATATTTGAAAACTTACTAAAACATTTTTTAATGGACATAGGGAAAAAGTAGATCTTGTACTTTATTCATGGGGGTACAAATCGATATCACCTCTCTGAAGAAAGGGAAGATGCCCTAAGATCCAACATTTCCTCCCAGAAATAATTTTTAAGTTTCCTTTTACACTTAAATGGAAAAAAACGAGGTTTGTAAAAGCTTATGCTCCCCAACATTGTTTAGATACACCCCAAGTAAAAGAGGGAAATTATCATACAAAGAGGAAAGAAGTTGTATATAAAAAGATATGGGATATAGGAATAACAGCATATATTATAAAATGAAAAGGAGTGAAGTATTCAGTATGCTACCACTTTGATTTTAAAAAGTCTATATACATGGAAGAATCTGAAAGAACACATTAAGATCTGATGATAGTGATTGCCTCCGGAGAGGAATGTTAGGTTGTGAGAGATTTTATTTCACTATACAATGTTTGGCAAATTTGAATATTGAATTTCATGCATATATGACCCATATGTATGAAACTGAAGGAAACCAGAATTTGTAAATTCAAAATATGCCTCTTTGGCATAAAAAATTATTTTGAGCTGAAGGCAATTAAGAAGTAAATGCAGCAAAGTTTCTGCTGTTTTGCCTGGAGGCAAGAAATAAATTCTTTTAGTGGAAACAGACTCTTACCAGCCCAGCAAATGCACCAAAGGAATCTACAAATCAACCTTGTTACACTGTTATCTTCTTAGTTGCTACTTTCCCATTGACTTCCCCTCACCCAAACCTGTGTGTCAGTTCTTCCCATCTATTGTTTCTTTGTCTAAAAAGTAAAAAAGCTTCCTGCTCTTCACTTCATTCTCTTATGAAGGCTCTCATGTGCGTGCAAAAATTCGATAAAATGTACATGCTTTTCTTCTGTTAGTCTCTCTTTGTCAGTTTAATTTTCAGACCAGCGAGGGACCCTAGGAAGAAACGTTTCCATCCCCTACAAAGAAAATATATGATCACTATCTAGAACAAAAATTATAAGTTGGGAGTATGCTTATTGGCATGAAAAATGTTCATAATATGTTATGAAATAAAATGAGAGTTATAAAATTTTACAGTATAACCACATGATAAAGCATGTCAGATACAGAACTTTTTTTTTCCCCTTTTTCTAGTTGGCTTTTTGTCTACTTTCACATGACAATTTAAATGTTGTTTTCCCAGCATAGATTTGCCTACTCACCTTTTCTAGATTAAGCCCCTGATGAAATGCTTTCATTGTACCTACTATGTGACAGGTAATCACTCTGGAGTTTGAGACACATCAGTAAACAAATAAGGTAAAGATCTATGCTCAGGATACTAAAATCCTCAGCAGAGTTGGGGAGGGCATCCAATAAACATTAACATAATGACTAGGTGAGATGTATTATAATAGAAAGGACTAAGTGGTATGAAAAAAATGAGAGCAGGTCAAAGAAAATCAGGAGTACTAGACAGGACTTATGGTGTTAGGGTGAATATCTTGATTTGAATATCAACAAGAAGTTGATATTTCCATTCATGGTGGGAGAAAGTCCAGAAGTTACAACATAAAGTTTTTGTTAAAATTTGTCCTCAGGCCCTTTGTAGTAGTCCTCTGTCAGGGTAAACTAGAAAAGAGGCAATAATAGTGTTTGCTCGTGAGACTGTACTATGAAGGACCTTGAAGAATCTGATGTCAAACTTCTGTGCTTTAATAAGCCATTTAAAAAATTCCTTGAAGTGTTGCAGGGTCATCAGGGAGGGGACTTTTCACCATTGCAGTCATAAAGAGTGGTCCACAAACCCTTATGTTTTTAATCTCTTAGAGAAAACATGCAGTATATTATAGACATTATAATCAAAGATTCTGGAACCAAACTGGCTGGGTTTAAATACATGCTTTATCATTTACTGGGTATGTGACTTTCATTTAGTCATTAACTTCTCTGTACCTCAGTTTGCTTGTCTGAAAACTGGGTGTAAAATAGCATCATCCTCATAGTTATTTTTAGGATCGAATAAGTATACAACTCTTGGAAAAGTACCTGGAAAATAAATGCTTGTATGTTTCTTGTTGTCACTATTATTTTCTGAAAAACCATTTTCTATGGAGGCAAGCTATCGACCCTTTGACAGAAAGCTACTCAGGGGGACTACACAAGGAATCTCCACTCTGCCAAAATGACTCAAAGGTTGAGAAGCTGGGGTGGGGCACTGGAGAAGTGAGTAGGAACTGAGAAAATTGAGTTTCTAGGGATGAGAGAAGACAGGTGGAGGAGGAAGGAGAGGGAGACAGGCTTCAGGGGCAGAGGGTATGCTGGAGATCTGAAGAGTCCAAGCAGGTGACAAATGGGGCTGCAGCTACTTTCAGGTCAAGGGCAATTCTAAGAACTTGGTATCTCTTAGAGTCCAAGAGCAGAGGTTGGCATGACTGTGGTCATGCAGAAACTCACAGACAGGGGACTTCCAGGTACGACCTCTATCTATCTTTCTGAGTCTTTTGTTCCTCTCCCTTTCTCTTTTATCTCCAGTCACCCTAAAACATTTCTAGGCTCAAACTGGCTATGCTTTATTTAGCCTCGATATTTTGCCTATATTGTTTCATTTTTAAAAATTTGGGGTGCCTGGGTGGCACAGCGGTTAAGCGTCTGCCTTCGGCTCAGGGCGTGATCCCGGCGTTGTGGGATCGAGCCCCACATCAGGCTCCTCCACTATAAGCCTGCTTCTTCCTCTCCCACTCCCCCTGACTGTGTTCCCTCTCTTGCTGGCTGTCTCTCTCTCTGTCAAATAAATAAATAAAATCTTTAAAAAAAAAAATAATAATCCCCATCCACCCTTTCTCTCTCTCTCTTTTTAAGATTTTATTTACTTATTTGACAGAGAGAGAGACAGCGAGAGAGGGAACACAAGCAGGGGAAGTGGGAGAGGGAGAAGCAGGCTTCCCGTTGAGGGGAGAGCCCAATGAGGGGCTCGATCCCAGGACCCTGGGATCATGACCTGAGCTGAAGGCAGACACTTAACAACTGAGCCACACAGGTGCTCTACCACCCTTTCTCTTAAAATACTTTTACACGTATCAAGATTCATCTCATCTACTAACTTCTCTCTAAAAGGTTTACTTACCACCCACAATGGCCATTGATAATCATTATTTTTCATGAATTTTGTAATAATTTTTGTATGACGACCCTGTTACCATTTTATAACAGTGATTCCATTGCATTTTATATCTTCCACTAAACTAGAAATTCATTAGTGTGTTTGTATTCACTTCTATTTTTCAGTGCATATCATGGAATCAGGCACATGGAAGGTATCCAGAAAACTTTATGGGTTAATTTTGATGACATGTTTGGGAGATGAAATAAAACTGATTTCTACTACCTGTATAACTGGAAAGGTTTCTCTTCAAACTATAATGTTCAGAACGAATCAGAATTGAAACTATAGATTATAATAACAATAATCTCAGCTATAATTTACTAAGTGGTTAGTATGTATCAGAAATTATGCTAAGTTCTTCTTCTTCTTCTTTTTTTTTTTTATTAGAGCATTTAATCAGTCAGATAAATCTTTGTGGTATGTTTTCCCCACATTTGATAAAAAGTTTAGAAGCTGAAATTTAAACATTTTTTTGACAAAGAGAGAGAGAGAGAGAGAAAGAGCATGTAAGCACAAGCAGAGGCAGCAGCAGGCAGAGGGAGAGGGAGAAGCAGGCTCCCCACTGAGCAAGGAGCCTGATGTGGGGCTCCGTCCCAGGACCCTGGGATTGTGACCTGAGCTGAAGGCAGCCACTTAACCAACTGAGCGACCCAGGTGCCCTAGAAGCTGAAATTAAGAGAGATGAAATGTCCTGTTAAAGTCGAGTGGCTAGAAACGAAGGCATAAGATTTACATCCTGGACTATCTGGATAGAAAACTCACGCTCCCCCCAACTCTTTCCTAACTAACATTTTATTCTGTCCACGCTGCCTCCATTTGTATCATCTCTCTTCTTTCCTTCATTTATGTTTCCTCTCCTGTGTCCCTGGCCAGAGTCTCGATTCTGAGTACCCTGAGGCCAGGGATTGTCTCAATTCAACTCTGCCTCTCTCTCTCATAAACCTAATGTATGACCAATAATATGACCTAAATAAGTATCTCAAAATGAATGAATGAGTGAAAGAATTATAATCCATACTAGTAATTTAAGTGTTGGTTTTGTCTGTTTCACTGATAACGTCACAATTACATTTTGTAGGTGCACTTTAAAGATTTATTTACTTACTTGTTTATTTGAGAGAGAGAGCATTCGGGGCAGTAGGCAGAGGGAGAGAGAGAGAGTGAATCCCAAGCAGACTCCACAGTGAGCACAGAGCCTGATGTGGGGCTCAATCTCATGACCCTGAGCCAAAACCGAGAGCTGGGCGCTCAACTGACTGTACCACCCAGGCGCCCCTGTAGGTCCATTTTAAGGGGAGGTCCTAAACTGATGAAATGGGGAAAAAAACAATTCCTAGACATGTCTTAAATAAAATGTAGAGTATTTTTTAAAAAATACATTTAGCCAATAAAATCAGGAGATGTCAGAAAACATCTCAATCTAGCTTGTCTTTAAGCATACTGCAGCATATCGCCGCGCTGGGCCCACATTATGCATGGCAGTAACGTGCTTGGTTTATGTCAGTTTGTTCTTTGCGGAGAGCACATCCTTGCTTCCCACCACTAGAGTCCCCTCTTCTCATGCACAGTACGTATCGACACCAGGCCTGCATCCCTCATTTTATTACCTGCTTTTTCTCACTAGACATAGAAACTTATAAACCCTTTGTAGAACATAAAACCTGTAAGGAATGGGTACATTACTTTTTTAGTCTGCATTCTCTTCTTTGGCAGATCTTACACAGTAGAAACATTTCATAATATATACTTACAAAGACTTCAGAAAATCTACATATTAGAGGGACGTGTGTGTTTAATATCCTTTTACTCACAGCATTTACAAATGTCTTCTCCATTCTCTTTAAATGCCCCTCCCCCTAAGCAATATATCTATCTTATGATTTATTTGTTTTGGATAAAGACAACCTGTCTCCAAGTAACAACTTGATCACTCCTTCCCGGATCTGCTTGGTCTTAACTCCATAAACAATTGGGTTCATTGTAGGAGGCAGCAGCAGGTAAATGTTGGCTACAATGATGTGTATGTGGTGGGGGATACTGTGTCCCCCAAAACGGTGGGTGAAAAACGTGAAAAAAGCTGGAACATAGGTGATCACAATGGCACAGATATGAGACGTACAGGTGCTGAAGGCCTTGTGACGCGCATCTGCAGATGACAGGCTCACTACCGCCCTCAATATCATAGTGTAAGACACAGAAATACAGCAGATATCGAACACACCAATCAGGAGAGCAACCATCAGACCATAGATAGCGTTGACCTTGAAATTACCACAGGACACCTTGGCCACAGACATGTGGTCGCAGTAGGTGTGGGGAATGGAGTTGCCCCGACAATAGGGCAGACGCTTGGTGAGGAAAGCGAATGGGAGGATGAGCAGCACACCGCGCAGGAAGGTGGCAAGACCGGCCTTGGCGATGACGGGGTTGGTGAGGATGGTGGAATACCGCAAGGGGTAGCAGATGGCCACATAGCGGTCCAGGGCCATGAGCATGAGCACCCCAGACTCCATCCCAGTCAGCATGTGGACAAAAAACATCTGAGCCAGGCAGGCGTTGAAGTCGATCTCCTTGAGGTTGAACCAGAGTATGCACAGCATATTGGGTACGGTGGTGGTGCACAGGGTGACGTCTGTGAAGGAGAGCAGGGCCAGGAAGTAGTACATGGGCCGGTGCAGGGCCTCCTCGTGGCCGATGAGGTGGATGAGCCCACAGTTCCCCAGGACAGCGGTGACATACATGAAGCAGAACGGCAGGGCGATCCAGGGGTGCGCGGCTTCCAGCCCCGGGACGCCATTCAAGACGAAGAATCCTGGGGTCAGGCTGGAGCTGTTTTCCCCACACATAATGGCTGACAAGAGGAGGGCATTTTATGTTCTTTAAAAGTGGTGATTTCCTGGACAAGAAAATAACTCAAGGGTGAGTAGGGGGCTTGGAAACCAAGTACAAAAGGAATTTTTTTTTTTTTGAATGAAAATTGGTAATTAAGTTTCCTTAGAGTCACATTATCCATCATCATATTCCATCTCTGGTTCTTAACCTTGCACACGACGTGGACAAACTGCTTCGTCATTTTATGCCTCATTTTTCTAAATCTGAAATGAGGATAATAATTGAGCCACCCTCAGAACGTTGTCAGAATTATTCAATAATACATTTATATAGTGTGCTAAAATTGTGCCTAGTATATAGTGAATGCTCAATAAATATTAGCTGCTGTTATTACTATTCCTACCTCACTATAAGGCACCCCATGTGATCTTATTTAATATACAAATGGAGCTGTTGAGCCTGCTGTAATTCAAGTGTCACTGTGCACTTAGGGTGTGAAAGGTAGTATTAGATTTTGAAAACCTTAATTATATTGGGTGATTGAGAATTGAACTTTAGAGACAAACCATGAGAAGCTCTTGACTCTGGAAACAAACTGAGGCTTTTGGAAAGGGATGTGGGTGGGGGGATAGGGTAACTGGGTGATGGGCATTAAGGAGGGCACATGATGTGATGAGCACTGGGTGTTATATGCAACTAATGAATCATTGAACATTACATCAAAAACTAATGATGTATTATATCTTGGCTAATTGAATTTAAGTAAAAAAATAAAGTTGCATGCCACACAGAAAAAAAGAGAATTGAGCTTTAGAAAACAAGCACTTGTTACTAGGGCCTTCAAGAAAGGAAAATATATTCTCTTATCTTGAATTTATATTTTAGGCAGAAAAAAATGATAAATATCTCTTGTCATTCGAATGATATCCTGGGACATCTTATCCAGCTAAATCCTTGCAAGTCTCCTGCTGATTCTAGGTAACTCATCAGGTGGCCGTTGGGATGTCTGCAGAGAGAATGGTGTGGATAGGAGGCCACCACTGATGTCTACTTCCTTCTAAGGGAACACTGCAGCCACAAGACTGAAAAGATCAGGATATTGAGATAACAAAGGGGAAATAATATTTCATTCTGCATAACTGGCTTATAAACTAAACCGGATTGCCTATCATGGGAAACTCTCAGGCTCCTCCAAACATCAACACCATATAACTCAGCAATTAATCTACACTCATTAATCACAAATAAGCAGAGTGCCAGCTCTTTTTCCCCTTCAGTATAAGATTTCTGTGTACACTTATCCCTCTCAGAGGATTCTCCAAGATGCATGTGAATTTTGCTATTGAGTAGGCTATTTTTAAACTTAGAATATAAAAAGGAAGAAAACTAGTTGGATACGTCTGACCTCTGAAAATATGAAAGCAGAGTCTTATTGTATGCTTATTTATGGAAACATAGATACTGAAACTTCGTAAGTGTCCAACACTAACTAGCTGGATGGACTTGAACACGTTTCAAACCCTTGTACAATTTTCATCACTTGTAAAGGGAAGGTGATAATAGTATAGACTATAGAGGTGTTAGAACAGTTAAATGAGAGTTGATCCTTTTAAATGCCTGGCATTTAGTAAGTAATCAGTATATGTGATCTATTATAATAATAGATAGTAATTGTCAGATTATGTGCTAAACACATATTATTCACTTAACAGGTATTGATTGATTGATATATGTGCCAGGTATCATTCTAGTTTGGGGGGATACATTAGTGAACCAAACAAACAAAATCTGCTCCCCTAATGGATTTACTATTTCAATGGTGTTGACTCCTGTATTCAAACTTCTATTAATGCCACGGATACATGTAATTAACCTCATTTTATATATAAGGGAATGTTAAGTGCAAGGTAACTCAATAAAAAGTCTAAGTTGACAACACTTAAAAACTGGTAGAGCCAAGATTTAATTTGGTTTGACTTTGAAGTCATGTGTTTAATCCATCTCTATCCATGGTCCTAAATTAGTGATCCTGATCCTGGTCCTGAGGAATAGTTGCTGGGCATAACCAGCTTAAATAATTCATTACAACATTGAAAGAGGAAAAAGCTTGTTCTTAATAGTGTCCCAAGAAGAGAAAGAATAAATGTGTAAATTTACAGGAAATCAGTCTTAGCCAAGGGAGGTATCTTTGCAGAGAAACTCTTCCTGTGAGAGAGAACCTGTCTGTGAGATAGCTGGATTCCTACTTCTGGACTTATTCACATAGACACTATAGGGCACTTGCTAGGGGGGATGCACAAGAAAATTTCTATAGGGAAACCCCTTTCAGGAACTCCTTTCAATGCCTTCTGGGATTCAAGTCTAGTCTTCAGTTACTTTCCACTTGTTCACAAAGACCATTTCCACCAAAAGCAGGTCTGAGTACAGATATCTATTAAGGCAAAAGCTTTTGTGTTCCTCCCATTGAAGCCCATTATTGTCCGAACTTCTCTTTATTGAATGAATTCTGAGGTAGTTTTAAATTTATTTCACAATTAGGGGTAGGCTGTTTTTTTCTCTTAGCCCCTAAATAAATGGTCATCTATTCTGATTGGAGTCAAGAAGAAATATTGAGTTTCCTTCCAATCAACCACATCTCAAAGACTTGTATTTCTTGTACTGCAAGTTTTACATTTGGGGAAAATACAAGTCTTTGGGAATCACCAAAACTCACCTCAGTGTCAGCAAAGACCAGGTTCATAGACATGACTGAGACTCCTGTCTGCGAGTTCTGAAACAACCACTTTCTACCCCTACATAGTATTGCTGTACCCTCTGAGGATTCTCCAGACTTGAGTGTCTACGCCTGACTGGCTCTCCGCAGTTGGTGTCTCCGAGGGCTTTGGTTGAAGCAAAGATCCTTTGAGACTTTTGAGATTATTTTATATTGATCAGCTTTTTAAGCAGGAGTGAAACTACAAAATAATAAGGGTATCAAAGTTAAGTGTCTTCCCCCCAATGTGGCTTCTAAGAGATCTGATAGTCATAAGAATTATGTGTGTTCCTTTTTTATTGATTTATAAAATAATGGTCTAAGAACATAATTATAAAATTCCAAAAATATACTAAAAGACCTACAATATCAATCTTTCTTCTTAGCCCTGAAATAAATGGTTCATTTCATCACCCTGAGTATGTATGTGTGTGTGTGTGTGTGTGTGTGTATTCAATGCATATAACATATATTACATATATGTTCGTGTTATATAGACACATACATTTGAAATATACTTTAAGTCAAAAACTATTACGAGAGACAAATAAGGTTATCATACAATGATAAAGGAGTCAGTTTATAAACAGGATATAATGGTTGTAAATGTTTATGCACCCAACATTGGAGCACCTAAATATATTCAGCAAAGATTAACAAACCTAAGAGAGGAAACAGGCAGCAATACAATAATAGTTAAGGAAGTTCAGTATCTCACTTTTAACCGTGGATACATTATCCAAACATAGTATCAGTCAGGAAACATTGGACTTGAACTACATTTTAGACCAAATGGACTTAGACAAATAGAGAACATTCTATCCAACAGCAGCAGACTACACATTCTCCTCAAGCACCCATGAAACATTTTCTGGGATAGATCATATATTAGGCCACAAAACAAGGCTTAATGAACTTAAGAGGGGCACCTGGGTGGCTCAGTCAGTTAAGCATCTGCCTTCGGCTCAGGTCATGATCCCAGGGTCCTGGGATCCTGGGTCCCTGCTCAGCGGGGACCCTGCTTCTCTCTCTGCCCCTCTCCCTGCTCGTGCTCCTTCTCTCTCTCAAATAAATAAATAAAATCTTAAAACAAACAACCTTAAGAAAACTGAAATCATTTTAAGGATCTTTTCTGAGCACAATGGTATGAAACTAGTTATCAGTATCAGGAGGAAAGCTGGCCAATTCACAAATATGTAGAAATTAAACAATACAGTCATGAACAGCAGTGGGTCAAAAACAAAGCCAAAACATGCCTGGAAACAAACAAAAGTATAAACACAAATGATCAAAACTTGCTTGATACAGAAAAAATCATTTCTAAGAGGAGATTTTATGGCGATAAATGCCTCCATTAAGAAAAAAGAAAGATTTTTTTTAAGATTTTTATTTTATTTATTTGACAGAGAGAGAGACAGCAAGAGAGGGAACACAAGCAGGGGGAGTGGGAGAGGAAGAAGCAGGCTCCCTGCTCAGCAGGACAGGGGACTGGATGCTTAATGACTGAGACACCCAGGCAGCCCAGAAAAAAAACAAAAAAAAGATCTTAGATAAACAACCTAACTTTACACTTCAGGAACTAGAAAAAGGAGAATATTTTAAGATTAAGGTTAGCAGAAAGAAGGAGATAACAGAAATCAGAAAAGAAATAAATGAACTAGAGACTATAAAAAGCATTAGAAAAGATCAATGAAACTAAACGCTAATTTTTACGTGGGTGACTATATATTATTTTAATAACAACCATTGCACTCACAGAGTTCTTGAAAGGCCTTTCCCATACCCTGTCCCCTCCCTTCTTCTGCACACAATCTGGCATTCATTTTGCCAGATGAAGAAATCACACTTTGAAGACGTCTACTGACTTGACAAGGTCTCCTACTTGCTAGGAGGCTGAACCAAACTGAAACCCTACAGCTCTTCTGACTCCCAGACCAGTGCTCTTCCCCTGAATCCCACCGCAGAGGTGGCAAGGTCCAGAGGATGGTCACTCTAAAAGATAAAACTGATACCATAAAAATCCTAGAGGAGAACATAGCAGTAACCTCTTCGACATCAGCCATAGCAACTTCTTTCTACATATGTTTCCTGAGGCAAGGGAAACAAAAACTACAATGAAATATCACCTCACACCTGTCAAAATGTCTAAAATCAACAACACAGGAACCCTCCTGTACTGTAGAGGGAAATGCAAACTGGTGCAGGCACTGTGGAAGACAGTATAGAGATTCCTCAAAAAGTTAAAAAAAAAACACACACCCTAAGATCCAGCAATTGCACTGCTAAGTGTTTCCCCATGGAATACAAAAACAGTGATTCAAAGGAATACGGTTACCCCAATGTTTATAGCAGCATTATCTATAATAGCCAGATTATGGAAAGATTGCAAATGTCCATCAACTGAAGGATGGCTAAAGAAGAGGTGGTGTATAAAAAAGACTGAAATCTTTCCATTTGCAACAACACAAATGGAACTAGAGAATATCATGCTAAGTGAAATAAGTCAGTCAGAGAAAGACTAATATCACATGATTTCATTCATATGTGCAATTTACGAAACAAAACAAATGAACATAGGGGAAAAAAAGAGAGAGGCAAACCAGAAAACAGACTTTTAATTACAGAGAACAAAATGATGGTTACCAGGGGGGAGGTAGGTGGGGGGATGGTTTAAATCAGTGATGGGGGTTAAGGAGGGCACGTGTTTCAATGAGCACTGGGTATTGTACGGAAGTGTTGAATCACTATATTGTACACCTGAAACTAATATTACACTGTATCTTAGCTAACTGGAGTTTAAATAAAAATTTAAAAATAGTTAAATAAAAACTGGACTACAGCAAGATAAAGAAATTTTTCTCATAAAAAAAAAAAGTAAGGTAATAAAAATGGAGCAGATATGTAACTGACAAAGAAGTGTTATCCCAAACATATAGTCATCTTTTACTTCAATAATGAAATGAAAATTTTAAAGAGAAAAGGACAAAAGTCTTAGCTGCCATGTCCCCAAAGGCATCTAAATAGTGGAGAATTTATAAAAATATATTCCATCATCTTTGTCATCAGGAAAATGCATATTGGGGCGCCTGGGTGGCACAGCGGTTAAGCGTCTGCCTTCGGCTCAGGGCGTGATCCCAGCGTTCTGGGATCGAGCCCCACATCAGGCTCCTTTGCTATGAGCCTGCTTCTTCCTCTCCCACTCCCCCTGCTTGTGTTCCCTCTCTCGCTGGCTGTCTCTATCTCTGTCGAATAAATAAATAAAATCTTTAAAAAAAAATTAAAAAAAAAATAAAAATAAAAAAAAAAGGAAAATGCATATTAAAATGCTAATGAGAGGCCACAACACTTGCAATACCGAGTGTTGGGAAGAATGTAGAGTAAGCAGTTCATAGTCTTGGTGAGAGTTTAAATTGGTCCAACCACCTTGGAATACAGTTGATACTGTACACCAAGAGAGGATCTAAAACTATTGTGTGATCCAGAAATCCCACTCCTGGGTATTAAACCAAAGGAATGTACAAATATTTGCTCCCAAAGACATATACAGGAATGTTCAGAGTAGCATTATTCATAGGCACCCACCAAAAATGTTCTTCAAGAGTGTAATAAATTATTGCATATTCATAAATTGGCATTTTATTTAGGAAAGAAAGTGATCCAAAAAAGTAAGCTTTATGCAATATGGATAATTTTAAATACAATCATTGTCTTTTAAAAAATTCTGAACAATTCATCCCAGTCTTCTGAAATTTGGTGTTGCCGCATATGATAATTCTTCTTTCTTCTGTCTCCTCCTTTTTCCTTCCCTTCCTTCCCTTCTCTCTTCTTTTGTTTCTTTTACCATAATCTTCTCTTTTATTTTCTTTACATGTAATCTGCTATTTTCTGTTTACATGTGAACTCTCTTTTTTTTACATCATTATTGTAGTTCAGATATTAAACTGTCTATTGTAATGAGTTTCTTGGAGTGCTTTTTTTTCTTTGTATGTGATAGACTTTAAACTTGCATACATACGTCTAAACTTTAGACCCGTTACTTTCTTTATGGCTTTGAATATTGTTTGTTCTGGGCATTCTGAACTCTGCTTTATTTACACCAAGGATGTTTATGTTTCCTCTTCATGCATACTTCTAATATTTTCTAATTACTAATTTATAATAATTACTGATTGAAAAGCATAACATTTTCCTTACTCTTTAATCATAGATTTTAATTTATATCGTTTTTACCTTCCCAATTAAGCTTTCTTTTACTCATTTATCTTTGTTTGATTCAATTCTGCCACGTTGTCTCATTCTCTGATGTGACCACCTATGGCATTTCTGTCCTTATGCTCTTTTTCTCCTTTTTCATAGATTATATGAAATCGTCCCCACTTTTGAAACATTCTTTAGTCTTTTTAATCTAACAATACATAATTTAAACAACTGTGATACTCTTGTCTTTTCCCTCTTGCTTACCAGGATATTACTATAGACACAATAAAATTACTATTGTCTATGATGCTGTTGCTTTCCCCTCTTGATTCTCCTTCAACCAGGGTTAGATTTGTCTATTCTCAGTGTTTTTCAACAAACACGGAGTATAAATATCTCTGTTTCCTTTCTCTCTCATCGTTCTCATACGCAGTCCTGAAGAGGAGAATAATATACAGATTCCTATACCAAATGTCACTTTCTAGCCACGTTTGATCAGTGTCTCTCTCCTGAAGGAGTGTTCTTCTCTTACCATGCTGTTAGTGTGGAATATACAATTTCCAGAAGTTACTGAAATCAAGGCCCACCACACCCATTACCCCACCTACGGTAATTATCGGTAAAGACTTATGGACTAAATGTATTAATATACTCCCGTATATATTTATCCCTCCCTTTCAATTCCTACTTCCTAATTGTTTCCTATATTTGCAATTTTTCTCATTATGTTGAAGGGGGGTGTGTATGATGGTCTGTGTGGGGGTAAGCAGTTAAGAGAGACGCAATGAATGTATGGAGAAAGACTATTTCCAGAAAAGTCTTTGTATATTTTTATCCTTCTTGGATCTGTCTATAGTGATATGTGTTGCATCGGTGTATTCTCAGATTATCATGGTAATACACTTTTTTTCCTGTGTCTTTGGGTTAGCAGGCATAGATATTTTAGCTCCCATTCAAAGATTGTGCTGTGATCCCAGATTCTAGACTTCTCACTTTGTCCAGCCTTAACACACAGGCTAGAGTCCCAACACTGAAGTCATTTGAGTAAAAGTCTTTGTATTGGCTCTGAGTTCTCATTCCTGATTGCCTCTGTGATTCTCTTTTTTATTTTTGAAATCTTTATTAATTTATTTATTTGATTTTAGTTTTACCCTCTATAATTTCATAAGTGTATTTAATTCAGCATTTCCATGTGTTTGGAGTGTTAGAGGAATTATATATTCCTTTTTATATTCAAACTGCTACCCTAGCTTAGAGACCCTCAAAATATCAACTTAATATCACGTAAAAACAAACTAGCATTTTTAGTGCAATATAACTTCAGAAAACTCCATATTACATATTGATGTCTTCAAAATTCTAGTGGAAGAATAGCATACTTTTCTAATTGTTTTCAGTGATACACTTAAATATTAATAAATGTGCATTTCACATCTACCAGTGGTGGTGTAAGGTTTGGATTGGCAATAAAATTACAAAACTCAGGAAGTTTTCATCCAGAGCTAGATTTCCTCTTTGTGCAGAAGGACATAGGGAATGGAAATCGATATGCAAGGTATATTCAGGCTTGTTTAGTGCCCCACAGTGACGTGAATGCAGGTTCTTATTCTCCATATTTTGCTGTGTGGGGACAAGGCCTGGTTACAGGAGACAAAGCCAATGTTTGTAAATGGCTTGGTCGTTATGTAATTTTCTTCAGCAATAAACTTCACTTTGGAGTCAAATTATAGGAAAAGATTTTTAGCTGTGGTGACTAAGGTTGGAAAAAAATTCTATGAAGTCAGCCAAACCCAAATGCCTGTCAATTTTGCTGGTGGATACCCTCTGTTTTCTACTACCGCTTCACAACCATTTATAAGACTTAATCTCTGTCTGCTTCAAAAATCTCCTAGAATTATCCTCAAGAAATTGACTTAAGATTTTGTGGTTTATTCCCTTGCTTATCTTCCCATCTTTTATTTAGATAGTATTGATAGAAATGCATGGAAATTGTTCTCCTTGATAGTGGAAATTCAATATAGCTTAGATAAATATGATAGTTTACATAATTGAAACAAGTTATACCAAACTATGCAGTGAAGGGAATAGAGGGTTTCTGAAGTCATTAAAATACGTGTGAAGTGTCTTAAGAAACAGACACTGACACTTCTTTTTAAAATGGATTTCCTGCCAAGAACTGGTGAATCCCCAACATGAGGTCAGGCATTTTTTCTTTCATGTGCATCCCATATGCAATTTGTCTCACGTGCAAAACACACTAGGAATCTAAGCGATGCAGTAATTTCCAAACAGCCTTGAAATTACATTGATGTGAAATTCCTTTCAAGAAAACAAAATCCTCAAGTTCATTTTTTATTTAATTAACTTTTATCATTAATGAGTTTTACAAAAAAAATCAGTTACTATTATAGTAGATATTCAATGAATATTGTTTTCTGCAATGAACCCATTGGTTTTAAACTGACGCTCAAGAATCTCCTCTGAAATATTTCTTGTCTTTCCTTGATTTTGGGTATTAACTCATGAATCTATTTCGTAACTAAGACATCTTTCTCTTTAAAAAATAACTTGATGACTCCTTCCCGGATCTGCTTGGTCTTGACTCCATAAACAATCGGGTTCAGGGTAGGAGGCAACATCAAATAGAGATTAGCAATAAGAATATGGACGTGATGGGGAATGTTTTGTCCCCCAAAACGATGAGTAAAAATGGTGAACAGGGCTGGAACATATGTGATGACAATAGCACATATGTGGGAAGTACAGGTGCCGAAGGCTTTCTGACGCGCCTCTGCAGATGACAAACTCACCACTGCCCGCAAGATCATAGTGTAGGACACAGTAATACAGAACATATCAAAGCCCCCAATCAAGAGGGCTGCCAAGAGACCATAGATAGCGTTGACCTTGAAATTACCACAGGACACCTTGGCCACAGACATGTGGTCGCAGTAGGTGTGGGGAATGGAGTTGCCCCGACAATAGGGCAGACGCTTGGTGAGGAAAGCGAATGGGAGGATGAGCAGCACACCGCGCAGGAAGGTGGCAAGACCGGCCTTGGCGATGACGGGGTTGGTGAGGATGGTGGAATACCGCAAGGGGTAGCAGATGGCCACATAGCGGTCCAGGGCCATGAGCATGAGCACCCCAGACTCCATCCCAGTCAGCATGTGGACAAAAAACATCTGAGCCAGGCAGGCGTTGAAGTCGATCTCCTTGAGGTTGAACCAGAGTATGCACAGCATATTGGGTACGGTGGTGGTGCACAGGGTGACGTCTGTGAAGGAGAGCAGGGCCAGGAAGTAGTACATGGGCCGGTGCAGGGCCTCCTCGTGGCCGATGAGGTGGATGAGCCCACAGTTCCCCAGGACAGCGGTGACATACATGAAGCAGAACGGCAGGGCGATCCAGGGGTGCGCGGCTTCCAGCCCGGGGACGCCATTCAAGACGAAGAATCCTGGGGTCAGGCTGGAGCTGTTTTCCCCACACATAATGGCTGACAAGAGGAGGGCATTTTACATCCTTTATCAGAAATTGCTTTCTACGTAGGAGAAAAGTGGGGTTAGAAACCAGACGAGAGAGTGATTTAGATAATACCCACAAATGCCATGAACTTTGTCATGATAAGACAGTGATTTTCCTCCTACTCTAGCAAGGGAGTCTTTGAACTAGGGTATCTAAAAATTGATTAAACAGTACTACTCAATGTGTCATTGGATAATTTGTCTAATAACTACCCTCACTTTCTAAACCTCTCCCCAGCGCACCTCTTCTATTCCACCACATTCCAGTAACAAGTTGTGAACTGGGCCATAATTACCTCTTCCTCCCAATAAGCCACTTCTGTTGTCTCCTCTCGGATTCTTCCCGAGTCTTGTCACTAAAATCATGTATGTATAGTTAGAGGATCACCCTAATCTGACTAGTCCCTATCAGCAGGACTTTTGTCCTGCCTTGAAGTTTATGAAGAAAGCTATTGTCAGTAATGTTCCATATAACTTGCTTAAGATGATACATTGTAAATGCTCAATAAAATATATGTGAATAAATGAATGTTTGAATTAGTAAGAGCTTAGTATCTGACATCAATATCATGCTTTTTTACACTATGAAATTTTAAAGGAATATCTTGAGAAGAAAAAAAAAGTATTTATATTTCTAAATTATTAGCAAGTTTTATGGAATTTCAGTAAAAAATTTATTAAAGGGCTGAATCCAATCAGGTATAGCATCCTTTCTATTTGGCTTCTCTGCTTTTCCACATTTTTTATTAGTTTCCTATCCATTTCAATATAACATTTGCATTTAAGAAGCCCTTGAAGGTCTAAGATTCCCAATTGTCTGTAATGCTTTATTTTAAGTAATATTTCTTTTGTTATAACTGGACAGGTTATAATACCATATACCATATTTTTGGTGTATATATATATATATCTATATATAGATATAGATATATATATATATTGATATTGATATTGATATATATATAAATAAAATACCGTATACCATGATACCATAATACCATATTTTTGGATTGCAATTTCCTGTAAAGGTAGTAGAAAGAACTGAATAATGGTTGAAGGAATTTACAGATTCAGGGATGTCTGAGAAAGGCTGAAGTCACCGAACGGTTAAAATATTTTTTTCATCTGAGAAAAATAAAATGGTCCTTAAGCTCTGGATGGGCAACTTACCATGCTGCAATGTCAATAGCAAACATTCCCACCACCCAGCAGAACTACATAGATACTTGCAGTGTGACGACATGTATTACATGGTTGTGAAGACAGCAGACATAGATTCCTGTCACCTGATAATCTGGAAATCACTCTTTGTCCCACCTCTGGCCAGGGTACCTAGAAGTCACCATGGAAAGAAGATACAAAAGAATACAAGTTACACAGGCTCACGGTCTCTGGTTCTTAAGGTGATTGCCTCTCATGTAAATTAATGTCGTATGAGAGAGTTCTCGACCTCTCCAGGAATGTCCCCACACAGAGGAATCATCATTTCATAGTCCTAGACCAGAGAAATGTAAAGATTATAGTCTCCAGTGTCCACCATCTTTTATGTGAACGCCACAGTGAAATGAATGGGTGACTGGAAAGTGAGACTAAGTCCACCCAGGAAGAAAGAGACCCATTACCTCTGCAGAAGTGAATGGGAAAGAGAAGTACGTTGCACGTTGCCTATTGCTAATATTGCCTTTTAAAAAACCATCTGCATATTCTAGGCCATTTTATTGTTAGCCATCACTATTCTTACTTTTCCTAAAATAGCTGTTTTTGGAAAATTGCCCAAACTCACCTCAGTGTTAGGCACAATTCTATTCATGGCGGAGAATACTTAGGAGTTCTTCAAAATCTGGGATGGTACCTTCTTACATAGGATTTTTAGTTTCCCTGGAGAATTTCCAGCAGGATGTCCCAGGCGGAATGAGTCTCCAGAATTAGATGTCTCAGAGGTACTTTCATGGAAAGAGAATAAACTTTCCACCTAGTGGTAACAGATCTATATTTAGAAGCTTTTGAGTAGGAAAAGAAACAACAAAAACAAAACATATTAAAGTTAATGCCTTTTCCCAGGCGGGAAATGTGACAACCAAGCCTGGTGGAGATGAACATCATGTAAAATTTTTTTTTCTCTTTTTACAAAAGAAACACATCCTTAATGTGGAAAATCTGAAAACTGCAGAAAAGTATAAAAAAGTTGGAAAATCACTTGTAAATCCAATACAGAGGAATAACCATTCTCAAAACATTTTCTGTACTTCGTTTATTCATTTTATAAAATTATTATGTGTAATATTGTTTTTGTAAAAATTTCAGAGTATATGCGGTTTTGAATACTGGTTTTCTTCTCTACCTGGAATTATTTTGTGGAAATTTTCTTGTGTCATTCTGTATACCTTGAAATCAAAATTTTCAATAGCTAAACTTCTTCTTTCAATAGCTATACCAAATTTAATTAAGCATTTCATTACTCTTGAATATTTAAATCACTTCCTCATTTTTTTCTATCAAAATAATTCTTCTATGGATATCGTAATCCATTCTGCATTACTGATTTTTTCCTCTCCTAAGATAATAAGAAATAGGGGGCTCCTAAGTGGCTCAGTTGGTTAAGTGTCTGACTTCAGCTCAGGTCATGATCTTGGGATTCTGGGATTGAGCGCCACATAAGGCTCCCTGCTTGGTGGGGAGTCTGCTTCTCCCTCTGCGCCTCCCCCCACTTGTTTTTTTCTCTCTCTCTCTCACTCTCTCAAATAAACAAAATCTTTAAAAAAGATAATAATAAATAGGATTGTTTAGTTTATGGGATCAAAAGGCATGGACAATTTTAATTATATTTATAAATGTTGGAAAAAAATCATCTCCATAAAATTGTGTTGATTTTCATTTCCATACAGTACTAGTGGGCTGCCCCTCTATAAGTTTTGGTTATTATATGTTCTCTTTTCCCCAGCTAGACTGGTGAGAATTAATTTCTTTGGTATTTTAGCTTCAAATGAAATTAACTTCATTTGTAGTGATTAAGAATTTTTTTTCAAGTGGTTTTGGTCAGTTTTTTCGTATTTTGAATATTCATTCACCTCCTTATCCTTTTTTTTTTTTTAAAGATTTTATCTTATTTTATTTTGAGAGAGAGAGTCAGGGAGAGACACAGAGAGAGAGCAAGTGGGGGGGAGGGGCAGAGGGAGAGGGAAAATCCCAAGCAGACTCCATGCTGAGCATGGAGCCAGCCCTTCTTGATCTCCTGGCCCTAAGATCACGACTGGAGCTGAAACCAAGAGTAGGACACTCAACAAACTGAGCCACCCAGGTACCCCATCTTTCTTATCCATTTTTAGTGGAGGTATTCGTTTGTATTTTATTGCTTGCTGGATACCTTCCATACTGAAATATAAATCCATTTGCTGACATAGTTTGCATACATTTTCCCAAGTATTTGGCCTTAAATTTTATCTTATGGTTGACAGAGATTGAATTGTTTTCCCTTCCCTCTCTTTTATTGAAGAAAAATCTTTCCATACTTCAGCCCTTCACTGGGAAATGACATACAGTGGAAAACAAAGTTGCACTACTCCGCAAACTCACGTCTCCTCTAACCCCTAAAGTAAATGCAATTAGAGCCTACATTCTGGTGTATACTTCCAGAAGTTTTTTTATATTTAGCATTTAATAACATTTTAATGTATTAACTATGGTGGTGGTGGTGTTTTGTTTAGCTTTTTGCGTTAGCGATAGTGCTAGAAAACAGTACCGTAGTTCTCCCTCTTATCTGTCGTTTTGCTTTCTGCTATTTCAGTTACTGGTCAGCTGTGATCCGGAGGCAGATGATCCTCAGAAGGTCAGTAGTAGCCTAACAATGCATCATTGTGCATTTTATCATCTCATATCATCACAAGAAGAAGGGTGAGTACAGTACAATAAGATATTTTCAGAGACAGACCACATTCACGTAACTTTTATTACTGTATATTGTTAAAATTGTTCTACTTAATTATTATTGTTGCTAATTTCTTACTGTGCTTAATTTATAAATTAAACTTTATCATAGGTATGCATGTATAGGAAAAAAACATAGTATATATGGGGTTTGGTACTCTCCATGGTTTCAGGCATCCACTGGGGATCTTGGAACATATCCCCCTGTGGATAAGGGGGGACAATTGTAAGATACTCTCAAATTCACTACTTGGAAAGACAACTTTCAATTAAATAAAAAAATTTGGTTTTGTAAAAAAAACAATGAAATACACATAAAATTATTTTGATAAAATTTAAATAAATGCAACTATATATATTCCAAAATTACAAATGGGTCTCTGTATAAATCCTCTCCTTTTAGATTTGAAATTTAAGGAAATAAGAATTGGTATGAATGTTAGTTAACTATAGAGCAGGGGTTCTTAACTTGTAGACTATGGTCCCCAAACTGGTTATACTAAACTGCATCAAGATCTTCTAGGGGACTTTAAAAAAAAAAAAAAAAGATAATAGGGTGTCCTACAATCTATCACTTTTGCTCATAAATATTTACATTGAGTTTAGGAATTGATAGAGCTAAGCATTCTTAATAAAGTTATTTTTTATTTCCATTTTTTATGAATTTCATTTTTACATTTAATTATATACATCAGAAGTATAAGACATGAGGCAAAGATTTAACTTCTATCTATTGCAAATATTTTTAATATATTTCCTATATGTCTTGCCCATACTTTATTTAAAAAAAATTTTCCTCAACTTTCTGCATCACAGAAAATATTGTTATTCCAAAATGGAAAGCCTATGTCATTCATCTGTTTAGGACTTTTGTTCTCTCTCGTTTTTACCATGGAGTCTAAAAATGACCCCATGTAGTCATTTGACTTCCTACACGTATGACTTTATTTTGTATGAAACAAAGCAAAAGCAATAACCAAACAACAGAAAAGTAATGCATTAGATTTTTTTTTTTATTTAAAGATTTTTATTTATTTATTCGACAGAGATAGAGACAGCCAGCGAGAGAGGGAACACAAGCAGGGGGAGTGGGAGAGGAAGAAGCAGGCTTCCAGTGGAGGAGCCTGATGTGGGACTCGATCCCATAATGCCGGGATCACGCCCTGAGCCGAAGGCAGACGCTTAACCGCTGTGCCACCCAGGCGCCCCTGCATTAGATTTTTAAAAAAATGTTTGTATGCTATAAACTCATAAAGAACTGGCCCCTGCTTTAGTCCACTTACTCTTGTTTCCAGTCCCTTGAGTGAGGTCCCTAGTTCCCTTCATACCTTCATGCAGGCCATTTTGTCTTCCTGGATCAGTTGTTACCTCCTATCCACCCTCCACCTAATTACCACCAGTTGATCCTTCAGCATCAGCTTCAACACTAATTTCTTCCGGAAACCTTTTCTGTTTGTAATTTGTGCTGGAGACATCTTCATTATACCTATAAAACTTAATTATGCATATTGTACTTTTGCTTTGTTTGATTTTTCCTTTATCTTATTCACATACCTTTCCATCTTATCTTAATTTCATCTTAAAACTTGGGTTTTGCAATGACCTTTTTTTTTTTTTTTTTTTAAAATACGCTCTATGCTCAGCACAGGGCCCAAGGTGGGGCTTGAACTCTTGACCATGAGCTCAAGACCTGAGCTGAGATCAAGTGTCAGACAACTGACTGAGCCACCTAGGTGCCCCATGCAATGGCCTATTCTTAACAACTCCTTTCCTTCCTCTCCAGTTCCGTGCTGACTGAGACACATAGGCGGCAAGGAAATTAACATCAAAATGTCAACAATTTTATTAAGTACATAACTGGAGGTTTTCCTGTTCAGAGGCATGAGATTTAGAATGAAAAGTTAAGATGTTAGTCTAAATGGAGTCCCTATACTTGAAGTAATAATAAGAGGAGAATAATTGCCCCCCTCCTCCAAATCTCTCCTTTTTCTTTCCTTAAGATTATTGCTCTCTGTTCGTTCTCATCATACCATGTCTTCCTGTACAATATTCAGATTGTGTTAACCTCTCCTCCGTTTCCTTCTCTTCCTACACTTCTTTCTCCTTCTCTTCTTTCTTCTTGATTTTCCTCTTTTATGACCCCAAAATTCCAGCTTTACCTGCAACCAGAGTTCTTATCACTACAGCAGGTTGCAGTACTTTACCCTTGAGAATTATCCTTAGCAAAACTCCCCCCTCCACATCTGCAACTCTTCCTCAGCAGCCATCCAGGATCACTTCACCCCCTCAATACTGTGTGCATTAGCCTCCAAACTCTTCGTGCTTTATTGCTGTCCAAAGTTTCGGCTGTGTTCAGGTGCCTGAAGACGGCATTGCCTGGATAAAGCAATCTTGCCTTGATTATTTAATATAAAAGTACCCAACAGATAGATAGGTGTGTATAATTGTTTAGTTTCTATAGCTATTTATTGCTCCAAAGGAATCAGGGGGAAATCCCAGACCAATATCAAACCTCTTTTCGATTGACTGAAATGACTTTGACTCCCTATCTCAAATATAGAAATGTTAAATTCAAAATTCTCATGTATAATCATGCCACAAAATAAGTAAGCTAATCTTGTGCAAACTTGTTCATTTTTTCAGACTTTTTATAAAACTGGTTTGAAAATGGTTTTAAGTTATTTTGAAACACAAGCTATGTCATTGGTATTTTTCATTTCAAGGAAAAGTGCATTTGTCGTTCAAATTCTGAGAGACAGAACTCAGAGGAAGAGCGAGATAAGATTCCAGTTATACTTTGGCTTAATTTTACCAGTTCAATAAAAGAGAAACACAACTGTTAGTGGGGTCTTGTGGAGGGGTCATGTGGAATGCTCACTGTATATTGTGCCCCCCCAATCTGTACGGTTTGTTTGGTCATTCCTTGTCTTTATCTCTGTACATCATGACCAGTCTGAAATGGTTGGTCAAATAGTTCTGGAGATTCTTCAGAACAGGATAATTTTCACTATGCTCTATCACCTTGTAATTTCCTGCTACTTCCTTTCCTTTGGGAATATTAACATCTCCTAGTTTGAAAAGGAATTTGATTTAACTAAATTGAAGTCTAAGTGTGAGTACTTTATACCTGATACCCTGGTTCTAGAGCTCATCAAACAGTGTGAGGTTGATGTGGGAGGGCTGGGCCTTTCCACCAAGTCCATTGAGCTCTGCTCACGACTTGGTCTTTAGGGCAGGAGATGGAATTTGAAATGAAGTGTCTTCCACCATTTTTTCCCCCAGTCTTTTCCTCTCCTCTCCTTTAGTCTTCTTCTTTCTCTCCCCATGAATACTGAATAGAATTTCCTTCTATCAAGTCTAGCTCGTAATTAAAAAAAAAAAACACACTCAATTATTCTAGCCTGCTGGTTCTAGTTTAGTTGTAAGTCTTAGTTTTCAGAGTCACGTTGTGGTTTCCATGAAACCCATTTTTGAGTTTGTAATGGGGAAGAAGACATAAAATTAATTGGGGTTGTTACTCAAGTGCCTTAAATAACTGTTATTTATTACATTTTATTTCTTCAGATTTTTAAATTTATGTTCTGGTTTCGCTGTGTTGCTATTGCTATTGTTGCCCCCCCCACACCCCCGCCCCACAGCATAGGCCTGTCAACATGATTGTATTTACATTTTAGTCTTAATGTTCTCAGATTCATCCAGTCTTGCTGTTTGTGTAGCTCACATTCCTCTTCTATAAGATGAGGATAATTATACTATCCCATAGTTTTGACTTAAAAGTTCAATGCGATACTATATATGAATCATTATTATACCTGACACCATATATATATATGCAAATAATTGCAAATATATATATATATATATATATATTTAAATGGCAGTTTAGGAAAAGTAATTTTGTGATCTGTTTGCTAGTATTTTATGGCTAGTATTGCTTAAAGAAAATTCCTTAATTGAATAAAATTTACAAAATCCAAAAGCATAATTCAAGGATGTAGCAACTTTGCTGATTAGAAGTTCATAATTTACATTACATAGAGGCACTTTTATAATGTTAGTATTAAAAAAACAGATTTTAGGGCGTGATCCCGGCGTTCCGGGATCGAGTCCCACATCGGGCTCCTCTGCTGGGAGCCTGCTTCTTCCTCTCCCACTCCCCTGCTGTGTTCCCTCGCTCGCTGGCTGTCTCTCTGTCACATAAATAAATAAAATCTTAAAAAAAAAAATAAAAAAATAAAAAAATAAAAAAACAGATTTTTATTCTAAATGTGAAATTATATTGCAAAAATATGTGATGCGATTAATATATTTTACAATTATTTGACTCTATATAATATTGAAATATATTCTTCATATTAAAAGGTAATAAGAATATAATTTAATATAATTAAGATTTCCACCTACCTACCTACTTGTATCCATTTCCTGATCATATTCTATTACTCCAGTTACCTCCTGTGTTATGCTCTTATTCTTTTTCAGTTTTCGTTCAGTCTTGCTATTTCTGAATACCACATTTATCATTCCACTTCTGTTACTTTTTTCTCTGTTATTTCCAGAAATCTAAATAAAGTACTCCTTTCTTCACTGTCCCTGGTCACTCAACTATTTCTTCCCCCGTATTAAAGTCAAGTAAAGCAGTTAAGCTCAGACATCTTGATTGGAAAATTACATAGATTTTTTTTAAAGTCTCCTTTCCTCTACTCATAAAACCTTTACTCAAATACCCGTCAACTATGTCCACTGTGTTTTTCAAAATTCTGCTTGATAGCAACTCCAATGGGTACTTCTGAGATTATGATGAACTCCAATGATCATATCCACTCCAGCTTCATTCGTATGTACATGACTACATTAATAAGAATCCAAATAATTACCTGGGCAGCAAAATGTCAGAAATAAATGAGCAGACAAGGAAGATCTTTTCCCCTAAGTTATACAAGTTTCACATAAATATGGAATAAAAAGGATGACAGGACCATGGAATTCAGCACAAACATTCTGGGGAAGTGTTTCTGGCTTCCCCACAATACCCGAGACAGTTTGCATAGGTGCCTTCCCCAATCTTCTGGAGTCTCTCAGCTATTTGACCTGCTTTGTTCTTTTCTATATACTCCCTCAGAGTGCCCTAGACCAAAGAGCATTAATCATCAAGAGTTTACTTCAAATTCTGGATCTCCCATTCTGTGAATTCATTCTACCAGGTCTAACTAGAGTTAAAGTGTGTGGAAAATACAATTGTTTCCTGTCTAATTCTTTTCTATCAAGTTAGAGGTCTCATATTAAGATTTTTTGTGATTGTTTCATAAATATTATAATAGAATATTGACAGGTATTTTCTCCTGACCTCATGGTTAGGAATTTTGCATCTGTTCTTTTGCTCTATAACTTCTTTCTTTACCTTTATGCTACATGCAGAATTATATACCATAAATTTAGCTCACACTCAAAATATCTTTCTCTCTGAAAACAATTTGATCACTCCTTCACGGATCTGTTTGGTCTTCACTCCATAGACAATTGGATTCAAGGTGGGGGGCAGCAACAGGTAGAGATTGGCTATAAAAATGTGAACGTGGTGAGGTATGGTACGTCCCCCAAAACGATGCGTGAAGAAGTTGAAGAAGGCTGGGACATAGGTGATGACAATAGCACAGATGTGTGATGTGCAGGTGCTGGAGGCTTTGTGGCGAGCATCTGCAGATGACAGACTCACTACGGCACGGATAATCATGGTGTAAGACATGAAGATACAGAACATATCGAATCCTCCAATCAATATGGCAACTATGAGACCGTAGATGGCATTAATCTTGATGTTGCCGCAGGACAGTTTGGCCACAGACATGTGGTCACAGTAGGTGTGGTGGATGAGGTTGCCCCTGCAGTAGGGAAGACGCTTGATCAGGAAAGCGAATGGGATCATGAGCAACACACTTCGACTGAAGGTGGCAAACCCAACCTTGGTAATTACAGTGTTGGTGAGGATGGTAGAATAGCGTAGAGGGTAGCAGATGGCCACATAGCGGTCCAGGGCCATAAGCATGAGCACGCCAGACTCCATACCTGTCAGCATGTGGATGAAAAACATCTGCACGAGGCAGGCATTAAAGTCAATCTCTTTGAGATTGAACCAAAAGATACATAACATATTAGGGACAAATGAAGTGCACCCGCTAACATCTGTAAGAGACAACAAAGCTAGGAAGTAGTACATGGGCCGGTGCAGGGCCTCCTCGTGGCCGATGAGGTAGATGAGCCCACAGTTCCCCAGGACAGCGGTGACGTACATGAAGCAGAACGGCAGGGCGATCCAGATGTGTAAGGCTTCTAGCTCAGGAATCCCATTAAGGATGAAGTGTCTTGGTGTCAGGCCAGAGCTGTTGGCTCCGTGCATGATGGTCAATTGCAAAGCATGTTACTTCTGTACCAGTAAAGACGACCTACGCAAGAAGATAGTAGTGAGACTGATTTCGCTCAGAGACAAAAGATGAACAGGTATTTTGCATGCTATAAATAATAAATTTAGGAGAAAAATAATCTTTTTGTACCCACACTGTGTTATTTGATCCTACTGAGTAGTCCTGGGCCTCTTAATGAAGGAATAGAATGCTAACATAGTGCAAACATTATAACAGAGACCTGATCTCCTTTGGCTTTATACTGTAAACTCTGCCTGTGTGTATGTGTTGATATTCTCAGGCCATGGTTTGATGGGCCAAAAATTACATAATAAGTTATAACTTATAAATCATGGCCATCCACGTTCATTTTGCACTATATATCTAATTGTTTCTTGCTGGTAAACATGAAAGATTTTAGTATTTACATTTAACCAATGACATTGTTAAGCTCTATGCAGTGCTCACAGTTTCTCTTGGTTCTTTCAAATTTCTGTGTAGATAAGCATAGTATATCAATAATCACAATTATCTTAGTTTCTTTTGGTATATTTTTTGCCCCAAATAACCATGAAAATTATATTGGATAGGGTGAAAGCTTTCTTAATCAATTTGTTTGTTTTTTGAAAGAGTTGGCTTTCTAACTTTCTTCTATGTTCTGGGACATGGATTTAACCTGAGAGGTTTTTGATTAAAATCATGACCCCAGGATATCTTTCTCTGTTTTATTTTTGAGAAATTAATCTTTAACTTCTATTTTTAAAAGTCCTTCCTTTGTTATTGTTTGCAACTTGAGTTATTCATTTTCCCACAGCATTATGTTGTATATTTTATTGCATTTTCAAAAATTATTTTATATATACTTTTGTTATATTTTAATCTCCCCCATATAAGTATTTTCCAATGTTCCAGTTTTGATTGCTTCTATTTTCTCTCTCCATTGTGTGTACATGTGTATTGTGTGTGTGAGAGAGAAAGAGAGAAAGAAAGAGCTTAGCCTAAAGTTTTTCTATATAAGTGGTTAGTTGGTTTATTTTTACCCATTACTTTTTAAAAATTTTTTTTATTATGTTATGTTAGTCACCATACAGTACATCCTTAGCTTTTGATGTAGAGTTCCATGATTCATTGTTTGCATATAACACCCGTTGCTTTTAACATGTGGAAGACTTTTCAACTGATGCCATATAAACAATTTTAACATATAAAAAAGATAAAAGCAAATTTTTTTCTAGGAAATAGGAAAAGATTAGAAGTGACAATTTGTTAAAGCAATTTGCTCAACTGTAATTTGAGCAAACTATGGAAATATTATGTAAACCATGGAAATTTTCACCACAACTTGGATCATAATAAGCAAAATATATAGCACTATCATAATTATCGTTAGTATTATTACATTATTTTTGCTTTATAAAATAAATGAAACGAAACAATGTCTAGCCATCCCTTAAACCTCTAGTAGCCTTACCTCGCGCTCAGAGCAAAGTCAGCGTCTCTATATTTGTTCACAACATCCTGTACAATTAGAACTCTTTTGAATCTCTGGTTGGTCTCCCACTGCTCTAACTCTGATCCTCTCAGTCTATCCATACCTGCTGGAGGTTTCCCAACCTCAGCAAGCATGAACACAGTTCTCCACTTGCCACTTTTACTGCCTGCTTCGTTGTTCGGCAGATAATACCATGGTACATGCACTCAACACTTTCAGGTCTGCACTCAGTGTCAGACCCAAAGTAAGGCTTTTCCTTATCTTAACTCAAAATTGCAAGCCGCAGACCTTTGCCAATCTTGGCAAGGCTGTGCCCTTTGCATAGCATCCTGCTTTCCAGATTTTCTTTACTTCACAGCAATTAGCATTGTCCTTCGTCCCTCACTAGAATGTAAAATCTGTATGCACAGGGATTGCTGTCTATTTTGTTCACTGCTGCGTCTCTCGCACTTAATGTATTAACTGGCAGGAGAAAAGAGTCTTAGAATGAATGAATGAACGAATGAATGAATGAATTTCAAAATTTCCTTTTTGATTGGTCTTCTTGCTTGTATATAAATACCTTAACAAATTGTGGGCATATTGAAAAATCAGAGTATCTGGAGGATAGGTAAAATGGTTTCAAGCTATCTAGAATCCTAAAAGGTTTTTTGTTTGTTTGTTTGTTGGTGAAATTCGTGATAATTAAAACTCGCATGTGTACATGGAGTACAGGCAAATAATTGCCTTTTGTGTTATTTTGCACAATTTAATCACACATATGATGAATAAGAAAAGTTTAGGAAAGTAGGTTTGGGATCAAGTATTATTCATTTATGCAGACAGAGATCTCTAGTAAGGTAACAAGATTACTGTCATCAGATGTATTCAAGCAAAGGAGGAATAACGTGTATCATGAATGTTGTTATCAGTAAGTTGGGGTACATGGTCACTAGAATTCCTTTCAACTCTTGCCCTAATGCATTTTCATTCATAGAGGTCTTACCACTTCCTAACGAAGACTTTTCCATTTACAGAGAGAATTTTTCTGTTCTTGTGCAGACATTTGCTTGCCTGTAACATTATCTCTTTGGTCCTTAGCATATCAGCACTATGGTGCTATAAACTACACTTAAATTTTTTCCCAACTTCTCCTCCCTCTTCCAGGCAGTTTGTGAGTCCCTTCAGAAGTCGAAAGAGTGAGATAATTTAGTCCTTCACATTCAGCCACCCTCTGACTCAAATCCCTGCTATTTAGTTGCAGATTTTCTGTGCATCTTATATATTTTTTCTTCTGAATCGCCCAAACTCACCCTGATGCCTGATGTTTTTAAATCTCCATTCATGACTGGTATTGCTTAGGAAATTGTACGGCATTGGTTGGGAACCCTCTATATCAACACTTAATGGCTTCTCTGGGGATTTTCCAAACCAAAGAAAACTTTTTTTTTTTATCCTTCACAAGTAGATGTCCCATAGGTCTCTGGTGGGACAGGAGGTAGATTTAGCTTTGTTGAAACGATATACAGATTTCCCCTGTTACCTGAAAACAGAGTGTTCCTATGAAATGGCATAAAGCAAAGAGGCAATTACCATTAATTTATATAGAAAATTTTGTGAACATTTCCAGACCCCAAAATAACCTCTCTTGGGCTTTTCTGATACTTTAACGTACATCTTGTTAATGGATGCACAACATATATGGAGATAAAGCACAGATGTTCACAGACACAGTTCAAAGCCATGAGGGCTTGATGCTGAGATGCTGAGATGCTGGGTGTGGTTCCTGGGGAAGGAGCCTGGCTGCGTGCTCTGGCTGCTCAGGTGTGCCCTGACTCTGTAATGCCCCATTATACAACAAACACTGACCACTGGTTTCACTTTTAGCTTTTTTTTTTTTTTTTGTACAAGGGAAAATCTTTTTCAATTTCTTTCATTTAGCAAAAACAGTACTAATGTAAGTCTTTTGTAAAAGTGAAGGGACATAAGAACTCAAAAAGTGGGGGACACTTGGTATTTAGACTATATTTGAGCCAGGGGAAAAATCCTCAATAGTTACCCTCAAATTTTAACAACTTTTCTCTGATGGAACATATGAGCTCTCTGGTATCCATTGCACTATAAGTCTAGAGCTATTTTTAACTTCCAGAGTGCCTCAATTCTAGCTTCAAAGCTTAAACATGCACCTATTATAGGACTCAACAATTCCACTCCTGGATATTTCCATAAGAAATATCTGAAATATATATGTCTATAAATCTGAAAATATATGTCTATACAAAGACTTGCCCATGAATTTCTAGAGTGGGTTTACTCATAATTGCCCCAAACAGGAAACAAATAAATGTCCAATAATGCATGTGAGTGAATAAATGACTTGTAATAAATCCATACAGTGATAAACAAGAAACGAATTAAAAAGAATAAACCACCAATACTCACAAAGCTGGAAGCATCACACTCCCTGATTTCAAATTATGTCACAAAACATAGTACTCAAAACAGTATGATATTGACATAAAAACAGAATAGACCAATGGGACAGAATCAAGAGCCCTAGGTCCTATCTTACACCACTTGCAAAACTTAACTCAAAGTTAATTAAAGATTTAAATGGAAGATGTGAAACCATAAAACTTCTAGAAGAAAACCTGGGGAACAATCTCCTTGGCTTCAATCTTGACAGTGATGTTTTGGATATGACAACAAAGGCACTAGAACAAAAGCAAAAATCAAGTGCGATTGCATCAAACTAAAAAATTCTGCACAGTGGAAGAAACAATCAACAAATTGAAAAGGCAGCCTGAAGACTGGAAGAAGATATTTGCAAACCATATATCTGGTAAAGGATTAATATCCAAAATAAATAAGCAATTTATATAACTCAGTAGCAAAACAAAACAAAACATAGCAAAACCCTGAAGATTTTATTAAAAATGTGCAGAGGATTTAAATAGATATTTTTTTAAGAGAAGACATACAAATGGCCAACAAGAACACAAAAAGGTGCTTAACATCACCAATCATCAAGGAAATGTAAGTCAAAACCACAAGGAGATCACCTTAAATCTGTTAGCATGGCTATTATATATATATATATATATATATATATATATATATATATATATATATATATATATATATAAAGCACAAACAGTAGATAACAAATGTTGGAGAGGATGTGGAGAAAAGGGAACTATGGTGCACTGTGGTGAGAATGCTATTTGGTGCAGCCAGTGATGGGTATTAAGGAGGGCACGTATTGCATGGTGCACTGGGTGTTATATGCAAGTAATGAATCATGGAACTTTACATCAAAAACTAGGGATGCACTGTATGGTGACTAATATAATAAACAATTATTATAAAAAAATAAAATAAATAATCTATCAAAAAAAAAAGAAAACAGCGCGAAGTTACTTCAAAAAATTACAAATAGAAATACCATATGATCCAGAAATCTCACTTCCAGGTATGTATATCTGAAGAGATAAAATCATTATCTCAAAGAAATGCGATTACATGTTCATTGCAGCATTATCACAACAGGCCAGGACATGGAAACAACTAAAGTATCTATAGATGGATGACTGGATAAAGAAAATGTGGTATATATATTCGACAGAATATTATTCACCCACATGAAAGAGAGAAATCTTTCCATTTAGGACAAGATGGATGGACCTTGAAGGCATTATGCTGAATGAAGTAAATCAGGCAGAGAAACACATACCGTATGATCTCACTAATGTGTGGAATCTCAAAACATCAAACTCACTGAAACAGTAGAATGGCGGATGCCAGGGGTAGACGGGTAGGGAAGATTGGGAGATGTTGACCAAAGGGTACAAACTTGCAGTTATAAAATGAATAAGTTTCAGAGAGTCTAATGTACAATATGGTGACTACATTTAACAATATTGTATATGTGAAAGTTACTATGAGAGTAGAGCTCTAATGTTCTCACCATACTAATAGAATGGTAACTATGTAAGGTGAAGAACGTTACAGTATTGTGGCAAAAATTCTGTTTCATCTCATCACATTGTACACTTTACACTTACCCAATGTTATATGTCATTTATATCTCAATAGAGCTGGAAAAAAGGTCCCTATAAAAATCTATAGCAAATATCATACATGTTGGTGCGTTATTTGATGTTAATCCAGAATTATTTTCTCAGCAATGGATTACACTTTCCTGAACCTCCGAAATGTTTGCTTCAAGGTATGGGTGTGTGTCAGGGCGGGGGGCACACTGAAAGTCCAAGTAAATGTTATCAACCAGCAAGCACAGGCATATTATTATAAATTACTATATGTGACTATAAGCAGTTAGCCGAATAAGATTTATTTCAAGCAAGTGACCACTTTTTATTTTATAACTTTTATCATTGCACTGCTGTGCTTTTAAAAAAAAATTCAATTAGCCAGCATATAAGTACATCATTAGTTTCAGAGGTAGAGTTTTCACGTGATTGTTTAGAACTAGGTTTCTCTGTCCCTAGTAGGCTTCATTATGGCCAATCATCAGTAATGAAACAAAGATGTCCCTGTTCACTCCTCCTGTTACACATTGCACAAGAAGGGTGTTGTAGCTAGTGAAGAAGGCACACACACACACACACACACACACACACACACGCCAAAAAGTACAGGAAAGGGAGAACAAAACGTTCTTCATTCACAAAGGGTTGCTATATATCTAGATAATCCAAAGTAATCTATATGAAAATGTTAAAATTAATGAGTAGATTTATCAAGAATGCTAACTACAATATCGCATATAAAGCTCAACTTTTTAGACCAAGATTATTTAATTTTTCCTGCAAAATATTTTTTTTCAGTACCAATTTTGTGCATGACACTGTTCTAAGTTTTGAAAAAGGTAGTAGACAGGTCTGTCTCCCCAAAGGATTTAATTCCAAAAGTCTAAATCATTTCAGATCTACATAGTCTCTGTTGTACTTATAAAAAATATGCCTTCAAAAGTCCTAGACTATGATTTGGGACAAAGTAATTCCTAAGACAATTCCCAGTGGCTGAGCCAGTGTCTTTAGGACCCAGATAGATCTGATTCCTAAGTCTGTTTTTTCTTATAAACACACACAGGAAATCAATTCTCCTTTGAGACTATAGAAGAAAGAGATAGGCGCAATTAAGTTTTCCCAGCTCCCAACTTTAGGATATATCACCCACACACACACACACAATACACACATACACACACATGTACGTGAGCACACACACACACACACACACACACACAGAATAGAAAAGTGTCCTCCTCCACCTGTCCTCGTGGTCTCAAAATAGGTATCAGATCTCGCCTGCAGGACCAAAAACATCACGTAGAGATGAATAAGACTTAATCTGTGGATATGTCTTCAGTTACTCGAGGAACTACAGTAGCTTTCAGGGTGAGCAGATTTCTGAATTGGGGGTGCATTCTTCTTATTAAAGGAGTGGGTGCAAATGATGATAGCTGAACTGGGAGGAGGCATAAGAGAGTTGTCAGATAGGGTTATTCTCCCCTCCTTTGAAAAGACACAGTGTACTCTGCAAGGAGCTGCTTTTACATACTGGCTTATGTGCTCCATTTTCGCTTTGGATAGAAATGTTAATGTTTCAGCTACTGAAATATAATCCTTGTGGGGAGTATTCTAAAGAGAGGTAATCAGTCCCACTGGTTGTGGAAACTAAAAGGAGCATTTCCAATATGCAGTGGAAGAAAACAGAAGAGTGAGGACAGCCTTATTCCATAGTTTTCTGTTTCTCATCCACATTTCCTTTCAGGAAATTGCTTCCATTTCATTTCATAGTTATGATAGTTGAATTATTTCTCAATTCAAAGGAAGGACTTCTGGATTTTATATACTCAGCCTTTATCTTTTAATAAATAAAGATATAAAATTTTGTAAAAGACGTATGAGGAGAGCAGAGCCAAGTTTATACAGTCTTAGATTTCCAACAGAAACACCTCTGGGGGCGCCTGGGTGGCACAGCGGTTAAGCGTCTGCCTTCGGCTCAGGGCGTGATCCTGGCGTTATGGGATCGAGCCCCACATCAGGCTCTTCTGCTATGAGCCTGCTTCTTCCTCTCCCACTCCCCCTGCTTGTGTTCCCTCTCTCGCTGGCTGTCTCTATCTCTGTCAAATAAATAAATAAAATCTTAAAAAAAAAAAAAAAAAGAAACACCTCTGAAGTGGCAGGGAGGTCACCTCTCACACGTCCAGGAGGTACTATTAATTTCGGCTTTGATATTTTTTATTCAAAGAGACTATTTTCCTTTCAACAGCCCTCTATAAGACTATCCCCCTTATTTCAGGACTTGTACATTTTTTTCTAAGTTAGCATATTCCAGCCCAGCATATGTCGCCCACTCAGACTTTTGTGTCCCATTTGCATCCATCAGATGCTTATAACTTTGTTCCTATCTCCTCATATATATTATCACACCAAATAAATATTCTCCTTCTTACTATTCATAGATGTTTTGCCAGTCATTTTCTATGTGCTTTAAAAATATATTGAATATCTTCTTTATCCTAGAAAAACTTGGTTTTGGAGCTTATGTAGGCTTGGAAATATTTAATTCTATGGCTCCCTGAAATTGTGATATTGGGAGAAAATGAAGTGCACTGTTCTAAAGGAAATGTTAGTTGTTTCAGTTTTAGATAATGAGTATCCCCATTCACATTGGCTTAGACTCTAGGGTCCGTTGGAAGAGACTCTAACCTTAGAAACAACATTAATGTCTCCCAAGTTACTGCATTCCCAGTGATTCTTCACCCGCTATTTACAACGGTAGTGATCCAAGAGCAGTAATAGGTGACCATTTGATATTAATAAGGAGATTATTATGTTTTTACCTTTAAGATCATTCTATGATTCATAGTTTTCTGAATTTAAGTTTCTTCCAAACCAAAAGGGTGAAATTTGTGCTAAAATTAACCCCTTTAAATCATTGTCAGGGTAGTCCTCTAGTAAGACTGATTACCTTAGAAAGGTGAGCCCACAAGAACCATTGAAAATTGTTAACATTTTAGAATGGAATAGGTATCCCGACTAAGATGATGAGCCCTTAGCACATGGTAAATATTTCATCGATCCTTGATCACCCGGTTGGTCAGTTTGTGACCACCTTCAGCCTGAAGGATGGACTGCAAATTATGATAATAAAACCATGACAATCAAAAACCCTAGACACATCCAGATCCAGCACATGCACTAAACTCAGCTTATCTTGTCAGTATCTAACGCTTAAGGCATGGACCCAAACAGTGTATATGTCACATAGTCAACATTAAAGACCTTATCTAGTGATTGATCTACCACGAGGAAGAAAAATCCTGCTGGTCAGTTACTCTCTTAACCTTTTTTTTCCTTCCTGCTTACAGAGCAATTCTGTAAGTGCTGTACCATGAACTTCCAGCAGGTGCTATGTCATTCCTAAATGGCACCAGCCTAACTCCAGCTTCATTCATCTTAAATGGCATCCCTGGGCTGGAAGAAGCGCATTTGTGGATCTCCTCCCCCCTGTGCACCATGTACAGCATTGCCATCACAGGGAACTTTGGCCTTATGTACCTCATTTACTCTGAAGAAGCCTTACACAGACCTATGTACATCTTCCTAGCGCTCCTTTCCTTCACAGATGTGCTCATGTGCACCAGCACTCTTCCCAACACCCTCTGCATATTGTGGTTCAACCTCAAGGAGATTGACTTTAAGGCCTGCCTGGCCCAGATGTTCTTCGTCCACACCTTCACAGGCATGGAGTCTGGGGTGCTCATGCTCATGGCCCTGGACCGCTATGTGGCCATCTGCTACCCCCTGCGCTATGCCACTATCCTCACTAATGCAGTCATTGCCAGGGCTGGACTCCTCACTTTTCTTAGAGGTGTGATTCTTGTCATCCCTTTCCCTCTCCTCACCAAGCGCCTGCCATACTGCAGGGGCAATGTCATACCTCACACTTACTGTGACCACATGTCTGTGGCCAAGATATCCTGTGGCAATGTTAGGATCAATGCCATCTATGGTTTAATGGTTGCCCTCCTGATTGGGGGCTTTGATATCTTGTGCATCACAATCTCCTACACCATGATCCTTCGAGCAGTTGTGAGTCTCTCATCAGCAGATGCCCGGCAGAAGGCCTTCAGCACATGCACTGCCCACATCTGTGCCATTGTCATCACCTATGTCCCAGCCTTCTTCACCTTCTTTACTCACCGGTTTGGGGGACACACTATTCCTCCACACATACACATTATTATGGCTAATCTGTATCTGCTCATGCCTCCCACAATGAACCCTATTGTGTATGGGGTGAAAACCAAACAGATACGAGAAAGTGTCATTAGATTCTTGCTTAAGGGAAAAGACGGTTCTCATAACATTTAAGTAGTCTTCTGAGAGGTTAGACTTCTCTTAGCCAGGTTGAGATCACCAAGTCTGTAGGGAACTCTCCAAACGAAAGCAGGTATCTGGCCACAGGAATATTTCCATGGGACTTTAATTCTTCTACCTCTTTTTAAAGGGTACCACTATGTCCATTAGTAAAGACTTTCTCTCCTGAAATTCCATGGTCTTCAAAGACTTTTTTTTTTTTTTTTTTTTTGAGCGAGCACACAAGCAGGGGGAGCAACAGACAGAAAGAGAGAAGCAGGCTCTCCACTGAGCAGGGAGCCCAATGCCAGGCTTGATCCCAGAACCCTGAGATCATGACCTGAGCCAAAGGCAGATGTTTTATTGACTGAGCCACCCAGGTGCCCCCTCTTCAAAGACTCTTACTCATTGGTGACAGTTGTTGGATCAGTAGGACTAGAGTTGAACTTTTTAAAAATTTTAAATTCCTGACAAACATGAGCCATGTTCATCAATGTCTGTGCTAATTTATTTACCTCAGCATTCTCCTGTCAAACCATTTGGAGTTCATTCTTCTTTTCCAGGCTCTTCTCTCCGGCTTTATTCCCCAAGTTTATCAACTCTATATCCAGCAGTGCACACCTATTTTCATCAGAAAACTTCCAAAAGATGTTAATTTGCAGCATATTCATAATACCCAGAACGTATATCCTTCAATATTCAAACTGAATAAATAAATAATTGTGGTCTATTTCAAATATAATGTTGAGTGAAAGAGACCAAATAATATGTATTGTGTGATTTCATTTAGATACAGTTCACAAGCAGGCAGAACTAATTTTTGGTGTTAGAAATGAGGATGATGTTTAACTTTGAGAATGAAAGCGTGGGTAGTGATCGAACAGGATATGACGAGTGCTTCTGACGTGCAGCCAATGATTTAGTTCTTGACCTGAAAGGTAATTACAAGGTGTGTCCACTTAGTGATATTTCATGAAGCTGTACACTTATGATGTGTGCTCTTTTTGGCATGCATATTATAGTTCAATAAAATATTTATTTAAAATATGTCTTGGGCACATTCTCTGATCTCTCTAAACTCTGAAACATTTTCTTTCTTGTCTCCTGTGCTGTCTGTCCATGGCTTACAAAGTATATATACTCAATTTCTTTCCATAGTTTGCTAAATTTAGTATCAATAATATGTGTATTTGTACAAATTATGATCAAACAACACAGACAAGATAATCATTAAAAAAAAATTAAAACCTCCGTCTTGAAAATCTCTTCTATCTAGTTCCTTTCCAGAGATTTCCTCTTAGAAATATTGTGTGTGTATGTATCTGGCTCTTTTTCTTCTTTTTGGTGATTTCTTCTTTTATTGCAAGCTATGTTTGAACTTTGACTACAAACTACCCTGTTATAGAGAATGAGGGTTGTAACTCAATTACAGTATCTGTCACCTGTGTGATTTATAGATATTTATGTGTGTGTCTGCATATAGTGTGTACATGTATGTACATTGTATGTGTGTGTGTGTGTGTGTATATATATATATATATATATAAAATGTGTGAGTCTGTAGTTTCCTTCTTTCCCTGCTACTTCCAACCTCAATGTTAATCAGATATATTTTTAATTTCCTGTTCTTTTTATAAAAATTTATTTATTTGTTTATTTATTTGAGAGAGAGTGAGAGAGCACAAGCAGGGGTAGCAGCAGAGAGGGAAAAGTAGGCTCCTTGATGAGCAGGGAGCCCAAAGTGGGGCTCGATCCCAGGACCCTGGAATCATGACCTGAGCCGAAGGCAGACACTTAACCTACTGAGCCACCCAGGTGCCTCCTTAATTTCCTGTTCTTAAGATCATTACCACTAGTTACAATTCTAGAAATATTCATAGATTTATCATTTGGTTGCAATACTGAAAACTAATAAACAGTATTTAAATTATTGTAATTATACAAATATTGATATGATCCTTGAGTATGAATGTCAGGATTACATTCCCTTCTGTATCTGTCCAATGTCACCATCCTTATTTTTTTTTTTTTGCAGGAGAATATTTCCAGCATCAATACTTTTCAGAGATATCTGATAATGTATTTCACCCATAAAACAATGAAAGGATTTCTATAGAAAAGGGGCAAGCAGACAATTAGAAAATTACTTTTATAACAGAAAAGAATGACTGATGGCAAAAATATGTAAGGGAAGAAAATAAAGTTGCAAAAATCTCACAGAAGGAGAAAAAAGGCAAGGCAATATATAATGTGAAAGAAAAATAAAGAAATATGGAAGTTCTGTTCAGCAAGGCAGAAGTCTCACTTTTAGGATTTACACTGAGAGTGAAAACTGCTCAGGCAAAGGGAGAATTTTTCCAAACAACTATAAAATAATATTTCCTATAACAAAATTAAAAATTTGTATTTTAAGAAATAATAAAAAAATACCAAAATACCTAGAAAATTGTTTGTAATAGACTCAAACCTGGACATACTACTGTGAAATTAAAAAAGATAAAGATAATGTAAAAACCTTTAAAATAGTCAAGTGGAAAATGAACATTAAAATTTTTAAAAATCAATTCATATTTCCAGAATTGAAAAGGATCCCTACCAATAAATATTGATGCTGGAAGATCAGAGCCATTTTCTTCCTTATGAAAATAAGTAATTATTAGACTACAATTCTGTTCTCAATTTAATAATCAATCAAATATGTGAATGGTAAAGTTATTTTAGATATGCAAAAAATGAAGAAAGGAGATCTGCATAGCAACTTTTCTTACAAAGTTATTTGAGGATGTACTCCAGCAAAATGACAGAATAAACCAAAATATGCTAATACATGGAATTCAGGCATTAGTGGTTTCAGTCTAAGAAAGGAAAAAAAGAATTCCCACTACTCTGAATGAAGAAGATTGAAGATGAGAATAATTTCTTGTAGACCAACTTTCAATGATTATTCTTGGGTTCAGTCAATTTCTTCTGATTATATTGCTAGAACCTTCCACATACATACATATTTCTCTCTCTAGCTCCCTCCATAACAAGATTAAGTGTCATTTATTTAGACACAACTAGGAATTAATTTATCCTGGACGCCTTACATGCATTATCTCCAATTTTGAATCAATACTGTGGATAGTCATTATTCACTGCATTTTATTTTTAAGGAGACTGAAACTTGGATAGGTTCATTAATTTGTTATAGGCTACAGAGATTTTAGGTAGAGATCTGGGATTTGAATGTAGAAAATTCATGTTGTTTCTTTTTTTAGTTGTCTTTTATTGAAGTAAAAATAATTCACATGAAGTTATCCTCTTAAAACATTTTAAGTGTACAATACATTTTTTGACTGTATGTACAATGTTGTACAGCAGACCTCTAGAGCTTATTCAATATCTTGCTTAACTGAAAATTTATGATGGCTATTTAGTGATTTTCTCTTCTCCCCTGTCTTGGGAAATAACCATTCCACTCTTCATGTTTATGAATTTGACTATTTCAGATACCTCATCTATATGAAACCATGTAGGATTTGTTCTGTGACTGACATTTTTCTCTCAGCATGTTGTCTTCATGGTCATCCATGTTGTTGCATATCGCAAAATGTGCTTCATTAAGGTCGCATTGTATTCCATTATACGTACATACCACATTTTATCTATTCATCTGTCAATGGACATTTAGGTTGTTTCCACATTTTGGTTATGATGAATAATGATGCAGTGAACATGGGAATGCCGGTATCTCTTTGAGATCCTTATTTCAGTTCTTTTGGATAAATATCAGAAGCAGGATTGCTGCATACTATGGTGGTTCTATCTAAACATTTTTGAGGAACATCCATAGTTTTCCATAGTTGCTGAAATATTCTGCATTCCTAGCAACAGTGCACAAATGTCCCAATATCTCTACATTCCCGCCAACACTTTTTGTCTGTTTCTTCAATAATAGCCATCCTGATAGATACCAGGTGACATCGCATTGTGGTTTGGATTTGCATGTCTCTGATCATCTGATGGTTAGTGATGTTGAGCATCTTTTCGTATACCTGTTAGCCATTGTATGTGTTCTTTGAAGAAACATCTGTTAAAGCCCTCAGCCCATTTCCTAACTTTTTGCTCAAATTGAGTTGTAGGAGATCCTCAATATTTGGGGTATTCACCTATGGTTTGCAAGTATCTTCTCCCACCCTACAGGTTGCCTTTTCACTCTGTTGTGTCAACCTTTTGTTCATTAACACTGTTCCATCTTGTCTCTTCCAAGGATGAAATCTTATTTCTTACAATGTTTGAAATCTCTCATCCATCACTAATCACTTCCCTTTACTACTTTTCTTTTTTTTCCCCCTACTTTCCTTAAATATATGTTGCTATTAGTATCTCCCTGCAATTTGATAGGAGGGATGTCAGAAGGAAGACAGCAGTCTCTTCTAGATTAACACGGAACTACATCTCTATTTCCATTTCCTTGAGAGGGATTGTCTTGTATAAATTTCAAAAAGTGATTAGAAGAAACTCATTTAAGTTAATGTGTAAGTCACAGAGAATTGATTTGTCCTTTTTTAAAAAACTATTTTTATGAGATATAATTGACATACAAAATTGTATAAGTTTAAGCTATACAACATGTGTTGATTTGGTACCTTTATATGTTACAATATGATTATTACCATAGCGTTAGCTAACACCTCTGTCGCCTCACATAATTATCATTTCTTTTTGTGGTGAGAACACTTAAGATCTAGTCTCCCAGTAATTTGAAGTTTAGAATACAATACAGTTATCTGTAATCACTATGCTGTACCACATCTCCAGGATATATTAATTAGTCACACAACATATACATATTTCCCACTCCCTAAACTCTGGTAAGCATCACTCTACTCTGCTTTTATGAGTTTAGATTTTTTAGATTCCACTTATAAATAAGATCATACAGTATTTGTATTTCTTTTTTAATAATAATTTTTTATTATGTTTTGTTAGTCCGCATACAGTACATCCCTAGTTTTGGATGCAATGTTCCATGATTCATTACTTGTGTATAACACCCAGTACACCATGCAATGCGTGCCCTCCTTAATACCCATCACCAGCCTATCCCAATCCCCCATCCTCCTCCCCTCTGAAGCCCTCAGTTTGTTTCCCAGAGTCCATAGTCTCTCATGGTTCATTCCCCCTTCTGTTTACCCACCCTTCATTCTTCCCTTTCTTCTCCTACTGATCTTCCTATTTCGTATGTTCCATGAATGAGTGAAACCATATGATAATTGTCTTTCTCTGCTTGACTTATTTCACTTAGCATTATCTCCTCCAGTCCCGTCCATATTGCTGCAAATGTTGTGAAATCATTCTTTCTGATAGCTGAGTAATATTCCATTGTATATATGGACCACATCTTCTTAATCCAGTCATCTGTTGAAGGGCATCTCGGCTCCTTCCACAATTTAGCTATTGTGGACAATGCTGCTATGAACATTGGGGTGCATATGGCCCTTCTCTTCACTATGTCTGTATCTTTGGGGTAAATACCCAGAAGTGCAATTGCTCAATTTTTAACTTTTTAAGGGACCTCCACACTGTTTTTCACAGTGGCTGTACCAACTCGCATTCCCACCAACAGTGTAAGAGGGATCCCCTTTCTCGATACCCTCTCCAACATTTGTTGTTTCCTGCCTTGTCACTTTTTGCCATTCTAACTGGTGTAAGGTGTTATCTCAATGTGGTTTTGATTTGAATTTCCCTGATGGCTAATGATTTTGACCATTTTTTTCACGTGTCTGTCAGCCATTTGTATGTCTTCATTGGAAAAGTGTCTTTGATTTGTCTCACTTAGCATGATGTCCTCAAGGCCCATCCATGTCACAAATGGTGGGATTTCCTTTTTTTTCTCATGGCTGAATGATATTCCATTGTGTGTGTGTCTATAAATACACTATTCAATGATGTAATAGCCTGTGAATTATGATCCTGATTTTTTTAAAATTACGTATACATGGAAATAAAGACACTAAATCTTAATAGCAGGTATTTCTTAGTGTTAGAAGTATATGTTATTTAGGGGTGTCTGGGCAGCTCAGTTGGTTAAGCAGCTCCCTTAGGCTCAGGTCTTATCCTGGATTGACCCTCTTATCAGACTCCCTGCTCAGCTAAGGATTCTGCTTCTCCCTCTCCCTCTGAAGCACCCCTCCCTTGAGCTCTCTCTCTCTTTCTCTCTCTCACTCTCTCTCAAATGAATAAATAAAATCTTTCTAAAAATGGAAGTATATGTTACTTAAAAAGGTTTTAATTGTTACATTTTTCCTTTTTTAAATTAAGGAGTATAGTATTTTAGAAATTTGAAAAACAACTAAACACTTATTGATTGTAAAGTCATGCACACACATACATTTTGTTCATTTTTAATTACTTTAGACAAGAATTTCCAACTTGTAATCTTAATGGTGGGATATCTGTACCATGGGAATTCCTTTCTGCACTGTCCTCATTTGAGGACCAGCTATGGTTTGGTGTTTTATTTTTGTTTGAAATTTATGGAGCTTTGTATCATGCTTTCCCTTAGGGCTCCATTGTCTCTCAGGTCTCTTAAGCAGTGTTTCACACTGAGACTTGGAAGTCCTGAGTATGTGAAATTATGCCCCTTCCCCTGGGAAGTCAGCCTGACTAAGCACTTCTGACCTAAGATCTATAAGGTGAAACCAGGTGCTAACTTCGTGTACATTCCTGGGCCCTCACACTGGCATGAGCACCTCTCATACTCCTTGTCTGGAGCTACATTGTAGGTAAGGTAATGCCTTCCAGATATTTTGATCCTAGGCTCCTCCATGGTAAAGCCTAGGCTTGTTCCAGCCTGCCTGTGAGCCCAGGAATCAAGGGCATTGCCCTGTAGAGGATGTTGTTGGTGATTTCTTACGCTAGGGAAAATTAGGAAGATCATGGTCTTTCCACACTCAGAGATGGAACTATCAAGGGATGTTTGCTCTTATGTGGGAGGGGAGAGCCTAGATGCTCTCACAATCTCCTTTATAATATAGGGAATTCTTCTCTTTATGTTTATTCATTTCTCCAAATATATCGTATAATGACAGACACAGAGGGTTACGATAATAAGCCTAAGATGCCTTAGTGCAGGGAAGGATAAATAGGTACACCCTTTCCCGCCAAGTACTAGCCCACTTTTCCCCACCCTGTTTCATTTCTTCAATTCATCACACAATTGCAGTCAACCAATCTAACTCCAATTTACTTTTTTTAATCAAGGTATTGCCCTAATTCATGGGGTGACATAGGTGGGAGGTTTGACCCATATAATAAAGAGCTCACAGATCAGTAAAGGGAGAATAAAAATATACAAATAGTTCTAGCACAGGTCCTTGGGTTATCATCATTATAAAATATGGGGAAAATATGGGGTTAGCAGAGAGAAGAAAGGTGACTGTCAAGTAGAGTATCTGGTTGGTTTAAGAGAGAGGGGCTGTGTCACCAGTATTTAGTGTAGGGAGCACAAAATCTGTATCGTTTAGCATGCTATGAAACCTAGAATCTTGGCTACATAAAATGGCTATGATAATACTGAATTGGCAGACTCATTACAGGAATGTAATTAAATTCATAAATGAGTTTAAATAAGTAGGTAAATTTAAATAGGCAAATATAGACAACCTAAAGGTATTGCCGCTGTTTTTTCTGACGGCAAGTGATATTTGAGTTAGTATGCAATTGGCTGTTTATGCACAGGGTAAACTTAAAAGAACCAGAGCAGAGGCAAAGAAAAGTCTTGTGCTAATTACCAAAGCATTCATTGCCTGATACCTGGTTGATACTTAATAGAAAATTTTAAAAAAATAACATATGGGATTGCTTAAATGAGTTTAGGGTCCATAGCTTGAAATATTCAGGCTTGAAATATTCAGTGATAACATCATATATCAATAAAATATTGAATTTGACATTTCAGGAAAAACATTTCAAAAAATAACAAAAAAAGTTGAAACAGTCTCAAAGAATCTAGAACTCCCTTTTCTGGATTTAGCTTTCTCCTGACATTCTTCTCTAGGAGATCATGGAGAGAAATGGAGAGAATTCTTCAGGTGCCTAACAGGATTTTACTCTATATTCCAGACCCCAAATTCCTTAAAAAAAAAGAAAAAGAAGAAAGAAAGAAAGAAAAAAATAAAGAAAAAGAAAAGAAATGTTGTCATAGGCCATCTGTAGAGAAGCGTAGCATAGCGTGGAAGGGAGATGAAAGTGAGAAAGCAAGGCTTCTTGGATTTCCTACGTCCTAAGCAGTAGCTGATTCATCCAGATTTTTCTGGGGTTGGGATCAAGTGATAATATAAAGGAGGCCGTTTTCTGTTCTAAACAGCCAGAGGCAACAGTGGGTGCTGCACACACTCTGTGTCAAATGGCTGCCCAGCGTGGGATGAGGGAACACAGAAGCAGCAGTCACAGCGTCAATCACGGTGCTGTCCATCGGATCCTGGAGGCTTAGACACCCGGAGCAGGTAATGGAGCCTATCGTCATCAAGGAGGGAAGAGATATTGTGCTCGGTGTGTGGTGGTTTGGCGCAGCGTTCATGATGTAGAATGCTTTCGGTAGTACGGGGGTTGCTTTGTCTCTTCCACTGGAAAAGGCTCAACGCAGGACTGAACGAAGACCTTGTGGTGAATTTCTCTTCCTGTGCTTTGTGATTATTCTACTTCCAGTCCTTTCCTGTATTCTATCCCCTTATTAATTCTTAGAACCACAGACAAAATAAGGGAGTCCAGGGTAAGTCTGAATGTACTTGCAACCAAATTACCTCCCCTTTGGAAAACAAAGTCTGAATCATCCCACACAACCCTGTTCTTTACCTGGAAGGTGGCTGGAGTACTGGGCAGGGAGAAATCATAAGAAGCAGGAGCTGTGGGGGTCCCACGTTAGAAACACGAACCCTCATATTCCTCCAGAGAAACAAACAAACAAATAAACACAAAAACAAATAAATGAGAAAACAACTAACTGAAGTACTGTTTGTTAGCCTTAATAAGGATTCGTCTTTAGTGGAACAGATGTGAAATCTGAGCTAGAAAAACTTGGATTTCACTCTGAGACCATCACTAATAGCTTTGGGAAGCAAATTAAACATTCTGTACCTGGACTCCAGGATGCATGGGCTTCTTTAAAGGAAGAAACAAAACAGCTGAACATAGGGAAAAGAAGAGAAGCAAACCAGAAAACAGACTCTTAATGATAGAGAACAAACTGAGGGTGTCTGGAGAGGAGGTGGACAAGGGGATGGTTTAAATGGGTGTTGAGTATTAAGGAGGGCAATTGTGATTAACACTGGGTATTGTGTGTAAGTGGTGAATGACTAAATTCTACACCTGAAACTAATATTACACTATGTTAACTACCTGGAATTTTAATAAAAACTTTAAAAAGAGAAGTTAAATAAATCCATAAATAAATAATGAATAAACAAACAAATAAATAAATAAATAATGGGAATAACATTCTCCCTCAGTGTTCAAAGAAGACTTGTCAAGGTAAGTACATGTCAGAAAAATTTCAAATAAGGGAGAAAATGGAGCAAAGTCCACATGAACTTGAAGTATATGTAGGATTTGGGGATTGTCATGTAGTCTACCAAAACTTAAGCAGGAAATGCTAGGATACATGACCATATAATTTATTTATTGTTCAAAGCAGGAGCACTTACATTCTACTTTATTAAATGCCATGGAAAGAAATTTGAGCCGTGCCCTCAAATTGATGGAAAAACATAGGCGATTATTAAGCCTTGGATTAAAATATCCTCAAATTATGCTATAGAACAAATGTGATTTGAAAAATACAAGAGGCCAAGCCAACAAATAGGTGGACGTAGGTAGGTGGTGTTTCAAATACAGGAAGAGTGATGATAGGAAGGGAAATAATAGAAATATTTCTAGATTAAAAAATAGAAGTTGTCTGAGAATAGAGGGCAGGTAGGTAATAGACATGCTGAAGTAATCTGGACAGAGTAAGAAGTGAATCACTTTGAGCTATGAAGGAATTTTACCCAAGGTGAAGTAGAAGAATACCTGAGAAGATCACAAAGATGCTGGTAGCTCATTCGGTAGAAAACGACACCAGTATCCAAAAGACAGATCTCAAGAAAAACAACCTATTCTGGCATGAAAGTAGAGGCTGAAGTGATGAGTTTAGTCTCCAACATGGTGAATTTAAACTCTCCATGGAAATATCCAGCATGCATTTAGAAGGAGGACTCAACAGTTGTTACATAGTTTTCTTATAAAATTAATTATCTGAAAATTGTCTTCATGTCAGATATATTTGAAGTACGGAGAGTGGACATATTCTAAGAGAGAGAATATACTTCTCAAGAATTATTTAAAGACAGAAGACATGGAAAGGAGATAGATGACTTCATTTGCTTGGGGAATTACAGGGTATTTGAGAAAGGGAGGTTCCTGTTTTTCTCTTTCATGGGACAATCCAGGTACCTTGACCTTCATGACCACTATCCTTGTATTTCATAGCCATAAAGCACCTACGCTTGTATTTCGAATTACTATACCCAATTCACCAGGATACTAAGCTAGGAGTAAAATAAACTTCTGATTATTTTTCAGAACTCTTTGAGGACGGTAACAATAGCCATACATTTTAGATGAGTCACTGAGCTTCAAGAGTGAAGCAAAGCTCACCAAGCCATAGAATTGGTATGGAAAGACCTAAATTTTAAGCAATAGCTTATTTGATATAAATAACCATAATCTTCCCATTACATATTGCCACACAACATTAATATGTTGAGCAAAGTTCAGGCCCTCCTTCATGCAATGATAACTTGCTATCATAAGCTAGGTACTCTTTCAAACCAGGATGCAGAGTAAACTGATTGCGTGAATGTTAGAGTCATACATAAAAGTCATTTCTCTCCTGGACTGTAGTTTTATGACACTTACATCATTCGATATCTCTGTCCTTCAGTTTCTTCTTGTATTTGATGTCAAAAAACAGTCACAACTTTGTGGCTTTACAAGTACATTTAGACTGCTTATAAAACATTAGAAATCTTATCGTAATGTAGTATTGTTCAATAAATGGTATATTTTCATATTTTATTTAGAATTGTTGGTGCTATTATGAATGTAACTATATTCCAAATTTAAGTTTGCATTCTCAAGGACATTCTGAATTAAACTTCTATTTCTTAATTCCTTCTCCTCAGGATAGAGACTTCTGGATAGAGTTCCTCTACCGAATTAGTTATGCTGGTTTCCAATAATTCATATGTTGCCCCCAAATCTTTTATTCTTAATGGAATTCCTGGTCTCGAAAGAGTACATGTATGGATCTCCCTCCCATTCTGCACAATGTATATCATCTCCCTTGTGGGAAACCTTGGCCTTGTGTACCTCATTCATCACGAGGAGTCCTTACATCACCCAATGTATTTCTTTCTGGCCATGCTGTCCCTCATTGACCTCGTTACCTGCACCACTACGCTACCCAATGCACTCTGCATCTTCTGGTTCAATCTCAAGGAAATTAACTTCAATGCTTGCTTAGTCCAGATGTTCTTTGTTCATGGCTTGGCAGGTGTGGAGTCTGGTGTACTCATGCTCATGGCTCTGGACCGCTACGTGGCCATTCGCTACCCACTGCATTATGCTACCATACTCACTAACCCTATCATTGCCAAAGCTGCACTTGCCACCTTCCTGAGGGGTGTGTTGCTGATGATTCCCTTCCCATTCTTGGTCAAGCGTTTGCCCTTCTGCCAAAGTAATATTATCTCCCATACATATTGTGACCACATGTCAGTGGTGAAGTTGTCCTGTGCCAGCATCAAGATCAATGTCATCTATGGTCTGATGGTTGCCCTCCTGATTGGAGTGTTTGACATCTGCTGTATATCTGTGTCTTACACCATGATCCTCCGGGCTGTGGTCAGCCTTTCATCAGCAGATGCTCGGCAGAAGGCCTTCAGCACCTGCACTGCCCATATATCTGCCATCATCATCACCTATGTTCCAGCACTCTTCACTTTCTTTACCCACCGTTTTGGGGGACACACCATTCCCCCCTCTCTCCACATCATTGTGGCCAATCTTTATCTTCTACTTCCCCCAACTCTCAACCCCATTGTGTATGGGGTAAAGACAAAACAGATCAGAGACAGTGTCATAAAGCTCTTCCAGGGTGAGAAACGTACACATATCCAGGACAAGTGAAATTAGTAGAAGATGAATGAAAAGACAACAAAGAAGACTCATGTGTGACATCATACATTCACTCATGTGAGGTATCATATATTGTCCAGGTCTATCCCAGAGTATGTTTTCTGCAATGATAGTAGGGAATTTTTTTGCTAATTCTGGATTTATATCCCAGTGCCTTCCCCTTACTTTTCTCCATCTCTAATTTTAGTCAAGTAATTGATATGGGCTCATTACAAATTTTCTCTAATGTATTCATGCAAGATATTTTCTTAACCTTCTGAGAGAGTTCTTATGTGTCTTTCCTATGTTTGTAATCTCGCCATTGGAGAAGAAACAAAATGGCTTTTCCAGCCTGGGCAGTTTTTGAAACTAGAATGCAGTTTATGAATTAGGCTGATAACACGTAGATAAAACTGGCAGTCATGGTGTTTAAAAGAATGGCATTAGGGAAACATCATATTGTCAAAACTTTGCAGACCAATTTACTCAAGAATTAAGGATGCTTACAATGTAAAGCTTAGCCCTTCATAATAAATGCAATATATGACTCAAAACACCTAGGCTGTTTCTCAATATTGATTTATTTTTCTTCACTTAGTGATATCAGGTTTTTGTTTCCTCTTTTGAATAAAATTTCTTACGAAGAATACCATGGGCACTCTTACTAATGCTCAAGTGTACCCGGGGGTGTGAAAACTTCTTGGATATAGTCTCTCCACTATCATCTCTCAGTTCAATAATATCTCTTTCCTGGCACACCGATCATCAGTGATCTATCTCCAGTTTCCTCCCCTTTTTCTCTGGAACATCTAATACAACACTTGTTGAGTGTTGTCCATGGACCCCTGCGGGCTTCAAGACCATCTTGGGGAACTTAGGCATCACAATTTTCATAGTATTAAACTATAATTTGCCCTTTTCAGTTTCATCCTTTTACCAATATAGAATGAGTTTTCCAGAGTCCATATGATGTGTGATATTATTGTAAAATAAACTATGCCGACATTTGGAAGACCTGCATAACTCAGTGAGTCAGTATTTCTAAACGACAAGTGTTTGCTGCTACAAAATGATGAATGTGTAAAGATTAATTCACTGCAGCGCAAGATAGCACATTTTTTTACATGTATTTCACATTTTTTATAATAGTTGACACATGAAGTTTATACATTTTGCTATGCTCACCACAATCATAGCCACCATCTGTCACCATACAACATTATTACAATATCATGACTGTATTCCTTATGCTGTTTGTTTGTCTGTCCTCTATATCTATAGGTCTGATTCTGCTTTTGTTCATTTGTTCACTCATTTATGTTTTTATTAGGTTTTTAATTTTAATTCCAGTGTAGTTAACATACAGTGTTATATTAATTTCAGGTGTACAATATAGCGATTCAACAATTCTATACATTAGTCAGTGCTCACCATGATAAGTGTACACTTTAATCCTCATCACCTATTTCACCCATCCACTTACTCACTTCCCCTCTGTTTATTCATTTGTATTTTGTTAGATTCCACATATGAATGCAATCTTATGGTAATTGTCTTTTTCAGTCTGACTTAATTCATTTAGCACAATACCCTTTAGGTCCACCCATGTTTTGCAAATGACATAATCGCATCCTTTTATGGCTGTGTAATATGCTATTACACACACACACACACACACTCCCCTTCCTTATCCACTTTTCTATCAATGGACACTGAGGTTGTTTCCATACCTTGGCTATTGTGACTAATGCTGCAATAAACCTACGGGTGCGTGTATGTTTTCAAAGTAGTTTTTTCATTTTCGTTGGGTAAATACCCAGTGATGAAATTAATGGATCATATGGTAATTCTATTTTTAAAATTTGAGGAACCCTCATACTGTTTTTGCACAGAGACTGCATCAATTTACATTCCCACCCACAGTGTACAAGGGTGGTTTTTTCTCTGTATCTTCAATGACACTTGTTATTTCTTGTCCTTTTGATTTCAGTCATCTGACAGGTGTGAGGTGGTATCTCATGGTTTGACTTGCATTTCCCTGATGGTTACTGATCTTGAGCATCTTTTCGTGTGTCTGTTGGCCATCTGTATCTTCTTTGGAAACAATGTCTGTGCGTGTCTCCTGCCCGTATGATATTGGATTTTTGTTTGTTTGTTTGATACTTAATCACCGTGGTTTAATTTGCATTTCCCCTTTGACTGCCATACAACGTTTCATACGACTATTTCCCATTGAGATGTTCTTTTTTTGAAGTATCTAGATCTTCTGTCCATTTTTCTTTTGAATTTTCTCATTTGTTAGAATTTGTGTTTGTTAAATGTAGTCGCTGCAAATTCCTCTCTCTCTCTCTTTCTTTCTCTCTCTTCTCCCTGTCTCTATCTCTTTGTTTAGTGCAATCGGCAAATTAACGGAATCTAACATCGGTGTAACATTTTTAGCTGATGTGTAGTTCATACACAAATTCTTTCAGTTTTCTCCATCATGTTCTAAATCACAACTTCTTGCCCCCTAGTCCAAGCTATAATTTGTACTTGGCTATCATATTCAGTGTTTTTTAATGGAAATACTTTTACTGACTTTCTTTGAATTCTATAAAATCGATATTTTAGAAGTTTTTAAAATAGATTTTCCCTCATCTTTGATTTGTTTGAGTATTCCTCATGATTAGATACAGATTATGCAGTTTGGAATATATTTACATATTTTGCCCTTCTCAATTAATCACAACACTAGGACAGATGATGTCATTTTATTCCACTTTGGTGATGTTAACATTGATATTTGGTTAAGGTTGTCAGTATCGTCCAACCAAATGCACTTAAACTCACAGTCCAACTCAACTGGATTTAATACTTCCTGCAAAAGTCTGGAAGCCTTGTGAAATTGTGAGACATCTCAGTAAAAGGGTTTTAAAAAGGGACTTTTTTTTAGCATGACTTAGAAAATGTAGCTAAGGTACTAATTCCAGCATGACCTTCTGTGGGGTCGCGGGGCATGTGGAAGAAGTCTGTGTACATAATTACACGGTCTTCTGTCTTTGGCAACTAATCCAGAGCATTCAGAAGCCAATGGGTAGAGAAAGAAGTATTTTTTAAATTGTTTTCATTCCTAGTAAACCATGCTTTGCTTTTTCTTTTTTTCCTCTCAATTTAGTCTCTGTTGGTAAGAAGTTCTAATTTCCAAGTGTAGGGGACCCCTTCTACCTGGGACACAGTGCCCGAAACTATGGCTGCTACTTGATTATTTGTGGATGGCCCTGCCTATAGGCCAGGAAGTAGAGAAAAGAGTAGCTCTAGTGGCAGAAATACTTGACCCAGATGGTCATGAGGAGATATGTTGCTGCTGCATTTTGGTTGGTGGGGAAGGGTAGCAAATGCTTGGAACCAGGAGTTTAATGCAGACCTCTTGGTGTTTCTAATTTCTGGTGATTCTCAATAGGCAAATATAGCTTTAAAATACTGGAAAGGGCATAGAAACCCAAGGTTTTAGTCCCTTCAGGGATGAAGATGTAGAAATTTGCCTTGGCATAAAACCTAAACTAGCAGAAATCCCAGCCATGGAAGAGGAGAATCTACAATAGGAAGTAGAATAGGGAGATGGTGGTCATCATTTTTTGGCTACAGCAATGGGTTTGTATATTGTCCCATTAATCTTCCTGTTGCAAGTTGTCTTTTTTTATCACAGAATTTGTGACTGGCTGCTAACTTAAAAAGGCCATGAAAAACTAGAGTCAATATAATGTGGAACAGCACTGGGTTTGGATCTTGTGGTTGGTAAAATATACCAGATGGTGACATAAATTCATAGTGAAAACTTATTCCATTACTCAAAAATACATATTGAGAAGGTGCTTGGCATTGTACCATGCACTTAACATCGATCAAAATTTTATAGTCTCTTTCAAGGCAAAGTTCAAATCTAGATGCAAAGAGAGTCATGTAAAGATACTTATACAATTTTTAGAAGTCATTTTAGAGACATATCTCAGTTTCTATGTCAATGCCGATGAGAGTTTTTTATCTCTATCTCATGCGAGTAAGACCTATCATTCAATTTACCATTGCTAGAAACATGGATCAACTCTCAATAAAAGGAAGACCTGCTTTTCCCCAGCTTGTTGCTAATGAATGAGCCCAAATCTTTAACATGAACTCAAACAAAATGAGTAATATTAATTTTTAAAAAAATTGCTCGACAAGAATGAGGTACGTTTTATTTTACACTTGAATTAGAAAGGTGAGCTATATCATATCAGACATACATTATTGTTAAGCTTCAGAAATTGATTTTACTAAGTGACATTTTAAATTATTCTCTTATCCTGTATCAAAGGTTCCAGTGTAACACACATTTTTGTTTTGGTATTTCCTACCCTGAGGTTTCTAGCAAGCTAAAACATACTATATTGTTAATAACAGCTCATGGTCTGGAAGCACATGGTGCTAAGCCTTACTCTCTGTAGTCTATCTCTCTTGCTGAAGTTGAACACAATTCTACAGCTCCGTGAGTGTTAGGATCTGGAGATAGACCTGAAACTTCTCTGGGTAGCTCCATAAGGCTCAGTGGATCCCTTAGTTCTAGTCCTGCAACTCCCGAAGTTCTTCCATCCTACTACCATCTTTTAGAGAAGTTGCAAATCTAACACATAACAACAAGCAAGGTATCATGGTAATTGTGATATAAATTATAAGTCAATGACTGTTAAATTTAAAGTGAAGAAAAAGTACTTGCTCAGTAAAAAGTATTCATTTATAACTTACACTGTACTTCTGACACTATGTTAAATGCTATTGATAGCGAGGGGAATAAGTCATTAATCTTTTCATGGCATATTTGGCCCAGAGGTCCCGACAGTATAACTGGTACATATGCTGTATTGATATGAACTGCTGTATTGTGTAAATTAGGAAGGTTCTTTGATAATGCAAATGAAAGATCTTTTGACTTGGTCTAGGGCAAATTTAACTAGTTGATTATTAAAAAATACGAACTAATTAACAGATTACACTAACAGATTATCCCTTATTCCTACTAGTATTGATGACTTTCAATACATTTTAAAGTCCAGATTTATGATATTAACAAAGGACTGACTGAAGGAAATTCAATCTTTGCGTTCATTTGTATATCCACAATTAAACACTTAAATGAGAAAGAAAAATAGAGAACTTTATACCAGGATCACAATGATGTCAACATGGTAACCTTATAAAATTGTATTTCCTGGAACTTCTTTTCTTGTTATCTCCTTGATCCTATGAGGCACACTATATGAAACAACTAGAAACATTCATCATTTTTATTATAGAGATGCTACTGGGAATGTCATAAATTATAAAAGTGCTTATATTGGTTACAACTCATGCAAAATGACACCTCTCCCATCTCAATATTAGGAGTCTTGGGCCTATCCAGAACTTGTTTTGATTTTTTTGTGAAACTTATAATTTAGAGTTCTTTCTTTTTGTAGCCAAAATGGTTGAAGGAAAATTTAAATCCCACTTGTAGCAGTTTTTAAGCAGCATAGCATAAATTATTTTTGAAGTTTCGAGTTTTTATTTAAAAACCTGTTAGTGGGGATGCCTGGGTGGCTCAGTCGGCTAAACATCTGCCTTTGGCTCAGGTCATGATCCCAGGGTCTGGGATCGAGCCCCGCATCGGGCTCCCTGCTCAGTAGGAAGTCTGCCTCTCCCTTTCCCTCTGCCCCTCTTCCCCCACCCCCAATTGTGCTCTCGTGCTCTCCCTCTCTCTCAAATAAATAAATGAATAAAATTTATAAATAAATAAATAAAAAATAAATGCCAGTTACTTAGCATATAGTGTAGTATTTATTTCAGGAGTAGAATTTAGTAATTCAGCACTTACATATAACACACAGAGCCCATCACAACAATTGCCCTACTTAATACCCATTTCCCGTTTAACCCATCCCCCTGACCACTTCCCTTCCAGCAACCCTCGCTTTGTTCTCTATAGTTAAGAATCTGTTTTATGGTTTGCCTCTCTCTCTTTTTTTCCCTTCTTAAATTCCACATATGAGTGAAATCATGTGGTATAACTTTGTTTGTGAATTTTATAATTAGATTATATTTTCTTGTTCATATTTTGCCTAGGGTCTATTTCTACCAGTTTGTATCTTTTTCTATTTTACCACCGGAATTCTTGCAAACTATGTCAATTCAACAGTTAAATGGGTGGCAGGGTAATATAGATAAATGATAAGCAGTAAGTAAAAAACAGATTTGAGTTGCGTACAAGATGACTTAGAGAGGCCTCTAAATAAGATGGGAATGAATAGCAGGATGGCTTTAAGTGGATGAAGCCGTCTTGAAGAAATGAGCAGTCTAGGGTGGAAGAATAAAAGGATTAAAAATGACTTAAAAAGTATCTCGAGGGGCGCCTGGGTGGCGCAGTCGTTAAGCATCTGCCTTCGGCTCAGGGCATGATCCCGGCATTCTGGGATCAAGCCCCACATCAGGCTCCTCTGCTAGGAGCCTGCTTCTTCCTCTCCGACTCCCCCTGCTTCTGTTCCCTCTCTCGCTGGCTGTCTCTGTCAAATAAATAAATAAAATCTTAAAAAAAAAAAACATAATCATGGTCTTTTGTTTATGATCATAGAAATTTTTTTTCAAGGATAGTATAACCATGCATCAGCAATATGAAAAACAGTCCTGATACTGTTTCATTCATAATATTTGCTATACATTTTATAAGAAGTGAAATCATGAAAGTGCATCTGCACCCCAATATAGATTACAGGAAATGTTTTGTTTGTTTTGCTTCTTCAGTGTCTACTGTCCCCAGTAACATTCCTCCTCATTCTGGAAACTGCCTCTTCATTCCTTCCCAATTTATCACCACGGAACCTATGGGAGTCACGTTACAAATACACAAACTCCAAAGTAGTTTAATAATTTTAGATGCCCTCATTCAAAATATGAAAATATGAATGTGCTCTTATCATATACAATTGTTAAAAGTTTTACCAAGTTGTAAAGACCTCTATTTATGATGATATTTACATAAAGTTTTTTTTTCTAGACCTTCAGATTATTCAGGTTATTTATTTTAATAGTCCGTTAACAGTGTACTATTCTCATGATGTTTAATTGTTGTTATTTTGGCATCCAAGGGCATTATTTAGTTTCTAACTGAGTGATGTATGAAGGATATGGATCTTGGATAATGGTTAGTTATTTTGGAAAGGATTTCCCAAAATAAACATGGTCCGTAAGAATGCTTCCCTGGGCATTTATAATGGGAAAAAAGATTTAATGGGTACAGAAATGTCTTGAACTAATGAATACAATTAATTTGGGCAATCAGTATTTTCTTCCTCTTGAACTGAGAAATGAAGAAAGACATTCTTAAAAAAGAAAAAAAAGAGTGTGAAATATGTGTAGGAAAAAAAGATAATGTGAAACAAAAAGGTCTGAGGAAATTCAAGTAGTATATCTTACTTGCCTTTCCCTTGGATCCCTTGAGACAATAAGCATTATAATGGCTCTCTTTTGCATTAAGATTTTTGCATGAAACCCAAAGATTTAAAATTTAAGTGTCACCTGTTTGTGGGGTTTTTTTTAGTTTCCTTTGTTGCTACCAATGTGTTCTATTATCTGAAAATCTGCTACAGTGCTCTTTTTTGATAGTACTTCTGCCATGCATAATGACTGGAGAATAGAAGGATAAATATGTGGGTAAATTACCTAAGTGAACCCTTTCTCCATGTTAGTTACCCTTGCTGTCCAGCTTCAGAACCTTATACAAGCCCTGCCTGAGCTCCTTGTTCTTGAGTGCATACACCATGGGGTTGAGGGCAGGAGGAATGACATTGTGTAGTACATTGAGTAGAACTGGGATGAGGGAAACCGTCATTGCTGCACTATGGGTGATGGAAAGGACAACAATGATAGTGTAAAAGAACAAAATTAGGATGAGGTGAGAAGTACAGGTACTTAGGGCTTTGGATGCAGCTTCTGCTGAGTTCAGCTTCAGCACTAAGTGAAGTATCAAAGAATATGACAAGAAAATCAAACCCAGGTCACTCCCCATCATCGTCCAGGCCAGAAATAGCTGGTAGATGCTGTTGATTGTCCTGTCATCACAGGATAAGCGAGTGACTCCAAGATTAGTACACAGGCAGTGCTCAATTTGGTTCTGTGAGCAGTAGTGTCTCTGAGCAGCCATCACAGGCACTGGGATGGTAGTTAGGGTACTTCTGAGTGCCATGACCACAGTTGCCTTGACAACAAAAGAATCAGTAACTATTGAGGGATACTGTAGTGGTCTGCAAATGGCTACATATCTGTCTATAGCCATGCAGACAAAGATACCTGACTCCATGACCACAAAGCAATGTATGACATACATCTGAGCAAAGCACTCAGGGAGACTGATGGCCTTGGCACTGAACCATAAGATGGCCAAGATCTTGGGCATGATGGTGGTGGCCAGTCCCATGTCGACCACAGCCAGGATCCCCAGGAAATAGTACATAGGCTGGCGCAGTGTGGCCTCTTGTTTGATGATGACCAGGATAAGGATGTTGGCAGTGAGAGCTAAGAGGTAGAGTAGAGCCAGGGGCAGGGAGAGCCAGTGCTGCCAGGCGTGAATGCCTGGGAATCCCATCAGAATGAACTCAGAGACTCGGAACTTAGAGATGTTGGAATGTGTGAGATCCTGCAACATCCTTCACTAGGAGAAAAAAATATATTCAAAGTTACTCTCAGACAGTATTTGCTTAATGATTTTGAAGTGGAAGATTCTTCATCTTCATTATTCTGATCTTGCCACTGACATTTATTGGACATTTCTAATGACAGGAACCATGATAGCACATTCTATGGTTAACTCGGTTAATCACCGCAAAACCTCCGTAAGACAGGTCACAATCCACCTTCACATAATTGAGGAATAGAACACTGGAGTTATTACAGCAATCAGAAAGAATGAGTTCTCAACATTTGCTACAACATGGACGGCACTGGAGGAGATAATGCTTAGTGAAATAAGTCAAGCAGAGAAAGACAACTATCATATGATTTCTCTCATCTATGGAACATAAGAACTAGAATGATCAGTAGGGGAAGAAAGGGATAAAGAAAGGAGGGGTAATCAGAAGGGGGAATGAAACATGAGAGACTATGGACTATGAGAAACAAACTGAGGGCTACAGAGGGGAATGGGGTGGGGGAATGGGATAGACCGGTGATGGGTAGTAAGGAGGGCACATATTGCATGGTGCACTGGGTGTTATACACAACTAATGAATCATCGAGTCTTACATCGAAAACCGGGGATGTACTGTATGGTGACTAACATAATAAAAAATCATTATTAAAAAAAAAATAAAAGAACATTGGAGTTATTAGAACCTTGGTTATTAGCTTCTGTCTTGTAAGTCATGGCAGGAACAAGATGAAAGGAAACTGGTACCATAGCCTGGCCTCTTAAGCTTGGTTTTGATAAAGAGTTCGGTTTCTTTTAGAAACCAAAGGTATATGCCCCTTCTCTTCACTACATCTGTATCTTTGGGGTAAATACCCAGTAGTGCAATTGCAGGGTCATAGGATAGCTCTATTTTTAACTTTTTGCAGAACCTCCATACTGTTTTCCAAAGTGCCTGTACCAGCTTGCATTCCCACCAGCAGTGTAAGGGTTGTAAAGGGTTCCCCTTTCTCCACATCCTCTCCAACATTTGTTGTTTCCTGTCTTGTTAAGTTTTGCCGTTCTAACTGGTGTAAGGTGGTATCTCATTGTGCTTTTGATTTAAATTTCCCTGATGGCTAATGATTTTGAACATTTTTTCATGTGTCTATTAGCCATTTGTATGTCTTCTTTGGAGAATTGTCTGTTCATGTCTTCTGCCAATTTTTTGACTTGATTATTTGTTTCTTGGATGTTGAGTTTGAGGAGTTCTTTATAGATCTTAGATACCAGCCCTTTATCTGTAATGTCATTTGCAAATATCTTCTTAATGTTCATAGCAGCAATGTCCACGAACTGTGGAAGGAGCCGAGATGCCCTTCATCACATCATATATATGCAGTTATAGTATAGTATTTGCCTAAGTTTCATCCCAAAATAAACTTCTAATCATCATTTCCAAATAGTTAATATTGTTAAGGATAGTGATGGATCAGAGATAACAAGTGGTTCCTTTTTTTTTCTTTTTGCTTTGCCACTGGCAAGTTTATTACATGATTATAGTTCAAATAAAAAGATAATAATGTCTTGGCAGGGAAGCTAGAGCCAGAGTCTGGGAGGGCTGTTTCCCTGTCCCCTGCCTCCCTGGCCAAGTCCAGATCTATTAACTTGGTTGGTTCAATCAGATTCTTCATCAAGACTTGCATCTGTGCCCTGGATATTAGTTTTTCTACCAACATCCCTCTTTTATCCTTATTCTCACAAAGAATGAAAGATTAGATACTTCAAAAAGCAAAACTTTTTGGAAACAGCAAAACAACACAAGCCAAACATTAATAAGAATGCTCCTTGAAGATCATTCTGGTGTCATTACAGACTCAGGCAGAAATAGATAGAAACAGCAACTGAATCATCTTTTGGGGATCAAGAAATCTTTCAAAGAGGAAAACAAATGCTCTTGAATATGAAGCATGATTAGGATTCTGACAGATCAGCGATCTGTTCCGTTGTTTGCTCTTTCCTACCCACATCATGCTGGTAATTTTAGCCTTGTGCTTTGGCAACCCTCCGATCTATTTTGTGTCCTCCCACCACCAAACCCAGCTTCAGTTATTATGTTCTTCAGGAGGACTCAACTCTCTGAAAGGAGAGAGAACCACGCCTTAAATCTTCTTAGTATGGCATAATTGGAAAAGTGGCAGGCTTTGTAGGTAAGAAATACATTTGCAGATGGATCAATCTCTTTTTTGTATTGTAACATCACGGTATTGTAAAAACCTACTGATGTTCTTGAATCAGCCACAATTTAACCATACTGCTAATATTTGGACATATTGTATTGCTATTTGTATTTGCAGTGTCTAGCAAGTCATCAGGCACATACTAGATATCAAAAGATATTTTTGAGTGAATAACAGATTAATGTACAAATTAATTAAATTTCCTAATAGACTTTAGGAACTATTATGCTGCAGTCTAAATATTATTTTTTGAAATAGAATAGATTAGAATAGAAATAGAACTGTGAAGTACTACTTCAACAGAAACTTAAAATCATAAAAAAATCTTCTTTCATAAAATAGATAAAGAAAATCCCAAAAAAGCAAAGATAAGATAAAACAGAGAAAAAAACATATATTTTGGATTGGGCAATAAAGGTCAATTAAATAAACAATACCATTAATTGGTCATATTACATAGTGATTTTTATATACATATATGTAATTAAAGTATACATATATAATTTACATATTTAAAAATAGACATATAAAACAATACACAAATTGTGCACAGATGTTTTCAGGAAACAAAATACATGCTAACACATCAAACACATAAACCAAAATTTGGAAGGAAATATCAATGTCAGACAAAATGGAAAACAAACGCATAAATTTTGGATCAAGATAACTTTTGAGAAACAACAGATGACATACTTGTAGAGTACAATTAAAGTTGGTTGTACCAAGTTATTTCATCACCAGTTTTAATACATTTTCCCACAAGCAAAATAACAGAAAATACTGAAATTATCTTTTTCACTTTATTAGCACATGTAAAAAATTTTAAAAAGAGGAACTTGCTTAAATATTTCCCAACTTAGTAGCTGATTTTCTTTCTTTTTTTTTTTTTTAGATTTTATTTATTTATTTGAGAGAGAGAAAAAGTGAGAGCCTGAGCAGGGGGAGGGGCAGAGGGAGAGGGAAAAGCAGACTTCCCACTGAGCAGGGAGCCAAGGAGGGGCTCCATCCCAGGACCCTGAGATCCCTGACCTGAGCTAAAGGCAGAAACATAAGGGACTGAGCCACCCAGGTGCCCCATTAGCTGATTTTCAATTTCCTGTTTGGCAACACTGGTGTGGACTAAAAACTAATCATTGAAAGGCTAACAAAGGCCTTGTAATCTGTGTTATTGACAAAAGAAAAATAGGAGTTTTCAATATAAGACTCTGTTTCCTTACATACCAATATTGACATCAAGTTTCTTTTTATCAGGTTTATAAATTTCTACTTAATGTTTGTATACAAGATTTTATTTTTCACTTTTTTTGGATATCGTCATTAAGGAATAGAACTGTTACAATTCATATATATGTATATATACATATATATTTACACACACATATAAAAGATAACTGAAAAATAAGATAAAGTTTGAAATATATTATCGATAAAATATTTCACTAGTGTATACAAATTGTTAAAGTTTTTGAAAAAATAGAATCATTCCTCATTTCTCTCTCTCAATATTTTTGATCAGTTGACTCTTGACTGTATGTGTTCATGCAACTGAAGAAAATAGAAAAATTAGGGAAAGCTGGATTGAAAATAGGAGTTATGTCTGAAATTGCTTGTGCTCCATTCTTAAGAATATATCTCCTATATGTGAGAAAAATAACCTAGTCATGTCCCCCATGTTTCTTTTTGGTAGTTCTAGTGTTGATTACTAAAACTGGTTTTATTGATATGAGATGTTATGTTCATCTTCAATACATTTGCAAAACTCTCAAGATCCAGGTTAACACCAAGTAATAGAATATTAATGACAATTTGTTTCAGGCTTTTTCCAAAACAAACATAAATGATTTAAATATATTATAATTTAATTTTTCTGCAAAGAAAAGGGACTCATGCTATGGGTTGGCAGGTGTATTGAAGTAGTAACATTAACAAAGGAATATCACCACTTATAACATATAATTTTGTATGGTCTCTTCTCTATTCTCTTCTCCAAACCCCATAAAGAGTAAGTTTGTTTTCTCACTAGATTGTCCTCAATGTAAACTCATGTTCTTTCAATATGACAGTGGATTCCTCCACGTAGGTTTTCTTATCTAGAATGGAGGAAACACAGTCACAAATAAATCCGTCTAGAAATGAAGCAAGTAAATTAGGTTCTCATTGTGAGACAATAGGAGGGCAAGTAAAAAGCAAGAGTGTTCTGACCAGGACTGAGAACTATTCTCTAGCTATTCTATTTTTTCTTGTCATGAAGGTGATTAATATGGGACTTCCAGAAACAATAATTCCTATTTGTTTAGGAAAATAACATAGATTTCATTGTCACAATGGAAAGTTACACTAAATTGCCATCTGAGGATTGGGGAAATAAGCATTTTCAAGAAAACCCAATCTTTTACAATATTTATGCCATCAAATGGGTGGATGGACGTAAACCTGAGTTTCTGAGAATATAATAATCAGTCAATTCATGTGCACTCAAGTCCTCTTTCCTTTTTATCAGAGCTTCTCTCCAATTCAACTTAGAATTAACAACAATAACAAAAATCCTATTATTGCTCCCACTTTTTAATATTCTTTTAATACCTTGGTTTCTGGACAGCAAAATGGTGAACTGAATGCCATCTGGTCCAGGTGTTCAGGGTATTGGTAAAAAAATCACAATTCTATAACATATGTACATGTACGGCCCTAAATCCCTTGATATCTATATTATTTAACTGAATCTTTAAGGAAAAATGTCTGTTATATATCCCAAGTGGCTATTGTACCACATTAGGGACACAGGTGCTGTTATGACACTGTAGTCAAACCTCATCTGAGTAGGAAAATGACTGGAAGCTTTAACTTCTTGTCACCTGTAAGATGATACATAAATAATAATTTTATATGCATGTATCTATATCTGTTTGCTGTGTATGAGAATTATATATGGGGAGGATCAGAATAAATACAGCAACATTTAATGAATGCTACCAGTTTTAATACTGACTGAAGAGTTGTGTTTCTTTCTCTATCAGGCAGGTGAGACACAAGTAGAAAGTACTTACAATGTATCAGAATGTTGCAATCACTCACATACACATTCATTTATATGTTTTTTATGTGACTTTTTAAAAATAAGCTCGATGATGAATTCTATGGCATTGTAGAAATTAAACAAAAGTTTGGATTAATTAAGCTGATATATTAAGTTAGGAATATTTAGGCACCCAAGTGTTTTTGTTTTTGTTTTTGGAAGATTATTTATTTGAGAGAGAGAAAGAGAGGAAGTGAGCTGGGCAAGAGGCAGAGGGAGAGGGAAAGGGAGAATCCACAAGCAGTCTCCCTGCTGAGCACAGAGCCTGAAGTGGGGCTAGGTCCCAGGACCATGAGATCATGACCTGAGCCGAAATCAAAAGTCAGATGCTCAACTGACTGAACCATCCAAGAGCTCCAAGGAACCCGAATCTGGAGATAATAATGCTGAAAGTGCTTATAGGGGAAATAACAAAACATGTTATTTTAGTTTTATATTCTTTTAATATATTAATAAAAATAACTGCCTGTGTATTTTTATTAATTGGAAAAATAAAAATGCATTTTGAAGGAGATAATTTGAACTCAAATTAAAAAGAGTACAGGTAACTTCTTTTTTTTTAAATATTTTTTTATTATAATATGTTAGTCACCATACAGTACATCCCTGGTTTTTGATGTAAAGTTTGATGATTCATTAGTTGCGTATAACACCCAGTGCACCATGCAATACGTGCCCTCCTTACTACCCATCACTGGCCTATCCCATTCCCCCCCTCCCCTCTGAAGCCCTCAGTTTGTTTCTCAGAGTCCATAATCTCTCATGCTTCATTCCCCCCTCTGATTACCCCCCCTTTCTTTATCCCTTTCTTCTCCTACTGATCTTCCTAGTTCTTATGTTCCATAGATGAGAGAAACCTGTAAAAAGAGTACAGGTAACTTCTGATACATTTCTTCACAAACACTTGCTATACACGTTTTTGAAAAAAAGACTTAGACAATATAATATTAAAATATAAAGTCTGCAGTTTTCAATTGGTGTATAAAAAGCATATCAAAACAAGTTATTCAAAAAATAAGATTATTCAGTAATACACAATTAAAGAAAAGTGTATCATATGTATTACACGGTTTCTTTATCCATTTTCCTATTCTTGGATATATATGTTCTTTATATGCAGGAAATGATACAATAAGTACCCATGTAGAGGACACTTTGACAGTGTTTTTAATTTTACTTTATATTTTATTGAGGTGACAATTCACATACCCTAAAATTAAACATTTTACCATTTGTAACATAAATTAAGTGGCTGTGAAACCATCAGCACTATATAATTCTGGAACATTTTCATTACCTCAAAAGGAAACTTCATAAACATTAATCAGTCACTCCCTATTGCCCTGTCTCTCCTGCCCTGGGCAATAAGTAATTTGCTTTCTAATTCAGTAGACTTAGCCGGTTCCGAACACTTCACATAAACAAAATCATACAAGATGTAGATATGAGATGTAGCCTTTTGTGTCTGGCTTTTTCACTTAGCAGAATGCTTTTTAAAGTTCATATCTATAACACCAGGTATAAGTACTTTCTATTTAATGGATGATTAATTTTCTTATATGAATATATCTAATTTTCTTTTTCCATTTAAAAGCTGATGGACATTTGAGTTATTTCCAGGTTTTGGCTAATAATGATACCATGAACATTCATGTACAAATTGTTATTGTTATTCCTATTTTACTTATTTTGGGTATATACTCAGGAGTTGAATTGTTAAGTTATGTGGTAATTGTGCTTAACTTTTTGTCTGTTTGCCGGAGCTGTTTTCCGCATCTCTTGTATGATTTTACATTCGCACTGCAAAATACAAGGCCACCACTGTATCCACAAAATCCAATACTTGCTCACTTGATTAAAAACAACTTACAGCTATTTTAGGGGCTATGGGATGTTTTATAACACCACCCATCAACAGGTAAATACAAATCATGATTTTGATTTGAATTTGTCTAATGACTAATGATGTTGAGCATCTTTCGTGTGGTTCGATGGCCATTACACATCTTCTTTAGAGAAATGTCTATTCAAATCCTTTGCCCATTTAAAAAGATATGAGACACATTAAAAATCAACAAGACAAATGGCAGGAGTAGGTCCTATGCTATCAGTAAGCAAATTAACGTGCATGGACTAAATGCTCCAGTTAAAAAGAAGACATTGGCAGATATGCGCTCTAACCATCGCTAGTCAACATTGTCTAGAAGTTCCAGCCAGGACAACTAGGTAGGAAATTAGATGCATATTCCACTTGTCCTTCCCTTGGATTCCTTGAGATAACGCATCGTCAGGTTATGATGAAGATCTGTCCTGAGTACTAAGATTTCAAATATTAGTTTCACCCCTTTTCTTTTTTGAAGTTTCATTTTCATCACAGATTCTTTATACTAACTAAAAAGTTGCCAGTGGTGTATATGTTCCCTATTTTTTCAGCCACGTGTAATGATTGGTGAATACAATGGAAAGATATGTGGGAGAATTATCTGAGTGAGCACATTCTCAGTGTTAGTTGCCCTTGATGTCCAGCTTCAGAACCTTATACAAGCCCTGCCTGAGCTCCTTGTTCTTGAGTGCATACACCATGGGGTTGAGGGCAGGAGGAATGACATTGTGTAGTACATTGAGTAGAACTGGGATGAGGGAAACCGTCTTTGCTGCACTATGGGTGATGGAAAGGACAACAATGATAGTGTAAAAGAACAGGATTAGGATGAGGTGAGAAGTACAGGTACTGAGGGCTTTGGATGCAGCTTCTGCTGAGTTCAGCTTCAGCACCGAGTGAAGTATCAAAACATATGATAAGAAAATCAAACCCAGGTCACTCCCCATCAGCGTCCAGGCCAGAAATAGCTGGTAGATGCTGTTGATTGTCCTGTCATCACAGGATAAGCGAGTGACTCCAAGATTAGAACACAGGCAGTGCTCAATTTGGTTCTGTGAGCAGTAGTGTCTCTGAGCAGCCAACACAGGCACTGGGATGGTAGTTAGGGTATTTCTGAGTGCCATGACCACAGTTGCCTTGACAACAAAAAAATCAGTAACTATTGAGGGATACTGTAGTGGTCTGCAAATGGCTACATATCTGTCTATAGCCATGCAGACAAAGATACCTGACTCCATGCCCACAAAGCAATGTATGACATACATCTGAGCAAAGCACTCAGGGAGACTGATGGCCTTGGCACTGAACCATAAGATGGCCAAAATCTTGGGCATGATGGTGGTGGCGAGTCCCGTGTCTACCACAGCCAGGATCCCCAGGAAATAGTACATAGGCTGGTGCAGTGTGGCCTCTTGTTTGATGATGACCAGGATAAGGATGTTGGCAGTGAGAGCTAAGAGGTAGAGTAGAGCCAGGGGCAGGGAGAGCCAGTGCTGCCAGGCGTGAATGCCTGGGAATCCCATCAGAATGAACTCAGAGACTCGGAACTTAGAGATGTTGGAATGTGTGAGATCCTGCAACATCCTTCACTAGGAGAAAAAAAAAATATTCAAAGTCATTATTCTTAGCAGACTCTCAAACAGTATTTGAACAGAAGTTACCATGTTCATGGTTTTGAAATGGAGGATTCTTCATCTTTATTCTTCTGATTCTGCCACTAACATTTACTGAACATTTCTAGAGAAACAGGAACCATGGTAGCGCATTCTACACGTTGCCTCAGACATCATCCTAAAACTCCATAAGGCAGGACACATTATTTACACCCTCTCATAATTGAAGAATTACACATTAGAGGTGTCAGGAACTTGATCATTATCTTCTGTCTGATAAATCATGGAACCTGGAGAAAAGGAAAGTGACCTGATACCACAGCCTGGCCTCTTCAGTTTGGTTTTCCTAAGGGGTTATTTTCATTAGAGACTGACGCTATAGTAGGAGAGTAGAGATGTTTATGCACTGAGACACTAATTCTCAGATCAGAATGTAGGGCATTGGAGATAGCTTTGTTTTTATTCAAGTACATGAGAATGTTTGAACTACTCATGAATATTATTTAATTTTAGTTAAAATGTCTAAGGTAGGTTGTTATACCGCCCTTTTTTTGTGTGAGGAAATGGATGTCCAGAATTGCTAATGACCTGCCCAAATCCAAATAACTATAATAAAGAGAAATACGCTTCACGAATCTCAGTATTCTTAAATCTAGTTGATTATGGTTCCCCCCCCCCTTTTTTTTTAAAGATTTTATTTATTTATTTGACAGAGATAGAGACATCCAGCGAGAGAGGGAACACAAGCAGGGGGAGTGGGAGAGGAAGAAGCAGGCTCATAGCGGAGGAGCCGGATGTGGGGCTCGATCCCACTTAACCACTGTGCCACCCAGGCGCCCCTATGGTTTCCCCTTCTTAACATACTATTTCTTCTTGGAGCTGTGCAGATACTCAAACTATAATGAATAAAGTGAATGTTTAAAGAAAATGAGTTTGAGGTAAATGTTTTTAAACCAAATTAGTAAGTCATTACAATATATCTAAGCCAATTCCTTGATTTAAGCATTTCTTCAGTTTTAATGTGAAAAGTGAAACAGATTGTCATGATGTACTTCCGCTGAATATGTGCAATTTATTATTTGTTTCCTTACAGTACTGGAAACATTAAGGACTTACTATACATAAATAGGATACTTGAAAAATAATTTGGTCAAAATTCTAGTAGAGGATCAGTGACTATAGACTTGATGGATATATTCATTCTAAAGCAAGTAAAAACTTTCTGTTATACTTATAATGAAGAAAGGTAAATTAAAGGTGATGTGTGTGTGTGTATTCAGCTTAATATATATTCTTTTCATATGATATTAATTTCATTTTTTTATTTTTATAGCTTGCTTTTTAATCTTTCATTTGGGATCTATTTGTCAAATATCTTGCAAGCTTTCACTATTAATTCACACTTAATAAGCAATCTTTGAAGCTTATTTGAATCTGCAGGTGATGATTGAGTCTCAGCAACTGGGAGGATTTACTTTGAGTCCCTGTAAGGACCTCGTGCTTCATTGGTGACATCCTTAGTTATCAGTGTTTACAGGTCTTTACTCAGAGAATTTTTTCAGAAAAGAATCCACAAAGGTACTTCCCGGAAGAATATGTGATGGGCTTCCAGTGTTCTTGGAGTTGAGTAGTAAGGCACTGTGGGTCTCACACTTGAATATGAATATTGGGCTCAACCCTCTCATTTTCTATCATGTCTCATCCTGGGCCCACATTGCAGCTGATGTATTTGCCTTTATAGCACATGTTAATGTTTCTTCCCATAATAAACAGTCACCATAAGATGATAATTAACATTGTTTAGAGTAGTGGATGAGTCAGAGATATCAAGTTGTTCTTTATGCAGTTTTTCTACCTACATTTCTCTTTTATCTGTATTCTCACTGAAGAATGAAAGATTTGATACTTCTTCGCAGATGACATGATACTCTATATGGAAAACCCAAAAGAATCCACCCCCAAACTACTAGAAGTTATAGAGCAATTCAGTAATGTGGCAGGATACAAAATCAATGCTCAGAAATCAGTTGCATTTCTATACACAAACAATGAGACTGAAGAAAGAGTAATTAGGGAATCCATTCCATTTACAGTAGCACCAAAAATCATACATTATCGCAGAATTAACTTAACCAAAGACATAAAGGATCTATATTCTAGATACTACAAATCACTTTTGAAAGACATTGAAAAAGACACAAAAAGATGGGAAAATATTCCATGCTCATGGATCGGAAGAATTAACAGAGTTAAAATGTCCATGCTACCCAGAGCAATCTACACTTTCAATGCCATCCCGATCAAAATACCAATGATATTTTTTAAAGAACTGGAACAAACATCCCTTAAATTTGTGTGGAACCAGAAAAGATCCCGAATCTCCAAGAAATTGTTGAAAAGGAAAAACAAAGCTGGGGGCATCACGTTGCCGGATTTCAAGCTGTACTACAAAGCTGTGATCACAAAGACAGCACAGTACTGGCACAAAAACAGACACATAGACCAATGGAACAGAATAGGGAACCCAGAAATGGACCCTCGGCTCTTTGGGCAACTAATCTTTGACAAAGCAGGAAAAAACATCCAGTGGAAAAAAGACAGTCTCTTCAAGAAATGGTGCTGGGAAAATTGGACAGCTATATGCAAAAGAATGAAACTTGACCACTCTCTCACACCATACACAAAGATAAACTCCAAATGGATGAAAGATCTCAATATGAGACAGGAATCCATCAAAATCCTAGAGAACATAGGCTGCAACCTCTTTGACATCGGCCACAGCAACTTTTTTCATGACACATCTCCAAAGGCAAGAGATACAAAAGTAAAAATGAATTTGTGGGACCTCATCAAGATAAAAAGCTTCTGCACAGCCAAGGAAACAGTCAAAAAAACTAAGAGGCAGCCCACGGAATGGGAGAAGATATTTGCAAATGACATTACAGATAAAAGATTAGTATCCAAGATCTACAAAGAACTTTTCAAACTCAATACATGGGAAACAAATAAATCAAAAAATGGGCAGAAGATATGAAGAGACACTTTTCCAATGAAGACATACAAATGGCTAACAGATACATGAAAAAATGTTCAAAATCATTAGCCATCAGGGAAATTCAAATCAAAACCACCTTGAGATACCACCTTACACCAGTTAGAATGGCAAAAATGGACAAGGCAAGAAACAACAAATGTTGGAGAGGATGTGGAGAAAGGGGATCCCTCTTACACTGTTGTTGGGAATGCAAGTTGGTACAGCCACTCTGGAAAACAGTGTGGAGGTCCCTTAAAAAGGTAAAAATAGAGCTACCCTATGATCCAGCAATTGCACTACTGGGTATTTACCCCAAAGATACAAACGTTGTGAAGAGAAGGGCCATATGCACCCCAATGTTCATGGCAGCATTGTCCACAATAGCTAAATTGTGGAAGGAGCCAAGATGCCCTTCAACAGATGACTGGATTAAGAAGACGTGGTCGATATATACAATGGAATATTACCCAGCCATCAAAAAGAATGATTTCTCAACATTTGCAGCAACATGGACGGGACTGGAGGAGATAATGCTAACCGAAATAAGTCAAGCAGAGAAAGACAATTATCATATGGTTTCACTCATCTATGGAACATAAGATGTAGGAAGATCGGTAGGAGAATAAGGGAAGACGAAAGGGGGGGTAATCAGAAGGGGGAATGAACCATGAGAGACCATGGACTCTGGGAAACAAACTGAGGGCTTGGGGGGGGGGGGGATGGGATAGGCCGGTGATGGGTATTAAGGAGGGCACGTATTGCATGGTGCACTGGGTGTTATACGCAAGTAATAATCATGGAACAGTACATCAAAAACTAGGGATGTACTCTATGGTGACTAACAATAAAAAATTATTATTAAAAAAAAGAAATCTAACTGTTAAAAAAATAAAAGAAAATATTATAGATGTAAAAAAGAAAGAAAGATTTGATACTTCAAAAAGCAACACTTTGTGGAAATAGCAAAGCAACACAAAGCAAACTAATTCCGAATGCTCCTTGAAGTTTGTTCTGGTGTCATCACAGCCTCATGCAGGAGGATAGAAAAGGCAACTAAGCTAAATTTTGGAGGAGCTCAGGAAATTTTTCAACGAGGAAAGACAAATGCTCCTGGACATGAAGCATGATTAGGATTCTGCCAGATCAGCGATCTGTTCCATTACTGTTTGCTCTTTCCTACCCAGACCATGCTGGTAATTCCAGCTTTGTGATTCGGGAACCCTCTGATCTATTTTGTGTCCCCCCACCACCAAATCCAGCTTCAATCATCATCTTCTTCAGGAGGACTCAACTCCCTCTCAGAGAGGATAGGGAACCACCCCTTAAATGTTCTCGATATGACCTGATGGGAAAAGTGGCAGACTCTGTACGTAAGGGATACATTTGCCAATGGATCCATCTCTGTTTTATTTTAACATCACGGTATTGTCAATGTACTGATGTTCTTCAACCAGCCCAAGTTCATCAAACTGTTAATATTTGAACATACTGTATTGATATTTGTATTTGCAGTGTCCAGCAAGACGCTGTGCACGTATTAGATGTCAGCAGATATTTTTGAGTGAACAGATTATTAATGTAAAAATGAGTCAAATTTCATAATAGACTTTAAGCATTCTTATATGTAGTCACACTATTGTTTTTTGGAGAGCATAAAGGAATGACTGAAGGAAACAGAACTATAATGTCTACTTCATAAATCAATAGAAAACCTAAATTTCAAAAAAAAATCCCCCTCATAAAATAGAAAAAAGAAATATCAAAAAAAGCAGAGGAAAAATACAGCATCAGGCAGAACAAACATTTTGGATTGGGCAAAAAAGGGCAGTTAATTAACATATACTACATATGGGTCAGAACTCACAGTGATTTTATACACCAGTTTATGCTATAGAAATATATGCATATATATAAATAAAATATGTTTTTGAACAGTATATAGGAGGTGCAAACAAACCATACACAAAGTATGCACAGACTCTTGGCTAACAAAAATCACACTAGCACACTAAACACATACCCCAAAACTGTTAGGAAATATTAATGTCAGACAAAATAGAACTCAAACAAGCAAATTTTGGATCAAGATCACTTTCGAGAATCAATAAATGACATGTTTCACACAGTGCAAGTAACTCTGATTGTATAAAATGTTTCATCTCCAGGTGTGATATGGTTTTCCATTCACAAAAGGATAGGAAACTCTGAAATAATATTTTTCACTTTATCAGTCCATGGAAAATTCAAAAGTGGGGAATTCACTAAAATATATTGCAACTCATTAGCTAACTCTCAATTTTTTGTATAGTAATAGTGATGGGGATTTAAGTTAATAATTGCAATACTCTCAAAAGCCTTAAAATTTGTATTATAGACAAAGAATAGTAGGAGTTTGCAATATTAGAATTTGATTCCTGGCGTACCAAAATTGTCATTAAGTGTTTTTCTGTGAGGCTTGTAAATTTCTACTTAATATTTTTATATGTTCCTATATTTTCATTTTCTTTTAAAAATCATTGAGAAACAAAACTGCAACAACTTATATACATGTATATATACATATATATTTGCATACCCATATAAATAATTGATTGCTGTATAAATATGATAGATTTGAAACAGATTATTTTAAATATTTGACTAGTGTTACTGTCAAAATCTTGGACATAGGATCATTTAATTCAATTATTGATTCTGTGCAACAAGAGAAAATAGAAAATTAGCTAAAGCATACATGCTCATCAATTGAATTAAGAAATATGTCTCAGATTAATTGTGCTCCTTTCTTAAGAATGTGTATATGTGTGTGTGTGTGTGTGTAAAAAGATTTTATTTATTTATTTAACAGAGAGAGCACAAGCAGATGGAATGGGGGACAGAGAAAAAGGGAGAGGGAAAAGCAGGCTCCCCCCTGAGCAAGGAGCCTGATGTGGGGCTCGATCCCAGGACCCTGGGATCATGACTAGAGCTGAAGGCAGATGCTTAACTAACTGAGCCACCCAGGCGCCCCAAGAATATATTTCTTCCATGAGATAAATATCTTATTTATGCTTCTTGTGTTTCCTTTTGATAGTTCTAGTGTTGATTACTATCATGGTTTTAATATTACATGAGACATTTAGGTCCACCTTCAATACATTTACTGAATTCTCAATTAAAAACTCAAGTTAATATCAAATAATATGGTAATAACCACAAATCATGGATCTTTTCCATAACAAGCTTAAATTATTTCAAAACTTATAACTTAATTTTTGTGCAGGGAAAATGTAGTCATTATGCTGTAAGTGTACAGGTATATTGAAGTAGTAACGTTAACACACAAATATAGCCACTTATAAGGCTAAAAGTTTTATCATCTGTTGTCTATTTTCATTCCCAAACCCCATAGACAATAAACTTCTTTCCTCACAGGATGGTCCTTATTAAACAACTGAGAGTGTTCTCTCAATATGACAGAGGTTTCCTCCAAGTAGGTTTTGCTATCTAACATGCAAGAAGCATAGTCACAAATAAACCTCTCTAGAAACGGAGTGAGTAGATTAGATTCTTATTCCAAGACAATGGTAGGGCAGGGAGAGAGCAAGACTGCTCCGACCATGACTGAGAACTCTTCTCTAGCTCTTCTCCGTTTTTTCTTGTCATGGGGTGATTCATACCTAACTTCTGCTACTACAGGACCAGTGATTTCTATTTGGTTAGGAGATAACATAGATATTCATAATCACGATGGAAAGTTACAGGGAATGGTACTCTGAGAATTAAGGAGATAAACATTTTCAAGAAAACCCAATCTTTTACACATTAATGTCTTCAAATTTATGTCCTTTAATACCTTAGTTTCTGGATAGCAGACGGTGAGCTGAATGGAATCTGTTCCAGGTGTTCAGGTCAAAAACGTCCTGATTCTATATGTATATGCACAACCCTCAACCTCTTAATCTCTTAATGTCTGTACTACTGAACTGAATCTTTAAATAAAAATGTGTGTTATATATCCCAAGGGGATATTACACCACTTTAGAAACACAGACACTGGTATAGGAGCAAACTAACCTCTACTGGGGGAGAAAAAGAGGAGAAGCTTTATATTCTTGCTACTTATGAAATGATGCACAAATAAGAGACTAATTTAATATGCATGTACCTTTATTGGTACTTGTGTGTGAAGATTTATGTATGGGGGGCGAGAATGACCCAGACAATAATTTTCATGAAAATTATTGAATTTAGTATTTATTGAGAGTTTAATTTCTTTTAGTATGAAGACTTTTAGGACAAAAGCAGAAAGCACTTAAAATTCTTCACAGAATTTCAGTCACTGTCACACACATTTATTTGTTCTTTAGTTGTTTATTTTCACTTTCTTTTTTATTTTTTTTTAAATTTTTAAAGTTTTATTTATTTATTTATTTATTTTTTTATTTATTTATTTACTTGACAGAGAGAGAGAGATTGAGAACAAGCAGGGGGAGCAGCAGACAGAGGGAGAGGGAGAAGCAGGGTCTCTGCTGAGCAGGGAGCCTGATGTGGGGTCAGTCCCAGGATCCTGGGATCATGACCTGAGCTGAAGGCAGATGCTTAACTGATTGAGCCACTCAGATGCCCCTTATTTTCACTTTCAAGTGGGGTCGATGATGAATATTATGGCATTGTAGAAATTCAGGTTCAGGCTTACTATGCCTACCTATTAGGACAAGAATATTTTGATGCTCTAATAAATAATAATAATTTGAGACACTAATGATGATGGTGATAATAGCAATAATAACGAAACATAATTGACTTTGAATCATGGCTGAATATTATTATTGTTTGGAAAAATAAAAATGAGTTTGGAATACACAAATAGAACTCGAATTCTATAGTGTAGAGGTAACTTCTAATACATTTAATATACTTTTGCTATATATGTTTCTGAAAAAAGTTTGGATAATATCATATTAAAACACAATTTCTGCCATTTTTTATTTACATTATGTAAGAAGCACACATAAAATGTTATGATTATATAACATTACATGCTATGTATTTACACAAATTTTGAACTATTTCCTCTTCTTAGACATATATGTTTCTTTATTTTGCTGGAAATGATAGAACAAATACATATGTAGAGAACATTTTCAGCACTTTCTCCACTTAATCTTTTTTTTAAGGGGTGAAATTCATATACCATAAAATTAACCAATTAAGCCATTTGAAATTGTGCAATTAGGTGGCTTTTTTGTGCATTCTCAGTGCTGTGCAGACATCAGCACTTAATCACTCCAAAACATTTCCATTATTTCAAAAGGAAACTCTATAACCATCAATCGGTCATTCCCCATTCCCCTGTTTCTCCTGCCCCTGGGAACAACTAATATGCTCTCTGGTTCAATGGACTTACCTACTTTGGACATTGAATAACTGTAATAATAAAATATGTCACTTTTGGGGCACCCGGCTGTCTCAGTCAGTTAAAACATACAACTCTTGATCTCAGGGTTGTGAGTTCAAGCCCCATGTTGGTCCTGGAGACAACTTAATTAAAAACAAACAAATAAAACCTAAAAACAATGTATTGATAACATGTAACTTTTGTGTTTGACTTTTTTCATGCAGCATAATGTTTTCAAAGTTCATCTCTGTAATAGCACATATCAGTATTTCATCCTATTTTATGGATGAATAATAATGCCTTGATGAATATGCCTCAGCCTGTTCATTCATTAGACAGCTGATGAACATTTTTGGCTAATAATGCTATTATGAACATTCATATACAAGTTGTCAGAAGATGTGTTTTCAGTTATTTGGGGTATATACTAAGAAGTTGAACTGCTGAGTCATTTGGTAGTTGTGTTCAATTTGTTGAGTGATTTTCAAACTGTTTTCACATCTCCTGTATGATTTTATGTTCCCACCAGCAATGTGTGAGTATTCCAATATTTCCACAAAATCTCCAACACTGGCTAGTTAAAAAGAATTAAAGCCATTTTTTTAATCAGATTATTCATTGTTTTGGTGTTGAGTTGTGTAAGTTCTTTACATATTTTGCATATTCATTCCTTATTGGATATATCATTTGGAAATATCTTTTCCCATTCAGTAGGTTGCCTTTTGATTTTGTTGATGGTTTCCTTTACTCTGCAAAAGACTTTTATTTTGGTGTAGTTGCAATAGTTTGTTTACTTTTGGTTCATTTGCTTGGGGTGACATATCTAGAAAAAAGTTGCTAAGGCCAATATCAAAGAAATTACTGCCTAAGGTTTCTTCTAGAAGTTTTATGGTTTCAGGTCTCATAGCTAGGTCTTTAATCCATTTTGAGTTTATTGTGTGGAGGGTGTAAGAAAGTGACCCAGTTTTATTCTTTTACATGCAGCTGGTCAGTTTTCCTAGCACCATTTGTTGAAGAGATGGTCTTTTCCCCTTTGAATATTCTTGCCTCCTCTGTCATAAATTAGTTGACCATATAAGTGAGGGTTACATTCTGGGTTCTCTATTCTGTTTCATTGATCTATGTATCTATTTTTGTGCCAGTGCCATATTGTTTTGATTACTACAGCTTTGTCATATATCCTAAAATCTGGAATTATGATACCCCTAGCTTTGTTCTTCTTCCTCAAGACTGCTTTGTTATTTAAAGTCTTTTGTGGTTTTTACAAATTTTAGGATTATTTGTTCTAGTTCTGCAAAAAATGTTTGTATTTTGATGGCATTGGATTGAATCCATAGATTGCTTTGGGTAGTAAGGACATTTTAACAATATTGGTCCTTTCAATCTATAAGTGTAGAATAACTTTTCATTTATTTGTGTCATCTTCAATTTATTTCATCAATGTTTTATAGTTTTTTTAATTTAAATTCAATTAGCCAATGTATAGTACAGCTCTAGCTCTGTTTTTAACTTCTTGAGGATTCTCCATACTGTTTTCCAGAGTGGCTGTACCAGCTTGCATTCCCACCAACAGTGTAAGAAGGTTCCCCTTTCTCCACATCCTCGCCAACATTTGTTGTTTCCTGTCTTGTTAACTTTTGCCATTTTAACTGGTCTAAGGTGTGTCTTATAGTTTTTGAAGTACAAGAGAAAAAGAAAACTTTTCCAGTGGGAATGCAAATTGATGTAGTCTCTGCGGAAAACAGTATGGAGATTCCTCAAAAAATTAAAAATATAGTTATCATATAATTTTTAATTCCACTAATGGGCATTTATTCAACGAAAATGAAAACATAAATTCAAAAACATATATGCACCCCTGTATTTTTTTGCAGTATTATTTACAATAGTCATTGTATGGAAGCAACCCAAGTGTCCATCTATAGATGGATGAATAAGGAACATGTGGTGTATATATATAATGAAATATTACTTGCCATAAAAGAGAATAAGATTTTTCTATTTGCAACAATATGGATGAACCTAGAGGATGTAATGCTAAGAGAGAGGCAGAGAATGACATTCTCAGACAGAGAATGACAGATACCATATTATTTCACTTATATGTGGAATTTTTTAAAAAAATGAACAAAGAAAATGGAGACCAAAAAAAATTAGACTCTAAAGTACAGAGGACAAATCGGTTGCTGCCAGAGGGGAGGTGAATGGGGAGGGGGTAAGTTTATAATAATGTATAGAATTGCTGAATTATTATATTGTACACCTGAGTCTAATATAACACTGTAAGTTAATTATACCTCCATAACAACAACAACAACAACAAATTAAAGTAATTTAAGGGTTAGAGTGCTATCTCGTGGTTTTGAATTGAATTTGTCTCATGATTAATGATGTTGAGCATCTTTTCATGTGGTTGATGCTCATTGCACATCTTCTTTAGAAAACGTCTATTCAAAACATTTGCCCATTAAAAAAAATATAAGAGACATTAAAGAGCAAAAAGACAAATGGCAGCAGTAAGTCCTATGTTATCAATAAGCAAATTAATATGTGGACTAAATGCTTCAATTAAATAGAAGAGATTGGGAGATATCCAGATATCTAGAAGTTCGAGCCAGGACAACTAAGTAAGAAAATTAGATGCATATTCCCCTCCCACCCCCATAGATTGCCTGAGACAATCAACATCACTATGCTATGATGAAGATCTTTCCTGAGTTCCAAGGTTTCAAATATTAATTTCACCCCTATTTTTGAAGTTTCATTTTCACCACAGATTCCTTATACTAACTGAAAAGTTGCCGGTGAAGTTCCTTACTTCTTCAGCCAAGTGTGATGATTGGCGAATATGATGGGAAAAAAAATACGTGGGAGAAAATACGACAAAGCTGTAGTAATCAAAAGTGAACCCATTCTCAGTATTAGTTACCCTTGTTGTCCAGCTTCAGAACCTTATACAAGCCCTGCCTGAGCTCCCTGTTCTTGAGTGCATACACCATGGGGTTGAGGGCAGGAGGAATGACATTGTGTAGTACATTGAGTAGAACTGGGATGAGGGGAACTGTCATTGCTGCACTATGGGTGATGGAAATGACTATGATGACTGAGTAGAAGAACAGGATTAGGATGAGGTGAGAAGTGCAGGTACTTAGGGCTTTGGATGCAGCTTCTGCTGAGTTCAGCTTTAGCACCGAGTGAAGTATCAAAGAATATGACAAGAAAATCAAACCCAGGTCACTCCCCATCAGTGTCCAGGCCAGGAGAACCTGGTAGATGCTATTGATTGTCCTGTCATCACAGGATAAGCGAGTGACTCCAAGATTAGAACACAGGCAGTGCTCAATTTGGTTCTGTGAGCAGTAGTGTCTCTGAGCAGCCAACACAGGCACTGGGATGGTAGCCAGGCTGTTTCTGAGTGCCATGAGCATAGTTGCTTTGACCACAAAAGATTCAGTAACTACTGATGGGTAGTGTAGAGGTCTGCAAATGGCTACGTATCTGTCTATAGCCATGCAGACAAAGATACCTGACTCCATGGCCACAAAGCAATGTATGGCATACATCTGAGCAAAGCACTCAGGGAGACTGATGGCCTTGGCACTGAACCATAAGATGGCCAAGATCTTGGGCATGATGGTGGTGGCCAGTCCCATGTCTACCACAGCCAGGATCCCTAGGAAATAGTACATAGGCTGGTGCAGTGTGGCCTCTTGTTTGATGATGACCAGGATAAGGATGTTGGCAGTGAGAGCTAAGAGGTAGAGCAGAGCCAGGGGCAGGGAGAGCCAGTGCTGCCAGGCGTGAATGCCTGGGAATCCCATCAGAATGAACTCAGAGACTTGGAACTTAGAGATGTTGGAATGTGTGAGATCCTGCAACATCCTTCACTAGGAGAAAAAAAAATATTCAAAGTCACTATTCTTAGCAGACTCTCAAACAGTATTTGAAAAGAAGTTACCATGTTCCTGGTTTTGAAATGGAGGATTCTTCATCTTTATTCTTCTGATTCTGCCACTAACATTTATTGGACATTTCTAGTGAAATAGGAGCCATGGCAGAACATGCAAAAGAATGAAACTTGACCACTCTCTCACACCATACACAAAGATAAACTCCAAATGGATGAAAGACCTTGATGTGAGACAGGAATCCATCAAAATCCTAGAGGAGAACAGAGGCTGCAGCCTCTTTGACATCGGCCACAGCAACTTTTTTCATGACACATCTCCAAAGGCAAGAGAAACAAAAGTAAAAATGAACTTGTGGGACTTCATCAAGATAAAAAGCTTCTGCACAGCCAAAAAAACAGTCAAAAAAACTAAGAAGTAGCCCATGGAATGGGAGAAGATATTTGCAAATGACACTACAGATAAAAGACTAGTATCCAATATCTACAAAGAACTTCTCAAACTCAATACACGGGAAACAAATAATCAAATCAAAAATAGGGCAGAAGATATGAACAGACACTTTTCAAAGAAGACATACAAATGGCTAACAGACACATGAAAAAATGTTCAAAATCATTAGCCATCAGGGAAATTCAAATCAAAACCACATTGAGATATCACCTTACGCCACTTAGAGTGGCAAAAATTGACAGGACAGGAAACAACAAATGTTGGCGAGGATGTGGAGAAAGGGGATCCTTCTTACACTGTTGGTGGGAACGCAAGTTGGTACAGCCACTGTGAAAAACAGTGTGGAGGTCCCTTAAAAATGTAAAAATTGAGCTACCCTATGACCCAGCCATTGCACTACTGGGTATTTACCCCAAAGATGCAGACGTAGTGAAGAGAAGGGCCATATGCACCCCAATGTTCATAGCAGCATTGTCCACAATAGCTAAATTGTGGAAGGAGCCGAGATGCCCTTCAACAGATGACTGGATTAAGAAGATGTGGTCCATATATACAATGGAATATTACTCAGCCATCAGAAAGAACGATTTCTCAACATTTGCAGCAACATGGACAGGACTGGAGGAGATAATGCTAAGTGAAATATGTCAAGCAGAGAAAGACAATTATCACATGGTTTTACTCATTTATGGAACATAAGAAGTAGGAAGATCAGTAGGAGAAGAAAGGGAAGAAGAAGGGGGGGTAAACAGAAAGGGGAATGAACCATTATAGACTATGGACTCTGGGAAACTAACAGAGGGCTTTAGACGGGAGGGGGCTAGGGGATTGGGATAGTCCAGTGATGGGTGGTAAGGAGGGCACGTATTGCATGGTGCATTGGGTGTTATATGCAAGTAATGAATCATGGAACTTTACATCAAAAACTAGGGATGTAGTGTATGGTGACTAACATAATATAATAAAAAATTATTATTAAAAAGAAAAAAAAAGAACATTCTACATGTTGCCTCAGACAATTGTATGACTCACCTGAACATAAACACTTAACCTTAACTTGAAAGAAATTCAAGTAGAAAATTACAAATTTAAAGTTAGGGTTGGAAATTTTAAAATATATTTCTTAAAACAAATATGTAAACGAAAATTGGTAATGATATAAATCTGATAGCAGTATTAACAATTGTGTATCAAAGGGCTTAAGTATAAACCTACATACAAAAAAATAGGAGATTATAGATCATTTTGAACACACAATATCAGTCTTGTTCTAGATCATAAATGAGAATTAACAAAACAATTAATAGCATACAGACCAGAAAAGAGACAAAAAAAGTGCATATATTTGGGAAGATTCAGTAATAGTATGAAGCAATAAATGTTTCAAATATAATATAATAATGGAAATTGCAAAAAGGAAAGAATAGAAAAATAATGAGAAACTTAAAACTTTGGGAGTATGGTTAATAAATTTGTAAATTTAATAAACATTTAACAAATCTGTAATTTTAAATGAGCATATTACAAAAAAGTAGTAGGCTAATCAATAATACAAGGCATTATGGTAACTAACTTCAGGTTAAACAAAGAAGACAGTAAAAAGAGCATAGTAGTGGAATCAAAAAAATAATTTTTTAAAAATGAAAGATATTATTTAAAGAATCATAAAATAGGTCCAATATTGGGGATAAGGGAATGGGAAAATGGGTAAAGGGGACTGAGAGATACAAGCTTCCAGTTATAGAATATTCGAATAAATCAGAGGGATGAGAAGCACAACACAGGGAATATATTCAGTGGTACTGTAGCATTATATGGTGACAGACGGTAGCGACACTTGTCGTGAGCAAGCAAAACATACATACTTTTCAAATGACTATTGTACATCTGAAACTAATGTAACACTGGATGTTAACTATGCTTCATTAAAAAAATAGACACACTCTAAGAACTTATTCAAAGGATAACAAAAAGTTGAGACATAGCATGTGGAAAAATTATTTTAAAATATTAAAGGATATAGTGAGTTACTTCATGAATCAAAATTGAACATTAGGAACTGTACAATATATTTTTTAAGGTTTTATTTATTTGAGAGACAGGGAGAGCAGGAGCCAAGGGAGGGGCAGAGGGACAAGCCGGTTCCCCACTGAGCAAGGATCACCACGTGGGGCTCGATCCCAGGACCCTGAAATCACGACCTGAGCCAAAGGCAGATGCTTGACCAACTGAGTCGCCCAGGCACTGCTGAAAATGTACAGTATTTTAAGGAGTGTAAAACTGCAGTTGACTAAACAGATAAATTGAGGCAGAAGTTGGAAATGTATAATACCAGAAGAATTTTGCAGAGGATTTAATATTAACTCTTAAACAAAATTTACTCCTTTGAAGATATAATTATTGTTATGTAGTTATTCAAGGAATTATAAAAAGAGAAAAACTTTCCAACAGCTAAACTAAGACAGTTTCAAACTGGAAAATGCATTTCAAAAAGAAATGTTTTAGGATGATTTTGATTATAAAGTTCAAATATTTGCAAATATAATTATGCAGTATATAAAAATAGATACACACAACCAAGTATAATTTAGCATTAGAAATATACTAGGAATAATTCACAACATTAAAAATATTATTTTAAAAATACATGCATGAGGGCAGGAAGTATATAGGCTATCTCTGTACCTTCTGCTCATTTTTTTTACTGTGATGAAACCCAAATAACATAAAATTTATTATCTTAACCATTCTTAAGTGCACGTTTCGGTGACATTAAATACATTCCTGTTGTTGCTTAGCCATCACCACTATCCATCCCCATAAATCTTTTGATCTTGTAATACTGAAATTCTATAACTATTAAATAATAACTCTCTATTCTCTCCTGCCCTCATCCCCTGGCCACCACCCTTTCTGTCTTTACAATTTTTGACTACTAAATATCTCATATAAGTGGAATCCTATATTTTTGTCTTTTTGTGACTGGTTTATTTAATTCAGCGTAATGTCCTCAAGCTCCATCCATATTGCAGCAAATTGCAGAATCTCCTGCCTTTTTAAGGTTGAGTAATATTCCATTCTGCCCACACACGCACACACACACACATAAACTCACACACCACATTTTGCTGTATATTCGCTGGTCAATGTTCCTTTGGGTTGCTTCTATATTTAAGCTATTGTGAACAATGCTGCTATATACATGGGTGTATAAATATGTCTGTGAGACCCAATTTTCTATTTGTTTAGCTGTATACCCAGAAGTGGACTTGCTGGATCATATGATAATTTTTAAAAAATTTTTTGACCTACTGCCTTCTGCCCAATTTTCTTTTGAATCTAGTTGCTCTAAAACATAAATACTATTAATGTTTTTAAAAATTAAAGTAAAGTCAGTATAGGTCAGGTAGGTCAGAGTATTTGATTTTATCTATCTATTTAAAAAAATAAACTTAACAGATATTTTAAAAGGAACTTGTAATATGGCAAGTATCAGGTAACAAAATTCAAAGATTACTTATTTAATCAAGACAGAGGTGCTCACTATCTCAGTTTGCATTCATCAATATATGGGAGATTCAATGGCTAATCATGTGTTAGTAAGGGGAAAAAAATAGAGTTCAAAATATAATCATCTAGATCGAAATACCAGAAATTTTAAGACAAACCTTTTAAAACATGAAAAAGTATTTGGAAGACAACTGTATAATGTATTTTTTTTTCCATTTGTGTTGACTTTGGGTTTTTTTTTTTTTTTTTAGTTTTTATTTTAATTCCAGTTAGTTAACATACAGTGTAATGTATTCTTACAGTGGATTATGTTTATTTATTCACTGATTTGTGCTAAAAATTAATATATTTTGCCAGACATGTAAGAGAAATTGCATGTCCTTTCAATTACAGGGTTTCTCATTGAAACCCACACCCGAATGTCTTGTTTTTATTGTTCAGCAAACATTCAACTATTTTGAGTGAAAATGCAGCTCCATGTGGCCTATGAACTTGAAAAATTATGTTAACCTGTAGGATCCTCTGTTCTAATCCAAAAAATAAGATAATTCATTTCTAGCTCCTGAATTTGGGTTAAGAATTAAATTCTATTAAAATCCTTGCAAAATACAAGGAGAATTAATATTTATGCGGTCAATTTAAATGTGGTCCTGGATGGTTCTTTCCTCAGTCAGGACAGTAGCCATCAAAGCCTGATACCATGAGACTGATGATTAGGAGTCAGAAAGCTAAGAAAAGCTTCCGTATGAGTATGTATAGAAACCCAGAGGAGGGGTGCCTGGGTGGCACAGCGGTTAAGCGTCTGCCTTCGGCTCAGGGCGTGATCCCGGCGTGATGGGATCGAGCCCCACATCAGGCTCCTCCGCTATGAGCCTGCTTCTTCCTCTCCCACTCCCCCTGCTTGTGTTCCCTCTCTTGCTGGCTGTCTCTATCTCTGTCGAATAAATAAATAAAATCTTAAAAAAAAAAAAAGAAACCCAGAGGAGAGGGATGACTTTGATACAGCCAACTAAATCTTGGCCTTTGAAAATCTTCTAGAAGAATTGTAAAGATATGAAGCATCTAATAAAAGAAAATCGACAAAACAGTGGATATGATTCTAAAGAGTATCAGAACTAACATATTTTACTGTGTGTGTGTGTGTGTGTGTGTGTGTGTGTGTGTGTGTGTGTGTATATATATATATATATATATATATATATATATATATTTAAATTTCTTTTCTACATATTAGGGCATTTTGTCCCACCAAGTTTGGTAATATTTTCCAGGATCTAAGTTAATTTGGCCCAGAGTGCACCTCATGATTTCTATAGAGTCACTGGAGATTAGTATTCAGTTACACTTACCACAGACGGGTCCTTTTCTTCTATAGAAAGCATCCCCAAATCTCTGCAGAAGACGAAAAGACAGGCTGTGTCCCCAACTATGTCCTCACTGTGGGGGGGCCATACTTGGCATGTCTTACGTAGTGGACTTCAGGGGAACCAGAGATGGTGTACATGTATTGCAGATGGAGGTCAGGATTTTATGATCGGTGCAGAGAAACTCAAGGGCCTGCTTTGTGGAGAGAAAGCCAGTTCCCTAGAGCCATAAATCCCATCAGTCTGAAGTCAGTCAAATCCAACACTGTAATTATGGAAAAGTATTGAAATCACATCATTTAACTAACATCCTAATTTGGCCTTCATGGAGCTAAGCTTTTATTAAATACAGCATAAATGTATTTAAATGTCTACATTTTAGGATAGCTTTCTCTTTAAAGAAAGTCTTTTGGAAGTATTTTGTTTTTAAGGAAAAGCAGAATATAAAATCTCCCTATTTTTTTCTGTGTTAGAATAATTTTATTTTTTGAATCAAGTATAATGAACGTACCATGTTATATTAGTTGCAGATGTACAATATAATGATTCAACGATTCTATACATTTCTCGGGGCTCATCAAGATAAGTGTCCTCTCGATCCCTTTATCTATTTCATGCACCACCCACCCCCACCCCTGCTACCTCCGCTCTGGCAACTGCCAGTTTATTCTCTGTATTTAAGAGTCTGATTTTGTTTGTTTGTCCCTTGTTTTTTCTGTTCATTTGTTTTGTTTCTTAAATTATGCATATGAATGAAATAATATGGTGTTTGTCTTACTCTAACTGACTCATTTCACTTAATGTTATACCCTCTAGATTCATCCACGTTATTGCACAGGGCAAGATTTCAGGCTTTTATGTGGCTGGGGAAGATTCTATAATATTCCATATATATAAGGAATACCACATCTTCTTTATCCATTCATCTATCAATGGACACTTGGGCTGCTTCCATAATTTGGCTACTGCAAATAATACTGCAATAAATATAGGCGTGCATATATCTTTTTGAATTAGTGTTTTTGTTTTCTTTGGGTACATCCAAGTGGTGGAATTACTGAATCATATGGTCATTCTATTTTTAATTTAAGGAAACTCCATTCTGTTTTCCACAGCGGCTGAACCAATTTGCATTCTCAGCAACAAGACAGGAGGGCTTCTTTTTCTTTACATCCTCACCAACACTTGCTACTTCTTGTTCTTATTTTAGCCAATATGATAGGTATAAAGTGATACCTTATTGTGATTTTAATTTGCATTTTCCTGATGATAAGTGTTGTTGAGCATCTTTCATGTGTCTGTTATCAATCCATATGTCTTCTTTGGGAAAAATGTCTGTTCAGGTCCTCTGCCTAATTTTTTTTTTTAAGATTTTATTTATTTATTCGACAGAGAGAGAGACAGCCAGCGAGAGAGGGAACACAAGCAGGGGGAGTGGGAGAGGAAGAAGCAGGCTCATAGCAGAGGAGCCTGATGTGGGGCTCGATCCCAGAACGCCGGGACCACGCCCCGAGCCGAAGGCAGACGCTTAACTGCTGTGCCACCCAGGCGCCCCTCTGCCTAATTTTTAATAGAATTATTTGTGGTTTTGGTGTTGAGTTGTGTAGGTTCTTTACGTATTTTGGATATTAATCTATCATCAGACACATCATTTGCAAATGTCTTCCCCTATTCAGTAAGTTGCCTCTTTGTTTTGTTGATGGTTTCCTTTGATGTGCAAAAGCTTTTTATTTTGGTGCAGGATCCAACAGTCTCTCCCTATGTTTTTAAAGTTTTGTATAGACAGAAAACGCAGACAGATTTTTCTCTCAATTTGTGTCTCTAGGACTTGTCCAATTTTGAGTAAGAGAAAGCACTCTGAAAATAACTGGGTTGGTGAGCCCTAGATATCAAATACTACTAAGGGACTGATGGACCACCGGAGAAGAGAGACTGGGAGCTCTTGCATTGTGTTGTACTTGGCTTACATAGTCTGAATACCGCTACATCAAGGGAGAGAAGACTATACGCTTAGTTCTCTGCCAGGCTGTACTCTAGAAGTAGTCTTCAGGAAGAGTTAAATCAACTCAGTCTTATCCTACAACACACCTCACACAAACATATACACATCAGAAAAACACACAATTTTATAATATTCCATATCAACACATATGCATGTTTTAATGGCATAGGGTGTCCACAACATGCCTTCTCAAGCTAAGAGTTCAATTTTTGAAACTAATAAATATATAAGTTCTTGAGAAGAATGCCCCATTTTAGAGGAGGGTCTACACATATACCAAAGGGTGAGAAGAGAGAAAGAAGAAGGAAGATAATATTTTCTGTAAATTTTGCCTGCTTCTTACAATCAAAGTCATAAGCACAGTTCCATTTCTACCCCTTTTCACCAGACTGCCTGCTAGGGTGGAAGAGATCCCTTCTCCTCCCACTATTGCCCCAGTTGTGCTCCTGGTCTCAGACACTTATTTTATTATTATTATTATTTGGCCTTTATGGTCTGTATTTCAATTTCTAGTGCTTCCTCCCTCAGACATTTAAACATGTTTAATTCTCAATCATTTTAAGAAGAAACTACTCTAATACTCTATTTGCTTCACAGATGAGATTTTCATAGGTGTTGTGGTTTACTTTTCTTCTCTTCCTACTTATTGTTAATTCTATTGTAATATGGCTTCTTGTCATTAAACCCCCTTACTAATGAAATCTTTGTAGAGACCCCAGTGAATGTTCTGTCTATATCTACACTCTTAGATCTATAAATTTGTACAGACCTCTGTCTAATATACTGGCCTTGGCTCTATGACTTGCTTTGGTCAATGGAGCAGTACCAAACTTCATACAATTATAGGCTTGCAAAAATACATGTACTTCCCACCTCCTGACCAGTAACACCCTGTGAACAAGCTTGGGCTTTCCAGCTTGAAAGGATGCGTGGCCTATGTAGTAGAAATGAGTATTCTCAAATGAGTCTGTCCTCCAGTCAGCCGCAAGTCAACCAGCCAGCTGACTGCTGGATACGTGAACAAGCCCAGCTAGGATCAGCAAAACAATTCTGACCTAAATTAACACAACTCCCAGGTGATTCCTAGGCCCATGAACAAAAATAATTATTTATTGTGTGCCTCTAAAGTTTTGTGGTTGCTTGTTATACAATTTTACTGTGGCAAACTATAACGGATTCAGTCCTTCATCAGAAAACACTAACTTCCTTTGTATTCACAGACATTATACACCAATAATTCTTTTCACATCTCTATTCATTCCTTTCAAGAACCTTGGATGGTCTTTTATTCTAATGTCCACTCTTTAAATACTATTGTTCTTCAAAATTTTCACTGAAACTCCTTTTCCTAAAGTCCCTTTGATAATTTCACCAATGCATTTATTTATTCATTCAACAAATATGTTTTGAATGTTGTGTGTGTATGCACATGCACGTGAACCATGCCTGTAGTTATTACACTGAGCAAGAAGAACAATGTTCTTGCTCTCAGGAACACTCTGGGTAGAGAGAAAAATCAATAAAGAAGCATATAAATAAGAATTTTTTTAACCTTGATGATATAGTAACGTGAGAAACCCCTTTACTGACACTGGACCTTAAATCGGACACACGTGAATAAAAAAGCCATAAATAATGTGATTAACAAGTACGAACAAAGAAGAGATACAGAACCCTACAACAAGCAAAGAAAAAACACACTTCTATTAATGAGACCACAAGATGTGTGCACACAAATCTATATTGGGTTCCAAAAAAATGTCTCAATCCCCTCAAAATTTACATCAATAAAATATGTTATCTGACTACAACAGAAGAAAACTAGAACTGAACAACAAGAAGGCAGTTTGGCCAGAATCTAAAATACATGTTACTGAATATCTGGTAGGGAAAAAAGGAAATTTCATAAAAACAAATTATACTTAAAGAACTTCATGATAAAATGTGGATGACATATGAAAACCTATAACCAAGTAAGTTTTCTTTTTTAGATTTCTAACCTCTATCAAAAAGTAAAGGACATATTAACAATAACAAAGTAGACATTTGATACAGAAGTACAGAGAAAGAGCAAGTGAATTAAGCCACAAAAAAAAAAAATAATTAGGACAAGGACAGAAATTAATGCAATCAGAACAGGAAGAAAACTACGAAAAATAAAGATTAATGAAAAAAAACTGACTCTAAAAATAGTATTAAGATAGACACATTTCTTAGAAATCTGATTAAGGGAAAGTAA